>NC_046186.1:52715969-53965969 GCF_011004875.1 Balearica regulorum gibbericeps | reverse complement strand
ACAGCTGAAGGCAGAGTATAACTGGATAATGAGAAGGGGTTTGCATGGGTGGGGTGGGGAGAAAGGAAGATATAAGAACCCAGCAAGGCTACACTTGGGAATCACTTCTCAGAGGATAAAGGGGGGGCTGCTGGTGTGAAGAATGAAATAAGAGTGTCTGAGCCCTTGTGGACCCAGAACCTGTTAACATTTTGCACATTTAGTTTTACAGACATGCACAGAAGTAGTTCCATTGTAGTCTAGTTTAGATTCTGATTCCAAGATTTTTAAAGCCATAAGGGACTATTAGATCATCTATTCTGACCTTCTGTGTAACACGGATCATAAAATATCATGCAGAGAGTGTTGTACTGAGCCAAATAACCAGTGTGGAGTCATAAGTCATGGGAGTTTCACTGTTGAGTTTTGTCTTCAGTATTTGATCTTAAAAACAAGGTGATTTGGCTTGGGATAAATAGAAAACCTTACCTCATTCCCTGTATCATTATCCCTACTCGCTCTAGCAAAGGTTAAGGAACATGATCATTTCAAGTAATGCAATTCAGTAGAGAGTTCTGTGTTAAATTATCTAGCAGAGCTTCTGTTTGCTGGCGCTAACACAACTATTAACGTGTGGTAGTATATTAAATAAGCAACATCCAAGATACAGCTTGAAGCAGTAACAGAGACCTGACCAAATTATTAAGTGGAACTAAGAGCTGTCACAGATGCCTCAGCAGTGGATGTGTCTGTCAATCCCAGCTTCTCATCTGGGCATCCTAGCTGTGTGGGGTTTATGTTTGGCAGCTGGGGTTTTCATGTTTGTTTGTTTGTTTGTCCTCAAATTTATTATAATCTGCATACTTCTTTGCATGTTCATGTGCAAGTTTTATCCACCTCAGTGCTCATTATTAAGACAGGCAGCAGCATAACCACATGACTGCACCACAGCAGGTTCAGCGTTGGTATGTTTGTTTGCTCTTTCCTCATAGAAAGCTTGTTTCTTCCTCAGGCCCAGCAGAAATCTGCTAAAGCTATGAACTAGTGGTGTGATTTATTTTCTCATCTCTCCCCATGGGGCATACAAACATTTCTTCAGATTTGGAAGGAACTGTTCTGAATAGGAAACCTCTGCAGACTCAAAGTGTATGCACATATCTGGTTTTATCACCTGTATCTGCTTATGACAGAGGAAGAGAAATATAGGTCAGTGGCAATCCATTCCATGAAATAAAGGAGGGAGGATTCAGCTGCATGGTGGAAATGAGAAAACAGATCTGAATTTTAATCTGGGCTTCGGGTGACTATCTTTGCTTTTTCCCAAAGTAGCCATGTAAGTGAATGCTTTTGATAAAATTTCCATCTTCACAACACACTTGCCAAAAGCTTTCACGCAGTGCTGTTGTTACCTGATAGCCTCCAGGGTGTTAACAGCAGCTAAAGGAGTCAGGTGTCCCATTTTCTTATAGAAAAGGTAGAACTCCTTTTGGAGAAAAATAATGGTTTATTTGGTAGATTAAGGACCTTAGCTAGATCACATCTCAGGGAGAGTCTGATCCATGTTTTCACATGTTGAGATAACATCTTTCAAATATAATGATGGATCTGAATATATTAGAGAATACTGGATCTGAACACATTAGGGTAGCAGTGATGTGCACATGGGATTCTTAAACGCTGTAGGACTACATATGGGGTAAAACTATATTTTCTTTTTCAGGTAATTATTAATGGGAAATTAATTTACCTATAGGTGAATAAACTCATAAAAAATAAGAACCAATTCAGCCCTTCATTGAAAATTGGCTGAAATCCAAATCTATACCTTTGGAAAACCTGAAAGTGGTCAGAATTGTACATTTCCTGTTTATAGATCCTTTTCAGGGATGGAAGTTTCAATTTACCAACAGAAAACTGTTAGAAGAACTGAATCCGCATATGTGTTTTGTGGTTAGAAGAGCTTCAGGCTTGCAGGACAGACCTAGGCATACAGGTCCACACCGAATTCTGCCTCTCAAGATGCTGAAGTTCACCTTCATTTTTATCTGCCACTTGACTTAAACATTTATGAAAGTTTAACTCTTATTTTGTTGTTTAGAATGGTACTTCATTGTGTGATGTTTGGTCTTGCTCAGATATAATCTCTAATTTTAGTCTCAGAAAAACAAGTATTTGTTGATGTTACTCACTTAGTCTGCTTCCAGTATTTTGTTACACTTTTTTTTTTAATACATTTAATGCCATCCAGCTCCCCAATGGCAAGACTGCAATACTTGTCTCCTCGACAGTTCCAGTCCAGTGGTTCTGCAGCAAACATCTTGAGTAGATGTATCTGTGTTTTCCTCTCTTTACTTTTCTTTGTTCATGAAAATAATAAATAACATGTATATGTTCATCATATATGTTTTTCAATTATTTAGGGAGTAAAGAAGGTGAACTTGTCATATTCAGTTGGATGATGGCTAAATAATTTATCCTAAATAAAGGTAACAGAATGAAAAAGTTATACAAATGAGAGACAGCGAGGGACAGAAATAACATGTTTTTAATAACATTTAAAATTTCTACAGAATATCCAAATTGTTATTTTCATACAGACACTGGAAGACAGTTTAAGAAGTATATTGTTCTTTTGGATGTACCTTCACACATCATGAGTGATTTCAGTCAAGTCAACAGAATCCTGAATTGTGATGCTGTAAACGAGAAGAGAATTTGCTTGAGAACTTTATAATTTTAGGAATCCATTCCCTGTCAGAAAGTGAAGTAAATTGTAGCTGGGGCATTACTCACAGTGACAATTTCAGAAAGAAAAATAATAGTTTGAATGTAATATTTCAGAATTTTCCTTTTCATTGTTTAACAATTAGTGGGTGAGAGGGATAACTTTCCTTTTTCAGTTTTTAAATTAACATTCTTATTTGGTATCAAGCAAAAAACCCAGTAATAATAAGTTTACAATTATCATTCCTAATTTACATAATAAATATTCCTACTGGGAACAAGTAGCACATTTTTGTAAATACAGGCATAATGATAGCATGAGTGATACTTATGGATAATTGCGAGTGAGTTCAATTCTGAGTAAGAGTGAGAAAAATGGCATTTACAGCATTCCTCAAGGGAACAGGAGTAAAAGAATTGTATCTTAACAAAAAAAAAAAAAAAAAAAAAAAGGCTAGCTAGTGTTCAGCTTGCTTTGTAGGCTATTTTGCTATCCCACACAGGCTGTAGAATTTTCCTTGGTTTTACCTTATTTATAGACCATAGTTTTAGGATACCGCAGAACAGTTGATATTTCAGCCTGACAGAGCAGAAAGTATTCACACAGTTACAAAATGAGCAAGCTCAAGGTTTGCTAATTAGACTTCTTTTCTGCCTGCCATATTTATTTATGTGGCCTTTGGGAAGAGATGACATCTTCAGTGTAATGAATCTGCTCCTGCACCAGTGACTCCACTGACCAAATACTGGGCTCACAAGAGAGACTTAAAGCCCTGTGATTTGTAACTAGCATTTTTTGTGGATGGGGCAGCAAGCCCGAGTGAATGGAAGTGGGAATGGCAAAGGAGCCACACACAAAGGACTGCAAGAGTTCCTGTCTGAAAACTCAAGCTTTCTGTGATTAATAAGCACGATAAATGGATATTAACTAAATCAAAACTAAATATTAAGAACCAGTGCCAATTTAAAGCATAATCCTTAGAAAAGATGACAGGCTTAATGCTTCTAAAAATGTGAATGATTAAAGAATAGTTAAAGTGGACAGGTAGTCTTTCTGCAACACTTACTGCGTTTCCACTTCTTTCCCCACCCTCTGTGCCATCATCTGCTCCACCTATTCTAAGACTTCTCCTGCTCCAGCACAGCAGCTGGTGGATGCTATTGCCCTCTCCTGGTTAGACACTGTGCAGTGCAGCTGTGCACTGAATGCATGCTCTCAGCAGGTAAAGGAAAATTGACCAGGAAGATCTCAGTCCAGGGTGAATGAGTATCTGCTGTGGCTGAACTCTGGGGTTGCAAAAAGCTTTGGTATGGTGCAAAATACCATCTAAAAGCTGAACAAGAGAAAACTTACCTCTTTTTCAGAGAGAAAACTAATAAAATCAAATAGTACTGAAAGAGACGTTAAAAATATCACATATCTAGGAAAGAATGGATCCCACATTCATTTAAAGAAATGTCTCTTGGTCCTCCTGGCACTGGGCACATCCACATGGGAGAGAGTTTTGCTCAGGTGCAGTTCATCTGCGCAGCCATCCTCCTTTAGTCGTCTCCACTTAAAGGAGACCGAGACGACAGCCGACACAGGAATTGCTTTAGCAGCAAGTCCAAGTTTCTTCTTTACTCTGCTTCCTGCAGTGGGCCCCTCCTGATCTCTCTGCTGTGACAGCAGCTTTAAGGGTTTAACAACACAGTGCCTTTTGATCTCATTTCGGCAGCTGTGATTAAATAGACACACATCACTTGCTGTGCCACTATGTGAGCAACCCATGGTTCACCTTCGCTGAATTAGTACCCGCTGAGCACTGCAAATATTTGAAATGTCAATCCATTTGATAATGTCAAAGAGGGCTGCAAATACCACAGAATGGCACCAAGGAAACATTCAACACACGCAGTGGCATATATAATATCTCTTTTCTTCAGGACAAAAATCATAGTTAAATAGAAACAGGAAACCATCATAAGAAGACGTTAAGGTCAACAGTTCTAATAACCTGAAGTGGGACGTGATCTTGCAATTTATCACCTTAAAATTTTAAGCAAACCCATTCCTTGTCAAATAACTTAATTCTTCCACATTCACCCATTCTAGCAAATTATTTTCTATTAGTAAATAGATGGGATGTTCACAGCATAACAACGCATGTGTTTTACATGCAGATTCTGTTGCTTCAAATCAGGGTGGAAAATAAACACTTGTTATGACATTATTATGTTTTCCCACTCAAGAATCCTAAACCAGAGGGAAATATTTTATCTGAATAGAATACAGTAATGATACCATATTTTCAGTCACAGAAGCTTAGATCAGCAAAGAAGCAGGTGAGAGTAGAAGAGATTAAGCTGACTAGTAGGTTGCACTTTGCCTTGTAGAAAGATTTGCCTTTACAAAAAACAGCGGGAAATAAGACATTAAACTTGTTGCTGGGGGTCAAATGAGAAAGCTACCAACCCAAAGCATGTGCAACAAAGAATTGAAATCTGGCAATTACACAGAGTGGGAAACAGTCTTCCAATGAGCTACAGCTCTTTTTTTTGCCCCCCTTCTTTTGCTTTTTAAGCTTTGTTTGCTAAATTGCAGATTTTTAACCATTTCCCAAAATTGTACCAGCTAATACATAAGAAACTAAGTACTAGTGATGCAGGGCAAGTTCCCATTTTTCATTGAAGAGTCGTTTAATCACCTAAAGCTTTAACAAAAAAAAAAAAAAAAGAAAAAAGTAAAGTTCATGTACTGACTGGCACAGCAGGCAAATACCATGTGCCTTATTTGTGGCAGCTGAGAGTCAAGAGATGCTTTTTCCTGTTGTATGCTGATGAAGACTAATGATTCACTGAGCACAAATACATCTGCATGTAATTAGAGAGTGGAACCTTAGCAATAGGAAGTTATAGTGAGACTTATTGTTTGTTTTATACCATTGTTCAATTATCTTGACATTTTGAAAGGTTGAGCTACTTTTCAGTAGCTCAAAGACAGGTGTCCAATTTATCTAAAGAGCTATTTTTAAGTAAGACAAGAAAAATGACAAACTGCAGTATACTCAGCAAGAGTATTGGTTCACTAGAATAGGGTGCCGCATTAAAGCCCCTTCTGGAGGGTTGGCTACAAGTTCTTCTTGGGTTTGTCAGTCACTTCAACAGCTTCATTTTCAGTGGGTTTTTTTTCCTTATTACTGACGAAGAAGATTTACATGATCTCTCTGTCTGTCTGTGACCTTCATTTACCCCACCAATTTAAAAGCGTAGCAGTCTTCCTCACTGCCAAATTTGGATGAGGCTCCACCTACAATTCACCACTTGCAAGCTCTGTATCTGTGCATGAGAGATTGCTTTATGTTAACAGCATATCTGTATCTTTTCCTACTAACATATTTCTAAAAAAGATTTAAGAAAAAAAAGAAAACTTGCAGCAGGTCTTAGTTCATTTAGCTAACATAATTAAAATACAGTCGGTAAGTTTTATTAGTGGTAAATATGACTGACCAGTCTAAAAATCAATCTGAATGAAGACAATTAAACCCTGCTAAATCTTCCAGAGATACTGACTTCTAAAATAAGTTTGGAAATTTTACTTGCTGCTGTGCCTGTTGTCTTTGTTAATAACAAACAGCATGTCACTGCAAACACTCCAAACAGCAAAAAGTTATTACTCATTCTCCTACCTCCCGTTCTGAAAAATTTCAAGACAAAGTTCTTCTTATTTTCTTAAAATTTAAACAACTTCTACTGTGGTTTTACTTCCATTACTGTATTGGATTTTATCTCTTTGTCAAAATATGCAGATACACATATACAAACCCTATTACGCTGACTTCGGTGGCATTTGGTTAGAAGTACAACTGAAAAATTCAAGTCTCTTTCACTGATCCCTCTACTTTACATGTGTTTAATTAAACCTGAACTGTTGATCACTGCTAAATAAGTCCTTCAAAACCAAGCTTATCAATTATTGCTCTTCTACCCATTTTTCATCTGAAAGCAGGAGGGCAAGAGAATACAGTAAAAAGCAGGCAGGCTCTACAAAGCCTTTGAGTTTTGCTCACCTCTGCTAATTTTTCCTTTGATCATATTATCAGACAACAATGTCAGATATTCCTTTTCATGTGTGCAGTTTATCTCAAATCTGTGCCGCCTTATCCTCTAATCAGGAAGAGACTAACATTCTGATTAATGTATCTCTTACATGGGCGTTCATTAGTGTAATTCTTTCTTTACCCATATCCCTCAATCACCTTTGAAGTGATTCAGTTGCACAACTAAAGCACAGAATATGAATATATTGCAACAATAAGGTTGTTTCAGCAGAAGGTCTCTCTCATCTGACTTCAACATATGCTTTATCCTGAGGCAGACTTTAAGTATCTTCAGATACTCTTCCCAAGTGGCATGAAGAAAAGGTCCCTTCAGACATTTCCCAGATGAAAGCAGGGCAAGGTCCTTAGTCTCTGATTAACTCATTCTCTATTCTTCCTCTTTTCTTTCTTTCCTTCCCCCACTCTCCCCAAACATGCATCAGCTTGTCTCTGTCATCAATAAAGATGACGTAGGAACTGAAAATGGAGGAAAGCCTCATTAGAGGAATAGGCCCCGGCTGATAATTAAAATGTGCGCCTTGATCCATTATACTGGGTTCTTGCTTTGAATAGTATCCATTTCTTTTTGCTCATGGAATAAAGAAAGCTAGAGCTTCCTTTCCCTGGTGAGACCTACCAATGACCTTGTGTTTATTTAGTGTTTCTTATTTTATTCACATCGATGTTCATTTTACAGATATTTGAGTCAAAAGTATTCCATATAAATATACCTACCAACCTGACTATTACTTACCACCTTTTATTCTTGTACATGCAAGCTATGCACCTTGATTTAGTCTTTCCTTAGGATTCACGAGGCCAGGAAGGAAGGCTTACACAGGCATTCCTAAATACTGGTATACTTTAGATTGTGCTATTTGACTCAGACTAGTGATGTTAAAACATTTAGCCATTGCTTCAATACAAAAGATAGTTCTCGTACAGAGTCAGCAAAATTGCAAGAAATAACAGGGTTATGCCTATTCAAAAAACAGAACTATGAAACAGGAGCTAAACTAGCACTAATGATCACTTCTGCACTGTGCTCTGTCCGTGACAGAAGAGTTCCTGCTTCTTTCTTCCTGATTAAAAAGGAAGGCTTGAACAAGGACTCAGATGACCTTTATTTTTAATCAGGGGAAACAAACAAACAAACAAACAAACAAACAAACTCAGAGAGCAGCTGCAGCACATCACAGCAGTGTATGGCTCCCAGCCATGAAGAGTCTAGCTGGCTGGGCAGACCCAGGTAAAAATACCCAGCAGAGCTATGTAACAATTAACGTGAGTAAAGGTATCTATCTAGTAGGTCCAGTGAAAGTTGACTGCCCTCACTTGAACACTGTCAATGAAATGTAACTGAACCCCCAGGACACAACTGGAGAGAGTGAAAAGTTACAAAAATTAAGAAAATATTTAATTGTCTATTCACTGTATATAGCATGAAATAATACAGGATTATACAGTTAAACTGTCGCTACCTTGGCTATTAATCTTATAAAAAAAAGATGATATAGTGAAGAAAAACACTGAGGAAAGGTAAATTTATCAGTGAAGTCAATTAGTAGATCTTCTCTGGAAGACAGCAATTGAGAGGCACAAGAAGAATTTCTTATACCATCTCTCTGTTGAACCTGACTGTGCAAGTACTTCTCATCCATTTTGGGACAAAATCTAGCAGGTGAACACAATGATCTTTAGATCTATTTGCTACACTTTGTCCTGAATTAGCCAGTCATAGTGACATACTGAATCTTATCCAAGGACAGCAAGTAGACAGTGATCACTGAGCTGTGCAGCTCCAGTTTCAAGTGTGAGGTCAGTTTTCTGGCAAGAACTGTCTTCCTCCTCCACACTGCAATGCTTCATGTTTTGATAACCCTCGGAGTACACCAGTTCATATATAAATGCGACAACATGTTAAATAGCTGCATGGACTAACTCTTGGAGTAAGGAGAAAGGCTCAGACACTAATAAAGCAGAGAAACTGCCAATGAACAGAACAGGATCGTGTAGCAATCAGAAACACCGCAGACACGTCTGAAAAATTCTGTACCCAGCTGCAAGCCTTTCTGAAGCTGAGCTATCACAGTCCAGTGCATTGGCAGGTGCTACCACATTTGAGTCCAAAATAGTATGGTACCGCTGCTTCTTTTGGTTCATCCTCAATGGCAAAGCCTACAGCAGCTCCCATAGGTGAGGAATATCCTGGTCAGGTAGAGGTTTCCTGCTGAATATCTGCATACGCTATGGCACAGGTTAGAAGCTGTTGTCTTAAAGGTAATTACTTTTAGGTAGTCAGTGATTGATACCACAGCCCTGTGTGGGCAACCAGCTACCCTGTCCTGGCAAGAATTCCGTAAGAACTGGGAACCACTACATTAGAGGAAGCAGCTAAATTCCTGGGGATGAGGAAGACGCCATCTAGCTCCCACTTATTTTTGCAAACATTAGAGATTCTATACTACTATATCAGCCTGGACAAGCATCAGCTGAATTGTTGCTTTACTGGGATCCATTACGCAGCAAAGGTATCCAAATCCAGCTATATGTTTCTTCTGTGTTGACTGGAATACACATAGCTGCGAGGACCAAGATAATCTTCAGTAGCAGATACAGGATTAGCTGTCTCTGGGAATGCTAAGTTCTGCTTTATTCTGTAGGCTTCCTACACCACATTCTTTTAGCATGACTTTTATTGGAGGAAGCTTATAGTGGTAATTGAAATGTACTTTTTACTGTTTTAATGAGCAATCACAGGAACTAGGTGAATATTTGAATGGATATGGAAATTGAGGCAAAGAATGAAGCTAAATCAGTCACATTGTTATCATTAGCTCTTAAGAAGTCTCAACCAGTTTAGGTCAAAATAATCACCACTTCTTGTTGCCACCAGTAAAATCACTTCATAATACCATACTGTTATGCAATTACTACCTATTAAACAGTGTTCTCCAATTCAAGCTGTAAATTTGCATAGATGTTACAGTCTAGTGTGCAAGTTGTAATGAGGGTTTTTTTCTCCTTATTTAGATAAAAGAAATGCTGAAAAGTTTTCATGTCAAAAGGCAGCTACAATACAAAAATCTGTCAAGACTGCCCTATTTACTGATCCCATGTGGGTTTTTCCATTGAATGTGGGAGGAGCAGGGAGAAAAAGTAAAAGGAAAGAATCTGTATGCTTTCCTCATATACAAGGAAAAATTTCATCTGCTCTTCAGTTCAGTCCATTCTTTGAAGTTACTCCATACAGCCCTAAAATGTTGTGTCTATGCTACATTCAAAGAAGGGAAGTGAAGAAAAAAAAATAAAATTAAAAAAAATCTTGACTGTGTACTTGAACTCAATCCTCTAAAGAAGAGTAGGAGCAATGCTCTCAAGTTAAATGAATTACACCTGTGGCCAAGAATGAGAAATGAAAGAACAGAAATGGTTAAATTTGTGTAGACCTGTGGGCTTGGCAGCTTTAGTGCTTCAGCTAAATACCTTTAGCTGGAAAGTTATCAATCAAAAAAAATTCTGCTGTTCATTATATTGATAAAACGAGAAATCAGATGGCACACAAATAAGCAGTTAAATACTAAATATGTAACACTCCTGTTAATTAGAATCATCTAATTCCATCAACTTTAATAAAAAGTTCTGTACACAAACATACATAGGTCCTTGCTGCATATTTTACAAACATTCATTATACCATGGTAGCAAATTCATTTTTGTGCAAAACCCAAAGAAGCAGAGAACAAACACTTTGATCTGCTAGGGTGATATGTCAAAATGCTGAGCCTAGGCATTTTGGCCGGCCTGTGGCAGAGCTGTGTCTCATAGCTTCATTTCCTCTCCATCAGACCTTTAAAGCAAAGAAAACAAAAAGGTGAAATGGGCATAAAACCTCAATGGAAAAAGACAAACTGATAGTGGATGAACCGTGTGTATCAGAATTTCTTACAGCATTCACTGCAGTATTTGTCCTAAATTTCCAGTGCAGAGCCAAAGTTTTGAATGGGTGCAAATTAAGACTTCTGCTTAAAAAATTGATCTCCTTTTCTATTTAACCCTTCTGTATGTAAACACTTCTGTACAGCTGTTTTGACTGCATGAGTGAGACTGTTTCTTGTTCCAATAAGATCAGGAGGGCAGTCATTAGAATGGGTTAGTTTAAGACAATAACTTTAATAAAATACAAATTTTTCCCTAGGGTAGGAAAGTAGTCTGTTCAATGCCTTATGCAGCTCATTCATTGAGAATGATAATAAAAAATGTGACCCATATCAGAAGTTAAACAATTATTCTCCCTCTATTCCAACAAATGAGTAAAATGGATATTTGCCAATATCACTTTTACAGCATGAGGAAGTAGGAAGTCTACAGAGTAGACCAGGAATGATTGTTCAAAATGTTAGAAGCAGTTAATTGATAAGGACTCCACAACATACTTCGAAGCAGGATGAAGTACCATAAAAAAAGTTAGACAAACTCCCACTGATTGAGTAAGGTCTGTAAGGACTGGAAAACAGCCAAAATAAAGCTATTATTTAATAAAGGCACAAGCACTTTTTTTTCTTTTTTTTTTTTTTTCCCAGTTGCAATTTACAGAAGGTTGTACAAAGAATTCTAAAGGTTTTAAAAGGATTAATTGATGAATATATCCATCTGATCAGTGTTCTTCATGAAGAAAATGAATTACTTTATTGAATCTATGAACTCAGCTTGAAAGTGATTGTAAAACTTTAAGTTTCCAGATGTCTAAATGAGACTGCTAATCTACCTGAGCAAAGCAAAAGTTTGGAGTCTAATAAAAGAAGAAACAATTGTATTATCAGCATATTACGTAGAAATATCTTCCCAATAAAATTTAAAAAAATAAGCTGGTAAAGAACTGACATAAAGGTTGAAGTCTGACACTAGAATATCAAGATCAGTAAAACAGTGAAATATTTGTAAAGTGAGGCTGTAACCAATGACTCAAACATGTTACCAAGGGAGGTGGTAACTTCTCAATCTTTTGGGAGCAATCTGTCTCACCTGTCTTAAACACTTATTTCAAACTGGGATGAATCATCTTCTGGAGAAGTCTGTAATACCAGTGAATATAGAGCCCACAGAACCCAGAGAGGAACCTGCATGACTAATTAATCTATGTGCCAAATTTTTAAGTAGGCATAGTTAGATGAAATAGACCAAAGTCATCTTGAGACAGGTACCTTAAAAATATACTGTAACTCAAACAAAAACATCTTGTTTTGCAGAAATAAGGAGGCAATGCACTATGTCATTTGTTAGCAGGAAGTCAGCTTAGATAATAACAATAATCCCTTTTTCATTTCAAGAGCTTTATAGGAGTGGTTCATCAGCCATCAATGTCATGCACAACACTGCTCATTATAGTTCTACCAACAAACAGGGAATGAGATAATCAGACAGATCAGGTAAAGAATGGGTAACAGTATACTCAGACACCTAAAATATGACAGTTGGATTTGGTCTTCAGTTTCGATAAGGATCATTTAAAATTGAAAAGTTTTAGTGAGGAAAGAAGTTCTCACTGGGCAAAATTTGTAAGTAGATAGTGTATTATATGGAGCAAAGCAAGCATTTGGGCATGCAGGCCTTTCAGGTCTGAAGCAGAAAAAGCACACTTCAAAGACAAATACATTCTGAGAACAAACTGGTTTAGAATTAATTAGATATTATATCAGCAAGATCATCTGAGAGAGAAGAGAGAAAAGGGGATCTTAAAATGGAAGTTCTTGAGAGCTGGGCCTGCACGAACCTAATGAAGTTCAACAAGGCCAAGTGCAAGGTCCTGCACATGGGTTGGTGCAATCCCAAGCAGAACTACAGGCTAGGCAGAGAATGGATTGAGAGCAGCTCTGAGGAGAAGGACTTGCGGGTGTTGCTTGATGAGAAGCTCAACATGAGCCGGCAGTGTGCGCTTGCAGCCCAGAAAGCCAACTGTGTCCTGGGCTGCATCAAAAGAAGTGTGACCAGCAGGTCAAGGGAGGCGATCCTGCCCCTCTACTCTGCTCTTGCGAGACCCCACCTGGAGTACTGCGTCCAGCTCTGGGGGCACCAGTACAGGAGAGACATGGAGCTGTTGGAGAGAGTCCAGAGGAGGGCCACGAAGCTGATCTGAGGGCTGGAGCACCTCTCCTATGAGGACAGGCTGGGAGAGTTCGGGTTGTTCAGCCTGGAGAAAAGAAGGCTGCAGGGAGACCTTATAGCAGCCTTCCAGTACCTGAAGGGGCCTACAGGAAAGCTGGAGAGGGACTGTTTACAAGGACATGTAGTGATAGGACAAGGGGTAATGGGTTCAAGCTGAAGGAGGGTCGATTTAGATTACATATGAGGAAGAAATTTTATTGAGGGTGGTGAGGCACTGGAACAGATTGCCCAGAGAGGTTGTGGAGGCCCCATCCCTGGAAGTGTTCAAGGCCAGGCTGGATGAGGCTTTGGGCAACGTGATCTAGTGGAGGGTGTCCCTGCCCATGGCAAGGGGGTTGGGACTAGATGATCTTTGAGGTTCTTTCCAACCCAAACCATTCTGTGATTCTATGATTCTATGATTCCATGATTCTATGATTCTGTGAAGTGCGGGAGATAAGATAGTTATCTGCCAGAGAGGGGGAGAAAGAGTCAGCTAAAATATAGGTT
Organism: Balearica regulorum gibbericeps; assembly: GCF_011004875.1. Lineage (NCBI taxonomy): Eukaryota > Metazoa > Chordata > Aves > Gruiformes > Gruidae > Balearica > Balearica regulorum. The sequence continues at coordinate 53,952,533 of NC_046186.1, read as the reverse complement.
AACTGCACATTGTTCATGCATGTGTGTGCGTACGTTTGGAGGGGGTCGTTACTTATGCCCTAGAATCAGTATTCCTATTGAATCCATGATTTTTGCTATTTCATAAAATTATGAACATAGTTCCAAAGTTCATCTTTGTAAGCTATTTTATCAAGATCTAGACTGAGAAAATCAAGAAATTATTTTATCAGAAAAGTTTTTCCCTACTGGTGGCTCGGTCATTCCATCCTTTATCGATTGTATGAGTTTATTCTGGAGCATAAAGGTTGTTTATTTCCACACACATAATTTCAATAATGTTACTAAGTACACTGGATTAAATATATCCTTCAAGAAATGAAAGTAAAAAATCTGAGGATTTTGATGGCTCTGCTGCAGGGAGTATTTTTGCGGTGGTTCTGGAGTTCTTTGGCAAGCTTAAATTATTACTTGAGGCACAACCTGGATTTATTCAGTGCACATCAGACTCTGGAGAGCTTGTTTTGAAAGATGAATTTAGTGACAAAGCTGTTGGAAGAATGCGTTTTCCAGCACAGATTCTGGTGTGTGTCTGGGGGAGTGGCAGCAGGGTGAGGACATGGAGTTCTTCTTGTGATGAATTAAATTCTAACATGGTTCAAAACAGTAAAACACCTTTAAAATATTAATCTAATTCTCTGGAGGAATGCTTCTACTAGGTATGAGCTTTTTAGATTGTGGACCTCATGTGTTTCCCTCAGAGAAAATATGATGTAATCTGAGTTGCTGACAGTGCATTACAGCTTCTTTTGGCTTGATGAAGGTTGTTGCTGGCTTTATAAGGGTGAGAGATGGGTGGGCTTTGAGTTTTCTGCATGTTGTAGTTTGCAAATTGCCACTTACTTATTATAAGAGTGGTCTAGGAAAGTAATTTTGATATCATGGTATTACAAAACCAATGTGATAAGGGGTCATTGCTTGTGTTTTGGAAATTGATAGGACAGGCCAGGTTTCTAATCCAGATGAGGATAAATCAAATGGGTATTTTAAGTATCATATATACTTGGCAATTGAACTATTTAAAATCTCTCAAGTTGACATATTAAATGATTGTCCTAGTTTTGTGCCTGTTATCTAGAGGTCATGTTCCTTATTGAAAGTAAAGTTCTTGGTAAAGATGAAGAGAATGATAATAATGACATCCTTGACTTTATGCTATGAATTCTGGTCTTGATGTTTGAAGTATTTAGGACAGGATACGTTGCACGGTTAGAAGATATTAGTGGACACAATGGCATGAAAGTATTTTGCAGCTCATGAAAGAAATCAGCTGCATCTTTGAGAAACCTTGGAGTCTGAATGAGTAAGGGTCTGAGAGTGGCTTACTCATGAAGGGTGTTTCAGAGAAGTTCAGCTAAATATTACCAGCTTGCCAGAGATCGTTTTTTAGTGATCATATTAAAGACTCCTGCAGGGGACTGGGCTTTTCTTGGAACTGAGACATGTCTCCGAACCGAGACTTTAATGACATGTTTGAGTTCTAAAAAAGAAGAAAGCAGCATCTGTCTTGACAAATTGCTAGATTACCTCTCACACTGCTGGTCTGTGGTGCAGAATTGTTTCTTATACTGTTTTCCTCACTTGACCTGTCAACCTATTTTCTCTGTAGTAACCAGTTCATATTCTTAAATTCATATTTTTTGCAAATTCCAACCATTTTTTGTTAATGGTACGGTGGCAAAATTATCACCTCTGTAAAATTTTCTTTGGTTCTTTCTTTGCCTAATCTGTAAAAAGCTATCATTTGGCTTTACTAATCCTTTAGAAATGTAATTCCAGGTATCTAAATTAATTAAACATTGGACATACAAATAAAGATAAATAATCTAATGTGAAGTTCATTTAATACTTTCTAATGTTTGAGAGAGTTGTTAGAAGTTCTACACATTTCATTTAAAAGATTTGGACAAAGTAAAATGGCAAGAGGTAGAAACTTGATGCAATTTTTGGGCAACATCTATGTTTTGAACAGAAACATCATCACTCTGTTGTGTACATATTGATACATTCATCAATTCTTATGATCTGTTCATAAACAAAAAAAAGAAAAACTAAATTCTCAGTATTGTATGCTAAGAAAGATTTACTTCTTGAACCTTGATGCAATTACTGATGGCCCTGAGTCATGATACCCATTTACCTTTAGTTTACATGTTTATCTACAAATCAATATATTTGTTTCCAACCCCAAAATCTAACCATCACTGAATCTCATAATATCCACATTTTCTTATTTCTGTGCCTGCAAATAAATTAGCACTTATTTAGCTATAAAATTTCATTTTAAAAAGTGACCTATGGATTCATAAAATGAATACATCACTCAGAAAATTCAAAATCCTGTACATGTATTTTGTATACAGCCCAGTTCAGGCTGATATTAATTTCAATAGACCTTGCACTAGGAAACCTCTTTGCTGAATATCTTTCTTCTGTGTGGCTCATTTGAAAACTGCTTACAAGAGAAATTTTTCATTTTGTATTACCTTGTATGAACACCCCTATAAGATTTGTCTCAGTGCAGTACATTGATGCCCCAGGAATGGGCAAGACTATAATAACTATTTGCTTTCATTTGTGAGTCTGAGAGATGTTGGGGTCCTAGTTACATTGTGTGTCTAGATGATCAGAGATGCTTCTGGCCCAATAAATTTAGATGCTGTCAGAATGCTGCTGTCAGCATTGCTGGGGGATATAATAGTTTAGCTGTAGGATTTGAAACACAAATCATAAAACCTGAGTTGAGTATTTGGAGCTGTCTCTTGGTAAAGTTAAAGCAAATTTTGGAGCACTTTTTTGTCTGCCTTTTATTTATTTATTCATTTCAAGTTTTCCTCTGCCACAACTGAGGTTGCTCAATTGCTGTAGTATTTTCCAAAGGATCTATTATTAGCCAGCCTTTCTAAGGACCATGCAAACTCTAGTTGGGCTCTTATTGTAATGGCAGACACATTAAACTTTTCCATTTTTTCTCGTTTTTTTTCTAATTATTTTTTTTCAGATTTGTTCAGATTTACTCTTGTTTTTCTCTCTGCCCCTACCACTAATTTTTTTTGACCAGCCTACCCTATTACTGCATCTCTGTTCTGTCATATCTTTACCCTGCCAGTCCAATTCAGCACAGGGTCCCTGTTGGAAGAGAAGACCTCTCATTCAGAGATTTGCTGTTCTCTCCTGACAAGCTGGCAGTCAAAGCTTCCTCTTTGTGAATAACCCTATGCATTAGTTTAAATCTCATAGATCCTTTCTGCCAGACAGCCTTCATCAGCATAATGTGTCTCTTTTCTCTCATCTCAGTCATCTGCTTCCTCTGCATGTCCTATTGCATTCACAAGCCTCAGCACACTGTATGGAAGTAGCTTGGCTATGGACCTCATCTCCTGCAGGGAGAGGGATCACTGTGCTCTAGCTTGCTGCATCTCTTAATGTGGGCTTGAGTTTCAGTAATCAGGACACAGCTTGTGCAAGACGATTTGTATTTCAGTTTCTTCTAGATGAGTAATGTTCAGAATAAGAGTACAAACCCTAAACCTTCTTAGGAATACAGAATGAAATCACAACATGTAACTATGTAACTTATTAGTTCTCAAATATTTTCCTTCATGTCTTTAAAAGTCTTCTCCCCTTCCACAAGCTACTGCTGTACTCCCTGTCTATTTGGACCATCATCTGCGGAGGACTCAGGATCCATTCTTTTTAATGGTACAAACTGAGCAAAGTAAGAAACAAATACTGTGCTTCTATTATGAAAATTCAAAGTAGCTCTCTCCCTAGTGATGAATTATATTCTTTCTGGTACTATTACTCAGTACCTATGGATCCTCTAGTGTCTACATAAAGAATTAGCATGGAAGTATTAGTTTATAATACTCTAAATATTTTAGTCTAATGGACCAGGAGAACGAAGTTAAAAGGCTGTATTTTTAATATGGAAAGCTGTTCTTTCTTTTTGAGTTCAACCTTCCCATGTTGCAGAGTTGCTCAGTTTAGAGTATTTTCACTAGCAAACCTCACATGTAATTGCTATTGTAGGTTATACTCTACAGTCATTATCTGTTTGCTTGGCTCCTACATTTTTGGTTTACATCATGTCTGCTCAGTTTTATTGTAACTTTAATCAATTAAATGACATCCTGTCACATTCCCCCCTCCATGTATTGCTTCTCTGTTCTTACCAGCTGCACAATCTTTTTGATGTTACCTTTCCATCCTCTTCTGCTTCCTCCACTCCTCTTCTCTGCTCGATTCCTCCTGTAATATATTTGTTATAGGAAAATATCCAAGTTAAGTCCCAAAATATGTAGAATTTTATTGCACTTTAAGTACTGAACTTTAAGCTTTTGCTTTAATTGAATTTAATAAGCAAGCTGCAGCTTTCTGCTATTGCTCATTACCTTTGCTGAAATTGTCTTAGGGTCTAGCTAATAACGACGTAGTCCATAATTGTGTTCACTGTGCTTTCTTCCGATGTTGTCAGTCAACTTCTTCATAAAGTTTGCTGCTTTTCCAGGGCTAATTTATACTAAAATTAACACCCATAATTTTTCTTTCAATTTGACCTGCACCTGTTTATGTACAGCCACTTGACTCTGCTCAAGTTGGGTTATACAATGTCAACTTCTAACCCAGTGCTTTATTAAAATCTTGTTATGACTGAATGATGTAGAACCTCTTCAAGAAAATGTGAATGATGAAGCAGCTATGAAATTCAGGCTTCAAAAATAAAAAGATTCATTTTTCCATACTGAAAGACCTCAGATTTTTCTCCTCCTGGTAATCAATCAATAACAGTGCCCAGAGAAGGAGCAACAGGAAACTGTGAAGGGTACCTGGAGTTTGGTACTTATCTCAGCTGAACCTTCAGAGTATACATCACTGCCTAAGAGCTTCTATTTTAAGCTTAAAAAATCCAGTGCAGCGTATGCAACAAGTGACAGTCACAGGTGAGCATTTCTCATTAATTCACTGAGAAATCTTATGTGTGCCAGTAGAAAAAAAGCAGTTTCATTTGAAATATTGACTTGTGATAGCGTTTGATAGTTGTTCATGCCACATAGAGAGCCCTCCCCTCAACCTGGACCAAACAATAGTTTGCAAAAAGTTTCTAATGGTTGCACACAGAATGTGTGCGATACATTTGGAAAAGCAGCAGAAGTTCACTGTGTTTTCTTTCATCTCTGTCAGCACGTGAGCCAAATGGGTCCAGAGATACAGAGGCACCACTTGTATATGCCCTGGCAGCCCTTGCAGTTCAAGTTTCCACTCTGAGCTCTCATTGTGTGCTAAAGAGTCTTCCTGGGTGTTTTTTTTCACTAGAAGACACACCTTCTTGAAGACTGTAGTATTAGTTCCTCCTCTGGCCTCTGTACTGCACTACGGCTACACTGCAGCTTTTTAAATGAATGAAGGAATGTGCTGGAGAACTGGGTATTTAAGATGTTTTATTCTGAGTTTCTGGATTTACCACTGTGTTTGGTAAGGAAGTCTTTACTGTTATCAGTTGAAGTAATGCTTACCTTAAGTACAATGCAAATAACTCATTGCAGTGTCACAGTGTGCTGACTTTGGCTGAGATAGAGTTAATTTTCTTCATAGTATCTAGTATGATGCTATGTTTTGGACTTGTGCTGAAAACAGTGTTGATAATACAGAGATACTTTTGTTACTGCTGAGCAGTGTTTACACAGAGTCAAAACCTTTTCTCCTTCTCACACCACCCCACCAGTGACAGGCTGGAGGTGCACAAGAAGTTGGGAGGGGCACAGCTGGGACAGCTGACCCCAACTGACTAAAGGGATATTCCATACCATATGACCTCATGCTCAGCATATAAAGCTGGAGGATGTTCAAAGTGATGGCATTTGTCTTCCCAAGTAACTGTTACACATGATGGAGCCCTGCTTTCCTGGAGATGGCTGAACACCTGCCTGCCCATGGGAAGTGGTGAATGAATTCATTGTTTTCCTTTGCTTGTGTGTGTGGCTTTTGTTTTACCTATTAAACTGTCTTTATCTCAACCCACAAGTTTTCTTACTTTTACTCTTCTGATTCTCTCCCCCATCCCACCGGGGGGAATTGAGCGAGCGGCTGTGTAGTGCTTAGCTGCCAGCTGAGGTTAAACCACGACACACAGTTAACAATTGCATAAGTTATTGACATTTTTGTAAGATGAGTGAGAAAGTAAAAGAGAAAATTTGCTTAATCAACACGTTTCCTGTTAGATCAGAAGATGTCTTGTTCAGATCCAGATGCTGCTCTGCTCTGACAAGTTGATTTCTTAGGTTCTTCCTGCCAGAGAGTCTTCATCAGCATAATACTTCATCTTAGTGGAAAGTCTTAATTTTTAAGCCAATTTCCACTTTGAAGTGCCCCAGAAATTTAGATGCATTTTAATTTTTCTGAGAATAACCTTATTTCCTCCTTGTTGAAATCATAAGCTAGCCATATATCTTCATTATAGTAAAAATGATTTTATTTCCTTGAAGACAGAATACTTTCTTGTTAAGCCAATATGTTGAGTCCTGGTACTTGACTAAGGAGCAATAACTGTCATCTGGAATTTTGGTGACTCACTGGCATGTTTTAGTGTAAGAGGTCTTACACCAGATGTTGTGTTCTGTTACTTAAACATCTAGATGGGATAAACGTATGTATCTTGCGCCTTGATTGAGAGCAGATGCAATGGTCGTTAACTAGTTTAGAGATTGCAATTCACCCACTGATCACAAGCCTTTTTATTCTAAACGCAGTGTAGCTATGCTTGGTCATTCCTTTCTTTTCCTTTCCATATAGTCTAAAAGCAGAGCATTCCAACAGAAAAGAACTAACCACCTTAAAAAAAAAAAAGATAATAATATTTCAAACAGATTAATGCTAAGCTCTGTTTTAGAAGAACTTTATCACCCTAAAGACTGGGGTTTTTTCACTTGCTTTGAATAGATATTTTTAGAAAGTGGAGGAGTATAATTTTCATTTACCATTGAAGTTCTGATGATTTTAAATGGCTTGTTTCTCTCTCCAGCTACAAAGGCTATATCCCGGCAATGATATAAAATTTTGTTTGTAAAATCAACCAGCAACATAGATGATTACAGATGATATCTAACTGCTGTCCCAAATTCATAATGAAAAATAAGAAAAGAAGCATAAAAAATGGCAGCAGTACTTCAATTTCCAATATAAATAGTTCAAGAAACATCATTTAACCCTTCTTGACAAGGTATTATCAGCATGAAGTTTTAGCTTAGATTTCTTCTCTTGTATAATCAATATACACTGCAGTACAATTATACTAGCTTACCCTGCAGAAAATCTTCATTAACGTTTTTCAACAGCCTTTTGGACAAATTGCCCCATTTGTAGCATGCATCCATTTGCTTTAATTTAATTTACTTACATTGGTTGCTCCCTGTTTCTTGGCAGAATTAATAGTTACCAGAGTTCAGTAGCTGTGTGATCTCAACTACTTATCACTGTGCTGTAGGCAGTGCTCAGGTTCCTATGGTTTGGGTTTTGTTTGTTTCTTTTTTTTTTTCTTCCCCCAGCTTTTTTTTTTTTTTTTTTTTTTTTTCAGGATTCTTGAAATCCTTTCTTTTCTTCCATGTGGCTGATGTCAAGGTTGTGAGCCCAGCATTGCAACTCCTGCTTGCACTATTTCTCCTTCCCCTTTTATTCTTAACAACAGAATGAGCCTTTTGTGGACCTAAGCTTCATTACTACCCAGCTTCATTGAGATGCGATAGTATTCAAATCCCATTTTTCTCCTCAGTAAAACAATACACTTGGTTTGTTTGACACAGGCAATGTGCTTTTCTGTCCCATGTGATTTATATTCTTCTCAAATAGGGCAATGCTGAATACAACATTTCACAATTCCTCCTATTAGCTCTTCTAATGAAACACAGTTCTAAAAGGGTCTGGGTTAACAGCCATCCACTGCTGCTCTTCAGCCCCAGGGCTAGAGTCACACAGCCCAAAGAGTTAGGTTTGTGAGGGGAATCTCTGGCAGAAAGAGGACAAACCAAAATGGCTGCACAGAGCTCTTCTCTAGGACTGCGAGCAAGGATGTGCTTGAGCTGATGATGTGGGAACTTGCCCAGAATGTGTTTTTGAGGTTGGTCATTTTCCAAAGGGTGATCTCAGTGAAACACTCTGGCATTGCGGCAATATTTGCCCACTGTCAAAATGTCTATGCATGCTACACAGAAACCCTAGCTATCTTCAAGGAAAGCCAAAAGCTTGGTATTTCTGCCTTTTTCTAAGAAGAGACATACTATGACTCTGGGCTAGATTTTATTAAGTTATTTTATGACCATCAGGCCATCAATCTTCTTAGGCTTTTATTTGTTTCTTTGTTTATTAAGTACTAGTATCCTACTGATTCCTGGAAATAGAGTAGATGATAGATATACATGTTAGAAGGAGCAACCTCTGTGCATACATATAGAATGGAAACAATCTGAATTGATTAAGAAATACTTATTGTGTGTTTTTTGGATCCTCCATAAAACAAATGGTTCTCTTTTTGCTATCCTAGACTATCTTTCGAAATAAGGATACACACCAATCTAACTCAAAAAATGATTGAAGAATTTTTAATATCATTAAGCCTTCTAGACAATGTCTGTCCAAAAAAAAAAAAAGATTTAGTCCAGTACTAGTTTCTAATATTAATTAAATGGTGTTCTAATTTTTTTTTTTTTTTCTCTTTTCTGATCTTTCTAGTAGCCATTCCTGGCTGCAGCAGCTACAGAATAGACAATGTGTAAGCTAAATGCTCTACAGACTTGTCTTTTAAGGTACAGACTTTACCTTAATGATTGATTGGTAGCAGTCTTCTAACATAATGATAATAATTTGAGCCCTCAGGAGCAATCCTGACTAGTTTCAAATGATCAGAAGTGATGCACTCAGTAGCTCCAAAGCCAGTAGACAATAGCTGACTGATGCTTTTTCCTTCCTAATCAACTTCCTATGGCAGGTACCATAAAAGTTTCATTGGTTAAAACTAGAAATGGCCAGAGCCAGTCTGAATTATAGATACTAAACCAAATATTTCATGTTAACACTAATGCTGGGGTACCAACACTGGTATCTTAGCATGTAAGCTGAATTTTGCTGGGGTAGGGGGAGAAATTAGAGAGCCATAGAGAATATAGAGTTCTAATAAACCTAGGAATAAAAAGAAAACAGCTGTCCTCATGTTCAAAAGAAGAAGGTAAAATAGAGATATAGATGAGTTAGAGAAAGAGAGGAATATATGCAGAGAGATCTGTGGGGGGAAAGAATAAGTCTGAGAAACAAAGAGAAAAGAATGAGAGATGCTGGGCAGGGAAAAGGAAAAGAAGAAAACAGAAGAGACTTTTTATGTCAATGTAATTCTCATACCCCTTCATACTGCCATCACCTATTCTTTTGAACTTATTACTCTTTTCTAAGTTTGGCATATAAGAACATTGACTCAGTACATAGGGTTTTCTTGTTGTTTCATGGGTTGTTTTTTTTTTTAACAATTGCATACAATGACAAGATAAAATTGGTGTCACTGCCAACAAAAGCTATCCCTAATACTTTTATGTCTCTGCCTCATTGTTAGGACTGTTTGCAAAGAGATAAACAGAAATTGTATTTTCAGTATTATATATATGTGTGTGTGTGTTTAGGTATACAACATATATATATATGAATAAATACATTAAAATAATATTTGTATAATGTTTATTTATAACATTTGAAAGTAACTTAGAGTAATTACTGTATGCTGAAGGGATCTGGGTAGTTATTTTATTCAATGCATTGCAATATGAATTACTGGATTATTTTTTGTAATAAAGATTTGACAGCTTTTGGTGGGGAAATTCAATTAGTGCTATGGTCTGATATTTGAATATTTCCCTTGGACTGAACAGTTCAGTAAACTGCATGAGGAGTAAAGCAATACTGGGCATAGGTGGCACAGTCATCCCTATGCTTGGGACACTTATGATGTGATTTGAAAAATCTCAGCCACTACTGCAGTGCTAGCTATACTAATATTTCACATTTATGTAGCATCACGATATCTCAAAGCACACAGTAAATGTTCAAAGGATATACCACCTTTTTGCAGATGGAGAAGCTGCTGTACAGAAAGGTTATGATTACAAAGCAATTTGATGATGCATCTGGGAATAGAAATGATTTCTGGTCACTTGTGTTAGACAGGCTATTTTATTTTTCTGTTAGCATCTTTGGGCTGTCCATTTTTCGCCTAATTTCATTCCAAATTTCCTCTTTATTTCTCAACATTGAGCTCATTTAAAACAGTTGAGCTCACTCATGGTAGACACATGTTCATTCATCACTGTTTAACTTTTCCTGTTCTGTGGAAGCTATCTTTTCTCTTTTTTTCATATTCCAAATATTTGTTCTTTCCTAGCCATTTTTATATAGTCTCTGTGAAAAGTCAGATGTAGTCAGAAAATTCAGTGTAAACTATAAACCTCTTTAAAATGAAGCTTACCAGCAGATAATGACCAGCTGGATATTTATTGATGGTAAGAACAAAAAAACCCAAACAAACAGAAAAAAGAGTTAATACGTTATAATATCAGCTCTTCAATAGTAGATTTTGAAATGATCATTGGTAATTCAAATCTGTAGTTAATGACTTGCTCTTCTTCTAATGTTTATTTTTATTAATATGTTATTGGAAAGCTTGTAACTGATGTGATCAGGAATTTATTTTCCAGCAATCACATACTGTGATGTCTTATTTTGATATAATAAAGGATAATATAGGAGCTCAAAATTCTCATGTAATTTAGTTTGAACAACTTGGAAATATTTATATTGAAACGTAAATATTTTGGGCTTCTAAAGCAGACATAGACATTTAAATCCAAATATGAATGGATTATTAATTAGAAATCATATTCTGTTTAATATCTTATTTTTTGCAGGAGAAAGGAGGAGACTTGTCTGCATGGTCTATAACCTTGTAAAGAATTCTTACGAAATCACATCCAGACCATAACTTAGAAATGCCATTTGTGCTATAGTAATGCCAGAGTTCTCATTCATGTCTTTATCTCTTGAAGTCTGAATTATTGCCAAAGGCTGTGAAGAAGACTTCCTACAAAATTAGATATCATTCAGATAGGAAAAATGCCTATACACCTATCCTAACAGCATATATGAAGGGCAAATATAGGTGCCTTGAAATATATCTTTTTAAATATTGTGTCTTAAAATATATTGTGTTTTTAAACAGGTCTAGAATGACAATATTTCAACACAACAGCATCTTGGGCTGTTTTAGGAGAAGCACTGCCAGCAGGTTGAGGGAGCTGATCCTTTGCCTTTTCTCAGTACTGGTGAAATACATCTGGACTGTTGGGTCCAGTTCCGGGATCCTCAATTCAAGTGAGAAATGGACATACTGAAGTGAGTCCAGTGAAGGGCCATGAATATGATTAAAGGACTGAGGCATCTGGCATATGAGGAGAGACTTTGAGAGCCCAGAATATTTAACCTCAAAGTGAAAAGGCTCAGAGTGTTGGTAGGATCTTATACATGTGCCTAAATTCCTAATAGAAGGAAGTCAAGACGACAAAGCCTCTTCTCAGTGCAGTGGGTACAAAGTGAAAAACAGGCAATTCCATTTAAGCATAAGAAAAGCCTTTTTTACTTTGAGGGTAGTCAAGCACTGGAACTTGTTGCTCAGAGATGATGTGAAGTTTCTGTCCTTGGAGATGTTCAAAACCCAACTGGGCACAGTCCAGTGTAACCTGCCCTAGATGATCCTGCTTTGAGCAGGGTGTTGGATCAGATGATCTCCAGAGATGTCTTCCAGCCTCAACTATTCTGTGACTCTGTGGGGGTTTTTTGGGGTTTTTGTTTGTTTGTTTGTTTGGGTTTTTTTGGGTTGGGTTTTTTTTTTTTTTTTTTACTTCAAATGGTATACGAAACTTGTTCTCACATGCCTATATCTAATGGTATAGGCATTTATTTGTTCATCTCTTGACATGGGTTAAGTTTAATTTTTTTATTTTGTGAAGCACATGATTTTTATGTGTCTACTGCAACTGAATGCAGTGGTTATGCAGAGGGAAGGGTAAGAGAAAGAAGGAGAAAGAATCAGATCCAACCTCATAAAACATGGATCATACTGAGGCTGGGGAAAGAGATGAGGTAGAATTCCATTCCCCAGTTCAGCACCCACATACTATTAATGTAAATATACTCATGTACCAAGACATTAGGAATCAACAAGTAGGAGGAAAAAAATAAATAAATACTGCAGTATGTACTGTAAAAAAGCATACAGTTGCACAATGTCAATATATTGGACCCAACTGACAAAATAGAAAGAATAGCAAATATTCAGTGGCAGTCTGAGGTTTTGAAGTACATGATTAAGAAACCAAGAAAAAAGATCCAAGTGATTTAATATGAAAAGAAGTAGACAGGGGTAACACGTACACTGCTGTTTATACTACGGCCTCATTTGTGATACAATTTCATAAGTTTAATTTTTCAGTATTCTTTGAAAGGCCATGTGGAAGCTGCAGTCAGCTTCAAATAGGTTGTTCCTTGTGTTAGATGGAATTTGTTCTTCAAGGCACATTCAAGGTTACAGGCTTTTAAAAATATATTCTTGTAGAACCTGGTAAAATATAGGAAAAACGTCTCTTGAGATTCTATCCATTCAATGACTGTACTGAGAACCGGAGACTATTTAAAAAGAGGAAAAATGAAAAAGAGGATGCATTATGACCTGGCATAGGCATTTCTATGGTCAATTTATTTTCATGTCCTAATTTAAAATACTTAAGTCTACCTAATTGTAATTCTTGGACAGACAGCAGTATTGAGAAATCAGTCATGATATCCTTGAGTTACACAAGGGAGCTTGCTAACAACATCTGATATCCCAACTAATATAACTGTATTTGGAAGTAATGCTTGATGAGCATTTTATATTCCAAACTCCAAATAGCATGGTTTGTCTTTGGGAGACCCTTTGGAAAAGTCTGGAAGTCTATTTGCTGAAATATATTCTCAGACTGTATGCAGTCAATAAAATTCTACAGAAAGGGGCAGAGTTCACTATCCATAGAATTTGTTCAGAAAAGTTTAGGGGAAAAAGAATGAATATGGAACATTTCCAGCCAGAGACATTGACACTGTTGAAAATATGTGGCAACCCAGAAATTCCTTTTCAACCTTATAACTGCAGCTGTGTCTAAGTTGGAATTAAGGATCTCCTCCTGATATCCACTCTTGGCTTGCAGGTCTGTATGGGACCTGCAATTTCTTGGGTCTGTGTTTCTTGGGAGAAAGAAGTGGCATGCTTTAACAGGAATAGTCCAATTTCAGCACTTGGCAATTCTTGAAACTTGTGGCATGGAATGAAATAGAGAGAGATTGCACTCATTAGTATCTACTATAATTCAGTGCTCAGAGAAATGATCATTGCTACTAAGCATACCGTTGAGAACACTGAAAGAAAAGCGGTAGCTAGCAGAGATGGTACTGAAGCAGAGTTGGAACTCAGACTGAGTTCCTTCTGCTGTAGGAAGCACAGAGGTCCCTAGTGCCACTGAGTAAGAGAAGCACTAAGGCCAAGCTATATGACTCCACTATCTGACAAGAAGGTATTAGTCAAGGACACCTTTGTCTTTCCTTGTCAGTCAGCAGCCCATTGAGCTGTCAGTTCGTATTGATCAACTCATGAAGAAAATTATCTCATTTACTGCTGTGAAATACCTTACTTGGATCTCACTACTAGCTGATTTAAAGCTCTTACAGCATTTATGATTTTATGGAAATGTTCTGACTGAGCAGAACAATTCCTTCTGCCACTTGTGTAGGAAGTCTATAGTGTCATAGATGTTCAAACTCTAAGGTCTCAACCAGAGCCGGAGATGTTAGTAGAATCCTTTATTTTTCTATATCTCAAAAAGCAGGATAGGAATGCTGCTCGAGCAAATATTCCTTCAAGGACCTTTTGAGCATGATCTGCTATGCCCATTCCTGCAGTACTCCATATCAGCAATGAGCCAAGATTTCTTAGGCATAATGACCTCTCAGGAGCAACAAAGCTCAAAACCAATAGGCATTTACATTTCACACCTGGGGCCAAATATTTCAGGTAAAGGCAACCCTCCCTCTCCCAGAATTTAAATTTATCACAATCCATTGATTTGTTTGTTTGCTTGTTTATCACAGTAGAATGAAAGATGGTGCTTGCAGTGCTGAAAACAAACCAATCTGTGGGTTGCTACAGCTGTTAGCTAAGAGAACTTAGAAGGAACTGAAGAGGAGTTAGAAAGGCTTTATTTAATCTTCAGCTCGCATTACAAAGAGACTTGGGACACTGTGGTGGGTTGACCTTGTCTGGAGGCGAGGCACCCACCAGAGCTGCTCTATCACTCCCCCTCCTTAACTAGACAGGGGAGAAAAGGCATAATGAAAGGCTCGTGGGTCAAGATAAGGACAGGGAGAGATCACTCACCAATTATCGTCACAGGTAAACCAGACAACTTAAAGAGAAAATTCATCTAATTTATTACCAAGCAAAACAGAGTAGAGTAATGAGAAAATAAAATCAAACCTTAAAACACCTCCCCCCACCCCTCCCATCTTCCCGGGCTCAACTTCACTCCCGGTTTTAACCTAGTCCCCCCCAGCAATGCCTGGAGCACCTCCTCCCCCTCCTTCTGCACTGACCTTGGTGTCTGCAGAGTTTCTTACATCTTCTCACTCTTCTCTCTGTCTGCAAAAGCTCTCCCTAACTTGTTTTTTTCCCTTCTTAAATATGTTATCACAGAGGCACTGATTGGCTTGGCCTTGGCCAGCGGTGGGTCCGTCTTGGAGCCGGCTGGCATTGGCTCTATCAATCAGACACAGAGGAAGCTTCTAGCAGCTTCTCACAGAAGCCACCCCTGTAGCCCCCCCCCGCTACCAAAACCTTGCCACGCAAACCCAATACAGGCACGCATATGCAACCTGAATTCTTCCAAAGGAGGATAAGAGTTTTGTATATACCAAATGCAGCAGAAGTAGACAGACATGCATTTTCACTGCATCTGGCTGAAAAAGCCTGATAATTATTTTGATTTGTGAAAAGTCCGAAAACTTGATGAAATATTTTTTTCATTATCCACATTCTTGCTCAGCTCTAATCTCTGGTAATGTATCCATGTCTGGTCAATGAATTGAAGAGCTAGCACAGAGCCATCTAAAAAGGACTAAAAATATTTCATAAAGCCAATGAGTCCTTGAAAAATTTTGCTACATGTTTTCAAGAAGAGAGAGATAGTTTTAATAAAAAAAGCCTCACTGGAAAAAAACAAAATCCTAAAATTAGTTGAATTTCTCACCAGATGAAAAGCCAAAGATTTTTTTTTTTTTTTTTTTTTTTTTTAACAGAGAGAAAGGAGAAAGGATAATTCTTACTTATGTAATGAGGTCTTGGCTTTGACTTTTTTATCTTGTTCTCAGAACCCAAATATACTAACTGTTAAGATGGATTTTGCTGTATGTAAGAGTCCATTGGGATTTACTTTAGGTAACTTGCCCTTTTCTAGCTGAAATTCTAGGTGTTTCAGTAAGGGGATTTTCTCTCTTAGATTTTATTAACTTCTTACTACATTAAGTGGATCTTAATACTAGAATTTCCTTTTTTTTTTTTTTTTTTTCTTATTCTGGCACCATGAGCATCAACAGGACAAAGTCTTCTTTGCTTTTCACATGTGAACAGAATATTTTACAAGTGTGTGCACACAGACAAACAGGTCTGCGGTAAAGCACCATATAGTTTGAGATCATTTCAATTAAAGTTACTTCAAAGCTCATTGTTACATGTGATTTCACAAAGTGATAATTTAATGCACTAAATTACTACTCTGTTCCTCATAGAAAGTGACACTCATGACCACATAATAAAATACTTTATGGCCTGTTGTTCAGAGTCATAATTCCACTTTGGTGTAGTAGGAGGAAGCCACAAGTCATTCCACTCTAGCTGCCATTAGGGGATGTATTGCCTTCCCAGCCTATGCACTGCGATTAAAAAACCTGACAGCCTCTCATCCGCAGATGGCAGAAGCCTCTAAAGCTGTTGAACTGGCACTCAGTCAGTTGGCTTTTGATCTGGTTGTTCAGATATAAGAGCCTGTTTAAGCAGAAAGAAAATAGGCTGTTCATGTTCAGTTAGTATAAAACTCTCTTCCGATGGGGCTTTGTGTCTTTATCTGTCCCTTCAGCTGCTTTTAATTAATGCTTTGAAGACTGCTTGTATTTTGGATTTAAGGGCAAGAGTAACTCTTTCTAACTCAATTCCATATTAAACATCTTTACTGTGAGCAGCAGCCTTGGTTTTCCCCAACAGACTCTCCACACAATAACTTATGAATAAATTTCTTGAAATAGGTACAGATTTTCTCATTTAGCAAGGAATACAATCCCAATCTTTTCATGGTTGTTTGGAGAATCACAGCTTAGAGTAGACTAAATATACAGATAAATAAAAAGCTGTTTCACAGTATTGTACAGGGTAGCCATTAAACGTCAAGGGTTATGGGAAAGCCCAGCAACACAAGGCTTATAATTTGCAGGGAACTTTTGTGATCCTTTGGGACCAATCCCTAGGTAATAAATATCCACATTACTATTTTGTCATTGGCTGCCTGGTGGATGTAGTGCAGACCAGCGGTTAGCACAGCGCTCTTCTGCACTGGGGAAAACAAACTCTCTCAGCAGTCATAGAAAATGTAAGCATGACAAGACTCCTAGCTGGCACAGAGGCACTTTGCACTTCTAGGGGGAGAATGCGTTAAAGGAAACGGAGTGAGCATCCAACAGCAAGACATGCAGGTAAAAATTATAAAGGTGCATGAAATGTAGGTGAAGGTGGCAGCCTGAGTGGTAACGGTGCACTGGCATGTGTGACGCTGCCATATTGCCGGCTCTGCTCATTGCTGTGGAATTTTCTGTTTAAATAAGATAAAGCAAACAAACAAAAAGAGGTGCAATTGCATTCAAAATATAGAAAGGGAGAAACCACCAGAGAAAGCAGCAGTTGTCAGGGCACAGCAGGGCCAGGGGTATCCCGGGGCCAGGAGCAGGGCCTGTCCCACAGCCCAGCCAGGACCAGGGCAGCCAGGGGGCACCAGGGAGCCCCAGTCCCAGGCACCCGGCATCTCCCTGGGGATGGGGATAGGCTGAGGCCAGGACATGGGCCTGTGGGTGGGCCCAGCAAGGCAGGGCCTTGGGAAGCTGTGGACCATCCCTGTTGCAGCAGCACTGGGGCAGGGGCTGACAGCCCCATGGGGCCCTGGGCCATGGGCAGGTGAGGGGAGCCCCAGGGACCTGGACAGGGACAGCCAGGCCCAGGGGTACCCTCATGACCTTGGAACAAGATCCTGACCCTGCCTTCACAATCTGGCAGGAGCACTGGTCACAAGATCATTTTCTTGTAGGAGCAAGGGTTTGCTCACATTTCTACTGACTGCAGAAATTAGAGGCAGAGGTATGCCTGTTGCCTCTCTGATGAAAAGGTTGTTTGCTTCATGGGGGAGAGAGATGTTATGGGAACACTCCTTAAGAGGTCCACCAGAGAGTCTTCAGGACAGTAAATAGCATGTGCATTCAGGAGAGAAATTTGAACTTTTATGCCCAGAAAAATCCCCCCCTAAGGAATTTACCATGAAAACTGCTTTGCACTGAATACATTGAAATTAATAACTAAAAACTAAGATAAAGTAGCTTAAAGGAATCTATTAAAGGTTGAAAGCTAAACTCCTTCACACTGCATCTCCCAGATTAGCACTTAATAAACAAATAATGGAATAAATATTGTGAGTAGTTCACCATCATGTCCTTGAATAAATGATTTTATTAGGAACAAAGTGTGTAGCCAACAGAGAGTGAACAGAGGAAAAAAATTTAAAGACTGATCAAGTAATTGACTTCTTTTTTAAAAAGTTTGTGCAGGGGCTATCTCATTGTAGGAAAATGCAGTAATCTATGGTTTCATAACAATCCAACATAAGCAAGCACTTCTCTTTCTGTTACAACTACTGTAATCCAGACACTGATAGTCATCTCTGCGCTGTTTAAAAATTTGATAAAGTATTTATAGAGATCAATTAGAAGCACTTCAAATGTTAACAGTTAACCAAAACTGGCAGCAATATAAATATTTGGGAGTGTTTTAAATGTAAATATCCTGGAAGATATTTACCTTTCATGTGCAATCTTATCTTAAGCTGCTTGTCAAACATGAAGACATCCTCCAAAAGATAGCAGACATGTTTTAGTATTCCGATCACAAAGCAGTGTTGCAGTCATACAGCAGCTGACAACTCTGCATTGCACTTCATTGTATTGCAGTAGAGTTGAACTGATTTGCAAAGAACTAAATGGATTGATGTATGCATAGAGCTTGACAGCTAGCTGACTCGCACAGTGGTATGGACAAGGGTGGAAGCAAAGAAGAGCCATGCTATCTGGTGGACTCAGCGAGAACTAAGTGTGTTTACCCCCTCACTTTTGCCTCCAGCTCATTTAAGGTATTTCAATAAGGATAGCTTGAGCTTGGGAAACTAAGAATTCAAGCATCAAGGTTGTTGATACAGAACCTAAGGATTCCTATATATTTGGGGAATTTGTTCACAAATTTATTTCCTAATATTTGTAGCATGGCTGCTTCTGGCAGGGATACCCTCAGAGAGTGTTCATCTCACCATGGCAACTTCTAGAACAAACAGCGACTAAGTGTGTATCATTGTGAGTCCCAGGATCTTAGTTTTCCATTCATCAAGATCAGAGATGTGGACAGAGTATACCAAGGCTTCCTCTCATTGCAAATGTGTAGGTTTCTTCCTTCACAACAAAAGCATAAAAAGGAGGTGAGCAAATCTGATACCTATACAGACATGAGCCTGATATAGGATCAGGACACTGTGATGTTGTCAAAATCCTGATTTTAGAATCCTGCTGACTACACCAATTTGTCACAAATTAATTTTTACACAATATTGAGGTAGCAGCAATTTAAGATTTATTAACACTGTTAATGGTAAATCACAAGATTAAGTTGCATGATATTTAATGACACTCAATTATCAGCTAATTAAAAAAAATATTCAACAGAATGTTATAATCAAAATATTGTGACTTAGTTAAAGATTTGAAAATGGTAAAGTTGACACAAAACTTACAACAGAGTTTCCTAAATCAAATCATGTGCAATAAACACATGCACACAGAGATAAAGATACAGAGGTTAACCTATGATCAAGACTTTCTGTCTTCACAAGTTTCCTCCTTATTCAGCATTTGTCAGCAGATGATCTTTGAACTCTTTTCCTTCATTGGCATCTGTCAGCAGCTGATCTTTGAATTTTGGTGAAGTCTACCAAGAGGCATTCCAGCTCAGAGGGAGATACTAGATCACAGCCTGTTGCAAACCCAGAGAGCTCAAAGGGTCTCACATAGGATCACTATTTATAGGATAACAAGATGATTGACTTTGGTCAGTGTGTTTTGTTTTTTTTTTTCCATTTGGGCCATAACTCTTGTCAGGTAATTCTGGTACCTTCCAGATCAGGCTACGATCTAGGCAGCAGGAGTTCCAGGTATGGTTAGGGAGTGCCTGATCACCCCAAATCACTACACTTGTAACAAAGACAAGAAAGTGCCAGGGTGTCCCAACTCAGTGCACTTGTAACCAAGATAAGAACACAATGTTGTGATCACAAAGTGGCTCAGAGGGGCTGCACGATCACAGATATCCAGATGCAGAGACTTACAAGTGCTACTTGAATTATAAATTTTCATATCATCTTTTGTAATGGAGGTAACAAGGAGAAGACCATGTTATTAAAGAAAAAAGAGATTTAAAAATGTAAATAGATTAGGATGGTCTGTCTAACATTGCGTATACACATTTATAAGTCCAATGTTAGCCTTTCAAGTCTTTTACTGTCTCTCTGTAGCTTTTGGTCTTTTTCTATGGACCTGATTTTCATTAAGAGATACTTGGAAATATTTCATAGCCACTCCATAGTATGCAGTGCAGTAGCATGTCAGCAAGCATTGTTCTGGTATTATTTTCAGCTTGTACTCAAATTCTACCGCTTGTTAGAGTTTGATTTTAACAACTGCAACTTGTGATTTCTTTAGCTTCTTCTCCTACCTGGAGAGAACTACTCAAGGGTCTCCTTTCTCCTTCCAGAGAAAGATGAACATCATCCTTTCAGCCTGCACTGCACTATTGTGTTGTGAAGATTCTGAATTTGGTTGGCAGCTTCCTCTCAGGAAGAAGAACATGCCTCTCCATGTTCTTCATCAAACATGGAACTGATTTTGAGTATGCTTGAGTATATTTGAGAAAATAGCATTTCTGTCTCTTCTTTGGTCTAGCCTTATTATTTTAGACATGAATAACTGAGGCTGTGCTTTGCCACTCTCCTTCATGCCAATCAAGTGTGTTTGTATTTACCTTGCATTTAAAATTCTATTACCTTTGAATACACTGACTGTTGTTGCTGAGTTCACAGAAATGTTTTAAAAGCTTTGCTTCAACCTTTTTTTTTCCTTGCTGCACATATGAGTACTGTATTTAGCAATTATACTGCTGTGAAACCAAGAACGCCAATCAGTTTATGGATTCAACAGGCCTACTTCTGCAAATTTATGTCTTATGTCATTGACAAATCTCTATCTACTATCCTCTCAGTCCACAGACTTTTTTTCTTTTTTTTTCCCCCCTGCAAATTCAGTGCATCCAACCTTGTTAAAGCAAAGGCACTCCCCTGGAGTGATACCTGTAAAATGGAATTTTGTTATTGGTTTTAAATCATCTCTCTTGCATATGTCAAATCGTGGTGTCTTATCAGACTTCTCCCATTCTCAAATCCCTCCCTACTGAAATAATATCTGTGATAAAGCTGTCAATTAAAAATGTTCAAAAAAGAAACATCATGCTAATTGCTCACAGTTCAATAAGCATAATCATGTTTACTACAATAAAGGTTATCAGTTTCATGCATTATACATGTTATCCTAAATTTCCACTTTCATTCTATCCACTAAATCATCTCCAGAAGAATATTGTTTCATAGGGAGACAAGGAGTGGGGAAAAAACTCAACAGATGGAAAAAACCCCAAACAAACAAAAAAGCATTTGTTTCTTCAAAGTACAGTTTTCTTTCCAAAGTTACTGTAGACTGCTATGCAAGCTGACTATACTTGCTCCAGAAGCAGTGGCCCAATAAAGTGCAGTAATGCAGTCCTCCACATGTAATTGCTCGAACATTAAAGCCCACTTTTTATAGCAAATAACATTTACTTGTAGTCTAACTATCCATAAATACCACCTAAAAAGCTGAGGCAGATTTTGGGGTTTTTTTTGAGAGAAGGGAATGCAATAGAAAATAATGTTGGTAATTTTCAGATATTTTCTTCTTTTTAATGTATTATTTTTTTCCTCCTACTCTGTCTGTAAGTATTTCTTAGAGAAATGAAGACAGCTGGAGGGATATGAAAAATAGTTATAATGAAACCCCTAACCACTTCTAAAATACACTTTGGTTCAGTATGTTGCTTATGCAGATTGCACATTGGGGTAGCATAAAAGGTTTATTAGTTTTTGGAATAAGTTACATAATTCACTCATTGCTTCACAAACAAACAAAAATGGCTGTCCAAAGCTCATAAGGACAAGTGTGCTACCCTATTCTACCAAATTTTGTATTTTCCAATATACACTTAGAAAAAAAATAATTAACATTTATGAATAATTGTAATTGGCTTGGTTATTCAGGAAGTACAGTTGTTAAGGAATAATTGCCTTTTCAATAATACCTCATCATTTTCTCAGATGTGGTCATGCTTGTCAATGACAAACACAGCTCAGAGAAACAAAATTTGCCAAAATAATGGCAGATTCTTTTAGAACTGTTTTGCATCAATCAATGCTCATGAAGAAAACTTTCAAGTTTACTTACAGAACAAAACATCTTTGAAAGCAAGTGGATTTTCCATTACTGTTTTTAAACATATTAGGATACCTTACCTGTTACATTGAGAGTTTTAAGAATATCATATTGTATTAACTGTTGAAATGCTAATTTTTGATAAACCCTATAACAATTTAGCTATAATGTATTGGCTTCCCTAATACAGATTTCAGAGCAAAATGGAAGGATACTTATGTTCAGTAGTAATCCGTTGGTAACACAGAAAAGAGCATACAGGCACATACCTCCATCTCCTTGCAGAGTTCAAGGTTCTTTGGTGGCAGGTCAAGCTGGAGAAAAGACTATATATATTCTGTATTATCTTCAATATCAGCCAGTTTTTCATATACAAAAATCAATCAGTAATAATTACTACCTGAAATACAAATAACTTGCTGCCTATAAATTTGATAAATTATCACAAAGTTTCAGTGGTGATTAGTACAGCAATAAATAATTGTTTGCTTCCATGAACGTGTATCTGGAAAAGTTTTCAACTCATGTAAATAATTAATTTCAAACGCAGCAGTGTTGTCCACACCTCTCCAGCGTTCCCCCCGGACCATTTCCAGGTAGGGGCTGGGAACCAAACAGATTTGTTCAGAAGGGAGGAAGGATGTGGGTTGCCTGGAAGTTCTGCAAAATTAGCTTTCTTCATTTCAAGAGGCCCTTCCTTGTCACCAGGGATCTTTGCACATGAATGCAGCCTATCCTAAAAGTCTTTATATAGGCCATCAAGTGCTTCATAAAGCATTAGTCAAACATGTGAAGGTAATCAAGTAAAAGTCTAATCAAACAAGTTGATCTTAAGCAAATATTTCAAATGGCCTTGGGACTGAGTTCCCAAGCAGTCTGTGTGTGTTTGAGAGGTGGGGGTGGCAAGGGGAATTAATAAGTATGATGTGCGAACACTTTCCTTTCTAAAATATAGTTAGACTTTGGAGCAGAAGAATCAAACAATAAATGCAAAAACACCCCTCAATGGGACTTGAACTAACAAAAAAAACCAAAAAAACCAGGTAGTAATGTTCTACCTTCTGGAGATGTACGGAGCATAAAGCAACTCAATAATAGCCTTGCCTGCACAGTGGTAGCTGGTAAATATTGCACCACATATAACAAAGGTTATTAAAACCCCCTTCTTCTGTTCAAAGAAAATGTGAGCATATGCTCCACTATTTCCTGAAATGAATAGCAAATGTAAGCCCTATTTGGGAGGTTTATTAGCCTTGGTGTATTGCACATGGCACTACAATGTGTGTCTTATGTTCTTTTGAGATTAATTTTGAAAATAGCAGAAGCAAAACTAATCGAACACTTGTTTCTTCACAGCTTTTATTTCTTAGGTTCTGTATGTAGCCAATTCCAAATGGATGTCAGTGTAATATTAGTCTGGGGCACAGAATGTGAAATTTTGATTTAATAATGTTCTCTTCATTAGTTCAAAGATTTAAAAAAAAAAAAAAAAAATCCCTAGACTTTTCCCCTTAAGGGATAGAGCACATTACTTATTTGTATTCATGCAAGCTTTTGGGGAACTGAAAAACTCTGAAATCAAGTGAAAAAGAGTGGCACCTTTTTACATAATGGAAGATACACTGAATAGAGCTGCAGTCATTACTGTGTTAGTTGATGCCAGTAACGTTTTCTACTACTGGTATGCCAGACTGTCCAGCTGAAGTACAGATAGCATCACAGGCTATCTAATATATGGAAAATTGCACAGATCTTGCCATTTTAAAACTATGCTATGAGAAAATGAGAGACAGGAAAGAAGTTAGGCTCATTCTCAGCAGGTGACAAAAAAATGCTTATATCTGCTTTGCCTAGCAGCTCTGGGGATTCTGCGTATCTCATAGGAAAATTTGTGCACTCCTGGAATGTTGTGTAGACGAATGAGATTTCAAATTCTCTTCTGTTTAAATATAACCCTTCATTGTGTCTCTGCCACTGTTGAAAAATCAAATTAAGCTGAAAATTCAACAAACTGAGAAAGAGAGGGAGGATGTTAATATTTGAAAGGGAGGCATTAATATTTGAAACATTGGCATTAAAACTTTTTTATTCTTGTCTTTTTGACCTTGGAATAGTCATGTCTCTCATCTGTATTTCAGTTCTTCTTCTGGAAAATAGCAATATAAACACAAGACAAAAGTTTAAGGGGACAAAACTATTGCAGTAAACATTCAAGTATTATAAAACTCTACATCCTATCATCCAGCCTGGATATTGTACCACAAAACAAATAAATAGAAGGAAACCCCACATCTTCAGACAAAATAGAGTTGTTCTTTTGCCTCAAACCTGTCTTGTATAATTTGTCACATTTAAAAAAACAATAATAATCTAGTCCTGCTATCAATGTATTTGAGTTCAACAATATTTTCATAGAAAAGCAAGTGTCTAATTCAGATACAGGATCAATACTGGTCTTGGACAACATCCAAATTTAATCAACCGATTTGCTTTGTGTTCATTTTCAAGGTATACTCTGGGGACTGAGTTTATAGCAACAGAAATCTGGAGAAAATATTCAGGCAAAGTCAATGTTGAAGTGATATTGGCCCTAAAAACCTGTTTTGGTAATTACATTCATCCAATTAATATATGATCTGTATCTGTTCAAAATAAGCCAGGTTTTGAATATTTAACAACAATAACATGTTCAGCTGAAGTATTACAGATAACTTTATACAGCAACATAACTATTCAAGTTCAAGAAGGCTATAATCTGTTTACAGAGAAAAGTGCAAGAAAAAAACAACAAAAGGAATTACATTTTTTCAATTAATTGTCTTGGTTGCAAATATCAGTGTTTCTTCAGCCTTCTCTTTACTTTTGAGTTCTTAGCTATAAATCTGATCTTTACAGACACTGTATTAACTAATATAAGCTTGGGTGGAGCATATGATTTTAGCTATATGTAACTTACAAGCAGATCAGGTGAAACTCTCATGTTAGTGCTGTATAGCATGCAGGTTTGAGGACGTCTGAGGAACACAAATGTCTGACTGCAACAAAACAGGATTCCACCAGAATCTGATGTCTTTAGGTCAACACAACACCCACTTGCCACAACAGTGGCATCTGGGGTTGGACCTTCACCTCTCACCTGCAGGCAGTGCATATTATTTACCTGTGTTTCTCAGCTACAAGGGTTTTTTAGGTTGGTTTTTTTTTGTTTGTTTGCTTGTTTTTTTGGGGGAGTGACTTGTAACAGCACATATCTGTCCATTTCTCTGGTTTAGTGCTATCCAGACTGTTCTGAGATGCTAAAAGATGCTGATTTCTTTTTAAGTAAATTCTAATGACAGCCCCTCTACTAATAATATTTTGCAGTGTATTTCAAATACAGTATGCAAAGATATTAAGAACAGAAGTTCATTATAATCTTTAATGTTTTAGTAAACCAAAACACAGTTAGAAATAATTATCTTGCACCTATAGCAATAAAATTTTGATTTTCTGTAAAATTACATCATCATATACTAATCTGTCAGAGAAGTTATAAAGATTTACAAGATAACACTAAAAAGGGAAATGATGAGGTTGCAAAACTGTGCAAAGGGATGCTAAGGCTACTTTTTAGACTTTGAATTTTTATCCATTTAAAAATTAATTCTTCAGCGGTTTTTGTGTTGTTCAGCAAAGTTCCAAAATTCCTTGGGAAATCTTTCATATACCTAAATGATTATGAAATGAATACATTAATAACATACAAACACATACATATTTGTATATCATAAACACACACGGTTTCATAAATTCCAACCATTTTAGTCCCATGACACACAAACTCTGCTTAAAGCACTTTGACTTAACATAGTGTAAGAATAATGAAGTTCATATAGTGTAGCAATAGGGAGAAAAAAATAGACATAAGCATGTTCTGTTTCATTGGGCAACAAAGAAACAAGAGAATTGTAGAAATGTGGGGGGAGATGGAGTGAGTGTGAAGTGAGGAATCATGAGAAAAGATTGATTATATAACAGCATTAAAGAAAAAAAATCTTAAAGTCGCCCTGGATTGTTCTTTTGTTATTCAGTAGAACTTTGTAAAAGGAAAACAACCTTTCCATTGTATTTTTGGTATGTACTCATCCAGTACCTGTCAATGAAGTCATACTGAAAACCAGGATATCTTAAAGAACTCTCAATGACCTATAGAGGAAGGTCATATTTCACAGAGCATGATAGCTGAAGCAATTTCAGTAACATTTTCAGAAATGACTACGTGTGACGATGGTTATTCCAAGGAGACTAAGGTATTTCAGTATCCATTAAAATTCTGACGGAACTATATGTCAGTTTTACTTATGTGAGATAGAAAAAGTTTTTTCCTCTCACAGAACTTTAGCTCAAGTTTTGGATTAGAAATCATCTTACAAAAATTGGGTGATATTTTCAGAATTGATTTCAGACATGGTACTGGTAACATAACACAAAGTCTTTCTCCTTTTCCATCTTGTTTATATTCACTTAATGTTCAATTATATTCACTTAATGTTTAAAGTTTGTATTCACTTAATATATGTTACGTGTAATATATATATCTGATTGGACATATTTGTTAACATGACTTAAAGTAATATTTAAATACTTTGATATTTTTTCAGAACCCAATCTCAGGCCATATTTTGCAGAATACTGTCAATAGTTGGTTTTCCTCTTTCTAGTTCTAAGGAAACAGATGCAATGGGATGTGAGAGGAGCTGTAAGCTCAGTGCTGTTTACCAGGCAACTGTCACAGAGAGCAGCAGGTACAGCAAAGAGGACTAATGACACATAACAGCACAGGTAATGGTTGGGGCAAACATCCTAAAAATGAGAAGAAATTAAATCTAAAGGGGTTGCCAACCAAGTTAAGGCTGGAACATTACAGACATCCCAGCCTTTGAGGACCAACCCTGAAACTGTGCTTTGTAGACCCACCCTGTTCAGGCTCCAGACTACCAAATGAAGATGCTCTTTGGCAAGGTGATACAGTTGCATGGATGACGTTAAGTCCTGAAAAGAGTTGGGCACCTTGTGGCCTTTAGTGTGATTCAGTTTGGAGTGAAAATACTGACAAGATGCAACTGTTCCAGACTCAAAAAATGAAACAACTAGTTCATTTTACAGCTTTCAGTAACACTTACCATAAGACTAAATATCTGCATTATGCCATCCTTCCTAGGACACTTTCAAGCTATTTTGGGGGATACGATGAACAATGGCAACACAACTCTGATGTTGCTATGAAGAGCTCTGTTTTGCAGAGGTCTAGGGAAAAAAGAAGGGAGGGGGAGGGAGAGAGAGAGAAATCAGCTGAGCAATTAGTATTCCAAATACCCAGCAGGAGAAAGAGAGACTTGGGAACACAGTCTTTTCTCAGGATTCACTTACTAAGATGTAGAAATAAGAGTATCATCTTCTTTAAATTCACTTCCTTGAACATTAAGGGGTCTGGGAATTGTGATTGATTTGTCTGGTGGTTGATTTTTCCCCCCTTTTTTCACCAACCAGAGAGTGAGGCTGAGGCAGTTGCTGTGCAGAATTAGTAAGTTAAACTCTAAATAAAGCATCCACATCAGAGGGTTGGGATTCAGGCAACAAATCAGTTTTGAGACAATTACTTTGTCACATAGCAGCTACTGAAAAATTACTTTACATTTCTCTTGCCATGCCTCATGCCTGAGCCAATAATTCCTAGAAGCCAACTGTAGAACATGTTATGTAGTTATTCTGAAAGAATAATAACAATTATGCAAGTTAGCTTGAACCCATTGAGTGTGCAGAAGTGGTGTAAAAATGGCAGGGGATGTAGGATACTTCTGGTTTGTTCAGCAGCTGCACTGCAGCACTGAGTGTAAAGGTGAGAGGCAGTTTCTCATACTATAGACACTTGATATAATGACACCTGTCATAATATGAATTTATTTATATAATGCAATGTAAAAAAATCTGTCATTAACATGGCAGTGGTGGGGTTATAACAGTTAAACATCACAACCATTCTTTTACTTGAAAATGAAGTGATGTATCTCTGTGTCAACTGGGTAGCCACTGACAAGTGTTTAAGATTTTTTTTAAGCAGTAATCAGATATGTTGAAAAGGTGTGAAATTTTGTTTTACTTCATGCTTTTCTTTAATCCTGTGCTGCAACAAACTATCCTTGTTCACCTCACTATAAAAGAATTATTCTTTAAACCAGTACAGCACATTGTAAATTAAAAGAAACTATTAGAACCCTTATTTATATGTTGACATAGGTAAATTCAGTTGAAAACTTGCATAAATGAAGACTAAGATAGTACTAAGACAGTAATGAATTCCACCCTCAGTCTATAGTGTCTTTATAGGGATTGAGTGGGAAGGTAGTATAATTATGAATGCTGTAACATGATATGTGAAAAGATGGTTAATATTTAGATAAGTCAAGCAACCCAAAGGGAATGAACTGATTATGTATTTAGAACTGACTGTGGTGTACATACTGAAGACCACAGCCGCAAAAAAATGCTACCTGGGTACAGGTAAAATAAAAAAGTTTTCCATTTGATCTTGGCATTATAAAAATACTGTGACTCTTCCTCGGTTCTGGCCTCATTCAGTGGAAAGCTATCATGTCATTTCCCCTCTGTTGCCCCACAATAGTAAAATCATTACAGTCTGTTTTTAGGGTAAGCAGCTGATTTAGGGAAACTCATGTGAAAAGAGCTGTCTTGAAACTCACAAATCAGGTTTGTCAGCTAGTAGCAGACAAGTAACTATTATTAGCTGTTACAGCAGGCAAGATATAAATGTCTTTTTTTCTGAAAGGTGAAGTTAAACTTTTCAGTTTCACCAGAGAAGATTTCTGTCACAGTTTGAAACGGTGCTATATGTGGAACCTACCACTGTACCATCTGCCATAGCAAGTGTTATTTTGGGGCCACATAGTTACCCAGCTGATGACTAGCTCACAACCTTGACCAAAATACTTTCTGTGAATTAACATTACGTATGCACCTAGGGCCTAAATTCAGCTTATTCGCTGGTAGGTCAGCACCTCTGAAAGAGCTTTAAGGGGTTTAGGAAAGACAGGAACACAGCGAATGAGGTAGAAACATTTTACATGGGGATTAATGGGGAACCTAAACCTGAACATGCTTCTAACTGTTGAGTTCTGCTGATAGATAGGGTCATTCACTTACTGTTCTTGCAACCTAAGGAAATCAAATGGGGACAATATTTTGTCCAGTACTTTTAGCCCACCTTGCACGAAGATATGTTGTAATTTTCCTGAACTGGTGTAAACTGTTAAACCTATTCATCCCTTCAGTACTGAAAATCCTGACTTTTGACTCTATTTTAGTCTTTAAAAGCCATTTTTGATGCTTTCGACAAGTGAGACTTTGCAAATATGAACACTTTGAAGATTATTGTTCTGAATCATACTTAGAGATGTTATATATGATTTTGCAAAATGTATCACTACTACAAACGTGATATGTAGCTTTGATATCCTGGGTTACTGCGGGAAGGTGAAGGAGACAAAGCCTATCCTTCCTGCAGCCTGGGGAAACAGTTTGTTGCGGTTTAAAAAGCATCACACAGAAGTTGGTGAAAGGACTAAAAAAAGGTCAACCCATATCTGAGGCAAAGTGGGGAAAGCTGGCAACATGAACTAGAGAAACAAATTATTTCTTTTTGCCTGTACTATGTGCAGCTGATGTGCAATAACTACAGAGAGATTGCTCTGTGATACAGTTTTCTACAGTGGTTTTTTTCACCCTTAAATAAACAGCACTAAATTTTCTGAAAGCTGGCTGATCACAGATAAACTCCATTGCTATTCTTATGGGAGCCACAGGGCAACTGCCAACCTTGTATGAGGTATCCCAAGGTCCGTTGGGAGACTGAGGGGACCATGACTGTAAATTCAAGTCTGGAGGCAGAGGACTGCACTTCCTCACCTGAAAGAAATTCAGATTTGCACATCTGAGACCTCAGCAGAATACCTTAGAGGATCTTGTGAGGGACAAAACTGTAGTAAATGAACATCATAGGAACTGTGAAGGTGGCTAAAATAATTAAAAATATATTCTATTTATAAAAGAGTCTATTGACTATTAAATCTTGGAACAAGACTTCCAGATTTCAAAATAAGTGCACCGTAGTCCTTTTGCGTATTATGGATGATACTGATTTAGGAATACGCAGAGGCAAACAAATATTTTGAATGTGAAGATATATTCTTCAGTGCTTCCATATCAAAGTTTATTTTCACCTTCCTTAAGCTTATTTCATGGTTATTTCAACAGCAGAGCCGAAAATAACTCTGAATCTCAAAGCTATAATATCACCCTAACAAAATATAGTATTTCACCTGTATAAGAGTGAGGGAAGAAAATTCAAAAACCTATTCACAATTTTAAGACCACCTGTTGCCTAGCAGCTCTGCTGAGGATGATGGGATTTTGCTCAGACACATGCCAGTAGGCAGTTGGCCAGTGGTGGGCTCAAGGGACTTCTCCCCATGCTCACACAGCACCATTAGAACAAGTCCTTGACTCCAAAAGCATCTTTCAGAGGTCCAGTGGGGCATTTTTATTTTATTTTTCATAAATTATGCCTTGTTGTTGCCTGGACTTTGAGAGATTTGGATTTCCATGCCATTCTAGTGGCTACACAACATGCCTACAGACTCATTTAAATTATATTTTTTCCATTTCAGTTTTCATTTCTGGCTTCCACTATGATGCTGTACTGCAGTTGTTATTGGGCATGTAACCAAACTCCT
This sequence comes from Balearica regulorum gibbericeps, assembly GCF_011004875.1. NCBI lineage: Eukaryota > Metazoa > Chordata > Aves > Gruiformes > Gruidae > Balearica > Balearica regulorum. The sequence goes on along the minus strand of NC_046186.1, from coordinate 53,921,739 downwards.
CCCAAAAGGACAGCTGAGCTGAAATGAATAAACATTTTAGACTGTAATCAAACAAGTTCAAAATTCAGGCAGTCCTGTTTCTAACATTGGCCCAAACCCATGTCTCAAAAATCATTACACTACAGCAGCTGGCCGCCCACTATTCCACGTCTTAGTATCTTCTTCAAAATCCTAAACAGAGTTTCTCTGTAAGTGCAGCTTATGAAATCCCACCACTGGTTAGAAATTGCAGCAAGCTACATAAGATGTCCTTGCTTTGCAACATCTTACCAGTAGATTCTCTGCCCAGGAATATACCACTTTTCCATGAAAGTTTGTCACTGGTCTTTAGGGATTTCTCTGGGAAAGGCATGGGCAAGAGTGACTCTGCTGGCTTATTTATCATTTTGACAAGATGCTCAAATTTAACTAGGTTTTTTGGGGGTTTTTTTTGGTTTTTTTTTTTTTTTTTTAATGGGAGTGGGAGTGAGAAGGAGGATTTCTGGCAAGTCTTGAGATTCTTCATCCTCTCTCTTTTTCCAAGCTAGTGTAGAAATAGATGAGAAAAATTTAGATTAAGGTTTTGTCTGAGGGAAAAAACCCCAACAAACATACATGAGGAATCTTTCTTCCTCGCAACCAATTCAAGATAAGGTTTTGACCTAGGACCACAGTGCATACCTGGATTTTTACTTCACATGCACTGAAACACAAGTTTCAGATTGAACCTTTCCAAAGCTTACCCCAAACCTCAAACCATTCTGTTTGAAAATCTTGGTAAATCTGCGCCAAGCTTCAGGTCCCCTTAGGAAAGTTTCTAACACATTTAGTTGTTTCTCTGTGAAAACATGACATCTAAACAGTACTTTATGTAACAGAGATATGGTTAATCTAAGAGTCACTCCTAATAGAGGTACTTCAATATTTTTTTTTCACAGATGTAAGGCATTATAGGCATAATCAGTGCTGTTTTCAGGTTTGGTTTTTTTTTCTTTTTCCTCTCCTCTTCCAATCTTTGTTGCTTTATGATTAATTGAGAAGCAGTAAGATTGTTACAAGCCAGGAGGACTGGTTGTGAGCTGACAGATGAGGGTATTCACCTAGAGATAAAAAATATCAAAATATATCCATATAGAAATTCTGAGTTTTGTAGAAAAATGCTCTTTGTTGATGGTTAACTCAGAAAATGTATCAATATAAAACAAGGGGGGAAAGCAATTTATATTATATGTTTTGAAATGTTTTAAATTAAATGTGTAACTTTACAAAGAATTTGTAATACACAAATGAATTATCTTTTAACAGCAAGTAGTAAAATATTCCAGATACAGTCAAAATGCTCATTAGCATAGTACAACAAGGGGACAGAGTTTTGTTTGTCTTATCCTATTTTACCCTGCACAAATCCCAGACAAAAATGTCTAATAGAAAAAAAAAAAAAAATCTTGTTATGGCACTGGTGCCAGACTTGAGAGATCCAGGCTGAGCTCTTGCCTAGTAGTTGCTTCCACTGCAATGCTGAGCCCAGGTCTTCAACATTGTTTAGTCAGAAACCAACAGGGCAGATCACAGAATGGTTGAGGTTGGAAGGGACCTCTGGAGGCCATCTGGTCCAACCCTCCTGCTTAAGCAGGGCCACCTAGAGCTGGTTGCCCAGGATTGTTCCAGACAGCTTTTGAATACCTCCAAGGATGGAGACCCCACAACTTCCCTGGGCAACCTGTGTCAGTGGTCAGTCAGTGCTGTCACTGGGCATCACTGAAAAGAGCCTGGCTCTGTCTTCTTTGCCTCCCCTCAGGTATTTATATTCGTTGATAAGATCCCCCTAAGACTTTTCTTCTCCAGCTGTCTCAGTCGTTCCTCATATATGAGCTGCTTCCATCCCTCCATCATCTTCAAGACCCTTTGCTGGACTTTTTCCAGTATGCCCATGTCTTACTTGTAGTGAGGAGCCCAGAACTGGACTCAGTACTCCAGGCATGGCCACATCAGTGCTGAGTAGAGAGGAACAATCACCTCCTTTGACCTGCAGGCAACGTTCTTCCCAATGCAGCCCAGGATACCATTAGCCACCTTTGCCACAAGAGCACCTTGCTGGCTCTCAGCCTGATGGCTAGGTCCTATATCATAGGTATTTAAACATTAGTAAACTGAATATTTCAGTGGCTTATCTGTAAATTGAACACACTAAGGATATTTCTGGGTCAGTTTTTCACCTTTCTTGAATTTCCCATCGTGCTATATTCAAAACAGGTACACAGATCACCTTACAACAATGTGTAGTCTATGTGCTTACTGGAGACAATATTACAACAGTAGTAGCTAGTTTTACTTTTTCCAGATTTGTGAGTCAGCTTCAATTTTAATAATTCTCAGGCTTTTGGCTCAGTATTTAACAATATTTAACAAACAGGTGTCATAATTCCATTGAAACCAATTTAGGTATATTTTTATTGCAACAATGTAATCAAAACTACACTGCCAGTTTATGACAGTCAAATTATCTGCAGTTTGAAGGAAAGCCAGATTTCGCAATATAACTGATAGGAACAAGATCAAAGAATAATCAGATGTTCAAACATCTTTTCCTCACTAAGCTGAAATATTAAGCATTCTCATATGCCTGTTCTAGCTGCAATACTACTGCTCCTCAGATAGGCTGATGCTTACGTTACCATTAGCTGTGCTCTAGTTCTAATTACACACCAAGTATATTTGTAATAAAGCATTTTCTCTCTACTGAGCTGCAGAGATATCACTCACTAGGTAGTAAACAGAATCACTGCTCACAGTGGGAATTGAAGATATTAAAGCCTTTTATTTTTTTTTTGTCCCTCGTCTCACCAGGTTTAGTCCCTCTCCTGTAGAGATGTTTTTCTTCTCTCAGTTTGAATTTGGGCTGTATTTTCTCCTTTCCATTGCTATCTCATTGGACTTGATTCCCTAGTCAGTTTTCAGTTCAGTCACTTTGCCAAGTGTTTGTGTAGCCCTTTCATACAAGTGTGTGCTCAGTTTTACCCGCTACTACTTTCTAGTCCATCTCTTATCTCATTTAATTTCATTCCATTTTGTTACTTTTTCACTTTTAAGTTTTGCTCAATTTCTTGTATTCCAATTCTGGTGGAATGCAATTAATTTCTCTTCTTTTCTTGATCAGTCGCAACTACTTGAGAGTAAACTAAAATGGGTAAGATTTGAAATTGCAAAGGAATGCATTATTCATTATCAATGAACTAGAATGGGAAAAGGAAATTAGTACCATGGGCTGAACTATTAGAAAGGAATAGTTCTGGTGGGCTGAATGAAGAGCAAAGGGGGAGAAATGCCTGGACTGGGAATGGGAGATAGATTAAACTAAATTACAAACATGAAATTAAAAGAGTAGGTAAAAGAAAGGGAACGATTTGGGGGAACAAAGACAAATAAGGTAGGAAGGAAAAAAATGTGCAAGATAAAGTAGAGCATAAAAGGAAGTAATAAGCTAGGTTTCATGGGAAACATTTGAAAAACACTAAAGAGAAAATTAAACAGATACAGCTGAAAGAAAAGTTCAAATATAAATTAATGCAAGATTAATGGAAAGATACTAACATGGAAACAATTATAGGATTAGATTCTGCTTACATGGTCATGATGCAAATAGCCAAAAAGAAACAGAACTGAATTATTTGTACAGCAATGTTGATTTGAGTTGATATGATGCCCGGTGCTTTTGCAGTCAATGTTGTAAGTTATTGAGCTCAGGGGACAGCACTCAATTGCTTGGTCATACTAAGTTCTGCAGCAGTGGCTGTCAAGTGGGCTTACTTCAATATTTGGCAAGGAGACAATCCTCATTTTCCCTACACCTTTGTTACCTCAACTGGAGATTATTGTAATGCTTTCTATGCTTTCTACATGGGGCACACTTTCAAACCACTTACAATTTGTAGATGGAATAGACCATCTCAGCCCAGTTCTTGAGTAGCATTTCATGGAGAGATTAGTTTGTTTTGAACTTTTAAATAATATTTTAATGGTTTGGGATTCACCTAGGCAAGAAACAGACTGTTTTTCGCGTTTCCTGCACAGCTGAAGTCACCTGAGGTACTTCAGCTAAAAGCCCCTTCGTGGTAATAAATGAACAGGAAGAGACTGATGGCAAAGTGTTCCATGTTCTTGACTTTGAAAAAAGCTGGTTTGTTGTTTTTTTTTTTTTTTTTTTCCTTTTTTTTTTCTGAAATCTCTCAAATACTAGATCTGATCATATCAGGAAATATTAAATGTCCAGGGAAATAAAGGGGGACAAGAGTGATTAGTTAGTCATTAAGGATGAACTGGTGGGACACTGCTAGTCAGAACAGGAAGAAAAGGGCAAAGGTGCAGGGATGGAAGATGAGGGAGAAATAGCTGACACTAGAATTTAAAAGGTGTGTTCAACGGTGGGTCCTGTTCCAGACTGGCAATAAAGGAATGCCTTGAATGTAAACCAGAGGAGTGGAACCTCCTCATTTTATATATGATGAATTTGACCTTGCCAGATTATTTTTCAATTTTGGTACAGTTTTGTCTGATATTTTATACGAACTCTATGTAAACTAAAACAACATTATCTCTATCCTGGAAATATTACATATTAATTAGGAAACTCTGGGCCATATATAAATAAATTAAGTAGTATAATGTATGTATTGTTGTTTCTTCTAAGTTACCTTTCTAAACTTTATATTTCCTTCTTGTCAAGAACTAGAAATCATTTCAGAGTTTGATTCTGAGACACTGGCTATTGCTCAGTTATTTATTTTTTCCCAATGCCTGGGAGGTGAAAGGACTGACTGAAGGTTTTTATTGTTCGGTTAGACCTTTGCACACAAGAAGAGCAGGATTCTGCATGCATGATGATAACATGTCAAGGAGTGGCTGTCAATGGAAGGAAGAAGTAACGGCAGCCCAAGCTTAGGTGATCACCCCTATGACAGAGGAGTGCACAGAGAGGGATCAGACATCTTGTTGATGTCCCTGCGGAATGAAGGCAGAGAAATGTTCTTGACAGTGGCAACCATGGGATTTGTCTCTTTGTCAGTGAAAGGAAAGCACAACTGACAGTCTCAGCCTGGAGTACAGCAGCAAGAATGGAAATAGCACTGCAGGGTAAATGAGCCATGGGAAGAAGTGCAGTCCACAGAGTGGAAAGGTAATTTTTAGAGCTTTAATTTAAAAGAAAATATTACAAGTAAGTGCTCTTAAAAAAAAAATTTAAAAAATTCCCCCAAAAACCTGCAAAACCCCCACCCAAATTATGTCTTTCTATGTGGGATCTTAGAGGGATAGTGGATGAGATGCCATATGCCCACTCCATTTTCAGGAAGTTGGAATGAAATATAAATCTTTTCAATTCTATTTGATTTACTCAACTTTGATTGTTTAAGTAAACTTTCCATGTTTTGCAAACCTGCTGGAGAAGTCAATGTGAAATATCCTTTATTGCTTATTTGCCCATTTCTTTACAATAGCTTAGTACCAGCTTCAGCTGCAACATCAATACTTCTCATATCATAAGATAAATATTAGCTGCTGTGACCATCATGCCACTGGCAGGACTCAAACTATTTTCTTGCTTCTGCCAAAGAAACACATTGATTTAGACAAAGAGGGATTGTGTTAAAAGACATTAAGCATTTTAAATGTACTAAATTAAGTATCAGAAAGCTTTCAGGTAAAGAATTACTTTGCAAATATTAATGTAATAACACAAACCTCAGTTCCCATGGTGAGTTACAATTTTAGGCAGAAACTGAACTGATTCCAAAATGTTTAGAAATTCTTTGCTAGTTTTAAATATCTTTGATCCTCAAGGATGAAGAGATTAAGATGCTCATTTGGGTGAGGCAGAGTTGACTTTTCATTCCCAGTTGTGTTATTTGTCCAATATGTCTCAGTCCTTGGTGGTCCATTTGTCAAAGTGTAAGGATAGAAGAGTTATATCCTCAATTCAAAAACGTCTTCCAATGGTACTTAATTACAGAGTGAGAGGCGATCTTCTATGGCTGCTGGGGCCATATAAGCACCTGGGAAGTTAATGCAATCAAAAACCATTATGGATTTTATTAACTTTCCAGCATTTTAGTTAAATTTATGAGCTCTCATTAGCAATTTAATGCGTTAAGGTATACAGCAGAAAACCTTCTCTCACACTCAGGTTCTGCTTAGGGGTCTATCAGTATTGTCTGTCATGACATTTGCCAGATTATTTAATTGTACTTTTCAGTTAGATTATGTGTGAGAATATTGACTTATCAGAGAAGCCTGAAAGAGAAGAAACAACAGAGTTGATTTGTCCCACATGTACAGCACCACAATAACTTAAAATGGTCTAATTACCAATATTATACAAATACAGTTTTTTTATCTTTCTATGAAAATGTATTCCCTACAGAAAGGAAGTTTAAAAAGATATTAATGTATTGAAAAAGTAAAACTTAAAATTATTTAATTTAGATTACATTTTCAATCTCAGTTCAGGAAGAGTCTTCACAACTCTATATTATGAGCTTTCTTTTTTTATATTGTTCTTCATAATTTATTCTAAATTACATGACCCTCTGTTTCATTCAGGGTATGGATATGTGCATCTAATGACCATAAGGCACTGTTATACACTGTTCCATTTTTATTATCACTACATAGCTCCAAGTAAAGTCTTACGCTTTATTTGCTGACTAGTGTTTGACCCCTGATCCAGCTACAGTATTGTAAGTTTCGGTGTGGACTTTCCTATAACACTCATCACTACAATTGTTTCACAGCTGTTAATTCATTTTCACATCTCTGTGACATGAAGGCAACCTGTTAGCTATGTTTATTAGGACAACTGATAAAAACCAGCTGTAAAAATGCAGAGATTTTTAGACACTATAATTACTGTTACAGACAATACAACATCAGTCAGAAACTAAGGGCAAAGACAAAACAAGGTGAAAAAGGATTTAACCATTCATGACACAAAAATTTGATTTTTCCTCAGTGCTTATTTGTTTTCTGTAGGGATAGGGTGTCAGAAACGACTATATTACAGTCACCGATGCAAGCTCCCATGCTGCAGCAGGAAGCTATGTCATGAAGACTGAATGCTGAAGTCTAAAGAATATTTATTTTGTAGTCAGGCTATGGAAGATGTTCAGCTCATGTTTGGTCCATCAGGATATTAAATTTCTCTAGACCTTGTTGCTGTCATTTCCTACAGCAAGGAAATACTAGTCCCAGTGCTGAAAATGTGAGTACACATATTATCATGATGGGATGGTCGAAACAAGAAACTTCATGCTTGTCTCCGAGATTTTTTTGTCTGTTTTGTGTCCCCAGTCTCCAAAACTAGCCATCAGTTTGTGCAAATAAACTGAACTCACAATCCACATTTCTCCCCTTTTAACCCTCTATTTAAAAATGATTTTTAAGTGTTAGGAACAAAAACTAGAAGTTTCACAACACAAACCTGAAAAAACGATGGGAGCACTATCCATACTTGATATGCACCAATTAGAAGGGAGTTAAAGTCCAAAACACAGAAATATAATCAAATCTTTAGAGATACCTATCAACTGGTGAAAATTGCTCTGACTCCAGAACAAATAATCCATGTAATCACCTTTAAAAAAAGTTTCTCAGCAGAACTAGGAGCCCATCTCCATGTAAATCCAAGCTCTCATCTTTCATAAAGAGACACCACAAAGTTATGCATCAGGCAGTACAAAATTCTTGCTATCGACCAACACCCCCAGGTCTTCTTCCACCTGGCAGCTTTCCAGCAACTCTTCCCAAAGCCTGTGGAGCTGCATGGGGTTGTTGTGACCCAAGTGCAGGACCTGACACTGAGCCTTGTAAGGATGTTTTGTTCCAAACTAATTCCCATATAATGAGTATGTAACTACTGAATGCTTGCATAAAGTCTGGGTTAAGTGACCTGATCAGTACCATCAGAAAGTGTTAGCTTGTATTCTTGCTGCTGTATTAAGTCACGGTAGCACCTTTTCTCTTCCGGTACTTCCTTCCTCATTCACCAAATATCTTCCTTTCAACTAGAGGTCAAAGGAACTCCAGCCAAAGATGTATACTTGAATCTGTTACATAACATATTACTTAAAATGGTAGGTCTGAAGTAACCAGTTAGTACAAATTTAAACTTTCATTTAGATGCATAAAGCCTGCAGTAATTCTTTTGTTGTTAATGCTAGGAAAGGGATGCAAAATATGAAAACGTACTTGCATATGCATCAGAAAACATATATATAGAATAGGAACAGCATACAAAAGCATGGTATAGAAAGGAGCAGCAAACAAAGAAATATTATTTTAAGATTGTGAACTAAATTTTGAAACTTATTTTCAGTTGGGATCAATTTATATCAATATTAACTTTACCAGCATATTTCTCAAGTTTATTATTAATATTCCTATGCTCCTAATGAAATCTATTCTGTTAATGCTGTTTCCAAGAAAAATGCCCAAGACATTTCAAAATTTTCACTATTAAAAAATATAATCAAAACAACTCAAGAAGAGCTCTTTCTTTGTGACTATCACCTTAGCCAGTCAGATTCTGTGAATTAGTATAATGGCTGGCAAATAAGATTGCCAAAGCAAGCTTGTATTTTTGTTGCTTTTCTTCACTTTATGTGGAAAACTACTGCCTACAGATGGACCTTCCTTTTCAATATTCTTTCCTGTCAGATGATTTAAGTTACCTGAACGAAGGTTGAACTCCAGCCTGAAATTTGCTACTATGCTATGTTAGAGCACAAGAAACCACATTACGCTAAAGGCTAAAATACTTGTTGTTACTGCATAACATTAAACAGTACTCAGAGGAAGCATGAATACAAGATGTAAGAAACAGCAATACAAGGGGGAAAAAACCCTCATTCACTTTAAGTGCACATTCAAGTATCTGTGCCTTGCACTGATGAAACGTTTCCTTATGTGTCAGTGGTGTGGAAGGTAGTCTCTGGCAGCAGAGAGAAAAATTCCAAAGCAGTAACAAAGTGCTTCAGACTAGTGGGAAAAAAAATGGTTCCAGCAAATATGTTAGCAGATCAATACATTTCCCAACAATGCCCTGCACAGCCACCCAGCCCTAAAGTTAAAGAATGTCAATTGAAATGCTGAATAGCCTCTCTGCCTTCAAAAATTCAATGGCTGCTCAAAATCTCGAATGCTTTCTATAAGAGTTTCATTTAGCCTTTTGTTGAAAAAGAAAAGAAGGAAAACATGGGAAACCATACTGTCTTTTATAAGAAGGTACAGCAAAGCTATCCAAAGGCCAAAATATTGAAGTTTACAGCAAGCTGATATTCTGTGAAAACAGAAGATTTATTTTGTAAGATTTATTTGCTTATTTTTCTCAGGTGACTGTTTATTCTTGTGTTTCTGGACTACTGCAAATACAGTGAAGCTAAGGAGCCAAGGTTTCCAGAGTGCCATGGTACTCAGTGAGGTTCCTTGACTCTATGCACAGTACAGTCTGAAGATGTGCTCCATTCTTTTCATCATTCCCTGTATAAAATGAGGGGAAAAAAAGCAGTTCATTTTAAGATTGCTTGGCAAAGTACAAAAATCAGATTTTTAGAGACAAACAGGTCAAAAAATGATTCCCCAACAAAAAGTCATTTTTTCTCTGAAGATTACATTTAAATGCTCAGGGGTTAAGAGCATACAGTGCTTTGGTAGTTGTCTGCAAGGCATAGCAGATGTGTTCTACTGACTGACTCCACATTCTGTTTAATGCATCAGTTGCCCACAACTACTTATTCTGAATTCCAAGAACCTTTCCTCCAGAGCAGAGGGAATGATTTTATTTATATTTTTTTTCTTTTATTTTCTAACATTATCCCTTCTGCATTAAATTGTGCCAAAGGATGCAGGCAGTGGAGAGGAAAAAAAAGAAAAGGTTACTGCAGCTGCTGTGACAGCAAGTATGGGTTTCAGTCAGAGGGTAAGTGGATTTAATACTTTTAAAAAAGTATTTCGTGAGTGCTCTTGTCTCTAGTATATCAGAAAAGCAGAAAAAAATCCCTAAACTCTGCACTCTGTGGTCCCACAATTAGACACTGAAAACTCAGCTAACATCTAAGGCAAGTGTTATTTGAACACAGAAAGCCTATGTTTATTGTGTACACTGATATTAGTGGCTAAGAGAAATGAAAAGAGTGGAGATGAGCAGGAAAAGATAGTTGGAAGAAAAAGGTACATTTTCCCCCTTTTTGGGGGAAGGAAAACTCAAGGATCATTGCAATTGAAATTATAACTTATTTTTATGTCTTTAATCTCAATTGCTAACCAGAAGACATTTCTTTGTGTGCCAGGTCAGAAATTTTTCTGAATTCTGCAAGCTGCTTAACTGTGTAAATACTGCATCTTTCCAGTCTAGATGAGCACAAGCTACTTTAACACAGCTTTCTAAGGACTTTGAAAGCACCATTGTTTTCACTTGTCTTTGTTTTGACTGAAACTTCCCACTATCTTGGTGAGGAATTTTTAGTGGCACCCATTCCATCTAATAGCTCTTTGGTTAATAGGAATCTACTCTGCTTCCTACCACCTAGTCTGAATTGAAGAGCAGATTCCGAGCAAATACTAGTGAAATTCAAAAACACTTTGAAATCAAGACACTACATTACTCTGTAGTACACTGAGAGCTCTTGAAAAGAGTTTGTCACACCAACATCCCAGTAAGTCCAGGGAGACTTGTGAATGCTTTGCACTGGAACCCATCAAAATGTTTCTCCCTGGTAACATAATAGAAATTCAAAAGCATCAGGATTCATCCAATGCAGCTTTAGTGGTGACCATCAGCCTCATACTACTGACATTATCACACTGGTATAATCTGTTAATCAATCTTGACACAAGATTTTCCTTTCTTTTTAAGCAGCCCTGGATAAAGTCCTCTTGGCACCCAGAAGAACTTGCCCAAGTGAAAGCATCTCATTTTACAAAAGATTGATTTAAAATATTAATTACACTTAAAGGCATATTTTTTCCATATAGATAGGCTTTTATTAGTGACAGTCTAAGCAGTGTTCAAAAAGTTAAATATGGGTGTGATGCCTTAGTAAAACCAAAAATCTTGAAAGATTCCCTTTACAAATTGTCACTTCTGCTGAGACATCAGAAAATACATGTAGAGAATCTGAAGGGAGAGTTGATGATACATTTTACCAGAGAATTTAAAGAGGTGCCTTGTGGATATAGATCCTTAAAATTCATTGGGTAGCCAACATCCAAGGTGCTTCTGTAAAGCTTGAGCTTTGCTTTCAGCTCAGTTATCTGCTTAGGTGGCAAAACACCAAACCATTAAGAAAACCCATGCCCTTCAGATAATGCTCTGAATCTGATGTACTTGTACATTGTGGAAAGAATATCTTTGGAAATGTGGAAAATGACATGCAGAAAGAAAGGCTTTACATTGTGCAAACAGGTGGCATTTCAGTACTTGCACAAATATTCAATAGAGTGTGATTTTGCATATAATTTCAGCCTCTTTCATTTGTGTGACCATGAATACACATAAAACACATTTTTTAACTATAAACTACAGAGTCCCAGAACTCAGGATATTCACATTTTAGTGATGACTTTTTTTGCTAATATCTTCCTCCCCCAACAAATTACTGAGTATGTATTCCATGTACTTCTTGCAGAAGAACCACACTGCCTGGGAATTGCATAACCCCTTTTTGTCTTCTCTTCCACTCTCCACTGCCTGTCATTGACTTCAGAAAACAAGGTTGATATAGAATTTAATTTTCTTTTTCTGGCTTCCTCCCTTGAGTTCTCTCCTTTTCTTTTCTCTTTTCTTCTTTTTTCTTTCTTTTCTTTTCTTTTCCTTTTCTTTTCTTTTCTTTTCTTTTCTTTTCTTTTCTTTTCTTTTCTTTTCTTTTCTTTTCTTTTCTTTTCTTTTCTTTTCTTTTCTTTTCTTTTCTTTTCTTTTCTTTTCTTTTCTTTTCTTTTCTTTTCTTTTCTTTTCTTTTCTTTTCTTTTCTTTTCTTTTCTTTTCTTTTCTTTTCTTTTCTTTTCTTTTCTTTTCTTTTCTTTTCTTTTCTTTTCTTTTCTTTTCTTTTCTTTTCTTTTCTTTTCTTTTCTTTTCTTTTCTTTTCTTCTCCCCCGCTCATTAACTTTGCAAATGAGAGGATGGGCTCCCAGACTATCACTGGAAGGCAGAGCCACGGTGTTTACAGATACAGTGATGTACTAACTTAATTCTACCCATCAGACTGTAAACTGATGCTAAAACAAATGGATATTAAAAAACCAGCCAAAACTAGATAATGAACATTCCTGTAAGTAGCGTGAGAACCAACATAAATCCATGTTTTCTGTCTAAAATAATCCATCTCTATTGATCCTTTAACCTAATTTTCTCTGACTAAGATTCAATTTCCAAGCCCAGCAAAGCACAACTTTCTTTGATGTTATTAGATCTTGTTCAGTTCTCCACAGACTCAAGGTATTTAATTCGCTCCCAATATGTATAAACTTTCTAAACTTTTCAACACTGGCTTAAATCTAGACAGTAGACAAATTGAGTGAGATCTGTATTGTATATAGATCAGACTTGGAGATGGCAGAGAAAATTAAACACAAATCATCCCCATAATATAAAAACCAAAAGCATGGATACTCAGCTGCTGCATCTATGAGTTTACTCCAGAGTTGGATAGCTGCTTACAAGTACAAGCTTTTATGCAGAATTTGTTCTCACTTTCTAATGCTATAAGTACCTCACCTATTTATACAGTAAAGGTCTTTTGTGAACAAGGGCTACATTAAAGCATTTGATACAGTAGGAGTTCATACAATCCTAAAGATAGAAGGTTAGTTTGTACTGGCCCCCTGGCACTGGGTCATGTACCCACACAGAGCATGGACCGTGGTGTGCTCAAAGCAGGCAGAGGAAACGGAACAGTTGCGGTGCTGCACAGCAGCCAGCAGTGTCCATTAATCTTGCTGGAAAAAGAAAGGGAGGAGGAAAATAAGTATATGGAGACCTTAGACCACATCTAGCTAGAAAACAAAACAAAACAAAAAACGATGAATAGAATAAGACTTAAAATTTAAGTGTTTAGAAGGAAGTTAGACAGACTCTGGGAGTAGGTTGGAACAGTATCACTTGTGATATCACTCTGAAACTGACTTTCAGATGCCTTTATTTGGTGGTTTCATAAATTAGGTTGGCACAGAAAAACGCTGTTGACACACTGCTAGGATGTAATGTCAGAACTCAATTGATTCAGAATAACAGACAGAAAGAACGGGATAACAGTGAAGACTAGGATGATAGGAAGCGGTGTAGTTAAATGGGAAGTCTGTCCGTTGAAAATGATGGTGAAAGAAAAGCATCTGAGAGCTATTCTTCAGATGTCCAGAAACCACTGATGAACACAGTGATGAAAAAAAGACAAGAGGAAACCCAGAGATTTTGCATAGAACCCTTTGCAAAATTGTGGTTGTGTGCTTGAAAAGATATCTTTCAGCTGCAGCTGGGTGCACAAAAAAGAGTAAGTTAATGTGGTGGGTTGACCCTGGTTGGGGGCCAGGTGCCCACCAGAGCCGCTCTATCACTTCCCTCCTTCTCTAGACAGGGGAGAAAAGGTATAACTAAAAAAAACTTATGGGTCGAGATAAGGACAGGGAGAGATCATTCTCTAATTATCGTCACGAGCAAAACAGACTGAACTTAGAGAGGGAATTCATCTAATTTATTACTAAGCAAAACAGAGTAGAGGAATGAGAAATAAAATCAAATCCTAAAACACCTCCCCCCACCCCTCCCATCTTCCCAGGCTCAACTTCACTCCCAGCTTCAACCTCCGCCCCCCCCAGCGGCACAGGGGGACGGGGAATGGGAGTTGTGGTCAGTTCATCACATGTTGTTTCTGCCGCTTCTTCATCCTCAGGGGGAGGACTCCTCTCATCGTTCCCCTGCTCCAGCATGGAGTCCCTCTCACGGGAGACAGTCCTTCACGAACTTCTCCAACGTGAGTCTCCTCCACGGGGTGCAGACCTTCACGAACTACTCCAGCGTGGGTCCCCCACGGGTCACAAGTCCTGCCAGCAAACCTGCTCTGGCGTGGGCTCCTCTCTCCACGGGGCCACAGGTCCTGCCAGGAGCTTGCTCCAGCGTGGGCTTCCCACGGGGCCACAGCTTCCTTCGAGTGCCTCCACCTGCTCCAGCGTGGGGTCCTCCACGGGCTGCAGGTGGAATCTCTACACCCCCTCATCCTCCCTCCATGGGCTGCGGGGGACAGCCTGCTTCACCATGGTCTTCACCATGGGCTGCAGGGGAATCTCTGCTCCGGAGCCTGGAGCACCTCCTGCCCCTCCTTCTGCACTGACCTTGGTGTCTGCAGAGTTTCTTACATCTTCTCGCTCTTCTCTCCGGCTGCAAAAGCTCTCTCTGACTGTTTTTCTTAAATATGTTATCACAGAGGTGCTGATTGGCTTGGCCTTGGCCAGCGGCAGGTCCATCTTGGAGCTGGCTGGCATTGGCTCTATCAGACACAGGGAAAGCTTCTAGCAGCTTCTCACAGAAGCCACCCCTGTAGCCCTCCCCACTACCAAAACCTTGCCACGCAAACCCAACACAGTTAAGTAAGATAAAAGGAACCATAGGAACCATAGCCTGCAAGACTACTTCATCTTGGTTAGCTCAGAAAACTACAAACTGACAGGGTAAGGTTATTCACCTTAAAAGTATCGGAAGGTAAATACCCAGAAAAAGAAGTGCTAAAAAGCAATATTCACAGGATCAAGCTGTCTATGGATATATTTAAGCAGACTCACATAAAAAGATTTCTAATCATTAGAAAAATAAAAACCTATGGCCATGCTTCCAGTAGCATAGAAGTGGGAAATTCCTACATGACTTGATAAACTTATGAAGGTTGCATTTGACAATACATTATAGGATTCAGGGACCATGGAGATGATAGTTTCCAGACCTGTGTCCTGACAGTAAATTCTGTAGGGTCATTTTAAATGCCCCAGAATTTCAGATCTATATTACCTGTAAAAACAGTGTCTACAGAAGAACATTTCTGGAGGAAGTTTGAAGTTAAGAATGAGTGGGTTTTTTTAGTTTTCTTTTTGGTACAAAATATAAATTATATCATAAAATATTTTTCTACCAACTTGTAAATTTTAAAAATCAAAAAACCTGTGCTCTAATCTAAAGCAAGAAAATTGAAAACAATAATTCAGACTGAGTGACCTAAATGGGAGAGGACCAAAGGAATTTTCCCTTGAAATCAATCTGGTTTATTGAGACCAGAGAAAGTAGAAATTATGACCAGTTTAGAAGTATTTAGTCATGTGAAGTTACCAACAAACACTGAGAATGATACATTGCTAACTATTCTCTTGGTTAACAAATTTGAAAGAGAACACAGACTGAACCAAAAAAAAAAAAAAAAAAAAAGCAAGAAACATCTGTCTGTAAATGTGTATTTTCTGGAAAAAAAAGTCTATAAGTGGTGTTGATAGAGTTTGGGAAGAAGAGCACCTATCCTGTTTGCTTTGCAAATAAATCAGAAAAATTATATTTCAGGCTTCTGAGTACAGTACTTTTATAAGCTTTGAATTCAAGAGAGCAATACATTACAAATTTTTTTTTATTGTTTTTAATTTTTTTTGGGGGGGAGGGAGCAGGAAAGAAAGAAAAAAAAAAAGAAAAACAAAGAAAAAATTTTGGAACTTTGTTAGTTAAAGGAAGGATCTTGTCCAAAATCAGAGTAAACAACCTCATTCTTGGCACAATTTCAATAAATGTAGGAAATGTTAAACCTCTTTAGAAGCCCAAGACCACTAATTAGTTGTTAACACAGTTCTGTTTTTCTTCCCCTCTGCAAACATTTAAATACATCACTGCAATGAGCTTTAGACAGAATATTTGATATCCAAAGTCCTTGGTTTTATTTAACTTCTGAAATTTCACTGAACTTTGATGATGTAGTGGTTAACATCTAGAGAAGTCTTCCCAAAGTATTTTTTTTTCAGTTTTCTGAATTTTCATGATCCAAACCCTCACCAGAAAAAAATCTAAACTTATTTTTAATGCCAGCTACAAACAACTATAAACCAAATTGTTGAAGGGCTGTTTCAAAGTCCCAGCAGTCAGTGAAAGGCTTCATAGTAAACAGAGAAAATGTCAAAACAGGTGTTAAGTGTTGTAGGTTAGTGATGTACAGCTTCCTAGCTGGCTAGGCTACTAATCTTATTTCAGTGTTAATGATGGAGCTTTACGTGCTGAAGTCCTTTCCTTATCACATAAAAGGCCTACCTCACCCCAGAAATGATTATGTTACACTCCCTGGGTGTTCCTATATTCCCCTGAGAAAAAGAAGTGCTTGGAAGTGGTCTTTAGGTCCAATTAATTGCTCTGCCAGCTCTGCCCATACTCTCTGTAAGGCAGGGAGTAACTTGCACAACGTTTATTAGCTCAGCTGTTTGCTTGTTTAGATCTAGAGTTTTAATTATTTTAATTATTTTCCTAGACCTATTTAAAATCACATTTGCCATTTAAATGCTCCTTTAGAGAGCAAATCTTGACAGCACAAATATCCTACGACAGAGCATATGAAAGTCATCATTATTTCAGTAAAGCAATCTAATAAAACACTAATTGACTAAATCAAGTGTCATGATAGAAAACAGAACAGAATATTATGCCGTTAGGTCTTACTACAGCCTCCTTATTTTAAAACCCTCTTAATTTCACCAGCAAATCTTCAGCTCAGTGGGCCTTCACCTTTTGTAGCTGACAGGCACACAATGAATTTTCATACTTGGATCCTGCAGCCTGCCTTCTCCTAGGAAACATCCATGCCTCTGCTCTGCTAAATGGCAGAACTTGAGTAGGCAAGAAAGGGCATCCCACTGCCTATACTGCTGCCAGCTGCTCTCCCCAACATCGAGAGCCTTGCTGGCTCTCAGGAGTTAAGATCCAGCAGATGTTCAGAGAAAGGACCAAGTGTTTGTCCAAGCCTAAGCTACAACGGCAGTTAGCACTGCTGTGGTAGATGTGACCTTTGAGTGGGAACACAAATGTGTTGGGGAAGCTGTGAGAAGAGAGTAAGGCAACTTTTACTAAAGATGAGTTGAGATACCTGAAGTCTGGGGAAGAACATATTTTAATTAAAGTACAGAATATGTGAAACCTTTGGTTGCCTAAACTGCACAAGCCTGAAGAGCAGTTAAATAAGACCACTGTAAGTCTGAGGAATGATAATTGCAAAAACAGTCTATTGAAAAGCAACTGCTGACAAAACCAATTTGAATAATGGTAAAAACTTTGCTAGATACAAACCTATTTTAGCAAGTATAAAAACACAGATATGCCTTCTTTTAAAACCATCTCTCTTGAAAAATTCAGCTTTGAAAAGCCTGCAGAACACATTCTATATTGAAAAATATTGTCAGCAAAACATGTCTGGAACAAAAATATTCCAGTGAATTTCAAAACACTTTAAAAAAAAATCTAACTTTGTTTTAGTTTTTTGTACAACATATTAAGGATAAATTTTGTAATTTCATCCTTGTGATGAGATTAGTTCATTAGATCATCTTTGTGTAATAATACACTCAGTGTACCTCTTTGAAACATAAACCAATTATTTTCAATCTAATACTAGCCAGAAGCTGTACTTCTAAATAACAAATGAACTAGAGGATCCCTCTGTTACTGCTCATTAAAACATTCATTGCAAATGTTAAAAACTGAGAGAAGACATGACTATGACATTGCTACAAGAACAGGGCAGCAGATTTCCATATGGCCATGATTATTCAAACTTTCATGAGCTGGAGATTTTTACTGGCTCCAGCCCTCCTTCTTCTCTCATAGAAGCCTATTAATATTTCAGCAGACTGATGTAATGTTGCAGCTGTAATGGCCTCATGGGCTAATTCATTAATGCTGTTCTCACAAATATTTTCTGTAACAGTATAAACAATTAGTGGAATTGGTACAGTGGACAGAATTCTAGTCAACCATTTACAGTAGGCAAGGTAAACAAGATAAATCAATGAAACTACTTTAATTGTAACAGTGGAGAATACATCATGAACAGAAAAGGAAGAAGTTGTGTCAAGTGGGAATGATTATAGTCCGGTTTTTCCCTCACAGAAAACACCACATAAAATAAGAACTCTTTTTTTTTTTTTTTTTTTTTTTTTTTTTTTTTTTAATAAAGAGGCCAAAAAGGTGGAAGAATAGGGAGAAATGGAAATGAAGAATACTCAGCTACACCAAAAGTTTCAGAGGAGGCACAACCAATGGAGCAACAGAGATTTAGTGGAAGAAATACAGAGGAGACAAACTTTGTGTCTTTAGTCTTTATAGGCAACACATCAAAAACTATAACAAAAAGTACTAGTCAGAACCTCAGTATGCGTTATCTGATTTTCATGAAATTAAGATGTGGGCCACTAAATAAAGGATGCAAGTAACGCAATGCCAGTGAAAGATGTCTCTTAAAACAAAAGTCTATGTTGGCAGTGCAGAACAATATATTACTCAACAAAGGATTTAATTAGAAGAAAAAGAATGTGCATATATTTGCAAGAATATAAGTATATTTCCTGGTTTCAGACTTTCTCTTCCTCCAGAGAGGGCTTCAAGGAGAGCTGTGATGAAATAGGAGGTGGGTTTGGGGACCTTGCCTAGTGGTAAGGGATGCACAGAAGAGGGGAAAAACTGGCACACAAAATAAACAGCCTGACAGAAATATAGCTGGTTAATAGCAACTTTTCTAACACTAATTTTTCATATTTCAGAATCCAGGTCAAAAGCAGCCTCCCTTTGCTTCCTCAAATTGCTCAGTACTCTTTTTGCCCCATATGATTCCATACAACTAGTGTAATATTTTATATCGTCAGAATCAATGAACTCTACCTGAAATATGCACATAACTTGGTAGTGTCATTTTTCCCATCTCTTGATGATTTGTACCATTGTATTTGTGGTTGCTGAAATATGAGTATAATAAAGCTGGTAATCAAACCGTCACAGCAGTGATGAGACATCTTCAGTAGACACACTATATTAAACAATGGTGTCTGTTATTTTATAGGATAAATCTCCTATCACCCCTCTATAATCTGGAAGCATTGCGCTCATTACAAGAATCATGATAATTGACTTTCTAACGCAACAGCTACATACAATTTGAAATGCCGTTGGTCATACGAAAGAAATCATAAAAAGAAATCAGTAGCACGCATTCAGTGAAATACAGATTGATAGTCACTTTCCAGTCCAGCAATTTTGACAAATCAAATAAAGCTGACTTACTCTCATTTGAATAAATCATGATTCCTTGAAGCTCTTCTGTATTAATCAGTGCACTCTAATTACTCTATGTTGCATTTGATTTCTCCTGGTTTAAAGCATACGCACCACAAAATAATATACTCAATGACCTTACAGCCAAAAATACCCAAGACCATGCTATCTTGTTCCCAGGGGATCATTATATGTAAATTTTTATTGCAATAATGCCAGTACTTACATGATTTGCTACTTATTCTATAACTGCAATGCATTAGCAAGTTTCCAGTAGGCATGAAAAAAATATCTCATATAGGAAATCTGGAGCTTCTATCCTCAGTGTGGAAAAAAGTGTGACTGCCTGCTCCCTCCCCTGTGTCCTTGACCCAATTTTTCCTTTGCTTTCTCTGAAGGCAGCTTCTACCTTCTTCAGTTCATCAGTGGGAAGCATCCTGAAGTACTTCTTTTCCTTTTTCTACTTGGGGTGCCTGACAAAGGGTAATTCAAGGGACAGGAAGATTAATGTTAGCATAAGTCCTGTACTCCTCTGAAATGGAAATAGTTTGGTTAATAAGGATGCTCACCTGCTTAACCCTGACTAGCTTTACTGAGAATACCCAAGCTAAATATTCGAAAGGCTTGGAAAACCCAGTGATGGTCAATGAAATGCCCCTTTCAAATATTAAGTTCCTGAGCCAACACATGTATGTGCTGAAAGTCCCCAAATAAAAATTGCTACAAAATGTGTGAAAACACTGTATTTTTCCATAAAGTTTTAATGAAAATTCCAATATTCTGACAGAAAATACTAAACTGTGTTAATAATGAAGGCAAATGTGATTGTAGCTTTAGCTGTCACCTCAGTTTATTGTATAACACAGAGTTACACTGAAGGGGGGGAGAGAAAAAAAAAAGATTATTTACTTCAGTAAGAATATTTAGTCTTAACAAATACATTTAAAATCCAAAATAGATTTGACATTAGTGTTTGTGCAAGTTTCACATGGTTCTAAATCACACAATCTACACTATAAAGTGGGTTTGTGTCATATTCACCGGATGGCCGGGCTACAACATTACTAGTTCCTGCAATCCAACATACCCCAACATCCACAGTTTCTGCATGGCTGCCTTGGCTTAAACTAGTCTGCTTAGTACATATTCACTCCCTGACGCCTCAGACATCAGGTCCAAGCTCTTTCTTGTTAAGGTTTTGTCTGTGCTTTCCTGACTTAAGAAAAGATCAATTCCTATCCAAACCTCAAATTATTTCATTTGTATCCCACTTAGCTCTATTTTAACTTCCAGCCTTATTTGCAATTCCATGCATTGTCTCAAGGAGAAAAATCTGGGGTTCTTTTTTCTTCATCCTCAAAGCTCAAACCCCTCATTGTGTCGTCTGGGAGCCAGGTCTTCTTGTACCACCACAGTGCAGTGGTCAATTATGGTGAGCTGGGATAGCTCTGTAACTTAAAAAAGCTGGGTGATATAGGTACTTGGGGATTACAGTGCAGACGTACTCAAATGGCTCTGCAGGGTCTCTGGTTGGCATTGGGCTAAGCTGTAAATCTAGCCAAAAGCAAGCAGGAAACCGCCCAGGCATTTGTGTGTCTCTACTATGTTCCAGTTTCCATGATTTTTGCTTAGATGTAGGTCAATACCTCAGCTTGTTTTGTGTATTCATGACAATCTATGAGTAGCTGAGAATTGCTGACGAGTTAAAATATACTGCACTGAAATTTAGTGATATTACTAAAAATCCTACTCTTCATTGCTGGCACTTGTTCACATTTTTGCATTTTAATTTTTCTCTTGGTGTAATTCCCACTACTAGATTTCCACTAATAGTAATTTTGGATCTGAGAGACCTTTCTTGGAGAAATGACTAGACCTATCACTATTACTACATTGGAGTTTAAAGTTTAAAATTAAAGCTTTGTTGAGTTACAAAACAAGAAGAGTTACCTGAGAGTTTCACGTCAACTAGCATAAATGTTGTTAAACTTAACAATACAATGAGGGTTGAAAACAAGTTTAAGAAGTCTTATGAGAAATTATAAGCATGTAAAGTCACATAATGAGAATAAAAAGTATCTTTCCAAGACTGATTCTAGCACCAATCATATAAAATGTACAGTATTTGAAGTCTAACAGTAGCATCACATATTAAAGATAACCCTGCCCTTTATGGTGATACTTCATGAACAGGAGAACTGTGAATGAGCTATCTTCTTCTCACTTCTTAAGTGAAGCAAAAACATTATGACAGCTAAACAACAATATTTGATATATGATGGCCAAGCTACTAGAATAAAAAAGTTTGTGAAAATACAATATGTACAACTTCTACAATAAACTATAAATAAGATTATTCCAAAGCATATATAAATATATTAATGGGTGTATAAAATTCCAATCACTGTTTGTAATGTCTTTTAAACAAATATAATTGCATTTTTAAGCCCAATGGGCAATAGGTATCTAATAAGATGTCAGGTATATTATAGGCTCTTGGAGTCAAGAAATTAGCAGGCTTCAAGCTGTCAAGAAAGGGAAATAAAGATGCAAGATTTCTTTAGCCAATAATTTGACCTACTTCTAGTTCCTGTATTAGACACCAGGGTAAATTTCAAGTTCCTATTTCTTGCTTGTTGTAAAAATAGAATTATTTCCCTCTCATTTCCAGCTTCTGTGACAAAAACAAAGTTTCTTGTCTTATGCTTACCCAGGCAGAATCTCCACATTTTATACTTTTAGATAAGACTACAGTTTCCTAGCATGTAACCAGGGCAAGCAATTTCAGACTGAGCATCTTTCTACTTCTTTGCCAAGAATCTGGGGTCATTTCTTTTTGAAAGGGTGCAAAATGGACAAAAGCACAGCTGTCTGACCTCCAAACTGGTTAAACATTATGGTTTGGGAAACATAAGGTTGTATCCAATCTAATGTCCTGCCTCTCTATACCACTCATATTTGTTCAGGTACAGCAGCCTCCCAAACAAGATGTATAATGAGAAGACAGGTGGGAATCTCAGGGTTGCAGGCATCCAACTGTGAATTGTTATATCAGCTAGCAGTCTTGCTACATCTTAATCTCTAACACTACATTTAAACTGATGGATCTGGAAGCACTTCTTAACTCCTGGATCTGGATAGAAACCCTGCTTATGTTACGAATTAAGGTGAATGACCACTGTCCGTCTATATCTGTCTTTCCCAAGTGCCCTGGTTTCCATTCAATAACAAGCTGGACATACAGAGTGTCTGTAAAAAGGTCCCTGTCCCCTCTCTATTCCCCTGTCCCATTTAGACAACGGAGAGAAAGTGTAATGTGGGGTGCTTACAAGATCTCCCTAGAAGTTAGGCGCAGACTATGCCAACTTTGTGTTATGTCAAAGCTACAATGCTCCTTTCTCAATTAGGTCTTTCACCTGCAATCAAGCTTGGTTAAAAGTATACTTTTACTGCTAAGATGGAGCAGG
This sequence comes from Balearica regulorum gibbericeps, assembly GCF_011004875.1. Lineage (NCBI taxonomy): Eukaryota > Metazoa > Chordata > Aves > Gruiformes > Gruidae > Balearica > Balearica regulorum. The sequence continues at coordinate 53,898,978 of NC_046186.1, read as the reverse complement.
CAACAACGTGCAGCACCAAATCTCCTCAAAAACAGGTTACATAGGAGATTAAACAAGCATGTGAAGTGAGGTAAAAGGATCAAAATCTCTAGAAGAACAGAGGTTATCAAGTACTCTTTTTTACTGGTTTCTGAAAGAACTTGTTGCCTCTTCACACACACATTACATGAAAAGTACTGCACTGTTTTGATTGTAACTCACCAGGCTCTTATCTTTGGGGGGGGGGGGGGGGGGGGGGGGAATATCCAAGGGAAGAAGAGATACCTGCAGTCTGTGTCAATACTTCTTACCAGACAGCCCATGTCACTAGCTTGTTCTTGGCTAGTGAGCCTAAAGTACAGTTTACTTCATATTAGCTTTAACATCAAAACGTCTATGACAGAGAGCTAGATCATGGGTCTGTTAAAGTTACTCCCTAGAGTGCTAAATATCCCTTTAGATATCCTTTAAAATATCTATAAAGTAAGATGCTGGACATTGGCAGGTGGAAGAACAGCTAACATCTCAATGTGTCCAGAAGGACTGGGTATTTAATACCTTATTATTTTTGCAGTAGCCACCTGGGGAGACAAGACTTTTGTAGTACCTCACTCTTGTCAGCTACACTGAGATGGTACCTTACAGAGATGTGGGGCCAAGGAGGGAAGATAATTAACATTTTTACAGGACCTTCTACTTTTTAAGGCTACTTGTGAAACAGTTTATTTTGACTGTCTGATAGAGACATCTTGTCCTGAGACATTAGAAAACATCTTGCAATAAGCAAATGATTCATGACAATGTTGACATAAATGCTTTTATTGGTTCAATGAACTGTGGGTTTATGTCAGAAAATGAAAAAGAGTCACTCTAGAAAATAAACTATTTGGGCATGATACAGTTAGAAATGTTATAAGAAATTATCCTGTGAGATTTTGCAAGTGTCAGTAATGTAGTTTAGGCAACCTAAAAAATGTGCATTACTTTCTACCAAAGCCTTTTGAGACCATGAATGTATTATCATTTATTGAGACTCAGCCTAGAAATCTTTTACAGGAATAATATGTTCATGCTTTTCCCACATACCTGCCGAATTTCACTGTCATTTACATCAGATCTTACTTTGATCACTTTTGGGGCTAAAGCAGACCTTTGATTTTTAGCCAGTTTGGCCATAAAAGCAAGACCATTATCTCAGCTTACAATAGGGTTCAGGTTAGCTTCTGTATAGAAAATCATTGTCTCCAACAGCTTTCCTTGTATTAATTATATTTAAATGGTATACCCAGCATGTCACATAAATGCTGTTAACCCAGGATAGTTTTAATGTTATGCATTATATTTAGTTCTCTTCAGTTCTTTCAGGGAAATCCAGAGTGATTATGAATTTTCAGACAGTTATACTATTCAGACTATATTTCTAATCACAACTACCACTGGGGAAATCCTATATTACTCTAATGAAACACAATTTAAATCAAGAGAGTTAGAGCTGTATAAACCTGGAGGAGGTGATTCAGGCCTTTCTTCCATATATTCTATTGAAATTGGCTCTCAAAATGGTGTTAGATTAAAGTCTTAAAGTCTTTGCCTACTGAGGAAAGGAAATCTTTGTCTTATCCTTAGCAAACTAGAGATAAAATACCATTTAGGTATCATGAAAAACAGAGGACACCTTCAAAACCTTATGTGGACATTATTATGATGGATGTGCAGGATTTCACTGGGATGTGTCAGGCACGAGCTCAATAAGCCCCCAAATTACAAAATGTTTGAACCACTAGTTATGAAATAAACAGATGTAGCAGAAGCAATCACTAGAGAAAACATTGACTAGAAAGTAAAAAGAATTTTGCAAACATGTGACAAGAAATTTATTGAAGAGAATAAATGAACCTATCACTTCACAATAGTGTTTTGAAGTACAGAACCATCACATTGTAGCAATTTCATTCTCTAGTCTTCAATCTGATAAAGAACCTAGCCCAGAAATTCCATCACTCTATTTTTCAGAGACCTCAACACAAGAGATACTGTCCTACAGAAAAAACAAACAAACAAACAAACAAAAACAAAACCAAAAAAACCCAAACAAAAAACCAACCCTGGAAAAACCCCAAACCGCTCACTTTTCTGTCTTTTTTATAGGCCAATACTGTCTTTGTGGAAGAATTTCATAAACACACTAGAATGTGCCATTTGTCTAAATTATGACATCTTTCTTGATTTAAAGTAGACACATACTCAGGCAGAGTCTTCCTGAAGTCATGGCAGTTAAGTTAATGGAAATATATAACCAAAAGCCAGCAGAATTTACAGTGCATTTAGATAGTCTTTTCTCACTCACAGATCTCAAAACTTGCAAAGGTGAACATTTTGACAATTTCCACTTTGCAGATGGGCTACTCAAGGTGCACAAGGACTACCTGATTAGTCCACTGATGTCAAGCAAGCTGGAAGCGGCTTTAGCTACATAATAGAGCTCTCTTGATTCCTGTCTTGAGCTCATATTATTGGTGCTTGCTCCTTTATACATCTTAAATGGCTAAGTGCTTTCCCAGAACAGCAGTCCATGAAAAAAGATTTAACAGGGCTCCCTTTTACACTTCTCCACAGAAATTATATTAGCTATGCATGTTTTACTAATGAAGAAGTGCTTCTTATGGTGGGAAGTATTTGGTCTTATTTGGCAAAACTACATTCAACATTTATAATAAAATGATTTAAATTATAGTGATGTTGTGATTAGAATTTGAAGATCATATGTTTTTTATGGTAATTCAGAGTTCTGGAAGACATATATATTTACCAGAATATTCAAGCAATTCCTCAAATGATTTTCAGTCTTCAATTACCAAAAAAAAAAAAAAAAAAAAAAAAAAAAAAAAAAGCCACTTATACAAGTTAGGGGCAAAGGCATTTACACAGTGGTTTCAATTTTGCCTTGCTAGATAATGATATAACACTCAACACATCACAGAAAATAATGAGTTTCTAGCTTTCACCAAAACCTCATGAGCTTAAATCAAGCTGTTGCTTCTTTACCTGAGACCTTAACCTTCCACTGTGAGCAAAGAAAATTCCTTCAAGACAGATAGGTAATAAGCATTAAAAAATGCTTAAAATGCAGACTTATCACACAGCTTGAAAAGACACTAACAATACTTATCCTTGGCCATGATCAGCAGTTATCAGAGAGGAAAAGCAAAATAGTTTCCTGTTCTTCAGAACTAATGAACTTTATGTGGGAAAATATCAGTATTAATCTATTGGATTGTATATTTACTAAGTTCTTTACAGTCACTACAAACAAAATGGTGTGAAATGACTCTTTGCCCAGGAACTAGCGGGGCTCATTGACAGAGCTTTAAACTAGGCTCGAAGCTGGAGGGCGGTAACATCAGGCTTGCCTGCAACATGTTGTTGGACGATGTGCCCAGGTTGGAGGGAGGGGGTGCTGGTGAGGGCCCTCAGCCTATTGCTCAGAGACGTGCTGGACACACTGCAGCATGCTCAAAGCCTAGAGGAGACGAGCCAGGGGCTCCAGATGCAACGGGAACCAACAGGAAAACTCTGGGAGAATACATCAAAAGAATTCCAGCCACTTCAGCCAGTAAGTCAGCCTCAATGGGGGCACAACTTAAATGCCTCTATGCAAACGCATGGAGCATGGGGAAAAAACAAAAGGAGTTGGAGACATGTGCGTGCCTGCAAGGATATGACCGTATTGGCATTACAGTGACGTGGTGGGGTAGCTCCTATGACTGGAGTGTTGGCATGGAAGGGTACAGGCTCTTTAGGAAGGACAGGCAGGGCAGGCGAGGAGGGGGTGTCGCGCTCTACATCAATCACCAGCTGGAGTGCATGGAGCTCCACCTGGGGATGGATGAGGAGCCCACTGAGAGCCTATGGGTCAGGACTAAAGGGAGTGCTGGGGCAGAGGACATCATAGTGGGGGTCTGCTACAGGCCACTTGACCAGGGAGACCGAGCAGATGAAGCCCTCTATAGGCAGATAGGAGCAGCCTCATGTTCACAAACCCTGGTCCTTATGGGGGACTTCAACCACCCTGACATCTGCTGGAGGGACAACGCAGATGAGCGTAAGCAATTCAGGAAGTTCCTGGAATGTGTTGATGACAACTTCCTCCTCCAAGTGATAGAGGAGCCCACGAGGAGAGGTGCCATGCTGGACCTTGTTCTCACCAACAAGGAGAGCCTGGTGGGAGATGTGGAGCTCAAGGGCAGCCTTGGCTGCAGTGACCACGAAATGGTGGAGTTCAAGATCCTCAGGGCAGTGAGGAGGGTGCACAGCAAACTCACTACCCTGCACTTCAGCAGAGCAGACTTTGGCCTCTTCAGGGATCTGCTTGGTAGAATACCATGGGACAAAGTCCTAGAGGGAAGAGGGGCCCAAGACAGCTAGCTAATATTCAAACATCACCTCCTCCAAACTTAAGAGCAATGCATCCCAACAAAGAGCAAGTCAGGCAAAAACACCAAGAGGCCCCCATGGATGAACAAGTAGCTCCTGGGCAAAGTCAAACAAAAAAAGGAAGCCTTCAGACGGTGGAAGCAAGGGCAGGTAGCCTGGGAGGAATACAGAGAAACTGTCCGAGCAGCCAGGGAGCAGGTTAGGAAAGCCAAAACCCTGAGAGAATTAAATCTGGCCGGGGATGTCAAGGACAACAAGAAAAGCTTCTATAGGTATGTCAGTGATAAAAGACGATGAGGGAAAATGTGGGTCCCCTCCGGAATGAAACAGGCGACCTGATTACCCAGGATATGGAGAAGGCTGAGGTACTCAATGACTTCTTTGCCTCAGTCTTCACTGGAAAATGCTTGAGCCACACTGCCCAGGTCACAGAAGGCAGGGACTGGGAGAATGCAGAACCGCCCACTGTAGGAGAAGATCAGGTTCGAGAATATCTAAGGAACCTGAAGGTGCACTAGTCCATGGGACCTGATGAGATGCATCCGCGGGTCTTGAGGGAACTGGCGGATGAAGTGGCCAGGCCACTCACCATCATATTTGAGAAGTCCTGGCAGTCCAGCGAAGTTCTCACCAACTGGAAAAGGGGAAACATAACCCCCATTTTTAAGAAAGGAAAAAAGGAAGACCCAGGGAACTACAGGCTGGTCAGTCTCACCTCCATGCCTGGCAAGATTATGGAGCAGACCCTCCTGGAGACTATGCTCAGGCACATGGAAAATAAAGAACATGGCTTCACTAAGGGCAAATCATTCCTGACAAACCTGGTGGCCTTCTATGATGGGATTACAGCATTGGTGGATAAGGGAAGGGCAACTGGTGTCATCTACCTGGACTTGTGCAAGACATTTGACACTGTCCCGCACAACATCCTTGTCTCTAAATTGGGGAGACATGGATTCGACAGATGGAACACTTGGTGGATAAGGAATTGGCTGGATGGTCACACTCAAAGAGTTGTGGTCAATGGCTCAATGTCCAAGTGGAGAACGGTGACAAGCAGCGTTCTACAGGGGCTGGTATTAGGACTGGCAATGTTTAACATCTTTGTTGGCGACATGGACAATGGGATCAAGTGCACCCTCAGCAAGTTTGCCGACGACACCAAGCTGTGTGGTGTGGTCAACATCCTGGAGGGAAGGGATGCCATCCAGAGGGGCCTTGACAGGCTGGAAAGGTGGGCCCGTGCGAACCGCGTGAAGTTCAACAAGGCCGACTGCAAGGTCCTGCACGTGGGTCGGCGCAATCCCAAGCACAACTGTAGGCTGGGCGAGGAATGGATTGAAAGCAGCCCTAAGGAGAAGGACTTGGGGGTATTGATTGATGAGAAGCTCAACATGAGCCGGCAGTGTGCACTTGCAGCCCAGAAAGCCAACCGTGTCCTGGGCTGCATCAAAAGAGGCATGACCAGCAGGTCAAGGGAGGTGATCCTGCCCCTCTACTCCGCTCTTGTGAGATCCCACCTGGAGTACTGCGTCCAGCTCTGGGGGCCCCAGTACAGGAGAGACATGGAGCTGTTGGAGAGAGTCCAGAGGAGGGCCACGAAGCTGATCAGAGGACTGGAGCACCTCTCCTATGAGGCCAGGCTGAGAGAGTTGGGGTTGTTCAGCCTGGAGAAGAGAGGGCTCCAGGGACATCTAATTGCAGCCTTCCAGTACCTGAAGGGGTCCTACGGGAAAGCTGAAGAGGGACTGTTTATCAGGGAGTGTAGTGACAGGACAAGGGGTAATGGGTTTAAGCTGAAGGAGGGTCGATTTAGATTAGATATTAGAAAGAAATTCTTCCCTGTGAGAGTGGTGAGGTACTGGAACAGGTTGCCCAGAGAGGTTGTGGATTCCCCATCCCTGGAAGTGTTCAAGGCCAGGTTGGATGAGGCTTTGGGCAACGTGATCTAGTGGAGAGTGTCCCTGCCTATGGCAGGGGGGTTGGAACTAGATGATCTTTAAGGTCCCTTCCAACCCAAACCATTCTATGATTCTATGATTCTGTGACTTAGATGAAAACACAGCCCAGTTAAAGCCCAGTTACAACCCATCCTTCACAACCTGAAAAGATATCTTCTGCTCCTTCAGTTTTCTGAAGGCTTTTGCCTGTTCTTAGGTTCCTGTTATTTGTAATGAGCCTGAGAATTGTGCTTTAATCCATATAGACAGTTACTGTACTCATGTAAAGACCAGCCAAAATCAATGAGTATGGAGGGATGTCTACATAGTTATAGAGATATTTTTCTTAGAGCTTTAATAGGAAAGACATCAAAATACATTCAGGTGCCTTCATCTTCTCACAAACAAATAGTTCAAATTATTGTTCTATGATTAATGGAGGGATCAATATTACTTTTCCACCTAGTGTCTTCACTCTTCTGTAAAGGAGACTGGTTAAATATTTAAACATACAATCATTCAGTACAGAGGTTCAGTTCCCTTCCTTACCAGAAAGTTTGTGAGCTTGACTAAACTACCAAAGGTCAATTTTTCAAAAGCATCCCATCAGAATAGTTAAGACCCAAATGTAATAGTGCTTAGATTTTACCTTTCCTTGTAATTCCCAGGTTACTTAGGAGCCTAGTTGCTCATAGATGGCCTTTGGCTAACCTAGTACAGGAATTTCCTATGTAACCACCTAGTCCTATGCAAGTTTCCACTCTGTCAAAATGAGAAAAGCAAATGCTCTCCTGAAGCTCAGTGTTGCCATTCAGAGTCCAGCATCTTTATTTCAATCACAGATGAAGGTTGACTTGAGCCAGTAAGTCCACTGTGGTTCAGCGACTCCATTTCACAGCTCTTGTTCAACTTCTGCCATGTCTGCTACAGTACCAACAGAGAACACTGGAGAACTGGGGTGGCTTTAATGTCAAGTGAAAGCATCTGTCTGCTTCAGAGCATAGATATCTTAAGGACTGGCTGACTAAAAAATTTTGAGCATAAGATTAAGCCTCTGTGTAAACAAAAGGAATGACAAAAGCATGCAAAAGGACTCTCAAAGAACAGATGCCTACAAAATATAACCACAGCTGCTAACATAAACCTTTTGGTGGTGTCATATCAGATGTACAGAAAATGGAATAGTTGATGTATTCATGTCACTTCAACAGAGAAATGAATATAGACAGAAGACTAAATATAAGGCAGAAAAATGTATATCCCAGATCCTTAGGAGAAAAAATTACAATCAATTACAGATGTCTTATCCTTTAAAACAAAAACATGCCATTGGATTATCTACTTATTCCAAGTTTGAGTATGTGTTAGATTATCCTTGTTGTTTGAGACACTTTCAGGCTCCAAATTCATACTAAAGGATGGAAAAACTTCTAGGGTATTTTAGTTGTATACAGAAGTACATCACACATGTATATTAGTACAATATACTATACCTTGCATAAAGCCAAGTGAGCCTATACAACGCATCTGAGATCTGCACCATGGAATGGATGCTAGCATAAACCTTTTTACCCCTGTCTTTTGACTCTGTTTGCATTCCTTTCATTTAATCTGCTCATGCTAGTAATAGCTAAAATTTATGGACATAAGATTAGAAAAAAGAATCCAAAACAACACAGACCACTAAGTTTGTATTACTAACAGCTGGGTGCACTGCACCACTGTTTTAGATGTATAGTTAAAAAAAGTCAAGATAGTTGTCATCAGGTAAGTTCAGCTGTTGAAAAACCGTGAAACATCAGGACAGATTTTTAAACCCATTGGAGCAGAAGACACAAATTAGAGACCTACAGCTTGAGGAAGACATGGCCTGCAAATACACAGACTTCTAAAATCTAAGTGTAAAACATATTTAACAAACGTTAACTTCAGAAAAAAACTCATTTCGTCTTCAAAACAAGCACAAATTTAATGCAACATTAACACTAGATTGAAGAACTGAGAGGAGTTACTGGTCACTGCAAATGTTTTGCTAAATCAGTAGTTCCTTGTTTACTTTCACAGCACAACAGATCAATAAAGCTTCCTAGGATTAAGCTTGCTAAGCCTAAACAGGATTAAAAAAAGAAAAAAAAGGATGATTATCGAGGATAGCAGTAACAATGGTCATTGTAGAAGCCATAGCAAGAATAAGGGTCTTAAAGAAAAGTAATATTTTTATTAAACTTACTGGCAAAATAATAAACAAAAATGCACTAAGAATCTCAGACCACCATAAGTGGCACAGGTCTTCTCTGCATCTTTTTTTAATGTTCTATACAATGGTTTAGCTTCCTTTGGGAGCATTTCATTGACTTCTGTTTCATAGATGAGAAAAAATGCCAAAGATTTCTAATTATAAAATTATTAAATATAGTAATATTTTATTGTATAACTAAACTGGTATCAATATCATGACATCCAACTAGTATCATGACTATGTTGATGCCAAATAGCAGCACAACCTGAAGTTTCTTTGTCTCTTTAACAAAAAGGTTTCTCTTAACTTGGTTTTGGGCTAACACATTAGTATAACAATAGTTTTGTATAATATTGGCCACATAAGGGAGACCAAAAAAAAAAAAAAATTCTGTGTCATATGTAGTCCTGATTTGAGCTCTGTGATCGATGGTTACAAGGCAAAAGACTTCAAATAACATCTGTTGGAAAAAAGGCCCAAGGGTGGCAGTGTAATGGTGATTTAATAGCAACCACATTTCAGCAATGTGGTACTTCCCTCATGAGTTCACAGATATATATATATGGTCTGAGTATTTTCGTTGGTAGCTAGTTTTATGTTTGAAGATACTATTAAGCAGGAAATGACAAACTAGGGAATTTTTGCACTTTGATAGAAGGGGTGGTGCAGGTCTGTAACAAGTGAACAAGAGAACAGCCACTCTGACCATGGTTTGTGTGAAGTCTGCGGAAGGGAGGGAGAAAGGGCACCTCAGCATGTATACTGTATAATCACTTTAGCACAACCACACTGATAATATTCTGTGACTAGTTTTGCAAGCCCTGGCAGAAACAGACAAGAAGAAGCAAAAAATGGTGATGAAAAAAAGGCAAGTCTGCTCTTGTCCAACTCCTGAACCCGAGTGCACCACTAACATCTGCAGAGCCCCTCTAAGGCTGCAGGTTGTTCAGCCAGAACAAAATACAGTTCACTGCTTATTGTGTATCTAGGTGTATCTGTCAGTTGTGTACAGACAGGGTTATATACACTCTGCTGAGTGCAGACACATCCAACCCTCAAGGCTTCTGCCATTACTGTGCTGTAAGAACAGAGTTCACACTTTGTGCTTTTTCTTTCCTTTTTTTTTTTGTTTGGGGGGGGGCAGGGGAAAGAGGGAAAGGTATAAGAGGGGAATAAGTGGGGGTTTAAATTAAATACTAGCAAAGATAAAATATTACCAAGTCTAGAATACTGTCATTTAGAAATATTTCTTCTATGCAAGAGTAATTAGGCATTACTAGTAAATTAAACAGGAATAATAATGATACATAGCAGTAGAGGACCTGGAAACTCCTTCACTAGATATTGAGAGAAGCATGCTAATGAGCCATGCCTACAACATGATATAAGCTTACTGAATCTGATTGATCACATGCATGATCATCTTGCAGAGATATTTTATCACTGTTGCATCACTAAGTTCCCTGATAGAGCAGCAAAGACCAGGATAAAGATTTGGCAAAAAATATGAATCTATTCTGTTTACATAACTGGTAAGTATGCCTGACTTGAAAGAGTTGGAATTAATGGGTGAACAGGGAAGAACATTTTGTATTCCTACCCAGCAGGCTGAAATCATTAACTGTGTGAGCCTTTGTTTCACATCTATCTAAGAACATTTCCAGCGTACAGGTTTTGTAAGGTTACACTGTACCCATGTCTAGAAGAATGGCAGTGATAGCATCAAAGTAATGTGGACAGCAGTGTTTCAGAAGAACAGAGAGTTTAGGAAAATCTCCAGATAAGCCAGAAACCTTGTCGTAGTGCAAGGTCAAAGAAGTAGAATTAGAGGCAGATACTGTTCCTTTCTTCCAGTGTTGAAAACCCAAAAGTATCCAGGAGGTCTCCTTTGTTGCCTGTATATTTTCTCCCTTTCTGCTTCCACTGCCCCCCACATCCACTGTGTGCTGATTATCACCCCACAGAAGTCAGCTTTCAGGGAATGCTTGGCATTTCACAAGAGCTTTTGAAGACAGGTGTGCTCACTGACAATGGACATCTTCATGCATCCTGAACATAACTGAGACCTGGCTTAAATTCTTGACAACAAACCTCAGTTTCTTCATAGAGATACATTACCTGTGCAATGTAGTAAAGCAGTTTTGTGTTGAGTATTACTCTTCAAAGACAAGACTAACAGAAGGAAATCTTGGAGCTAATATGATAGATTTCTGTGAGAACAATGAGCAAACTTGTATCTCATTATCTACCTAGCCATATCCAAACATCAAATAAAATAAATACATCCATAACATTCACCCCAAATTCCACAAATTCTATAAGATTAAGGATGATTTTTTTCAGAGCATGTTTTGATTGTCATCTAAAATGATACTTAATATAGATGGAAATTTTAGCAATTGCATGATGTAAAGGATGCTTAAGTGTTAACTTGAGTGGTAATAAATAATTGCAGTAAAAGAACTATTAAGTAACTGTGTATTAATCAACAGGTAGAATTATATCTGCAAATAGCAACTAGAGTTGCCTGGATTAAGTTCTAAAACCTACTTATAAAACACAGAAGGTAGCACACCTACTAGCGAGCATTTATTTCAATAGAAGGTCTTTTGAACAGTGCAATTAGCTCATTAACATTTATGTTTAGAACTGAAATATAAGAGATGATTGACATGGAACTCAAGAATTATACAATTCAGAAAGTCTTTTGTCACAAAAATAGCAACAGGGAGACAGATACTGGAAAGCGCTTAGAAGGCAGCAGGAAAGAAAAAAAAGGCTTTTTTAATGGTGAAGAAAAGCATCAAATTATGCCTGCTAAAATTAAGGAGTTTGTTGTTGTTGTTACTTTTTTTTTTTTTTAATATTGCCTTTCAGAGTACCATATGCATAATAATCACCAATGGACCTTCTTACCCATTGACAAATAGAGAACTTGTGGACAACAGTAACATTTTCAAAAGCATATTTCTAATGCTTAAAGCATTTCAGAAACTTAAGTTCCTTCTTATAACCATACAGAAGACAGGTGAGGTGCTTGACACATTCTATAGATAAGACTTGGTGTCACCTGACACTACAGGGACATAGGTTCTTTTGGGGATCCTGGGCAGAATGGTGATGGGATTAAGTTGTAGTTACTATTAAAGATTTTTTTTTTTTAACATCATTTTATGTTTAGCATAGCATAGAATTTTATGGTCAGAGTAGCACAAGATTTTTATAAGTAGAATCAGTGTAGCACAATTTTATAAGTAGCATAGAATTTTATAGCACAGCTTAGTTTATTGTTCGTAATCACCTGGACCCTCTGCAGATCGGATCAAGTCTTAATACTTGTCTTGCTGTATCAATGTAACAATCATAATTTATACTTGAAAAAATATGAACAAATATGAGTCACTCAGTCCTCAGAGTAAGCAGATGATGGTGGAACATCCCTGACCACTGGGGAATCACGGGGTTTGCCATCCAGCAGCAGTTCCAGCCCAAGTTCCACTTAGAACTTGTAACTACTTGATTTTATAGACAGCGCTCTGTCTGCTGTTACACTTCCCTGTTCTGTGGTGGGGCCACCACCACCACCTGGCTGGGCGCCTGGGACCTTCAAGGCTGGTAAGGAGGGAAGAAGTCAGCCTAGTGCCCAGGAACCTTAAAGCTGATAGGAAGGGGAAGAAGAAATCTGCCTGGTGCACAGGACCTTCAGGGCCTGATGAGGAAGGGAAATGGGACTGATATGTGGCCCTCTCAGTCACAAAGAATAGTCATTTGCCTTATAAAATTGAGTTAGCTACGCTAATTATATTACTAGGGGTCCAGAGCAAGGTTACTGATCACACTTGGATATCTAAGTGTTACAATCAGTGGAAAAAATGTTTTGTCTTGAAACAAAATTAAGACTCAATCTCCCAAGAAAAGTCCCTCATAGCCAATTTAGTGTCATGTTGGACTTTTATAGTGCGACAATGAATTTTGAACATTTCTTTGCACCTAGTTGCATAGTTATGACAGAAATAATGGCAGATATCCCCACTAATCTGTGGTTCAAGAAGGTAATATAAATGCCCGGAGGTTATGGAGAGCATCTTGGGAAGTCTTGTCATGAGGTAAGTAATCTATGTTTCAGACTGTCCCCATTTTTTCTTATTCTCTGGTTGAAAAGGAATGCCTTTCCAAATCTGTTGCCACCTGCAGCCGGGCTAGTACAACCCATTTGTGGATGTCCTAAAAACTTTTCAGAACCAAAGCTGGTGGAGGATGGACTTGGAAGAATTTTATTAGTCCATATCTGAATTATGGATTTGACATTTAGAGTGTTCAGTGTAAACAAGACTAGTTACATTTAATAAAAGATAAAATAGTACATTAACTGAAAACCAGATATATTTTAACAGGTCAAAATTATTAATCTAGAAAAAAAATAATTATAACAACAGAAAAATAACAAAATGCAGTACTAAAATTGTCCATAATAATAATAATAATAATAATAATAATAATAATAATAATGAAGATCCTCTTGAGTTGCTCCAGTTGCTTTGGATATTTTAAAGTTAGATAATTGGCCTAATTAAAATCCAACTAAAGCAGAAGAAGAGTAGCAACACGCCCTTCTTCTGTCCTGCTAGCATAATTTCTAATTAAATATGACCAAGACCTATGTGGTTTATGTAAAGTCTGTGGCTGTCTGTATGTATTAGGCATGTGCAAGCAAACATACCAGATTGGACCCTTCCCAGGGGACCTAAATGGGGGAAGATGTAGCTTGGGGGTGGTAAGTAGCAGAAGATGGGAATCCAGCTGCTCAGCCTTTCAAAGACAGCAGGTGGCTTTTTACAAAAGCACAACTTTATGTACTTAGAGATACTTTTTGGTAAGAGCTTAGTCACCAAACAGGTTAGGCAATGATGTGGAGTTTTCTCCTGGGCTTTAAAAATCTAACTCATTTTGCATGTATGTAGGCATTAGACATTACATGATTGCATTAGCTTTAAAAAAGTTTAAAAAAATATTTCTTTCTACTGTGTTAGGAAAAAATCATTTCTGAGAACAGGACATCTTTTTGGAGTTCTTTTCCCCACTTCATATGTTATCTATGAAGCCTATGGAGTGGATAGTTCTTTAATATGATTTTTAAACATTGCTCCCTTACACACTTACTTACACACTTGGATAACTTAAACAATTTGAAAGAACCTAAATTCTGTGTGAGTGCTGGTTTGGCTATATAGAGATCACCAGCACCTTTCATTTGTCAGGAATGCTCTCCCTCAGGATGCTTGAAGTGTAATTTCTTTTTGCACAGAAGCAAAAAAGAAACTGAAGCAGGGTCCCTCTTCTGTTCTCAGTAATCATCCCACTTCTCTTTCCCTTATCAGTAAATTCTTTCTGTCAGCATGAATGAATGCACTCAGGCATGGGAGAAATATGTTTTTATTGTATTTGTTATGAATATACAAGATTTCTGGCATGATACAACTTTTGAGAGACATGCAATAAATACAAATGAAGATGACTACTTACACTGAAAAGACATTTGCAGATGCTGAATCCTAGTCACTTTCAACATTGTAATATTTAGTCCATGAACGAAGACCTGAAACCCTTCTAGGCACTGGAAATATTGGAATTTCTATATCATAAAAATCAAATTTTACTTAGCATAAATACAGCCTAATTTTACAGGGGTCTCTGCATACGTCCAGGTGCACTGCCAAGAAATGAGGTCCAGTTGCCACTTCCACTTGCTGCTGCTTTGGCAGCATTCACATGGACTAAAACATAAAACTGGGGAAAGAGATTGAGTCTCAACTCCTATAGTACAAATTCCTCATAGCAACCCAAGTAATATACATAATAAGCTAAAAGGAGGCTGTGACACATGCAATTACAGCAGATGAGACCAGGGACTTCAGCAGAGGATCAGAGTGCCCAAGGGTATTGAGTATAAAGCAGTCTGTCTATTAAATGGTTCATGCTTTGCTATGAAAAAGTATAATTGTCCAGACATTTTAATTTGACTGTGCTATGCTAAAACCTTAACTTTCTTTGGAGAAGCATGTGGTTTTCTTTAAGGCAGTAAGTGCTGAGATTATGTGCTGGAGAAATGCTATGGAATACATTTTCTGAGTGAGGAAAGGGGGAGCAGCTCTTTTTCTGTTTGCACATATTTCTATCATCATTTAATTCTATTCTTGGATATAAATGACTCAAATCTGACAGCAGCAGGAAGATGGCTGTTTGGTGGGGTTTTTTTCCTTCTTTATCCTTCCTGTAGAGTGGCTGAATATTTGCTTGTCAACATTGGTGGTAAAATGCATTGTTCAAAAACAATGCAGAAAGAAAAATATATCTTAAAGGAAGAACCAGAACTTAAAGAAAATTAAAAAATATGTTGCAGTATAGTGTTTCCCAGTGCAGTAATACTCACAATCTCAGCACACACGATACACAATTTCACTTAAGAAAACACTGCATTCACTTCTCTATGGGTTGGTAAGATAATTGTGTTTACTTTAGCAAAAAAATAAATGGAGGAAATAATAGCTAAATTTAGTCTTAACATAAGAAAAATATGCCTAGGAGAGGTTGTAACATAATCCATTCCTCAGGGGAATTAGAGAAATCGTATTTGTTACAGAAGTCTAAAACTGAAGTAGATGAACATGAAAAGAACCTTAAGACCAAAGGCTCTGCCACCACCCAAGTGTGTCTTTCAGTATTTTCAGGACTGGATGGAATGAAACAGTGCTTGAGGTATATTTGAGAACTGTGCACAAAAGCAAACGCATGATTTTTACTTCCACAAAATGGTCAGAGGTTAATTCAGGGCTCAGCACACATTCATGCTTTAATACTACAATATTTGAATATCCCACTGATTTAATAGACTTAAAAAATTTTAAGTCTGCATGTAAGTTCTATGTGAGATTGTAGCTTATATTACCATGTTTAGAGCTGATCCTAAGAAGAGATTAGAATAGCATAGAACTGCATCCTGAAGAATTTTAGGACTGTCCATTTGAATCCCAGAAGAATAAAGGTACCAAACTTTAGCAAATACTTCAGAAATTTCCATAATATTTGGTTCACTTCAGCTCAGAGAAAAATATAAATTGTTTGAAGTGTTCCTGCAATGCTTATCCCACACCTATTTACATGAAAGAGATAACAATTATCAGATTTCCATTAGATCAGGAGAACTATGGCTTAATTAAATACTAATTTAATATTTCCTGAATTTGCACGTGTTTTTATTACAAAAATGCATGCAACTTCTGTCTAATACTTTCCCATTAGTCTAAGTGGGATCTACAAGTGATATGTATTCCCTCGAGCTTGCGTGGATTTGAAGATGTCTGCAGCAAATCTGTGGAGTGGCAAAAACCATTAAAGCATCTATTAACCATACCAGAGGGCTGGAATTTCAGGGGATATGAAAAAATCACAGATACTCTCTGAAAAAAAAACCCAGTAAATGGCCCCAAAATGCGCAGAACTGTTACTTGGAGATAACAAAATGTACTAGGAAGGTGAAAGTATATGGGACATTTTTAAATGAACTTACTTTGAGGTATCATATTAAGGGGGAGGGAGGTGGCAAATAGTGGGAGAAAATGTTATTTCTCTGAGTAATACAGTTATATCTGTAAAATGGTAAGTACAATTCAGAGTAGGAAAACAGCTAGTGGGCTGAAGCTGGTGGGGGTTTGGGAGATGTTTTGTTCAGAACGTTTTCCAGCTGTTGTATGCCGGCTGAACAGCAGAGCACACCTGGAAGGGATTTCAGCACTTCTGTTCTTATATTTCAATTGAAACTTACCATTTGCTGAATGTTTGTTACACCAGTCTACAGCAAGTAGGTGTTT
This sequence comes from Balearica regulorum gibbericeps, assembly GCF_011004875.1. NCBI lineage: Eukaryota > Metazoa > Chordata > Aves > Gruiformes > Gruidae > Balearica > Balearica regulorum. The sequence goes on along the minus strand of NC_046186.1, from coordinate 53,882,518 downwards.
CAACTAGCATTCTTATTTCATGATTTGTTTTGTTGCTTATCCCTGTACTTTGATGATAGTCACCCTCCTTTGCCCCTGACAAGTTCAAATAATTGAAGTGATCTCAGGATCTGCAGTGTCTTTACAAGTGCACAGCAGAGTCTCAGATCACTTTTGCTCAGCAGAAGTGTCTCTCCCATCCTACTGAGCTTAATTAATAAAAAATGAAAAAAAAACTTTCAATTGAACATCAATCTAAGAACCTAAAGGATTAATAGTAAAATCCTTTAAAAATAGAGAAAAAAAAAATTTGAAGGATCTATGAAAGTCAATTGTATGCTGCAAGAGTACAACCACAGATTACAGTAGTACGTATTTATCTTTTCCTAAAGAAAAAGAAAGGTGAGCAAAGAGCCCATATGAAGTAATTCCTGTATTTGCTGATTACATATCTGTGCAACTAAAGCAATAGTCATTGTGTAAAACCATTTAATAGTTCTCTTTTATTCTCAGTAGGCTGGAAGAATAGCTGTTAATTTCTTTCTTTCATGCACTGGATTTTTATGAAATCTTTCAAGCTGTTTTCTCAGTATAATGGTCTATTAAATGTGACTTCATATGGGCTGAAATCTAACACTGTATCCACATAAAAGGCTTTGGGCACAGTTACATTTAAATCCCATTGCACAAGAGTCACGCAAGAGTGTCTAACATGTATGAACTGGAAATGCAGATTTCCGGAGCTGGGAATCTGTGCCAGTGTCATACATAGGAATGTACCAAACCATAGAAAACTGATCAGAGAATTATCACAGAGAAGTTCTCTTGCTAAGCAAGCTGAAGCAGTTTATTATAAGTCCCCTGACCTGAGCAATCAATAGGAAGAGCAAGTAACTATAGAAAATAAATACGTAGCTATCTTTGCACTGATTTTTCAGAATGCTTTAAGTACAGCAATGACATTTTGAGTAAAATAAAGGAGCAACCTCAGAGCTAGCAACATTAGGAAAAATATTTGCCATTGTTGCCAAAATCACTTAAAGTTTTAAGCTTTTTAAAGATAGAGAAGTCCATATTGACCAAACTTCAAGGGATTAAAACAACAAATATGTATTAGGGCAGGTATGTTGTAATCCTATTAGGTCAAATGTTATTATTGATGTTATTTGTTATTATTCCTATTATAGCAATTCCTGGGAAACCTGTCAAAAATGAGGTGACACTGTGCCAGGCATCGTTCAAAAGTATAGAATGACATGACCTTGCCCTGAGACCTTTCACAATCTAATTTAAGTCAAGGCCTAACAAATGGATGCAATTGCTAAGAAAGGAAGGTGAAAGCAACAACAGGAATGCTACTGGACAGCCATCATACAATATTTGGATTAGATTTTTTTCCTGTAGGCAAGGTTATATTTTTGTAAGACACTAATTTCTGTGGTTTTATGATGATATTTAATTATCTATGACTTGCCTGCACTGACTATACCATACACGTTTTTTATCTCAGTGGTAATTTCTGTTTTTATTTTACCTGTGATAACCTTTGAGAAGCTGCCACACAGGAAGAAAAACAATGGTTTCTGATTTCATAAATCTAAAGTAGTTTTAGGGAAAAGGATTTACCTGGGAAAAATAGAGGTTTGGTTTTTTGTTTGCACAGTAGAGATTTGTAAAAAATATTAAGATAGGTATGAAGGAAGCCTGAATGGAAACGTGTGTGTGTAAGCATGAGAAGGAAAGCTTAATGGCCTGATAATAAAGGACACTGTTCCCAGGACACTGTTTTCATCAGCAAAATTGAGGACTGTGTTCTTGATGTCAAAAGCAAAAGCCTGCAGTCTAAAAAGCAGACAACTCATCAGCAAAAAAGCCAGCGCCCTGGTGCTGGCAGGGTGGCAGCAAGGCAGCAGCACATCACCACTCCTTTCCCTGTTTGCCTGCCAGGAGAACAGACAGGAGACATGTGTTTCACACATATGCCGAAAGAGAAGAAACAGACAAACGGGCAGTGCCGTGGCTTAAGATTTGTGGCAGTTCAAGTAAGCAAGATCTGAAGCAAAGACTTACCCCAAAATAGCTGACAGCTCCTGAAAGAGAAGAAAGACCTCTCCAAAGACTTGCTTGTCATCAGCAGTCGAGAGGAGCTCCAGAAATGTAGAGAGGACTTGACAGACAGCACACGTCTTCTGTGTTGGGCACAAGTGATCTTGGTCAGACTGCTTGGACACACACATGCTGCTGCTTGTGAGTATGTGAGTGTGAGTAAGAGAGCGTGAAACTATACAATCAACTTCCTTTAAGACCTTGAAAATAAATGCATCTTTCCAACCCATAAGATCTTGCATTGGCTGCCATTATGCTACTACTACTACTACAAAGCAGTTGTCAATACAGTAAACTCAAATCAACACCAACAAAACAGTTAAGATACTTGATGTGTGCTCTGGCAGCTGAAAATTGTATAAGAATAGAAGACACATATTTTTGTAGTAGCCTTCAAAGAAAAAGCTGATTACCAAGTGGGTTTCAAGGGGAACCTCTTGAAGGTGACTGCAGGACATTTTAGTATTGAGCTTTCCAAACCTTTAAACTGCCCTGGGTATTACTGAACAAGTGTATTGCATTATTTGCAGCAATATGTTAGGGGAAAATAGATAATTTTATAATATCTACTGTGAATTGCCCACGCATGTGAAATTGTATAGCACATGGACTGCAACAAGCAGTTTGTTCAAAAGAATTAGAAAAATAAAATATATTGTTAGGTGGTTTCTAACTGTGAAAAAAAAAATATAGAAAACAGCCAAGTACTGCTAATGCTGTTGTACCTGTTAAAGCTTCAAAACTTCTGCACTTTCCCTTGACCTTGTAGCCCTGTAGCCCAGTGCATGAAGTATTGCTGTATCTCATAAGAGGCCACTGCCTTTGTGCTAGCTTTACACTGCCTTAGGACTGAGGGCTGTCAGGTTTCCTTGGTCTGATCTTGTACTGGCTTGTCTGGAGCTTTTTTTTTAGCTTGTTTGGCTGGAAAATTTTTTCTAATGACCCAGGCTGTGCCTAATTTGTTTTACTTTTGCTTATCTTTGTAGAGTATAACCATATTTTCTCTATAGAATGTAGTAATAAGTAGTTATTCTACACATAATGAAATATTTATATCCCTGGCTTAATGATGTGCTATAGAGCACCACAGGCCTGGTATGATAGCAGAGATCTTGAACATGGGGATACAAGATGGACCGTAGAAGAGTATAGACATAAGATGACAAGGGAAAGGACACTAGATGACAGTGAAGGCCCAGGGCTATAAACAACTCACAATAGCAGGTAAAGAAATGCAAATCTTAGAGTAGAAAAAGGTAGATACTCAGAAATGTAAGTACACCACTTAAACCAGTATTGTCATTACATTTTCCTCTCTGAAACAAAGTTCTTTTCTGTATTTTCCTTTCCTGTAAGAAATAGATCTAGAATAATAATAATTTTCATGATAGTGTTAAGATTTTAATTACACTATCAATAATTTTTTGGCTTTACATGTAAGATGAATTTACTTTTTGCCAACGTGAAGACTTTGAGTATAACAATATCTTCAGGGAAAAATCAAGTTTGCTATACATTTGTTCCCATTTAGCATAGCACATGGACTTATATCAGTGAAAACACCATCCCCACAAAAAAATATAGTGGGCTCTGTAGTGCCCAGTTGTCTGTAAATGAAATTTCTTCATTTAAGTTCTACTCTGGATTGTAGAATTTAATTTCTTGGCTATCTGCATATAAAAAAACCTAAAGATACTCGCCAAGGTTAAGTCCATAATAATTCCTTTAAGCTATCATCTGCTTCATTGGAACAACACTGGATTTAGATTGACACAACAAAGATCAAAGACCGTCTCAATAACTTAGCATTTCCAGTTGAGTAATGGTGTCAGTGATAGCAAGAGGGCAAAGGGCCCAGGTTATAGAGAATATGTTTCACATCTGTTGGTATGGATTAGCAAGGATGGGATTTTGACTGGAGGGCTTAATACTTTCTCAGTACAGCACAGAAACGTCTGCCAGTCCTCAGCTGGCATCCTCTAAATATAGGGAGTGAAAGAGCATAACTTAAAATAAATCTCATTCAAGTACTATTAATTCTCCTGTCTGATGTTGAAATAAATATTATATTCTAGTTCAACTGCATGCCTAGATTTTGCCACCCTACTGACCTATAGAGCTTCAGAACAGCAAGAAAGTTTCTACAAAATTCTTCTGGAATAGGAGCCTACATTTTCTTTAATTAAAAAGAACCTTTTTCAATGTATGTTCTTTGGTATACTCTTGAGTCTTCAGCTTCTGCAATGCCTACGGCCATGAAGGCTTAAATGTAGAAGTTTACTAAAAATAAAAAAAATATTTTAATTCAAATAAAAGGTGAATTTATGAAAATTAACTAATGTTTATTTTAGTGGCATCCATTATAGTATTAAAAATATAATAACAACAGCTTTATTCTACTGGCATTGCCAGGTTCTGATAGTAAGAACTGTATCTGTTACTCAACACACAGCCAAAATGACTGATGTTGTCTCTGGACAGCCGCTTTTGCCGGCAAAATGGTTCTGGCTCTCATATGTACCCCCTCCTTTTTTTTTTTTTTTTTTTTTTTTGAGTGCTATATAGGCAGAACCACAGACAAAGGCAAGTAAATTACATTATGTGTAGAGTATGTTTGGGTATTACTCCATGGATGACAGATGTCCCTTTTTAAATAGACATTTCTTCAGAGAATGCATACCTGGCAGCTTCAGTAGCTGGTTTTTAAACTTTGTGAGGAGGACTTTCTTTTTGTTGACATTTTGATTTGTTTTTGTGGGTTTTTTTCTGTCCTAATGGAATCTGGTGAAGCAGCAATTGCAGACATCCTCCAACCTTCCAGAGGCCTGTGAAAACTAGAACAATAATGTCACTTCTTTAATGATTTCTGCAAGTGACATATACTCCCTATGAGACTTCACAGACTTAAGGTTTGTGTTTTGTTTTTTTTCCTGCTCAGTTTCCATGCTGAATCTAAGTAGGGTCTTATCTGCATGAGACAGCTGTAGCAGTCCCATAGGTACCACCTCTACCTCTGACAGATCAGATCTCAGACAGTATAAGTTATTTAAACCTTTAAAGCAATCTTTTTGACCCAATATATTTTGCTATGATGTTGGTCAACTCTAAATCAATTCCTTTCACACCTGTGCCTGTCACCAAGTTACTTGAAAACCTACCTTGAAACTCTTCTTAGATCTGATATTTATTAAGGAAACCTTATATTTATTAACCTTTTATTCAAGTCTAATATATTAATATTAAAAACATCAATAAAAGTGTCAAAAATATCAGCTGCAATATACGGACAGACTAGGGAATTTGGTAAGAATGTATTGGTCGTGAATGAATAATAAGCAGACTCAATTTCAGCCCTTTTCATTCACACTGAGGAAGTAGATTCTAGAAATATGATATACAGTAAATGAGGTGATTGAAATCTATTCCTTAATCAAAACCAACCAAAAATAAGCAAACAAGTAAAATATAAAATATTATATGTACTTTTATGAGGTATAAAGTTAAATGTTATATAAATAATGTCTCCTAGTTTCGTTACTAATTTACTACCATTATGAAATAGTATGCATGAAAGAAAAAACATAGTGTAAACCGAAGCTGCACAAGCACCATGCTGAGTTTTCAGTCTGAGAAATCTTCAATGAAATATTTTAACTACAAAAGGACTGCCTCTGAGTGTTTCTCTATTTTCCAGCTACACACAGAATATTTCATTCCAGACATCTGAAAAAAGTCTAGCAGAAACAAATCTATAACATATTTTCCATTCCTACTTTCAAAGAGTTTACACCTACCTACCATGCTTGTCACACCTGGAACTGAAAATACTTCAATATATCCTCAAACCTATAAACAATTCTTTCAGACGGAATCTACTTTAAAAAAAAAAAAAAAAAAAGTAAGTACTGCTGGGAATAAAGAAATTTGCAGACAAAGGAGTGAACTGAGAAGAGGAAAAAAAAATAAAAATTAACAGAAAACCAGATAATGTCCTGTGTTCATAAAAACTAGTTTTTAACCTCCTTAGTAAGTGACAATTGGATGTACCTGGAATTAAAATCTTGTCTGAAGACTTCCACAAAAAATGCCTTTCACAAGGTGGACTCTACCTGCAGCTCAGTGGGCACTAGTTGTGTCCCAGACTCACAAACCCGGAGCACTGACAGCCTGATTGCCTCCTCCCAGCTCACAGCAGCACTCCTTCCCTGCCTGCTGCTTGCTGCTGCGCCCCAGCACTGGCAGTGAAACCTGTGACCCTTCTTCTTGATATCTCTGGTGAAGGGCAAGGGTAATATGTCTTACTGGGGCCAGATACTTTCTTGGGAAAATGAGAAGGTTGAACGGGTCAACCTAGCCCAGAGCCCCTGTGAGGACTCCAGAACATCATCTCTCAGCCAGCTGGGAAGTGACAATTTCATTAAAATATCTGAGGGAGCCCAGTCCAAGTTTTTTCTTACAGCTGCTTTAAGATTACTAGTGAGAACTGAATGAGAAAGAGCAGATTCAGAAACCAAGAGGAGACCAGGATTTTAGACGACCAAGGTTGTTACCCTGCATCTGCAATGCATACATGGAAGAGGAAAGGGTCTACCTGTCATTCAAAAGTGGAAAGAGGAGGCCTGCAAGTCCTCAGTTTTCCTTCTCAGGAAATTAGTGTTGATACATTTAATCACAGAAAACTAAGTGAGGAAAACCCCTTACATGTACTGAAGTCCTAATCTGAACTGCAGGCCAGCTGTTCGGTGCACTGCCCACAGCTACATTTAGTCCAGGGCTTTGTTGTACCAAGTCTTCCTGAGCCAATTAAACTTGACATTTTACACACTCTCTAATTAAAATGCAAATGAAGGGATGAATTATGTAAAAAAACAGATTATGCAGGTTAATTAAGAGGAAAACATACCTAGACCCCAAGTTTACTGTTAAGTGGATTTTAAACATAACCTGCTGACACAGTTGAATATGGGTCTGGACCCAGTATGGTGCTCCAGTGGAAAGGCCCTTTATCTATAGCAAACGTTGGGACATCCCCAAGGGAGAACTTCTATAATTGTTCATCTGCATTTAAAAGTTGGAGATAAATTAGTGAAAATGTATGTTTTATTCCTGCCTTTAAAATTCTGCCTCATTATTCTAACACATAATCCTATGCTTCAGATTGGCTGTCTACAAATTTGTCCTGGAATACATTTACATTTATAGCAATTGTACTGCTTGGAGCTTCTCTGTATCCACCCTATATGTAATTTTCAATGCTAATAATCAGAGTGGAGTTACTGGACACTTGAGAGGCTGGTCTGCTCCTCAGAGCACTTATCCGATCTTCCTCCACAAGAAAAAATGAAAAAAAAAACAGCCAAAAAGAAAGGAGGTACATATACATTGGTGGGAAAGAAGAGATGATGTAAAAGTGTGTGCTCAAAACTTGGAGAGGAAGAAAAATAAAATGCATATGTTATAGAGCTTTGTCAGCCCTTTTCCAAGGTAGTATTTACCTGTCTTTGAGGTAATCCATTTATAAGCACTGTGTCACATTTAATTTTTAAATATACATTTGGAATTATAATGATGTTCCTGATGTGCTTTTAGTAAGCAAATGCAATTAGACCTTTCAAAAATGAGTTGCAACAAAACCAGCCCTCCAGAATTTGTACAAATGTACTTCCACTTTCTGTTTTCTGGGTATAAGAGGAAGACAAGCTTAAAAGGGATTAGTCAAGCCAGGGAAAAAAGTGCAGTCTGCATGGAACTTTGAGAAAGGAGTTCAGGATTGCAGGAGGAAAGATCTGAGAAAATTTTACAGCACTCCAGCCTGTGTGAATGTTAGCTTTAATTGCAGAAACTCCATTCATAGACTGTGTGAGCTGAAGAGTCATTTCATACGCTTTTATGCATTATATAAAAAGAGGAGAAATAAGATCATTGTTAAAATACCTGATTTAGAACTTGATTCCTAGTTTTACTGCAGATTTCCTGTGTAAGATGGACAACCAATTCCAACTCAGATTTTTTAAAGCCAGTTATCACACAGCTGTATTAATGCACAGGCAGGTGCTTTTGAAAACACAAAGGCACCATCTGCATCTTTAGGTTGTTAAATGCTTGAAAATCTGGCTCGCTATTTCACTGAGCTGCAGAACCATCTGTAAAATGGGAAATAATCAGGTTCCTTTTTTCCTAGCTTTTGTCCATTTAGATCTGTTCTTTCATTAGGCCTGCCTTCTCACTATATGTATGTCTCTAGTATGAGAGATGTTTTATTTTAGTTGGGGCATCCAGTCATCGCAGAGCAAAAATGACTATTACCTCACCCTGTTGTACTAATATATTTTATAAGAAATTCAAAAGCACTGCCAGGGGAAGCTTCTTGTATAATGAAAAAAAAAAAAAAAAAGGAGAATAAAATGAATCTAATACTTGTTATTGGAATTGCTGCTTCGGCCCAAACTCGGAAAACAAGCAGAAAATTAGTTTGGCGTGGGAGGATAGGGCTATAATTAATAGCAATTATTTTTATCCTCTACACTACTTAGACAAGTACTTCAGTTCTTATTGAGCAAATAACTCCTTTAGCTAGGGAACAGGAAGAGTTCTTAAAAATGGGGAAAGATATTTTCTAGCTTCCCAGCTGCTTAGTTTAATAAACAGGATTTAACTTTCTTTTAATGACTTCTCCTACTCTTCTTTTCCCCAATAGTAAGAACCTAGACCAGCAGGCTGGTATCTTTCCTTATGTTTGAAAATTACACTCTCAACTACCACATAGTTTCTATGTATGTCTAAATCCTGTTTAGTGTGTTCAGGCTAAAAATTTAAGAAACAATATCAGGGAATCTCCATGTGCATTGATTTTCTGGAATAATAAGCAACACAAAATATACAGGAAAATCTATCTGAACAGTGAAGGAAGTGAAAGCCCATATTTCTTGAGAAAATTTTGTTGAGAAAGTTCAGAAGGTGTTGTATTTTGCATCTGGAATTGTTTTGCATATTTGCCATCTTATGATTGTTGCTGATGGATTTTTATCCAATTCTTGTGTTTAGGGGCAGGGAGGGTGTTAAAAAGGAGTCTAAGTGCTACCAGCAAGATAATAGACCATACCTGAACAAAATAATAGGATGGTTGAAATTTGCAAGAAAATAGTTTTTCCCAGATCTTTGGAGATGAGAAAAGTACGTACTCAGAAGGATGATAAAGGGGACTGATATATTAAGAAAGCCCTTCGTAGCAGAACCTATAGCGTAATGCAACTCGAATGGAGATATATTACCTGACCATTTCTACACTAAGATGAAGGTAAATATTATGTGAGGAAAAGAACTACTTAAGCTAACGATCACATTGGATACAAAAATAAATGTGTAAAGTGCTCCTCAATTTAGAGCATTTATAGGTGTTGGAGGAGTCATGTTCCAGAATGTGATGTTAGTAGATTTCAGGATAGCCTTTCAGTGATTTTAAGCTGGGATGCCACTTGTCTCCATCAGCAGAAAACCAGATTCAGTGACCCACAAAGTCGCTCCAGTCCTAGGCCCTGTGTGCTGTGGTATCTTGGATTCCGTAACACATTCTGGCTAAATCCTGAAGAGCACTCAATAAGGGTCAGAAAATTGCAGTAGGAAATTATTTGACATTTTCTATTTTTACTTAGATCTATATTTTTCTTACACCATGTAATGTGAAAAACAATTGACTTTGGAAATGATTTTGCAAAGTCTGTTCCCATTTGTTTCAGTTATTAAACGTCACTAGATGATAAACTAGAGCTCCTGGAGGTTTGGAGCAGAAGCAGCAAAGCAGAGTTTTTAGCTCAACTTCAGCTGGCAGAATTAATCCAAAATTTTAAGTTATCAAACATACCAAGCAGATCACCACTACACACATGCATAAATTTGAGCGGCATGCTTAAGCTCACAGGTAAGTCACTGGCAACTCAGCATTACAAACCACAAACCCTCTACTTCTAGCAACCAGCTTTCTCAACAGGTGGTGCTTTCTGAGCATCCACAAATAGCTACATGAGTAGCACAGGAGCAAAAGCAGAGATTTGCAAGTTTTCTCGTAATGTAATAACATGGACTCTCGAGCACAGTACAACTCTCCTCTGCTCGTGCTGCCAGGGAAATGGTAGCATGAATTCTGTGAGTGAAGACCCAGCAGTGAAGCTGGAAGGCACTACCCCAGCAGCCTTGTGCAGTGTGAGGCACTCTTTATCAAAACCCACCACATTCTGTTGGAGAAACATTCCATCTTCTCAGATTTAAAAATATTTTCTGGTGTTAGAGGGCATAATTTTGCTATTATATGCAAACATGAGTTGTGGAAACAGGGAGTTGGTTTTTCTTGGGTTTATTGCTTGCTTGCTTGCTTATCAATTTATTTCAAAGAAAAAAAAGATGTGAATATTTTCTCAGGAAAATGAAAGGACTTGCTTCACTACAGACTTCCCAGTAGATACAAACTTCATTAATTTGAGCAACAAATTGTGTCTGGTTTGATGATGGGGGAGTAATCCCCTGCATCTGTGGATCACAGCTGAGGAGAGCACAGATACCATTATAACACTAGGATTTCTTATAAAAATACTGCTTTCCAGCACCATATTTCTGGATTCCAGATTTCTCCATGCCCAGTTCATTCTTCTCCCAGCTTCTCAGAAAGTGCACTGCTGGCAAGTATTATCTGTTCATGTTCTAGTTCTCTCAATGTCTAATGTCGTAACATTAGACAAATGAGGCAGTTCTGAGAAGGTGATAATAAAAAAAGATTCCTTGCATCTTGTTTCCACAAGTGTGAAAAAAACCTTACTGAAGTGCAGGAATGCCATGTAGCCTACCTTAGACATACCAATTCTTATCAGTAGAAGTGCAAAAGCATTCAAAACTTGAAAACATTTGGTGCTTGGAAAGGAAAAATGTTGCCGAAAGCCAGACACTAAATTTCAGGAAAAGCCACGAGAGAATGAGAGCTGGTCCACAAGTTCTTTCCAAAGAGACATTAACTGAGAAGACCATATTATTTGCTTTAAACTGACAATCCCTTTACACTAGTAATTCATTCATATTAATTTTCAGTAATATATATATTTCATTATATATATTTATTTATAATCAAAGAAAATTAGTAGCTCGTATTTGTGGAGATTAATATTTGACATCTCATAAGAGTTCAGTGCATTGACATTTTACACCAGTCATTACCAGTGACATGTCAGACATACTAGGAAACTATCTTCTCAAAAAATTCTGTGGCTTTATTATTACTCTGGTTACAGCTGAAGCTGCGTGGCTTCTGACTATGAACAACAAGACGATGACTGCATTAGTAAATCCACTCAGAGCCAACCCAGGGCCTGACACTGTGCTGCAATTACACACAAATGATCTCATCATTCTTCAGAAGTTTCTCTTCGTCCTGCTAAGGTTCTTCCCAAGCATAATCAAATATTATGTTTGCTTTATCAATAGCACGAGAAAGAAGATTTAAGAGAAGGGAACAAGAGTCTGTGTGATAAATTTGGTACAAGGAGAGAAAATAGCTTTCATCCCAGTAACAATCCTCCTTGCAGCAGGGATTCTCAGGTTTGTGGAAATCTTTTGGCTTGGAATTTTAACAGTCATTAAGTGACTTATGTCCTGAGTGCCACAGATATCCACTGGCTGTTAGCACTTTAATAAAATCGCTAGCTTCAAAAGCCTGGTTTATTTCTCAGCTTCCTGCAGTCTGACAGCAGCGATGACATACTCCATGCAATTAACTCCAAGACCAAATATGAGTATACAGTGTGCACAGAAATATTATACTAAAAGAACAACAAAAGATAAATACTAGAATTAAGGTTATCTGTTGAAGGTTTTACTCAAGATTCCCTCCTTCCATGGCAGAAGGATTATTGATGCAGGTAGGACTCCATCAGTATGTGATGAACTCTGAGCTAATGAATAATGGGTTCCATTTTGCTTTTGTCATAGGACTCTGCCTTACTCAGGCCACAATGAGCTTCTGTGATTAATTGAGTCTGCTCCGTGAAGAAGATTGTTTTCTGTAAGTGTTCATATGCCTATGCAGCTCTTTATGTCCTCTGATCCTTTCAAGTACTCAAGTCTGAGAACCTATAGTTATTTGCCATAGTTTTGTTTTTCATGTGAGCAAATATAGAAATATCTCTATTTTTTTAAATGATGAAATCAAAACTAAAAATTGAAATGGAAAGTCTTACTTTAGGGAAAAAAACAAACAAATGAACAAACAAACAAAAGAACAAACAAAAATAGCACCACAGTGAAAGGAAGTTCAAAGCCACATTGATAAGGAGAGAAGTTTGTGTTGGAGAAGGTGCCTAATGTTTTATGTATGCATCCATAGACAAAGTACAATGATAGTGGAACCAATCCTGAGAAGCACTTGGATCAGACTGCATGAGTCTCTGCAATGAAAAGAGTCAGAAATTTGTATTGCCTCTTATACAGTGTTAGATTGAGCATACGTTTGGTACACATTGACGTAGTAGCTGTCTATCTTCAGCACTAACATTGCTGCATGACTGGAGGACATCAGCAACTTGCTGTTTTGAGTAGCATAGCATTGATGTGAGACAGGACAATTATTTTATTCTTATTCTACAGCATATATGAAAAGGAAGAATATTTAACTTTAAATGAAGACACATATTCATATCAGTCACCTTAACCTAGTCACATCAGTCTAAAAATGGATAACCAAAATAATACAGGAGGCAATTCAGTAGGGGGCTTGAACCCACATGTATGCCTTCAAACCTAGACAGTTCCCACATGTTCCCAAGTGCAAGGTCCTGCACGTGGGTCGGCACAATCCCGAGCATGACTATAGGCTGGGCGAGGAATGGATTGAAAGCAGCCCTGAGGAGAAGGACTTGGGGGTATTGATTGATGAGAAGCTCAACATGAGCCGGCAGTGTGCGCTTGCAGCCCAGAAAGTCATCTGTGTCCTGGGCTGCATCAAAAGAGGCATGACCAGCAGGTCGAGGGAGCTGATCCTGCCCCTCTACTCTGCTCTTGTGAGACCCCACCTGGAGTACTGCATCCAGCTCTGGGGGCACCAGTACAGGAGAGACATGGAGCTGTTGGAGCGAGTCCAGAGGAGAGCCATGAAGCTGATCAGAGGGCTGGAGCACCTCTCCTATGAGGACAGGCTGAGAGAGTTGGGATTGTTCAGCCTGGAGAAAAGAAGGCTGAGGGGAGATCTAATTGTGGCCTTCCAGTACCTGAAGGGGCCTACAGGAAAGCTGGGGAGGGACTGTTTATCAGGGAGTGTAGTGACAGGACAAGGGGTAATGGGTTTAAGCTGAAGGAGGGTCGATTTAGATTAGATGTTAGAAAGAAATTCTTTCCTGTGAGGGTGGTGAGGCACTGGAACAGGTTGCCCAGAGAGGTTGTGGATGCCTCATCCCTGGAAGTGTTCAAGGCCAGGCTGGATGAGGCTTTGGGCAACGTGGTCTAGTGGAGGGTGTCCCTGCCTATGGCAGGGGGGTTGGAACTAGATGATCTTTGAGGTCCCTTCCAACCCAAGCCATTCTATGATTCTATGTTTCTGTGTTCTCAGATTGTGAAAACCCCAACAATTTTACACATTCACCTGCCTTTCTTTTTCTAGAAATATAGTTTGTACAGAATATTATGACTTATACTGCTGATTAAATGTATTTATTGAAATAAAATTTAGCCATATCTAGTCAATGCCACAAATATAACCATGAAACGAACTGATCCAATATCAGAAGGTCTCTGACACTTTCTAATTGATTTTATGAATCTCTGTTGTGTGGAATCTTTCTCTTCCACAGAAGAATATAGCTGGGGAAGTACTGCTTGGTCCAAAATATACAGCTGAAGAACCCACTGCACATTAGTATATCTAGTGGCTTGAGAACATCACTTGTAACATCCCCAAATGCTGAAAAACAGAAAGAAATTACATCATATATAGGATGCACTGTAAGTAAATATTTCAGTGTATGTCAGTCAGCTTTGGATTGACGAAGTGATGTAACACAAGAGAGGATGTGAACATGAACAAAAGGACGTGCTTAAAAAACCCTTCCCCATACCTTGCCTTTTTTTTTTTTTTTTTTTTAATTTGCTGTACACTCTTAAGGCCTGGCTTTCCTAATCAAAATGTAAGATTTAATAAAAGCTGCAGCTGAACAGAACAAAATTACAGCACTCTCTAATATTGCAAACATAATTAACTTTGAATTATGTGAATTAACCATGCCTGACAAATTATCATTCAGCTCTGAAATTAAATTCTTTCATACCATTAGATTTGTTTGTTAAGCTCAAGTAGGCAAAAGTAGTATTTAATAAAGTAATAACGATGCTTTGCTGAGAATCTTTCTGAGATATATATGGATTTATCCAAAATAAATCATGGAAGTGTTATTATTAGCTCATTTGCAAATACTATATAATTCTGGGGCTGCATAATAATATTACAGAAAAGTTTTCTGTCACTACAGGTTACTCTATATGTTTTCTGTCACTACAGGTTACTCTATATGTATTAAAACTTTTTTTTCTGATTACCTGTTTACATTGATCTGCTAGTATCACTATTTAGCCATGCATGCAATGCACAGCATAAGTATGTTTGACACAGCACAGCTATCCACTCTTGAAGTACTTATAACCTGAAATAGGTGGGTAACTTTTTACTACTTCAGAGTTATTTCTAACAGTATACTGCATTGAATTGTAGTCCTATAGTGGCTGGCTACATCATTTTTCACCCTCCTCCTTCAGACTGACAGTTTGATTGATGGTTATCATGTTCCTCCTTCTGTTCTCACTAAACTAATATTTATGAGAGAGAAACTTTGCAGTATTTTGGAAACTTAGATCTCAGAAGGATGACACCAGGACTAACAACAGGATAAGAATTCCAATATATCTTCTGAACACTCCTGCTAAGCCTTCTGGGTCTACTTACTAAGCCTAACAGCAATTCAACCCAACAAGGAAAGTGCTTTTCTCTTAAGCCAAGGGGATATGAAAGGTAGCAATTATTTCAGAGTAAGATTTTCCATATGCACTCAGTAACAATCTTGTAGAAAGAACAAAGGTAGATCTGTAAAAAAGTTACTTGGTGGTATTACAAATGCGATACCTCTTCACTCTGGAAGAGTTTATGATACCAAATTCAAATTAGTAAATTTCCTATCTGGACAGACCAGTGGTATCCACACAGAAATCTGGCAGCAAATGTCAATTTCTGACAGCAACCCTAAAAAAAACCCAAACCCATAAAGCTTCATATTTCAGAAGCTCTTAATGTTCTTGGATTTTGTTGCTTAAAATGGTTGAGACAGTCAAAATGATTAGATCTATAACGCAAGAACTGTTGAATACACATCCCTCTCTCCCCTGTGTAATAACCAACTCCTTTAAGCCCCTCATCTCTCACTAATGTCACTGCTTCTAATTTTGTAGTTAAGGGAGACTTCCAGGAGAGAGTCTGCCTGGAGCTTCATTGTTCCCAGATGAGCTTTGGGAAGGATTTCTGACGGAAGTGTCAGTAAGTTCCTTTCTGGATCTTTTCTGCACTAATTGGCACTAAGGGGAAGGGTAGGGACAAGCACTGGCTGTGTTTTCTCCGTTGGTGGTACGTTCAGGAATGAATGGAGAGGCACTCTTTGCACATTGCTACTTCTCAGTAGCATGGGAAGGAGTTACTTAAACCCTCCTGAGGCTGTGGACCCTACAGAGTATCCCAGAGGGTGCTGCCATGAGAACATTTGTAGTTTATATCTGTCAAGTTGGGCAACATACAGGTAAAGTGACCTCTGTCACAGTACTTTGTGCAGAACTGTAAATCTGTTACAGTTTTGACACAATTTGATCTACTTTTCCAAGCATTATGTAGAAGGGCTGTTTTGATGAAGCGGTAATGAAAAGCTGTCTGTGTCTTTCATTTAAGGGTTTTGGCTCAGTGATTTTTTTCAGGATGTAGCAATGAGCTGGGAAAGCTACTGTGAAGCTTAACAGTGAAAGAACTACACATTTTGCTACCTTTTTTTCCCTCCATCGAACCCTGGAAAGATCTTTCAGATTTTCCTTTTTATTCTTGTCTAGTAGATGATTACTTAAGATTATCAACCTGAGGAAGCTGCCTTAATCAAGCAGGAATCTAGGGGAAGAAAGAGGAGAGAAACTGTTGCTGATGACTGTCAAAAAAATTCAACAGGTATACTTTTGAAAAAAGCCAACCAACCAGCCAACCGACTGTTAAGAAGTTGTTGGGTTTTTTTTTCTCCCATGCTGTTTGAAAACTTTACCTAAGTTATTTAAATTCTATATACATATCCCTAAAAGAATCCCAGGGAAACAGGTATGTTCTATTTCATATTTGTTTGTAATCAATCTGGAAATGGTAACAGTGAAATCTGAGATACAAGGCAGAAGAATGACCTATTTCCATCTACTCAGATTTTCATTTTTAGAATTTAATGGGTTGGCTAAAGCAAGAAATATTCACCAATATTCTAAATGATGGAATATATTAGTCATAGATAATTGGGGCATAATATCAAGAACTTACCTATTTCAATGGGTTCAAACAGCAGAATTTCATGTAGGCAAACAGAAGTTATATACAGCTTACTTAGCAGATAATGGTGTTGTGCCTTTTAAAGTTTCACACTTGTTGGTTCCTCCTGAAGTTAAGGACAGTTTATGTTCACAACAACATTTAAGGAAAATAACATATGTAACTTGTTGCTGCTGTTACTTCACTTCAAGTAAAACCCACCTACACTAACACTCCCACTCCCATCTGAATTAAAATAATAATTTAAGCTTTCTGTTAGAAGGGAAGGTAGGGAACTTGAATTTGGAGTGGTCGTCAGATAACACAGAAGGACACAAATATCAAAGGATTAAGTTAGACTGGCCAAAAGAGATTCTGAGCACTTTTGTGATTTGATTTACTCTGTGCTTATGGATACCATCAGAGACATGCTGAAAGTATTTTGTCAAAGACAGATAACATTCTAGCCTGAAATAGATCAATGAATTTAAGTTGTTACTGATATAATCTTGTGCCTCAGGTAAGGAAGAGAAAGAGGTGAATGTCTAATTGCAGACACACTCAGCATTGTTAATGCTGAAGGAAAACACCAATAATGGAGTATTTCAGAGCACAGTGGTCAATGAAAAAGTATTTCTGTACTTCTAAAGAAGATGTCCCTTAACTAATCCATAAGATGTCTTTCTAAAAATTTAATTATTCAACTCTCTGAAATTGTAATATAAATTAAATATAATAATGCACACTGGTTTAATATAAATTAGAGATATATTTCTAGTATGAATATATAAATAATGTGGATTTTTCTTACTGAGTAGGATAGCACTATATATTTTATATTTTTTTCTGCTATTTAATTTACTTCTTTAATAAAATTTTCCTGTAGCTAGCTAAAGTCCAGACGTTCATAAAGTTCTGTATAAAGACTACAGAGTCATTGAGCTTTCATATTCAGCACGGAATGTTTTAAATTCCCTGCTAAACTTGTTTCTCTAAAGCTACCCACAGCCTTTCCTACATATATTCTTTGGTATAGAACAGTCAAAAAATAGAATGCATACCTTGCCTTGCTTTACTTTTCTTATTTTTGGAGCATATTGCCTATGCAAAGCTAAAACTAGAGTCAAGTGGGGAGATGCTCTTAGAACTACCCTCTCCTAACTCAAGAGGGACTGCTGAGTTTGTCACACAGGCATCAAGAAATTTAAATTGAATACACTGGCTTGAAATTAATTGTTCACAAGGAAGCCGTGTTTATCTTGGGACATTTTTTTTTTCTCTTCAGGTTTTTAAGAGGAACAGAGGTCATGAGAAATGCTGTTTCCTTAAACATTTTTGTAGTAAAATCAGCAGTAGTTCTTGGGCAGGATAACTAACTCCTATAACCTCTTTTGAGATTTTGGTGTAGAAGTCTGAAAGGCAGGAAGACGGGGTCTCCTGGCTGTTCAGAATAGTAGGCGATTCCCTATCACAAAATGTATTTCCAGTCTTTTGAAACACAGGTCTCAACTGGGGCAATGAGACAGTAAGTCACAGCATTTGGGGGTAGGGGTGTTGGGGAGCAATTAGACTGGGTTACTTTTCCAACATAAATTATTCTGACTCCATGTTCGTGGTTCCCACACTTTACAGAAATAGTCATATCTGCCAGCAAATTCCAGACCCAGATTTAGAGGCAGTATCTTATTTAGATGCCAAACTGGGTACTGCAAATAATTTTGCTTAATATTTTATGAATCTTAAGAGGCAATACGGGAAGTAAATTACAAGAAAAAAATCTAAATGATAAATTCACCTACTACATGTGTAGCTCACCCAAAGCTCAAACACTTAATCCAGCACAGCTAATTTAGGTACTGTAGTAATGTAATTAATGGACATTTAGGAGACGTTGAGGTATCTGTGACTTTATTGAAAGTAAGGAAACTTCTACAGATACTAAGACCCCTAGTAGATGAAGGGGCCAGTTAACTTAAGTGTTTTGTGCTCACTTTCTCAGAACAGTTTCACAGTTCAAAATATTTGCTAGAAAGCTGGGGCCTGAATTTTAAGTTTTATTCTTCCTGAAAAAGTCAGCCTACTTTTTCCTGTAAAAAGTGAGGGTGAACTTTTTCCTGTAAAAAGGAGGGTGAACTACTCTGACTTGCATCATGATACTTGCACACACTCTTTGGAAACTGTCTTTCTGGTCTAGGAAAGTAGGCAAACTGGATTGCTCTTTGGGAGCTATGTCAGGATCGTGACGCATGAGACCATCTCAGGCAGGGTTTGTATTAGAAGAGATTACATCTGTGCTCCCTAACATCCTGCACAGATTCTTGAGGGATCACACAAGATTTACCAACTTGGAAGCAGTCAAAATGGGAAATACTGACAAATGTTAGTTAATGATATTTTCCTTTCACCAGAAATACAAACATTTAAAAATCAGGTAAAAAATGAGGTATGGCTCAACAATGGAACAAAGGAGACAAAAAGGAGGGGAGGATGTCAACTCTGGTGGAGGGGGATTGGTGAAAAATGGACAAAACAATTTTTAAAAGCTTAATTTTCACAAAACTGGAAAATTATATCAAATAGTATAGCAAAGACCAAATATTTAAACATACTAAGGCTGTAAACAATTGATCTGCATCAGAAAGAATTATTAGCATAATTCTGAATAATCTGAAAGTTTCTAAGGAAAACTTAGAATCAACAGAGTCTTGCAGAAATGCTATAGATTTTCCTTTTTCTCACTAAAAACAGTTAATCTGAAAGCTGAAAGAGGTAGAAAGCATCTTGTAATTAATGGCATGCAAGTCTTGCTAAGCACACACAAGTTCAACTTACATCTCACTGCTGAATGGCATTTTTGGAATATTTTCCTAGTTATATTCAGAGCAAAACAGTTCATAAAAATGCTCAGATCAGAGTGCATTGACACAAATAAAGCAGTAGCAAATTGGAGCTAATAGTCTATTAAACAGCAGCTAAACCACAGCCAAGACAAATTTTGAGTATTCTGTTCTGAATAAAGCCTGTCACACATTTCTGGCTTTTTGCTCAATGATGGTTTATTTTTAAATGATCTTCCAAATAGTAGTGAGATTTATATATGTCAGACCACAAAACAGAACAAAACACCATGTGCGTGTGCATGTTAATGAACTATAATTACATAATTATTAGTATTATGCAAAACAGAAAAGCAGATGTCTTTTTTTTTTTCTTTTTTTTTAATTAGAAGGCATTTTTGAAAGCAACTGTAAGCTAACCTTGTGTGAAATGGATAGAGGGCATCTCATATACCACTGCTGCCTGTAGAGCATCAGTAAGGACTGCTCTGTGATAAGATGACAGGATTTTCCCTTAAGGTAAGAAAAAGAATACATGGGTCTTAAATGAGACTTATCTAACACTACCTAGCTATGAAGTCTCAAATTCCAAAGTGTGGAAAGAAAAAGAAACTGTAATTGAGGCAGGAAGTTCATCATCAACACATCATCAAAACAACCACAAATGCTGTTGAAGAAAAAAACAAAAACAAAAACAAAAAAACCACCACAACAACAAACCTGCAGAGGCGTATACACTAATACATTTTCTCCCACAACAAGCAATAAAAGACACTTTAGGGAAAGACTGTAAGAATTGGGCATGGACTGAATGGTAGTGCTGACATAACCTCCTATTTCTGGAAATCAGGTGTTTAGGGACTATTAGCTGGGGATTTCTCTGTTCTGAAGAAGTCTCTTGGTGGTGGTAAAAACTCCTCAAGCCTTCCTTCAGTCAAGTTGCAACTTGGGGAACATCTAAAGACCTATATGTTTATACATCAATATGTGACCCCAAGCAAGCTTTGGTGATATAATCTATTTTTATTTTATGAAAACCTTTACTTATCTCTTTCCCAGCCTCAAAGTTTGTCAAAATTCCATTTTCAATATTGTTATCACCATACAAATCAGGCCTTCAACACCATGTTCCTCTTCTGTTTATGACGTCTCCACTCTACCTCCTCCCAGTTCTCAGAAAAGGACACCAGTCCCCCCCTCCTCTCTTGCCTCCCTACCATCATTTTGTATGACTTACAGTCTGCCCCACATCCCAAATGATACCCTTTCATAGATGCCTTAGTGGTGGTGACTGGAGCACGCACGTCTTGCTACTGTCGAACAGCTCATTTATAAACATAAAGTAGATAGTGTGCTTAGCACTGAGCACCTACTGCACACTTTATGTTAGTTACTTTAGTTATGATAGCTCAACTGATATCCAGTAACTTCATGGTGAATGGGATGGAGAATGACTTGGATTTCTTATACCTTACTGAGTTAAGGAAATGCCATTCAGAGAATGAAAGCAAGTTCAGCAGAACTTCTCTACCTCTAGAAATCAAGATTCCTAAGATTCACTGTTGCCTTCCTGCCAGTAACTGTCTACGCTGGCAAATTCATCATCGTCTCTTGAGGTAGTTCACAGAGCGAAGGGCAACTGAGAATCATTGCTCATTTTGGTTTAGTTCAATACATAGCCCTCCCCTGCTTTGCAGTGCACTTTCTTTTGTGAGTACAGATACAAAGGAATTTTTTCTTCTTTAAAAAGTCATGGTGTTATGCTCAGTTTTCTGAGTCAAATGCTGCCATTTTCATATTCTTATATTCTTTTAGTGCAGTGATTTGGTTTCTGCATAAAACCATCCTGATGCCTGATTTTAAGCTCTATACCTGTTGCTCTGACACCCTAACTGTACCCTGACATTCTGTCATCCTGTTCCCTTACTGTTCCTATCCACTTCTTCCCAAAATTTGTGCTCTTCTTCCACCCTGTCCCCCAAGCTGCAGTGTTGTGGGTTTTTTTGGCTGAGCATTTTCTCATATTTTCATAACAATTTATCAGGGAATACCTGACATGGGAAATGAAACTCTAGCAAAACTATTGGCAGCTTGGTCTTGAATAATAAGTCTTGAACAATCTGAAACATAGGAAACTTTGCCTTTAGTGCACGTTACTTGATCTACCATTTCTCTTATCACCTATTAGAGAATTTATAGGGTTATGGGTTCTTTTTCCCTTAGATGTAATTATCTCAGATTGGCAATACAAATAAATAAATAACCCAGACCAACAGCTGGTATAAACCCAAAATATCTCACTGAAGATAGTGTGGATGTTCCCATTACTACAAAGTGAGACCCACATCACTGATTTTCTAATTGCTTTATAGACCTGAAAGATTAAATCCAAAAATCTATATAGTCTGAGGCTGCCATTTCAGTGTTTCCATTTAATATATTGAAGTTTCCTAGTGAGTTTATCTACAGATCATTTCAACTGTAAATAAGTAGAGGTTTCCCACAGGGCCTACTTGTACAGTATTTCAAATGCAAAACACATTAATTGCCTTATCAATAATGTACTGTCTCATCTAATAATGAAAAAATCCAGTATCAAACATTTGCCTAATTTTGTAACAATCTGAAGTCTTAGTATGCAATAACAAACCGAGAATATTCATTTTTCCTCCAAATAACATTTTGAATTGGTGGAAAACCACAAACTCACACCAAAAGGCTTAGGAAATGCATGCCTCTCTCAAAAAAGAAATATATCCATATATATACTGAACTTTGAAGCTCGAGTAATAGCAAGGGAACAAAGCAGGGATAGGAGTTTCCTCTTCTATCACGTGAAATCAGAAGTTATATTACTGATTTTTAAGAAACATTATGCCTTCAAAAAAGTAAGAAGAAAAGAATACTCAAGGGAGAGCTGTCTGTTCTTCAGCACTTCTGGATCACATTTCAGATGAAAGGATTTAATTGAGAATCACCTTTTAAGTGTGAAAAGTTCCATGATACAATTAGTTATATATTAAAATTCCACTTTTGAAATCATTATGGCCCTTGGATTCTTCATTAGTTTAAACTTGCAACATACTAAAGATTATGTGGAAAAAGCAACAACATCTGCTAAGTCTTTAAAATATGTACTTCATATATGAGCAATATTTAGCTGGCACAATGCCTGCAAATCCTGTTCCTTCCTACTTTTGAATTTCTCATAAATATATCTCCATGTGCCTGGAATGAAAAATTCAATAAAAAGGAAGAAAATGGACATCTCAGCTTTTTTTTTTTTTTTTTTTTTTCATTTGTCAACAAGTAAATGTCAGACTCCAGATGACTGGGCTAATATTTATGCATATTTTGGAACCATTTAGAAAGTTGAGATCTCAAAGTATTTCCACGATTTTTTATATAAAGGTCAAGACTAGATTAACATAATGCTTTACTCATGTCAAAAATCTAAAAGTGATGTTAACATCTTGCTTATTTTCCCCCTAATTAACACATAATTAATTTCTTTTTACAATTTTTCACTAAATTGTAAAAGTAAATTTACCTGTTGGCTAAGTGATTAGTTGCATTAGAACAAAAAACTATATACCCTTAGTAAAGATACATTCACATTTTAAATGAAAAGATAAGTTGGTTTTTTTTCACTTAAATTACTTCTTTCAAATGAGGCACAGCTCTATTTTCAAACTAGAAGGCATCATTTCCTGATGAGAATTTTCTGCACTCATTTACATCCAGTATGCACCTATGAACACCTATTGTCAATTTAGATACTTTAAGATATCTTGCCTAGATTCCAGCTGCCCCTCCAGAGATGTGTAACAGAGTGTATGCTCACATAGTTAATCAGCAGTAACCTTTGCCTTTCACTTCCATCATCAGATAAGGGATTATGAAAATTTCTCTATTGTAGCTACTGGTTTTTATGTTATCACTGAATAGTAATTTCTGCCTTTGTATTATCTCTATGGAGATACTATCTCAGATTCTCAAAAGATATTTTGGACAATGATTAAGTACTCCTGGTAATCCAAGTTTAAGTGAATAGTATTGAACACACAATTGCAATAATAATATGTCAGTGATTTCTCATATTGCATTTTTCAGTATTTTTCTTGCACGCTATTTATGCTTCACAATCTTTTGTTGAGTTGTTGAGCTACTGTCCCACAGTGAGCTAATA
This sequence comes from Balearica regulorum gibbericeps, assembly GCF_011004875.1. Taxonomy (NCBI): domain Eukaryota; kingdom Metazoa; phylum Chordata; class Aves; order Gruiformes; family Gruidae; genus Balearica; species Balearica regulorum. The sequence continues at coordinate 53,858,841 of NC_046186.1, read as the reverse complement.
TTTTGACTGTGTGATCTACAATGTTGCTCAAGCAATAAGTTATAGCTTTTAAGACACACCCAGTTCAGAGGATTTTTTCTCATGTACCCAATTCTACCTTCTAAGCTGGTCCAGCAGGAGATTCTTTTAACAATTTTTTCCAGTTTGGGTTTTTTCTGAGAGGTTTTTTTTTCTCTCTCTCTTTTTTTTCTTTTTTTTTTTTTCCTTCTTTTTTTATTCTTTTCTTTTCTTCCCTAATCTTAGCTTTCGGTATTACTCAGCTTCTAATCTATGCCAGTATTTCAATTTCCATTCCATGACTAATGAATTTTTCATTAACCTCAATAACCATGAAATTCTGATCGTATTCTGTTAAGCAGTGTCTAATTCTACAAGAAGCCCCATTAACTTATATGAGATCAGCTGCAAAGCAAAATTATTATTTAAAATAAGTAGGGGTAGCAAAATATCTCTTTAAATATATACCAGAACCACATTCATGGCTGTTTTACTGTAGCACAGCAGATTAACAGTTTCAAATGCATAACTCCCAGCCTTTCCATCACATGTATCTAGTTTTATGAGTTTTAGGGGAGGTAAAATTTGGAGAGAAAAGTGGAAAATTTAATATTCAATCTGTAATTTTCCTCATTTGACAAGCCATTAAATAAAAATAAAATAAAATAAAATAAAATAATAATAATTTTAAAAGTCTGTACAGTGTGGAAAGTTTGTACAGAAAGAACTGGTATAACTAGCCATATAACTGCATGTAAATCCAGTGGGTACTGTCTGTCAAGTATTAGACTCAATAAAATTGTTGTTAAACATTACCAATGAGCTTTTTGCTTAGAGTGCTCAGCATACTAACAAGACTAATGTAATTCTTCAGTAACAAAAACAGAGATTTAAAGGAACTGAAATGCTCAAAAGTCCAGGTAAGCCTCAAATGTCTTCCTTTATGGAAAGGAAAAAGTGCATTTGTAACTGATGTATCTCAAAAGTATTAGGATCACTTGCAAGTACTTGAAGAAAATACAGCATGACGAGTCAAAAGTGGAATCACTTTTCCTTCTGCAAATTCATCTCTTCCAAATACTGACAAAGTTTCATTTTTTTCCCACGTCTTCTTTTGGCCAGACATGCAGAAATCAGGAGCAGAAACTATATAAAAGTGTATTGTCAGATCTCTCTGTCACTGCTACAGGTGAAAAAAAAAAGCTGAGTCCAAAATCCCACTTGTTGGCACCTAACTGAAGTTAGGATAGCTATGGAGAGATGTCATAGCACACAGAAGATATGAAGATGTTATCTACTTTAAATGTCAGTCTGTTTGACAGCACTCATTTATATTCTTTTGTCTTTCCCACAGTCATGAGACACATTTCCATCTGAAAAAAAAAAAAAAACAAAAACCCAAAAAACTGTATGAGGATTAGACAAAAATAACACACTGCTAAGTGACTTTTTTGCAGTGACCATTTCTTTTCAGGAGCTATACGAATAACACTGATCGTCACCTCTAGTAACCAAACAAATGAGACCAGATTCAGACTGCTTAAATTCTACTTACATCCTTATATGCATACAGTTAATTATACTCTTTAGGGAAGTCACTCGTCTCTTTGATGAGTACTGTACTCTATACAGTCCCTCTGGAGCAGATTCTGCAGGGAGCTGTTCTTTAGACCATGTCAGACTTTTCTTTAAAGAACATTATTGTTTCACTCCCAAAAGATACTGGTAATATGCCTTTGAGCCAGCCAAATAGTAGACTTATAGAAGTGAAAGTTTAAGTGGAATTTAGTCTGTGTGAATTTGACTACTATAATGGCCACAATGACAAGATCTATTAAGGATAAAAATATTATGTAAAACTACATCTTCTATGGTTACCTAAAGAAAACTTCATGCAAAATATATTATTGATTTGTCCCACAAAAACGAAGCATACAGATATTTTTGTTATTCCCTTCTAAGGTGGCAAGACTGAATTAAATACTTATCCAAGATCAAAGAATCTAAACCTGACCAACAATAAACAAATAAAATAACTGATTTTGCTGTTTACAACACTCTGGTTAGAAATTGGAGGTAATTTTCAAGGGCTGAAATTATCCACAAGCCCAGGTGCCACCCTAAAAGTGAGGAAAGGTGTAATTTTTCCATCTCTCTGGGGACACAGCAGCAAATGCAATTTTAAAGTGACATTTGTAGCCTAACATGCAAGAATGCGCTCACTTTTCATCAGCACCTTTGCTTTTAAACCTCCCCCTTCCTTTCCTCATTTTCTTGGGTATATCACATCATTGACCAACTATATCTGACTGAAATTTAGAGAAATAAAAAAATATTCTTTCCTAGTACTTGTAAGAGCAAGTAATAGCCATGGATGTCAGGCAGATCTCCCTGGGTAGTGGAATACGGGTCCCCCAGGCAGCTGTGATGACACTAGCAGCAGAATGCAAATACATATTAGGTATGCTGATCTACACAGTGCTCATCACAGGACATGGATATTTGAGGGCAGAACAAAAAGCCGTTGCCTGCCTAACCCATGTTTTCACAGACCAGAGAAGCTTTCACTAGTATTTTCTTCATTAAGAAGCTAACATTTGTAAATTTCTAATAAATTTTTGTAGAAAGCATTCAAGGTTTATAGAGTCCTAAGATGACATACAGCAAATTACAGCCTTCCGTGTGAAGTGATTAATAGCATGTGGAAATGTGAGTTTCTGTCTTCATCTAGCCTCTATTCTTGATTGCCTATAATTTTTGCTATTAAATTTAAATCATATACTATCCAGCTTTTCAAATGTCTCCTTTAAGAGGAATGGTGCAATTCATGCAAAAAATTTCAGTACTGAGTCATTGATATCTATGTACTCCCCTAACAATCAATCCCATGGACTTATGTCTCTATTTCTAAGAAATCTCTGGATTTTCATTTGTTTGGGGGAAGACTGAAATGTGGGCTTTCTTTGTGCTTTTTACAATAACTTCTACAACTCTTTACATGGTACAGCCATTCTTCTCATTTATTCAAGCAGAAAAGCTTTTATCCAAGAAAATGTGTGTACTGAACAAGAATAGAAGGACTAAAGGTGTAAGCTACAGGAGTCTTTCTTCCTTTGCCTTGAAGATTGATGTTTCACCACTGTTCAGCTCCCAGCCCTTTTCCAGTGTACAGAAACAGGATTGCCATCTACCACTAAAGGTCATTTAACTGTGTTCCGTTTCTCCTCTTATATGTTTTTCTGATTATAGCATTTTTCCTATTAAGTCCTATAACTGCAAACTTAATAGAAGTCTGAGCCAAACAACATTCTGTATTAGTGCAAGGCTGGTTGTCCAGGAAAATAAAAGTAAAAATTCTTGGGTTTGTACAATGTAATTAAATGCCAAGTTGTAAGTTTATTTTTCAAAAGATAAAGTTGAGGTGCATTATGTTAAATAACAGTGCTTGATGTAGAAAGTTACAAGGAGAAATATTTTACAATTACTCTCAATAACTTGATTTAACTGATGATTGTATCACAAGCTGTATCACCTGAGCCAAAGCAGAATTTGCAATGAAGAATTTTGTCAGAAGCCAACAGAAAGATGTACATGCGCACAATGGCATATCTTACAGGTTTCAGACAAATTCACAGAACTCAAGGATGTTGCAAAGAAATAAATCCCCAGGGACCCTCCTGGGAGTCTCCTCCATGGCAGCAGAAAACAGGCAATCAAAACCATCTGGTTTACATGTGTCATTTTTATGCAGAGCTTATCTGCCTTCCATGGGGATAAACTTCACAGTTCAAATGCTCTCTGCCTCAATAGAAAGCCTTTAAAAACTCAATGTAATGAAAGGAGTAGTAAGAAAAAGAATAAAATCTGAATTTTACATTGAATGTAAAATCCACTATCTCTCATCAATATGTCAAAGACAGAAGAAAAAAAAATCCATTCTCTTACTAGGTGAAATATGGAATAACCTTGCAGCATTAAACATGACTGATATTGCTAGGAATTGTTAAGTTGTATTTAAGGAAGGTTCAAGTGAGCAGTGGAGAATGGAGCTTTGTCGAGAAAAGTATTTTTTTCTACACTATGGCTAACTCAGGAGAACAGGGCAATTGATGTTTATGGATCCATATCCTAACGGATAAAGCATGTGTGAAAGTGCCTGATCGAAGCAGAAAATGACGTCTGGAAAGAAGTTGCCTCTCATAGGTAACTTCAGCTTAGGGATATGTACTAGATGTTTCAGGCTGCCACCACCGAAACATCCATGAACTTTCTAAATATTACACAACACAATTTCTTAACTAAAAGTGAAGGAAGAAATCTGCATAAATATTCATCTGTCTTCCAGCTGTCAGTCTCAGATGAACTAACAGAATGGTCAATCTGAAAGTCATTAATAAAGAATTAAAGATGGAAATATAATTAATGTGTTTGGAAAATAGATCCTGTCAAACTACCCTGATGTCATTTCTTGATTAAACATCTTTCTCACAGACAGGTAATAGTTAAATGTAAATCACCATATGACATTTTTGATAATAAAGTATAAAGATGCACAACTTCAGCATGGCACAAGAGGATCCTATCTGGATGGTCCCTTGCAAGCAATTTCAAGTGATTTATCATGACATGATTTATTAGAGACAGTCCAACACATTTATTTGCCATACACCATCTATTTTTCTTCAGTAATCTTAAAAAAAAAAAACAAAAAAGTCAATACTGCTCGAGTTTGCAAATAGCAAGAGCATGTGGCACAGTTGAATTGGCACATGATCTAGGAGTAAGCAAATAACATACTTATGTTGACCACATCCAGAGGCAAAGTAGACTATATCTTAGTTAATTCATTGATGAAGATAGTGTCAGAAGACCAGGAAGAGGTTAGTCATGGCTCAGTTTAATATTTTGCCTTAAATGTAGCACCACTGGCTAAGAAGGGGACAAGAGGTGGAAGTTCAGTGATCACAGGCAACACAGGATTTGCATACAAGATCCTGGCCAGATCCAGACAGATGAGTGATGGGTGGCTGAGGTAGTGGCTGAAAGCAAAGGCTCACCTCCTCAGTTCTTGCATGGCTATCACAAGGTCGTCATTGTGCCCGTTTATCACAAATTTCCTCATCTCAGCTTAATCTGCACTGCAGAACTGGTTCTTCTTCTACAACCTAGCACACATGACAGATGGGAACAAAGAACATAAGACACACATTCTTTGTAGATGGAAGGAAAGTAGTAGTCTGTTTTGCTCAAATGAAAGTTGTCAATCTGAAGATTAGCGAAGAAGGCTAACCTTGGGGTGGCAGTGTCACAACTGTATGTTTTTGGTTTGGGGTGGTTTTTGTTGTTGTTGTTGTTCTGTGTTTTGGTCTTTTTTTTTGTCCACTGTCCAATTCTGTTAATCAGATATGATGAAGAATATTGGAAAGAATTCAACCAGTTATGAGAGTTATTAAAGAATTTGAAAATATACTTTGAAGACTGAAATTGATCAAGCAGATGACTTTACATGAGAGAAATCAGGGATAATTTGTACAGTCTTTAAATATGGGAAACAACATCTTCTTCATTTTAGTAAACAAAAACCAGGGACTGGAAATGGAAGGGAAATAAATTCCAAGCAAAAAACCACCTGTATGTTTTTACCTCTTTTTGTAAGAATGAGACCACTTGGACAGTTTATAAGATTTTGCAATGAGTTCTCCATCACTTGCAATTTTAAGATCAGAAGTGTGTGTTTTACTTTGAATTCCATTTTTCTTACAAAAAGAATTTATTTTTGTGGATCCTTTCCCATCTGTTTTATTGAACAGGAAAAGAGATGACTGCAGTGGTACCTCTTGACTTTTAGGGTGAAAAATCTTTAAAAATCATATTAGACTGCATTAAGCATGTCTAGGAAGATTTATGAAAATATCCAGATAAAATACAGTACTGTTAGAAAAATATGAAAACCACTCTATTGAAAAGTCTCCTCATGGAAGATATTGATTTACTGTCTTGTCAGCTTCCTAGCAAGGAAGAAGGGGATGCTTAATAGATAGCATTGCCAAATATTCTCAGAAATAAGTATGTGCATATGTGTGTGTGCAACACTGCAAAACTTCAGAAGTCAAAAAGATCAAATTACTTAGTATTTCTACGTTGACATCCAGCATCCCTAAGAATCACTGCAAGAATTGAATGAGTACATTTGACATTTTCTTCTCTTGTGCATGACTACATCTGAGAAATTGTACAGGTATGGTGCCTTTGATTTGGATTCAGTGACAAGGCAGGTTATGAGAAATTATAATCAAATTTTTATTTAATGTTGAGAAAGAATTTCAACTATTTTGAAAGACTGTTCTTACAAGTAGAAGGAAAAGAGGTCAGATTCAATAATGTGACATTAATGCATCTTAATTTTTTTATTCATATAATCAGAGTATAAGTTGTATTTTAAAAAAGTTACATAAACCATTTTAACTTTAAAAAACATGTAATAACTTCTGAAAAGAGTGCTGTTCTGGTTTTAACTTGTCTTGAAGGCACATTACTATTCAGTTTGACTGATTGAAATGTTTGATTTGATTTAAGGGTTTGTTTGGATTTTATTTTTTTTCTTTGCTCCAGCGTTATTCAGGACTATGCTAACTGTTAAAAACTGAACTCTAAATTAATGACCACATTAAATACATCTGGCTCTATTTTCACCTCTAACTTGTTTGTAATAAAACTGCTCTTTCAACAAATAAAAGTGGTCAGATTCATTGCTGTGTTGTTTTTAAAACCACTGCCTCTGACCTATGAAGCACAAGCATTTCAGAGATGGAAAAATGACATCATTTTAGCAATAAAATTATTTTTATACCTTTCTCTAAAAATATGTTAGAAAGTAAAATTACATCACTCATTCTTTTGCATGGCCATAATTCACACCCTTTCTCAGAAGTCAGAATGTGCCCTCACCCTGTAACAAAAGAATTACACACTAATTAAAATAATGAATACACAATTCTGAAAAAGAAAAAAAAAAAAAAAAAAGGATTAACAACTTGCAAGAGTGGAACTTGATTTTCAAATACAACTAATAAAATATGGCAAGACAGCAAAAATTAAGGTCTTCTGCAGTTAGTACTTCAACTAATTTTTAGTCCGTCTTAGAAAGGCCAGATTTAATATGTATGAGTTGTAAATGAGGGATGAAGGCTACTGAAGTGGGTACACGAAGAAACAAAGCAGTATGGTGCACTTCAGTTAATCAGGATGCACTTAACAGGGAAATTTGCTTAATTGAGATGTTTCCCAAGGAAGGAATTTAAGACTAATGATATCTAATAGCAATAACTGCTGTTTAATGGGGATGCTAATTCTGCTTAATAGGGGTACCATCAGGTAATTATGGCCAGGTCTAAGCTACTGACTTCTGTTGGCAAAGCTCTACCTGTCAGGCATCTGAAGAGATGTGCTCCTTGATCAATAACTATAGGGAAACAGAAACATCAAATGCAACCTTTGGTATTGCAAATCTGTCCTTTTACAAGATATCCTATGTTGATCAATAAGAAGTTGTTGCCCTGCTGATTTAAAAAAAAAAAAAAAAGTTTTCTGGAATTTTTGCACATTATCTTTAATTTTTTTATATATATTTCTATTTTATATCTAGTTAAAATGATCTTAAGGTCTTTCTGTGTTAATCTCTCAACACATTGTATCCAGTTTATTAGCTGGATTTATGCACACAACATAGGTTAGGAACCCAAGTCCAAACTTAAAGCAAAAAAAGTTTCTAGAAATAAAGCATTCTAACATTTTTTCCAAGTTTATGCTGGTATTTAGTTATTTTCTTTTTTTTTTTTTTTTTTCCTTTCTTCCCTTTGGGGTTTTGTAATGGGGTTTTTTGTTGGTTTTTGTGGTTTTTTGGGGTTTAGTTTTTGGGTTTTTTTAACACTGCTTATGCAACACAACCTTCATAATTCCACTTTCATTCTATGCTCCTATACTTGCTAGTGTTATTTGTCAGCCTCCCAGGATGAGAAATCAACAGGCACAGAGAGCAGGAAGTAGAAGCTATATCCCTAATAACCACAGATCAGCATCTCTATGACAGTAACCTCCTGAAAGCATGAAAAAGGTTCACTGAAAAACAGCAGCAAGAAACACAGGGAGAAATCTGTAAAGCTTGACAAATATTTGTTATTTACTCTGAGGTCACCAAAGATAATTTAAAAACTTTTTGGGATATTTTTCATAACTGCAGTCTCCTCTGAGGTGGGTATAATTTGTCTGAGAGATAAAGAAAAGGTGGAAGAGTGTCTCTGTATGCTGGAGGAATGCAGTCTTCCAGCAAGTTATATCACTGTAGAGAAGGACAAACAGGTATAGTTCACTACTTCAGGCTCCAAAGAGTCACAAGAGGACCACAGAAGAAAATAATTCGAAAGTCTGCTGTGAAACACTGACTCAAGAAAATGGGGTGAACAATTCACAAGTGGCAGTTTATACAGCAAATTTAGATGTTTCTTCTCATCAACCTGTACACAAAGAGACTATGATTTATACAAGCCGTCGAAGGAACTGTTTAATAGAATATATTTCAGTCCTTGCATTGCTGGCAAATTGTACACATAGTAACTGTTTCTAATATTTCTGCTCTAATGTGTAGGAACACTGTACTGGCTCGCTAACTGAATGATACCCAGAGTAACTTTCCAGAGATACTCTCACAGTAACTTTCAACATAGCTACACAAATCCTTCAAATAAGATGTATACAATCAAGTATTTCTCTGTCAATACATACATGTATACGTGTGTGTGTGTTTTGTATGTGTTCTTGAAAGAGCAGTCAAAAAAAAAAACAAACCAAAACAAATCAGTATGAGGGGATCACAAATGACATTAAATAGGCCTTGACATAAATGTCAAGAAGAACTCAATGGTGTTCTTCCAAATTTGGCCAGAGTGCTACACATCTCTTATTACCTGCCTATTGTAGAATCCAACTGAACTCAGCTGTGCTGTGCTGTCCTGTAGCTGGACACCACCCTGAAATTTTGGCTCTTCGTAGCAATGAGAGAAGCTCGCTGGTAGTAAGTATCTTCCAATAGGTATAATTTAAAGAACGCATTTGTGACTAACTATTAAAAAATATATTTTTAAAAAAGATAAAAAATTTTGAACTGTGAAAGCATCATTTATTGTGTTACAGCAAACCAGCTAAATAAAATCCTTGCTATTACTGAGAGGAAAAAAATATTCTTCCTATGTACAAACAAAGAGCTGCTGCTGTTTTCTCAATTACACTATATGCCCTGTGGCCTGCCACAGATATGACCTCGATTGAGACTGTGTTGAGACTTAATATTCACTTCTCTTACACAAGCAAAGAAGGCTTTTCCATGTTACTGCTGGTAGAAGTTTTACACTCAGGAGTTAGCACTATTCTCCATAATATGATGTGAAAAAGAAAGAATTATGTTAAACACAAATTGTAGGAAACACAGAATGTTGAGATAGAGTAGAGGAATCTCAGACAGGAAAAGAAAAATTAACAAAGGATGGGAGTCCTGATTTCCATGCTTTTTACACGTGTTCTGTGCATCTAGCTTTTTAAATAAAGAGACCATGCTGTAGATAGTCATGAAAAAGTATAGAGGTTTCTGCTGCCTCAGGGAACAAGAAAAACAGATAAACAAGAAGATTCAGAAAAGCTTCCCCCATATTCTAGATATAAAATCTGTTATCTTGTGCTTTTTCATACATTTTAAGGCACAAGTTTATTAAACCAGTCACATAACTAGTTTTAAGTTTAAAAAAAAAAAATGAAAAAAAAAAAAAAAAGACATCATCAAGACATTGTACCATCTGACATTTAACTGGAATGCTTTACAGAAATATTTCTCTAACAATCCACATTCCAGAATTGGCTGCAGAATGCCTCACCCCAGAAGAGACAGAAGAGACTTGTAATTCACTGCAAAATCTCCATTCTTGGAGGGTTTCAACATTCAAAGTCCTAGTGTCTATATTCGGTGGTCACCTTGCTGTGAACAGGAGTTTGCAATAGAAACTTCCAGACATCCATTCCAAACTAGATGATGATAATTTGAATTTCTGATTTGCTCAAACACAACTGTTTCTTGTGTCCTACACACCTAATATTTTGTGCTTTTAGATGTAACAAAATATCATGGAAATCATTGTTTAAATGCTTACATGGCTAGAAAATAAGCAAGTTAGAGTAAAAGTGAATTAGGAAAGTAATATGAGAACAATGGAAATAAAAACAAAAGATGAAAAAAGGGAACAGTTTATTACAAGAATTGGGAAAAACTTCTTTGCTAAGGATAGGAGGAAGAAATGCACTCCAACCTTGGAGTGCATGAACTTGATACATTCCTGATGAGAGGTAAATGGAAGCTGTGCTTCAGAGGTGCATCTAGGGTACTCCCACTGCTACTTCAGTCTACTGGATCAGATTGGAGCTTGTCTGAAAATAAAATCTAAAAATAAAATAAGATAAAAAATAATAATTTAAAAAAACCCACCAAACCTCACACTGATTAAAAAAAAAAAAAAATCCCACATTGCATATAGCATACATATGAAGTCCTCAGTAACATTGGTTTCACTCTGTAGAATTGCTCCTGTTGCTCTGTCCTATGTGGTAATATGCATGTAGCAAATTAGTCAAGAATTAGGCATGCTTTAAAGCTATTAAACTGCCATGTAATATATTAGAACTATAAAGGAACTGAAGTCCTAGCCATAAAACTTAAATCAAGAAAGATACAATATAAGATTCTTAACTATTTTACAGTACTGGATTTTGCAATTGAACCATCAAAAAAGAAAGTGATTCCTGGGAGATTGAAAAGAACCAATTATAAATTACTAACTTGTGGAAAATCTGAAGAAATGAGCTTATACATCAGATCACCTCCAGGAACATTATAGGAGTAGATATAATGTTGTTACAATGCATATCAATATATTACCAAGCATAATATGCAAAACAGAATATCCCAGCAGTTATCAGTTCTCATTTGTGTGTAATTACCTGTAAAATACCTAGATAAGTTTGAATCATTCAAGCCACTTGTGTTGTCCATGACCAACCACTTCTAACAAACATACATGATCAGTAACAGTTCTGCTTTCTTAGCAGTGAGCTTGTAGAATTATCTGCAGAGACAAAAGCAGTAACAGGAAGAGAATGAAGTATGCCCTGTGGGGTATTACTAGGTAGTACATTCATTAAGCAGTTCTTATGATGCCATAAATGCTTTAGTCATAAGAACCAAGCATAAAATCCCAGACTTTCTAATACTCCAATAGGGACTACTTTGCTTTTTGTAATATACAGTTCTTCTTTTCAGAAAAACATACCAGTAGCTATTTCTTTACAAATGCAACTGATTTTGCTTTGGAACATGCTCAGAGTATTACAGATTTATATATTATATTATAGCTTTTTATGCATTAGATTGGCATGATAAGACATTTAAATTATTCATCTAATTAAAGCTATGTTAAAAAAAAAATCTCATGACATCATAAGGGAAAAAATTTTTGAAAGACATTAGGAAATTGCAATGCTATAATAGTTTGGAGCTGTTTTGCATATAGTGTTATGTGAAATTAAACTGCTCCTATATTTTACAAAGGCAATACTAAAAATATCTCAGCCTGCAAGAGTAAACAGGAAAACTTAGCTGACTATCCACCATATCTGAGAAGTTGTGGCAGTCTGGTGAAGTTCTCACTGACTGGAAAAGGAGAAATATAACCCCCATTTTTTAAAAGGGAAGAAAGGAAGGCCCAGGGAAATACAGGCCGGTCAGTCTCGTCTTTGTGCCCAGCAAGATTGTGGAGTAGATCCTCCTGGAAACTATGCTCAGGTACATGGAAAAGAAGGAGGTGATTGGTGACAGCCAGCGTGACTTCACTAACAGCAAATCGTGCCTGACAAATTTGGTGACAATCTACAACAGGGTTACAGCATTGGTGGATAAGAGATGAGGAACTGATATCATCTACTTGGACTTATGCAAAGCATCTGACACTGTCCTACATGACATCCTTGTCTCTAAATTGGAGAGACATTGACTTCATGGATGAACCACTTGGTGGATAAGGAATTGGCTTGATGGTCACACCCAAAGAGTTGTGGTCAATGGCTCAATGTCCAAGTGGAGACCAGTGACCAGTGGCATTTCTCAGGGGTCAGTATTAGGACCAGCACTGTTTAATATCTTTATCCGTGACATGGACAGTAGGATCAAGTGAACCCTCAACAAGTCCGTCGGCAACACCAAGATGTGTGGTACAGTTGATACACTGGAAGGAAGGGATGCCATCCAGAGGGACCTTGATAGGCCTGAGAGGTGGGCCCGTGTAAACTGCATGAAGTTCAACAAGGCCAAGTGCAAGGTCCTGCACATGGGTCGGCATAATCCCAGGCACAACTACAGGCTGGGCAGAGAATGGATTGAAAGCAGCCCTGAGGAGGACTTGGGAGTGTTGGCGGATGAGAAGCTCAACATGAGCTGGCAACGGGCACTGCAGCCCAAAAAGCCAACCGTGTCCTGGGCTACATCAAAAGAAGTGTGACCAGCAGGTTGAGCGAGGTGATTCTCCCTTTCTACTCCACTCTCATGAGACCCCACCTGAAGTACTGCATCCAGCTCTGGGGCCCTCAGCATAAGAAGGACATGGAGCTGTTGGAGCGAGTCCAGGGGAGGGCCACGAAGCTGATCAGAGGGCTGGAGCACCTCTCCTATGAGGACAGGCTGAGGGAGTTGGGGTTGTTCAGCCTGGAGAAAAGAAGGCTCCGGGGAGACCTTATAGCAGCCTCCCAGTACCTGAAGGGGCCTACAGGAAAGCTGGAGAGGGACTTTTTACAAGGGCAGGTAGTGACAGGACAAAGGGTAATAGGTTTAAATGAAAAGAGAGTACATTTAGATTAGCTATTAGGAATAAATTCTTTACTGTGAGAGTGGTGAGGCACTGGAACAGGTTGCCCGGAGAAGTTGTGGACGCCCCATCCCTGGAAGTGTTCAAGGCCAGGTTGGATGGGGCTTTGGGCAACGTGGTCTAGTGGAGGGTGTCCCTGCCCGCAGCAGGAGGGTTGCAACTAGATGATCTTTGAGGTGCCTTCCAACCCAGGCCATACTATGATTCCATGATTCTATGATTTTATTCTATAACATTTCCAATATTTCTTTAAGGTGCACATCCATATCTTACTCAATTCCTAGTGAAAACAAAACAAAACCCCACAATAAAAAAGACTGACCAATTTAAATTGATGAGCAATGTGTAGACTTTGGAAACAGATAACATAAAAATCAACATAAAAATATAAACATATAAAATATATTTTTATAAAAAAATGTATTAAATGTAAACAATATCTACTCATCCTGAAGTTCAGTGTAGGGCTTTCCCTAGCATACAACAGTCAAACATCCTGATCCTAACACTTACTTTAGAAGCTCAATAGGAACCAAATAATCTAAATTACTAACATTTCAGTTACCAGATTAACAGTTGATTGCTCGTTAATTACTACTGAAAAAAACCATCTCTAGCCTATCTATGGCCTCATCCCTATACAGCTTTTGGAATCAGCGCATAAAATCTACAAGCCTTGGACCTCCACATGTGTTTCTAGTTCACTTAAGATGATGTAAACCCCAACTCCACTTATCTGAGTACTTACAAGTCAGACGGGAACAAAGTTTAAATCAGATAACAAATGGCAAGCTTCTTAGCATCATTAATCCTAAAATACAGTGATAGATTCACCAGAAGTTTTCCCTCCAGATCTATAAAATACACCATTGTAGGTCAATTATTAGTTTAGTGGAGTGCTTACCTTATGAGCAAAGCTGAAACAGCATTCAGCTGTATCCAGAAGGGAATAGCTACCTGAGCCAATTTTTTGCAGAACACATTTTCCTTCCCCTCCTACGCAGAATAAACACTAGCTGGCTGTGTCTGATTTCTCTGTAACTTTTCTCTCTACATTCCTTACTAGCTGCAGCTGCCATTTTCTTGGATTGTAAGTGCCCTACAGAACTGACTTCCATTGTAATTTCAAAAGGAAGTTATGAATATATTCAAAGCCTCTGTTTTTGAATATGTAAGGGTCTTTTGGATGCATTGTCTTGTGTACACACTTACAGAGACTACTTATGAAGTCTTGTGTACGCACCTGCAGAGCATTAGCAAGGATATCTCTTTGTCCCATTGTGAGGAATGGCAAAGGTGCAAGGTAAAGCATGTGTACCAGAGTCACACATATTTTGATCACCTAGAACAAAACTTCAGTGCGCTGCTAATCACAAGCAAATTAAAAAGCAAATTGCTGTGTTTGGATTGGACACGTGTATCACAGATGGGTATATCAATGAGACCAAATTCAACAAAAGCTTTTCAAGCCCATGCGAATGACTCCAAACATAGGATTATAGTTCAGCAGGATGAGGATGAGACCGTTGTATTCTGTGATCTTTAACAAACAGGTAGGTGAAATGTGGTGACTAGATAGCAAAGTTTCTAGCTATTAACCTGTGGTCTAAGTATGTCTTGATCAAAAGGCATATATACGACATGACTGATGCCTATAACAAAATTCAATGCTTGACAAAAAATATTGAAACTACAGAAGCAGGAGACAGAATTTCAACCCATTGATAACTGGGTTAGCAAATGAGTGGGTTTTTTTCTCATTTCTCTTTATAATGAAATTGTTCTCTTTCAAAAATGAAATTTGGAGTGGTGGGGTGATGAGGAAGACAGGATATGGTAGATTGGCTTTTAAGACTTGCTCCATCATGGACCAAGACTTAATTCTAATTCTGCCATTGAAGCTACGGTTTGTTATAGGTTCAGACGACCTAGAGATCCCTGTAGTTCCAGGTACATAAAATACGTCAATATTTCAACCAACTGATCTGAGCTGTAAAGTGATGGTGAGAAACCTATCAGCAAAGTAGTAAATTTATAGGTTAAGCTATTCAGTATTTTGAGAACTGGCATTTTCTCCTTTGTCTGTCCTTGAAGAGATGGAAATTTGTTCATGGATTGGTGTCCGCACAATCCAACACCACTTTAGTGTTAGCTGAGAATTTTAGGGTTTTGGTTTATGAATAATTGTTTACTGGACTTTGGTCCATATTTTGCTTCTACAGGATGTCTTCTAAGTACATAGATGGCAAATAGTTATGAAAATGTGCAATATATCTTCTTTGTCATAAAGTTGTCATGTTTGTCAGCACTTTCAACCATGTCAGTCAGATAGTGACAGACAGATTGCTCTATGGAGTATTTTGATTTTGGCCTTGTTGTATCTATCTATGTGTTTTTCTTAAACTTACTAATAATCCTTTATTTTTAGTGGATGAGGAGCCGATCACAAATCTAGCAAAATTTGGTAAGGTCAGTAAAGCCTCAAAAACTCTGAATAATCTTTTGTATACATATTTTTTATATTATCAAATACCATCTCTAATGCTCAAGAGTTTTGTCTAAATTGTAAGATCGGTAAGTTAAACTTATTGGGGGTTTGCTGTTAATTAAGAATAAAGTCTTCTTTCACATTAGGGCTACATATTTAATTAAACAATGATCTGAGAAAAGACAAGCTGGGCTTAGAAGTAGCACCCCAATTCCTGGGAATGCAACAGTGTCTTTAATAAAAGCAGTAGTTTAAATGCTGCAGAGACCAAAGCTTAGAATAATCAAAGTATTTGAGGATGTTTTTATTCAGGAGATCAATTCTTTATTTTTGTTCATAATGGTAGTTGAAAGGCCTGCTGTTGTCATCTCATTTAGTTGGCTGTTGACCTGATTGAAAAATGGACAATAAACCTGTTATTTTAACTTCAGTGGTGGATTTGGGTTTGTTCATTGAATATATCTTTATAAAAAGGCCCCTGAAGATAGAAAGGGTGGTGTTTTCAGCAGATGCTGCAGAATGGATTGATTCTTGAATTGAGAATCACGGTAGTGGTGGCACATGGCTTCTTTGGAGAAGTTTACATGTGTTTGTATTGACTTCTGAGTTCCAGCAGCATTAGTTTCTGATCCCCCTTCTAGTCCCATCCCTTCCAATGGACACCTCCTTGAATCTGGGAGTGTGGGCAGTAATATACCTCAAGATCATAAGCCTTTATTTCCCTATTTTTATGCATTAGGTAGTTTTTCAAGTATATAAAGAAAAATAACACCAAAATGCTACCGGAATTGAAAATCATAATGTTATCCAATGTGCATGACGTCTTCCTTCCCTTCAAATCAATTGCTCTTGTTGCATTTTTTTTTTTATCATTTCAAGTCAGAATTGGGGTATTTTGTTTAGATGGTTTGTATTTTTATTTTTCTTTCAGAAGAGGGAGAGCAAGCTTCATTGCTTTGAGGGGTTCCGCATCAATTAGAAGAAGAGTTTAAAACAAAGTGATATTAAGTACATTTTGTTAACCTTGGAATTTACCATATTTGTTAGAATATGGAAGATTAATAGTTGGAAACTTGAAAAATGCCAATATAGAAATAGTAATATTAGAATTTACAATAGCTTTGAATGTACACATACAAAAAATTATTGTAGTCCCTGTTGCAGGATGGAACAGTTGGTGTCTGATTCCAGGACTTTCTTCAATAATCATGTTTTCTTTGGCCTGCAAAAGATGCATCATGCAGACAAATGCCCCCCGGAGACATTGTTAATATTCTCAACTGCTGTGGGAATCAGAAACTGCCTTGGTTTTGTTGTTTATTTTCCCCTGATCCTGTATATTGAGCAGACTGGGTGTTCATCAGGGACATAGGTACCTCGTTGAGGTCTTAGCATATTTTAGCTGTACTTAATGTGGATTTATGCTTCCATTCTTTTGTTCTAAGGATGGCATCTGGCATTAATTCTTTGCTGGTTGAACTTCATGGAACAGACCTTTTAAGGGCTTTTTTTTGGAAAGCATCAGAGGGAAAAGGTGTTGTAATTCAGTTGTCATTGAGGAGATATTTTGTATGAAGGGCTATTCTGAGGAACAGAGAATTATGAAACGTTGCTTACACTTTACTCTTACCATGAGTATTTTTTCTAAGGTTCAGAAGACACACTGAAAACTGAACAGTTTCACTGTGTTTCACTGGTCTTATTCTAGCTGATCAATTTTACACAAACTCTCCCTTTGGAACATGAGAAATGTTTCTTAAGTATCTTTGGGATTATTGGCATTATTTATCATCCTACCCTTCTCCTCTGTCCTTTACCTCCCTCAGAAATCTGCTTTCATATGATTTGAGATCTTTAACATGCAAGCATGATATAGATCAATTTTTCAGTTGTTCTAATATGGTATATGTGGAATGATGTATTGAAAAAAAATATCACTACAATGCATGTAATAATCCCTTCTCAGTGGAGGGGGTCAGTAGTCATATTATAAGGCAGTAGTCATCATTCAAGCTCCATGTACTACCACACATGCCTTGAAAAAAGCATTAAATTACATGTCTCCGTGATTTTCTGATTTTGAATGTTTTCTTGAATACAAGGTGACTGCACATTGCCACTCTTTGTTTTATACTTCTGTTTTATGATTGTAAGAGAGATCTAAACAGTTTCTACTCTATAATATACTTTCATAAGTGACAATTAAATATCAGAATAGGATTTTTTTTAATATGTATATTTTAGATATATGGAATGGAATGGAATGGAATGGAATGGAATGGAATAGAATTGAATAGAATAGAATAGAATAGAATAGAATAGAATAGAATAGAATAGAATAGAATAGAATAGAATAATATCAATTTCAGTTGGAAGTGTTCTACAATGATCATCTAGTCCAACTGCCTATATACATATAAATATATGTCTATATATCTTATGTCTATGTGCTTACCTGCACATAAACACTGTTTTCAGCCAGGATTACCCATGGCTATTCTTTCCTAGTTAAATGATACAGTCTATTTTTTTTTTTCATATATTCATTTACTATGAATAAAATAATAGCCAAGTTCTGTGGCTGAGGTCTCTATTTTCAAGATTTGTCCAGTTGACTTCAGTGATTATTTGACTTCAGTAAGTCTCTGTAAAACCAATAGTAATTGAGATCTTTCTTCACATGCACTCTAACTAATGTGATATGGTCACTCACCAATTCATTTTTTGCATTTGGAGCATTTTCATGATTTTTGTCCCTTAGAGGTCTAGCAAAGTTAGATACAGTCAATATTTGGGGAGATTAAGAAGAGAACCTGGATTTAGTAAGTCTCTAGCAAAATGCTGGAAAGCAAATGCCTTGTCTTGAATTTGAGATTTAATCCAATTAAGAGTCAAAACTCAATTTGCAGCCAGAACAACAAAATCCCTGGAAGTACTTTAAAGCATTTTGTACAGTGTTGAAAGGAGAACTGTGAGATCATAAGAAATATAATAATACAAATTTTGTGCTTGATTTTGCCAGAACATTAATTCCAAGAAGATAAAAGAAATAAAGAGAGAGGCAGATTGTTAAAAAGACCTTAAACAGTAAGGCCTGGTTTGAGCCATTTAAAATTTAGAAGTTAGTCATTGGACTTGGTTAATTTTATTTAAAAGAAAAAAACCTGCAGCAATATTGCAAGATATCTCTGTTGCATGTAAAAATTATGATATGGAAAATAATAGGACCACCCAAGGTCAAGAAAAGATATTACTGTCAGTGGACTTTTTTTATATGAACATGAAATTAAAAATTAAGGTCACAGTACAAATGAATTAGAAAAAGGACACATGATGGAATTAAGTCAAATGGATCAAAATAAAAAATGTGGTTATGACGTGAGATAAAGAGATGAACAAAAATAGAATTTGGAATGGTATCAGAATATCAAGAAAAAGAAAAATAACAGTTGTGTTTCTAGACATTGATCAAGACAATATTGGCATGTGTGCAGTATGAAATTAACAATAAATGGGAGAAGGAATAGGATCTCAAAAGACCACACTACATTTGAACGACAATAAAATTTTGCAACAATGTATTATAAGCCAAATTAGAAATGTCTCATCTATTCAATGCCTTCATATTCAACATGCAGTTTTCAACTATTTATAGACTTTACAGAAGTTAACAATTCTTGCTCCAATTTCCCATACCAGGTGCCTGCCTTGAGGCAAATTTACTTCATGAGATTTCCATAAAGACATTCTGGCCATTTCAGAGAATGAGAAAATATGTTGGTTTGTTATTGATAACACATTCTTACATCTATTTCATTGAAAAAAAAGTTAAGTTTTTCAAGATCTGGTCTTCCATGCTATGCACTGAAATTTTTCGGAGCTGTTTTTCTGCAAGTGATATGGTCAGTTCCTATTTTTTCCATGAAAAAAAGATGACATTTGGAATTGTCATAAGGTTTCGTGAATGCACACAGGCTAAGGGAACTCTGTAGGGAGAATTTAGTTGAAAACCTGCACATGCTGACTGGAATTTCTGACTACTGCAAAGTTGGGTGAAAACGAATATCTGAAATTAGGTAAGACTTGATGAGCCAGAAAACTTAAAATAAGGGCCTTTAAAAGAAGGACCTGAAAGGGGGAACACACTAAAGCGAAAAGGAGCCTGTAAAAGAAGGATCTGAAGGGGGAAACACACTGAGGGGGAAAGGAGACAGAGACAAAAGATGGGTGAATAAGATATAACAGTAATCATAGAATCGTTTTGGCTGGAAAAGACCTTTAAGATTGTAGAGTCCAACCATTAACCTAACACTGCCAAGTCCAATCGCTAAACCATGTCCTTAAGCACCACATCTACATGTCTTTTAAATACCTCCAGGGATGATGACTCAACCACTTCCCTGGACAGCCTGTTCCAATGCTTGATAACCCTTTTGGTGAAGAAATTTTTCCTAATACTCAATCTAAACCTCTTCCGGTGCAACTTGAGGCCATTTTCTCTTGTCCTGTTGCTTATTACTTGGGAGAAGAGACTGACATCCACCTCGATATAACTTGTTTTCAAGTAGTTGTAGAGAGAAATAAGCCTCCTTTTCTCCAGACTAAACAACCTGTTACCTCAGCCGCTCCTCACAGCACTTGTGCTCTAGACCCTTCATCAGCTTCATTGCTCTTCACACTCCAGCACCTTAATGTCTTTCTTGTATTGAGGAGCTCAAAACTGAACACAGTACTCGAGGTGCGGCCTCACCAGTGCCGAGTACAGGGGGACAATCACTTCCCTGGTCCTGCTGGCCACACTATTTCTGATGCAAGCCACGATGCCATTGGCCTTCTTGGCCACCTGGGCACACTGCTGGCTTGTATTCAGCTGGCTGTCAACCAACACCCCCAGGTCCTTTTCCACGAGGCAGTTTTCCAGCCACTCTTCCCCAAGCCTGTATTGTTGCATGGGATTGTTGTGACCCAAGAGTAGGACCCGGCACTGAGCGTTGTTGAACCTCGGCCCATCAATCCAGCCTGGGCAGATCCCTCTATAGAGCCTTCCTTCCCTCAACCAGATCAACACTCCCACCCAACTTGGTTTCATTTGCAAACTTACCGAGGATGTGCTCAATCCCCTTGCCCAGATCATTGATAAAGATATTAAGGAGAACTGGCCCCAGTACTGAGTCCTGGGAAACACCACTTGTGACTGGCCGCCGACTGGATTTAACTCCATTCACCACAACTCTTTGGGCCCAGCCACCCAGCCAGTTTTTAACCCAGTGGAGCGTACACCTGTCCAAGCTGTGAGCAACCAGTTTCTCCAGAAGAACGCTGTGGGAAACTGTGTCAGTTTCAGGATATCAGGACGGGTGTAGGAGTTAGATACTGGAACTATTGGGCAGAGAGGTTCAGGGTAGCAAAGGAAGGAAAAGGGCACCTGTTAAGTACAGGTGAGAAGAGAGTGAAAGAAAAGGAGCCAGACCCACAGGCTATTATATAAGTTACCTATCCATAACTGAAGGGAATAAAAGAGACCTGTATATCATTTTAATCAGCCTCCCCATATTTTTGTGATGTGTTTTTCTCTGGATGTTTGCTTGGTTTTTTTTTCCCTGCCTGCAATATAGAGGTTTTGCATGTAAATTGTGTGTTGTGGAAAGATGACAAAGCAACAGAAAAGGAAAAAAATGAAGTAATATTATAGAAGAAAAATGGAGGAGATGATTGCTTCTTGTCCCCACATGCAGGAAGGATCTCTGTGATGGGTATGGCTTTCTTTTCTCTATGAATCTCCTCTAGGCAGAGGGCATTTATCCCCTTTCCTCTTCTCTCTAATACTATGTTCTCCAACCCCTTAATCATTTCAGGAGCCTTTTGCTGCATTTGCATTATATCCCTTGTACTGTGGGGATTAATGCTGGACATAGTACTCCAGATGAGGCCTCATGAATTCCAAGTAAAGGATAATAATATATCATAAAATAATTTATTACTGTGCTTATCTCCATGAAAAGGTGTTAGACATGAAGTACTGGAGTAGTGCCAATATCACTGGAACTCACAATCAAAATTAGTAAATAATCACAATGAACAGACTCTAAAATTGAAGGTCTGTCCAAACAAGAATGACAAAATCTATGTTTAAAATGTCAGAAACATTCTGTGAATGATTCATAAGCCAAATAAAAAAAAGTTTTAAACTAATCTAACTTTTGGTTTGGTGAATCTTATTTAACTAACTGTGAGGACAAAGCAAGAAGTTAATTTGTCTTCTAGACTCCAGGCTGAGTTTGCAGAATTTATGTAATAAGAAACATAGGCAATATGGAAAAAGAAATTAGCAAGGGGCAATGGAGAGGAACAGTCCTTCCCTCTCTTCCTTTGAAACACATATTAGAGTAGTTTTGAGCTGCAAGTTACCAGGTCAGAAATTGACCTGGAGCCCCACAATGCTGTTTCTTAAAAAATGACTTTTTAGATTGGGATTATAATTCAAGCAACCCTTACTAGTAGTGACATAAGATGAATTGTGTCAAAATAAATGGCAGAGCTGAAGGTCACCTGATAGTGAGCAGAGGCTAAGCAAGTCATATGTTTAGATATATCTCCACAATCACAATGAATGTTTAAAGTCTACGACAGTTATGCATTTAGAAAAGTATGGACCTAAATTTCACACAGTGTTCAAAAAGAAGAATTATGTGGTGCTACCAGCACATGTTGGAATAGTCCAGCTAGCCTTTGTCTCTTCCTTTCCTACTTCTGTCTCATTGTCCACTGGTGGTAGTGTCACATTTCAAAGGAATGATTTTCATTCAAGGCTTTGAAAAACTGAATAGGTGTCCCCTGGCCATGACCCACAAACAGAATTCTAATTTCCAGAAATGCATCTCCAAATATATCTTTTTTTTACATATTTGTAAAATTACTAGAATCTAATGCTTCTTGAGAGACAAGTGACAGCAAGCACTGAAGCTGAAAGTGATGTGACAAACATGGCAGCACACTGTGGTGAAACAATTCAAGCTTGTAATTAATTTCTATCTTTAAATTCCCATCAGTAATGCTTAGTTGTAAGACTCTGACAGGGTGGAGTTATCTAGAGAGAGATTTTCTGTTGCAAAGGTTGCAGTACTGTTTGCATATTTACTATGGAGGCCACCAGATAATGATTCAAAACAATAAGCATGGAAAACCTTTACAGACCTGTTTGTTTAATGAAATCTCAGCAGTATTAGTATTCCTTATGAAACATATTTGATATTACTGGGGCAGAAATCACCTTTTTGTTTCAAGTCAATTGAAAGTAGTAAAACCACCTTGTAACATTCAGTTCAGAGGTATAGAAAGAATCCATAAATAGGTCACTGTAAACGTTGTTCTAGGGATTTCCTTCATGAATCTCATCAGGCTGCAAGAAGTCTTAAGTGAAAGGATTCTGAAAAAGGAGGTAAATATACCAGCAGACACAGAATTTCAATTTAATACCTATTCCACAAGAGGCCAGCTATGACTGATTCCCCATATGATTTTCCTTTGAACACAATCCTTCTCCCAATCTTTTCTACAAAAGGGAAGAACACCAAATCAACATCTTGCTCCAGGTGTCAAATATCCCATGGCAATGCCAAGTAAAAGAAACTAATCAAGTAACAAAATTCCATTCTATTTTCCTATTAGAAATGTTTGGGCTAGAATTTCTTATTTGTTTTTAATGGTATAATTCAGCAAAATGAAGGAACTTCATATATATATATATACACACACACGTCTGTGTGTGTTTATATATTTATATACATATACATATAAGCATGTATAGATTCTACATTTCTTTAAAAAAAACCAACAAACAAAGAAGTACTCATTTAGAGGCTTATTTTATTTGTTCAACACTGAAGATGTGAGGAAGTATTTAAGTTTCCATTAACTTTATCTTTTTTTTTTTTTTTTTTTAATGCATAAGAATGTGAACATCACGGCCCATATTTACCCAAAGAACATCTGGAATAAATGGAGTACTGAGTCAGAAAGATGATGTACATAAAGTCTTTTGAGCTTCTTTGACCTTGAACCATCTTTGTGTTGCATGTTTTCCAATCTCTCTATTCCAACAGAGGTTTCAGAATTGCACTAATGATGACTCCTTACCAAATACAAGACATGTTACAGTAGCCAAAAATTAATGAGGTATAGGACAATCCAGTTCTGTGTCTGTGGTCTTCCTGGGGCCAGTGGAGACTTTCTGGAGTATTTGGTGTGAACTGTTGTGCACATAGGTCTTACGCTGCACACAACATAGCTCAGTGGAGCCTACAAACCCAAGAAGTGTCCACCTTAGGAAAAAAAAATGAGGCTTTTGCTGCTATTGCTTATTTTTCTCCATTGTATATAAAAGGAGTCTGAACAACAAGCTCTGATCTAGACACTGTGGTAAAAGTAGGTTAGGTAAATTTTACAGCTTAAGCCTCATACCAAAAAATTGTTAATGCAAGATCTCCCCTACTCTGTCACACAGCATTCTTACCCATTTACATTTTGGAAGAGCTAAGTTTACTTGCCTCTACTGCTCTGTTGAAAGATTGCTTCAGAAAAGCATTATCCATTACTTGCCTCTCTCTATTCTCGACCAATGCACAGCCGTTTATGCAATATATTCTTGAGCCCCATCTACTGGTACTTCTTCCACATCCGAAATATCTACATCTATACAGACATAAAGCATGTTTGCAATATTGCCTCTGGACTGAATAATTCAGTCACCTTGGTGCAATGGAGTAATGTGGTGTTTATGCAAGTGATCTGGCCTGATTCCGAAAAGAATGCTAACCTTGGCGGGAGAATGGGGAGAGAAAATATTTCTTAATACACAACTGTTACAAGAGGAGAAAAGCTGAAAATTAGCATCTATCTACTCATCTCCTGGCGTGTAGTAGAATTAATCTTCTATTTCATATTACCTGTGTAGCCAAAAAGGAACTGCAATTTAGAGGTCATATTATTAGGGACACCTAATGTTTCATTTCAAATAGGCATAGTTTATTTCAGGGAAACAAACATTAAATACTTTGCCAACTGTGAAGGAAATTATTATGCTAGCTTTATAGCAAGAGAAGTGATATGCCTGTAAAAATTGCTGATCTCAACCTGTTGACAAGTTTAGTTAAAATGTGCTCATAATATAACAGTCAGTGCTGCCCCAGAAGACCTCCATTTGTAATTTATGCATTCTTATTTCAGAAGGGGAGGGAGTCTATGTTAAGAAAGGAATAACATACTTTTTAAAATTCTGTCTCAGAGCTGCTAGCAAGAACTTGATTTATTAAAACTGAAATAAACTCAAGCACCTAATTTGGAGTCCTCAGCATTTGTACAACTTGTTACTCCCATTTCAGATGCCTGTGACATTGAAACTAAGCTGGCTATTTTTCTCATCCCTACAGCTCTGTTCTCACACTTCAAGTGTGAGACTACAAAGCCAGGGCGACAAATTATTTGTGATTAAATTTTTGGATAGCTGCCCCTGCCATATTTATATGTAGTTAAGTAAAATGTGTCCCATTGCTAAAGCAAAGCTTATGATATGTGGTTTAAGAAGAGGCTTCTTAATTTCTTGTTTGGAACAATGGCATCTAAATCCTGAGATCACTTGTTAAATGCTCTAATAGTGTTCTTACTGACAGTAAAAGTCTTTTCTTACAGGATCCAGTACGACATATTCAAACGACTTTCTGCAGTCCCAGTATATAACAATCTAAAGGTTGAACCAAAATTCCGTCTCTATCAGTAATTAACAAGAGACTTTTAAAGAGTTAAAACAGGATATGAATGGAATGATACAGCTTAAAGTTTTTGAATACTGGAAGCTGCATCTGGACCTCTGCTCTTTGTGTTTCCTATGGAAATATTTTCCATAAATTTGCCTAATTTGTTTTTGAATCCAATTATACTTTTGTCCTCCAGAACTTTTCTTGGTAGTGAAATCCAAAGTGCTGTTGCATGCAGGTAAAAACTCTTCTACTTTCAATTTATTTTAAATCTCTTGCTTGATAATTTCTTCTGATTCCTTTCCCATTCTTCTGTTATAAACCACTGAATGAAAACTTCATATTTGCTTTTTCCAGACCATTCATAATTTTGTTGATTTTTGTTGTCTACCCATTCCACATCATTATACATAAGGAAAACATGCATCTGATGATTCTTGTGCCCTTTCCTGGACAACCTCTGGTGGAACCTTTCCTGCTTTCCTGGTTTCAGAAGGGATAGAGTTAATTTTCTTCCTAGCAGCCGGAATAGTGCTGTGTTTTGGATTTAGGATGAGAATAATGTTGACAACACACTGATGTTTCTAGTTGTTGCCAAGCAGTCGAGGACTTTTCAGCTTCTCATACCGCCCTGCCAATGGGAAGGCAGAGGGTGCACCAAAAGCTGGGAGGGGACACAGCGAGGACAGCTGACCCAAACTGGCCAAAGGGATATACCATACCATATGACGTCATGTTCCATATATAACTGGGGGTGGGCCAGGAGGTGGGTCAGTTCAGGGTCTTGTGGAGAATCAGCTTCAGGTGGTGAGAAATTGTGCTGTTCATCACTTGGTTTGTATATTCTATTTATTATTGTTGTTGCTATTATGATTATTATTATTATCATCATCATCTTCTTCCTTTTCTGTCCTATTGAACTGTCTTTATCTCAACCCACCAGTTTTACTTTTTTTTTTTCCTGCTTTTTTTTTTTCCCCCCCATTTTCAATTCTCTCCCCCATCCCACTAGGAAGGGGGAGTGATCAAATGGCTCTGTGGTTGGTTTAGCTGCTGGCCAGGTTAAACCACGACACCTGCCTGTACTATACCCTGAGCTTTCTTTGTGTGAAGTCTTGCTTGATGTATGCTTTTGCACGTCTCTGACTTCCTGTGGGCTGCTGTGTAATTGCAGAAACATTCGCCTTTTTGTACCTATGTTTGGGTATCATACATTCACATGCACTATTGTGTAATAAACCTGAACAGATCATCAGCAGTGCAGTTTACACACGTGAATATTAGATAGTTGAGTTTCTTTTTTTCCTATCTTCTCTTGTTCCACTTAATCTGACTTCTGTAGCCCAAAGCTTTTCTGTCATTGATACTTTTCTGCTCCTGTTGCTGGTCAGTGTGAGTTATACAAAGGTCCAGGTTACCTGCAGACTAAATTTCAAGTCTCATTACCTTTAAAAGGCAGCAGACTGCATCTGCAAATATACTCTTCCGCTAAGAATTTATCCGGGTTTCATTACTCCTACATTTCTGTTACTACATCCCTGTTGTATTCCTATGATATTTTGAACTTTGGTTGGCTAAAATTTAACAAAGTCAAAACTCATCTTTCATTCATCTTTTTGTGGATCATAAAATTAATGCCATAGTTCAACATGGGTGGGAGCAGAATTTGTTCAGCTGAAGTCCAAGCAAAACTCAGTGTCAGCTGCAAATATATCTGGTCGTACAGAAAAAAAAAAAAAAAAAAAAAAAAAAAAAAAAAAAAAAGTGGTTTAAAACAAGAAAAGCAGGATGAGCACTTAACAACCTCACTCAGGTACAGCACTCCACACAGCTACTGGAAAGTGCCAGACATTCATTGCCATTTGACTGAAGACTAATTTATCTTTAACTGGGTGTCCTGCTTGTTCTGAGGCCATTGACAGCTGTAAGTCACATTACACAGAGCAGAACATGGGTGTTTTGATTTTTTTTATTGTGGCTCAATATTTTCAGCAAGCTGGAAAAAAAATGGAAAAGTAATTTTTATATGCTTAACTAATTTGTAACACTGATTGATAGCCATGCAACCAGGATCTCTTAAATGTTAAATGATGTGTCTCTGTAGAGTTTTAACCTGTAAATAAAGCAAAAAGCAATTAATGAATTAAATTTGTATTGTGTCCTGAGAGAGTGAATCAGGTTTGTTAAATTCCGTGTGTATACTCTTGTTCAAATGCAAATCAAAATAGGATAATTTACATTGCTCAGGAATTTCTTTTTCCCTGTATTTTTATATTATATTGTGAAAAAAATCGTCCAACCCCTAAATATTTTAAATAAAACTGAAGGACATTTATATGGAGTCATATACAATACTTAAATACTTCTCGTAATTATCTCTTAATTACAGACTTAGGATATTTATTTTTTTGTTGCTGGAGAATTACGATATTTATTCTCTGTGAAACCTACCAGGTTTATAATGGTAACATCTTTCTGAAATTTTACAAAATGCCCCCTAAAGAAACAATGCATATTTTATTTCAATTGAGATTGTTAGAAGATTTTTGCCATTTGTGGTGGATGTCTGATTTTCCCATGGTTAAATAAATGGTCCCTGAGTTCTGTGCCCAGATCTGCCGTGGATCACATCACAAGCATAAATTTGATAACTATAATTACCTTCACCATTCTCTTAGTTGTTTGGTTTTGCTCTGAAATGGATTAGGAATGCTTCCAGAACCAGTGACAATAGAGAAAAGACCTAAGAATTAGTTTTTTATTATTTCTCTCTTGTTAGTTACTGTCTCTTATTTCATAAACATTACCTGAGGGACATCTGGGTAAGGTTCAGTGTGTCCTAACATATCAAGAAAGAGGAGAAGTGAAAATGTGGTTAATTGTCAGACATGCTGTGGATGAGCTGTGACTACAGGAATGATCACATAGTCATGCAAACATATTTAGATTCAAACACACAGAAGCTGAGTAAATAATCTGCTTTTCAGCATGTCTCCCATCCACTACAGGGGCAACAGATAGAATTCCATTTTTGATGCAGGGACTATATTGTCATATAACTTGAAGCGCATGTAGTGCAACAGGCGATGCTACTTGGGCTGCTACCTTTCCTTTGTCCTAACCTTATAAAACCTACAGCTCAGTTCTTGCTGATGAAAATAGCAATCAACCTACTCGATATTTTAATCAGCATGAATTAATCTGTATTCTTCCTATCAATGACTATAATCTCTCCTGGTGTTTTTTGCAGGGTTTTATAGGATCTCTGACAGGCTGCCCCTCACAAGAAACTCAGCAACTGCTATGGTAGCAGGACAAACGTGCTTTGGTTATAATAGGTTGGGAGATATCAAGTCATTTGTAAAGGGTGTCTCTCAGCTCTTAAGATGAAAAAGTGTTTCTCGGTAACTGATTGCACCAAGTCTGGCGAAAGTTAGTACATTACTAGGAGAAGGACTGAAGTGTAACTGAAATTCTCACAGAATAATGTGAGGGGAAAAATGCTCATCTACATTTCTCTTCAAGTGTCATGTTTACCTGTTTCCTAGTGATACGTGACTGGTGACAACAACTTCTTGAGGCAGCTGACAGCTAGCAGAAGCCTGAAAAGCCTTCCACAGTCCCAGCACTGATCAGGCCATTGTCTAGGGGTTGGGCGCAATAAAGTGGAGAGGCAATCTGAATCAGCAGCAAGACCTTCAGCACGGGCTGGGCTTCCCTGCTCTTTGTGTGCTGCAGCAGATGGTGGAGGTGTGGCTCTTTCCCTCCTCAAACTTTCCTGGAGCAGCCATGGGAGATACAGGAGATGATTTCCTTCACGACACAGTCAGTAACGGTTGATGTATCTGTTAGGATGTGTGATTAAAGGCTCATCTGCCCAGGCACAAAAGAGCAGAGAGGCACAGTGCCAGATGGAGGAAACCCAATAACCCAGTCAGGGACAGGATCCCCTGCCCTGGCCACCCCAGGGCATCCTAGGAGGGCATCAGACCCACCGCCTGGGGTGACACCCACCACCACGAGTCAGTGGGAGAGCCTGTCCTGAGATCGCCTACAGGCTGAGGTGTCACTGGTGGGGGGTATGGGCTCATTATGGGAAGCTTGGGAAGATTGCACAAGGCTCATTACAGGATGTTTAGGGAGGAATCAAAGGTGGGGAAAGGGAGGGATGGGAAGAATCAAGTGTGGGAAGACAGAGGGAATGGTTTGGGAGTGAACAGCTGACAGGTCAGTACACTTGTCTGGCCCTGCCCTATGCCTGGTGCCTGCAGTCAGTCCTGGCTTCTCTATAAACTCTGTTTTTACATATTTTCCTGTATGAGGGGCTCTGTGTGCAAGTGGAGGGGGGTGTGGGTGTGATTGGGAGTCTGAGTGCAGCCACTGGCACAGGACCAGGGGTCATAGTGACCCATGCACCAGCACCTGGAGCAACTGGGGAGCGTGCACATTGTGGGCCAGCCCGTGATTGTGTGTGTCTATCTCTGGGAGAGAGACAAGTGGACGAGCTGGCTGCCAGAGGGACCAGGTTGACTAAGAGATCCCTTTTTGTGTGTGTGTATGTGTCTGTGTGCACACATGTGTGCTCATCTTTGTGGGAGGCAGTGGATGAGGATCCACGGCAGCTGCTGATGGATCCGTGTGTCTAAGCCTGGTTATACACAGTGCACGTGCATGTGTGTGAGGGGCTGCAGCAGTGGCTGCAGCCTGTGGCCTCAGGGGCTGGCATGTCCAGATGCCAGTGGCTGGGGAGACTGGGATCCAGGGACAGCTGCTGGGCAGACAGTGTCTGAGCCCAATTGCTGGAGGATCCAGATTGTATATATAAGCTGTATACATGTGTTTACGTGTGTGTGCCTGCAGGGAATACAAGCTCAGTCACGCTACTGGTCAGAGCTGGATGCTTGGGGCTGAAGCAGCCTATCCCCTGTTGGGGTCCTGGATCTGGCAACCCCTAACAGTATCTATAGGAATACACAGTCCCAAATGAGAAACAGCAATGCCAGGCCAGGTTACAGAAAGAAATGGGGAGTTCTGTGTACATTCACCAAAAACTTTTCACCATGAAATAACAGAGACTCCTTCAGCCCTAGCAACTCACTGCACCTAGTGAGCATGGAAGTCTGTGAACAGATCCTCAGGGACATATCTTCAGCCCAGCTGAAGAAAATTCTGCATAGTAGCCTCTTTAGAGCAACAGACCTTGGGTTTGTTCTTACTGCTGCTTACCTTATCTATTTCCAAAAAATCAATATTCTTGTCAAAGAAAGGCTAGGAGCTATGGGATAAAATTAAATAGGATGTCTTTTTTTCCAATACTTTCTCCATTAGCAAGGGGAGCTACTCTGAATTTCTGTCTGCTCACGAGCAACGAGATAGGAACTCCATTCTCCAACAGATTACTCCAAATCTTTATGTTCTTTAGGGAAGCAAGAAATTGTTCCAGACTAGTGAGGCATCCTTCCTTGGCTGTAGATTTCCAATTTGTAGTAAATTCACATAGCCTAAGCTAAGCCAAAACTAAAAACATTAAAAAAAAAAAAAGAAAAGTGGAAATTCCATAAGAATTTCCAAGAGCAATCATGTAAGCAGGCTCAGTCCAATGAAGTATCAGAATATGTTAAATGATTCTCCTACAGTCATGAAAACAGGCTGTAGGCTGCATAAACATGGCCTAACATAGTAGAAAATATGTCTTCCCTTGTCTAGTAGACTCTGAAACAACCTATTCTCCATGATAAAAAGGTAAAGCACAGGTATCACAAACAGTATGGCATACACTTCTGTATTCCTCTGTGCACAATGTACACCTCTGTAGAACAACAGCAGAATTACCAAGATTTATGGTAAAGATGTGGCAGTCAGTGTCAAGTAACACTGCCTTCTTTGGGAACTCACTAGCATCAGCTTACACAGTGTTACCTTAATCATTCCCTACCTGAAGTCTGGGACTTTACCAGATTCTGTAGGTTTTCATGGCAGTCATAGCATCCATTTGCAATGCATATTTAAACATTCATGACAGCAATACTCTCATTTTTCATTTTCTTCATCACTTGACTTGCAATAAGTTCAAACAAGTATTGTCTTGAACATAGTGAGAAGTCCAAAACACAAGTACTTCAATTTTCTCTTTACTGTTCTATTCTCATTGTCTTTGCAGCACCTTAGCATTGTAAAGTGGAGTATTTTACATGTTTTACTGTAACTGTTAACCCACCTTGAAACTAATAGGATTTTTTTTTTCATTTTTCTCTTTCATTATGTCAATATCACTGATCTCAGCACATCTAATAATTGCTTCCTGCTGTTCAAAACAGGACAATAAGCCATTCCTTCTCATAAGTCGTCTATGATTTAATTGCATCAAGGAAAAATGTTCATTTTAAGAATAGACACTAGTTCTTTCAAAACACAATAATTTTAATTTATTATATCTTTAAACAAATATGAAATTTTATAGTAACATTTATTCCTGAAAAGTTTGAGCAATGGTTATTACATACAAAGCACCAAATCCTGTGAGAGGCACCATACGTTTTTCAAATCTTGTTGAAGCTACAGAAATAACAGCCTTTTTTCCTATCTGTATAGATGCAATCTGTTTGTTTCCTCTACATTGTATACAGAAGATAATGCAAACCAGTTGTCTGAAAAATGTATGGCAATTAGTCTAACTGCTATCCAGGAGAGATCCATACAAATGGTATAATGAGGGCTAACAGTAAAATTACTGATTATTTCTTTTATTGCACTGTGAAAGAGACAGGCCAGTACTTTATCTGTGAAGATTTTGATTTTATGACATTTGTGATGTGCAAGTAGGCTGTAAAGGCTGTATGTGGAGACAAAAGCACATTGAAGGAGTTTCTTTTTTCCTTTTTCAAAGGAACTTCACCTAACAATTCCATGCACTGTGCTGCTTGCGTAGATGTAGGAAAATCAAGAATTCAAGGCATTCCCGTATGGTACAAGGAAATGTACATTCTTGCTACTTTGTGCCTTGCCAAGGCAATTACACACCATGAATTGAGTTTCAAGGTTGGTCACCTCCTGCAATTCTATCATCAGAAGTGCTGGGGTATTTGTCATCTGTTTTTTAAACCTAACTCCTACAGTCTAATAATTATATAGGAATCTCTGTTTTGATTTTCAAACATATGGCTTTTAGCTCACCAGACTGTAGCAAAAAGTCTGAGCAGTCAATCTCATTTTGGAACAGCAAATACTCATTCGAGGAAAAGACTCCAAACCTACCAGCAGGTCTGCTTTTAAACACTGTGATCAGGGGGACAAAGTTTTCTTCATTTGAAAAACAAATAAAATGTTATTTTGTTATTGATTGACAACAATGAGTTTTGCATACATTGGGGAGCCCATGGAATACTTGCATAAGCAAATGTTCAATAACGCAGGCATGTCATGACTACAGTAGGACAAAATAGACAATGACATGTAGATCTCATGACTCTATCATTTGCTTCTTGGAAATGCTTGCCATTCATAGAGTGGCAGCTAACTACAGAGTCCAGGCAAGCAGTTAAGAGGTGGTTAAAAAATGTCCATTCATCCAGAGATGACTGAACACATGACAGATATCTTTATAGATAAAGATGGAAATAAATAATTCCTTTATCCACTGGATATAGAGGTCATGGCTTGAATTTTCAACAGACATCACGTAAAGAAATGGATGCAGCACTTATGTTGCTGTCTCAAGTCATTTGACTTCACCTCTCTTTTAGGGAATATTTCCCCACATCAAAGTGTGAGACTTCCTTAGACCTCCTGATGTAGTCTAGCAGCTTGGTTCAAACTACCCCCTACAACAGCCTGTTGCGTGAAAAGGTACAAGTCTGATATGTGGCTGAGGGAGGCCCTCCCGTTGAGTCACGAGGTTCAGAAAGGACCCCCTTGCTTTCTAAACTCCTTCTCAGAGAGGAGCCTAGGTGCGGCTAGGTCCAGTCTTAGTCCCAGACTTGGTCAACGGTTTATGTCTAAAGGGTTATGTGTGTAGCCACTTATCAGAGTCAACGTTTGCCTGTCAGAGCCCCACTAAGGACTTTCACCGAAACAGTTTCGCAAAGTTGAAAAGAAAAATAGGTAATTTATTGAAGCAACAGATATAAAAGTTCGGAATTGCCGTTGATAAATGCACTAACTGCAACAATTTTGAGCTCAAGTTAATAGTTCAGCGCTTTTGTTAATGATAGTTTTCCCGGGGTAACATCCGACATAATCGGAGGCGCAAGTCTTACCAAAGAGGCGTCCCTGCTTGGGGAGGAGAGAGGTCCAGGCCCGTCGACCCGTCCGGATAGTTGGAGTTCTCGTCCTCAGAAAAGAGGATTCTAAATGCCAGATTTATACTTTTGGCGAGGTGGGACTAAGTCAGGTATTGTGTGTCGATTGGCCCTTAACAAGGCTTGTTGTACAGTTGATGGGGGCTGGGGGGGGGAAGTGGCAGAGAACAAAGGCATTCAGTACAGAGGAGCGGTGGTCTGTTTAGTTTTACCAAAGTAACGTCAAGCTGTGAAGGCTCCCCCTCACCCCAGGCGTCACTTAGTTGATTAAGGAGCAGACCCGTCAGGCGCTGCATCTTGTTAAGATGAACAAATTGCTCATCTCCTGCCCCTGTTCAGGTCCAGTGCTTATCAGTGCAAGATAAGCAAGTTGCTCAATCCCTGCTCTCGCCCAAGCTGGACTCCCCCAGGGTCCCTTCTGCTGGGTCATAACGGCCCTGTATTCGGCACCAACAAGCCTGGATAAGTCCGGCACCCCACACAGCCCAACTTTACACCACTAGTTTTTAAAGGTATTTAATCCAGAGTTTCTCCTCTCGTGCAGTTGCACTGATTTAATCAAAACAGGTTCTGAGTCAGTTTAGGGTTTTGGCAGATAAATCCTGGCAGATTTCATTGCCCCCAAGAGTCTACTCTGTTCTGTTGTTGGAAATGTACTGGCTCCATAAAAAGGCATTACTGGAGTTTCTGCTTTAACCTCCCAGTTCCCACCTGTGTCCATTAGACTGAACTGCCACAAGTCTGTCCTCAGGGATAACACCTTCAACTGCTGCAAGTAATCTGCCCAGGCTCCAGGTCTTTTAATAATTACATTAATGGTATCAGCAGCTCCAGACAGACACAGTCAGGTTGTATTTTCAGGCTTTGCTTTGCTACATGGAAAGGCAGAAGGATTTTTCTTTTTGTAACAAGAGACTGCTGACGCTCTAATCCTATCCTGCTGCTGTAAGAGCTTGGGCTTGGGAACCTGGCTCTGAGGATGGACCTCCCCGAGCCTGTGCACTCAACACAAGCCTCATGCCTTCATACACATGGTCTTTCCTCAGACTTTCTCAGACTGGAGTTCTTGCTCACACGTTTTCATTACAGTGGTGTAGTGCCTCTGCGGCTCTCTGACCTCTATAACACGTGCAAATGACATTGCATCTCCTAATCTGGTGATCAGCTGTGCCTGGAATGGGAGGGTGGTGGAAGAGTTCACTGCTCTGTATTGCTCCTGAGTCCTGTAATGTCTTTGGGGGTTTCACACTAGAAGAGACCCAAAGGATGTCCTCCAGATGCCACGTAGTACTGTGCATCCTTACCATTGTATAACTTGGCGTGCTAGATCCATCATGTCCTTTAATGCATGCCTCGTCGCACATGGAAAATGAGGAAAATTGAGAGCTGGTAAACATTTCACAGTCTTATGCTGAAAACTAAGATACAAAGACAGACTGTCTCCAAACCCCTTCTCAATATGCAAGAGTTCCCTTCAGTACTGCTGCGAAAAAATACACAGCGAACTATCAAAGATGGCATTTTATTCTATCTTCTTAAGCAGCCTTCAGAAATCAGAAAGCACTGATTTTTTTAGACTTCAAAGTGACTCCAATTCTTTTAAGAAACATGTAAAAAACAGGAACTATAAAGGTATTGCCTTCATTAAAAGGCATCTTTCCTCGCTTGAACTGAAATGTTGTGTGTATTGGGGGATGGGGAAGGGAATCAATGGTTTGATGAAAATTTTAATTATTGTAGAAATCATTGTTTTTGTACAAGCTTTCCCATGCCCCACCCTTGGGCATTATTTGTTCCTCTTTAAAAGTACCCTGCAAATGCAGCTTTGGGGATTCATTGTATTTTTATGCCAGCTCTTTAAGCAACTCTACAATTATTACATTCTGGTGTGTGAGTGATTCAGTATTATCTCTTAGGCTTTTATGATCTTGTTCCCCAATCAGCACTTTTGTGTAACAAGCTAGTGAAATTAGAAATATGATTAGCAAAATGTGACTACATTATCTAAAACTTATACACACTTTCGTATTGCTTCAGCTTTTTAAGTCCCGAGGGAACTGACAGCGATTAGGATCTATTTCTACTGAAGGTACAGCTGGGAATAAGGGTGGTTTGAATAAGTGAATCAACCTTATTATGACAGAAGCTCCAATAGAGATGTGCATTAGAGTATATTGGATTCCACTTTTGAAACCACAGGAAACCTTTGCATAAGTACTCACATTTCTGCCTGGATTAACCAAATAAATAGAGTACTACAAATAAAACGAAAAAAATCCAAAAGCCAATAGTCCTTCCCATCTCTGTTTTACTATAATACCTTACTGATAGCATCACACAGTCAAAATAATGTTTTTTTCTTTGTGAGTATAACCAGGATTGGTATAAACCTTCAGCAATATCATTATTCTCTTGTAAACAACAAAACCCCCACATTTATAAATAGTGTCTTTTTTGCAAAGCATTCAAGAAATACAGTTCTTCTTACTGTGGACTGAAGTCAAAAAAAAAAAAAAACACAAAAGAAATAGGATGCGATTTTTATTCTGCCTATTTTTCTGTTATGAGCAGGCCAGGCCTCAGGGGAACACAAACAGGACCATATTCACATGTTTACATAACAGAGTTCACATGTTTTTAAAATGCTGGAATTATTTGAGCTAGCATAAATTAACTTTAGCATGGATGAGTGGGAGCAGGAAAAAGGAATAAAAGATAAAAATCAGTGGAAGCATGATTCCTAAAGGGTCCATTGAGAAAGGCTACTAGGATTATTGACTGAGCAAAATAGTCTGGAAAGCAGTGAGTGTGACCTGGCATGGACATTAAGTCAGAAATGGGGGCTCTGTGGAGCAACAGAGGTACATGATTTACAACAGTACAAGACTGACCAAACTGGGTCTGGCCAAAGGTCCACCTAAGCTTCTGGCCTGACAGTGGCTAATATTGTCTCTAAGAAAACAATATAATAATGAAGGCAAGAAAAGAACAATCTCATTGCTGGCACACCTTGCCAGTTTCCAGCAATCAAAATTTTATCACCGATATATCTTTATCATGATGTTTAATAGCCGCTAGTATATATAGCGATGTAAATTATATATATATCTTCCATCTAGCTCTGAAATCTCTTTCCAAAACTAATTATCCTTTTGGCCCTCACAATATCCCAGAGCAGCAAGTTTCACAATATATTTA
Source organism: Balearica regulorum gibbericeps (assembly GCF_011004875.1). NCBI lineage: Eukaryota > Metazoa > Chordata > Aves > Gruiformes > Gruidae > Balearica > Balearica regulorum. The sequence goes on along the minus strand of NC_046186.1, from coordinate 53,822,153 downwards.
TTATCTCCTTCTCCATGTTGCAAAGGATTTCATTAACTTCCATCATATTCCTCCTCAACTGCCTCTTTCCTGAACTGAAGAGGTATCACCCGCTGAACCTCTTCTTTTGTGGAAGACGTTTCTACCTCCACTCGTACTTCTGTTCCTTCCTTAGTTCTGCCATATTCATCTACAGTTACAAGGGCCAGAATTGCAGCATTCAAGAGGCACCTGCCCTGCAGTGCAGTAGCACCTTGATGATTTCTACTTTCTAAACAGGTTGCCAGCTAGGGTCAGGGAAATGAAAGAGAAGTGTGTAGATATTTGAGGAAATGAGAGCTGAAAAAGAAGGAGGCATGAGTAACCAGATGTGGCACGTGATATAGAATAACAAGGAAAACCAGAGATTCTTCTCCATGTTCAGTTATGAACATGTGAAGTGTTTCATCATATCAAAAAATGTAATTTAAGAAATAATTTTGTAACCTTTTACTCTCTATTGTACAGACATTTATAAATTATTACTCAGATGTTTATTTCTAATCGACGTAACTTGAAAGATATGTGGAGGATTGTGAGAGGGCTTGTATGGAAGGAAACAAGAACAGTGATACACTGAGGACTCTTCTAATGCGAAAAAATCCTCATATATTTTTATTTAATACAATCTGAAAGCTAATCTTAATTCCTACCAGTGGTAGGAAACTAAACCCATCACTTATCCATAAGGACACTTATGCGTGTATAAGCACAGACTCCAATCCAGCTCAGGGTGACGATAACTCAGTGAACTGATTCTGTAGCCATTTTGTAGCCTATGTGAAAAAATTTAAGGGAGTCTCTCGTTCCTAATTGACAGGTGCCCAAACCTAATATTTCTTTGTTATACATAGTGGAGCCTGTATGTGATGGGATACTGGTTTCTGTAACTAGGGAGTAAACTCACAGACATGCAGGGAATATATTTAATTTTGGCAACCATGTTATGGAAAGGATTTAAACTGACCCAGTCTTCAGTATTTTCAGAGAAAAAACAAGGCAACTGGTATGGGTTTTGTGAAAACTAGTATTGTGTTGTCCCGTGGTGTGATGACTCTAGTCAGTGCCTTTGGTAAGTACTAAATAGCAATTTAAACATGCACTAATTATTTAACTACTCTTTCAAATCTGTATTTTAAACAGGTTTTGGGTTTATTGCAGCAGAGAAAGTTTCACAGTATTGGTGACGATACTTTCTCATTCTTCTCCTGAAAGGCAAAATGTATAAATATGAACAATTATATTCTCATTTTTCAAGTACATTAGCAATTTTATATTAATTAGTTTTAAAAAAAGGATCTTTATGCATACTGTGTCCTTGTAAATACCATACATGGCATACAGCAATGGCCAACTGGTCTGTGTTATGAATCCTGCTCGTTTGGCAACATCTAGGCAAACGCCTTCAATTCCTAGTAAATATGACTTGAGTGTATTGTAAGTAGAGAAAAAGGATACTCTACTGCAATACAAGCTATGGCTTTTGATACAACTGATACATACTGCACCATATATAGTACCTTCATTTATACTTTAATTCTTCAGTAGTATACAACTTTTTGTTTGGCTTATCTGTGTACATCAGCTCACTGGTTTAACCACACTTGTTCAAAGGGGAAGAGTCATGAATATTTCATATTCCTGTGCAGTTCCTTTTCCACAATATTTGATGACTATATTTTTAATTTTTTTCTTCTTTATAATGGAAAGACAGCCATGTGAATGAAGTATCCTCTTCATTCTACCAGCCTGAACAACCTCATATATACTGTTTCATGTATCCTACAGGTACTTAAATGATTTCTGAAGAGTTTTCCTATCATTTTCAAGGAACTGTGTTAGAGCACTCAAAAACTTACTCAGTAAAGTAAATGAGGGCTCATCTGTTCTCTAAATATTCAGATGTCCATGAATCCTGCCCTTTTCTGGGCTGCCACTGTGAAGTGCTGTCTCTGTACAAAGGCCGTGTATGTGAAATTATGTGACTTTGCTCTCCTAAGGCTGCCTGTAGTAATAGGATTAGCTGAGAACCTTGTTGCTATCTGTATTTTTCATGACCCACCTACCCTTTTCTTTCCTTTTTCATATTTTTTTATTATTATTTTTTAATTCTTATTTAGGTCCTGCCTCCTTTTAAAAACCTTCTACTCCCAGGGTAGCTATATTTCCCTTAAGTATTCCTAACACTTGCCTCAAAGTACTTATTAAATTCATAAAGGAAAGAAATATAGTTATATAAGAATATGTGAACATAATAAAAGAAGCAGCTGTTTTAAAATGTATCTCATAAATGCAGTTCTATTGAGAGGGGGAGGAGGGAGGGATAGAGGAATCAGTGTATCAGCCCTGGGGAAAAAGTGGACTAAATTAAAAAGCCAATTAAGAAATGCTGAACCTCCGCTGTGTCAATGAGCTTCTATGGTAGATAAAAGTGTGACGAAGAAGAACATACTCATGTCTATTGTTTTAGAACAATGAAGTGTGTCCTGCTTGTAATGCTGTTGTTTTAATCATATCTCATAGTGTTTCCATTATTGCGTGTGAGCTCAGCAAACATAGACAATAGACAAGGCATTTTTGGCAGAAGGACAAAGGACACTTTGCTTCAGCTAGTAACAAATTGCTTTCATTAAGAATCAATGGTCTTGGAGCACTTTTCTGCTGTATGGTCTCCACAAGATGTCAAGCACAAATGGCACCCCAATGTTTTCTCTGAACAATGGAGTAAAACCTAGATGGAGGCAAGTATAGTTTACTTTGAATGGTTTGTATATGGTTCGCTTTAGGACATGTTTAATCTTTGTGTGTATGGGCAAAAGAACTTGCAGTCTCCATCACATAAATAGCTAAGTATGATTAGACTGCAACTTTCACAGTAACTGGTTTGGACTTGAATTAAGGCTGACCATTTTAATAGGTAACATAATTAGAATGGTGATTTGTTCTGGATACAACACCATTTGGCAGTATCCTGATTCCCTTTCTTAATGTGCTTTAAATGATGCCTTTAGAGATGTTATAGAGATGTGGTACAGCAGTACTTGGCTGTCCTGAGGCAAAATGTCTGTCAGCATTCCTGGTGAATCTATATTTTCAAAAGTGGATAGTGTAGCTTGATATTCTTTTAAAATATATTGCTGCCCCCTCCTCAGGAAAGAAGCATTCAGCTGATATGCAAACCAGTTACTGGTAGATAAAATAAGGTTAATAGGTTGTTACTGAACAGTTAGAAAATGTAATCTTTTGTTTTTGTGGCTCGTCTCCCTCCTTACCTCTATTTATTTATTTCAAGTAAAGATCTTCATGCTCAGAAATGAGGAAAGACTCACATTGTAACATGAAGTGTGGCTTTGGGATATTTCAAGTTAGACATGACTGCAATATGGTATTTAAGATTTGAAAAATTAGTTTTGATCGTGTGTTCTATCCTCTGTTTAGAATATTACTTCATGAAGTATATTACCACATTATTTCTTGATTATGCATTTGCATATCTTTATTTTGAAAGTTCAATATCTTGGCTGTATAAAATCGCTTTAGATTTCCATTCCAGATGCAAGTTTTGTCTGATAAATCTAATAAAAATTGGTAAGGCAAGGGTATTTAAAACTCATTGATTCTGCAACAATACAAACACCACCACCATAAAAAGATGGAAAAGCCAGGCAGCCAGATTCAGCAGCATCAAAGACTGCATATTCTCTTTCTGCCAATACCAGATCTGTAGAGCAAATTAGGAAGGAAAGAGATGGTATGTTATGAACCAAAGTGTGCCTTCTGTGCTTTCACTCACAACATAACTGATGTACATTGAATAGCCTAGGGTTAAGTCTGGAGGTTTTTCAAGTGAATGTTACTCTTATATTTATTGTTTCCCACATTCCTCTGTAATAGCATATTTCATAATTGCATTATTAATGACCCAGGGAAAAACAAAAACAATCAATCATGTTGTCAGGAGAAAAGGAAACAAAGTACTTCATGAAGAGTAAGGAAAAAATATTTTTAAAAATCATAATACATTCTATCTCCATTGCAGCTGCTGTTTAAAGGAAAAGGGAGCCTGACTTCTATTTTTTAATGGCAATGAGTGATGCTATGCCTCATCTGTTGAAAAGGTAAAAGCTGAATCTCTTTAAAACAGAGCTCAACAGAAATTTATAAGAAAATACAGTGATAGTACATGAAGGCCAGAACATGTAAACAGGAATGAAATTTGAACCCTTACAAGCTTCAAAAGATAGTGCAATGTTTCTAGATGTTGTTAGAATACACTGTATGACATACACTGCTAAGATAAGATGGGCTTGTTACCATAAATGAAAACCTAATAACTCCCCCTGGAGATCAAATATTGTATTGTCTTATTTTCCAAACTTCTGGAGAATAATCTTTGACTATATTTTATATGAAACTACAGGTAGAAGTCTCAGGAAGTCAGAAAGTCCCATCATGAACACACTGAAAGCATTGACAATCATTCTGCAATTTGAACTTGGAACAGAAGGGCACATTGTTCTGGACAGACAAAGAGAAAGCGTTTCTTTCCATTTGTTTTCACTAGAGAAGAGCTGGGAAGTCTCCAGGATAATGTAACAGCTTGACATGAGTTGTGACAATTGTGTGGTGTAGCAACTTGAGTACATGTAGCTGCATGCAAACAGCTTTTGAATTGCAGCTGATTTGTATGAGGCCATGTAATGTCTCAGAGTACACAGAGTCAGCAATCAGCCAATGTGACTGGTATTATGTCCCTTGGGGACAAAGAGTCTTCGAAGTCATCAGAATAAATGCCTGTCTTTCATATGAAACTGCCTTAGGAGAATGACTGGGAGATTGCTGATTGCTTTCTTGTGTATCTACAGCAACTACGCTGACAGCCTTCTTGGGTGACTCCTTCTTAACAGCTGTCTTCCCTCTCAGTTCATGTACACGGGCTTCTAGGTTAAAGGTGGGTTCACTGTCCCACTTCCTCATCTCTTTCCCTGGTCACGCAGGAAGAACCAGAGTACATCACATGGTACATGCCTGGGGCTCCCATTTCCTCTGACTCGGGCAGGAGAGGACTGATTTCTTGGGGCACCCCTGGCTGCCAAGGCGCCAGCCCATAGCGATGAGGAGGTACAGAGATTTTCTTCAAAATTTTGTAGCCAAGATGACAACTGTCTCCATAGTTGGTGTATCCATATCCAGGCAATACATGACTGCCAAGCTGTTAGAATATGATGCTTTGAATCACCTTCCTCCACATGGCTCATGCACAGACGTTTTGGTTTAACCCCAGTCATCATCTAAGCCCCACACAGCCACTCACTCACTCTCCCACAGTGGGATGGGGGAGAAAATTGGAAGAGTAAAATCATAGAATCATACAATGGTTTGGGTTGGAAGGGACCTCAAAGATCATCTAGTTCCAAACCCGCTGCTACGGGCAGGGACACCCTCCACTAGACCACGTTGCCCAAAGCCCCATCCAACCTGGCCTTGAACACTTCCAGGGAGGGGGCCTCCACAACCTCTCTGGGCAACCTGTTCCAGTGCCTCACCACCCTCACAGTAAAGAATTTCTTTCTAACATCTAATCTAAATCGACCCTCCTTCAGCTTAAACCCATTACCCCTTGTCCTGTCACTACACTCCCTGATAAACAGTCCCTCTCCAGCTTTCCTGTAGGCCCCTTCAGGTACTGGAAGGCCACAATTAGATCTCCCCAGAGCCTTCTTTTCTCCAGGCTGAACAATCCCAACTCTCTCAGCCTGTCCTCATAGGAGAGGTGCTCCAGCCCTCTGATCAGCTTCGTGGCCCTCCTCTGGACTCGCTCCAACAAAAAGTGAGAAAACTTGTGGGTTGAGATAAAGACAGTTTAATAGGTAAAGCAAAAGCCACACACACAAGTAAAGCAAAACAAGGAATTTATTCACCACTTCGCATTGGCAGGCAGGTGTTCAGCCATCTCCAGGAAAGCAGGGCTCCATCATGTGTGATGATTGCTTAGGAAGACAGACACCATCACTCTCAATGTCCCCCAGCTTTATATGCTGAGTATGATGTCGTATGGTATGGAATATCCCTTTGGTCAGTTTGGGTCGGTTGTCCCGGCTGTGTCCCCTCCCAGTTTCTTGTGTACCCCCACCCTACTCACTGGTGAGGTGGTGTGAGAGAGAAGCAGAAAAGGCCTTGACGCTGTGTAAGCACTGCTCAGCAGTAATGAAAACATCTCTGTATTATCAACACTGTTTTTAGCACAAGTCCAAAACATAGCCCCATACCAGCTACAATGAAAAAAACCCCCAACTCTATCCCAGCCAAAACCAGGACATCCTCTGTATTTTGGACACCTTATTGTAGTAGAGATCGTCATATCACTGTAGATGACTTCCAACACTGCTCGTTCCTTCAGGTAGTGTATACCTTCACCTGCAGTAGTCCACTTTCCTGGAGAGTTCACAAGATCTTCCCTGAATGGATATCTTACCCTCACACTTGAGAGGAGCCATCTTCAGAGACTCTTGCCGCCTCTTTTCCAATTTCTCTCTCAATTCCCCAGTTTCTAGCAAGGGATCCCAGCTGTTGGGCTTCCTTAACTTCCAGCTGCTGACTGTCAGCCCTGTAATCCCAGCATCGGAGCATCCAGGCAGCAATCCACTCACCTGGCTGGTGGCTCTAATCTTTCCACATGTCTTGAAGTTCTGATGAGGTCAGGGACCAGACAGTTTCTACTTCCTGTCTAAATCCTCTCACTCCTTCTCCAATTTCTTTATTGAATGACTGCCTTCTTGATCAAACCTTTCCTCTTCTTCCTTCTCCCTTATTAATCAATGATATGGAACTGTTGCTCTCCTTGTTCAATGTTTCTTTTTCAGTACTGGGCCAATTACTGTAGCTATTGTTTGGGTCTCTATCTCAGCCATGGTGTTCTCTGGTGCAGTTTTGGTCCTTGCTCCAACCACAGTCTTCTGGTTCAGTAGGCACAGAGAACTGCACTGCGGCTTGATAGCACAGGCCAGGCTCCCATACAGTGCTAGAAGCTGCTGGTTTTCATTGGAGTATGTAAGGCACCCTTCTATTAGGTGGTGTGCCAGTTTGCCAGGGTTGCTTGCCTGTTCAGGTGTAAAGTCCTAGGTTATGGGAGGTGATAATGATCTTAGGAACCTGCCCAAATCCTCCCACACACTGTGCCACCCAGGCATAGGCCGCCTCAGGGCACATTTCAGTATCATCTCACTCAAAAGTTGTCTTCTTTTACACCAGGACAACACCACATTCCACAAACCCCATAATATGCCAACAGTATTAATTAGTAGTATTAAACAGCTCACATAAGGGTAAACAAGGACCTCAGGATCTCGCATAATAAAACCATCCATATCAACCCCAGATAGGAAGAGGGAGATGTATTCCCTCATCTTCTCCACAAGATAGCTCCCCTAGCACAGCAAGGCCGTCAATGCCAGGGTAAAGCACAGAGCCGTTATTTGTATTAACATGTTCACAAGCTCAGTAAAATAAAGTGATAAACGGTGCAGCCAAAAAACTCTGTGACACGCACAGGAGCTTGCCACTCTATAGCTACTATAGCACACTTCATACAAAACTGCCATTGTCTCGTGACCCATGTTGGGCACCAAAAAAGGACTGTGATAAGTTGACCTTGTCTGGATGCCAGGTGCCCACCAAGCCGCTCTATCACTCCCCTCCTCAGCAGGACAGGCAGGGAGAAAATAAGGTGGAAAAAACTTGTGGGTGAAGACAAAGGCAGTTTTATAAAGCAAAAGCAAAAGGCTGCACGCGGAAGCAAAGGGAAACAAAAGATTATTCTCTACTTCCCATCAGCAGGCAATATCAGGCCACTTCCTGAGAAGCAGGGCTTCAGTATGTGTAGTGGTTGTTCTGGAAGACAAATGCCATAAAATAACGAATGGCTCCACTTCTTCCTCCTTCCTCTCAGCTCCTTATTGCTGAGCAGACATCATATGGTACGGAACATCCCTTTGGTCAGTTTGGGTCAGCTGTCCCGGCTGTGTCCCCTCCCAAGACCTTGCCCACCCCCAGCCTGCTGCTGAGGGGGGAGAAATGTTAGAGAGGCAGCCTTGATGTGTGCCGGCACTGCTCAGTAAGAGCCAAAATACTGGTGTGGTATTAACACCGTTCTACAAAGCACAGCACTATGAGGGGTGCTATGGGGAAAATTAATTCTATCTATCTCAGCCAGACCCAATACAACTGGGGAGAAGTTTCTTTCTCCTGCAGGGAGCAGGAGCTGGAGTAGAATAATTTTGCCAAGAGAACTGCTGGTTCCCATGCTTAAGGGTGGAGAAATACTCCTGTACTTGAAGAGGAGGACAAGAGAAACAAAAAGACAGACTGTTGGAATGAAAGTCAACTTTTGGGACTGATAGAAAATTCAGACAAGGGCTGTGGGATGTGGGATGCTGGCTCAGTAATGACTTAGCGGTTCAGAAGGTGAGCCTGAACTACTGGAGTGAAAATCCAAAGTAGTCCCTGAAGGCTGAAAGAAAACACGTACAAGCTCCCCTTCACAAAAACAAACAAACAAACAAACAAACCTGTTTGGTGTTGATCTCCAAGGCAGGTCCTTGCACAGAAACAGTTTTTAGTGTGCCATTTGTGCTGGTATGTTAAATAGGCAAATTGTTAAAAATCTTTTGCAAAATCTGTCTGAAGGACTGACCATCAAAATGCCTGTATTATTGAAGCTGTGAGAAGGTTTTGTATTTTTGATGAGGTTTTTTTAAAACACTTGAGAATCTAGGGTTGGTTGAATTTATTTCAGCCAGAGATAGCTGGACTGTGAAATCAAGCTCTCTTTGCAACCTTGAAAATACACCGTAAATTAGAGGTGATGCCTGGAACCTGCTTGGTCTCAGTAAGCCAAAAAGACAGAGTTCTGTACTGGGATAAAATCCCAAGCACCCTGTGACTTTCCAGTCAAGGGGAGTTTGGCCTTTGTCCCATGTTTTCAGTAGAGGGGACATTCATTTTCCTTGCTAGTCCATCCAAGTGTTTCCTGCTGCCAAAAAATATAGTCTCTGTTGAATGTAGTTACTTCATGGGAACTGACCTCAATTCAGCTACTCAGAACATTAGCTGCTAAAAAATGGAAAAATAATTGGAATATCTTCCCCCTGTAGCATTCCATGCCATAAACAGTAATTTCTGCCATTAAAGACTGATGATATGCTATCAGTTCATTACTGTCTTTGTAAGGTGTGGAACATAGCCAGCAGAAATCTAAGAAATTAGAAAATATCTAATATTGACTTGCTATTACTTCGTTAAGAGAAGACTGGAAAAAGGTTAGATGTTTTACCACATTTATTTCTGAGCAATATGTGATCAATGCATTGGAAGTTTACTGGGAATTTGTCTTTGTGATAGAGGAATGTGTCATTTGCATCCATGGTAATAATATTACACTGCATTTCTTCCTATCTAGAAAAGACTTGTACAGCTCTTGGAATATGTATTTAATCAGTCATCCATTAAACACTGTTTCAAACAAAAGAGTGTGAACTATCTAGAAAGAACCCCACTGAGAATGAAACGTAACAATGCTCTGCACTGCTCATAGGAAACTATGCTCTGAATACCCCTGAAAAAATTTAAAACATGATCACAGAGATACTGGTCTGGGTTCTTACAGTCAGCATAGATGGAATTTTCCTGTATCTCTTAGATTTTCGCATTGGCTGCCCTGTAGTTTCCTGGATTTCTCTTTCTAAATAGTGAGTTGAAGATATGCATGGCTGTCTCTCAACATTTTTAGTTGGTCAATTATGCAAGGTGAATCTCATCTTTGATCTTGCTGAATGTTCAAAATATATAGCAGTGATGATGTTTCAATGCTCATTATATTCAGAAAATCATTTGTAGCAACTTAAAATTCCAATTTAACTATCTGTCTGAATATCAAAATATACAAAAATGGTTGAACTGTCAATTACTCTCATAGTGTATGTAATAAAACTCCCTCTTTTTTTTTTTTTTTTTTTTTTTAATGTAAACTTAGATTGTAAGTTTCAGAAGGTAGCATGGAAAGGTATCATTGTATCTGTGCTATTTTCCTGAAAATATAGCAAGATATTTTGCTCATCCTGAAAATATTTAATGTACCAGGTCATCATCTGGAACAGTATTATTCTGTGATTCCCTGGGAAAGAAAATGAAATACAACTATGAGACAGATTATGTCAAAAGTACAGAATTATCGCACTACAGCACAATAACTCGTATGTGGAAGCCAAGATCAATGCCTGATAAACTTGATTATTATCACAATCTTCAAATGAAACATGGCACTGTCTGAAATCAGAGAATACAGATACTGATCAAAAGAAGGAAGTTCAAGCTAAAGAGGTTTGCTATGCTTCTGCCTGAAACATGATAAAGTATAAAAAAAATAATTGTTATGTTTTCAAGAATACTGAAAGACTTCCCATTGCAAAGTGAGGAAGAATAAGTGAAAACAGATGTCAGAGGGGATCCTACCTTCCCTTAGCATCAGACAAGTAAGTAGCATTTGAATTCTCAAATCTGTGTGTGGCCATAAATGACAAGAACAATCCTGACACAAGCTGAAGGCACTGGCTTTTCCTCTCTGAATTGCTGGCAACACTTTTGACTTATTAAAGAAGCACTTAGTTTATTCAGTGTAAAATCCTTAGAGTGTGACAGTTCGGATTTCTCTTAATATTATGATTTCACTAAGGGTATGTCAAAGATGAATATGATTCACAGAGAACTAAGTAAACTAAGGATTATTGTTGATTGTTAAATGGCATTTAGTCAAAATTAGTTAGTAGCAAGTAGCTTTCTCAAAGTTTTTAGAAACACTATTTTTGTGCAGATCTTGAAATCCTGAATTTTGCTAGATAATAATGGCCCAAATTCCAGGCAATCATTTCATTTAATTAAATGACAGTAATTGAAAAAAATTAATATTAAAGAAAACAATGTCAGTGTCACTACTCTTCTGCAAACATACTTCTTCAGATAATGTCAGTTGTTTATTGCTACTGCCTTCATAGTGCTTATTCTGCTGTACGCAGAACACCTATTTCTGAGAGTTTTTGACTTAATAGTAAATACAAGCTTAGGCAGCCAGAAGAAAATGGAGGGTTTTTTCTCATTATGCGATATGTATACAAACGTAGCTGTACAGTGCAAATGACGAACTCCTCTTGCTGAATCCATCTATTTGTGTCCCATAAAGGGCATCTTTTTATATTCAAGTCCATCTACCAGTCTGCATCCAGCCTCCTTGCAGTTGTCCCATCGGTGTGCATGACCCTCTTGGTGAGCTGTGCAATGCAGGTAGCTGCACGCTTGCCTCTGCTGTTTCCCTGCCAGCCAGAGCCATTCTCGTCTGCAAACTGCTGGACTCTGATAGCAAAGCTCCTGTGCCTGTGTGCAAAGATTATGCAACATTAGCTGAAGCGGGATAAATGTATCCATGTACATCCAGTGCTGCTTTGTCATGGGCAGCGCTAAGAAATAGCTTGGCACAGATGAAAAATGCTGCTGAAGGCAGCATTGCACAAGGGCAGTGATTATCTGAGAGATGTAGATGCGGCACAGTTGTTATTAGAGCAGAGAGCAGTGCTACCTATGTGCCACATAAATATGAAAAGCCATTTTCTATTCTCCAGCAGATTTCCTCTACCATCAGATTCTTCTGATAAAAGGGATGGATGAAAATGAATCTTCACATGCCAAAAAGTTAAGAAAAATAATGTTTGATATCAAAGCCTGGGGTTTGCTATTCCTGAAAGAGATTAGCAGCCTTCAAAGTAACCATACAAAAGAGGGCAGTTTCTTCATCAGGCTTTTTTCATGGTGCAGTATGTCACTGGACTGTGTGACAGTACCATTCGCTCATACCTTTTCTGGAGTCTTCCGGCATAATCTCTCCAGAATTCTCTAAAATTAGGTTTTACTATGAATTGAAGCAAACCAACTTTTAATCCAAAAATATTTAAGTGAGCAACAAGACATGACACAGTAATTTTTAAAAAAATTACAGAAATAATAAAAAGGGAAAACAAATATTGCTTTCCTAACCAGAGTTAGATTCCTCTGCAGAGTCATTCCTGTTCTGCAGAATTATTTTTTAGTCAAGCAGTATTCATTTGTTACCTGAATAAAACTTCACACTGTGCCCTGAAGAAAGGCTGTGCTGACCTCCTAGAAAAGTCTCATTCTTTCCACCACCTCTGAGGACTGCTGTGGAGAGTCTCTGGAGCTAACACATCCCTTATGCCTCCGACCACCTCTTTATTTCCAGTCCCGCAGTCTCTCTGCTTTCCATGTCATTCCTTCTCTGCCTGCCCTCCTACATCCCAGACATTTCTCCAAAATGGAGCAGCCGCCATTGTTCTCAGAGAAGGAGCAATTATCCCAAGAGGGTGTAATCGGACCAGAAAGCAGTTGGCAGTGAAGTGCAGGAAACCACAATAAACTGTAAACAAATCCATTAAACAAACATATTATCTATCACAGATGGCAAAAGCTGTTATGACCCAGTTGTTTTCCAGTATACTGGCATGCCTTACACAATCATTTAATTTTACACAATTATTTCATATTCTACTTGGTATTAGCATTGCTATTTTTTTTTTCCATTTACCATTATACCACAGACCCATGGATCTGAAGCTTCTGGTTTTGCCATACCAAATAGCAAGATTAGACAGGTAGACATCATGCTTATGTCTCAGAACATGTTCTAACATCTGTGAGAAATATGGACTTTTTTTAACTGTACTTTTCTCTTGTGAAGAATCTTGAGCAGAGTCTTTCACACCCAGATATCTGTAGAAGCGTATGATGACCATTATCTGAGAAGAAATGCATAAAGCAAACTGAAGAAATCTTCTAATATGCTGCAACTATTATTTTAAGAAAACAGGGTAGATAGCTGAACCAGCTCTTGTCTAAGAAAGCTTTAGGTTTTCACATTTTTATTGGTCAAGAACAAATTATTATCAATCCAAAGAGACAACCCATTTCAACACATTATGCTTTGCAGGAAGGAAGAAACCAGTTCACGAACATTATAAAGTAAGCAGCTATTGGTAGCAGTCATAAACTGTTAAAACCATCTATATGTTAGAGTAGCATTATAAAAATCGAGTCAACAGCCCTGACAATAGACCTTTGGGTGCCATTTGCACCAAGGAGGAACTGTCCCTAACTGAAAAAAATTCTGAATCTTATTAATATTTCCTCCTTGGTCTTTATAACCTACTGTAGATCAGATAATTTTAACATCACTGAACCATTTGCTTGAAAAACTAAGATATTTCACTTGGGGGTTCTGTGACATGGAAGACAATGTCTCCATCTGGATTTTTTGCTTCAGTAAGGTCAACCAACTGGTTTAGTTAAACAGAAAAGACTTGAAAGATTGATTCAAAACAACAGAAATTTATAAAGGTTTAGGAAAACAAAAAATCCTCCACCATTACTTTTTATTTTCTTCCTCTTCTTCACCTGGATCCAGCTCACATTCAGAACAATGTGCAGAAATGTCAGAGACTGCTGGCAAGGGATTTTTAAGTCAATTTTTAATCGCCACAATGCAGATAAAGTTTAGGTAAGCCTCCTAAAAATGGCATTCCTCCATATTTCAATTGCACAAAGTTCTCTTGTTAGCAGTTTATATTCTTTTTTTTTTTAAAAAAATACAATAATATTTAACAATAGAAAGGTAAAATAAGCTCTATCCAAACATTATCACTATTACATTTTCCTCTCATATTCCTAACAAGATCTTTTCATTCCAGGTCTTTGTAATAGAAATATTTAAAAACTCACTCATGCTAGATTACTGTAGCCAGTTAGGAGCATAATAGGAAATGAACAAACATTCTTCATAAGTTACATGTCTCATCGAATTTCTCACACACACAAATATCTGTAGTGGACAATTGAGTTAATAAAGAAATTATTCCATCATTTCCGTTCCATACCTGCTGTTAGATCAATGGAACTTGTAGATTGGCAGTGACTCTGGGGATCTGCTTGCTTGCAAGGTTTTTTTGATTAGTCTGTAGATTTTTTCTGTGGGGTCCTGTATGTGGCAGGATTCACTTACTGGTCTCATTTGAGTGTTCTTACTTAACTCTCTGTCCACTTGGGATACTATCATATGGGTATTGGTCTTGATATCTCCAATAGCATGATGTAGTTTTGCAGATTTCTGGTCTTTCTTCCTGTGAGATGATAAGTTCAAAGATGATTTTATTTATTTTTTTCAATTCAGTTGTTAAAGAAGTTTAAACTGAATTGAACTCCCTTGCCAACATTCATTTTCTATCATTATCATTCCATCTCTAACACCCTCTTCTTCTCTCCACTTCCTTACTCTCCCAGCACAGAATAATCAAGACCTTTGAAGCACTGCAGTGGATGGCTCACTGCACTGTCAAGAATTGAATAAGTCCTTCCAATTTCAACTTCTGTACCTCAAGAGCTTGTTTTCCCTCCAATATATGGGATTAAATAAAGAGTTTGGGTTAAAACTAAATGCAGAATCAATCTTTCCAAAGGACTTTTGATTAAGCTAACATATTTCAAGATTAAAAATAGTATAGCTATGCTTTTGGGAGAAAAATAGTATCAAAAATCTAGCAAATTACTTCAAATTCATTGAACTGAAAAGTTTTGTCGAACAAACATTAGCTAAAAAAATTTTTCCATTCCACTTTTCCAGCAGCTTGCTTCTGACAACAGAAATGTCACTGAATGCCGTCGTCCTTGGAGTTCATAGGGTTACAAGGATATTACATCACCTAGCAACAGAAACATCTCTTTAGGATACAAGGATCAAATGCATTCTTTTAATGTGTTGTAGATCCCCCAGGATATACAGAAATAAACTGCCATAGAAATCCACATAGTTTGCAAGGCAGTCTGTTTGCTTGTCCTTGATATATCAGTGCTTTTCATTTGGAAGACTTCGACCTTTTGCTAGCAAAACTGATAATAGTCTCCTTGTTATTTCATTTATGTGTGTGTTTGTTTATTTTCAGGCTGAAAATCTGTGCTTAGAGATTTACTTACTGTTCTTGGTAGGACTGAAAGTCTGGCACTCACATTACAGATCATGCCAGCCAGCTCATTGTCCCTTCTCCAAAATTAGATTTTATTGAATTTTCAAACTTTGTATATTAATAACTAGAGTGGGGCAAACAACAAATTTACTGGTTTGTAGGAAACTTTCTTTTCCAATTTAAAAAAAAAAAGTATTGAAATTCTCAGCAAACAAAAGTTCTCAGCTCAGTGCCTCCTCAATCACACTGGCATGTTGTGGGTTTTTCAGTCAATACCAGTGACAGCACTTCACTGAATAGCTGTAAGACACTTGCAGGGCCCCTGCAATCAGGGTCTTCATCTTCATCTGGCCCGTGGACATGGATCTTGCAGCTTTGTAGGCTCAGGTCAGACTCACCAGGAACGAAAAGAGTCCTTCACAGGATCAGTCAGAGCAACGAAATGGTTATGCAGAGCAGTACTGATAAATCTGAAATGATTGTGGAAATACATGGACAATCCCTTTCTGGATATTAAATGGAGAAATGCAATACTTTCTCTTTTTTCATCTCTGCCATCATTTGTAGTCTGCAGCCAGCTCTAGCTTCCAGAATACCATGATGAAACACGATAAATTACACTCTTCTAACACCCTGTGAGTAACATACTAGACTATTATTAACGTCATTGAGCTGGGCAGTGTGTATGTGGGGCTGAACAACCTGCCTTGTCCTTAACATTTTATGACTCAGAAGTGAGTTCTGACTTTTCTGTGTGATTCTCTAAGTGTGTCTCTTCTCCTTGTGCTTTGCACATGAGTTCCCAGTCTGGAAAACTAAAAATAGTAGTACTTAATTTGCTTCTTTACTTTAGGGACAGATCTTCAAAGGGGTTAAACATCCTTGGAAATCTTCCTATAAGACTGTAGAGTTTTAAGATCAAAATCTTTTCCCAGAGACTAGGCTAAATTTCTTTTTATTCTTTCCTAATGACAGCTCTATCATCAAAAGCTAAAGTGTAGGTAAAGCCAAAGCTGGACTGAAGTGTGATTTGAAAAGCTATGCAGTTACATAGTGACCCATCAAGTTGTCAAGTGAGTGCAAGCAGTATTAGGTATCCTAAACCATTCTAGTCCTCCTAGAAATCCACATGGACATGCAATTGCAGTGTCAACAAAATTTAGTGGGCAGAGGACCTCGCACTACAAGATTCTGGTCTCTAGGGCAGCCTCTAGTGGAGCTTCTGTTCAGCACAAAGAACTGAATTTAGCCTAAAAAGTTCCTGTAGTTTATTCCAGCATTTGTATTACTTGAGAATGTGATGAATGTATCTATGGAATAACCAAGCACTTTAAACAGAAAGCTATCATAAAGGAGCGGAAATCTTGTTGGTCAGGTATTGACAGATTTAGTGTCTCAGATATCAAAAGTTTTAGTCACTCTGGAAATTCTGATTATTCTATGCTGCTCACATCATGTAATATTAAAAATAATAATACTATAAATTTAGGTTTTATCCAAGATTACAATATAGTCTAACCACATAGTTAGTAAATACATGACAAATAAGACTAGTTTTCCAAGCCAAGTACTCAAATATTACTATAGGCTAACATACTTGCAAGGTTGATATACAGAAGTCCCTTGGAGACAACTATCTGATATATCAAGGAATTCTCAAAGACTGATTATTAATGCACCAAAGCAATATAAATTCAGTGAAACAATCAGAAGACATTAAAGGAAGGCAGTTTTATGTCTGCTTCGGGCCTGTTCTTCATATGTTATAAGTCAAGGCAAATCCCTGTCACTTCATTTTTTTTTTGCTGTGGGATGATGCAAGGGAAATAAGGGGCCCATTTAGCTCTTTTGTGTAGCTCATTTAAAATAACCCAGATTAATGGGGACCTGTCTGTTTTACCCTTGTAGGGGATGATAAATACTAAGAATTATCATTGAAGACATTCAGCTGGCCATTAATAATACATTAGTAAATACCATATGATCAGATTTCATTGAAGTATGTTTTTTTTTACACCAGCTTGCAGCTGAGCCAAGTGTTAGCTTAAATACCAGCAATATTTCATTCATGAAGGGTAAGGGTCCTTCTAGCTTCTACAGGTACACAGGATGCAGAAAGGAGAAAAAACAGGTCCCAAAATACCTGAAATATGGCTGTATCAAAGCTGAGGAAGCATAGAGAATATTTTCCAAACAGGCAGAGAACAGATTATCACAGAAAGTACAATGGTTCTTCTCTTGATTTTCTCCAAAGCTACATTTCATTCTGCTTACACAGCCGAGTTCCATCCTGCATCATGCCGGAAAAAAATCTTTAAATTTCAGGGGTTTCTTTCCTTTCCTTTATAAGGCAAGATTGAAAAATAATAATTTAAACACTTTGGCAATGAGTACTATTTTTGTTCTCACTTCTTCAGGGGCTGTCAAATTAGCTTTGAAATCTTAAAAAGATTATGTCCTTCCCTGGAATTGCTTCTCTTCTAGAAGGATCTGTGTTCTTTTCATAATTTCTTAGGAGATTAAGCCTTTTCTTTCCTGAAAATGGCCAAGATTCTGTTTTGTGAGTAATGACTGTGCTTCCTTAGGTCTAAATTTACTGTTTATGAGCAATAGTCAGTTGTCAAGTTCTTGCATTTTTTTTTTTAATCAGTGACTGCAGGTAACATTCTTCATGCAATAATAGTGAGCAAACCTGAAAGGAAGCTATTTCTTACTCTCACTTTCCAAAGGAATGAAGCACAATGAGGTGCAAGCTTTTTTTATTTATTTTTTTAAAATAAGATATTCTTCTAGTCAGTTTAGTATCTATATATACTTCATATTTCTTGATTGGTCTGGTATATCGTTCTAGGTTGTCCCATGCCAGGACAAGTCCTGTAGTAGCTATTCACTAATTTGTTTTATTTGTGTAATTGATCAGTCTCAGAAACTAGGATTTCTTTAAAAATAACTAAAAAATACGCTGGAATTTTCAAACAATGTTTTTGTTTGTCTATTTTCTGCTGAGTATAAGAGAGCATTATATTTTCCAATCTATATGGTTTCCATTTCCTTCTGTTAAGAAAAGTTCTGGTTTTACATATATATACACATACATGTATGTCTGTGTATTTGTGTATGTATGCATGTGTATATAATAGGCAACACAATTTTTCACCCCTGGGATTTCTGGAGACTTCTAAGAGGATTTTTTTTTAAGAACTGCTGATATAAAGTCCATGACTTTCAGAATTTTAGATAACTTTCAGAAACACTCTATTAAGGATTTAAAAAAAAAAAATGTAATAAATGTAACATTTGTTTTGATGAAGTAACACATTAGAAAATTAGGTATATAAAATCTGACCAATAAAATTTTATGGAAGCATAACTGCCCTGACACAAAAACACACTTCAGATTTAAAATTGTCTCCAAAGTATTTTTTTCTTGTTTTCAGTATTCTTTTTCAGTTTAATCCTATGGCTTACACAGAACAGAGGAAAATCCAGCCAGTGGTCATCTAACTTGACATTAATTGACACTCCACAGTATGTGACCTCCATGCAAATAAAATACTTCCAGTCTCAGGATCTTGGTTTTCTTAGCTCATGGAGCAAAATTTTATTCAAAACTTGTATGGTTTTTCAGCATAATTACAAAGTGCTAAAGTTTCTCTGCCTTACTCATCCTATGAAACCAAATGGACAGAGATGTTTATGTCACCTTGAATTTTGCCTCAATAAGTACCCTGAGAGGAAAATTCATCTTGGATGCTACAGAGAGGTCCCTAAGAGCCTTCCCCCCTATATCAAGGAGTAAGAGACTGTAAGGCAATAAATAAGGCAAAAGCACTCAAACGAATTCTGAAATTGAGGGTTCTCCCTCTAAAGTGATAAAAATTCATTTACTTCAGCTGCAGGTTGCAGGGGAGAGCAACATCATTTGTTTTTTCCCTTTAAATACCTGACCCTGGGTGGAGTGACCACATTGTGTGAAGTGTGGAATTTACTTTTCTCTTTTTCAAAACCAAAGGAAATGGGAAAACAAATTGTGATGATCTCTGTTAAAATTTGGGGTGGTACTTGGTCAGAGAAGTTACCCTCTGCTTTATAGAGCTTGTATTAAACTCAACTCCTGCCTCAGGAAGCAAAGGTATAATTATTTCTCATTAATCAAAGCAATGTCAAAATATCACTTATGTTTGTCTTCACACTCAGAAACAAGGCTTCATTATGAAGACAAATAGGAATAGATATTTAAACCTGCATACACAAACCCACTGTGTTTTCAAATTTCTGTGTTGGAAGATCGAAAGAAATACAACACATAACAAAACAGTTAACATAGTAATTGATAATTTACCCAGAAAAAAATCCCCTTGTATTTATGATAAAACACTTACAATATGCCTCATTGTTTTCCAAACATGAAATTAACTATTAATCTGTTGTAATTGTCTATACAATATAACACATCAGCAAAATAAATGGAAAACTTTACAAAGTTTACAGTTTTTACATAAATCACAAAATTGGGTCATATAAGATCAAGGCAATAAATTTGGAAAGATTGCAGAACACAGGGAAATATGTTCTCCTCATGCGGATTATAGGATATCAAAGGTACTGTCCTGGTTTTGGCTGAGATGGAGTTAGTTTTCTTTCTAGTAGCTGGCATAGTGCTGTGTTTTGGATTTAGTATGAGAACAATGTTGATAACACACTGATGGTTTTAGTTTTTTGCAAAGCAGTCAAGGACTTTTCAGCTTCTCATACTGCCCTGCCAACAAGGAAACATAGGGTGCCCAAGAAGCTGTGAGGGGACACAGTCAGGACAGCTGACCCAAACTGGCTAAAGGAATATTCCATAGCATATGACATCATGCTCAGTATATAACTGGGGGGTGGGCCAGGAGGTGGGGCAGCTCAGGAACTAGCTGAGCATTGGCTCTGGATGGTGAGCAATTTTACTGTGCATCACTTGTTTTGTATATTCTTTTATCATTATTATTGTTGTTGTTGTTGTTATCATCTTCCTTTTCAGTCCTATTAAATTGTCTTTATCTCAACCCACAGGTTTTACCTTTTTTTTCTTTTCAATTCTCTCCCCTGTCCCACTGGAGGAGAGTGAACGAATGGCTGTGTGGTGGTTTTAGCTGCCTGCCAGGTTAAACCTGTACCTAATTAGTTTGTCTCCTCTAATAAAAACAACAACAAAAAATGTTGCTGAGTTTATCTTGAAGTATATATGTAACACTTTTTGGAGTTTCCCTTATACAATTTTGTTTACTGTCTTAAACAGCACTGTTATTTATACTTATCTTGAGATGACTATAATTTGGCTAATGAATTAACCCCAAGTTTTACTCCTTTAACTCTCCTTGAAGCCAGGATAGAGGATTCATTTTTCATTTGATACTTCTTAATGAAATGATAACTTAGCAACCGTGATTGTTTCTAAAACATTACTCATCATAAGTGACAGGGTGTTAGTGTGTCGGCATAAACTCCTGGAGTAATTTACATTGATTGATTAGAAACTATTATTTTATCCATTGTCCTTAAATATTCTTTCGTTCTAGAGTAAACAGCAGTAGCTAATAGACATGGTATCTCACTGCTCTCTGATCGAAGACTAGCTTTTAGGACAAGAGGTAAATGGAGGTCTAATCTTTCTAGTGCCTTTTAGAGGTACTTAACATTGGTCTACAAAGACCTTTGAATGAAAAGAATTAGTAATGGAAGACACCTACTAAGTCATTTGTCCACTCTTCTGCCAAAGAAAGATTGCTTGTCTATGATATACTATGTTTTTAAGTGTGATGTCCAGTCCAATCCTAAATTATTCAGCTGATCTGTTACTTTTTCTATTATATCCTTAGACATACCAGATCTATTTTATAATGTAGGTCAGATTTTACTTTGTTTTATTTCATTTCATTCTTATAATAATGTACTTTGCAACAACTTATACAGTCTTGTCTCCTCTTCTATATGTACTTCTCAGATGCTTGTTGAGTAAGCCAAGCTACACCAGTATCATCATTTTTTTTGGCTATTCAGGCTGCGAAATAATTCTGCCTTGTATACAAAATCATAGGCTTTTACATCGTATTATATTTGAAGATCAAATCTAATTTACTGTCTACAAAATTCATCAAATGTTATTATGTTCTTACATGTTTGTGATGGTATTATGCTCTTCTATGCACTTATTTTCATATACTTCATCCAAGTCATATTTGCAAACCTGTGCATTTAATGCAAGGAATATTGCCCCAAGTGAGCAACATGCCTTACATGTACTGAGTGCAGCTATGCTTTGCTTTTTTGAATTATGCACACTAAGAAACAGAATCTTCTTGGCTCCATAGATGTTATATTGATAAATTTTGCTATAATCTTCTTTATAACCCTCACTATAATGTCTCTGCCTTTAAATATCTGCATATTTTATTATCCCTCTCTTCACTTGTTTTTTTGTGTGTTGTATCTGTTAGACTGAGTAATTTTATTTTCAGCACACATTTCCTCTTTCTTTAAAATTTCTGTTAATCTAACTCTGATTCGGAGGAAGCAGTGACAAGATAGCTCATTTATACTCTAGTTTAGGAGAACTCAGTGCAAATCCTATCTGTGGTATCATTAGAGCTGCCCACACAAATGTAATTGAAATGAAACGTCCAAGGAAATTACATTGGCCAGGACGGCTATTGGAAGCAGGGTAAGAGAAGAAGAGCTTTTATCCTTCCTAAACCATTCTGGACGGTGCTATGGGACGATATGACTCGAAGGAGTTTAACCCCTTATCCTGACAGGGGATCTGAGAAGTCTGTTGAAGAGAGGGTGGGAAGGCGAGGGCGACAGGAGGCAGCATGCTGGACTTCTTCCAGATGTCATTGTGCCCTGAAGAGGTGCCACCTTATTTTTAGTAGGAGAAGGTCTTGTGTAAAATGCCTGTACAATAAAAGAAGCATCCTGGGGGAAAAAAAAAAAAAGGGAAAAAAAAATTGATTCCATTAATAAACTATAACGTTCCCAATTGCCAGAATCAATATTGCTTAACAGGTACATCCAACTGAAAACTAATAGCTACGTATTTTTCTCTTCTAGGATAACTCTTTGGAGTGTTTATTAGAGCGCAAACTCTTCTCAGAATTGAGAATATCACCATCAATCATGATGTGCAGCATATGTGGAATATTATGGAACATCAAAGCACACAAAAAGCACAGAAATCTTTCTTTAAAAGCCCACTTCACTTATAGGCATTTTATAAATAGAATAGTCAGCCCTTCTCTTATACAAGAAAAATGCAGAGTACTAGGTAGCACTTACACACAGCAGTAGGAAACCTGTTTAATAAAGTCAATTTACCTTGTTGATTCAGAGATTTCAGCTATTTTCCAAGTTCTCCATTTAAGAGATTTTTCACATCAGCTCTTAACGTGCTCTTAACAACTACCATTTGTTGAGCTGCAGACTGAACATAATCTGCAGTCAGTGCAATGAACAGTCCTATACTGCATCTGTACTATATCTGTACTTGCTGCCTAGAGCTAATTAATAAGAACTCATATAAAAGAGTTTATTGTTTAATAGTTAAAAGCAGCAGATTTCCATTGATTTACATCATCTGAAGGTCTGATCTAATGCCTCAATAAGTAAACTGGGGGAGAAAAAAGGAAGATGAAAACAGGAAATGGTTATTATCTGTCTTCTATGGCACTGATAGCAATAACTGTAGTAAAACAATAGTTGGCTATTTGACAGCACTTCGCTGCAGCACTCTGCCAGCCTTTAGGAAAGATAGGAAAAAACTATCATAGTGACCTTAAGGAAGATGAGTGGAAATTCAGGAAGAGTATTTCTTTGGGAATAGCTGGACTGTGGAGAATACTGTTTTCCTACTGCTTTGACTTTGAAGGACCATCTTCCTCCACCCCAGCAGAAGATTTAACGGACTGTAACTGATCATCCCTGTAGCCAAGTCACTGATGATGGTCTTTGATTTTTTTCTGGTTTGAGAGAGAGCACATGCTACTTTTCCCATATCCCTGGTATTATTATATTTCCCAGGTATATATATCCAGCAGCTGCAAATGTGTTATTTACTTCTTATAATGACCAATTGCTGAGACGGTGCTTTTTTATGCTTTGGTTTGTTTTTTGAAATAATCCCTTGATGGTTATGACCAGTACCGGATAGCAGAGATCAGTCTAAATGACCACATGATCCAATAAAGCAAGTACCATTTTTAGCGTATGCATCTAGTGAATAGCTTTCCAAATCGTACAGTTATGGGAATTTTAAAATGATTAAGTAAACCAGAATAGAATAAAGAAAGCAAAGGTTCTGTCTCTATTATTTGTAAAGTAGTATATTTGTTCCCTTTCTGAACAAAACAGTCATGGTCACAGAGATCTGTTTTGATTAATTAGTAATCTGTGGTGTCATTCTGTTTTCACAGCTCTATTAAGAACCCATTGCTGGCAGCAAAATGTTCTAGCAGAGTTACTATACACAGATTTCTGAAATCGTATCCAGGAGTGTCTGTGTGTTTGAGAAGAATGGAGGAGAACACATTGCAACAAGACTTACAGCACCTTACAATACCCACTTTCTGAGAAAACTGGCAAGCCCAACAAATATCCACAAGACAAGTTTTGTTTTGTTTTGCTTCTTTTCTATGATGTGGCCCAATAACTTTCCAGCAAGAATAATTTAATGCTGAGAAGTGTAGCACAAAGAGAAGTGTGGCAGAAGTTCCCTCCCTAATTCAGTCCTTTGCCTTACATGATGCCAAGCACTTTTGAAATCTAAACAACAATTAGCTCAGCTGGTAACAAATGTAGCAAAGATGAGGAAATGCTCTTTGTGGCAAATAGGAAATAGAAAACATTAGACAGGCGATGGTTGCAGTAGGATTCAGTGACAGGGCAATGTGCACTGAGGAATGTGATTGGGGAGCAAAGGGGAATGAAAGACAATGTAAAAACAGCAGCACTGTAAAGAGGAATGAGGCAGAACATAACATTATTAAGCTAATGGTTTGAAGGGATAGAATACTGAATTCACTGTGGATGGAGGCAGTACAATATGCACACTACGAAATAGGACATTATAATAAAGACAGAGGAAAAAGTTAGAATGCATTTCCCTGAAGGATTAGGCTATTTGTTCGGAATAATGTATTGCAGTTTTTGGACTACATTCTCAAGCATGGAAATGTGCTTATCTCAAGAGTTATCTGCTACATACATAATGCATATATACATCTATTTATTTATGCACATATGTGAATATACATACAGTGACTTTAGTAATTTTTGACACCAGAATGAGGAGACCGTGACTGTGTTCTTAGCACACAGATACAATTAAGTTTATTTTCTGGAAATAATAAATTCTCAAAAAGGCTGAACACAGTTCCCAGAGTGAGACACTCTGCATGTTTGAATTAATGTTCCTGAGTGCTCCCTTGTTAGTGCTAAGCATGTAGTTTAAATAAAGAAATCACATTTCAGGCTCCAAATACAATTTGCCAGCTTTGCTTCTGGGAAGTGTGAAAGCAGCAAAAGTGAGAGTCATTTATTCACCGTCTGTTCAGCAACTCACCTCTTTATCACACAGAGGTGCAGAAGATGCAAAGTTTAGTAAGTTTTCAGACATCAGGCTGGTAGAAGTGAAGATAGGGTGGTTTTTATTAACCTTATAAACATAGTTTCACTGGGTTTTCATATGCCCCAGACCTTAACAAGTTTGCTAGCAATGTCATTCATATTGTCCCATTGCATCTTATTTTTACAGTCAAATCTGTGTAGTTAATAACTTAATACTTACAGGGGTTAATTGCAAAGTGTAACAGTCGAGTGGAGTGGTTTTGGGTTTTTTTGGTTTTTTGGGTTTTTTTAGGATTAAGAAGTGAGAGAGAGAGAAGATCATAAGAGAGAGAGTGTCATTCAGAAAGGAAACAATATCAGACAGGTTTCCAAAGTTTTTTCACCATGTAAACTAGGCTGCACTGTTTCTTAATCCAGCTGTTAATATCATTCATCTGTGCATGTATATCTAGAGAAGCATTTATAGTGTGTATCTACAGGTATTTGTTGTGAAGTCCTGATTACTGGATGACACTTCTACACATTATGATAATAAAAAATGATAATTTTGATATTTTATTGAAGTGGATTTCTTTGTACTTGGGAGAAAAATCAAAACCAAAACCAACAAAAAGTTCAAGACTCCTTGGTTTGCAGTAGTTTTGCTTTTTAAAAACTATGTTCAAATGAAATAAAAAAGAAAAGCGTATCTACAAGTTTCACAAAGCCTTATAGAAGCATGAAGAATGCCTTCTTGACAAGTTAGCATTACTGTGATATGAAAGAATAACTTGCTGCAGGTAGAGAAAATACCATTTTTCCCCATCCAGATAGTAAAATAGATTTTTATCAGAAAAATAGTGTGCATCATATTTATATAAATTAGTGACACTCTTCTTGTGGTGTCACATTCTGTTTCTCCTGACAGTTCAATACAGAATGAGATCTTGCACACCCCTGCGCACCAGACTTGATCTGCAGTAACTGGAGTGTTTGCATAGGAGACGATGAAATCTGAAAGTGGTTCATTACTTCACAATAATGTGAAGGTTAATGGGTGTCATCACTCTACCTGTATGACGTTCAGGTTTACAGATCAGTTTGAGTGCAAGCCAGACATCACAGTCAATCGGAAGTGCCCTTTCTTGACCCATCTACCTGGTTACATTGTCCACGTGATTGCCTGTTTCGCACTGCTAGCACTTTTATACTGCTCCTTGTTCTTATGATTAATGCGACAACTTCTCTTTCTGCTGGGAGTACAGACTTCTGCATCAGTTCATAGGTGGTCATCTTTGCTGCCTGCTTTCAAATGAATGTCGAGGATGGACAGGGGGTGCTGAGCAATGCCTCGCTGGAAGTCAGACACAATGGAGGGGACAAAAAAAGACACAGGCCAGTTCATTCTGCAGCTGGGGAAGCGAGGGCCGGCTCTTGGACTCCCACACAAGCAATCTTATTGTCTTCATTGGGCTTGCTCGTGGAGGATAATCAGGAACAGAAATCTGTCACACAGATAAAAACTGTAACATATAGTGTAATTTGAATCCTTAGTGAGACTACAGGGCATGAACGCTGTACTGACTTGCAGGTGGACTGCATAGTACTCTCACTTGGCCACATCCGAAGCATCCAAAATCACATTTGCTCAGGTACTCCAGAGTAGCTTCCAACAGAAAATATTGTGCTACTTGAGTTATTGTTCATGTCTGCCTTCCTCCAGTAGCTAAAAGGGGAGGATAAATCATGTTTAGCCTCTGTACCTGCCAAACAGTACTACCGCTCTGGGAAGCAGCCTGTCGCATCTCCTAATAATGAGCACAGAGCCCAGAGCTGAGTACCAGTGAGCAGCAGTATCAGTGCCATGCCCCAGTGCTCCTCCTAGTGTGATAGACAGTGCAGTACCTACTCAGTCTTGTGGATGCATGCCAGCATCCAACCATGGCAAGTTTATATTCTGTCAGAATACAGTACTGACCAGAAAAAATTACTGCATGCATTCTGCGAAATGCCAGAATGCAGGTGATGATATTGGCATTTTTCAGTTTGTTGAAAATAATAGGATTTTCAAGAAAGTGAGGAGGTTAGTGTCTTGATGAAGTCCTTTCTGCAGTCTGTCTAGCAAGGACCTGTATCCGTGGTCCTTGATCCTGACAACCCATGAGGCAGCCACCCCAACCGTGCAGAGCTTCCTGCCCCTGGCTGCAGAGAAGTCTAACAGCGTCCTGGGCTGTATTACAAAGACCATAGCTAGTAGACTGAGGGAAGCAATTGTAACCTTTTACTCAGTGCTTGTTGGGCCACATCTAGAATACTACATCTAGTTTTAGGTTCTCTAATGCAGGAAAGACACTGACAAACTGGGTCAGTTCAGGGTATGCAACAGCATCCTTCTAATATCTGTGAGGAAAGTAGCAAGAAGATGGAGGGAGATCTTCACCGCAGTGCATGGTAGGAAGACAGGGGACAAAGAATTGAAATAAGAGACATATAGAATCAAGGGAGGGAAGGAGAGGAGAAAAAAAAAAAGTAACCAAAGCAGTCATGCGAAGGAACAGATTCACCAAGGCAGGAAATCTCCATCCTTAGAGGTTTTCAAGACCCAACAGGACAAAGCCCTGAGAAACTTCTTCTTACCTCACAGCTAACCCTTCTGTGAGCAAGAAGTTGGATCACAGACCTCCTGAGGTCTCTCCCAACCTGAATCGTCCTTTGATTCCTATGATTTTGATTCCATCCCCATATTTTTATTATGCCAAATATAAGATCAGTAAATGGGACTGTACTTTTCATACTGGGGATTTGAATAAATTAAAAATAGTTCCTAAGAGTAAAAAAACCAAAAAAAACCAAAAAAACCACAACACACCCCTCCCCCAACAAACAAACCAACAAACAAAAACAGAGCAGGAAGTCCAGAGGGAGGTCTAGCAGGGAGAGATCAAAGTTCATATGTGAAGATCTGAGATGAGATGAAATATAAAGACTTGATTCACTGCTGAGATGCATGACTCTTAGAAGTCATTTATAGAAGGACTCAATTATGTATCTTCTGGAAGTTCACTCCTCCACTCTGCATTTATTTGTGAAAAAACAGGGTTGATGTATGTAACCTTACAGGGTGCAAGCCAGTGACAACTCCTTTCTCTTCAGTGAAAAATTGCATTTCTTGGAAAAGGCAAAGAAGTAAAAAGACAAAATTGTATTAATGAAGCAGGTTTATTTTTCCATGTACCTATTATTAAACACTAACTTTTCATTGCTTAGAAGCTTTACCCTAAAGTCTAGTAAATATAATCAAGCTCTAATTAAATGTTAATATAGAGTCAGTGTGTTAAAAATTCATAAGGAGTGAGCAGATGCTGTGTTTTAGTCAGCATTCGCTAATCGACAGGATCAGATCCCAGCTGTGGAAATCCGCTCACTTGACACAGTGGCAGAACAGTTCCTGTTGGCTGGATGTTTAGGACCATTGTATAGGTGGCAGCACACCAGTTTAGGACGCAGAGGCAAAGGCAGAACTATCTCCGACCCATAGGCTATGTCCAGCCCACACTCTAGAAGCTGGACCGTGCTATGAGCAGCTGATGTAATAGCGCAAAAAGCAGTTGGTGATTTGTATCTGCTGACACACACAACACAGATGCTTGTATTGCATTTTTTAAAACTTGTATTTCACTTTTACATTTTAACAATCAATTTAAAGTTCAAATTTCAAAAATCAAAAAAACCTGTACTCTAGCCCTGCTTGACATAATGATCATTATTTCCAATAAGACTTTTATGAAAAAGGTGATTTCTCATTAAAAATGTAATTTTGAAACTGTTAATAAAAAATAGCACTGGAAAAAAAAGGTCAGATTTTATCTTTAATAAAAAGTACTGATGAAATGCTATTAAAAAAAAAAAAAGAGAGAGTACAAAATGGAGTTCTTACAAAAGCTTTTATTGTTGTATTTGTCACTTCTAAATGAACACCAAAGAGAATGATGGTATTTCTTGCTAATGGAAACTTATTAAGTTACTACCTCCTTTATTATTGCTCATTTACCTATTATCTGGGTTTGGGTTTAGTTTACAATTTAAGTTAGATATGTAACTGAATACCTTGTTAGTTAATGTAACTATGTAGTCATAAAGTTTCTTCTATGACCACTTTTCTTCTTCTTCTAATTGTAACATCTGGACTTGGTGTCTCCAGCTAAATTAGATGCTGACTGGGGCACAAACTGTTCCTTTTCTTGAGCTTCACGGGGAAAAAATGCAGAACGTTGGAAGATGGAGGCACTATGCAGCATTGCACTGTATCAAACCATGTCTATTCTTTACTTTAGTGGATTTACCCATCCCTGCCCTTTCTGTCTACTCCCACAAGCCCCCCCAAACAAGCACGTCTCTTCTCCCTTACACTCACACGCTCTCCAGAAAGCATGCAATCTTGGTGCTCAGCCGAGGATGGGACCTAGAATTGTGCCTGACCTTTTTGTGCATGCTATAAAGATGAAGAAAATTTCCTTACTCCTTGCCATGAAAATTCTGGCCATGCACAAGACAAAGCACAGCTCTGCTGCAGCCATCGCAGCCTGAATAGTTAATTATCTTGGTGGGAATAACCCTGACAGCCATTTTGCTTGACTCGTGACCTTGTGCTGTGTCTGCACAAAAGCCAGTGTTACAGCCAAGTCTCTCTTCAAAGTTTTATGGTTCTGCAACAGTGCTGAGTCGGGACGAGGTCTCTACTGTGCTGTGTGCGCATTTTTTCTACTGTCTAAGTTTGGTTCTACAATGTAAAGGAAGGCAAAACCCAACAGAAATTATGAAATGACATTATCTACCACTATGGCTTTTGCCATTACTGATGCTGCACAGAATTTCTGGGAACGTTTTCACAATCATTGTACCTGCCTAAAAAAATGCTGAAAGTCATTATTTCTCTTCACAAAAGGAGTCAAGCAAGAGATTGTTTCCACAGACAATTTTTAAAAGAGTCTTGTCCCCAAGGGAATCTTAGTATACACTGAACTTTGATTAAACATTAAGAAGCTTTTTCTGGGAGACCACTCATTATTTCTCTGCATTGCTCTTCTTTTCTATATGTACATATTCCTGAATTTTATCTGACACAATGTGAAATTCTGTCTGAGACAGACTGATTTGATTTTTTTTTCTTTTTTCTTTTTCCAAGGATTTTAGTTTTGTTAGAAATAGAAAATTATTTTCCAGATATTGTCAAATATCAATATGGTGGCAAGCAGAAGAGGTTCTGGATGAGTTCTTTTTACTGATTCTATTAGTACATTAAACTCTGTTTTCCTCGGTTCTGGCATTTAAGATTCCCTGCACTGGTCATCGGTACATGAGTGGGCTCACGGTACAGTAATGCATGTATGTTTGGCCCCTGGTGATCAGTTTCCCTGTGTGGGTGGTTGGTTTACTCGCCAGGGAAAGACCGTGGAATGGGACTAATATCTTCTGGGCCACCTCCAAGTGCACTATGCTGTTCTGTAAATATGTGAGTTAGAGCTAGAAAGCTAGAGACAGAAGTAAAATGCGTGTATTGCAGATAAAGACACGGAGTGACAGTAAGACTTCATAAATCTCAGAAAAATACTTGTCTTACATCCCTTTTGAAATTTGTGTGCAGGGTAAAATTAAAGCTCTAAAAGGTGAAAAAAAGTTAGAAGTCATTAAGCACATGAAAAATTTTCATGATATTGCATGTCTTACAAAAGTTCTTATTGTCTTGTAGTGGTGAAATGCCTTTGGAGGGATTTTCTGAAGATCTGCATTTCTGAAAAAATGCTTGGTGTTTCTATTATATGTGTATACAATGGACCAAATACTTTGGTTCTGTAACTCAATGTAAACATCACCACCCCTAAAAAACAAACACACACCCCTAAAACCCCAAGCCTCCCCTTCTTTCCATTGGAGGCAGCCAATGGTTCCTTCTCTTTTGCATCGTAGCGTACTTGACTTCTGGATGAATCTGTAAAAAGTCCCTTCTCCCATGTTCTTTAAATGTGAACATTACAGGATAACCAATGTTCTTACTGTTTCTTTGCTTCTTTTCCTTCTGTAAGGAGAGTCTTCTGATCAAATGCACAGGCTCTGTGCCTGCAGATCCCAGATGTAAGAAAAGTTAGTTTTAGAATCAAATCCTGATGGAAAGAGAAGCCTGACTCTTATCCAGCATCTACATTTTCCTGGGCACAGAAACATCCTTGTGTTTCTAGGACTGATTTTTGTAGAAAGCATCATTATTGCCAAAAGAGAGAAAAAGATCTGACAAAGGCAGCTATACCTAAGTCATACTGCTTTAGCTATCATCCAGCTGGCCCCATTTGTAAAAGTTTTTAGAGTTTAAGACTAGTTTCTAAACACGACGGCATTCAAGGATTCAGTGAGGTGCTGAGTTAACCTGGAAACCCACAGTTAGTTTTTGCAAGACCAATGTCTCCCAGTTAAAATTCTAGTCTAGAGATGACATGCTGAGAATATTTGATATTCTATCATCACATCTTTAACATAAAAGATATCACCAATCTTGTGTATATTAAAGATATATCAGATTGGTAGTTTTATTTAATCTTAGTTGTTAGTGAAATCACAGTGTGATTTTGATTTTTAAGTCACAATAAGACCTCTTGGGCAAAAGCAAGTACTGAAGTGGAACATGTTAGCTTGATTTTTTTTTTTTTCTTGCCAACTGCCTAAAGGGATTATGTAATTAAATGTACCAAAAAAAAAAAAACACCCAACAAATGTATGACAACAAATGAATGAATGAATGAATGAATGAAGGTAACTTTCTGAATTAGATTTTTATATTCTGAGATACAGTATTTTGATAGTAAAGCTATCAAAACATAACAGTTTTGTTTCTGAAAGACATGATGAAAACAGAGATATTCCAGTTTTAAATCATTGAAAATGGATGAAATCTCAGTGCTGTTTAAATCAGTGAGAAATCTTCTTCAGTGGATTTGTGATTTAGTTCGGTTATCTCTTTTAATGCACCTTAGATAAACAGAGATACATTCATGCTTTGAAATTATCAGAATTTATTAGTTTCTCTGGAAGCATATTTTTATTAATATGCATTAAATCTTACATGTATGGTTTCCATACAGCTGAGATCTTACAAAGAACTTTGCAACTTCTTTTTCTTTCTTTTTTTAAAACTTGTTCTTTCAGTGCATTTCAGTGCCTATTTACATGGTTACATGCTTTCATGTAGGTCTGGTACTGCTAACTAGTTACAGAGTTTTGGGTTATGTAGTGGGATATTAAAAGGCAGGAGTGCTTTATTTCCTGTTATTTATAGAGCTGAATGACATTTTGTTGAAGCCACAGCAAAAAGAAGTTAAACATAGGTCTAAGAGCATTTACCATCTTCAATGTTAGTCCTGAAAGTAAGTGAGTTTCCTCAGTATTTTATTTTCTGCTACATCACTGGCTGAAACTAAGGAGCATAATCTCTTTGTCTCTTATTGTTCTCTCTTCAGCCCTCCCAACGGGACACATCTTTGTGCAGGATCAACATAAAAAGAGTAGTTACCTTTCTTCACACAACTGGCTGCTAATATAATAAGTATTGCAAGCTGGAGCAGAATCTGGTCCGTGCAGTTGAGTAGGCTTTCTCTTGTGCTTGACTTCAAATATCAGGAAATGGGAATTATGTGTGGAAACAAGAGAAAGAGGGAAAGAAAATCCCACAGGCAGGGACTTCCCAAAGAAAGAAGAAAGAGGAGTCAGATATGGCTGAAGTAGTTTGACCTTGACAAAAAGTTTGGAGAGCAAGTTTCCATGTAGAAGGTGGATTCCTGGAGTGCTTGAGTCTGACTATATGCAAGGAATCACAGGACTGTGTTGTACATTCCTTGCAGATATACAGGCCATGCTGCAGAAATATCAGTCTGGCCTCCATTTTCTATCCCATAGGAAGATCATCAGCAAAGTCCCGCATACTGATTATTTTGTTTATAAGTGGTTATATTTTTATTGATTTACTAACAAAAAGGAATGCAAAAGCCCTGGCATTTTCAAAGGCTGGAGCACAAATTGTTTTGCTTTGTGATGATGCACTAATCCAAAGCACTGCTGCTTTGATAATGATAAAAAAATAGACAAACAAAAAGCACACAGAAGAAAACTTGGATTTATGTAAAGCTTTCTGTACAAATAATGATCTTGGAGCACTTTATTCAAGAGTCAGATAAAAACAAACATTGCCTTTCTCAACTCGGGGGGAAAAGGTATGATGCTGACATAGACTTATAATATGAAAATAATTTGCTGTACTTCATTATTTTCAAAGAGGAAGAAAACAAGCATGACCTGAAGATGACTAGCAGCAAGCATTCACCGACAGGCTCCAAGGAATTGGTAGCTGCCTAAGCTCTTGTACAAAACACATTTTTGGCTGTGATTATTTGCATCTTGTGCATTGGATACTCTTTTTTTATTTTATTTTATTTTATTTTTTTCTTTTTTTTTCTTTTTTTTGTTTTTCCTTACTAGGTGTCCAGATGAAATTTAACTACAAAGCAGCCAGATTTGTACCTAACTCAATAGACTGCAACAGCATTTAAGTGATTAGCATGCTCTGTGAGTTAAAAGTTTAACTTTTTGAGAGAGGGTTCTCATGAAGTTACACGTGGAAATTATCAGCCTAATGAAAACACATAAGCAATGCTGGACACGGATTTACCTTAACTCTCTATCAAGGCTGTCCTCCCTTCATCAAAGGCAGCACATGCTGAGATGGAATCTAAAAAATCCATTTGCATGTGCTTTTGTCAACTTTTCCACAAATGTGACAATGATGAACAGAATCAAAATCAAAGACCCAGTCCTGCTAGCCACAGTGCATGAGCACTTCAGAGCTTAAGGGCAGTAGTGAACTGATCTAACGATTCCTTCCAGGGTGGTTTTAGTTATCCCTATCTGGTTAACAAGTGGGAAGGAAGAAAATGCAGATGTCTCAGTACCATTGAGAGAAAGATGAATCAA
Organism: Balearica regulorum gibbericeps; assembly: GCF_011004875.1. Classification (NCBI taxonomy): domain Eukaryota; kingdom Metazoa; phylum Chordata; class Aves; order Gruiformes; family Gruidae; genus Balearica; species Balearica regulorum. The sequence continues at coordinate 53,788,464 of NC_046186.1, read as the reverse complement.
ACGATTTTGGAGCAATAATGGAAATGACTGACTCACATGAACTCACATGTGTAAATATGCAACTTAGAAAAAAATATTTTAAACAATTTAGCATCATTCACAGGGAATAGTGAATATCAAATGTATTTTTCTACCTGGTATTACATGGAAAACACAAATGCTTATTGGGTTGAGGCCTGATTTAAATTAGAATTAATCATTATGGCAAGCAAGATGTGCATTTAGTAATTAGTTCATACCTTTGTTTGCATCGGTACCCTCTAGAATGACTGCTATAGACCGAATTGGGATTAGTGATAGAAAGGGAAAGAAGTAATAAACGCTTAGTCTATATGTAGCTTCTAGAGACAAAATGCATTGCTCCATCTACAATTTTCCTTTTTTGTTCCTTCTTTTTTTTCCTTCCTTGCCAGGTTGCCTAAATTTTGGAGGTGATTCTGGAGATCTGAGAAATTTCTAAAAAGGATATTTAAGCCAGTGCTGTGTCTCACTATAGGAAGTCAGACTGATATGTGGGAAAATATCTTTTACTGGATATCAGGACTAGGCATTCTCAGATGCCTAGTCTTCTTCCCTAGAAATATCTTTTATTTGCAAATTAGCTCTTTCTGTATAAGGGGTACTTTAGCTGCAAGTGTAAGTGATATCTAAATAATAAAACACTCTCTTTTATGGAAGCGTTCTCAAATCTTGATCTATCTTGATCTATCAGCACTATTTGACCTCTCCAAGAGCCATCTATGTTTAGCAGTTGATTTTTCTTGCTATTCACTGGGGTTCATCCAGGAACAATCTGTGGTGGGCTGACCCTGGCTGGGGGCCAGGTGCCCACCAGAGCCGCTCTATCACTTCCCTCCTTCTCTAGACAGGGGAGAAAAGGTATAACTAAAAAAAACTTATGGGTCGAGATAAGGACAGGGACAGGTCATTCTCTAATTATCATCACGAGCAAAACAGACTGAACGGAGAGAGGGAATTCATCTAATTTATTACTAAGCAAAACAGAGTAGAGGAATGAGAAATAAAATCAGCTCTTAAAACACCTCCCCCCACCCCTCCCATCTTCCCGGGCTCAACTTCACTCCTGGCTTCAACCTCCGCCCCCCTCAGCGGCACAGGGGGACGGGGAGTGGGGGTTATGGTCAGTTCATCACATGTTGTTTCTGCCGCTTCTTCATCCTCAGGGGGAGGACTCCTCTCATCGTTCCCCTGCTCCAGCATGGAGTCCCTCTCACGGGAGACAGTCCTTCACGAACTGCTCCAATGTGAGTCTCTCCCATGGGCTACAGCCCTTCATGAACTGTCCCAACATGAGTTTCCTCCACGGGGTGCAGACCTTCAGGAGCAAACTGCTCCAGCGTGGGTCCCCCATGGGGTCACAAGTCTTGCCAGCAAACCTGCTCTGGCGTGGGCTCCTCTCTCCACGGGGCCACAGGTCCTGCCAGGAGCTTGCTCCAGCACGGGCTTCCCACGGGGCCACAGCTTCCTTTGGGTGCCTCCACCTGCTCCAGCGTGGGGTCCTCCACGGGCTGCAGCTGGAATCTCTACACTCCCTCATCCTTCCTCCATGGGCTGCAGGGGGACAGCCTGCTTCACCATGGTCTTCACCATGGGCTGCAGGGGGATCTCTGCTCCGGTGCCTGGAGCACCTCCTGCCCCTCCTTCTGCACTGACCTTGGTGTCTGCAGATGTTCTTACATCTTCTCACTCTTCTCTCTGGCTACAAAAGCACTCTCTAGCTGTTTGTCTCTTTCTTAAATATGTTATCACAGAGGCGCTGATTGGCTTGGCCTTGGCCAGTGGTGGGTCCGTCTTGGAGCCGGCTGGCATTGGCTCTATCAGACACAGGGGAAGCTTCTAGCAGCTCCTCACAGAAGCCACCCCTGTAGCCCCCCCCACTACCAAAACCTTGCCATGCAAACCCAACACACAATCATAAGGTGTTTTGAGGTCTGTTTTTCTTCCTCATTATGAAATACACATTTTCCTAAAAGAACATTTTAATAAAAAATTGTTTTTTCATGTCCATGATGAATGCTCAGCTTGCTTAGGTACAGACTTCTTTAGAATAGACAGTCTGTAGGTTACCTAGGTAAACTTAGGAATTTCCTGATTTAAGATATCACTATTTGTGGAAGCAGTTGTCTTCTCCTTAGAAATTTTGATATGAAATTTTTAGGACTGTTGAATGGAGAGCATTACTTTTCATAATGACTCACTGCAGCACATTTCTTGTCCCTCCCCATCCTGCCTTCTTTAATTGTCCTTCCATAGATGCTTAAATTCCCCAATTCCAAACTCTGAGTCACTTTTAGTCTCTTCATCTACTTTATTGTCACACTGAGTATCAGAACTTAGGCAACTCTCTCAGAGTTTGAGGCAAATTCTCTCTACTTGTTTCCGAGGTTATGTTTATGTGATCTCAAGCGAGTGAGTGAGTTTGTTTAATGAAAATACCTCCTAGAGCTGTAGATTTCTGCTGCTCAGCTGAGACACTCTAGCAGTGTGTATACGTTGCTTTTCTCTTGTTATGACAGGCATAGTTGATTAGCTGAACCCAGTTGCATCTTTCATATGTAAATTCTGGGTTGGTAGGTGCTCTCTTGTCAACGTTCTCATTCTCATGTATCAGGCAAGAATGGTGCAGCCTGAACCCAGGTCTTCACATGTGAGTAGCGTGTTTGGCTTGCTGTGCCACCTAGTCTTCAAACAGAGAAAATATCTCCTTGAATAACAATCGTTTATAACCTTTGGCTTTGCATCTACTAAGTGCTTCAATGTTTGGGGTTTGCATTAAGTTCTTTTTGATGCCGTTGGAAGAATCGTCTTCTTCCCTGACCTCACAAGCATATACAGCATCTGTCAACTGTGGAGAGATAAATGACATAGATAGGTTGTTATTCTAACCAAAGAAAGAGAAAAGAACTGGCACTGAAATCAGGGTGGCTGGAGGGGGGGGGGGGGGGGGGGGGAGGGCGGCGTTCTTTTCTTTCTTCTTTTTTTTTTTTTTTTTAATTTTTCCTTTACACAAACTTCTTGGCATTGGAAAACGCCATTGGCACTACATCTGGAACCTAAACACCATTTCTCCAAGATGTATTTACTAAAGCATGATACTCACGATAAAATCTGCTCTAGCAGTTTTACAGTACCGTAGAATCAAGTTGTGATCTCTCTCATGCAGTCAATATTCTGTTTTAAACTGACTGTTGCTATTTAAAGAAACCAAATGTAAAAATCTATACTGCATTCCCAAAGTTTTTCTTCTCCATGAAACTCTTCAATGTCAAGTGTTGAAAAAATATCCAAAAGGATACAGATTCTAAGAAGCATTGATATTTTAGGTATTCTAAATTAATTCTATATTAACACAATTTATATTGTATAACTCCTTTTACAACTAGATGCATTGAAGCAGGAGGGCTTTTTATTTATTTAACTAAGAAGTCAAATTTACATAAAAGCTTCTAGCGCTGTAGAAATCTGTAGAGTCTGGAGATAAATGTAATCATCTGGATTTTGGTGTCATTTGCAGTAGCATGCTAGACCTACTTAAATAAATGGAATTATTCTAGACTTGTAGTTCAGAATAGGTACAATTTGAAAGCATTTTAAAGTATAGACTTTTACAGGTGATACAGCTTTTTTTATGACAAATGGACTTATATTCATCATTTTCCTTAGATATAGCCAATTTTACACTTAATAGAAGATAAAGAATACCAACATTAATAGTACTATTAAAACAATTTAAAGTTAAAAACTGTAATCACCCAATTAATATTTACCATCTGAAGATATTTACAGTCATTTCCTCCTCAGCTATTTTAACAATTAGTTTAGGATACCTGTGTGGTTTGATTACAATATTTATCTGCTTTTGATTAGGCTTTTAGAAGTGCACAATAACAGTTGTTACAAGAGTTAACACAAATACATGAAACACAACACTGTGTGCTAGACTTTCAGTGAAGTCCATGGTAAGATAGGCTTATATGAGGTCAAGTGGAAGATGTGAAATGAACTTACGCAAAATAAATCACTGATACTGCTTCTGACAGGCTGTTTGGGCCCACAGAGAAGAACAAGTAGCCTGGTAAGGATGTTGGGTTCAGGTTCTAGAAATAAGCCCACATGAACAGATTTAAAACACTGATCATCCAGGAAATATTTTTATTAATTATTAATAATATTAATATTGGTTCTTTTCTATAGGCAAATGTGATAAAGAGACATGTCATTCTAGATACAAAATAATTTGTTTTCAGAAGAGGAGTAGCAGGACTGACGCATTTACTAAAGGAGAACAGAGGTTCTTTTCCTACTGCTTTTTGGGAGGGTAGGTAATTGCGCTCTTTTTTTTATTGTCTCAAAAGACTGATTAAGAAACTTTCTACCTAAGTGGTTTTGGCAGTCATTGTCTTGGCTGCCACAGTGTAATAATTCTGCTTCTATAAATCTTTATAGTTCACTTATTATGTCCTGAGTTAAGTTGTTATCCTCTCTTAATTCACAACTATCCAAACTTATTTTGGAGGGGAACATAAAAAAAGAATGTTAATTTTATATTAAACAGAACTAGCAAAAATATGATGAGACTTCATTACTCCTTTTTTTTTAATATTCATGTATGGCTTTCTAAACACTTCCATTCCTTGATCTACATTGTCTTAATCACTTATAAATAAACATATATTACATTGGTACAATAACTGCATTTAAAGTTTTTTGTAATTTTTTCTGGTTACATATTTTCTGCTGCCTAATTATCTCCAGAGTTCATTATGTGCCTATATTGTTTTCCAACAGAAGAAATTATACCAAGCTACTACTTGTGCTGGAGGGATTAAACTCATTTCCACATGCGTTTTGAGACAGTCTGATACGATCAACTCTCAACAGCCAATATCTTCCTGCTGCATGTCCAAGTAGAATTATTGTCCTCAGAATGGCTTATTAAAAAAGAATATAGATGGGCCGCTGAAGTTCTCAAATTTTCCCTAACAGTATCTCTAGTTCTGTATGATTTCATTATTATCCCTCACTCAGGATTTCCTGGAATAAATTATTTGGGTCTCAATTAATTGCAGCAACTGAGAGTTTAAGCTATTAGCAAGCCTTTGGCAAATAGCTGGGCATTAGTATTTATTACAGACACAGATGCATGAGAGGTGCAATCAATTTTGTCTTTGTTGGATTTCAACTTCAGTGAATAGTTCATTGATTTTGGAATTTGAGAGGATTCTAGGAAACTATTAAACAAATGGGCAATTTTGGGAACCATTTTATAACACATACAACAGTCTAGACAATAGATGTCACGCCATTTACAAAAAGGTCCTTTTCTGCCTCACTTGGTGCACACTATCTTCCACCTCATTACTTATTAGCCCATGGTAAATTGTGTTCTTTAGACAATTTCTCCCTTAGGTATAAATGACAATAAAAACAATCCTGAAAAGATCTCATATACAGTTTTTGTTTGGTCATCATTATTTTTCTTCCCATTAATACTCTCTATTATTTTAAAATTTTGCTTCTACTATTGTGTGGTAACTTAACCAGTGCATTAGAATTTCAGAAGTCAAATCAAATTTAAAATATCCTTTACTTCCTGTGTTTGGAGGATTGAGTTATTTTCCCCTATGTTTCTGTAATATATGGAATTATTTGACAAAGTTTATGGATTTACACAGTTAGTTTACCCAAGGTAGACTCTCTGACCTTTGTGTAGGATGCATTTGTATAATTTTGGTAACAACATGGAGATTAACAGTTTTGCATCAGCTGGAATTTCCAAACCCCAAAACTTCTAGAAACAAACCCAAAACTCCCCAAAACAAATCTCCCAAAATACATTGAAACAATGCATGAAACATTTAAGCATATAAACATCTTTTAGAAACTGTCTTTCAGGCACTTTGAAAATGTGACTCTGTTGCATTGTTATTCATTAAACAGATTTGATGATATTTTATTCAATATTTGTTGTAGTGTATCATTTAGAAGAGCATTAATTTTCTCTTCTGTGGCTGTTAATGGTTTCATGGCCATGAAATAGTGTATATATTACTGCATAAAATCTTTTTTTGCGATAGTGTAGGAAAATAAAGAAGAACCTTTTAAAACAGGATTAATATTTCCCTCCCAGGATGTAGAATTTCCACTCCCAAACTTTATGTTATCCTTTACTGGCAGCAGAGCGTATCTGCCTATTTTAACAGTCTAATATATCTCATCCTCAAAAATTATGTCTTCAAATGCAAATCTATGCATTTCTCCCAGTTTGGGGGGTGGGGAGGGTTTGCTTTTTTTTCCCCCCCCCCCTGTGCACTCACTTATATAAAGTTTAACATTATTATCTTTTAAGAGAATGGGTTGGTTTTATTGGGGCTTTTTAGGGGCTTTTTTTTTTTGATTGGTTGGTTGGGGGTTTTTTACCAAATAATAGAAACTATTTAGGAATCAGCATAATAGAACTCTTTTTATATATATATATTTTTTTTTAAGTTTGAAACACATAAAATTTCTTCTTATGCCAACCATCATTTATCTTTTATTTTCTTATGAGATGGTGTTTATGTTTAAAAATGAATTTTTAATAACATTTTCTTAAAAACAGTCCTTGCTATTTGAACTGATACACTGAAATACAAGAGTATTATGTCATTAATCTATGTCTGTATTTGTTCAGATGCCATGATGCCTTCTTATCAAACATAAAGTTATTGTCTTCACTGTTTCTTTTCCCTTTAGTGCAAATCTGATTATAGCATTCTTACCTTTAGACCAGCCATATTTTTAGTGATTGTATGCTGGCTGAGCATCCCTTTCTCATTTCATTTTCTTATGCCACTCCTTCTTCAGAGAAAAATCAGTCTCAGATAGAAAACTTACCATTGTTTCCTATCAATCACCTCTTTAAACACCACTCTGCAACAGAGATAAATTTCTCCCATATATGTCCAGTCTTAGATTAGCAGCAGAAATACGTTGTTGGTTATAGAATAAGGATAACAAAAGCTATCGTGGTACATCCCTTCCTGTTATACTACTATGTAGCATTACTTGTAGTTACTGCTTGAGTCTGAATCTGCCTTGTTGACTAATGTGATAAATCCTTACACTGTGTCCTTACTCTACGCAAAACTGTTGCTGTAGACTCATGTACTGCCACTGCTTGGTATAAATAATTTTTTTAAGAAAGAAAAATTTTACAGTTGTAGGTGTCCAAAAAGCACTTTAATGTTCCTCCCAATTAGCTTCTCTCATTTCCACTTGGCTGCTTGCCCTAGTTGTTGCCTTTGCTTTTTGTCACTTACAGAAGATGCCAGCTTAATGTTTTCCTGTTATGAGGCTTCTGAGATATAACCTATTGCCAAGTAAGGGGAGATTCTATGCTGAGGTCATTCATCTCTAGAGTCTTTTGCCTCAAAGTATAATTTCAGCCTTTTAGGAATTTTTACCTATGAGCAAAGTTCTGTGTTAAAGTCTCTAGTTTTATCATAAGGTCAATACCTATATGGAACCACCAGCAATGGATTTTATCAGACTAGCTGAACACTTTGTTGACTATTTTTTAATGTGAGGGAGGAAAAATCTTCAAAAATAACTGGTTGCTGCACTTACAATACGACATTTCATATCCTAATGGTTCTCATTGAGTGATTTGTGTGTTCACAGCAGTGAAGGCAGGTAATACTCCTTTAAACAAATGTTAGGTGATTATATATTAAAAATTAGCTCTTTCCCCTTTGTCACAATTTTCTTGACAGGATCTCGAATATTCACTTTCTGAAAATTTTTATTTTAACTGATAATCTCTTCAGCTTTACATTTTTTTTCCTACTGTTATCTAAATATTGCTTTTTAATGTCAAACAATATTTCCATTTCCGTCTGATCTGATTGATTAATGCAGGTGATTTCGATCTTTCCATTTTTTCCCATGGAGGTGCTGCTTCTTCAGAGGTTTTGCAGATTCCTCTGTGGTTTATACACATTAGTTTTCCTTAGTCCCCTTCTGCAGAGCTCTAAGTGGCAGATCCTGGACCCTGTACAGGAGAGGGAAACATCACTGGCTTAGTGCATCTGAGAGTTTCTTTAAACCTTTTCCAGCTTCCAGTCTATTGCCAAGTGCTTCTGCCTTTCCAGTTTTGTCAGTTCCTAGGAGGATATTTGTACCTCAGGTGCCATTGATTTTATCTGAGGTAAAGAATCTTTAATATCCATCTTGTGACAGAAACATTCCTGTTCAATGCCAAGATTTTTGTAGTTGTTGCTGATTGTTTGTGATATCAGGCTGACCCTAGAGACTGTTCTGGTTCCTCACCTCACTGCTTCAAAGGAACAAGTATATGGGGGTTTTTGTTTTGTTTTGTTTTTTGTTTCCTTTTAACTTCATTCCTATACTTGGCCTCAGATATCTCCAGAGACTTAGTTGGAAGTCTCAGGTTTCCTAAGAACTAAACTATGGATTGGAATGCTCCTTTTCTCTGCCAAATCCAGGACCATGTTATTGCTCTTCTCCACTGCAGGCAGTAAAGAGGATGTGGACCAGTGGACCAAATTTATTTCTCTGAGGCTTAGATCCTTTTACTGAATGGAGCAACCTATTTTCAGTCCAGATAAGTAAGATGACAGCTCATTTTTAAAGTAATTTTGAGTGATTTTAAAAGGCCACCGCAATGCAACATTACTATTCCCATGACATCATTTGAATCCCAAGCATTTTAGAGAAAAAAATGGAATGAAGGAAGGGAAAATACTCTTCTGGAAGAAATACTCTACTTTTACTTCTCCAGGTAAAGGCACAAACCAAGAAACCTGTTTCTGCTTCTCCTAGTCTATCCATGGACTCTGTGAGGAAGGCTATCAAACATCTCCTGTATCATGTTTTTAAATGTTTTCAAAGTCTCTCCAAGGAAAATGTGTGTGCTCATTGACATTCCCTGGGCTATCCTTGTTTGAGATATCTGTTTGCACGAGCCTCTGCTCCAAGTCTCACCACCCACAACTTCAGCAATCACCCTAATTTAATTCCTAGTCCTCAGCAAAGACTGTGAGTCATGCCAGTGCTAAGCCTGGGGGGTGCACCGAAGGAGGGCTGTTCTACTCAGATCTCCTGTACATCAAGACAAGTTCCAGTGAGCTCACCCAGGGAGAAAATGAGGAGTAGTCCCTGGCCACACCTAATGCTGTTAGTTAAACAAGTGTGATCAGCCCTGAATGAAAGGATGGAAATTGTTTTGCTTGAGGAATAACAATATTGAATTCAATTGTGAAATAATACACACCAAATTGACTACAACACTCACTACAGTTAAGTCTGAACTTTAACTATATGTTATAACAGCTGTATTACAATCCAAGAGGGAATTTAGGAAGCCTTTTAAACAAGGAAGAACATAGTAGGTTTGATATTGCTATGGTGTTCTCACACAAAGTAAAAATATCAATAAATAGAACCTGAGTTTCAAAAGTTATTTTCTCTCTAATTGGTTGCCTGCAGGAAAATAGATGGTATTCCAGTGTCTGAACTGGAGCAAGTCCATGTATTTTTACTTGTGTTCTGACAATTTACAATGGCTGAAAATTTGGTCAAGCATTTTATTGACTTTCCAGCAAAGAGAAAAAAAAATCAACACCACAATTAAATCCAGATGCTGAAATAGTAAGTCAGGCTGATTTGGTCACTCAGAATTCAGAATTTATAACTCCTGAATGACACAGCTAACTCCAATAAAGCAAGAAATCAGCACCAGGGCTACATATGTAAACATGATACACTTTTGGAACTTAATGTATTTTGGTCTTATAAAGAAGAATATTAAATACATCTACTGAAACTTTCTTTATTTCAGTGTTAAGTAAAGAACAAAGAAAAGAAAGGAGATTAAAACATCCGTCAACTGATCTGATTCAGACTGAACCAATGAATAGAAAGTTTGATCTTCTTATTGTGGCAATTGTACCTTGGGTCCTATTAGTTCTTAGAGGATCGATCAGATGATTGATTTATGCCTTAAGTCATGATCTTTGGCTTTATCAACAAATTTCAGTATTAAAAAAAGCCTGACTCAGGACACAGGAAGTGTGAAAATGGTCAAAAGTCATTTTTACAGTAAATAAGAAATAACATCTTGCTTTGACTTTGAATTTTTATACACTTCTGTCCCTTCCCAATGTGAATGTGTACATATATATTTATTTGCATAATGCTGTTTCAAATCCCTATATTTTCTCAGAGCAACTGTTACTGGAAGATCCAGAAGAGACCAAATTACTCAGATTTCAGTAAGGAGCTCCCTCCCACTTCTCTCCAGTCCCGTCAGTTTTAATTTCTTGACTCTTTTCCTTCCCTTCACCTGCCCATATCTGATCACTCTCCATTACTAATTACTAGTGCCTGCCTCAGAAGAAAACTGTGCAACAGACTGCAGAAATGCTGCTCTTAAAGAAGTTCAGGACCTCGGAGGAGTGACAGCACGTAGGAGATAGACAGGTATAGCAGCCTTCATCCCTGACTTGGAAGAAAGCCACCTGTGCATAGGAACAAAGCCATGTAGTAACTGTTAGTATCCATGACCGTATGTGATCTCTCTCCACCCCACACAAAGGGCAGTGCCAGCATCCTCTCCTCTAGGTGAGGACATTGGGCTAGGGACTTGGTAGTTAGAAGGCTCAAAGGAAGCTATGTCAGGCAAGTGTGTAGCTTATGGTTGAAGTCCTGGTTTGTGGAGGTGGAAAGAGGTGGAAAGAAACAGAGAACATGGATGTTTGGTTGTTCAGAAAGACAAAGATGTAGGGAGATACATTCAAAGATGTAAGGAGATAAGGATTTGGAAGGTTAAGATTTGTAATTGAAAATTGTCTTCAGATGGGCCCTTGGCACAGACAGTGAGTGACTCACTAGTACATTTTCCTTTTTTAAAAAAACCAACAAACCAAGCAAACATCCTCCCCCAACCATTTACTGAAGGTAAGGCTTAGAACTTGATCCTTTACAGATATCACCACTTTATTTTACCTCTGGAGATCTTGATACATCATTTGGCCCTCAGTACCTATCTTCTCTTTCTATAGATGTGGAAATTCTTCACTCTTGTCCAAGGTTTTTCACAGAAAAGAGTATGAAAGAGTAGAAAAATCTCTTGTTGCTGCTCTTTTTCTTGTTTCTATTCCTATATGCCCCAGAGGAGATTTGGAGTGGAGAAAATGAGCTTTCAAAAAGACTCTAAATGAATGCCTTTCCCCAGAAGGCAAGGAAATAGGGGAAAAAAAAAAAAAATTTAATAGAGTTGAAAGGTTGTTAAAGGGCTAGAGTTTCTTTCATCATTAGAAGACTACTTCTAACAAAGGCTACTTTGCCAAATTAATACTGCAGCTACTAACCCAATCTTTCAAATTATTATCCCTACAGATAAATACTGAGGAAATAAATAAGACTTTATTCCCTCTCTGGGGGAGTCTGGAAGGAGGAGGTATTACAGAAGTGTGACGTGGTAAGTACTTCAACCAGTCCTTTGTAGTTAGGATCATAATTTCACATGGAACCCAGCCTTACTCCCTTACTCCTTGACAGTTTCATAAGCCTTCTCACTCTTCCTGAAGTGGCTCTCTGTACAGTTTTTATGTTATATGACATATGCCAGGTGTTTGTTTTACTTTCCATGTAAAAGCTAGTTTCAACCCTCTGTTCATTCTTGCTTCTGTACTTTCAATATTAAACCAAGGATGGAAGGTTAAAAGTCACTTACTATAAGATAGGATCCAATATTTAGAAAAGTTATAGGTAAATGTGACATATATTTCACTGCTTGAATATCTGTATTTCTTCCATCTGAAGAGAACATTTTTGTTCAATAAGAAATGCTTATGCTGATTCTCGGAAGAGACATGGCTATAAAAGTGTAATACTATTTGGGTCCTTCGAGATTTACTCTACCAATGATTTTCTCAGTACATTACAGAACTAGATACAGCTGTAATATAATGCAGATATGATCTGTGTTTAAATGAGAAAACTTGAACTGAGTAGCTTACCATATTCTCTACTACAAACCTTCTTGCAAAACTAGAATCTCCTCTGAGCCAAACTTAGGCAAGAGCAAGACATAAATTTTGTACATCCTACCACCCTTGCCCCCTTGGATTTGTCAAGAGTCACTTTCTTCACCTCCTGGAGGTGAATGCAACAGCTATTTGACTGTGCACACCACAGTTTCGGAGAAGAAATGGAGATTAACACATTGTTCAGAATGAAAGGAAAGCTTTCATAAGCCTAATATAAACACTCAACAAGGTTAAGACAATTTGGCTAATGCTGTAGACTTGTGAAAGGCTTTATTGCGTGTTTAATGGTGGCAAAACTGTTGCTGTTATGTAAGTGACTGCCCTGTAACAAGCAAGAAAATGTTCCCTTAACAGAATGGTGGATAGACCTTGATTTTACCATGGTTGCTCTTGTTTTTACACAAACATTATTCTATTGAATCAATGGGTATCTAGATGGAAAAACTGATGCACAAGGGAGGAATTAATCCAAAAAATACTTGAACATTTACTCAAGGGAAACATATTGCATAAGATACTGCTTGCCAAACTTTCTTTAGATCAGATCCTCTGCTAAAATAAAATAGCTCTCTAGGTTTTCCATAGGAAAAGAACAAATTAATTATTCTGGTATTTAGTCATCAATTTACAGAAAAGTTACATGCCAAATTTTGTGGTTATATCTATGTGCAATTGCTACAATAAGGCAGTCAGACAAGGTAAGTAACCTCGTTCAGTTCAAGAATTGCAAAGTTCAAAGTTGAACAACCCCATGCACAGATAGATGCTGGGGGCCACCCAACTGGAAAACAGCTTGGCAGAAAAGAACCTAGGGATCCTGGTGGACACCAAGTTGAACATGAGCCAGCAATGGGCCCTTGTGACAGAGAAGGTGAATTTTATCCTGGGCTGCATTAGACAAAGTATTGCCAGCTGGTCGAGGAACATGATCCTTTCCCTCTACTCAGCACTGATGAGGCCATACATGGAGTACTGTGTCCAATTCTGGGCTTCCCAGTATAAGAGAAACATGGACATACTGGGGACACTCCAGCAAAGGGCCATGAAGATGATGAAGGGACTGGAGCATCTCTTCTATGAGGAAAGGTTGAGAGAGCTGGGGCTGTTCAGCCTGGAGAAGAGAAGGCTCAGGAGTTTCTTGTCAATGTATATAAATACCTGAAGGGAGAGTGCGATGGTACAATGAGGACAGAGTCAGGCTCTTTTCAGCGGTGCCCACTGACAGGACCAGAGGGAATGGGCACAAACTGAAGCACATGAGGTTCACTCTCAATGTCAGGAAATGCTTTTTTGCTGTGAGGATGACCAAGCACTGGCACAGGTTGCCCAAGGAGGTGTGGAGTCTCCATCCAAAACCCTTCTGGAAACAGTCCTGGGCCACTGGCTGTAGGTGGCCCTGCTTGAGCAAGGGCATTGGACCAGACGACCTCGAGAGGTATCTTCCAACCTCAACCTTTCTGGGATTCTGAGATTCTGCAACTGCACACATAAGGATACATGAGATTATATGTACACTCTGTATCTGTGCAAAGGGTATTTGCATTTCTGTACAGCATAAATGTATAAACACACAGAATTTTTCATAAAATACAACATAATGCACTGCAAAGGCATCCTAAGTTAAAACTGGATGTAGTAAACCTTACTGTGACAGTACAGACTTCATTATTTAATGTGGGTTTCATCTGACAGTTTTTCCCTGCTGTTTGAGGTTTGTTGTCTCGTGAAAATCTTATAAACTCATAACTGGACCCATATATTCATCTTGTTTTATCTGCTAAGAATAATATCAAGATAACGGGGAAATAATGTACTGGTCTGACAGAGACTGAGTACCTTGATACAGAGTTTGCATTCTCTGATGCAGCAAGATAAATTACAGAGGTTTATTTCCACTTTAATACCTTTTCATGATAGTACAAACAGGGTGACAATTGAAAATAAATAAATAAATAGCTCAAACTGTTAATTATAAACTGCATTTCTCCCTCACTGGATTTGATACACAGTTGGCCCCTTGTCCTTCTACGTTGACTTCATCATTACAGTTCAGTGCGTATATTTTAGTTTTTGGAGGGAGGAGGGAGATGCACAAAAATATTTTGCTTATTGGCAATCTATAGGAAATTTTTAAACCCAACATAATTTAAAATCTTTCAGCTGTATCTTCCTTCAGGCAGGAATAGCTTTTGCTATCTATGGTACTATGTATGTTACTACGTTAATGTTACCATCTTCCTAAGTGTTTACCTAATCAGTATATCAAAACCATGTGCATAATTTTAATTTTTTAGCATAAAATCTTCTGCCATTGATTTTCCAGCATCACTTTTTTCCCCTCTAACTTGTGACACATGCATAATGTCATTGAAGATATTTTATTTTTGCTAGAATGTGATGCCAGCATTTTAGTGCAAATAAATGAGGAGAGGAGGAAAAGCAACAAGGTGACCTTTAAAATATGGGGCTGAAGGTAAGAAAACAAGTTACAAACTGAGAACTGGAAAGACAAGTGGACAAGAAAGTGCAATGGTGTGGTGGGTTGACCCCGGCTGGGGGCCAGGTGCCCACCAGAGCTGCTCTATCACTCCCCTCATTCACCAGACAGGAGAGAAAAGGTATAACGAAAAGCTTGTGGGTCAAGATAAGGACAGGGAGAGATCACTCACTAATTATCATCACGAGCAAAACAGACTGAACTGAGAGAGGGAATTCATCTAATTTATTACTAAGCAAAACAGAGTAGAGGAATGAGAAATAAAATCAGCTCTTAAAACACCTCCCCCCACCCCTCCCATCTTCCTGGGCTCAACTTCACTCCCGGCTTCAACCTCCTCCCCCCTCAGCGGCACAGGGGGACGGGGAATGGGGGTTACGGTCAGTTCATCACAGTATTTCTGCCACTTCTTCATCCTCAGGGGGAGGACTCCTCTCATCGTTCCCCTGCTCCAGCATGGAGTCCCTCTCACGGGAGACAGTCCTTCACGAACTGCTCCAACATGAGTCTCTCCCACGGGCTACAGTCCCAGCGTGGGTCTCTTCCATGGGGTGCAGACCTTCAGGAGCAAACTGCTCCAGCATGGGTCCCCCATGGGGTCACAAGTCCTGCCAGCAAACCTGCTCTGGCGTGGGCTCCTCTCTCCACGGGGCCACAGGTCCTGCCAGGAGCTTGCTCCAGCACGGGCTTCCCACGGGGCCACAGCTTCCTTTGGGTGCCTCCACCTGCTCCAGCGTGGGGTCCTCCACGGGCTGCAGCTGGAATCTCTACACCCCCTCATCCTTCCTCCATGGGCTGCAGGGGGACAGCCTGCTTCACCATGGTCTTCACTACGGGCTGCAGGGGGATCTCTGCTCCGGTGCCTGGAGCACCTCCTGCCCCTCCTTCTGCACTGACCTTGGTGTCTGCAGAGTTTCTTACATCTTCTCACTCTTCTCTCCGGCTGCAAAAGCTCTCCCTAACTTGTTTTTTTCCCTTCTTAAATATGTTATCACAGAGGCGCTGATTGGCTTGGCCTTGGCCAGCGGCGGGTCCGTCTTGGAGCCGGCTGGCATTGGCTCTATCAGACACAGGGGTAGCTTCTAGCAGCTTCTCACAGAAGCCATCCCTGTAGCCCCCCCTGATACCAAAACCTTGCCACTCAAACCCAACACAAAGGGAAATACCACTCCCACTCGTATTTAAAGCAGAGTGTAATGGCAGGCAGATCCAGGGGGGTCAGAGTAACCAGCAGGTATAGTTGCGAGGAGACTCTGCACTGTGGCTTCCAGGTTTGACTGCAGGAGTAAGAGCAAGAGCACGTACAGACTGGCAATCATTTTCAGTGACTCCGTTGTTTATGACTCATCTGAGAAAGGATGAGCAGCATCTGAAGGTAACCACAAAATGAACATCTTAAAGTCATAACAGGCTGGCTTGTGCCATTTGTTCTCTTTGTCACCGTCTGTCATATGTGTAGATTAATGTAAGGTTATTTCCTACTCTTGTTGCAGTCTTTTGCTATGATAATAAAGTATGAGAATTTGAATGTCTAACATGTCCTTGGAGTACAGGAGCTTTTGACATTTTCCATTTTAGTACCCAGCTCTACCTTCCCCAGAAATGAGTACGGCTGTAAATGCTGATGAGTGGAATGAGTAGCCAACCAAAATTAAGAACATTATAAAGGTCAAGGTAATTTACCACTACCATTCTCAGTGTGCCATATTCTAGCCACTAAACAACATCACAAAGTCTGCAGTAAAAACAAGGCAAGAGCACACAGGTTTTTGCGTTCTTTTAGGGGTTTGGGGTTTTTTTGGTTTGGTTTGGTTTTAGGTTTGGTTGTTGGGTTGTTTTTTCTTCCAAAAAAGCTCATAGCAATAGTAACAAAGAGATGAAAAATAAGCCACTTTACAATGCACAGATACTAATTCAATGGTCTTTGTGCTACAAAATAGCTTCCATTTAGTTTGCATCTGAAATGACTTTCAGAAAGAGAACATAACTGAATAAGGTCCATGGAAAACAAAAGCATCAAAGCTATAAGACCCAAGACTAATAAACCAAAACTGTTCTTCATAGTGCTTCATTTTAATATTGTGTGGCTTTTTCCCTTCTTTTTTTTTTTTTTTTTTTAATCTCATACACATAAAAATGGAAAATCAACTGTAACGGCATCATTCTAAAGAGAAATGGAAATATGACATTTGTCAATCCAGCCCAAAATGGTTGCAAAGAATTTATGCATGTTCTCATAAAACACAGCTGTGATACTGCTGTAATTTGAGCCGAATACAAACTGTAATTTTAATGACAAAATGCTTCTGTTGTGTAAAGTTTGCACAAAAACATGATTACATCTAATGTTTTGATCTCATCAAACTGGAGAAAACTGCTACCCGACCCTGGACATATGCTTCTATTATTAAATCTATTCTATTTGCACATCAGTTGCACTTCTGCTAGTTCACTGAGCATTGTGAAAATATAGGGCCAGAATTATTCGGGACAGATTCTGTTAGAAGAGGAAATAATTAATCAGCACATAGGACTGGAGAAAGCCCTTAAGTAAAAGTATTTAATTGCAGAATAAAAAGCCCAGAGTAGACAGGACACACTTCATTGATGTTGCTCCTTTGAAATTTTCTTGAACAGGAATTCATGGCCATCATGTCCAGTGACAATCTCCAGGCATACTGTGATCTCCAATTGCACAGAAAATAGGAAAATAAAGTCAGCTTATCCATCCTTTACAATTAGCTTGCCAGACCTTTTTCATACTAAAATATCTGTGTCAAACTGACTTCCATAAAGAAAAATAACTAGATTTGAAGGGAGTCTTCAGGAAAATGGTACCATTCTGAGCTGTGCGTTTTTAAAAGTTGGAGTTTTTAAAATACAGAACTAAAACCTACTTATTTTTACTGAAAAAAGAAATATAATTGCAGACTATATTAATCCTTTTAATTTAGTGAAATGCCAATGAGGATATAGTAAGTAGTCGGATTTTGGTGGGATTTGTAGTTATAAAATAGCATATTTATTTTGGATTCTTTTTTGACTAGTTTGAAATCATACAGGTTCAGTTACAACTTTTTTACCAAGTCCATCTTTATAAAGGTTTATTTTACTAAATTATATCAGAATTTGAGTGAAAGAATTAAAAATGTTGCAGCATTGTTAAAATATATTTTATTTTGTGGTGATTTGTTTTGCTATAAATAAAATATATCTTGTGTTTTCTAGATAACTTTACTGTAAAGAAGAAAGGTTATCAAAATAGGTAAAGGTTATGGGGAAGAAAATAAACACAAAAGAAAGCCTAAATCCAATTCAACAGCAGATTGCTCTACCAGTCAGACATAAAAGAAAATATATTTTTAGAGGTAGTGTTTAGTTTTGTGCTTCATTTTTCCTACATTCTTTTCTCCTTCCTCTGGCTGAAACGTACCTTGCTTTGGGGACAACTTGACATCCTTTTGTTCGTTAACAGATGTAATTTTTACCTCACAGATGCAGGATCAGGGCTTCTGAAGGCAGACCCCATTGGACTGGTTAGTGACTGAAAAACAACATAAGTATCATTTGTGTCAGTTATGCATTGATTTTAGGATCCACAGAGTCTTTATATATAGATTTATTTTTCATTAATTGAATATAATTTGCTAAAATGGAATGATATTTAGAAAAAATAGGATGAATCATTAAATCATTATGAAGTTTTAGGTGAATGTAATTTTCCCTCATTCCTCTAGACTCGGCTAGGAGACATGTTTTTCTAAAGCCTTAACACATCCTCACACAGCAGGAATCCTTATCTTATAACATTAATAATCCTAATATTGCCCAGCTAGATGGATGTCTCTGCAACAAGATCCCTCAAGTAATTTGCAGAGATGGTGGTTTTCAAGGACATCCTTAGAAATCTTTAGAAAAGTGGAAGCATAGGAACACACTATCAATCCTTCTTTCTAAAGTCCTGAAATGTCCACCTGCTCTAATATCTTTTGGAAGATAAACTAGATTCTGCTATGGGAGCAGAGGAGGCACCTGGAGCTAGTCCGGACTTTGTGCTTCACTAACCTATTGCATTTCAATGACCTTTGGCACTTTGTTCCTGGGTTGGTGGCCCAATGCCATGTAACCAGCAAAAGGAAGACAAAGTAGTTCTGGTGCTTCCTAACAGTCTTGTCCTCTAGATTCCCCAGTATCATGCAGTACAGTTGGGGTTTGAGATAATCAAAACTTTAGCTGAGCTCAGATGTAGTACACTCAAGTAAAAAATTCTTCAGAATGTTAGTGGTCAAAATCTGGAGAGACTGTGCAGGGAGGCAGTGGAATCTTCATCCTTGGAAATACTTTAAAAAGCTTGGAGAAGGCCCTGAGCAACCTAATGCAATTTCAAAGCTGGCCCTGCACTGAGCAGGGGATCAGACTCAAAGGTCTCCTAGGATTCATCCAAACCTATGAAATTCTGGGAGCTGGGTCTCGCAAACCCTTGAGCTCCAGAGAAATCTTAGATGAGTACGTCAGGAGAACTGTACAGAAGGGGTCAGTCCTGATTCATCTGGCATTCCCAAGGTGACATAGTCTACACTTGATGAAGGTTTTAGTATCTACTGACTTATAAGCTACTATAAAGCCATAAAAATATTATTCATTACTATTATTAGCTCAGCTTTCATTACCAAGTAATCGTCTGTTAAAATTCTTTGTTTAGCCTGCTTTTTTTGGGGCAACCAATAAAGAACTAACAAAATTTAGGAGATTCAAGAATTTAAGTAGCAATAGGATTTCAGTTAGCTTCAGAAAGGATCACACAGTGACAATTCTTCTTTCTCAATATACTTTGATAAATACTCTTTTATACAAATCTCCTTATTTGCACCTAGTATGGAATGAATGTTTTCTGCTTATGGCAAGACTGGACTTTGCTAGAGTAATGAAGCGGTCATATTTCTTTTTCTGAAAGGGGGACAGATCATGATATAGATTTTTAATATTTTTTTTTTCTTTTTACACCTTTGTATTCTCAAATAAAACTAGAAGAAAATTAAAAAATATACATTTCTGGTATTTTGCTATAGCTCAGATGTTCAAATATGGTAACTATTTCTGAAGTCAGTATATATCATTTTCTGCTTAAGATGCAGAGAGGATCTGGGAGATAAGTATTCATAAATGGATTTTTCATTTCTTTTATTTGAAATCCTGATAGGCTCTTCTTTTTTGACAGGCTTGTTAATGGCTTTTTGGGTGTTTAAAAAAAAAAAAAAAAGAAAGGAAAATTCTAACTTTTAATATCATCCACACTTACTGAAGGTTGCCATAATCTGCAGTTTTTCCGCCTGGAATGTGCTGTGCTGATCATAATAGCACTGTGATATTTAAGAATGTTATCCCTGCCAACTTGTGGATGAGCCTTTCTAAAAATGATTTCTTTGTTTTGCTGACATGAAAGGAAAAGAGAAAAAATTGCAAGAGGCTGGGGAAGGAGTGGTGGAGTCTGGCGGGGAGGACATGTTTCAACGACCTCTTTACCATTTTAAGAGGATCTCCTTCGCTGCTGCAATGTGTATCCTAGAAGGAGGTAGGGAGCAATCTAATCTAGATCTATTGCTAAAATATGTGGTTAAAGCAGCTTGGAAAAAAGGGCTGCACACTGCAAGAGGAGCACACTGCACAGAGAGGAATGGCTCCCCTTCTCCTCTGAGGTGCGTGTGGGACCTCAGGGAGAAGGGACCCTCCCTAGTCCCCTTTTACTTTAACTGCGTCTTGCTGTCCATGACGACACCAAATCAGAGTATTTGTTGTATTGTCTCTCCCCTACAAACCTAGACACTGAGAATCGGAGTAATTTCATCTAATTAGTTGCCTGAAAGTTCCCATTTTAATCAAAGTAAGTTATTACTTACTATCAATGACTGAGAGAGCCTAGAGGAATGAAAGAGAGGGACCTCCATAGTGCAATTATTCCCATCCTCTAGGGACCAATTCAGACCACATAACACAAACATCTTTCTTAAAATGTGATTAATAGCTCTCCAGAGATGCCCCTTTTTCTCTCCACTGACTGTAAAGGAAGCAGTAGACACCTAGCACTGATGAGAGAGAGGCACTCAGTGCCTCGACAGATTTAGGTAAAATGAATTCCCTTCTGAATTTCTCATATTATTGACACTGTCAAATAAAGTCAGGATAATGAAATGGAATTCATTTAGTACTTTAATTTACAAGTAACGAAGACATGTTCTCTCCAAAACTACTCTTAAAGGTGGGATTATGTGCTGTAGAACTTCATTTGTCTACAAAAATACAAATATAGTACAATGCTAATAATTGCTAAGGTAGGACTAACATAATTTAAAGTACAACAGAAGCTTGTGCACTGATCGGGAATTTGTGAGAGTTTAAGTAAATTGTTTCACTTCTCCTAGTTTCAGCTTCCTTTACTTAACCATAAGCTTATAGCTATGGAGAAGCAGAAATGGCATCAAGAAGAGCAATAGGGATAATCAAAGATTTGGAATAGCTTACATACCAGAAGAGATTAAAATGACCAGTACTCTCCAACCTGAGGGGCAAATATGAAGGAGAATAAAATAATGAGAAATGTGCAAAAGTAAGAAGTGGGAAATTACACATTGCTTTCTGTGATGAAATGATTTGGAGGAACAGAATGAAATCATTAGGGGAAAACTTTGAAATAGAAAAAGGGAATATTGCTTGATTATATTTATTTGAAACTGTAGTTTCAAATGTAGTAGAAACAGCATGTTGTGGATGACAGAAGTTTATATACACTCAGAAAGATCTATCAGAGTCTATCAGATATACATACTTTCTTCCACAAGAAGTCCCTGAATGGCTCATTGTCAAAAGGTTTCATATTTCAGGAAACATATCACAGTATGGGTGTCCTATTCATATGAACTTTCCTAAGACCCTCTACAGAGAAAAGCTGCCCAGCTAATTAGAGCTTTACTTGGTTTGATTCAGAATATTTGTTAAGATATCCATAGCGCATTCTAGATCCTCATACGTAAAGGTCCATAACATTTTGAGTATTATTATAGTTAAAAACTTAGAGTACTAGCTTTATTCACTGAAGCTGAGAAACCACTTTAGACAAGTCACATTCCACTGGTATCAGGCAATTGACTATGTCTGGCAAAATAATATTATTGTTTTCTTTTTCTTCTTCTTTATTTTCAAAATCATATACTCAGAAGAGTCTTCAGCTTCTTTGAAATCAGACAACCTAAGTATATATCTTACAAGACAGTATCTTCACTTGCTGTTTTGCTATGAGTGTTTATTCTTCCTTACTGTTTTATTTTTAATAAATAATGCAAGTTCAGCTCCCTGCCAGTGTACAGTTAAAAACTTAATTTGACAAGTATGCTACTAGCATGCTGGAAACATGATAACTCGATATACTTAATGCCTGACTATGGCCCCATGACAAAAAGGACAACTTATTGTCAGGTTTCCAATATACTACCAATGTGGGGGAAAAAAATAAATCTGGAAGGCACTGCTGCAATGGACTTTCAAAACTTCAGACTTAATCTTTCACAGCTTTCATTGAAATCAAGTTTCCTTCAGCTCCAAATTAGGCATTAATAGTTCAATACTATATTGATATTGAATGATGTGTGGGAACACTAGCTATAGTGACAGATCACAATTATAATTCAAAAATTCCTTTGGGGTCATGACCAATTTTTTTTATGCTTTTTATTATGTGTGGGGTATCCTTCCTACCACTGTAACCACAGAAAGTGGCAATTTTCAATTTGGCAGTTCAGAACTGATTGGTTGTTTTTCTCCTCTAATTGAATGTGGTCATCCCTAAAACCTCCAACCGATTTCACAAGCTTCTATTTTATGTGGATGTAGGCTTGAATTTTTTAATAAACTTGCTTTCATTTAAGAAATATACTAAACAAAACTGCAGATCATTCCATGTTGATGCTGATGGACTTGGGGTATTTCAACTGCCCTTTCAAAGCTTTTCACATTAAAAAAAATATTTCCCATTGATGTCTTAACTACTGACATTTGCTGTAACATCATAGATATCACTGCAAAACATACTAGTAAATTCAAACGTAAATACCTTCTATGTCAAAATCTGCCATTTTGCCTGAAGTAATCACCTCAGGTTCTTTTTACAGCGACTGGTGAGAAGTAGTCATGCCAGAGCTTGACTCACAGGCATCTAAATAAGTCAGACGTATCGACTCCAAAGTTTTTCTACTTCTCTCGCTTTTCTCCAAAGGGACTCTCACGTGGATCAGATTTCTCTTCTGTGGTCAAAATGAGGTGACATGAATCTCGCCTTTAAAAATGCAACAGCTAAATCAAAATAACAACTCAGATCCCAGCTGCTATGTGTCCTTACAGGTGTTTATTTGGTATAAGCACGACAGTGTGTGAGCACTTTGGTATAAGTCCCCTGAGTACTAGTTACCAGATGCTTACCGAACAACAAATACTTTATTTGCGAAACTGGAAATTCTTCCTAGTCTGGAACTCTCCCAAGTCTTGGGTGCTATTACCAATAATACAGCTGGCTTTGAAACCATCTCCTCCTTGTGTAACTTACAGCCAGCATGTTCTTCACTGACCAGAGATGGTTTTAGTGACTGGAAAGTTAATCTGTTGTTTTGTTTTGTATACTATACAAAGAAGCCTGGAATCCGCTCAGTCCTCCCAAAATATTGAGGCATGGGGAGAAAACAGCAAGTCTCATTTTGTTTGCCTGTATTGGTCAGGTAACTACCCCCAGGATCACACAGGCTGCTCCTGTGGTGTGTGTGCTAACCTCTAACATATTCCTGTGAACCTTTCGTCTTCCCATTTTTTAACATGGTGATAATCAGAACAAATTGATTTTGTTTCTCAATTTGCTAAAATCCTCCCAACACTTTCTTCAGCACCAGTGCTGAATAAATCATTGTAATGTTCCCCTGAAGTGAATTGAAAATTAATTTACACAGCTAAGATGATCCTCCTAATAACAGGGTACATGGAATGGGGAAATTGGAAATCATTACCCAGCAAACATTATCTGCATTATTTTTGTAGCTGCTTTAGATTGCATTGTAATAGAAAATTAGGAGACTGGCTGTGAAGAAGTTTAAGAGGGTCCCCTGAAGAGCTTCTGCTTTAAAATTGATTCTTTAAGAAAGCATTAAAAAGCTATTGGAATTGATTGCCTGCTAATATAAAGGAAAAACTCTTTGCCACCATTTGTGTTAAAAAAGAGCATCTTCATTCATGCATGTTATTAAAACTACTGGCCTGAAAGCCCCTGTAGAAAGATAAAGGATATGGATGGGATATTAAAACAGCAATCTTTACTTTATCTGGGATTTAAAGTTAATATGTCGCTTTTATTAATTCAGCAGGAACCATTAGTTAGGATGTCAAATAAGGGATTTACAATTAAAATACTATAGAACAGAGGTGTCTTTAGTAAACAGTGAACCAGGAATTCTTCATTAATCTTCCAAGCATGAGGTATACCCCTGCAAAGAATAAATCCTTCATTTACAGTTTTCTTTATTGTCTGGTTTGCTATGCAGCAGCAATAAAAGTCAGAGCTGATAACACCCCTGATAAGCTCCAGCAACTTCCACTGCTGCGGGGTAATGGTGAATCAGATCTTAGCCAGCAACGCAATGGGATCCACCATACCTTGTTTACAAAGACTCAACTGAATGATCCTTGGATGATGCCACTGTACGTAACACATTTGTAATATTTAAAAATCACGTGGAAATAGGATTTCCTTTCCCGACTTTGAATTGTTCAAAGGTTTTCATGGTTTTCTGATTTCTAACACATTTTGGGCAAATTTCCCTTGTCTGCTTTAATTTGGGATAACAGGAAACAGTAAAGGGCAATGAACATTGAGGAGTAAAAATCTGAATAATGTTCCTATTAGAAAAACAAATGGCATGAGCTTTAAGGCAGCAATTTACATGGGTGTATTCTTCTGGTTTCCTTTCCTTTTTCAAGGGAAAGAGAGATTGTGCGAGAGGGAACACCATCTTGGGAACTTTGCCCAACACAGCAATCAAGGTGAAATCTCCTTAGGTAAAGTTGCAAAGAAATGCAAGTTGATGAATCTTTATTTCAACTGCAGATTCAGAGAGAAAAGGGATAGAAACAGAAGAGTGACAGACCAGATTAGCAGCCAATATGGAGATTAAAAGAAATAGCCCTGTCAGGAAAGTGACAAGCCAGGCACAGCGGAAGGGCACCTAGCTGATAATAGCAGCCAATGTTTATTTATTTTGGATTTTAAATGTCAAACGGTAGGAAAATAGTTTCAGAAAATGAAAAGAAAAAAAATGTTGGCAGAAAACAGGGATGAACTAGCTTAAATGGAAAGGAAGGGTGATGAAAAATGAATGAGGATATTGCCTACAATCAGGACATGATACAAGGACAGTAAATCTTTTTCCAACATTTTATACCTCTGTGTTGGGAAGGAAGATTATTTTGTAACTCAGCCTATGAACCAACACTAATTCTTGGACTGAATATAGCTGAAGAGGAAAATGGAAAGACTGCAAAGAATTAAAGGACTGAAGTTTCTGTAAAGCGAGATAACATTCTTGGGAATCCCTGGTTCAAACTTTATGCATATCAGGTCTGGTGCCTGGAAAATAAGATGTAAAGCAAACCTATAAGGATTTTAACATGTGGCTCAGAATTCAGTAGATAATTTAGTTTGTTAGCCAAACAGCAGGAACTTTTCTCCTCAAGAAAATTCTGGAATTTTGGTCTCTGGCTTTGTCAATCAGTCTAGAAAGTCTTCACATCTTTGGATAAAATAGTACATTCTGAAAACATTAAATTAATTTAATAAAGGCTGATTGTAATGATGAACTCAATACAATGCGTTTTACATGTCACAATAGAATCAACTTTGCTGAAATAACAAAAATTGAAATAAAACCAGGCAAAAATCCATATGCTCTGTGAATCATTTTTGCTTTTTTCACACCAAGATTTCCTGGTAGAAAGCACACCTATGCCAATAAGTGTTCCACCACTTCTAGTAATTACACCATTTTTATGTGTTTATATTTCTTGGGATGTAAGTTTTTAGGAAAAAAATGTAATTCAAAAGCTCTTTCTTGTGAGTAAAAATAAGTATTTTAAAAGGAACTAGTAAAAAAAAAAAAAAATGTTAAAACTTGGGAGGATGCATTGGTAACAGGAAAAGCTTTTATTTACAAAGATGAAAAGTCAATTCCTGAGTGATGAAAGCTATATTAGAAAGATCAAAAAGGTATACATGCAATTCTGAACATACTTACAATAAAACTTCTTAGAAGTTCACTCTCAATTATTTATTGTAAGTGTTGTGACAGTCAATGACTGAAGGATTTAACTGCTTGTATCTACTGTCAATAGACTGACTTTCATTGATGAACATACACAAGTTACCTACAGGCTTCACCTTGTGGTGTGTTTGCTATTCAGAAGTTTGGAGGAACAGGAGAAGGAGGAAAATGAAGAAAAAGCACCAAAAGTCTTCTGAGAGCAAGCAAAGTAAGAGGAAAAGCCAGGTACAAATTTTCTAGGCAGATGTCTATGGATGAGAAGCTTAACATTTTGTGTTTCTCAAAAAAAAATTCCTTAACCTTTTATGTTTTGGTTTTTTAAAGCCTGTTGTTAAAGATTTGATCATTTCAATATTGTGTTGATTTATCTACCTGTGCTGATTATAGCTGAGTTCAAAAAATCCCTGCCCAGGAAGACAGCTACATACATAAGTTGTCACAAGGTAAGCTGGGAAGTAGATTTATTGCATTTTTTACTACTCTCTAACAATAGTCTGAGTGCTTGCTCTCACTCTGCAGCAAAATTGAGACAGCTTACCCCTCACTGAAGAAGAAAACTACCTACATTTACCATGGCATAAGAACAGGCAGTTATTATAGAGTAGCTGATATCATAAATTCAAACTATAACTTACACCTCATTAACCTGTTCAAAGACTGGGAGTCCTGTATGATAAGCACTGTACAAACACACAGGGATAAATATTCCTTGTCAGAAAGAACAAAGAAAACAAAGGATGAGTTTAGAAACAATGATCTGAATTGTAGAAATCAGATGACTTGCTCAAGGACACATGTAAAGACGTGAAGTTGCAGACTTGGGACTTGAATATTTATCTTTGAAATTCCAGTGCTTCCTCACCTCAGCAGTACAAACCTTCTTTTGCAAACAGAGTGTGCATTTAAAATTTACCTATGTTCTTTCACTTCAGCATTGCTATAATTTGCTGAAGTCCCATCCCTACCTAAATCCAAAAAAACAAGTGTTGGATAAGAACACGTTCAGTATACTCACCAAAGGGTCGCTGTAGCACACTTGTTCTGCTGCCCGAGGAGATCCAGGCAGCTTCATGGCCAGGTCCCAGAGGGACAACTTACCTGAGGGACTGCTTGGGAATGCGGAATGTTTGGGCTACTCACATTTGTTTAAAATGATAACTATCACTTTCTCAGCTGCTAACCATAACGGGGTATGCTGAAACAGTTAAACTGGAAGGTGTGCTTTTTGCTGTGACCCTGGAACAGACGCTGCACTGAGAAAAAAGCTGGTCACGCAGTGCTACACCTGCAGACTCACCTTAGAGCTGTAGCAGGTTATTCACAAGACTTCATGAGGCATGCCCTTCTCTCCTCCCTCTCTGCTCCCATGTCAGCAGCCAATGCTGCTTTGGCCTCTCTGAGCCATCCTCCTGGGCACCAGAAGCAGCAGGGAGTAAGGCTTGCTTGTGCCTGCACCCTCCAGGAACCCTTTGCTGAGGAGGGTTCAGGATTTCCACCCGCAGGTCCTAACCCTGGCTCTCACTCTTATCGACGTGCATGTTTCCCCGATGTGCAGCTGGTTAGCACTTTGGAGAGCCATGCCAAAATAATTAGGAAATTGTAGGAAGTTGTAAAAAATGCAAATCAATTAAAATAAAATCATGAACACCAGTCACTGATGCATTACATTTTGAGGAGGGTTTTTCTGGGTTTTTTTGGGGTTTTTTTTTGAGGAGGAGGAAGGGGTGTTAAGCTGGGCCAATCCATACATATACAGGATGGGATATTGGTCTGTGACATGTAGGGGTAAACTACTGTAAAATCCAAAATACTACCCTTAAAAACCCCTACATAAACACTACTTTTATGACAGTCACTTATGACTGTGATACATTTCTGTTATGTCATAGACTATGAAAGTGATTTTACAGATTTATTCTCCTTTTCTGAGTCTTCCAAAATTAGAGTAAAAAGTCATCATTCTACTTTTCTTAGTGTGTTTAAACAGCCCTCTTGCTAGCAACCTCTATTTTTATTGAAAACTGGCACAAAAGCATGATTCCAGGCACATATTGGACATTCAACAGCAACTTTGCATTGCAATTAGAAAGCAAATCAGCATCGCCTTGTAATTAAAATAATAACAGAGCACTGTCTCTTGCTAGTTCCTAATGTCTATCTCTCTCTTGCTCATTTTTTTTCCCTTCAGTTACCACAGTGAACAGCTGTGGTCACATATATGATACACCTGGCATCTTCAAATGTCCAGATGCCAAGCTTATCTTTCCAGTATTGGCATTCATTTATGAATGTAGCTTTATTTGAAGTGGGGATTTGCCTAGAAAAAACATTTCAAGTGACAAGTGTCAGAGAGAGGAGATGCTCAGCAGGAATAATTAACCTCCTGTTTGAAATTTATTTTGAATGGTCATAGGTATCATAATTAAAAGGGTAAGTGAATTATGGGACTAAAGAAATCTTTGCCTATTTGGAATTCTTTAATGAAGGCTTCAATAGTTAATGTTGAACATTTAGGTAAATCTTCAAACTGAGTTTTGCATACACCTCCCTTGGCAAATGGCAAGGCCCCAGATCCCATCTCCACTGATGGTTAATAGACAGGAGTAGGTTAAAAGGTAATAAGATTTGCTTTTCTGGAGCAGTCAATTCCGTCTAAAAGTGCCAGAAGGTACCCTCATGACACCTTCACAAGACAGACTGTATCATTTTCCCCCCAATTTGCTGCAAAATAAATTGAGGATCAAAGAGGTTAAACTACTTACCCATGGATTCATATGAAGCCTGGGGCACAGCCAGGATTAGAAAACAAACTTCCTCACTCCCACCCTATGTTTTGCCACAAGAACCATTCAACATTTGGTAAACAAGAGACTTGTAACTCAGCCATGGAGAAAATACTGCAGTAAAGTAGTTTGTTTTTTTCCATCTTGCAGTGTGAGCAAGGAAGTTCTTGAACCAAAGAAATGACAGTATTTTATAAGGAAGGGGTGCAAATCTTAAATGTTTCTGAAATTCTTCAGCTCTGGGGCTATCAAGTACTGTTCATTTATACATCATATAAAATTATATATACTGGATGATTAAATAATTGAAGAATTCATAAACTCTGAGGTTAGAGGACACATTGTTTAGGATGGTAATCAAAGCCTATGCCTGAATTATTGCAAAAGTGAAACATTAAGTCTAAAAACATTAGTGTCTTTGCAGTATTTTTTTCCTCTGGCCTACCAGTCTCTGATATTTCCTTCCAAGAAGTCATAATATTTTTGTTAATTCACTTATTTAAATTATGTAAGGTCCCCTCTGTAAACTATGGTATTGCATCCCTCTCCTTGTCAAGGTAGAGAGAGGCCATGCGTATCATCTTACTCAAATGACATAAGGAAATTGTTTTGTGATTTGGTGGGGTTTTTTTCAAATGTGCCACCTAAACCAATATCAAGATCCAAGTCTACACAGAATGTACACAGTATGCTCCAGATTTTCCAAACTGCAATAAAATCAAACCTTCTCTCTAAAAGAAAAAGCCCTAGTCTTTCTTTTCTTTAGAAAGTGAACACTTTATGGAAAACTGTGATGCTGTCAAATGCATTTCACAAATTCAACTTATTTCCCCATCATTTACTTGTATGTTTTATCAGAATCACAATGAAAGCTAATCTGGAGCCTAATTTGCTACTGCCCTGTAGCTTTTTTAGGTGAGTTCTGCTGCCCCAACGTGGGAAAGCTCCCGCGAAGAAGGGGGTTCTCTGAATTGCCTGCATTACCTTCCACTGCAATCCTGGAGACTGTCAGGAGCGTTTCCAGGGAAAATCAGACAAAACTAATTATAATGTGCTGTTTACAGGTAAGCAAAGATTAAGGTAGGTCTATTGTTTTCCATACCATATGAGAGAAACTGGTCTCCAGACAGTCCCAAAATCAGTGAGTCACAAATGGAAACAAAAGTTTGAGTTCTGTCTGGTACCTGCTTCTTACAAAGGCTTGTATAAAGTGAACAATTTGGAAAGGGTGAGTGTGGGACAAGACAATTTACAAGCATTTTAAAAAATACTACTATTTGTAACTAAACAAATTACAGAGAAGCTCAAATCAGATAACTTCAAACACCCTGAAAGAACACAGACTAAGCTAAAACATTTGACTAGCAGTAGGCACTACTGGTTTTAAATAGAAATAAGAGAATTTACTGATTTTGTGTTGCTTTGTGCTAAAATGGTAATGAGACATTGAACTTTCCATTGAACTTTTGAGAACAAGTTGATTAACATGGAGAAGTTTAGGACTAGTACTTAGACAAAAAATAAAGGAAAGGGAGAAAATAGCTGAACATGCTGAAGGAAGCATACCAATAAAGAATAACTACTAGGAGCTTTCTAATATTTTCTTTAGTGACGTTGATGTAATAAGAAATCTTGTTTTAATGGAATTTACTGATACCATGAAGTTGGGAAACATCCTCAGTGCAAGAGAGGATGATGAGCTTGGGGATTTGCATAACAGTAATGAGATAAAAATCCAATCATGCAAAGGGCAATGTCATACACTTAGGGGCTAATATTAAGAACTTATGTTATGAGCTTGAAGTATTAGAAAAGGAGATGATCTGTGTGTACCAGTGATGCTTGTGAACTGTAGCAATATGTGTAAAAAAGCAAATGTAATTCTTACTTGTATCAAGTGAGGTATTTCCAGAAGGAGCCATAGCATTTGAGTGGCTTTACATGAGGTACTCCTGACCACTTTTGGACAATTATGCAGTATTTAAGACCACTCAGTAAAGAGCAGGTGAAGGAAAAGCCTCTTGGAGTGATCAGAGAACCATGAGTCCTAGAAGAAGAGTAAGACTGGGTTTGTTTTGGGTAATCTAATAAAACAGAGGCCAAATGATATTGAATTACTATCTATAAATACACAGACAAGGAAACACCAGGGCAAGAGAAGATCTATTTAAACTAAAGGATGGTATTGGCACAAGAACAAATGGATAGAAACTGGCCATAAATAATTCTAGTGTGGAAATCAGAAGGAGGTTTCTAGTCATTAGGAGAAAGATATTCTGTAGACTCCTTGCCTCCCCCACTCAATAAGTTTATGAAAGGGATTGTGAAGAATGACTGCTCATAGCAGCTGAGATTTAGATCCAAAGATCCAGGAGCTTCCAGTCTAGGTTAAATGCCCATTCCTATCTTACTAAATAAAGAAAATATGCTGCACGTGGCATGTCACGCCACAAACCAAAAAAAGTTGAATCTCTGTCTTTGCTGGTTAATGTGTCAAACTGTGTGGTGGAGGAATTAAATAGAAAACAAATATTTTGTAAAAGGTAAAGATGCCTAACCGCAAATTGCTTTATTAAAATGCCTCTTAATAAGAGAGATAGCATGGAAGGGCAAATCCTGTGGCCTAATCTGTGGGGGGAAAAGAAATAAAATCAAATGATGTAAAGTTCCTACATACCCCCTTTAAAGTTTACCGGAGAATTGTGCCAGCCTGGAAAAGGATACTGACTAAACCTTTAGACCATTATTTATTTATTCATACCCAGATTTATGTCAAAGCAAGACAGGAAGAAACACTAAACTTCTTAGTGTAATGAAGCTTGGCGTTTGACTTCCATTATAAACAATGTGAACTAAAACTGCCTGGAGGCACTATACCTTCTGCATCTGGCATTTATACAGCAGATTACCAGCACTCTCACTGACCTTGGTAGCTCTGCAGGGGACACACTGTATTTTCATTTAGCTGAGCTGATTTAAAAAATCTCTTGTCTGTGTGCATCCATATCAGGGTGAAGCTCAACTTGTCTCTATCATTGTGTCAAAGGGATTCATCCGAACTTCATCATGCTCTCAGCAAAGCGCATTTGCAAAGGTGTGAAATCAGATGGCAAGTGTATTTAAAAACCCTCTGTTCCAAAACCCTCAAGCTCTTACATGTGCCTGTTGCCCACTGGGTTCAGTGCAAACAATTATGGGAGTTATTCGTTACATACACTCAAAAGCCTACCAGATCAGAGGATGTAAACATTAAGGGTCAAGCTTTCCCTAGGCTCTTTTGCAATTGTGTGAAATAGCTGGACACAAGAAGTTTTCCATCTACCTACATGTTTCGTGTAAAAATCTTCTCTACCACTTCAAAGAAATGAAGTTTGAAAAGTAGGCCACTGCCATCTGACTTGCTGGATGGTAATGAAAGGCCAACTGACATGAGAGGTTTGGGGGAACAGATGTAGCACTCAAAAGCAAACAGAGACTGCCTTCACTTTCTTTTCTCATCGTTCCACTGTACCTTCAGAAACCAAGTCTCCAAAAATTCTCAACAGACCAGGCACCTCTGGGCCATCCGATCTCAGAAATACTTTAAAACCAGAGTCTGCCTTTTACTGCAATGTACTGCTTTACTTGAAGTTATAATAGTGGTAGCTGTAGCAATATTCCTAGTCTCAATTTCCCTTATTGTTAAGTTCTACTTACAAGAAGACTTCAAATAATAAAAATGCAAAGAATGAAAATGAGTTCTTCTGGCAATCTATTCTCTGTGTGTTTACTTCCATCAAAGTTTTCATTAAAACAGAAACTTAGTGAGTGCAATCCAAACCCTTTGGATTTTCTGAGAAATAAACCAGCCAAGATCATGAATACTGTGCTAAATATGAATTAATTTATTTCTGACCAAAAATATTATTACATGTAGACATATTAATATGTATGTACACCATTATATGTATGTTAACCTTCAAAAGCTTCTTAAAAGATCTGTTTCACTACACATTAAAATGAATATCTACCAAGATGTGTTATTTAGACATAACGGAGTCTATAACACTTCTTTTGAACGTAGCATTTACTGTGCTAAAAGCAGATCTTGTAACTGCACATACTGAGTTTCTGAAGAGCTTTATTTCATGAACTTACAGAATAGAAGAATCTTTTCTTTCATTGAATGATGCAGTAGTCCAAAGAGCATGCTAAGTCAGATATAGCTGTCTAAAATGTGTTCTAAGAATTATTAATATATATACATATACCTGCATTTTGAAGTAGCAGGCTAACTGAAGAACGTACATTTTTTTCTGAGAAGTGTTTACCAAATAATGATTCTTATTTTTCTATTTTTTTTGGTAAATTTTTTCATAGATGTTTTATCAGAAGCAGAAATAACAAAACCCATCATGTAGTAGCTTTGTTCTTGCAGTAGAAAAATACAAACTAACCCCTCCCCCAGTCCCAGCAATCCTGACAAGAAAAAAAATGGGAGAATGTTGGCTTTGCATTTACAACATCATTTTCAGCAGTCAAAAACATTGATCAAAATATTCCCTAAAACTAATTAACCAATTGTAATCAATAGCAGCCTCAGTATTTCACTCATTTAAGCAGGTTTTGTTCATTTGACATGTTTAATTTTGGCTGCCAAGCACAAAATGAGCTTTCTAGTCATTTAATTACCTGAAATTATGAGTATCTTCCTGATAGAGAATGCCGTGGTCATGGAGAGATAGTCGGGGCAGAACTCTTGGCTTTTGTTCCAGAGTCTTTATGTTACTGATGCGGCGCAAAGCTGACCCACTTGCTTCAGTTCCCAGTCCTCAGCCTTTCTCAAAAGTGTTATTGAAAAAAGAAGCGTAGGGGCAGAATGGGGATGGGAAAAGGTAGAATGGTGGGTGCAGTGCCCTATCACATCCTTGGCCATGAGTAGCTTTTGCAACATTGTGGATTAGAATATGCTAAAAATAATCTTAAATTATGGAGCAGATTTTCTTGACTAGACAGGAATTGTAAAAGCATAGGGAAATGGCTGAAAGGTAGCCTCTCCCTAGACATTTGTGCAGGTACTTTGAAAGAATGAATTTTCTGCTGACACCAGTATAAGCATCCAAAATATTGCATTTTCCATATACTTAAAACATGAAACAATGAATGCCTGTCTTTTGAAATTCTTTACTATTTAATGGCAAGCAGTGTAGGGTTATTTGAAGCAAATGTATATTTCAGTTCTCCCTCTAGAGTAATATTTTCTGTTAACAGGTCAAATAGTCTTCTATTTTTTCTGCTAGAACCTGGCCTGTCATGCTTATTGATATGAAGGAATTAGAGACTGGGGAGGGGGGAACTGTAGAATATAGCAATGGCAATTAGCATGTATATTAACATTTAAAGAGTGTTATGTGCCTACATAAGAAATGAGGCATAGTTAGCTGTATTGGTGCTATTCCTATACTGCAACAACTCCTTCAGGTCACACAGCAAGGCAGCAGCTTATCTAAAATGCAAGAGGGAACAAGGAGACATTGTTTCCATCTATCTTGTTGTTTCAAATATGATGTTAGTTCTTGGAACTAAATTTATATGGTTTCATTTGTCTCTTCAACATATGAAGTTTCAAGAGATGCCAATTTATTTTTCATACATATTTTTGAATGCATTCATTCTGAGTGCTGGTTTTCATGTTTTTGCAAGTTCAAAGTGCCTGTCTCACGCAACTTGAGATATAATTAATCACACAGGGGTAGGATTATATGTTTAACACTTAGCCTGTATTTTGAAAAAATCAAAATCTCCAGAGGCTGCTCCATTTTCAGTGTAGTAATGCGTATAAGTAACTTTCCATCAGCAGACATGTTGGAGCAGATATACATAACTTTACAGCTCCTCATTGGCTTCAGAACACAGAAAAAAAAAAAACAAACCCAAAAAAATGCACAAAACAAAACACAGACTTGGTTACACTAATGAAATAGAGTAACTTGCTTTAAAGAAGTTTTTGATGAGGAAAAAAGTCAGTGAATGAGTGTTTGCTAAAATCTCTTCACAGTTAAGCTATGTTTTAATTCAGTATAACTGACACATGATATACATTCACAGCAGGAATATAAAAGAAAAACTAATGAATATTAGGGGGGAAAAATCAGCAAGTGAAACCCTTAGAGATTATTTCTTTCTTCTGCAGAAAATCCAAGCATCAGCTACTGCTCAGATGAAGTTCTGCAGCAAATCAGGGTGAAAATACCCTTCAGTGTTCTGCCATAGCAGGCACTCTGCATGGGATTCATCTGAACAAATGTAGATTTCTACATCTGAGTGAGGCTTCCTTTTTAGTCCCCGCAGAGAAATAGGCACTTCTATGCTGAAATTTTGCTCAGTTTGAACTAAACATCTACATTTGGTCAGATGAATCATGCAATGAAAATGCCTAACTCCCTCCACTGTGCTGCTCTCTCCCAAGCTTAAAGGTGACCAGCTGAGATGTAGATGTCCTTGCTGTACTTTCTGACCTTTATGTGACAAGAATACTACCCTAACCACCACCTCAGCATTAGTGGCTAACTACACCTGCAGCTGCTTACAATTCCCTCTTACCCCGACAGTCATCCAGCTACATGTCCTTGGGCAGCTGTGCACAAAAAACACTCTCTGTGATGACCAGCCTGAGCTGGGTACTATTACTGTCCCAGCCTGTATTGTCAGGTAAATCCTATATGACTCAACAAGTCTATATAGGAGGAGTACTGACTGACTTGAATTATGGTACATTATTTCCAATATAGTAGAATAAGAGCAATGACAAGTTAAGGTCATAAGGAAAAACAGAGAGAGGAGATTCAATAAAAAGAATAAAACTACGTCTAAAACATAAAGCGGAAAAAAACACTTCAGTTAGGTCCATAGCAAATGACAGAAAATTAAGTTGTAAGGTGAAAACCTATAAATAATTTTGATGATTGTTATAAACCACAGTCCTCCTTTGTACTCTGAGCAGAAGTCCTCACAAGGGTGACCTGTACAATCCTTCTAAGGGTGCCCTGAGCTTTCACTCCTCACCATTTCTCTATAGCCATTAACTACACTTCTCATATTCTTCTTTGAACTCCGTGTTCAAGCTGATACTCATTGGCCCTTTTTTAAAAAAATTATTTTTCACATACTTCACTCAATCCTCTTCCTCTCTGATTTATCCCAGAAACTGATAAAAATGATAAATTGACCTTTTTCTTTGACTCAAATGTAGAAACTTCCTGATACCGCAGATGTAGCCCTCTGTCTTCTCTTCTGTTTTCAGTTCCACCTGCACTGTGGACACTAATCGCGAGGGAAGAGCTGTTCAGTACAACACAATGTGTGCAGCAGCTTAGTGTCCTAAAGGAGTCTTTCCTTCAATCTGTTTCGATAAGTATTTTTGTGTGTGTGTATGTGTGTATATGGACATATATAAAAGAAGGAGAAAAAGAAAAGAAAAAGAAAAGTAAGAGCACAAGTCTGAGGGAACTAAATTCTGCTAGGGAAAAGATATTCATTTATAAATGCCATCCAGTAATTTCTATCAAAACTACTCTGAAAAGTAATTTTCTACATGACAATGGTAGCTCAGAAGAGAAATATATATCAATAGCTGCAAATAGTTGATACATCTAGAAAAAACAGCTGAGGAGAATCAAAACCAAACATGAATGGATGGTGGGGCAAAAGTATGTCCTGGAGAGTGTCTTGCATTGGCAACACCCAAAGGAAGAATAGAACATCAGAGGTGCCTCCAGCCCAGTATGCTGTCTGCAGCAGCAACCCAAACCAGATGGCAGAGAGTGAGTGAGAACTAGCAACCATTGTTCCTCCCAGCTAATCCCATAGACTTCAACACCTTTCAGCTCAGGCCATTTTCTGAGCCAGATAGGGTTTGTCTGTTTAGTAACCTCCCATGGATATCTCTTCCAAGAATGTATCCAGTCTCCCTTGAACCCATGCATCCACAACATCTTTTGGTGAGGAGCTCCTCAGGTCTGCTACCTAAAAATTAGGTCATTCTAAATGCAACAATTGTGAGGTAAAAATCAGGACAAAAGAGTAAAACAAAACTAACTAAGAACTATCCATCTTTAATTCTTATAGCATAGACCAAGAACAAATATTGAGGTTTTCCACAAACCTATTACACTTTCAGATATAACCCATCTATTTATAAAAGATTTATTTATTCTGCAGCACTATTTAGGTACTCAAAACTTCCTGCTACTCTCTCCAAATGGCTCCTTCACATTAGGACTAATGGTCATTCTGTAAAGCTTTGACTCTTTTTGTATAGACGTAATTCACTTAATGCTAGAGTCAATGTCACTTACCCATGGAATTGCAAGGCTGTCATCGCTGAGACACTTTTCAGTCCGTTTGCTTGGTTTTGCCAGAATACCATAGGTGGAGCTTTAATTTTTACTGACTCATGCCAGTAAACTAGTAGCCCCATCCCGACTCCAGACTTTTCAATGGAGAGATGGAGAGTATTTCTTTTTCTTTGAAGAGAAATCAAATTGTGTTTTAACAATATGTAAGCTGCATGAGGGGCAACCTACCAAATCAAAGTTTTAGGCCTGAACTTTACCTTTTTAGGTCGGCTTTATAATTTCCTGTGATCCTTTTTCATTTTGAATCCCTTTACTTGTAAGAGAATCTACAGCCTATAAATCACTCTTCAGAAATATCCACAGCAGTATCTGACAAAAAAGTAGTGAGCTTTGCGTTTGAATTTTAAAAGGAAAAATTTTCAGAAGGATACTATAAGAGCTAGTAGAAGAAATGATGAATCACTTCAAAATACTTTTTTAAGAAGAACAACTTAATAAATTTTTTTTTGAGAAACAGTGAAAACAATGCTCTGACTTCCTGAAGAAGTTGTAAATTTTCCATTAATAAATATTATTTTTCCCCGCATGAAGGTTGTTTTTTTTTTCTCAGATGCCTGTGTTTCAAGGACTAACAATATAGATAGTGTGAGAAACAACACAAAGACAGTGTCTTTGCATCTTAATTATAGCAGCCCTCTTCTTTCTAGCACTGAACCAAGCTACACCCAGAGCATGAGGAGATAAATGTGGGATCTGTAGGCTTGACGTCTAATATCTGCTACTGAAGATTTGGGATTTGATTTAGTGCCTCTATTGGAAGGTTTGAAAAAAACAGGTCTTCCATCTTCTTTTAATAAATTCATTTTCAGACCTGCAATTTACCTTTTTGGCAGTTTTACGATTCAGAACAATGGGCCTTTTTTAGTTGTGTAATTTTTTTGGCTGTTTCCGTTTTCTCTCACATTTATAAGCAGAAAAGTGGTGTTCAGTAATTTGCAGAATAGGGAAGCAGGAGACATTCATAGCTCCCTAGCTAGAAAACCTTAACCATGATTCCTGATTGCAGA
This sequence comes from Balearica regulorum gibbericeps, assembly GCF_011004875.1. Classification (NCBI taxonomy): domain Eukaryota; kingdom Metazoa; phylum Chordata; class Aves; order Gruiformes; family Gruidae; genus Balearica; species Balearica regulorum. The sequence continues at coordinate 53,750,359 of NC_046186.1, read as the reverse complement.
AAATGTTGGAGGACTATTTGACATTTTTTAATAGTGACAAACCAATACTTGCACATTACCAGACCACATTACATTAACTCCATATACTCCTGCTGTATTGGAATTTCTGAAAAGTAACAAATTCTGAAGTGACATAATACAAATAGCTCCCAGCAGAAAGGAAAAAAGGTTTTCTGCAAGGAGGAAAAGAATCTCACAATAGTATGACTTTGCTTTTATTTCCCAGTAAGCTACCAACAAAAAGGCATCAGTGTAGAGTGGGGGTAGGGGGTGCAGAAGATATTTAAGAGGATAGAAATAAGCTCTGGAGACTAGTGATTCTGATGAATCTCAGACCTGATAAACTCATGACAGCAAGAATTGGCCAAATTTGTGCAAGGCCACCAAAACACACATCAACAACAGGTTGTGTGATGACTCAGCCCATATGAAAGAATGTGATGGCTGCTATGGGCAGACAAAGACAACAGGATTACATGTTTACAGCCTCTTGGGGGACTTTCTGAACTTGTACCTAGAGGCCACTGGTGCATCTTCTGAGTCGACTTCTCAGTTGGCCTCCTCATTGCTGCTCCCATCGGGTAACTCTAAGTGTGTGTGTGTGTGTGCGCGCGTGTGTGTGTAAACTGTGTGAGGAAACAAGTAAAGGTACTATGTGAACAGCTATCTGATATTAATAACAACAGCTAGATTCTTTTAACAACAAAAAATTAATAAACAATAGTCATTCTAATAAAGCTTGGCTATGATCTGTACCCCTGGTTCAAGAACCTGTCAGGGGAAGAAAAGAGGTAACGAGCAGCCATCACCCCTCTGCATACATGCACTGCATCCTATCTGGTGGTGGTTTTGAGTAACACATATACTTTAACTGCATTTTCTTGAAGAATTGTACAATCCAACTCAGAAAATTAACAAGAGTGACACAGCTGTTGGGTGAAACAGAGCAGTTTCTCTATTGCATTGACCTTTCACAAACATGGACGTCTTGAGCACATGGTTCAACCAGTTTTTAAATAAATTTTAATTGCTTTAAAATAAACTGTAAAGGAGAAATAAAATATTCTGTATTCTATATAGATAAAGATATAGAATATAATCTGTCTTCTGTCAACAAAAACAAAACAAAGAACTGCTGAGATTCATGCAGCGATCCAGTTGTGTCAGATCACCATAAAACTGAAATAAGATTGTAAATCAGTCCTGTTATATCTGCAATTCACAGTAGATATTTGGTGCTCCAAGTTCCATTTCTTTGCTAGGAAGCAGCTGCTGGGAATGTCCCTTGGTCAGAAACCAACCCCGATTTCACAGTCCTTTCATGTCTTGCTTGCACATAGACCCAGGATCCCAGGGTCTCACTGCTCCATGTACACATTCCAGCGCTGGCTTCAATCTCCCCTGCCATTAGTACTGCAGCTAGGATGATTAGGGTGATAGGATGATTGGTGTTTATGGGGTTGTTTCTATAGGGAAAATATCTTCCATGCATCAGGACCAGTAACAAGAAAAAGGTTGTGGTACATTCCTTTTCAGGTTGGATCAATGTAAAGAATGTGTTGTTAGCTATAGCATGGCTTTATTTTCATTTAGATCCTTTTCTACAGATTGTGGGAGGAATCATGGAATGATGCTGTGCTTAGCATTTGTCTAAGAAATGAAATCATAGCATTATCCATACAACAAAACATTTGTCTTCACTTTCTCCAGATTTCCACAAGAGTTTACTATCTTATTATAAGGGAAGCACAACCGCTTTTATATTTCTATTAAATTCAGTTGATTAACAGTAAGAGCCAGGGTTGTATTCTTGTTCTTTTGATTCTTGCAGTCAGCATCCTTTTCGGTAAATGAAAGTCCCATAGGGCATCTTTCCTTCCTTTTTATGTATTTGTCTAAACCCAGTAAGAATGGAAGAAACACTGAGGCATCAAAGGAGAGAGGGAAAGAAAAAAGAAAAAAACAAAACAAAACACAAAATCACCTCACTCCAAACAATATAATTAGGACAATTAAGGATCTAGCCTCCACTCAGTACGCATACATAACTCTGATTAATGTTATCGGGAAATACAGACTCACAGACTGGAGAATAGGCCCCTTAGCTCAGAAGAGAGCATTACTCTTGTATCTGAATGTGTCCTTTAAAAAAATGACCCTTAAGTTTATCCCATAGCAACTATTTTCCCTTTTACTGCATATTTGAAACTATTTTAGTTTGAAGTGCTGTCAGGAAACTAAAATCTTGTTATAAAATTCCCCACAGAATTTGAACCACATGTTTAAAGAATCACTTGATATTAATTGCAAGATATGTGGAAATAAATTCTGCGATACCCATGTGGACCATCTCACAGATGGCAAGAGGGCTGTAACAAGGATGTAACAGGGATCAGAGTCTGTCCAATTTATGCTCCTTAATGCAACACCATACAGGAGTATTTTTGGAGAGAGGAAAAAGGAAAGGAAGAGGAATTCGAAACTGGTTTTGTCCCCTTGTTTTCTTAAACGTCATTATGACTAATGATCCACGGACTGTTTCCAGGTCTATATACTGCAGTAACAATAACGAAAATGGAAACATCTATATGCAGATATGGGCTCCAGTAAAAAAACTCTCTCATACAAATACAATACTTCTGTTCCAATTTTCCACATTGTAGAAGGGAGGAAACCTATCTTAGCAAGCCATTTACTGAAACAATCTCAAAACCTATTTCATTAACTCATGGTCCTCATATCAGCTGACAAGAAAAATATTTCAAGGTTTTGCCTTCTCAGCTCTTTTGATGGGCAAAATATTATACCTCCCTCACAGACATGCCATCATGCAGGGCTGTTTTCAAAACAGTTTAAACAAGAAATGCTGGACTGGCAATTAAATTCAATCACTCTGTTTAGCTAACACATCCTGAACAACAATCTCTTCTTTTTGCCAATAGAATACAGATGTGTTTCTAACTTGCTGCGTACACTTGAAGGCCATCAGGTCATTTCCACCTGGATATACCAGAGATGGTCCATTGATTTGATACCAGGCGCTGTAATTCACTTGCGTATATACAGTTCAATATCTCTTGTATTCCTCTGTGTGAAGTCTGTTATCTCTTCACTAAAAAATAGATGTGTTTAATCCTGGTAGAATGTGATTCTTCTGGGAAGTTTACTGAGAATGAAAAGTAATTAAATAATTGGTGTGTGGCCTAAGAAGGCTAATGCTCTTAGTTATCTTTACAGAAAAAAATCTGAGGTCAACTGGAGTCTTTTAGTTGGCTTCACAGAATGTTGTAGCTAAAAGGAATCATTAAATTTTCTAGTCTGAACTCCTTCACATAAAATTTCATCCAATTATCTTTCTAGTGTTTTCACTAAATCATTTTTTTGCTAAAGCATATCTTTCAAAAAGGCATCCAACCTTGATTTTAGGACCTTAGCTGTTGAAGGACTGGTCACATCAATACATATATTGTTCAAGAGATTAAAATCTGTGAGAAAATAACATTTTCAAACTTGTGCTTTTCAAGCATTGGAATTTGCTTGATTTATATTTCTAGAAATTGGCTCTTGTCCTTCCTATCATTGATAAGTTTTAGCCTTTCACCACCCACTATTTTCCTGAGAAATTTATTCATGGAAATAAGTAATTTCTTAGTCCCTCCTTAAAACCAAAACCAAACCCAAACCAAACAGATTTGTCTGTCTTCATAAATCCTGATCTAGATCTAGTTAATTAGAAGCTACCTTCAAATAGTTTCTCTAGTTTTAAATCACGTCTGTATGAGACACAAAATATTTCATTCTTTTTCTTCCACAGTTTTTAACATGGATTTAGAAACAAGAATAAAAGAGTGGTTTGCAGCTAACAGTCTGACTTAAGCCACATTCAGATGCAGAATTACATAAATGTATCCTAAATATGAGTCAGTGTTTCCTTATCTATAATTCTAAAATTTGTTTTGCTCTTTTATTATAGCATCACACTGGACAGTTTCTTCTCTTCTATAACCACTTCCTGGAGACATTGCTTTCCAGAGTTGCAGACCCTCATTCTGTAATAATAGTTACATACTTCAGTTTTAGATTTATAACTTAGACCTATGCAAATATGATTCCAAGTTATGCTACTACTATGCATTTCAGGCATTTTCTACTGATCTTCAGCTGTCCTTCTTCATGTAACAATGAACTTCTATAGTGGATGCTAGCATGGTACTAGTACCTAAAGCTAGCTCCTTTTAACTTTGCACAAAGTTAAATATAAAATAAGGGCTAGTGACTGGCATGGGTGAGTTTCAAGCTAGCGAGCTTGTACATTTGACTGAAAAGAGTAGGAAGCGCTGCAATAGAAGATATATTACATCATTCTCAAATGCAACTGTGCCAGCAACAGCAGCTGGGAAGAGTATGGGGTTCTAATTACAGATTGCATCAATCTCTGTGAACAGAAGCAAATCTCCTTCCTAGGTTTCAGAGTTGCAGCTTGCTTGGAGAGGCATAATGAGAGAGGATTAAATGTTCACTTACAATAGGATGACATTATAGGATGTAAGCAGATGTTGCATGTAAGAGCTCTAATGATATATGTTTCAGTACACCAAAACTTCAAACTTCTAAATTAAGTCTTTATTAACCTAACCGTAGATGTAAGGATCCGTGCCTTTATTTTGGGATGCAGAATCCGTGGTGAGAAGAATGTTATCTGTGCATGTTAAGTGGGATTATAAATCAGCTAGAAACATCTTAAAAGAAATATTGGGAGAGGGTTTCCACACAAGAAGGAGACAATAAATGTTGCATATGAACAGAAATAGTGAAATTACAATGCTAAAAGTCAAAGTTTACCAGATGATACTGAGAAGTAAGCATGTTATCATATTATTTCTCCCAGCAAAACTTTAAGCCCCCATTAAGACTCCAAATTAAAATAGGACTGTTCTAGTCCTTTCAATTAGGAAATCTGTGTTACAAACTGTGGTGGGTTGACCCTGGCTGGACACCAGGTGCCCACCAAAGCTGCTCTATCACTGCCCTCCTCAGCTGGACAGGGGAGAGAAAATATCATGAAAAACTCATGGGTCGAGATAAGGACAGGGAGCGATCATATCCCCAATTACCGTCACGGGCAAAACAGGCTTGACTTGAGAAAATTAATTTTAATTTATTACCAATGAAATCAGAGTTGAGTAATGAGAAAAATACCCCAAATCTTAAAACCACCTCCCCCTCACCCCTCCCTTCTTCCCGATCTTAATTTCACTCATGATTTCTTGATCTTCCCCCCTGCAGCAGTGCAGGGGGGATGGGGAATGGGGGCTGTGGTCAGTTCATCACACGTTGTCTCTGCTGCTCCTTCATCCTCAGGGGGAGGACTCCTCACACTCTTTCCCTGCTCCAGCGTGGGGTCCCTAGCACTGGAGAGAGTCCTCCATGAACTTCTCCAATGTGAGTCCTTCCCATGGGCTGCAGTTCTTCACAAACTGCTCCAACATGGGTCCCTTCCATGGGGTGCAGACCTTCAGGAGCAAACTGCTCCAGTGTGGGTACCTCACAGGGTCACAAGCCCTGCCAGCAAACCTGCTCTAGCCTGGGCTTCCCATGGGGTTACAGCCTCCTTTAGGTGCATCCACCTGCTCCAACATGGGGTCCTCCAGGGGCTGCAGATGGATATCTGCTCCTCATCATCCTTCATGGGCTGCAGGGGGACAGCTTGCCTCACCATAGTCTTCTCCATGGGCTGCAGGGGAATCTCTACTCCAGTGCCTGGAGCACCTCCTCCCCCTCCTTCTTCACTGGTCTTGGTGTCTGCAGAGTTCTTCCTCTCACATCTTCTCACTCCTCTCTCCGGCTGCAATTGCTGTTGAGCAGGTTTTTTTTATTTTTTCCCCTCTTAACTCTGTTATCCCAGAGGCGCTACCACTGCTGCTGCTGGGCTTGGTCTTGGCCAGCAGCGGGTCCATCTTGGAGCCATCTGGCATTGGCTCAATCAGACATGGGGGAAGCTTCTAGCAGCTTCTCACAGAAGCCACCTCTGTAGTCCCTCCACTATCAAAACCTTGCTATGCAAACCCAATACACTAACAATGCAATTGTAGTTCTGAGAAGTTAATGAAATTCTGTTAAATAAATCTGACCTCAAAGCACACACACTATAGTCCAAAGAGTTTGGTTCAACCACATCTCCATTTTGTTTTCTTTTTATTCCTGTTTCTTTGACTTCATCACTGCTGCTGACTTAAAAAAATAATTCCTACTTTATAAGGAAGTTTATTCAACAACAAAGAACGTATTGAAAACCCCCTTAAAGGGTATATACAAATCAGTAGTAGGTGTTAGATGGATTTCCTCTGCATCATTTGTACCATGAAACCAGGTATACTGATGCTCTTGTCCTCCTCTCTGTTGTTTAAAAGTCTATACCAAAACACATAACTCTTCAGGTGTTTGGAAGCCTAAGCAGAGTCTTAATAAATGGTGGCAAGGGAATTATTTAGAGGCAGAAAACCAGATGCCTAAGCCAGGCTTCTGCTTCCAATAGTTAGCACACCTGAGGGATCTTTACATCAGAAGATCATTAAAGCCAAGGCATCTGAGATTTTGTTGATCTCCCGGCATCACATATTCCATGAGCATCCTCTCATAGCAGGACACACTGCTACACTACACTAGCTTTCCTCTGCTGTAAAGGATTCACTGATACACGTGAAAGTTAGGACTGCCTGGCAATAAGACTGGCCTTCAGAATCAGACAGCTATAACCAGACACCAACAAACCCTCCCTCTTCTGTGCCAAGAAAAGATCTAGTGGAAGACTATTGACAGCATCATTTGCTCGTAAAAAACATTGTTTGGATTGTCAATTCAGTTGATGCTAGAAGACAAACAAAATGCAAGGACTAGAAAATCAGAATAATTTCTTTTCTCCTGTTTGATGGAAAGGAACAAAAGGGGATCTGAGAACATTTTAGATCGATATTCCTGATAATTCCTCATAGAGTAGATACCTATCAGCAGAAAATAATATCTTGCTTAAAAAGTTTTCTTGTTTACTAAAAATAATCATGAACCTACAAAATTTTAAAATGGAAAATAATGTTTTTAAAGTATTTTTAATGGAATTCCTTAGATAAATTTTATGATAAACTCCATGGTGCTGTATAGAAGCATCTTTCAAAACAGAAGAAGTGGAAATAAACAATGAGCACTTGTAAACAACTACTATGTTCTACAGCAATTATAGTGCTTCAGAACAGAGTTTTACCTCCGCATTCCTCTTCTAGTAAGAGAGTAGTCCATGCATTCCTCCCTGTGAATGATCTACCTTGTACACCATTCATATCAATAAAGATTTTTAAAGAGTGGGGGTGTCAGGGAGCAGCAGGAGCTGCTCTGCAAAGGAGAACGAGCAGGAACCGAAGGTGACTCCAAGACAGATCGTGTCCTCGTCGACAGGCACCACCCTGGACTACCCAAGCAGACAAGCAGGACAGGATGGTCACAGCAGTGGATCCTATCAACAGCCTCATGAAAATGAAATGGTCATGAGATGACGAATCAGGTCCAAGGTCAAGTCAACCCAGGATATTCAGCCAACCTCAGCTGGGGACAAGACACAGATAATCTAAACCACAGATAATCTAAACCACAGCTCAGCAACAACTGCAGGCTGAGCTGAAATGGGGTACCATCTCCCATGTGTAGAGTGTGGGTGAGGGTCCTGGGTGAGGCTGACCAGGGCCACTAAGGCCTATTGTTGCCCTCAGGACTCTGATATAGTGACTCTTTTTTTTTTTTTTCTTTCTTTTAATGTTAAGTACACTGCTTCTGGGATGTACTTATAACGTAATTACTTTTCTTATATTTTGACAGACGTGTACAGCTGTGCTCTTCAAGTACTTAAAATTCTTATTAACATAGGTTTATTCATTTCAATAAGAACAAGATGTAATAACTATTCATAAATATGAAACTGGGTCATATTAGTTCAGTGACAGTGGTTTATTTGTGCCTCAAAGCTTCCTATGCAAAATTAGCCAAAAAATAGCCACTCTTAGTGGTTTCCTAGAATCTATGTATGGAAAGAGGTGGGTTTGTCCAGTCACCCACTGCTGCAGCAATGACTGAACTGCTGAACCACACAATCTCCAGGAACCACAAAAAGTTCAGTGCTCCCTGAAGGCTCCTCTCTCCCTGTTTGCCATTTCTATCCACACACCTGCTTCCAGCAGCATGGCTCCATCCCTACAGGCACTTCCTGGGAACAGTATGTTATTTTCATTGCTATGGCATGGAGAGCTTGAATTTAACACTATTACTTTTATTTAAACACTGCACAACTCAAGCAGCACGAGCTTGGCTTTGACTGCAGACCAGAGCCTCAGGCTTTGAAAATAGAAGCCAAACTTTGTTTTCTATAGTTGCAACCTGCTTCCTTGCTGAAAAATAGCAACTACTCCATGCAGAGCCTGTGCAGAAGTTGTGCAGCTACACAAGGATATAATTTTATTGAAAAGAGTCTCTGAGTAGAGAAAATCTTACTATTGCTGAGGTACTGAATAATGGTGACACAGAGCAAGGACAATTAGCTAAATTTAGAGCACAGATTCAAATCCCTTCACCTTACATTGCTGATTATGTCTATTTTAGGAGCATAGTTGCCAACAGAGAAAGACATTTCCACAAATAAATTAGAATACTAGTGGCCTGGAGGTGCTCTTTTTTTTTCTACTGTCCATACACAAAGTCTAAGCTACTCTCCTGATTTAAGTGATCCATGCTAGATGATTTCACCTAAGCCTAGAATAGTAACTGGTAGAAATATCACTTCTGCAAATCTTTCTTTTTTTCACCCATGTATGCTTGAGTTTAGAATAAGATCATCCAGGTTTTTCAATTGGATGAGAGTACAAAGATTATTCTTTTCCTCATGTAGGCTGCTCAGGAGTTTGTCTTCTGACTGACATAGGTTTCTGTATCCCTGGAAACAGTACTGGGAGGAGATGTGGCTGGTGGGATAGGCATGGTTTTGTTTTACAAACCTGTCCACCTTCCTTTGACGTCTCCTGTTCTATGGCCACCCTTCCAGAAAAACACTTTTTCCCCTGTCATCCATCCATCTATTCTTATATTTCCATCTTGTCTCAACAACCAGAATATGTCCTTTGTTTCGTGTTTGTTTTGGCATGATTGTTTTTTAATTTTATATCTAAATGATAGTTATCTCACTGGATGTCTTTAAGGATTCAGTTGACACAAAGAAAGCAAAAGTTTCATTATATTGGATTTTTAACACTACTTGTGGATTACTTATATCAGACCAGTGTCGTTTAAACCAGTTAATTCAATACCCCTCGGGTCAAGAAGGTTTGCTGATTTTATCATCTTGTCGATACTATAAATGCACTGCCTGGTTGCTCAGTCAACATCTCTGTTAGAAATCCTATGCTTCTTATAACTTAACCATTTCAAATGGCAATTGGACCAAAAACTGGCCTACAAGTACTGATCCACTTACATTGTTTTCAAATCCAAAAAGGAAAACCAAGGACCTTTTAAAGAGCTCTTACTATTCTGAATCCAAGTAAAAGACTGTCATGGTAATGGCTAGACAAAAGCTGTTGCCTGCTCTGTCTTTCTTTCCCATTCCAAGGTAATATTACTGCACATAACAAGTGCTGTTCTGATACTTCATCTTTAATTTAGTCTTCCCTAGAATTTGTCAGCTTAAGCCAGAGACTTAACACTATTTTTATGCAGCTTTTTTGTATTTAACGACAGACAATCCATTCTGCTGTGGAGCAGTAAACAAGCTCACTGCAAGATGCCAATTGGGAATCACAATGGGAAATAACTGATCTCCTGTGTGATATTAGCTAAAATGGTGTGTCCTACAGCCAACCTTGAGACTTGGTAAAACATTTTTTTGTGAGAGATTAACTCACACTTCTTACAAACTGCAGCAAACCCCATACATTATCAGATAATCATGAGGCATTTTCTAAACAATTTTAGTTTATTGAGACACGATTAAAGCTTGCAATATCTACCAGGCTCTGGCTGTGGAAGTCCACTCGAGAGAGGATATGAATGACAGTCAAGCTACTCCAGAGGTAGCACCTAGGCCCAAAAGGCCCATGCCCCAGGTCGTGACCACCCCAGCAATGAAGAAAAGGAGAGTTATCGTCGTAGGGGATTCCCATCTGAAGAGTACAGAGGGCCCGATATACAGGGCAAACCCTCCTCTCAGAGAAGTCTGCTGCCTCCCTGGGGCCCATGTCAAGGACATCACTAGGAAACTCCCCAGCCTGGTACAGCCCTCTGACTATTACCCACTGCTGCTCCTACACATGGGTGGGGACGAAGCAGAGACACGCACCACGAAAGCGATCAAAAGGGACTTCAGGCTCTTAGGGCAGTCACTGAAGGATTCAGGAGCGCAGGTAATATTCGCCTCCCTCCTTCCAGTTAAGGGCAGCAATGGTGGGTGGAACAGGCGGATGCAGTCCATAAATGCATGGCTCCGTTGCTGGTGTCAACGCCACAACTTTGGGTTCTTTGACAATGGGGCAGCCTACACGGCACCAGGCCTGATGAACCCTGATGGGATTCATCTCTCTTAAAGGGGGAAGAAGATCTTTGCCCAGGAACTAGCGGGGCTCATTGACAGAGCTTTAAACTAGGCTCGAAGCTGGAGGGCGATAACATCAGGCTTGCCAGCGACATGGTGTGGGATGATGTGCCCATGTTGGAGGGACAGGGCACTGGTGAGGACCCTCGGCCTACTGCTCAGAGACGTGCTGGATGCACTACAGAACGCTCAAAGCCTAGAGGAGATGAGCTGGGGGCTCTGGATGCAACAGGAACCAACGGGGTAACACTGGGAAGATACATCAAAAGAATCCCAGCCACCCCAGCCAATAAGTCAGCCTCATCAGGGACACAAATGAAATGCCTCTACGCGAACGCACAGAGCATGGGGAACAAACAAGAGGAGCTGGAGACGTGTGTGCGCCTGCAAGGCTATGACATTATTGGCATTACAGAGAAGTGGTGGGATAGCTCCTATGACTGGAGTGTTGGCATGGAAGGGTACAGGCTCTTTAAGAAGGACAGGTGAGGAGGGGGCATCGCCCTCTATGTCAATGACCAACTGGAGTACATGGAGCTCCACCTGGGGATGGATCAGGAGCCCACTGAGAGCCTATGGGTCAGGACTAAAGGGAGCGCTGGGGCAGAGGACATCATAGTGGGGGTCTGCTACAGGCCACCTGACCAGGGGGACCAAGCAGATGAAGCCCTCTATAGGCAGATAGGAGCAGCCTCACACTCACAAGCCCTGATCCTTATGGGGGACTTCAACCACCCTGACATCTGCAGGAGGGACAACGCAGCTGAGTGCAAGCAATCCAGGAAGTTCCTGGAATGTGTCGATGATAACTTTCTCCTCCAAGTGATAGAGGAGCCCACGAGGAGAGGTGCCATGCTGGACCTTATTCTCACCAATAAGGAGAGCCTGGTAGGGGATGTGAAGCTCAAGGGCGGCCTGGCTGCAGTGACCACGAAATGGTGGAATTCAGGATCCTCAGGGCAGTGAGGAGGGTGCACAGCAAGCTCACTACCCTGGACTTCAGGAGAGCAGACTTTGGCCTCTTCAGGGACCTGCTTGGTAGAATACCATGGGACAAAGCCCTGGAAGGAAGAGGGGCCCAAGACAACTGGCTAATATTCAAGGGTCACCTCCTCCAAGCTCAGGAGCGATGCATCCCAACAAAGAGCAAGTCAAGCAAAAACACCAAGAGGCCCCCGTGGATGAAAAAGGAGCTCCTGGGCAAAGTCAAACAAAAAAAGGTAGCCTACAGAGGGTGGAAGGGTGGTTACCCAGGATACGGAGAAGGCTGAGGTACTCAGCAACTTCCTTGCCTCAGTCTTCACTGGCAAATGTTTGAGCCACACTGCCCAGGTCACAGTAGGCAGGGACTGGGAGAATGCAGAACCGCCCACTGTAGGAGAAGATCAGGTTTGAGAATATCTAAGGAACATGAAGGTGCACAAGTCTATGGGACCTGATGAGTTGCATCTGCGGGTCTTGAGGAAACTGGCGGATGAAGTGGCCAGGCCACTCGCCATCATATTTGAGAAGTCCTGGCGGTCTGGCAAAGTTCCCGCCGACTGGAAGAGGGGGAACATAACCCCCATTTTTAAGAAGGGAAAAAAGGAAAACCCAGGGAACTACAGGCTGGTCAGTCTCACCTCTGTGCCTGGCAAGATCATGGAGCAGACCTTCCTGGAGACTATGCTCAGGCACATGGAAAATAAGGAGGTGACTGGTGACAGCCAACACGGCTTCACTAGGGGCAAATTGTGCCTGACAAACTTGGTGGCCTTCTATGATGGGGTTGCAGCATTGGTGGATAAGGGAAGGGCAACTGACATCATCTACCTGGACTTGTGCAAGGCGTTTGACACTGTCCCGCATGACATCCTTGTCTCTAAATTGGAGAGACATGGAGTTGACAAATGGACCACTCGGTGGATAAGGAATTGGCTGGATGGTCACACTCAAAGAGTTGTGGTCAATGGCTCAATGTCCAAGTGGAGAACGGTGATGAGTGGTGTTCCTCAGGGGTTGGTACTGGGACTGGCACTGTTCAACATCTTTGTCAGCAACGTGGACAGTGGGATCAAGTGCACCCTCAGCAAGTTTGCTGACGACACCAAGCTGTGTGGTGTGGTTGACACGCTGGAGGGAAGGGATGCCATCCAGAGGGACCTTGACAGACTGGAAAGGTGGGCCCGTGCGAACCGCATGAAGTTCAACAAGGCCAATTGCAAGGTCCTGCACGTGGGTCAGCGCAATCCCAAGCACGACCATAGGCTGGGCGAGGAATGGATTGAAAGCAGCCCCGAGAAGGACTTGGGGGTATTGATTGATGAGAAGCTCAACATGAGCTGGCAGCGTGCGCTTGCAGCCCAGAAAGCCAACCGTGTCCTGGGCTGCATCAAAAGAAGCATGACCAGCAGGTCGAGGGAGGTGATCCTGCCCCTCTACTCGGCTCTTGTGAGACCCCACCTGGAGTACTGCATCCAGCTCTGGGGGCCCCAGTACAGGAGAGACATGGAGCTGTTGGAGGGAGTCCAGAGGAGGGCCACGAAGCTGATCAGAGGGCTGGAGCACCTCTCCTGTGAGGACAGGCTGAGAGAGTTGGGATTGTTCAGCCTGGAGAAGAGAAGGCTCCAGGGAGATCTAATTGCAGTTTACCGATATCTGAAGGGGGCCTATAGGAAAGCTGGTGAGGGACTGTGTATCAGGGAGTGCAGTGACAGGACAAGGGGTAATGGGTTTAAGCTGAAGGAAGGTCGATTTAGATTAGATGTTAGAAAGAAATTCTTTCCTGTGAGGGTGGTGAGGTACTGGAACAGGTTGCCCAGAGAGGTTGTGGAGGCCCCATCCCTGGAAGTGTTCAAGGCCAGGTTGGATGGGGCTTTGGGCAACATGGTCTAGTGGAGGGTGTCCCTGCCCGTAGCAGGGGGGTTGGAACTAGACGATCTTTAAGGTCCCTTCCAACCCAAACCATTCTATGATTCTATGATTCTATGATTCTATGATTCTATGATTCTATGATTCTATGATATCTGTTGAGAGATATCTGTTCACATGTGCATGTGTACGTGTGTGTATGAAGTTAAAAGTAACTGTAAATCCGACCTGCACTATTTTGTTGCCACTGATACTGGCATAGTACTGAGGTACTGTTAAATAATTTAGAGAAAGATAAGAAAATGTGAAGGATCAAATTTACCTGTTTTCTCAGGTGGCTATGAGCTGCTGTAGTCCATGGCAAAACTGAAGAACTGTAAATGTGAAATAACTGACAAAAGGCGAGGGTTGAGTTTCTGACTGTTTTGATTTAGAAAAATAGTCCAAAGGAGCTAAAATGTGCTGGTGAAGTTTGCAAGCAATCTTAGTGAAATGTTTTCATTACATAGTAAGGGTAGTAAGATACAAGGAAAGAAAATTTAGGAAAAAACATCTTTTTATATCCATCAAGTACTTGCCTCCTCTCAAAAAAACCCAGCCTGGTGTCATATAAAAAACTCAGATCTAAGTCTAACTGGAGTTCCTGTTTTGTTTGGTGGTGAAAATGTACAAGAACGAGAATTTACTTTAAAGTTAACAGCTAACAAACTAAGGAAAATAAATCAGCCTTGGGTTATTTTTATCTTATTCAGGTGATGGAGAAGGTAAAACAAAATGTGACAGAGGGAAGATTATATAGAAGGAAACCATGACTGAGGATGCCTGAAAAATACCTGTCTTCATTTAAACAGATTAGTTGGGGCCACATGATTCACAATCTAATGTTTGTTTTTTTGTAAACAGACAAGGGAAAGACTTGTTATTTTCAGTTGTTTCATCTCAAAGTAATCCTGAATATTGCTGCACAAAGCGTGGTTACCTTCAGTGTGAAAGGATACTGTAAGAAAAATCAAGGAACTCCAAGGCGGGGGGGGAAATAAGAATTAGCGGTCCAGGTCTCTCACAATGTCCTATTCCATATAATCAGGAGGCTGTAATTGGAGATGTATCAGCTTATAACCAGTAAACATTATTCAATTTTCTCTTGCCACCCACTGGCTAAGAATTTCTGTCTTGTACTGTTCAAGTTGCTCTGCAACCTGTCAGTGTTATCTTGATAAGTACCTTGCCTTTCCCAGTTAAAATGCATAGTAGGTCATGCATATGAAAAGCATTCCTATTTCTTGTAAATGATCAGAGCACACATTGTGTCCTGCGGTTATCAAAAAGCCCCTGTGAATATGTCCAACTGTTCCCCAGCTCAGGTGATGCTTAAAGTTGCACAGTATGGGCTTCAGGTATTGCTGCTATTAAATGCTTTTCTTTGACTGGGAAACTTTTATCAGAGAAAGCTATTATCTGCCTTACCTCCTGGACAACACCATAAAGGTTCTTTGCTGCTATTTCTGCAAAGTACTTGCTACATTTTAGTTACTCATTCCTTCCTTTGTGCACATGGATAGATATACATATATAAGTGAAAGTTCCCCATATCATTCTGCAAATGGAAAATTAACAATAGCAATTATCACCATTTCTTACTTAATTGCACTTGCAGGCACACAGCATATAAAATAATGTGCTATTTGAGCACTGATAATATATATCCCCAAACCTCACTGTTACTTGAGGGGAAAAAAATGACAGCAGAAGTAATATTTACACACGACAAATTCATGTGCAATATCGACTCTTCTACTCTGCTTATTTTAGACGCTACCTGCACCATAGGTTTCAGGGTCGGTGGGACAGCAACATTTGTGTAAGGGCAGTACTAGCTCCATATGCCTGGAGAAGGGAACAGTCCTTGTCAACACAGACAAGTGGTGGAAAAGCTTTCTTCTCTTTTGGGGCAATGCTGGAGCCATGGAGGAGCAGCACCTGCTCCTAGAAATGGCTTCACTAAGAAGTGCTTGATGCTGGAGCTTCATGGTAGTTGTGCAACTTGGAACTCAGATGTGTTTCCAGGAGAGCTTAAAATGCAGTAAATCCTGACAGATTGTGATAGGCTTATATTTTCTCTGCTTAGTGTCAGGCATGTAATGTGGATAAGCGTATAAAAATAATGATATTTCTGTCATAATGCAGTTTTGTCAGGCTGTACATGTAGACTACTGGTAGGCAAGTGGGACAGTTTGCCCCAAGACCCATTGCTTGGAAGGATTAGAGAGTCCAAAGTTTTTGAAGTAGAATGAATCATCAAATAGATGAGACATACAGAAAGCATATGTTTGTGAGTATAGTAGAGGGAGTAAAAACTTTTGGCCTAGATCTCTTTGATCCTTTGTATGTCATTACCTTCATGGGAGAGACTCAGCCAGGTACATCTCACAGATTAACAGTTTCACAGAGCAGTGGGGTTTGGAAGGCACCTCTGGAGATCATCGTGTCCAACTTCCCTGCTAAAGCAGGATCACCTAGACCAGGTTGCACAGGATGGCGTCCAGGCAGGTTTTGAATATTCCTGGAGAAAGAGACTCCACAGCCTCTCTGGGCAGCCTGTTCCAGTGCTTGGTCACCCTCACAGTAAAGTTTTTTCTCTTGTTCAGATGGAACTTCCCGTGTTCCAGTTTGTGCCCATTGCCCCTTGTCCTGTCTCCTCAAACTAAAGTGTCTTGGAAGAAGACTAGGTGTGGCTAGGTTCTACTAAAAACAAAACTAAACTAAACAAAACCACACCAAAAAAAAAAACCAAAATAAAAAAAATAGCCTTTTTTTTTCTCCCCCATGTGTTACATATTTGTAAGAGCAGAGCAAGGAAACACTGCTTAATTTCCATCATCTTGCTTCATCAGGAGGTAAGAGTGAATTCATTAACCTCTCCTGCATCTCCTATGCTGAAAAATGTATGCTTCAGAAGAAACAGCCTAAGGAGTTTATACTCTATGTCCCTAGTTTCCTAGAATGTTAACAGTGAGGCCTAAAGCGATTTGGGTGATATTATAAACATGTTTAAAGCTAATTCAGGGCCCTAAGTTCAGCCCAGGGGGGTTCTTTGAAATAGGAAAGTCTTGGCCAAAAATGCAAAGGCTTGCATTGTTCAAGTCAAGCAGTGTAGCAAAATGAGGTCAAATAATAAGTCCTGTGTGATTGACCTTCCTGTGGTTTCTCTGTGCAAGCATTGGGTAGTGTAGCATAGCTGATAATTAAAACTTGTACGTATTGTAAAGCTTTCCTGTATCAATATGATTTTCTTTTTCTCTCAGATAAAGCTAGAATAAGCATGTTAAAGGTCATGTACACCTTACATTTGAACATATCTGTAAATATTTGCCCTTGTGCAGGTTACAAGCTTTGTAATAGTGTGCTAGGTGGTGGTGGGGGGTTGTTTGTGTATTTCTCTACATTGACTATAAGTCATATATTGGGTAGAGAAGCTGGCTAAATTGAATCCGATATCCAGTCCAGCTTTGGTTTATTGCTACTATTTGATTCAAAGAATTATCTAACCCATGTGTTGCTTTAGTATTGGGCTTTCCCAGTAAATACACTAGAACTCGTAATTTTTCTGAACTCTTGGATGTATATATGAAATACTTTGTACTTGTTTCTCCTTATTAGCACCCTAGCTGATTTCTCTTGAACTACTAAATAAAATGACCCTAAAAAGCAGAGTGGCAAAACTGCATTTGTCATGCTCAGCAGCAAGAGGCATTATTTCTTGCATGCAATAATGCATGAAAGTTCTTATCAGGGAACAAACCAACAAACAAATGCCAAGAGCTGACGCATATGAAATAAAAGCCTCTTACATTTTAAGCAGAGTGGATAGAATAAAAAGACAAAAAATAAGACAGTGGAAAAATCCCAGAAAGGAGAGAAGTCAAGGCAACAGGCCCATCTGATATCATCATCAGCAGTCATAGTACACTCATTATCTAGCCAAGTATGTTTCACTGGAATCCCATATCATTAGACGAACAAATATTTTTCCTTTAGAAAAACTCTGAATGATCTGATAATGGGCACAAGGCACGGTATAATTGTCTCATGTTTTAATCCTGGCTTGTTTCACTGCATAGCTCAGGACAAATCACTTTTCACCCCTCACCATCTTCTAAGTGTGAATAATTATAGCTATCCTACTTCACAAAGGTGGTATTAGGAACAATTTAATTGATGCCTGTGCAGTGCTTTAAGAAACTTGGGTGGGTAGATCAATGCTAAATTAGAGCAGGCAATTATATGCAGCCTGAGGGAGAGAAATCAATATCCATATGGCAAGGCAGGAGGTATACTTTCATGGGCCTCTCTGAAATCTCCCTTACTCCACTCTCACATCCCCATATTTTGTGTACTTCCTTGGAGCTAGTTCTGGACAGCACTGGAAAGACGAGAGTACAGTCAGATCCAATGAGTCCGTACCTGTGAGGAACAACGGCCAAAATGCTCTCCGTGGGACTGGAAGAGAAAGCAAAGAGCAAAAGCAGTTACAGTCGAAGCTCCTCTATATCCTGCACAGTATTTTGATTTCTCTGCTTTTATGCAGGCTTGGATTTTTACCAAGTTTTACCTTTTAGGGAAATAATATTATTACATTCCTAGGGGAAAACAGAAAATGCTGACACTGAGTTTTTGCGTTGTATGGGAGAGTCTTTTTCTTTTCCTTCCTTTGGAATAATGACTGAAACTTTTATTTAGTTACTGTCTCCATACAATTATTTCTTAAATGAAGTGAAGTATGTCCTGAACCTTCAAAACCAATTCATTAATTTTATCTTAGGGGGTAAAAAAAAAAAAAAATAAAAAAATCTAAAGATTATTTTTATGCCTAAATTCATAAATTCAACTAACAAATATTTTCAAAATATTAGATGTATCTCAAAACATACTGAAACATGAAAACATTGAAATATGTTTCTAAAGTATTTTTCTCATATGTAATATGGGAAAAAATCCTGACAAATTTTATGGAAAAGTACACTTTTAGAAAAAAAGAAAATACTAAATAAAAAAGGTTATAATTACATTTGTTTTCATTCACAGCATCCAGATCTTAATTTTTCTGCAATCTCTGTGCCATTCCAAAGGGTTCAGAGAGCTATTTTATCCAGCAGGTGAGGACTGTTCTGGTGAGGGGATGAATTATAGCAAATGCAGTGATCCATAGTTATTAGAACAATTGCTTTAGGGAAAGGGGAGAAGTTGGCAGCTAGAAATTACGTTAGGCTAGCCCTGAAACTTGAGACCACCTTCACTTCTCAGATCCAGTGCCAGAATTAAATAGCAACTCAGATTTAGGCCTGGAGAGTACACTGTATTAATACCGACAGCTGTCTTCCCGGAGAACGCGTATACACAGGTGTACATATGTGTTGCACTTCATGCTCCTGGGAACCAGTAGAGAGCCTTTCAAGTCAAGACTGGATTAGATTTGAACACAAGCCCTTCTTTTCTAGTGTTTATTGCTAATGAAATGCATGTTTTGCAAATTTGGTGCGAAAGCACATTGAATTTGCACAAGTTAAAAAGGCTGGATTCTGTCACAAAAACGTGCTTCTACCTGAAATCTTTGTCTTTACTGTTACTGATGATCCTGTTTCTGATTTTTGGGACTTGCAATTAAAAGTTAAGTGAAAGTTTTTGTTTATTTTGCAGTAGAATTCTTAAATATTTATGAAGGACCTTAAGTCTAGTTCGCCTTGAGGAAATATAGATGAATTAATAATTTATGTGGTTGTTTTGCAGAAAATTAAAGGTTGGGAACAAGTGTTTAAAAATTAAATCATCCACAATCTAAGATAGCAGCTGTTATTTTGTTAAAATCTTGCAAACAACAAAGTACAATGAGGTGTTATCTTCTCCTTGGTCCAACTGCAATCTTAACAATTCATTACATTGAGCAGATTCTAAAGCCTGAGGCTAGCTAATGTCAGAATAATGAAGAGGAACTTCAATTATGTAGCCTAGATTTTTTCTATTTGTTTTTGTTTTATTTTATTGCCTGCAGTGAGAAAGACTCTATATCTCTATATTACATAGTGATTTGTAAGATGTTGCACTCCCACAAAAATCACTGCATATTTCATTAGTAATCCTACGATGGAATCCCCTGCAACTACAAAGTGTGTGCATCTACCTATGTAAATAATAATAACAGTAATAACAACAACAACAACAACAACAATAATAATGAGATTTTAGACGGACAAGAGATCCTGCAATTATATAGCTTAATAACTTAATGATTCTTACTCTTTTTTCCAATATCACTTTTTTTTTTTTTTTTTTCATCAGTGACAGCTGTCTCTAGCTCTCACTAGTCTAGACATCATAGCCAATTTCTGGTCAGCATCATAAGTCAGTAGAGTAGGAAAGATGGCTTTCAGGCAAGGTCTGTAATGGGTTTCCTTCTTGGCTTTAATGAGCCGCCCTGACAATACAGTTCCAAATTCTGCTATTGTATATTTACGTACCTTCCATGATGAAATCTATATTGAGAAGTTGTAAACAAATTGCTGGAAGTAAGGTTAGGCATGCAGTCTTTTGGAGTTATTTTTTACAATAAAATTCTCTTTACAACTACAGTATCTTTATCTATGTCCTAAGCATGGTCTGATGGCTAGTCCTGCTTCTGGATCGGTGTTCAGTGCAAGGGTTTTACTAAGATCAATTCAAAACTCTCAGAAAAAGAAAGAAAAAATGGTACCAGAACTTGGAGAAAGATCTGTTCTACGAATACAAATTCCAAGAAGTCTATAAGTGTAGAACTTTATACCAGGATCCAGAGAAACCATACATTAATTTCTCCTCTCATTTTTTGCCTATTTGATTGTGACTTCAACTGTATAAACAAAATTTGGTCATTTTGGCAATGTAAAGACATCAGCATATCAGTCTGTAACCACAACTGCAAATATAAAAGAGATTTTTTAGCCTTCAAATAAAAGATCTGTACAGCAGAGCAGATGAGAGAATTTTGTGCTTAGATTCCATCTAATAAGAACCCAAAGGATTTCACTGCTATTAAAAATGTAAGTTAAGCAGAGATGTCTTCAACTTAAATAAAAAGTATATGTAGGAAAAAATATAGTCATAAAAGGGTGCTCTTTCAAGATGCCATATGAGGGTTTAGCAATGTGATTCCCAAGATGCAAATAAAGGCAGAACATCTAAAAACTTGTACATTGCTTGGTAATATAATTCAGCTCTGTAGTTTGGCATTTTCTCCTCAGAGGAAGCCAAGTATTGGCAACTCATCTACACTGATGCTAAATTATGGTTGGTATAGATATACGACTGTAATTGCACAGTAATAATAAATGAGAAACTTTCACAAAAAACTACATACATAACAGTTCATAGACTCAGTCTGTTCCGTTTTCCTTCTAAATGTTCATCTTCAATCAGCATTGCAAAAATCAGTCTCTTTTTTTTCTTGTTTTTTTCTTTCCTATTCTGAGTTGCTGTTTGTGAGATTGACTATTCCTAGTGATTTCAGAGGAAGCTAGATTTGCCTAGCACACACATCTTAATAAAATGGCAGCACTCTGAATAAACTGGAGTGCTTTAAAGTAGAATCACTTTTCTAAATATTAAATGTAAGGGACATAATGAGCAGATTGCTTTGATAGCATCAGAAGCTTGCATCTCCTGACTTTCTCTAGATGTGCATTTCCATATATGTAATCTTTCCTTTTTTTAATGTTCTTTCTACTGAGCAAATTAATCTCACATTCTCACTGCTGGTGTTATTTTCATTATTTATTGTGTCACTGTTATTCAACACAGTCAAATCATAAATCTAGTGCCTAGTTTTTAAGGGTCCATTATTAGATGCCAACCATTTTGTTCCCCCCTTTCCAGATAAAAAATGCAATTTATGAGTGTGATCAAGTTCTAGAGGCTTCTGTGTGATGCAGAGCATTGTTGTGACAAGTACTAGTACTGCAAAGAAAAAATATTAGAAATGTTCAGATTTTGAAACAGTTTGATTTGCTGTGAGGTATGTGAGATACAGTTGAAAACCACAGTTTTAGCACACACAAAAAAATCAGGGATCTGAAATTTGCTTTTGTTTAGGAATGATTGAAAAAGGAGAGGAAAGAAAACCTTTTGAAATCCATCACAGAACAGAGACCATCTAGCACACCTCAAAATATCTGGCATCTCAGTGATTAGAGAATACACCTCATACCTTGAAATTCAAGGGTCAGATCTTTACTCACAACAATCTGAAATTAAAATCTCCACCTTCCTCTTTCCTGATAAAATTTCTGTGAAGACTTTCTATGAAATATTTTAGTTGCAATGAAACATTATCTCATAACAAGGAAAAAAATTTGGACCAATGTTGTTAAGTACTATAAAATTTCATGCAGTTGCACCTTTATAAAACAGACTGGATTTAAAATTGTTTAAAGCTCTGTTGACTTCAGTAAAACAAAACCCCTTTTAATTCAATTGAAGTTCTGCCCCAAAGGATCTAAGAAAAACTGTCAAGTGTTAAATGAAAATAACTCATAATTTTGTTTCTCAAAACCCTCCTTTTATCTAGAAACCAAAAGTAAGATACAGAAATGTTTTGAGAAGTCGATAATGTATCTGACACTTCTTCCAATTTCCAAGCGATCTGGAATTCACAAACAGCTGGTTTGCATAATATCTACAAGCATTGCAGATTAGATGCAAGCTATCACTTTCAACAGAACTAGCCAATCTGAAAGTGTGTTCTCCTTTACATTTTAGCAGTCATGTCTCATTACACAGCTAATGTTCTATTACTCTGTCTAATGTAACATGACATGACTGGTAAAATTCGAGGAAGCAGACAATTTTTCATATCAGAAACTCACTCTTCCTCTCTCTGAACTGGTTGTCGATTCCATTTTGAATGCACCAAACTGTAATTTTGCCTAAGTCACCTATATTGGTGACTAACGTAGCAGCTATTTTACGACCAGAGGAATGAAAAGCCAAGCTTCAACAGCTTGGCATGTCACCTTTTTTTTTAAAAAAAAAAAAAAAGGCATGACATATGATGTTTGTTTCCTTGAAATTGCTTTGAAAGCCTGTTATGGTTGAATACAAGCTTTTACTCTTCTGTTTATGTATTCAACTACCCACACATACAAAATATAATCGGGTTGTACTTTTTTAATTAAGAAAAACATCACATAGACAGTTCTTAAGGAAAATATATTGCAAAGTTTGATTCTTTTTTGGAAGCTGAGTACTAAGAATTGAGAGCAGATGGAAATATCTTAGTCCTGCACATGTGACACATATATAGTCCTTAGACAAATGCAATTCGCATTAACTTTGGCAAGTGGTGCCTTTCAGTAAAGATTTTGAACCGTAATGAACAAGTACTTCTTTGGCACATCTATCTGGAGTATGAGAAGGGCTGTGGCCTAACCTGAATGGCAGCTACACCAGAATCCTCAGGTGGATTGATTTCATTCTACCTGTTGTCTTCAGCAGGGCTAAGACTGATATAAGCTGTTATTTCATGCTTAAGACTGGGGACTGCTACACAGGCTTAGATCTATGAGATTTCCATTTTTCATTCTACACGAGGCTGGCATCTAGAGGAAAAAGGAAACCTTTATGTCTGAACTTACTTAAGTTTGATATAAGAAATGTTTTAAATGAGACACAATGAATCTCATGGTGATCTTTCTTTAAGGAACACACAAAAATAACCAGATTCACGTAGAATATTTCTAATGCCAACAACCATTACTTAACACTTCAGGACTTCTTCATAATCTCAAAAGTGACCAGGTCTAAGTCATCGACAAGAGGAGGAGGAGGATTACAGAACCAGTAATACAGATTAGGCTGGTAAAGCATAGTAACAGTCTTACAAAAGTAGGTTCTCCCAAGTTTATGGCAATCACATTTGGCTAGATCTTAGACATTCTAGTGTCTCTAGCCAGTGGCACCAACATCTCTACTTGCACATTGCTGGAAACAAAAATTATTAATAAGAGTATGTAGTAAAGCCCTATTACATGAAAAAGGGCCCTCACAAAAACAATTTATGCTCTACCTTGATATCAAGTGCTTCTTTCTTTCTCGATTTTTTCTGTCAGTCAATTAATGTTTTTGGAGACAAATCCCCTGTCTTGGCAGTAGTTGGGTTAAGTATTAATTGAGAAAAGGTATTTTGTATGATAGTACTCCTTTGGGTTTTGACACGTCAAAGCTGCACAGTCATGAAGGAAGGCATAACAGCTGTTTCTTTTTTCTACTGAGATTTTGGAAAACTTCTGAAATTTAGAAGAGGAAAAATAACAAAATTAATTCTTTTCCCCCAATGACTTCAGATATATATTTAGTATTTTTGATAGTCATAATAGTCTTTTCTTAAATTAAGTATACATAAACTATATACATAATATTTATAGCTGGCACCAGGAAATCACTAAAGATTTTTTTTATAAAGTTTGTTGGAAAAATAAATTTTGTTGTGTGGACATCTTGTAAAGAAAGGCTATTTTTCAGTTTACAATGAGGACATTTTCATGTTGTAATACTGAATACTCTAAAAATATAGTACTGTAATAACCAGAAGATTTCAAATTTTCCTAAACTGTCAAGTAAAGTATAACATGCCTCAGCAAAATTATTACTTGCTTATATTTTATTGAGGTAACAAAAGAAGTAAGTGATTTAATCTGCAGAATAAATCTCCTGCAAGTATTTTTTTTTTCTGTTGTAAGACCATTATGAAAGATTGACATTAAAGAATGCTCCTAGATTTTACCCCAGTGTAAATAAACCAGTTTTTATTGCAAACTTTTCACTCAGGAAGGATACATACTTACACTATATATGTTTTT
The DNA here is from genome assembly GCF_011004875.1 of Balearica regulorum gibbericeps. Taxonomy (NCBI): domain Eukaryota; kingdom Metazoa; phylum Chordata; class Aves; order Gruiformes; family Gruidae; genus Balearica; species Balearica regulorum. The sequence continues at coordinate 53,725,999 of NC_046186.1, read as the reverse complement.
CATGCTTAATGAATAAAAAAAATGATGAGGCAAGAGTGTGGAAGAACTTAATTTTTCTTGGTCATATTACTAATGAAAAGGAAAAAGAAAAGGAAAGAGAGCAAGTTATACATTAAATATCTGCTATAGCAATGGACAAAGCTTTCTTTACATAACCACTAAGACATATTTAAAATTTTTTATATGTCTGAAAATTGTAGACTGGAACCCATCGAAAATGTTTTGGCACTCCAGCTGTTCTTTCTGACTGACCTAAATTTTATTTTTCTCAACTATCTCTAGATTTATTATTATTATTATTTAGGTGTCCCATTTTTTAAAATAATGTATAAAAATTAAATATCTGAATGTCAGAATCCAACAATTTGAATATTTCATGTTCTTTTTATTTAATTCTTACCTCATATCATTAAATGTACTCAGAATACAGTATTTACTGTGCAACACACCCATCTTGCAGAGCAACCACTAAGACTATAGACAGGTCCTTGAGACATCCATTCTGGTACAACTAATTCCTTACGAATGACCGTAATGTGACTTTACATAAACAGAGGCAGTAAATATTGTGATGCTCTTAAAAAACAAGTGATTTTGATTAACAGTTTTCAGATGTTTTTACTTACCACCATAATCTCATAGGGGGCTTAAAAAAAAATAATGTGGAAGAACCATAAAAAATCATTTCGCTTAACTGCTACCCAAAGCAGAATTAGCTGTGCCTAAAAAAATTCCTGACAATTATTTCTCTACACTGCTCTCCAAATTTCCAGTGAAAAAGATTCCCTAGCCTCCACAAGAACTCGGTGTCCATATTTAACCACCAGAACTACACTTTTTCTCTGATGGGCTGTAAGCCTTACAAAGGGATAGTTCCTTGTAGAAGAGAAAAAGAAAAGGAAAATTGTCTTTTGAAAAGGTGTGTTTAGGAGAATGAAAAGCAATAGCCCAAGCTGCTATCTACTGTGGACTTCATCAGGAGAAACAGTGTTTTCTTCTGCTGAAAGGCAGTTATTTACCATTCTGAGGGGAGCAATTTTTACATCCTGCTTTCCTCTAGAAATACTGTCCCCAAAATAGTCCGTATTTTCAGTAGTCATTGCCTTTTCTAATTCTCAGATTTACTAGCTTCCTAGCTATACATATATATGTGTATATATATGTGTGTGTGTATATATACATATATATACACACACATTCCAATCCAACACATATTTTAACTCTCCGAAAGAACATATCCTTGCTATCATGTCAGTGTGCCAGCTGAATTGGTATCCTTTTTACTTTGTTGCCAGGACTATTACAATGAAATTGTCTCCACTTGTGATCTCACATTATAAAGATTCCTGAAGCTCTGACAACTCAAGGCATTATGATATACTCCTCTTACACTGGTAAAGCAGACATAGGGAGCAGAGTTCTCTGTAGAGCATAAGTAAAGATTTATAGACATGGTGAAAGAACACTTTCCCTGCTGCCTTCTTAAAATAATTATGACTTTCCATGAATCTCTTTCTAAATCAAGTGCAGAATGACAAAAGCATAAGGAAGCAAGCTGCAAAAATACCATTTACAATAAGCCCTAGTGGACTTATTTCAGCAGCATATCACATCCTTGGGTGAAAACTGTATATAATTATTTCAAGACATATGTGCCTTAATAGGAAAAATAAGTACTTATTGTGCCTGCCACTACATTTCAAAAGCTTGCTTTCTGCAAGCTGTGTTACTATAATACTTTCATATGATGTTACTAAATATTGAAGGAGTGAACAGATACAAAGTGAGAGACACATAAAAGGACACTATGTGACACAAAATAAACATAATAGATTGACCAGTTCTAACTCTCATGAAGAAATATTCTTCTTTAGAAAAAAAAAGTAAACACCACTGAAATTTTACAGACACCATTGCCGCTCCTCATTCAGACCACAAGAGAAAACTCTCTGATTTGTCTGATCTAGCAGCAGCTACTACGTGGGCTTATCGGTACGTGGGGTTAGGTAGCTGCTGTGCGTTCAAAGGTATCAGTGACTTTCCACACTGCCATTTCTGCCTAAGCGTAATATATCTTACTGTAGCAGTACACATTGCTGAATTAATACCCTTCATTCTTCGTGTTAATTATACAGAATAAAACCATTCAAGATTAGCTGTTAACTTGTCAAGAAACGGGTGGGGACAAAACCACCCTTCTGTTATAGGGATCGTAAATGCAGAATGTCTCTCTCAGGTGCTCTCTGACGGCCTCTCCCAGCCGAGCCGTGCCTGGACGGGCTGTACAACCGTCCTCACGTCCGGCTGCTCAAGTGCCTCATCTCACCCAGCCAGCCCCTCGCCCCGCTGGCAAGGTTTGCCCTCAGCCTCGCAAGGGCCGGGCAGCACACACAACCCTCTCGTAACAACAGGGTGGTTTCATTCTGTGAAGGGTACCCTGCTCATGAGATATCATCAGCAACCTTTTTAAAGAGCAGATTTCATTCACAGTCATCCTCTCCTCGTAGCTGACGTCTCCCTGTCTGTGTGGTTCCACACAGGTAGGTAGGCTGGGTTACCCCATTCTCCTTGGGTGTATAACCCCAGTTTTTCTGACCTTCAAACACTGGCACAGCCTCAGATGCTGTCTGTGGTTTCATGGCATGAACCTGATCCCTGCATTTTAGAGAGAGATTGCTAAAGCCATTCAGATAGACTCCTGCCGTTATGTAGTAGTACATTCACTTAATACACTCAGATCCAGTGAAAACCACTAAATGTAGGCACTAAAAGATGATCTGGACACACAAAAGTGCATAAGAACTAATGATCTAAAGGATTTGTATTATTAAATTGCATTAAACCGAAAGATATCAAATTGTGTGATGACTTCTAAGAAAATTATAACATAAATTCAAAAGGTTAATGAATTACAAAGGGTCAGCACTCAAAACAGAGGGTCTTATAACAGACACACATGACAAAGCACTTTAAATAAAAGACCATGAGCAGTAAAATACAAAAAGGTTGGGTTCTATAAAGAAACAGAAATAGTTGCTTAAAGAAAATAGCGACTTTAGACCCATTAAGTTTCCTTATTTTGTTCAAACAAATCTTCCACCCTCTGATAAACTTCTGTGCCAGTGGATTTTGGTGGATGGTAAAGCTTTCTAACAGCTTGATGCTTTGAGATAAGGTAATTTTATTCTTTAAAATAAAGCTTTCATGATGTTTGTATACTTGGAAAACAGGCATTCAGTTAGGTCTTTAAACTGTCCGTAATCCTGTGCATGCAAGGACTAAAAAAAAAAAAAAAAAAAAAAAAAAGTTTTTTAAATAACATTTGGTTGCAACTTCTGCGGTGTTAGCTTTGGTTTCTTTCAAGCTAAGTAGTTTATGAAATAGTAGTGGCCTATAAACATTAAAATTATTGAGTTTCTTTAATCTAAAGAAGACAAAGCAGAGGGAAGGATCATGATGGAAAAGAAAAATGCCCCACTAACAGACTTCAGATACAAATTAGACCATTAGCAAGACCTGTGAACACATGTCGTTCAGATTAAAGGCACCAATGAAAGTTGTGCTCATATGTTTGTGATGCTGTCACTGCAATACAGCTTCTCTCTTGTCAGGGAAGCAAAACATAAGAAGTAGCTAGAAATAATTTGAAAGAGTAAAAACTCCTGAATCTGGGGCAAAAAATCTCCAGTAAAAATAATAGATCAGTAATGCTCCCTGCATCCTACCAAAATTTCTCTCTACAAACAACTGGCCTAGGATGGTGTTAGACTCAGTGGGTCTTCAGGGAGCTCGCTCACCCATAAGTAGGCATGTTTTTTGAAGTCCCAGTACCCTTTACAAGAACCTTTGCTTAGACAAAAAAGAAAACCAACCAATCAATTTTTTTTCTTATTCTTTGATGCATAAATAAAAACAAACAAAAAAATGGAAACATATGGAAATGTTGTCATGCAGAAGTATACAAACTGCAGATGAGTGCATTTAATTTATTTTGTACTTAGTTGGGTTTTTTTCAAGACTGGATTTATTTCAAAGTTCACAGAGATCTAGCCTTGTTGCATTATGTATGGTAATTTTCACTTCCTCTTGGACGTAACCACTATAAAAATTGTATCATGCTCAACAAAATCAAATAAGAAAATGCTTTAATTAACAATACTAACCATGCTTTAACTATTGAAATCTTACCTATATTTTGACTCTGTTTCTATTAGGCTTGCTGATAAAAGATAGATATCAAATACCTGTAACTGCATATAGCATGAAAAAAATTATGCTTCTTAGTTTGGTTATTAGGAAAAATTTCTTCACCAAAAAGGTTGTCACACACTGGAACAGGCTGCTCAGGAAAGTGGTTGAGTTACCATCCCTGGAGGCATTTAAAATACATGTAGATGTGGTGCTTAGGGACATGGTTTAGTGCTGTGCTTGGCAGTGCTAGGTAATGGATGGACTCAATGATCTTAAAGGTCTTTTCCAACCAAAATAGTTCTATGATTCCATGATTTTTGTTATAATTTATTAATATAAACCTGTTTATGGAGATGTTTTTACTGAACGAGTAATGCTAATGACTACCACTTTTCTTTTAGACAAGTTACATAGTTGGTTATGAAGTTTCACAGTGAGCTGCCAGACAAGGAATTAAAATGAACAAGGTTGAATTCATGTCCATATTATTTCCATCAAATTCCGTGAAGATTTGAATTAGATGTATTTTACTACGTGTTTATTAGTATGTGTACATATTTTATATGCATACATAGAGAACAATGAATAGGCTACATATGTTATATCCAGAGTATATATCATTATATACTATTATATTACACAGAACATATTGTTGTTATATATTAGGTATGGATATTTCAGTGTATCAATCTCTAATTTATAATGGCAGTAACAAGTTCAAATCTACAGGGTAGAAGAAAAGCTCAAAACAAAGTCTTTGTATCTTTTTTCCACTAAGAAGAAAAAAAAATATTCATTTTTTGATGCGTTCAAACACTGCAGAGGCTCACTTTTAAAGTGTAGGCCTCTGGTACCCCTTTAACACTTTACTCAGCAATACACATTACATTTTCTCTTGTGCTCCATATTATATTCATAACACATGACGCATGGCTTTTGTATAATCAAATGTGTTACTCTTGACACTCATACAGAAAACATTCACATTTTAATGGGAAGTGCTGTATGGATAAAGAAAAAAAGACCTATTTGTCATCCTTCATTATGTCAATTCACTATAATAAATTAACAGGGAAGAAATATTCTCCATATTTCCACTGCGCATTCTACAGCTCTTCCCCTTCAGCATGTTAAGAGACCAATCTCTTTAGGGAAATAGTGCAGGAGTACTTAAAAGCACTTTGCAATCTGGTGTCTGAATTACATTCTTGTAAACTCTGTTTGGCCTTGGATTAATATCTAATTTTGCTCTGACAAGAACAAGCAAAACTTATACCTGTTAAAATGCTTATTTAGGTTGAATATGAGAACATTTGTTTCTCTGTGGGAAATATGCACATAAAGCTACAAAAGAGAGCCTGAGCTATGGAAAAAACCCCACCTCTTCAAGGCTTGGTCATGCTGGCAGTTCATGCAGCTGTGTACAAAACAAATTATACAACATACATGAATGCTTTAATAATCCATTTCAAACTCTATGCAATATATATGATCAGTCACAAAAGAAATACAGGTATATGAATTATGTTGACAGAAAATATAATGGAAATGGGTAGGAAACAACATATACCCCACATGATATGAAAAGCATGTTCTGAGATGCATAATTAATTGGTAAAAAGATCTTATGGGAACTTTGTATAATCATTGCCCACCATAGTAATTCTGCCTACAGGACTTCAGAGAATATTTAGGAAATTATTGCATATTGTAGATTATTCTTGGTTAGGTGATGACCTACTTCTGTGTCTTTTACTCTGCTTTAGAGCTCTTCAAAACAAATAGACAAACAAAAAAGTCAATTGGTCTTTTTGTTAGATGTCTGGGGAAAATAATCTTTTCCCTGACTCCTTTCTCTCCTGTTATGACAACAAACCTGGTTTGATTTGGTCACTTTTTCAAAAATTGACTGACTTACTACTACTAGTTAATCTCGATTCCACTGAAATCAGTGAATCACCCTTGGATTTTAGTGAAAGACCATGTGTTCACATAACTCATTGAAAAGTTCAGTTCAAAAGGTAAGTTTTTCAGAAAGCTACAGTTGTCCACAGATAGAGAACTGGAAAGGATCACCTTGATTTCATAGAATCACCAGATATCATTTAGTACTTAATTATTCTGACATCAAAATTGTAAGTTCTGTTTTGCTTGAATATCTAAGCAGCCACAAATAAGTTTGGGGTTTTGTTTTGTTTTGTTTTTCTGTTTGCTTGGTTGGGTTTTTTTCAACAACTGAAAAAGCATTTTCATTACAATTAAAAATAACAGTGACAACTGCCCCTTCTGTTCTTGAACACTATTATGAGATTTTTCCCTGTCCGTATATTTCTTTGGCAGTGTAACTTTTTTTTACCCAGACAATGTAGTGGATTTTTCTATTTAGTCATTGGATAGGTATGTTTCATATAGTAGCACTTGGTATACTATTAGTATATTTGGAAAAAAGATTAGAATTAATAGAGCAATTGTAAAATTGGCAAAGATGCATTTTTAAGGAGAGCAGCACACAGATGTTTCAGATGGCAGTATGAATGTGGTTCCTAGTCAAGTTCCTCAGAATATGATCTTGGAATTCATCTGGCTTATTGTTCTTAATCTGGCATAGTTTTAGATCTGTAATTATAAAGTTTGCTGATGCCATGAATATGGAAGGTAGGACAGAGGAGATTGGAACAGAATACCAGAAGATCTAGATGAACAGAAATAGGACTAGATTGAAATGCAAGGTCATGCACGTGAAGCTAATAATAAAAAGTTCTCCAGTATTCTGGGGGCTCATCAGCTGGAAATTATTTGTAGGAATGGGATGTGATAGTCAATGAACTGCCAGTATGATGCAGTATAAAAATGGCAAATGCAAACTGAAAATGTACTGCAAAAGGTGAATCCATAAGACAGACAAGCACCGGTACCATTACACTAGGCCCTGGTTAAACCTCGCCTGCAATACAGTATTGAGTTTTCTGGTCTGGAAAGGTAACCATGAAAGAGAATAGATGCAGAGAAGTCTGTGGAAGAAAACAACAGTAGAGGTCAAATTTTGAAGTTGAGCCTGCAACTGTTTTCCTGGTAGGAAAATGTGTAGAAAAATGAAGCAGAGAGGGAGGTGATTGAGGTCTACAAATACATCAGTGGATAAATAAAAGAAAGAAGAAAGAGCTCATTAAATGACAGTACTGAAACAAAAAACATTCTAGATGAACATAAAGATTTGAAATGGAAACGAAAAAGGCTTCTAGCCATTACACCAAGAAAATTTTACAGTGGCATTCCAGTTAGACTACACAGGAAGAAAGCTTTTAAAAGAGATGTTGGTAGATCTAACCCCATTGTGAACGCGATCATACAGAATATGCCTGAGCATGGATGGAAAAGTGGGATTATATGGCATACGACTGAGCCAGGATGGAAATGTTATACATGAAACATGTCCCTTCCATTCTCACCAGCAAGACTCCAGGGGCATCACTGCTTCTAAATTAGCCTGAAAGAGTAATATATGGTTGAATAATACCTAAATGTATAGAGACTGAACCCATGTATTTAGTGATGTGTAACTCTTAAGGGAAAATTGAGCAATACCAAAGATCAGATTCCCAAACTGGACTTGAAAGATTAATTTATACACCAGCTTCTAAATATGGAATCTAGAAGGACAATGTACACTTTACAGGATGTCACCTGCAATGCAGGTGCCACTTATCTCTCTCTATTTCTGCCAGCTACATGTATCATGAAATGCAAATTTACTAAGCATGTGATGCTGAGTGTTTGGATTTGTTACAAAAAAATATCTGTTAAATATGGAAGTAAATGTAAACAGTCACACTCACAGGCAGCTCTTGAAATACATTATTCAACACATACTTGTATATATTTACTGGTTTTTTTCCCCATAAACCTAGAGTCTGAGTTAAAGGAATTCAGCTGTTTCCATTGTCCAGAGCTTGTTGTGGATTGACAGTTCAAGGAGGAAAACACATCAGCAAGGAGAGGGTGCCGAGATGTGCATGATGAATTTTCTGAATTTTATAGAGAAGAGCAGAGGGACCAGCTCTGCAGCACGTCCCCACTGTGATCAAAATCTGTGGATTCAAGTAGGCACATGGCTCAGTCAAAGTTCAGAACAGCAGTCTGCACTGCGGCTCCAACAGAACTGGTAAACTTAGAAAACTGCTGGTGGTTACAGAAATTATGAAAAACCCAATGTCCTGAGTGTTATTCCCCATAGATCTGATCTTAACTAGGCTGTTCTAGGAATCATAGAATCGTTGAATAGAATCATACGATGGTTTGGGTTGGAAGGGACCTCAAAGACCATCTAGTTCCAACCCCCCTGCTGCGGGCAGGGACACCCTCCACTAGACCACGTTGCCCAAAGCCCCATCCAACCTGGCCTTGAACACTTCCAGGGATGGGGCATCCGCAACCTCTCTGGGCAACCTGTTCCAGTGCCTCACCACTCTCACAGGAAAGAATTTCTTCCTAATAGCTAATCTACATCTACCCTCTTTTAGTTTAAACCCATTACTCCTTGTCCTGTCACTACACTCCCTGGTAAACAGTTCCTCCCCAGCTTTCCTGTAGGCCCCTTCAGGTACTGGAAGGCTGCTATGAGGTCTCCCTGGAGCCTTCTCTTCTCCAGGCTGAACAACCCCAACTCCCTCAGCCTGTCCTCATAGGAGAGGTGCTCCAGCCCTCTGATCAGCTTCGTGGCCCTCCTCCGGACTCACTCCAACAGCTCCATGTCTTGTACTGGGGCCCCCAGAGCTGAATGTAGTAATATTACAGATGAATGAGGTGACTGTCAGTCTTGGCCTAGCAAAGCAATTCCTGACCAACAAGATCCTCACCAACAAGAAATCAGTTCAGAGGAAATGTTCCTTTGGTGATTCTTACAAAACTTCCCACAGATAAAAGTCCCCATCTGTGGGTTTTAGTAGAGAAAAAGGACCCCTCTCTATTTTATATCAATCAGTCCTTGTTAATCTAAAGAGTTGTGGTTTACAGATTGAGTGGAAAAATAATACAAAAATAACTGTAACATTTTATGTCCTGTTGAAATTCTCTGAAGACATTATTTAGCAAAAAAGTTTCTTGTTGTGGGCAGTAAACAAAGAAATGGGCGTGTTTTGCTTTTTTCTTCAATGTTTGTTCCAAATCAGAAAACAGGAGAGGTCATCCTGGCATCACTGTTGTTAGAAAACTTGGAGAGAGAAGCAAAGGCTTCCAGCTCCCAGCAGTTCCAAGCGATTTCCCTCTCCTTTAGCTCTGCTTCAATCCTTTCTCCCCCTATAAGTGCAATATTTTAAGTGCTCAAAATAATGCGATGACAGCACCAAAAATGAAGTGGGCTGTCAACTTCAAAGCTGGAAATTTTCCAGGTGCTTCTAGACAGCAGACAAACTTTTCCAGTTTGGCTCCAAAATAAATGTTCAGCAAACTTTGCAGAAGATTATTCTGGGATTTAGATTTTCACTATGCTTGAAGAACTAATGCTCAGTTATAATCTAAGCCTAAAGCATAGATGGGTTCCAGTTTACCACATACAAGGATTGTAAAGATATTTTTTGTTTCTACAGGACCTCTCCTCATCAGTGCACAGGATGACTTATCTCTGGGGATAAAGTGGGACATGTTTTATACAGTGCTGTCATCTGTTTTCTCTCTGCCTTTTTTCTAATTTCTATATTATAGTATACAGTGAAAGAAGTTTCAGTATACATTTCAATGAACGTTTCATTCTTAAACTATTTGAATGATGACACATGCCCTTGCATTTCTGGGAAGTTCCAGAGGGATGCTGGAAAAACCACCAAAACTGAACTATTCACATGTTTCTCACGAGTTATGAGTATTTTATTTTTGGATGCCGTACTTAAAAGCCTGGGTGTCATTTGTAGAATTCACCTCTCAGCTCAAGTGAGCCTTTCACAATAGCCTTTCAACAACTAAAATGCTAATTCCTAGGCAATTTACATTTACGCTTAAAACTGGTGAATACTCTTGCTTTAATTTGTTATGTCTCAGTTCTCATCTCTACAATGGGAAAGATGGAAGCACTGTGAAAGTAAATTAATATTCATTTGTGAGGTACGCAGATGCCATATGACTGGTATCAGAGAAAATCCTCTGAAGATGCAATTAATATTTTTCTCAGTAGAGTTTGAACAAATTGGTTAAAAGTGTCTGATCTGCCCAAAGGCCAAGTAAAATAAAAGGCCTTTGACATGGTCCCCCACAACATCCTCCTCTCTAAATTGGGGAGATATGGATTTGATGGGTAGACTGTTCAGTGGATGAGGAATTGGTTGGATAATCACATCGAGAGGGTAGCCATCAATGGCTCAATGTCCAGATGGAGATAGGTGACAAGTGGTATCCCTCAGGGGGCCGTACTGGGACCAGTACTGTTTAATACCTTTATCAATAACATAGACAGCAGGATCGGGTGCACCCTCAGCAAGTTTGCTGACAATACTGAGCTGAGTGGTGCAGTTGCCATGCCTGAAGGATGGGATGCCATTCAGAGAAACCAGGACAAGCTTGAGAAGTGAGCCCATGTGAACCTCATGAGGTTCAACGAGGCCAAGTGCAAGGTCCTGCACATGGGTCAGGGCAACCCCCTGCAATACAGGCTGGGGGAGGAAGGGATTGAGAGCAACCCTGAGGAGAAGGACTTGGGGGTACTGGTGGATGAAAAGCTGGATATGACCTGTCAAGGTGTGCTTGCAGCCCAGAAAGTCAACCGTGTCCTGGGCTGCATCAAAAGAAGTGTGACCAGCAGGCTGAGGGAGGTGATCCTGCCCCTCTAGTCCGCTCTTATGAGACCCCATCTGGAGTACTGCATCGAGCTGTAGAACCCTCAGCACAGGAAAGATATTGAGCTGTTGGAGCGAGTCCAGAGGAGGGCCATGAAGCTGATCAGAGGGCTGGAGCACCTCTCCTATGAGGACAGGCTGAGAGAGTTGGGATTGTTCAGCCTGAGGAAGAAAAGGCTCCAGGGAGACCTTATAGCAGCCTTCCAGTACTTAAAAAAGGGCTTATAAGAAAGATGGGCACAAACTTTTTAGCAGGGCCCTGTTGCGATAGGATAAGGGGTAATGGTTTTAAACCAAAAGAGAGTAGATTTAGACTAGATATAAGGAAGAAATTTTTTTATGATGAGGGTGGTGAAACACTGGAAAAGGTTGCCCAGAGAGGTGGTAGATGCCCCATGCCTGGAAACATTCAAGGTCAGGTTGGACAGGGCTCTGAGCAACCAGATCTAGTTGAAAATATCCTGCTTATTGCAGGGGACGTTGGACTAGATGACCTTTAAAGGTCCGTTCCAATCCAAACCATTCTATGATTCTATGGTAAAACAAAACATTACGCAGCTACTTAGTCATTGAGCAGGACTCATCTCCTCCAGTGACAGATGTCCTATGCTGATGGAAGAAAACATTACATGGTTTTATAATTTTACAATGTGTTATAATGTATATCCATAAGTAGGGAAAGAGAAGATGAATAGAGTTAGTAAAGGTTACTTCAGTTCTAATGTTGCCTTATACATGACAGCAACACTCTTTTGTAATAAGAATTGAAGGGTCCCTTCTTTCCCTTTCCTTTTCCTTCTTCTCTCTCTTTCCCTTCCATTTTCCATACCTTTTCTAATCTTCAAAAAATAATGAACATAAATATTTCAAAGAATGGCCTGATACCAATAAGTTTCATCACTGCGGTCAGAAAGATGTCTACAGAATATGTTTCTGCCAGTAGAGCTGATGTCAGGCTTGACAATGGTAACAGATGGTCAGCCCTTGTGTAGAGCAGCACCAGAGGAGAGCTAGGAGCTCACTTTGCCAACAGGTTTCACAGATATTTATTGATAACAGCGAAATGCTGAGGTTTGGGATGGTTGGTTCATTTCCAAGATCTGCATGGCAGTGTGCTCTAGTATTACAGACTTTTCTGTTTCTTTTTCTGCCTTCATGTCTTATTCCAGTTCTCTCGCTCTCTCCCCCACTTCTGGGACTTCATTCTCATCTTCACATCTTCACTGGCTTGTTTCCACCTGACTTTTTTCACTTAGGCAGCTACGGTCTTCAGTATTTAGATTTCTTCTTTTTCCTTATCAGCATATCCAAAATTATAAACTTCTCACATAGTTTTCCCATCTGACTGCCACACAGCCAGATCTGTTGTCTCTTCCCATGCTCCTTTCCTGCACCTAGTGGTTAGTCATCTGAGTTCAGTCTTTTCCTTCCAGTTCCTCCCAGGTCTCAGATCTTTCTCCCATACTTTTTACCATTGAAATCCCTGTCACTTCATCTTTGCCAGCTCCCTCATCCCAAGAAATCCAGGGAAGACTTCTTGCACTCCTGTGCTCAGCTGAACCAGTCTCCTTCTCAGCGCAGCTTTGGCTCTAACCAAGTGAAGAACAGAGAAAAGACAGACCCTCTTGCTTAAGAACAGCACTGGAAGGGACAAAGCAAGGTAACATCTGAATATACCTGGTTGGAGAACAGCTAAATGTATGCAATTAGCTGCATAACTCTAACAAACTGCTATTTAGCATGTGTGAACTGAATTTTCAAGTGTTCATGAACTGGAAAAAATTAAATTTTTGTAGGAAGATTTCAAAGGGTCTTCAACTAAACTAATAGTTATCACCCTGCTAACTTACATGTCTCTCCTCCATTGCCTGCAGGTCCTAGAGTTCTTAAAAAGTGAGTCTTACAAGAAATGCATTAACAAGAAATAAAACAAAATAATGTCCCTTAATCTTGTCCTTGGATATAGCTGAGCCATTTGTCAGGTATGCTAAGAACATGCAGCCTGAGGCAGAGCTCCAGCATACAGAATTTCAGGTTGAATCACTGAAGTTTAGGAAATTTATAAGAAGCTGCAAGCAGCACAAGATAATGACAATGTCAGGAAGAAACACAGAAGGGGCAGTAAAATAGCTGAGAGTTATTCCTCTTACATGCAAACCTCAGCTATTTTGTCAATGCTTATCTCAATGGAAAACAACACTCCATAGGCCTTGTATGTTAATTTGGAACTGAACGGAACAGTAAAAATATCATAAACCTGTGAAAATAGTGACTAGCAAGGGTGCCCAATGACCAAATAGCTCTGCACATATCCATTGATCTTCTATTAAAATTAATGTTAGGTCTTTGCATATCTCTTTTTTTTTCCTTCCTAAAGGGAGTCATGCATGGACATTGGGAGGCAGAATTTGATTCTAAGCCTAGTATCTTTGGATTTTTTTTTCCTAACATGAAAGTCCCTCTTTAACATGCTAGGCACATTTCACTATGATTTTAAATAAGCTGTCTCTCAACCTATTATGGTTTAGTATGTTTTCCTGTATATTTAGAAAGAGTTGTCAAAACTCTCAGGTGCTGCAGATAAGCTTGCAAAGCAAAGCTTCCACAAAATAAAGAAGGAGATGGTATAAATTCTGGAATATATCAAGGTTAGATTACCTTTGTTGCTTTGTATATCTAAGATTTGAATTGATTTTTCTGGTATGAAAACAAAGGGGGGAAGGGACTTCTGATGTAATGCTTTGCAGAAAACAGAAAAGTCAATAATATGCAGACAGCTCAAAAATACAGTATTTACTGATTCAGTGAAGCATGTTTGTATTGGTTATGATGGCAAGTTCCAACCTAACAGAAGTATATCAGTTAGATTTCTTAAAAATTATATGTATTCTTGTAATGCATGAGTTTACATAATCCTATAAGATCCTTAAATACCTTAACTTTTTATAAAGCTCTTGAAGGGCACAATTTTTTTTTTCTTTTCTTTTTTTTTTTCCCCCCAAAAATAAGACAGCTTGCCATATATTAATAAAAAGTCGGGGTATGAGACCTTTCACATGAAACAGAATGCAAAAATGAAAAATTGGGATATAATTACATAAAACATACCTTTGTGATGGACCAGATGTTTAAAAAATAAAGCAACACTTTATTCTAATTGCCAGAACTATTACTCAAACTTGAATTTTAAACTGAAAATGCAGATAGAACATATTCCTATGACCATTAGCTACCTTATTTTCTAACAACTGAGACCATGTATCTACATGTGACAAAACAGCATGGCTTTTAATGGTCAGATGTTGGATTGTGAACTGAATTTCATATTTTGTCAAAATACCGCCATTTCAAGTTACTGTCTCGGTTCCTTACCAAGATACAAGGAAGAGTAACCATCCTGTACCAATCAGTGTCATTTTGTCCATCATTTTGACTTTCTTAGAAAATCCTCTTGAGTATCAAAAATCTCACTTGTTTTAAAGGGGTCAATGAGATTACAAGCTAATGCAGCCATAGCAAATGTAATAAAGGTTGGGTATTTAAATTTTACCATTCTTATCTATTGTTGATACCTTTGCTTTTTTTGCAGACAACGTCAGGTTTCATTATTATTTTATTATCAAAGCCTGTTTGTAATAAATGATACATACCACTTCAAGTTCCAGAACCAAAAATAAATACAATAAAGCTGTTGCATAATATACCTTGTAGTAGAAAAGGAAATAAATTTAAAAAAAAAAAACCTTTATTAAAGAACAGAGGATTCAACTTTGTATTTCCTTAAAACAATGGCTACCAAATATCAGCTATTTTTGTACCATGTGAAAGGCGGGAAGCTTGGATAGCCAGGAACTTCACAGTTTTGCATCAGCTAATATCAAAGTGATTATCCTACACAACATAGGCAAAGAGGGACCAATATGTCATGGCTTATACCTCTCCCATATTATGGTAGGCAACTCTCAAGTAAGGAGAAAACACTTTGGACTTGGTGAAGAAAACACAGTGAAAAAGCAAGCCACTAAAATACGCCTACTTTCAATATTTAACTAGGCTATTGACAGTAGTGGTAAGCACTCATTCATTTTTGAGCTTTTAATGACTACTCTTGCCACAACAGGTTGAAATATAGCCTAAATTTAACACTATTTATATAGTGTAGATTTCCATCTCTTTCCCATCCCAAATGTCTGCTCTGAAGCCAGGCAGTCTCATGCACTGAAAACATTCTGCTAATGTATCAGTCACTTCTTGATTTTGTTATTGATCTTAATGAAAATGGGATCAAGACTTCATTTTCTCAGATTAAAACCATAAAATAGCCAGCAAAGAGTCTTGGGCCTTTCTCTCTTCAGGCTAAGACAGCACAGTGCCAGCTGACTATGCCTGAGGAGCTGGTTAGGGTGACAAAAACCACCCCTTAAACCTTCTTTCTTGGGGTGAACAAGTAAACACCCTTTAGGGAGTGGGTGAGTCCCATGAACTTGGATTTTTTAGCATTGCCCAAAGTTTCATATTTGTTTTCTGGGAGGACTTTCCCTAAGCCACAGAGGACTTAGAAGCAATGTGTGGAGGTCTTGAGAGGATGTAGGTGTTATCCTGCACTCCTCATCCCCTAATGAGCAATGGGATATGTTTTACAGCACAACTTTACCATGAGAAAGGAGGTTAAGGTCTTCTTTCGTGCTGTGTCCTTCACAAGAGATGGGATTTTGTTTCCAGGCCCAGTTTCCTCTGTAACATATCAGCTTCTTGTATTCGCTGTTGTCACCCAGCTAGCACTACTCCCCATCACCATCACCTTTCCCCTTCCTTCTCCCCAGATCCTGATAGGATCAGTCATCTTTTTTACACATATTATCTTCTACTCCCAGACCAAGCAGCTCGATTTAGCAATGCCAGATTCAACTTCTCTGAATGCAGGCTTTCCAAAACAAGTATTTTGACACATGGCAATTAGGACCACAGCCTAATGTCAAAATGTCCTATGCCAAAAAAAAAACCCCAGAAAACATTGCACTTCCATTTTTCCACAGATGTATTTCTATTAACTACGTTGGTTGTGTAAAGAATAAGGTGCAAAGTATAACTTTCATGTTCTTTCTGTATCAGTGATTCTGTGATTTCTCCTCCAAGTGGTAGCATTTTTTAATAGCACTCAGCAGGGGGTTGAGAGCTGTGTTTTTAGCTTTGCTTCTTTTCTGTACTCATTTTCTACACTAATTTTTTAAATTATTTTGAAGTATGTTATCTATATAATGGGTGTATATATATATACTGCATGTACATGTGCACACACATTTATGTATGAATATATAACTTCAGACAGAATGTATTT
Organism: Balearica regulorum gibbericeps; assembly: GCF_011004875.1. Taxonomy (NCBI): domain Eukaryota; kingdom Metazoa; phylum Chordata; class Aves; order Gruiformes; family Gruidae; genus Balearica; species Balearica regulorum. The sequence continues at coordinate 53,709,646 of NC_046186.1, read as the reverse complement.
GGATTAAAGGGCATATATGTATGTGTGCGTATATACATCTATAACATACATGAAAGGAAAAAAAGGCCCTATATATCCTATTTTCATACTCTAATTTTGATTATGTTGGGTTTTGCTTGGTCTCTCTCTGTAAAAGAACTGGAACTAAAACTTTAAATGGTACACAGTCTAAATAATACATAATTAAATGATGAAGGTAAAATTATCCAAAATCATGTTATAAAGTAAGAATTTTTCATACGCCGTTGTCCACCTTTCTACGTATTACCTTAAGCACAGCACAATGTTTTTCCTCATAAAATGAACACAAAGTAGCAAAAAGCCCACAATATATTTCTTTCTTATTACTTTTATTGTTGAAGACACCCTTTTCAATTGCAACATAGGAGAGGGGAGTTTACTATGAAAAGAAAATGGCTTGTCTTTAAAATATAAGAATTTGATCGTGTGCTATTGTTGCCTGCCAGCAATGAGCTAAAGAGGTTAATGGATCATAGGTCTGGCAAACAGCCACGCTACCTCCGCCCCGATATATGTAACTGCGTAATCTGGATTAAGGTTTGGTGCTGTTTTTTCATCAGGGCATGAATTGCTGGTAAATAAAAGTTAGATTTTATCCAATCTTTTTCCCGCAAACAGCACCACTGATCACTGATCTTGATTTCCACAGCGGGAGGAGCGAGGGAAAGCAGCCGGTGGCCTCCCGCCCCCCCGGGCGTCCTACGCCCTCGGACTCGGCTGCTGCGCTCCGCGGCCGCGCTGCCTTCCGCGCCCGCCGGCTCGCCCCGCGCCGCCCGGCGCAACCTGCGCGGGTAACGGCGCGCCCGCTTGGTACGGCGAGCAGCTGCGCGGCGCACAGCGGCCCTCCGCGGATATCTCCAAGGTACCGGGGCCGGGGTACCACCTGGTCGCCCCCCGAGATCCCCGGGCGTTCATCAGCGTCCGCTCCCTCCTCCCCCGCGGTGCCAAACCCGAGGCCCCAAAACTCAGGGGGAGCGCTCCCAGGGGTCCTCTACACTCCCCCACCCCCCCGGCAAACTCTACTTGCAACTCAGAAACCACCACCTGGAGCCACCTCTCCAGCAAGTGGGGTATGTGTGTGTTTGGGTTTGGATTTTGGGTGGGTTGGGGTTTTTTTGGTTTTTTGAAAGAGAGATTGAAAGAGAGAACTACTGTCACGAAGAGAAAGCACACAAAAAGTATATAGCTCCCTCTCTCCCATCTTGCATGTTTCTTGGGTACGCTGTTGGAGGAGACAGGCAGCAGCGGCAGCGTTATAATGCAAATCACAAAGCGAGCAACTTTCAATGCTGTTACGGCTATTTTTGATTTCTCTCCCGAGAACGGGCTTTTTTGGTGTGCGTGTTGCTTTTTTTCCCCCTTTCACTGTGATTGTTATAATTATGCCCTCCCTCCCTTCTCCGCCTGCTCCCCCCCTTCTTCCCCCACGAAACCAGGCAGTAATGATGCACTGTCCTCGGTCCTCTTCAGCGGGTCATTCCGCTCAAGCAGAAGGTGAGCCGAGCGGGGGAAGCAGCGTTTGCTGGCGTGCGATGGGGCACTGCACCGCTGCCCGGCTGAGGCGGGCCCGCACCGCTGCTTCCTCATTCCGCCGCCGTTGCTCCTGGGGCCCGCCGGCAGCTCTCGGAGGCGGCCGGCTCCCTCCTTTCCGTCCCTCGCTTCGCCCCGCTCCAGCCGCGTCCCGGCGGGGGCAGCCTGCCAGCGCCGCCCCGGTGCCTGGGGGAGCCCGGCCGCTGCCCGCGGAGAGGCCGCTGAGCCCCGCGCAGCGCCGGCGGAGGGCCCTGCCCTGCCCTCCCCTCGGCCGCCAGGCGAGCCAGCAGCACCTACCTGCGCTGCCCGCCTCAGCGGGCTGGGAGGGAGGGAAGGAGGGAGGGAGGAAGGGAGGGAAAGGAGGGAGGCTCCTCCGTGCGCGGGGAGAGGCTCCGACTCTCAGCTGGGCGCTACCGGCAGCTGCTGCCGTGCTGCACCGCGGGCGGTGGCGGCTCCCGGCGCGGCGGGAGCGCGCCGTTGCCGCGGGACCGCAGCTTTGGGGCGGGAGGCGCAAACCTCGGCCGGGAAGTAGAGACAGAGTTTTGCTGGTTTTTTTTCCTTCTTTTTTTCCTGGTGATTGGGCTTTTTTATTATCGTTATTTTTAATCCCTCCTCCCTGCTCCCCCTCCTCCCCGCCTGCGGTGCGTGTGCCACCGGGGAGGATGCGCGCCTCCCCCAACCCCTTCCCCGGCAGCTCCCGCCGCGGCAGGGGGCCGTGGGGGGCCGCGGGGCCGGGGGCGCGCTGGGCCGCACCTTGCCGCGCCGCGCGGGCTGCGCCCCCTGAACTCCCCCGCCGCTTCCCGCCGCCCCTCGGTGCCTGAGTCTCGTCTCGCTTGTGTCCAGCAGCGCGCACACACGCACAGGCACACACGCACGGAGACACTCACTCACTGACTCGCAGCACTCTGCCGAGCTGCCCAGGCTGCCGAGCAGCGCAGCGCCGCGCAGCCCGCCAGTAGCCCACTCCCTTCTTCCCTCCCTCCCTCCTTCCCCTCCCTCTCTCTCTCTCTCTCCTCCTCCTCCTCCCTCGCTCCCGCCCGCCCGCCGCTCTGAAGGATGCCCGGTAAGTAGCGGCGAGGACCGGCACCTCTGCCGGTGCGTGTTCTGACGGGTTAGGGACCGCTTTATAATGCTGCCGCCCGCCGGGGGGTGTGTGTGTGTGTGTGGGGTGGCGCGGGGCGGGGGGGCGAGGGGAGGGGAGATGACAGCGATCCGAGGCAGGAGGCGGCGGGGCTCGCCGGGTGCTCCTCAGAAGGACTTTTAGCTGCGCGGCCGGGTCTTGGATGTGGGCGCCGAGGGACGGGGTCTGTGCACCGCAGCGGGCACCGGCCGGGGCGGGGGCGCTTCGCCTGCGCTGCGGGTTGCTGCCTGCAGCACCGCGGTGAGTACGGGGCTCCGCGACGCGCCGGGGTCCCCCGGGGACGGGGAAGGTGTGGAGGGTGCCCTGCCGTGCTGGGGACTCCCTTCTCTGTGGCTCCGCTCCGCGCTTTACTGGGGCCGGGGCGCGAAGGGCACGGTGCCCCCGGCGCGCCCCGGGGACTGTGCTCTGCTTCTCTCTCCCTCGGTTTTGGCGATGTCCCCGGGGGCTGTCAGCGCGGTCCGGTATTTCGGGAGCCGCGGTGCCGCTGTCCGGGGAAGAGAGTGAGCTCCGCCGGGCGCCTTACCTGCGGAGGGGAGCACCCAGGTGCTGCGCGCCGCTGCGCGGGGAGGAGAGCGGAGCCCCGGCCGGTGCCCGGCACCTCAGCGACAGGGTGCCCGCAGCTCCCCTGCCCGCTCCCCGTCCCGGCTGCTCCCTCCCGTGCTCTACAGTGGGCTCCGGTAGCAAAACGCTCGTCCCTTAGGGAAGGCTTAATGTTCGCAAAATATTTGCTATCAAATTAGTGCGCGGCTCCGCTTAAGCTCGGGTTTGCGCACGGCTAACTCCTCTCAGGCTGGGGTTCAACTCCGGCTACCAAATGCCAGGGACACCGGGCAAGGGGCGTTTTGTTCTCCTTGACTGCCTGGTGCGACTTGTGGGAAACATATATAAAAGCTGACTGTTGCTGGAGATTTTTAAGTGGATTTTGCTAAATCATTTAAATATTTTTTCTTACTTTTACAATGTCTACTTTGACAATGATATCTTTTCTCACTGTGTTTTGCATCCTGGGTATGATAACTCTCCCATTGAAGTCAGTGGCAAAACTCCCAATTGACTTCAGAGGGAGAAGATTCTGGCCAATACCAAATACTTTTCGAATGAAGGGGACTGGGCAGAAGGCTGAGAGATGGCAAACTGAGAGAGATGTATAAAAGAAACTTCATTTTTAAAAGATAGCTTTTTAACCAAAGAGATTTAGCTGCACTGTGTCAAAAATGTCTTCTAGATTTTCATTCCCACTTTGCAGTGGAGAAATATTGGAATGATTTCCTGACATGTTTGATATCAAGATGGACTTGAAGCCCATTGTTTTACCCACAGGCGTTATAAAGTATTACCAGATTAGTATCTTGTACTTTTCCGGTGCTGTATACCTTTTTTTCTCACTAAAAAGTTGGAAGCAGAGGGAGACCACTGAGGCAATTGGATGGGCTCCCATTGACTTCAGTGGCCTGTGAATCAGGCCCAGAAAGATTCAGTAGAGAAGTAGCAAGAGAAATGTGCTACAGTTTGTAAGGAAAGGTGTTGCATAAGCATTAACTCATGAACAGCCTCCCTCTAGGGAGGAGACAAATCTAAATGTACATAATTTCTTATCCCGTTTTTAAGAACTCTTTCACAACACAGATACAAATAAGAAAGTATGCTTCTGATTAATAATTAAAATGCCCATATTCATATGAACTACAAGGAAGATTTTATGCAAAAATAAATCCATTAGCAAATGGAAGTTCTAGTTCATAGAACATCCTCTGTTCAGTGCAGTATTTAGATTGGGAGCAGTCAGATACATAATGAAACACCAAATAAAAATATTTGTATTCAAATGGCAAAAGCTACTCTTGTTCCTCTAACCTGAATAACCACTTTCAATTGCATGGAATGCCGTAAAAAGGAAAGTGTGAAGACATGTTTTTAATTTTTTTTCAAACTGAGTGTTGAAAGAACCCTGAAAATGCTGCATGTGGTCAACAACTTGTCAAGTATCAGAATTATGCCCATACTCCATGAAGAATGGGACTATTACATTGATAAGAAAAATTACCTTTCTCAGTTATGGTCCAATAATAATGTTTCCCTTCTAAGCACAAGTGTGTGTTAATAGGCAAGTATAAAAGAAGTTTGAGGTGCTACATCTCTTGTTCAGCTCTTTATTTGTAGGCATCTGGTAGAATTGTCATTGAATTGAGCTATATCTGCCACTGATATTTAACTGTGAACAAATTAAGATGTTCATGTTACAATGGGGAAAAAAAAAAACCCACCTGTAAAATGGGCAAATGCTTCACTGGTTATTTCTTCTCTCCTTGCAATTACATAGGCTAGACAGAAACCTCCTTTTAAAATGTCATATTACAGATTCCTGTCTATTTTCCCTGTGAATTCAAATGTTTCTTTTATCATGTGCCATATATGGAGGTGAAGGATACATATTTTACGGAACATTGCATGGAGAAAAATTTTCTGAGCTGCTTTGTTGCTTCCTATATTCTCCAATCTATCTGCTGTTTACTAACACATTGTAATGCCACAATCTATTTTTGTTGATAATACTTCCATTTCAAGTCAAATGTGAAGAATATGGTGATTATTTCCATCTTAAGGGTTTTGGACTGGATGGTGGTTTTTTTTTGGGGGGGTGCTGGTTTTTTAAAGGTCCAAAGCAATGCTTAATTCTCTTTGCTTGCTTGGATGTAGAGAGTACTGTAGTACTAAAAATGAGAATATATATTTGCATAAATCTTCAGTTTTGTCCTGAGAGCCATTGGTTTGAAATTTTGTATTTTTTTCATTTTAGTGTTCCAATATTTATTATACATATGTGCATATGGAAATGCAGCCAGATGTTCTGGTGGAAAGCATCTCCAAAATAGAAAGTTAGATTTTTTAGGCTTACCTGTAACTGAAGAGTATATAAGATTTGAATACTTAAAATGGGGTTGAAAGAAGCCAGATAATGAAGGAAACTCCAGGAGATGATTCTGAGTAACTATTACTCACTTTTAGCATCTCTATAAGCCTCATCCTGTTTTGAGGAATAAGTGCTGTCTATCTTTATTCAGACACATCTTTTTCTAAATCATTGCAAATTTGCTGTCCTTTACCTGACTCTGAAACATGTTTATGACATTGTATTGCTATGGTTGTTAAGTGAATGGTGGCAAGCATTTACAGATTTCTCAGTATCTGAATCTAGGAAGCAATATTAGTGGAATTGATGAAAGTCACCTGAATTTTGTGATTATTACACCTTTAAAAAGTTTTTTAGAATAAATTTGATTGTTTGTTAATCCCAGAACACATTTGTCAGATTATTTATTTAGGACTATATTCTTCCATCCAGCAATTTAAGAACAAAAGCCTCCACTGTAGCTCAAATCAATCAAAATATTGGGTTTAGGTTATACATTGTACATATGGAACCTGGCATGTAAAGCAGATGGTACGTAAAATTATGCATAGCATGTCTGGAGAGCCATACTATATCTAAATGCAGTGCAACAGAACAAGGAAAGAGTGTCACATGCAACTTAAAATATCAATTACTGGCCTATGTCTAGTCTCAACTGCGCTGGTTTTGCGCGTGTATATGTGTGTGTGTGTGCGTGTGTTCAATTTTCTCTTACTTCAGTCAGGACATTTCCTTGATAATATGATCTTCCCTAGAAAAGCATGCAGATTGAAATGGTATGCTACTGGCTAGATGAAATAAAGTTGGATATACAAGAAAAACTAGTTTAGTTTGGGTTCAGAATAAAAATGCATGCAAATTAAAAAAAAAAAAATCAGTAACAGAACTTTTAATCCGTTAAGGAAGATGATCAGACACCATTTGCTACCAAGATTGTCTTTTTTCTATATAATTTATGCACTTGGTTTGCCCAACCTAGCAATAGCATTTAATAGTACTTCTGTTGCATAAATACTGTGTTAGCTCCACACACTCTCTCTCTCAAGTATTACAAGTCTGTAAGCACAAAATTTCTTCCTGAACAAACAAGCATTACTGTGCATTGTTAACACAATCAGATGAAATGGTAATTGCAGAAAGATTCACATCAGCAAAACCCTTAAATAAATATTAGTGTTTAAGCATGTGCTGGCCTCAAAGGGACTTAATCACATGTTTTGTTGAACAAAGATGCTTTCCTGATCAATGACCGTGAAAAGTAATAATTTTCCCAAGTTTATTCAAGTGTCTAAATCTGTGGTTATAAAATATTCTCAACATCAGACAACTTTAACTTTTAATTTCCAGGGGAAAAGCTTTAAATATTTCTACCTTTTTTGGTTTTTTTAAAATATTTTGTATACTTTAGAAGTACTGCAAGCATTTAGCTGTTTTAAAAAGAGTTGCACACCTGTACTCAGATATTTGTAATCAAAATGAACTGTTCTAGATTAGATGTGAAGGATGAAGTTTATAATGAAAGACTACCTCAAAATGAACTCTGGATATAGTGTCAGGAACTAATACTGCATAAAGTAGTCTTTAATAGCCAATTTTGTAAGATGCAGCCATTTTCAAAGAGTCAAACTGAAGGAATGCCTCCATATTTGAACTGTAGAATATCCTCAAACATTTTTTAAGGTTTTTTAAGGTACCTGAGTTGGTATAGAATGTTTCACACTACAAAAAAAAAAAAAGATAATTCCTGTACTTTTTGTGCACTAGCACCTTTAGTCCTTATGCATGTTATTGCTTGCAACAGTATTGCTTGAGAAAATACAGCTCTCTGTCTGGGGGATTAAAGTAACACATTTGTCCTGATATGTTACAAAACAGTGTCTATCAATCCATTTCTCTTTTGGAGATGAGAGAACTTTTATCCATTCAAATCACTGTAATACAATCTTGTATTATAATGGCTTGAACAATCTTGACTGCACACAGTCGCTGGAGTCTCCAAAGGACTGTCATAAATAAAACTATTAGACTGTATTATAGCAGACACATATTCAGAGTCTACCAAGGGATGCCAGGATTTTACATTACAGCACAAATCGCTAAAAAATGTCTGCGAATACCAAAAATGATTGGTAGAAGGACTTCATGAACCAATTTATAATCAATATATATATATATATTTCTTTAAAAGTATGTAAAGGAAATATTAATATCAATCGATTAATCCTCTGGAGAATCAAGTAGAAACTGAGCCAACAAATAAGGGATTTGTCCTCTACAACAGGTACTTAAGCTTGCTCAGCAGCATGTAAACTTTCTGCACTAGCTGACGGACTTTCAACCTACATCCAAACCTCCCTTTGCAACCTGGCATTGCTACTGTGATGACAGCATTAGAAAACTGACATCTCATGGGAGACAATTCAGTTTACATCAATGGAAATGGATTTACACTGCATCCTGGATTCTGTGCAGACAGGTTTGTTTTTCTTTTCTCTTACGAGATACTTTTATAGAAGATATGACTTTTGCCAGATATACAGACACAACTGAGTTTGGCAAAACCCTAAATGAATCTAGAAACAAAGTTGGAAATGGTGGAAACATGGCAAAATGAAGTAAAAATATGTAAGGATGTGTTTTGTTGGGTTTTTGGTTTTTTTTTTGAGAGAGGAAAAAATGTACTCTCTTATGAAAGATCTTTAAGACAGTAGTGAAACATAAAAATAAATGCAACTGAGGTTAAAAATAAAATTATGAAAGCTGAGTTACCTAACATGTTCTGGCCACGGGAGAAGTAACTAAAGCTGACGTACTGATAGGATGGGAGCTTCAAAAGAAGACAAAAGCCAGAAAATAACAATTTCCCATGTTGGAAATCCAGATGGCCCTAGCAGATTTTGTGTGTGTTTGTATACGCATTTATCTGTGTGTATACACGTGCATACATATGTAATTTTTTTCTTTTAATATCAAAATCCGTATAATGCCCTACTTTGTTATTGTCTGGTTTCCTCACCCCAGCAGGGATTTGCTGGTTGGTCTTCCTTTCTGACCATGAAGATACAGAGGAAGATATGACAGCACAATAAATAGCTGAGAGTGGTTAAACTGTTTCCTGAAGGTAAAACAGCAGGGTCCAATGGTTCTCCTGCAGAATGTTTGAAACCCAAGGCTATAAATAATAGCCAGTGCTGCCGAAAAAAAAAAAAAAAAAAGAAAAAAAGTAGCTAAATCCTGAAAAAGAAGAAAACAAAATGAATCTTCATTTCAGTGTCTGAAGCCAGTGTTACATTATGTCCTGATAAACATGAATTGGAAAGATATTTTGCCAGCTACAGGCTAGTGTCATCTACAATCACAGTCAAGTTCTTCCTGTTAAGACTTGAAAAAGCAACTACAGACTTACATTGAAGTACCAGAAAAGATTATCAGTGAATGTAATATGGAGCTTTAGGAAAACAGAAGATGACAGTAGAGCAGAGAAGTATTTGATACAGCACTGTACTTAATACAGTAAATAGATATACAATTTTTTAATGTCAGCTTTTGATGCTGAAAAGACAGTTGACTGGACTGAGTGAAGCTAACTTTGGCACGATGTCAGAAGTAAGAGTCGGGGAAAATTATTTTAGATAATTTGCTGCTGCATGTCCTCACCTTTGTAACTGCTGTATAAGTATAAATAATGTCAGAGGTGGCAGTAAATCCTTCCTATTTATAATTTCACATTCCTGCCTCTTGTAAAAGGATTAATCTCCAATATAAAGTAAAACAGATTTGCAGTAGGAAAAAAGTCTATCAGTGCAGAGTCTATATCAGTAGAGTCAAACAACATGCTTTTATTTGTCTTCTGGTGGAAAATTACATTCCTGAATGGTGATGCACAGTCTGGCTAAAATAATCTATTATAATCTTTTTGGTAAATAAGAAGATATGACTGATAAGCTTTGTATGAAGCAGAGTTTTCACTCAGAGGTAGAAAAGATTTGAGGAGAATTAGTGAAAATTCATTCTGGGATTAGATGTTCTCAGTTCGCATATAACAAACAATTATTGTTACAATTGGCATTGCTAACCCCTCTTTCAGTATCCTATATACAGTGGTTTCTGACCTAAGAATGAAATTCATTACCTTCAGGTATAGCCGAACAACCTGGGCTTCAAAAAGTTGGGTTGTGCAACTGCAGAGAATGGGAACTCAGAGCTTTGTTCAGATCTACCTAAAAACATATTTCATTTCTGCGGTTGCTTTCCCAGCGGTTCCTTCATGACTGCTGCCCGGCTCTTAGTGAGGTAGATCCAGGTGAACATGAATCAACAGCTCTTTCCTCCCTTATATATCGGACCCACAGTGTTGTAAGTGCCTTTGCTGCTCTTCTGGAGGCTAGCAAAGAGAGTATTTGTGGTTCAAATGCTTCAGAGACATTTTCGTATACCTCCACCTTACACAAGTTGATAGCAAGAAACAACAAAGGATGAATTTCGTGACAGAAGCTTTACTTACCAGCATTATCCCTGAATAGAAATTATTTTCTTCAACAAAAATGGATTGAAAAAAGATTTATCTGTTGTTCAGATTTGTCATCTTTCTTACTCTGTCACAAAGCAAACTAGAAAATTTTGGTTTGTTTGTTTCAGAACCAAACAACATACAAGTTTCTTAAAGATGTGTTTATCATTTTTCTCTCTTTTCTTTTCTTTTCTTTTCTTTTCTTTTCTTTTCTTTTCTTTTCTTTTCTTTTCTTTTCTTTTCTTTTCTTTTCTTTTCTTTTCTTTTCTTTTCTTTTCTTTTCTTTTCTTTTCTTTTCTTTTCTTTTCTTGGAAGTGAGGAAGAATTTCAGTGACAAAAAGAGGGAAAAAAGAAAAAGAGATAAAAATATTTTTAAGCTTTCAAACAATTTTCTCTGTTACACAAAGTAAACATATCTGATTAATGCTTCTTTATTATTCATCGCCTCAAAAATATTCTGTATTAAATTAAAAAATCCTTTTTAAAAATGTCACCTCAGAATGCATCAGAACTTTTTATTACAAAAATCTTGTCTTTGAAGATATTTCTGTCAATTCCCATGAAAAACTTGAAGCTGATTGATTGAAATTTCTTTGAAATTTATGTTTTTTCAGACATACAAGTTCCTTGAAACCAAAGCTGTCTGTAGAAAAGATGCATTTTCACACATTTTCTTTGTGCTGTGATTGTATATCAATTAAAAGGTATATTTTTCTTTTTTTTCCCCATCTATAAGGTGACTTTTTGTAAAAATAGTAAAAAAATAACCCCCCCCAAAAGTCCTCAAATTATTGACACAAGACTTTTGATTTGTCCCTAATCAAAATGTTTTTCTATCTAAACTTTTAAAATTTTTAATTTCCTTTTTCAACTTCAAAAAAAAATTTGAAAAGCTCCAAACATTTTTCCTGATGGGGGGAATACTTCTTGCCCAGTTCTAGAGCACACACCATTGGGTAGATCATGTTTTTTGTCTAGTGGATAAACTGGAAGTATTGGAAAGCTAACCAGGTGCTTCCTTGGAAAGGCACTTACTAGTGGAGGGTTGCTTATTATTTTATTCCTGAATACAGCTCATGCATTGAGGCAGGCTTAAGGTGAAAACCGAAAGAAAGAGGGAAGGAGGGGTGGGTCTCTTTGCCATAACTAAAGAAAATAGTGAGTGGGAAATCAGATGTGTCTTCTTTAACAACTTTAAAAGAAAAATGTCCTCTGATCGAACTGTATTTAAGCTCAAAATGCAGGTTTAGAAGACACTTAGAGGCCAGGTGGAAAGAAATCTAATTTACTTAGTCTACTGTTTGAGGAATTTAAGTTTAATATGTGTTGTTTATGTGATTTGACATGTATCAGTAAGTAGTGCTTATGGACAAGACAGCTTGCCTCTGGACTCGGATGTATATCAGCACCAGTGCACTGGATTAATATAGAAAGCACAGCATGGAGATACAGTGTAAATCCCCAGCATGGTGGTAGACAGAAGCTGGCCACTCCTGTTTTTCCCCGAGGGACACAAGAGAACAGATTTGTCAGGGTTTGTCTCTTTTATTCCAGTAATAATGAGAGATTAATTGGGAATGTTTACTGTTGGGAGACTAATTGGGAATGTTTGTTGTTTAGATTTTTTTATTATTATTATTACAGCTGCTTTTCTGCTCCTTGCCTATATTTTTTATGAATAAACTGAATGATGCAAGGCCTCTCTCTAGCCTGGAGGCCAGCTAAGCGTGGCCACCTCCATATGGTTAAGCTCCCTTAGCCTCCCGAGCACAGGCTGCAGCTAGCCTGCCTCTCAGGAACGGTCCCCAGGCTGGGCTGCTGCCCTAGCTGTGCCCAGGAAACCCTTGGGAGACGGCTGGTCAAGTAGGCGAGATCAAGAGAGTGTCAGGGAGTGCCCTGAGATTTTATGTTTTACAAAAAAAATGGTCCCAGGGCATGGATTCGTGCCCTAGCACTATTTAAATCACTTGCATAGATGTAGTCTTAGTATTATTTAGGTCAGTATGACTCCAAATGCATACATATTGTTTATTCACTTTTCTCATTTGGAGTGAACTCCACTGATTTAAGTGGTGTTAACTACAGCACAGCATGATGTTTTTACAAATAGTATAAAAGGGGCTTAATATTTGTTTGTAAGCAGTCATTAACTGTGGTATAAGCAATAATGTTCTGAAAGTAGTAGAAGATTTAAACATGGTAAAATCTTTTAGGAACTGGTAGCTACTTTTTTGCATAATTTTCATTATTTATAGTTAGGTTTCTCACTGAATGCTGGGGACAGTTTATTCAGCAATCACTGTTATAGGACAGCTATTATCTACTTACAGTGCATTTGTTGACAGAAGTTTGTAAAGTATTGAAAAATGTGGTTTAGAAAAGTGAGGGTACAAGCACTTCTCAAAGATGCATTACTAACTTTTGCCAGAGAATGCATATGGAGATAAAAATCCTTGTTTGGTAGAATATTCAGTATTCTGTGTGATAGAAAAAATTCATTACAAATTTTTTAGGGTGTGGTCTCAGAAATCAAACTGCTTTAAACTTTAAAATACAGACATTCTCAGCTAACTGAAAACTATGCTTACACAGGATAGTTGGATAAAATTTTAGGAAGTAATTGTATGGCAATACACTAATTGCATAACAAACATAATATTTCAGTTAGTTGTGGAGGAAAACCGCATTAATTTATGGTGGTTCTTATCACAGGTTTTTATTTCTTGGTATTTAGCATCATTGTTGCATCTTTTGCAACTTTTACAAGTCATCTCTACTCTTTCTTCATCTTTTACTGGCAAGCTTTTGCAAGGTTTTATGATTCCTTCACTGAGGCAGGATAGCACAACTTAAAAAATAGTGAAAATTAATCTGGGTGTGGGTAAATAAAAATGTTGCCTAGGAGAGATTCTGCTTCTCACTGTAATCCTTCAGTACCAGTTCTGTGGTTCATGGGTTGCATACATAAATTACAGTGCTCTTGGGGGAAAGTCACCTAGCAGAGAGATAATACTTTCCTACCAATGGTAAAATAATTGCTTCCAAATGCCATGACCCCAGGTGTGGTAAGACTGAATCTCAGGGGGAAGATCATGAGGCTCCAGTGCCTTCTCTGGACAATGCTCTCAGCACTCCAGCAAGCTGCATTGATTTAATACCTTTGGTGGTTTCAAATTGGGAGAAAGAACAAACCTAAATCTTTTAGCCATTTCTTCCTCTAAGTGATGCTTTTAGGATATCTCTCAGGAGTTTCAAGGAGTCTGATTTAACTATTGCATAAGTACATATATAACAAACCTGGTGGATCCAACCTACAAAAAAATGGATCTGAATTGATAAATAAACAATAGTTAAATATCAGTTTCATTATTCAATAGGAACTATTTGGCTTGACCCACAAAGACATGAAGATTTTTCTAGAAAATTGAAACTTAATGGAGCGTACTAGGACTTTGAGCTCAGCTTTGGTTTGGAAGTTGGGATTACATTAATTTACTTACTTTGCCTTCCTATTGAAATCACTGAGCTCTGTAAAATTCTTCACGCTTGGAAAATTATATATAATATGTAACTCCATAAATATGTTTAAAAATAATAGGATAGCAACAGATATTTAAAGACCCCTGGTAAAAATCTGAGAAAGGTACTGTATGATTATTTATGATATACCTGTAGTTACTGATTTTTAATTTATTCTTACATATATATTGTTGGGCAACCTGGTCTAGTGGAGGGTGTCCCTGCCCGTGGCAGGGGGGTTGGAACTAGATGATCTTTGAGGTCCCTTCCAACCCAAACCATTTTGTGATTCTGTGATTGTACAAACTCTCACCAAAATATAAATGGATTTTATCAGTAGGTATGGAATGTAATGATTAAGGAAAACTGGGTGTGTTCTAAAAAGTTTAACTTTTTTATCAGTGATATTTAGTTAAATAAGTAGATCTAAAGCTGGCCTGGACCACCTTTGGTGTGTGGCTGAAGCATGTCTACTAACTACAACTGTAATTCATGTTCTAAAGAGCATTCTGCTCCTTACATCCTGCCGTAACATCTCTGGTGCCTCTGCCTGTATCTATTCTCTCCCTCCAGTTTGGTCTGCAGGGATTGTAGCTCTCAGTTGATGAATACAAGTCATGCAGTCCGGAAGAAGAGGAACTCTTACCAAACAGTTGTTAATGGATAGTGAACTAGTAGCCAGTCTGTGGGGCAAACAAAGAATTTACCACAAGTCTGAGATTTCTTTAGATGTCTTTCTTTTGAAGATGAGGCTTTTTCATCCAATCTATTTCTTGGAAAAAGCCCCCAAATTATAACCCAGCTCTGCAAATCTCTTTGCAGACTGTCTCGATATGAAAACATTGTCATTTGTGGCAATAAGTGTAAGCGTCTATGAAGCGTCTACCAGTGCCAATAGCTTCCTATAAACTATGAAAAGCAGCTGTTATTCTGGCCAAAATTGTACCTTCCTCTTGACTGCTTGCAGCGGGTGGTGGACCTGACTCTGACCCCCCCAAAGTAACCTTGAAGCTGCTGTTACGGTAATGGAGACCTCACTATTAGCCTGGTCCTGCAACCATTTGGCACACGCTATAGCAAAACTGTTCTAGCCTGACTCTGTCAGCTGCCATCTCAAAAGCGATACTGTCCGCTTATAACTCAAAGTATAACTCTGTCATACATATGCTTAGTGCAGTATGGTTCTTAAAAGGCATTTTAATCTGCTGGCATTTTAGTTCGTAGGCCTCTAGGGTCAGGTTGAAAAATTACACTAATGCTGAACTTACTCCGATATTCTGGGCAGCCTTCTGAATTTTAAATAACTATCCTCAGAAGTATAGTTATTTCAAAAATTATCTTTAAAACTGCACACAGAATTTTAAGCTCAGTTCAGTTAATAGCACACTGATATGCAGGCTAAAATTTATAAAAATGCAGGGTAAGAATCTCTGAATTTATAGATACCGGGAGTTATTTTAGCTTTCATTATCTGAGTATCTGGCCTATAGATTGCTAACTGTATGAGTTCAGTGTTACTGTAATTGTTAATATGTGCATCTGAATTAACTGTTCTGCATTGTTGGTTTTGTAGTTGACTGCCTACTCAAATATGTGGGACTATTTTGAAACCTATATAGGAAATGATCCTTTTATAATCTGGAATTAGGCAAAGCAAAAGATACAGGTCTATTTTTCCAATGAATGACATTCCTTAATCCATTTCCTTACATGTATATAATGAAAAAAACAAGATTACCACTTCTTTGTCTTGAGAAAGATTTATGTAAGTATTATGTAGTTTATCCATTATTTGTTTCTTCTCCTAGTGCTCTACTTGTATTGTTACTGATTCTCATCATGCAGCTATCCTTATGCCCCCCCACCCTGTGTTATACAGCCGCGTCTTCTGCTGTAGCCTCTTCTATTGTGGAATTGAATCCGATGATCCTTGCTTGTCCAGCCCAACCCATTGGGCTCCTCCTCTGGTCCTCTACCACCTCCTCCAGTCTGACCCTGCCCTCGCCCTCAGTCTGTTTCCAAACCGCAGACTGCAGCAGGCATCCAGCCATGGAATGGGACCAGCTTTTGGGCACAAAATAAACCCCACTGCTTCTAGGCAGGGACTGCAACCCGTTAGCCATCTGTTCTGCCTGATCGTTAGGGATAAAGGCTACCCAGAGACAGTTTTTAGCAAGGCCTTGAGCAACTGTACCTTTCTGGTTTATCTGAACCCTCTCTAACAGCCTTAGAGGCATGCTAGATCTAACCTTCTGTGTATCGAAATCAAATTTTTGAAAAGCTGTAAACAGTTCTCAGCTCACAGCACATCTTCTTACTAACTTGACTGGAGCTGTTCTCCTTTGGGAAGAGGTCTTTTTGAGCCAGAGGGAAAAGAAGGATGAGCTCAATATATTCCTTGTTCTACCAGCTGCCACCAAACGTATTCATCTTCCCTCCAAGGAACAGCAAGTCCAGATCCATTCGCACTGTGCCCCCTGATGAGACAGACTGACATATTCCATGATAGGTGATGAGGCCGTGGTTCCAACCTCTTTTTTTTAGCACATCTAATGAAGAATGCCAAAACAGATGTGTTTCACTGTTGTGCTTTCAGGAACAGAATGAAGTAAAAAGCTTAGAATGACCGCTACAGTGAAATCTTGCAGCATGCCATGTACCTGGACAGTGAGAAAAAGATATTCTTTGGCTTCCCAGATAAGTCACAGTCTTTTCTGAGTGCTCCAGCAAGCTCTAGAAAGAAGATTTAACAACTGCTCATCTACTCTGTGTTGGAAAAGGCTTGTTAACTTCGGCATGTGTCCAGCCCTTTGCTAGTTAGCAAAGAGTTTCTAGAATGCTTCTTTGGCTCCTTCTAAGATCGTGTCTTATTTTTAGATTGACAGCAAACTGTGCCTGGCAGTGACATCTGCAAGCTATTCTTTCTGGGCTGAATGGTTGCTTTTGTGCTAGATGTGTGATGCATAATACACCAGTTCTGCTCTTTGAGTAGAAGGAGGGCAGGGTTTGCTTCAGAGGGTTTATTTTATCCTTGTCCTGGCCGAAAATCATTGGCTTCTTAGGAACTGGGTGACCTTTTTTGGTTGTTAGTTGAGGTAGATAATGGTTCTGATTCTCCACAGGAGCTTTTTGGTACAAATATGCTCCAAATAATGTAAATAAGAAAGTAATGATAATACTTTGTATTATTTACAAAACAAAACAGAAGGAAAAAGATTATAGAACTCCACAAATAATCCATTACTTCAGTATGCAAACTGTTCTGTTAATATAGACAAGCATGCGGTTCTATAGAAGATGTAAAGGCATATCAAGAAATACCTATGTCTTTTGATGTTTAGACACCTCTTTTGAGAGTTCTGGTTGGGGTCCTTACGAGGACAGGGTCCTCCTGTCAAACTATCCTGCATGATTAGTTGTCTATTTTCTCATTTGGGAATATCCTTGCTGAAAAAAAAAAAAAAAATGAAAATGACATTTCATTGCCTTTTTCTTCCTCATGGGAAATGCACATAGAATTGCCCCTCTTTTTGTGAACTGCAATTGTGATTGTTATCCAACAGATTCAGGTCTTGAATAATGAAATACTGCATTACTTGCTTTCATCATGCTAAGTGATCTATCTCAATTCTTCACTTATATGAAGAATGACCTATGCTTTCTTATCCTTTCCTCTCTCTCAGAGTTTGCCACAGAATTTCAATGTCACCAGAAGAAAATAACAACATTACATCTATGCAAAAATAATCTACTTTATCATATATCATTCTCAGTAGCATCACACTTTCACCTTTTTCAAAATTAGATGATGGATTAATAAATTGGTGTTTGTTCCAATCATAATGGAAAACTGTGACTACTTAACATGCTCGTGCCCTCCCTGTAATTGAAATTTTCCAAATATTAATGAGATTATACCACTGTTCTGTCAATAACTACTATCAACTGAGTTCATTTATGTGGAGATCTTGGGATTTCTGCAGAATGATTTTGCATTGTCACTCAAAAGATTTCATTATAAATCTAACGGATCCTGAATACCTTTTTTAATTAACTCAAGTTCTCTCAAACTTTATATAACATGTCACTGGGTGTAAAGTATACAGCTCTTGCACATGTAAGCAGACAGGGAGAATGCACGCTGACGTCACTGTTGCTTATGAAGAGTTACAACTATTTGGAGCTTTGCAGTTGCTTCCCTAGCCGAAAATAAGTGAATGACAGATAATCTAGCTCTATTCCATGTGTAGGTTGTTTCTGAATGAATATATCTCTCTCCTGGGCAAAAAACATCCAGCACTGTCTCTGGGAGACACAGCCCAAAGCTCTTACCTAGTTCTTATGTGGCAGCTTTGCAATCAAAAGTGACCTTGCCGTTAACAAACTCCTCAGTTACTCATGCAAAGCTGCTGGGAGAAGGTGACTCCCTTTACGTACAGCCTGGCATAGCCAAAGCTGAACACTTGCACGCACACAGAGAACAGGAACGCTGTGTGGAATAGCACCATTTGGTGACACTTGTCATACGAATATCATCACTGGGGTGGTTCTGACTGCCTGAGTTATGTTTAATAACTGTGAGGAGTCAACGCTCAGTTTTAAAGGAGTTATAAGTTTCTGAAAATGTCCCTGAACCAAAATTTCCAAGATGGGCCTATTGCTGTATGTATATAGAAAGTTCAAGGAAAATGGTTTCTCTTTTTAACTTTAAGGTAAATTCCACAATCATGTTAATGACTAAAAAGTAAAAGACCAAGTATTTTTAATGCCTGTGAAAACTGAAACTTCCAGGGCTAGAAAACTGAAAAAGTTAAATCCAAAACCATGGCCCAAATAAATCTTTCTTAAAATGTATTTGGTCATTCCAGAGACATTTAACTGAGCTCCAGCTTTTCAAAAAGTATATTGTGCAAGATTTTTTTTCTAAACTTATAAATAAATGTAGTTCTATATATATATTTTTCTAATTATTTGAAATATACTGAGCATTCAAAGGAATGAGAGAGATCTCTTGTTCTTTGTATTTGGCATGAAGGGTGTCCTAATGCACATTTTCAGCTTTTCATTGAAGAAGAATGCTATCCCGTGGATTGCTTACACAAAATGGGAGAGTCTATGTCTGAGAGAGGCAGTCAAATGACATTGTGTAATACACAGTCAGCATATTTCAAACTGAGAATTTTTTTTCCTCTTGTTACCTTCCTCTGATGTTTTCTTTTAAAACAACATCACCAGATAACCTTGGAAAAATCCTACTAAGAGTCCATCTAGTGCGAGAAAATTAAAGTTGTCATTGTGCAAAAATGTAAACTTAGTAAAAATAACTTTTATTACAAGTATTACATCCCAATTTTATGTGCCCTGTGTTTTGAAAAAGGTCAGACTAAATTATCACAGTGTTTCCTCCTGACCTTAGAATCTGTGTCAGCACATTTTATTTTTTATTGGATCCTGGCACTGGCATTTCTCTAGTGCTTCTCTGAAGGTGCTATCTTTTATTTTTAAATAAAAGCAGAAAATCTGGGGGGGAAAAAAGCATGTAAGTCTCTAGCTGTGACCATGACAAAGAAAATTTAAAAAAAAAAAAAGAAAGAAAAAAAAGAGTTAAGATTTTGTCTTTTTTTTCAGAGAGAGTGATAGGCACTTGCCTTTTACTTGACATAGTCTAATTTTAGGTGTGAATAGTCATATAGCAAAGCTCTTTGTATCTGCACTGGGCCTGAATTTGCCTTTGTGATGTGCAAGAATTCTGGCTCCATTTCTAACTGCCTGAACCCTGCTACAAAACTAAGCCATCCCATATTTTTTTCCAGTTAATTGAGAAAGAACTTCTGTGCTATAGGAGAATTTCTGAAGAAATATGACATAAAGATAATTTAAATAAGGAGAGATTCGAAAAATAATTGGTATCCCATCATCCAAATAATTTTCCTGATGATAGAAATCCGTAAAATCATGGCATGACTTTCAGTGTCATCTCTGAATTGCTTTCATACCCAGGATGTTTCCCTAGTATATTCATTGAATTTTCCAAAACTAGATCTATGACTAAATAGTATATGAGCTAAGGTATTATTCCTAAAAAAATAATCTTCTTTGCATTCATTTCAGAGAAATAAGTAGGGAATTAATTAATAAAATACTTTCAAAAAATGATTGCAGAAACCATGACAGTTTATTTCTCTGTCATATTCCAGGACCTCTTTTTTTTTTCTTTTTCTTTTTTTTTTTTTCCCCATCAGTTATATATTTTAGTTTAATTATTCTACAGATTACCAAATCCTATTGCAACGTTCAGTGCAGTATCAGAACAGGGGAAAAGGTGAGAGTCTCTCCAAACTGCGCCTGCGCAAGGTGCTTTTCACTGTGAACTTATAAAAATAGCTGCTTTTCATTTTTAATTGATCGTGTATTCAGAAAATTATCATAACTGTGTTTTTCATAGGAGCATGTCCATGGGCTCTGCCAGTGTGAACATCCTTACATGAGATTAAATGCTTAGTTGCATATTTCAGTCTTTTCCTCTCTTTACATATATAAACCAATTCATGCACAGGCATATATTAAATTTCAACACGGATTGAGTTTTGGAAGGATGTTCAACTACTGCTACTTTAATATTTAATGCTAGTTTTAAAAATTATATCTTTAAGTATTTCCAGTGTATAAATTGGAATAAAATTTTTATACTTTTCTATCATTAAAACTCATTACTTTGTACATTCCTGTAGAATGTACATTTGAGCAAATTAGGTTTCCATCTGAGTTACTTAATTTATTTTCCTCCCTTTTACATATCTGTGCATTTTCTTTTTTCAAAATGTGCTGTTCCCAATAATTTATAAGGAGACATAAGATACCTAATGAGACTGAAAGTGTTCAGAAACTCAGTAAAAAAGGACACTACTCCACTAGTAGGAGGGAGATGTCTGTACTAGAAATGGTCAACAACTCCTGTAATTTTTTAATATGATTGCAACCACAGGCTTCTCTCTGATAAGACAGATACTATTTCATAAAAGTTTCTCATGTCTTAGCTCACACATCTACCAGTTGAATATGTGACCAATGACTGGAACAAATGAATTTTATTGGACATAATGCCATAATTAGAACAAATTATAATTATTTCCAAAATAAGGATCCTGTTTTTCAGGATCCTCATGTTTTGCACAACATGAACTTTAAAAAAAAAAATTTAAGGAAAAGCATGGGAAAAAACCCCAACTTTACTATATCCAACCTAAGGACTCTTCAGGTATTTCCTGCATCTAACATAAGAGAACTAACTGTTTACCTTTTGTTTTAAACTTGGGTACTTCACCGTATTTGCTTGTTACAGGGCGGATAAAAAAAGAGAATGCTGTATATCCCATTCCCAGCGTGGTAGGAGAAGCATGGTCCCATGATCAGAGCATTGCTATTGCTAAATGCAGAACCTTTGCCTTGCTTTTGAAGGACATTGAGATCTAAAGATTTAATCTATCATATAAAATTTAATTACAGTTTCTGCAGAATCAGTAACAGTAATTCCATGTATAGGTAAAGGTGAAGTCTAGGGCAAGACATATAGGCTTCTTTATAAGTTTTTTGAAGAATCTGATCCTGTATTAAGGTTTTAAGTTTGATTACATTGAAAAGTGAAGTATATGTATGTGGGTATAATTACAATAATGTTCATATTTACCATTCAGAAGTGCGTCTTCATGCTGAGCCCTCTTGTCACGTTTATGAATGGTGTATGAGACAAAGGATGTATATAGATCAGTAAGCCATGCCAGTGCTCACTGCCCTTAAGGACACCAGCAAAAAAATATGTAGACAGCCATTTTCCAACAACACCCTGTATGCATAATTTCTCACTCATTCCTTTCTTCTCAAACCCGCTAGTTCGTAGGTTTGTATAGCACCTAAACCCTCACATGCCCAGGGTCTGCTCCAACCCCCGCTGCCCAGCTCTGCAGAGCAGTAGGATGACCACCACAGCTGCGGCTCGAGGAGAAGGGTGTCCTGCATCAGCACAAGTCGTGATCCAGGGAGGAAGACCCGTGGTGGACACCATTCTTTGTGGCATAAATGTGAACAGGTGTGGTCGAGGAAAAGGGTGGAAATGCTCTAAGGATGTAGGGATGAGCTGGTAAAAGGGCAGGGTGTCAACTCAAAGGAGCATGCAGTGAGTCTTTTGGTTCAAAATTGGCTTATATGGCTGGCTGGACCTGTAGGTATTGACTAAGCACAATTTTCCAAATACAGTTTGAGGCTGGGTTAAAAGAGAGGCAAAGGAACAGAAATCTGATTTGCAGTCTGCTGATGACAGCTGCTTAATTTTCCACTACTCTTTCGAGAAAACCTGTGGTGTAACAAGGAAGGAGTTTTAATGTACAACCAACCAGTCAACTAGGCTCAAGCCTGTAACATCCCTCATGCCAGCAATTACAACTACCTGTGATGACAGGCCTCTCTCTGCCCATCGCACCCAGTGTCTGTGATCTGAGACAGGTCCCACCTTGGGTGAAAACACGGGAAGACAGCGGGTTCTCTGCGGTGGTGGCTCTCCTGTACGTGAACCAGTGTGACAGGAGCTGCGCTCCCAGCATGACTGCAGTGTAGACATCCCTTTGAGATTCCAGGTAGGACAAATTTTTAACAGCTGTGTTAGTAGCTAATTAGCTCTATCCATGCTTTGATATGTGGTTCAGTCACTACATGATGAAAAGTCTTAGTGTTTGAACTGATACTATTTAAAGGACTCCAATTTTGTACTATTAGGACCCAAACCAGATGCCTCTCAATTTTTTGTTTTTTAACTGTATTAAATTTTCACCTTGCTTTTCCCTGAGTCTTCTTTCCCAGGAAGAATTCAGAGTAGTCAGTGCAATAGAAGAAGAAATGAAAGCATATCAGCCTGATGGCAGTGACGTTTTCTTTCTATTAGCATTGAATATAAAGAGGAGATATTCTGTATTTCTTTGTTCTTTGGTGTTTGTTGGTTGTTTTTTTTAAAAAAAAAGAAAAGAAAAGAAAAGGGAAATAAAAGGACTAGGAAAGTTAATATGTTTCTCATTCTCTTAATGTCATTTATACTATGTTGTTACTCGGACGTCTTCAACTGAGAAAATGGCCATGAAATCCCTGCTTGTCCCTACAGATGAATCCTGGTTCTCTTCAGCATTTAACACGTTCCTGCATAGTTCATAGTGTCATATGCCTCTGCCCCTATGACTGACTGCAGCCCACAAAGTGACTGTCACCATTTTTTAGTTGACATACTCACTCTTTCTGACATGGAAAGTGTATACTAGCTGCATTTAAACTAAGGGACCTGATAATTTTTCCAGCTCAGAAGTGAGAGGTGAAAAATCTTCTCCTGGCCAAATATGGAGGGCAGACGTGAATGCAGAGTAGCACATGTCACAGAATAGTCCTACACCACAGAATAACTTGTGTCTCCAACCACCATCAGCACATTTTCAGCTGACTAGGCACCATAAACTCATCTGCTATGGGTCTGCAGCAGGCCAGAATAGTCCATTTCCATATAGTTATTATCATCTTTCTGTATTGGAATGGTCTTGTTCACTTGTCTGTCCTAGGAAATCCTGAAAATATCTCTTTTCTTTAGCTGTGGAGTCCTTGCCAGTTATTCCATGCCTATAAGATGACAGTGTGATAGGACATGTGTGGTGTTGCACCACAGGAGCCTGGAAGCAGGTTTATCCCACAGACATCCAGACATTCCTGGTTCTACTTCTGTCTGGACTGCAGTTTGAGTGCACCTGGGGGACGGGGTAGATTCCTGCCTCAGTGACATTGGATATGCACCGGGAGAGAAAGACGAGAAGGGTAATTAGTCAGAGAATCCTTGGGATGTTCCAAGTTTATGTTTGAGTTTGTTACACATGAATGACTAATTTCTTATAAACTAGGTTTTTACTTTTATAATGTCTATAGTAAAGCATAGTTCTCCAAGAAATCCATTAGTTGACTTTAAATATCTAAACATATTTTTAAATAATTTGATTTGTCTACAGATCTTCTTCGACACAAGCAGAAGCATTTTTTAAACATTAAGTATTAATTTTATAATTCATATATAACTTTCCATAATCATGTACATGTACATTCTAATTAAACAGTGCAGAAATCAAATTATTCTGTTAAACTGTGACGTACCATTAAATCTGATATTTTAACCATGATGAACTATAATTAGATTAAATATAATTAGATCAAAATAGTGTCCTGAACATTTGGTACAAAAGGAAAAATATATGGCTGCTTACATAGGCATCATTATGATAAATTTGATACAAAAGAACATAAGCTAGGTTGGTTTAGTGATCTTGTTCAGAACATGGCAGGAGTAATTTAAAAGGAGTTCTCTATCAGTTTTATCCACATTATACACAATAAAACTGTCAAATTGAATCATTAGTATACTAATTTTGGCTCTTTTAATAGTCCTTTTTGTAATGTGTAATCTTACACAATCTTACAATGATGGGGAATGTATATAATTGTTGGTTGCACTAACAGCTTGTCTGTATAAAAGGAGAACAAATTTCAAAAATAGCCACTGCTTTCAGTTGTGCAGTTTGAGAATCCTTATTTAGTCATCCAAAACCAGAAGAAACCAAAATCAGGGATCATGACGTCAAACCAGTAACTTGCCTTTTAACCAAGCTATAAGCAAGTAAGCAGCCATACAACAAATGGCAAACACTGAAGAATACTAAGAAGGTTTTGAAATCAAGAGCTCAAACATTAGGAAATGTCACAACCAGGGCACTTTGCTTCCAGCCCTATTTTATGGATGCATTATGATTCAGACTTCAATTGCATGAGTGCATAGTACTTTTTCCAAAGGAATCTTGACTCATTTGGTATGATGATTAGGATGGTCTCTCTAAAGAGCAACATTTAAATTCTTTTTTTTCTTTTTATGGTTTACTGAGTGAACCTATGCCTCATTCACTTCATGCTGTCAAGGCCTTATTTTGAAGACAGAAATCTTGATTTTCTCCTTGGCTTTTTCCAGTGTTCATTGTGGTAATTTGAAAAAGTCACTAATATAATTATTAATTTTATAAATCCTGAAGAGGAAACAGGTTATTATTGGTAATGATAATATGATATGATAATCCATTATTACCATAATGGATTGACACTAGCCCTGAGGAGAAGGACTTGGGGGTGTTGACTGATGAGAAGCTCAACATGAGCCGGCAGTGTGCGCTTGCAGCCCAGAAAGCCAACTGTGTCCTGGGCTGCATCAAAAGAAGTGTGACCAGCAGGTCAAGGGAGGTGATCCTGCCCCTCTACTCTGGTCTGGTGAGACCCCACCTGGAGTACTGCGTCCAGCTCTGGGGGCTCCAGTACAGGAGAGACATGGAACTGTTGGAGGGAGTCCAGGGGAGGGCCACGAAGCTGATCAGAGGGCTGGAGCACCTCTCCTCTGAGGCCAGGCTGAGAGAGTTGGGGATGTTCAGCCTGGAGAAGAGAAGGCTCCAGGGAGATCTAATTGCAGCCTTCCTGTACCTGAAGGGGCCTACAGGAAAGCTGGAGAGGGACTGTTTATCAGGGAGTGTAGTGACAGGACAAGGGGTAATGGGTTTAAGCTGAAGGCCTTTTTTTTTTTTCTGTATATTTGAAAGACCTATTTCATTAATATGCTGGATGTATATTATACATTATACTTTTAATTCCCTTGTTTCCACATACATCATATTAGAAATAGTTACTGTGTAGGCCTTTTCCCTTGCCAGAAGTTCTTTGTTTGAAAGGAGTCTTTTGTTTTATTAATTACATTATCAATTTCCAATTATTACTCAATTTTGATGAAAATAAAGAATAATAAAAAAAAGTTATCCAAGATCTTCCAAGCAATTGTTTCTAGTGGTGCATCTTTGGTGGTGGTTGGTTGGTTGGTTGGTTGTTTTTTTCCTCTCATAAGGAACTAATGAAACAATGCCCTGGTATGATACTTTATTTTGTATTCATATGGGCATTATTCTGCAAGGTCTTCAACCTTTCATGTCATAGGAAATATATGCTATGGTACTTTTCACAAGAGCAATGATGTTAAACTCTGGTGTCCTGGCTATGTTCCAGGTTGATTAATTAATATTCTGCATAGCTTCTCTAAAATTTCAAATGAAAAGATTGTTCTTTATTTAAACTCATAGCAAACATAGCATCGCATGTACGTTGCCCTCCAGAAAAGACTGCTTTTCTTATTGCAGTTTAATTTTATGAAGTCTTTCAACTTTGAAGAAAAATAATCGTAGAAATGTTAGCATGCCACAAGAAACTAAGGTTGGCTATTCAGAGCAATGCGTACCTGTTGCAGGATATCAGATCTTTCATGGTAAATTCAACTTCATGTAAAAGACCAAAATTTAAATGAAACATGGATGGTATATATGATACAGTAACGTGGCAAAGTTATCACATAAAGATGAACCAAGATGGATTTGAAGATTCCTGTGACCTTACTGACCCCTGTGAGGACAGGAGCAATCAGAGTCCTTGAGCACAGATGTGCCCAGGGTTGTTAAGTGGCACTCCCGACTTGGAGGGAAAAGGGGTGTTGCACACACTTTCCTTTCTATTGAACGGCACAGCTGGCCTGTGCAGATCAGAGCATCTGCTGCTCCCTCTGAAACGCTGCTGCTGCAATCCCGTTACCACAAGCTCTGCATTCTGCTTGACTCTCACACCTGCCACTTGGATAATATAACTGAGAATTACCCCAGTGCAATACAGAAACTACATGATGCTATCCCTAAGAGCAAATTTGCAGTTTTAAAATCCAACGATATCATTGTATAAATGGAGCGGGAACTAAAATACAGCAATAGAGATATGTTTCATCTTGTGTTTTAGGAAACAACGAGGATAAGTATGCCCTCAATGAAACAGTTCTCTCTCTCCTGCTCTCTTCTATCTTGCAAAATATACTCAGTAATCCAACTGGAAGAGATGCTGAAGATCAGTATCTTTATATTCAAATTTGTTGGGTCTTTTCCTGTGGTATGAATAGGAAGAAGGAATTTGTCGAAGGACTTGAGGGTCTTTAGCCAAAGAAGTGATGGATTCGCATGGGTTTGGTTCTCATCATGCAATTTTGAGAGAAGGTGCTTCTGATACATCTCAGGACTGTAAAATGCCAACCAGGCCAACCTGTGGGCGTACCGCATACTTCTGAATTACATAGTGGCTCAAGTCAAGATAACTAGGGACAATCTGCAAACAGAGGCCGGGGCTTTGGCTTCTTCCAAATTCTGAAAGGGCTTTAGCTGGGAGATTTCATCCAGTCTTTGCAGGAGATGGGGTTCCTCCACCCTGCCCTGTTCCCATGCTTTAATAAGCCCAGGGTGCTGTAGTCTTCCTGGTCATTCTGGAACCAGAAGGATCAATTATCACTGAGAGATTTGAAAAACATTCCTGGCGACTTGGGCTGCCAGCCCATTGGCACCTGAATTTTCAGAGCTACAGATACACTCATTTTATCTGAGTCAGTCTCCAAATGGCAAGGGCTAGTGTTAAATCAGCATTGCATAATCCTGGGGAATCTCAGTGCCTCACCTGCTTTAGCACAGACAATTAGATGGCTTGGTCCTTGTCTGTTGCCTCTCCTTCACAGACCACTCTGATGAGACAGTGATTTGAGGACAGAATCTCCCTGGGAGAAAGGGTTTGAAGACGGAGACTTGTTATAAGAAAAAAGGGTAAGGTAAGAAAGGTAGGAGGCCATTATGTGGCAGGGCAGCACAGCTCACCACGAGCTAATTGCTTCTTTGGAGAATGAAAGCAAGCAGGAAATAAAATCACTCAGAGAGGTAAAATAGCACTTGTCTAGGCTGGTAGTGGCTTTTTGGCCATGAAGTAAACAGATGTAAACCCCTGATGGCTGGAGGCAAAAATAGAGGGCCTGATGCCATATCATGCTGCAGGCTATTCCAGTCCTAGCCTACAGCAAGGCTGGATTATCAGCAGGCTGGAGGGTTAGTGGAGGAAGGAGAAACCCCTGCCCCTGTGCACGGTCTCCCCAAACTCTAATGATACTTGTCCAAAAGTCTTAATTTTGTCATGATCCGTGATGATATTGTGGTTGGTTTTTTTTTTTTAATATCAAGGTTTTGAGACACACAGGTGCATTGCAAATCATTATTATCCATTGGTCATAACTGCTGACTGAAAGTCCCCAAAGCAATACTCAGACTCAAAAAAGCCGAAAAAACTATTTTCTACAGTATGTTGTCCTTTGGAAGGGTCATTCATTCAGCGTAAGTGTCATGGATCTTTATCTTGCTCTAGCCTCACACTGTCAGGATAGCAACAGAGGGAGCAATATATTCCCTCCAACGTAGACATAAGGACCTTGTATCCTCAAGTCCTGATATCGTTACAGTCTCTTGAAAACTCCAGCCTCTCAGCAGGAGTAATTACTGTGAAGGATCTAAAGTGGACCAGCGGAGGCTGTGCAGAGCCCTGCTGCAGAAACCACGCACGGGGAAGCTCGGGTACGCAGCAGCGTGGTGGCTGCGCGGGGGCCTCTCAGTCGGGTCACAGAGCCTGTATGACTGACACAAGAAATAATCTACCAGAGCAGGACTCTGCCACCGGAATCCAACTCTGCCGGAGTCCCTGGTGGGTCCAAAGCCAGCTGCACAATTTAGGAACGCCTGTCACAAGGTATAACCTTCACAAGGACTGGTTCCAGCGCTCTGACACACCTCACTCCTCTCCCGTCTGTTTAGGAGAGAATATAATATCTGGGTCGTGTGTTACCATCATGTATAGGAAATGAGCTGTGATGGTTAGATTTTTCTGTTATATCCTCAGTATCTGACCCTATTTAGGATTTTGAGCATTTTTCCTTTCATTTTTAATTCTTCACTCCTGATATAGAGGTTGTGGTAGGTGAATGACAGTGCTATGGGTCAGGCTATCTTTTTCAGGCCAGAACAGGAAAACACAATCAATATTTTTAGGTGGCATAGCTAGTATATCACTGTAAAACCAATTCATTTCAAATAGTCTTTTTTAAAGTTTACAGTAACAGAAATGTTTGTAAATAAACACTAAAGAAGAGTATGACTCTCTAGAACTTTCATGGGCTAACTTTACTCTTGTGCCATCCATTATCAGTGCCCCAATTTCTGAAGTCCCTGTAGGCATATGAGTGTTCATTAAGAAAAAATGGATGTATTCATTGACAATGAGGCAAATGATCTTAAACTGGGAAAAAATCAGATTTTCATATCATAAGTCCCTGCATGAAACTATTTTGTTATCATAAAGAAAGCACTATAGGCTAATGTCTTATGAAGATGTAAAAAAAAAAAATGTCTACAGTTTTGAAAGTTTCTTAAAAGTAATTCATATTCACTTTGAATGATGCCAACTCTTTAAGAATTTTGCAAGTTGCTTTAATGATAACTGTGATCATTGTATTAAATTATGCATTCAGTAACAGTAGCGGAATATTGTGTATTAGTCTGAATAAGTGAAATCTGGAAGAGACATTTATGCAGTCCACAAATACATTATGAAAGTACTTAATCTGAAGCAAACGCAATTGTATATGCTTTTATTATGTGCTCTTTTGGATTTAGCTATGACAGAGTATCTTACAGAGCATTCTAAGATATTAGACAAAATTGAATATATTGCCTCAGTTCATCCTAATTTTAAGTAGGTATGTCTTGGGGTTTTTAAGAAAACTTTTTCCAGTGAATACAGAAACTGTCATGAGGTGTTACACTATGCTACCACTTCTTTTAGGCAAATAGCTGCTTTCTGAATGGCAATTTATTTTTTCCCTCTGAGTTTGCTTAATGATGTTATTCATAGAGTGATAATTTGTCACAGTGTGAGGCTGCCTGCTCCAAAGGAACTCAGCAGGGGCTGGGAGCTGCTGCCTCCCTCAGGTCACTCCGCTGTGAGGCAACAGCTTGTATGCCTATAGGAACTCGCTAACATCCACTCCTTCCCCAAGGAAATATCACCCCTCAATTCCCTCTTTATTTTTTTTTCCTCCCAATATTTGTAGCATCTCAAAAATCCCAAAAGAAATAGGAAATAAACTTCTACACATGGACGTCTCCAACCAAATATGGATTTTATGAGTGGAGAGAGTGCTTTCTGTTCTGTCTGAATGCATGAAATAATTTTTTGATGCTTTACTCTGAATCTGTCAACAGATAATCAAAATATTAAGGAAGAGGACACTTTTGTGACCAAGGTGTCAGCCTAAAAGTGATTACTTTCATTACTGAACTAAGGAAGTCTGTAGTTTGTCCACAAAATAAAATAAAATAGAATAAATAAATAAAAAGCTTTCAATATCTGTTGGCATGTCTTTTCCATGTCTGCCTTGCATATCTAGAGGCAGTGACCGCATGTATGTGACTACTACTTGATGCTGACATGAATATTACTTGAAATGTTATGTCCAAACACATGTTTTTCAGCACATCTACATTTTCACTTAGTTTCTCAAATTTCTCTGATTGTTAACTCCTGGAGCTTTTTTTTTAGTGGTCCCTATTAAAAATAGATGGGAGCTATCAACTTGTTTTCACTGTGTTTTATCAGCCATAGGTATCAGAAGATTATTAGAGGATTAGATGAATGTTTCCTCTATCATTATAGAATAAATTGTAGTGGGCTCAGTGGCTCATTTTATAAAGTGGACTTTGTAATATGTTCATTGAATATTTCCTAATGACTTTGGAGAGCCCACAAACATCATACTTTATTAGGAGAAGCTGCAATAAGGTGTGAAATGAAAAACTGAAGAGTTTAGTTGGGAAAAACAAAACATCTCTCAAATTCTTCTGCCTTGCACAGCTCTCTCAAATTTAACATCTCTGTGTAATCAATCCTCCTTCTTCTTTCCTGCCTTCTTTAATTAGTACTCCTATGTACCTACTGAAGTCTTGAGCAACAAAATAATCTTGAAGTGCACGGGAGTACACAACTGCCTTAGCAACAGGTTATAATTTTTTTCTTTCTTAAATTATAGTTCAGGGTCATTGTGCCTTTGGATTTTCTAAAGGCCAGAAAGATGCTAATTTCAGTGGAAATGGCCCAGGCATTCATAGAAAGAGAGGGTGGGGGACAGGGTCGTGGACAGTGTTTTGAGAGCAAGGAATCAGGAGATACCCTAGACCTGTGGCTTCGCTTGCGGTAGTGTTGCTCTGTTAAGATGAATGGGAGATATATGGGTTCAGTGACTTTGAAAATGAGGTTATATAAACTCTGCAGGTATCCTTGCTTTCTTTCATGCCCTCATCCCTAGTGCCATGCAGAAGCGACGTGTGTCAGAGAGATTATAGTTTCCTGACTCCTAATGCTTTGTGTCTTCCGTCCTTTCTTGCCTTGAAATCTGGAATTCACCCATTGTCTTGAACGTGATTCTTCACACACACCTCACAGTGTCAATTACACAGTTAAATCCAGACAGAAACATACACTTCTTTTTTTGAGGGAGGAGGGGTGAGTGTCAACTATAGCTTGTGCTCTTCAGAACTGAGGTTGTCAATAGTTTTACCTGGTGTAGTGCAATTTTTTTGTAGAGTTCCAGAAAGCTAACATTTTCCTCCCCTCTCTATGTGCAAAAAGTGGCAAATTAACATTTTTTTTCTAGAACTGAGTTGCTGGGAAAGGCAACTTTTCCTTTATTGGTTTATTTGAGGGCACTTCTGCAAGAATACATAATTTAGACTCATTTTAACTTGGTGCTTAAAATTAAAAAATAAAATTCTCTTTATCACAATAATTACCCAAAAGAATGGAAATTTCACAATGAATCTTCAGGCTTATTATAGATCACAGACCTATAGATGGATGCATTTGTTACTTGTGGAAAATGAAATTCTTATAGAAATTATTTCAATGTGGTTATATACAATTAAATTTAACAGTGATAATCCAATAAAGAAGCCTTAATAATTAAATAAAACATTTAAAGAATTAAAATCTAGGCTTATCTTAATTCCGGTAGTACTGTAGAACAATTTAGGTAATATGGAGTTAGCTGAGTCAATAGACTCCTTTTTCTTTCTTAGCAGAATTATTTACTTAAGTTCCAGTCAATTACACCTATGCAATTCCATTGCAGACTTAATCTAAAGACAGTGGGGTGGCCCAGCATTATCTTGGGGTTTAATTTTGCTTTCAGAATCTTTATTACTGGTGATGATGTGTGAAAAGGAAAGAGCACAGCTTGGCTTTCAGAAGCCAGAGTGAGTTTGTTTGGCTGATGATTAGGAACAATAACAAACAAAGGCTCTATAAACTGGTCACGGATGATGTATAAGTCCCTAAAAACCAATAAAATTTAAATTATTCCATTTTAGAATGTAACCTCAGTTTAACTTGTAGGTGCTGCAGAGTTTGCATTGCAAAGTGATTTTAAAATACTTATTTACATGCCTTAAGCTAAAAAAGTTTATGGTTACAAAAAGCTAGATCATATTAAACAAAGCAACATGCGCCAAGTATTACATTTTTCCTCATTGAGCTTAGTGGTAAGACCTCAACTGAGTATTAGATCCACAATGAATAATTTGGGATAGGCTTTTTTCTAACAAAAGATGAATTAATTTTCCAAACAAAATTAGCAATCCTTAAACTAAACCTGAAGTTCTACTCTAATGAGGTTGGAACTGTATATTTTATGTCCACTTAAATGATACTTTTAGCTCCTGAGAGGACACTACAATTGGCACTGATGATAGTTAGATGTGATTTTATTAAAACCTTATAGACTCTCTGAAAAATATAAACAAACAAAAAGTTCGTCAACTGTCCTGAGAACAAAATGTCAACAGCTTGCATTCTCACCAGTGTTCTGAAGAAACATGTTGTTTAACTGCATGGTGTTCATTAATATTTGTAAAGATACATATGCTAAAGTTAAATTAACCACTTGATATCCCTCTAAAGACTTAACTGAGACTTACCCGTAGATTTGTCCTGCGGAAACTCTGACCCAAGACAGAAAAAGTATGTGTACTCTTCAAACTCTGCTGGTTTGTAAAGCACTTCCACCATTGACTTCATTTTCTGTCCCTAACCCGTATGAGTCCTATGTGTCAACTGACCTCTCCCTCCTATTTCAGGGACTCTTGTAGTCCACTCATCACTTTCTGTTTGCTTGTTTTGTTTCCCTAGAGACACTGATTGCACTTTGCTTCTTATCGCTTCTCATCCCAAGACTCCACTTTTCATTGTTTGATGTGATTCCCTATACATTCTAGCTCCCCTTTTCTTCCCAGACCCTCTTTCCCTATACTAGTATCACAAGTTTCCTTTTCCTCAGCGTGTCTCTGTTCTCTTGCTTTCTTCATATCAAAATTCATCACACCCTTTCTCATGCACCTAGAGCTTTGGGTCCCCATGGCCAGTCATTTTGTGTCCCCTGTTTTTCTCAGTTCCATGGAAGGTGCAATTTCTACCTCTGCCTAAATGTTCTCCTCTCTGCTATGGGTCTGGCAGCTTCTTCTGCCACTCTCCTCTTCTTTGTAATTTTATTTTCCTCTCTGAAAGACATATCATTCAGAGCGCCGATGCATAAAAATCTATTGGGAAGATGGTTAGAGCCACGGTGGGAGCTGCAAGGTATTAATTTAGGTTATCATCAGACCTATTCTTTGAACTTCAGATAATTGGAAAAGTGCTTGGAGCTGCTTAGGTAAATAGATGGCAAAGGCTTAATGCGTGATATGGGGGTTTTTTCTTTTCATGTTTTCCACTTGTTTTTTTTTCTCTGAAAAATCAATACATTTTTGCCCATTTAATATTTTCTGAAATTTGGAACATTGATCACATGCAATATGCAAAAGTGTTATGGACAAGGAAATGTATCAGGCTGAACCAGAAGCCTTATAAGTGTGGCTGGTCAGTAAGCAAAGGTAAAACTTCCTACCTGCCTTCCTCCATTCATGAGTAAGCAGTTGCAAGTGAGTTAAAATAGTTATTATGGATGATTATGGTTATCAGCCAAGGCTTAGTTCTCACAGATGGCAGGGGGGGTCGGAACTAGATGATCTTTAAGGTCCCTTTCAACCCAAACCATCCTATGATTCTATGATTTATGAAGCTTGCTCAGATTACCTTCTCAGTCTCAACGAGCAAGTCTGTCTTTCCATTTATTGTTGCCTTTTATATTGTGATGGTTATATATAATAGGAATGGGATTCATCTCACCTAACTTTCAACATCTACAGTATTTCAGTTAGATGGCCTTTATAGTTGAAAAAAAGAAAGAGATGTTTTTAGGGTATGATTCATTTGACCTCTTTCAAATATCTACTTTAGGAGTAGATGAAACATGCTGTACAGGTACCTATTTCTCTTCACTAACTACAAAGAAAACCTAGAGGGACTAGATCAAATGTTGTGTTTTGTTGTTGTGTTTACATTTATTCAAATTAGGAATCTCAATTTAGTGATTGGAATTTATTAATGATATCCACTTCTGTACAGAGTTGGTATACAAGACATTTTTATCATGTAAATCTTAATTTGAGAATATTTTTTCTCTTTGGTTTGGCTGGAAGGGACCTTTAAAGATCACCTAGTCCAAATCTCCTGCCATGGACAGGGACATCTTTCACTAGACCAGGTTGTTCAAATCCCCATCCAACCTGACCTTGAACACTTCTAGGGATGGGTCATCCACAACCTCTCTGGGCAACCTGTTCCAGTGCCTCATCACCCTCACAGTAAAGAATTTCTTTCTAACATCTAATCTAAATCGACCCTCCTTCAGCTTAAACCCATTACCCTTGTCCTGTCACTACACTCCCTGATAAACAGTCCCTCACCATCTTTCCTGTAGGCCCCTTCAGATACTGGAAGGCCACAATTAGATGTCCCCGGAACCTTCTCTTCTCCAGGCTGAACAAGCCCAAATCTCTCAGCCCATATTCACAGGAGAGGTGCTCCAGCCCTCTGATTATCTCCGTAGCCCTCCTCTGGACTCCCTCCAACAGCTCCATGTCCTTCTTATGTTGGGGCCCCCAGAGCTGGATGCAGTACTCCAGGTGGGGTCTCAGGAGAGTAGAGTAGAGGGACAGAATCACTTCACTCAACCTGTTGGTCATGCTTCTTTTGATGCAGTCCAGAATATGGTTGGCTTTCTTGTACAGTGTTGAACATTGTTGTTATTTGTGTCTTTCACTACAAATGAACCCTACCTTCAGAGACAGCACATTGTTATGGAAGGCGTGGGAAAAAGAAAGGAAAGAGTAACAGGATAAAGCAGAAGGACAGTAGTACGAATTGCTTGAAATCTGAAGTGCAATTTATCATGATATCTTGCAAACTAAATCTAATGCAGCAAAGCTGAAATAATTTCCAATGTGTCTTACTAAAACAAGTAGACCTTAAAAAAAGTCTCTGACAGTTTCTTTACTTAAACCATGTTTGCCCTTAAAACAATTTGCTGACATAGCTGTACTGGGGAGGGGTGAGATGTTTTCACCATCTTAACTGACATAAGTATGATAGCAACTCCCTGGATGTAGAAATGCTTCTAAAACAGCAACAAAGCTATTTTGCAAGTACAGCTTATTCTATTCCCAGAATGAAACTCCTTTGCTGTTGTTCTAGCTCCATGGTTAGGATTTACCAATGTCACCATAGTATAAAGCTTTTTCAGCAAACCCTTGTAAATCTAGAGAAGACCTTCTGCCCTTCGGGAGAATCAGCCCTTATATTCTTGCTTTTTGATAACCTTATGAATTACCTCCAATGAACAACCTTTTTCTTAAGTCACCACATTAAAATATCCCCATGTGGTCTTTGGTACAAGTTCACTTGACCTTTTGTTAAGGACTTTTCTGCTACACAGCCAATTTATACCAGTCTCTTGAGTGGCCACTTATCAGATATGTATATTCATTTGATAAAGATGTGCTGTCTAGCTGAATGTGTGCCAAAATTTTATGACTTCCCCTCTTCATTTCTGCTGGACAGTATGAAACTGCTTAATAATTTCTGGCATATTGTGCTTTGTCACTATGTATGACCTGAATGTATCCAGACATATGTTACACAGAGCCTTTATCTCTTCCTTTTCAGTGGGTGGGAGAAAGTCATTACTTATCAGGAAACTGCCGTGTTTAATTATTGAGGGTATTTAATTCCAGAATATAGTAGGATTTGCATATTCAATGCATTCGTTTTATGCCATCCAGGCAATATCTGGTTCTGTAACCTTATATAAAGTTCACAGAAGATGTTTGTTGTATTGAGGAAGGTGAATGCTGCTTCTTGCACTGGAAAAGAGGTGGGTTAGCAGCACATTTCTGACACTGGTTTGAGTACACCAGCTTTCACTAGAGTCGGAGCACAGTGGGGTCGTTGAGCGTTATGGTCTTGTCAGCTTAGGGAAAATAAACCAGTGTAAGCAAGGAGAGGGTTTTAACTGATCTAATCCTACAGGTCTAGATCCAATTTGTAAATTCGCTCATTTTAAGAGTTTTAAGTTGGAATTTTTTGTGGGTTAGTCGTTTGGGTTTTTTTTCTAGTTTAAGCAGAAAATACAAAACTACAAGAAAAACCCTAAACAACTGCTCTTACTCCACCATAAGAGCATTGATATGAAGAGTTATAAGACTTGTATGTTATGAGTAAAACCATCTGTGTTCAGACAAGCCCTTAGAAAGGAATATTTTATAGCTCACCAAGCCTCTTCTGCTTTTCCGAGTGTGGCAAAGCTGTGCTGCTGTGCTCAGGGGGATCCTGATTTGTACCCTGTGTTAGCATAACGCCCTATTGGAGATACGGTTATACTAGGATTTCCTGTGCATGAAATTGTCCCAATGACTGCCTTTACTCTGTCAGTCCAACAAATATCTCTGCTGGTAAAACAACCTCCCTATTTTATTTACAGGCCGTCTATAACAAAACAGTAAGCCTGCTCCCAGCTGCTTGAACTCTCTCTTCCACCAGATTACACTGTCCCCTCAGTTACCTCAGCGTGACTGTTTAATTGCTCTCTACATTAAATCTATAAAAATGATGCAGGCTAAAGTCAGAGCAAGGGATGTGGTTCTGTGGGACAGAAATGTGACACTGTTCCAGCTGACCCGAAATTTCCCTCAGATTCATGCATTTTAGTATGAAGTTACTAAGCTTTTGGTGGACCACAGCACAAGGTGGAGTGTAAACTCAGTGTGATGAGAGTGTAGCCTCGTAAAAACAAATGAGATCTCATTCAGTTGTGTCTAATAGATTTTTTTTTATGAGAGGTGTGCAAAAAATCTCATCTTCTGCCAAGTCCTTAATGGTGTTTGCTCTTATTACTAAATATTGCAAAATTCCTTTGGGGGAATCTCTAACACATAACCAACGTAACATCACATGTATTATCCTCAAGATTCCTCATAACTTGCTGCCCCTGTTCTTTTACCTCATGTTTTCTCTCTGAGTTAACTCTTTCATAAACATCAGCACATCAGGAGAAACAAATTTATTACACTCTTATCATGCTAGGTCACTGATGACTGTCAAGTGCCGTGTCATTTAGGTCAAACAGTATAATCCACACTATTACTGTTACAAACCAGAGAAAGAAGAACAAGTTCCTGCACATATTGAAGGTTTCTTTAGGCAATGAAAATGGAAGGAACTAGAGATATGCCATGCCACTTATGCTGATTTAACTGGAAGGTTTAATCTCCTCTAATTTTGTTATATTGGAGAACAGCAATGGAAAGAAGTATCTGCTGTGTTGCTGTTGGCTAGAAGAGCTGAGGAACTGACCAAAACAAGATAAGTTATTGCAAACAAGGTTCTGTCTGGCACCTGGGGCTCTTTAATTAGCTAGGAGACTGAACTCTAATGAGAACAAATCACTACAGAAGAGAGCTTTCTGATTTTTCTTGCTTCTGCTGAGCAAGAATATGGTGAATAAAAGACAGTATGAGGTAAAAGTTCAGATAGGAGCTTGGGATTTTTCCATAAAAATAGGAACAATTTTTTGTTTTCTTTCTTTTTCTGTTATCTCTGCAGTGCTGGAACCTTTAGGCCAGAGGGAAATGAGATGGCATCCAGGTTATTCCTGGTGCAGTGGTGAAAACTTTGCAGCGGTCGCTGCCCCACCAAGTGGTGTGCCTGTGAGAAGTCCCTCACCAGCTTCCAGGGCAGAGTGAAACAGGCTATTTAAACAGTTTAAACTGCTAGTCTGAACTAAGATGATTTTATCAGCAGTGGATTAGGAAGCAGTATGAATCCCACTGTGGGCTCTGCAGTGGGAGCAGAACCTTTGGCAAAGTTGAAAATGCAGCAAGAAACAGGGCATTTGGGTGCCTCCACAGAGACCATCTAGTAACTTTTTCTCCAAGTATGATTCATGGCTGAGTTGTGGACTAGTTCTGTCTCCTTTGGTTAGCAGTTAGTAAACATGATACATCCAAAATATGTGTAAGAGCCTGTCCCACATGCAGCCAGTCTTTTGGGAAGTATTAAGCAAAGGCTAATTTCAGCCACCAGCAGCTAGCTGATCTACAGTCAGTGGAGGAGAGGGCGCGATCTTCCAGCAGCTCCTCCAAGTTAGATTTCTAATCTGAGTCACCACCTTACGCAATCACTTTACTAAGAATCCCAGTGAATCAGATACTCATTTGTACTGCTCTTTTTTTGAGAGAGAAGATTGTAGAAGGAGAAGGGCTGAAATATCGTATCAGCACAGATCAGACACTGATTAAGCTGGATTTAGAACTATATTGGTGCTGAGTTTGTTCCAGCTACCGTAATTGCTCTTCTGTTTGATGGCAATCAAATGTCCACACTGACATTAAGGTGTCCACTATGAGATTGCTTACAATTGGCTTACTTCTTTTTTGAAAAGATATGAATGTATCACGGAATGTCCAGCCATTGCACACACAGATATAAAAGAGTTGGTGAAATCAGCATCTCTCTATTCCCCCCTTTCATCCATTTTCATACAACAGTGAAGATGTTGAAAAAAAAAGACGTTTGCTCCCTGTTCTGGATTTACTTCATATTTGGACTGCAATTCAAGTTACCCAATATAAGAGCAAAAGAACTTATAAAATACTATAATGACATATTTTTTAGCCACTGCCCCAGTATAAATAATTGTGCGAAATACAGAGTAGGGACACCAGAATGAGCCCAACAGTGAGTCAAAAAACCTACAGGTACTTTAGCTGCACATCTACTGTGTGCATCCTAGTCATATAAGTTAGGTAAAACAGTGTTGTTCAGATAATTTGTTCTCCAATACATACCTGCAACTCAACTCTACAGAAGATCTCTATGCTTGAGGCAGCATGACTTCAAAGTCTCTCTTTGTATAACTTTCATATTTAAAATAGAATTTCAGTGCCGAAGGCCAAGAAGCTTTCCTCTTGGAGGATCAGAAATGGTTGTGCTCTTCTGCAAGTTCAACGACTTCAGCCTTAGCTCACTCCATTGGAAAGGCAAGAGAAAAAAGTCATGGTTCCCTCATTGTGCTTAACCAAAAGATAAATTTTCTGTGGAAAAAGCTAAAAGAATGATCTGGAGTTGTTCTTCTGGGCTTGGTGTACTTGAGCAAGTTTTCTTCATGCTTTGAGAATTATTTGACCCAAAGTGATTATATATAATTTAGCTTCCTTTCCATATCAGAACTTCAGTCAGATAAGAAATGTGACCTTACTGTTGGGTAAGGACCACACCAGTTCCACCAGTGAATTATTTAATTAGCTCTTTACAGCAAGTAATGCATCTGTAATATGGTTGCTTTGATAGATCGAAACCCCATAAAAGCCTAATTTTTTTCTTAAATATTTACTTTATAAATACATTAGTAGCAGTGTTCAGATATGGAAGCTTGCTCCAGGTTTCTGTGCCTGAAATTCAAATGCAAACAATATTTAGTTATTCTAATATTTATCTAACATTTAATTAGCTGGAGTTTTACATAAGGAATGACTACAAGAAAGTATTTGCGTGAAACAAGCCAGCCTTCTTTACCTTGTATCAGTAATTATCAGCCAAGATTTTCCACTTTGGACTGCATGCAATATGCTAGTTATTCACTGCTTGAGATTTGCACTTAGTTTTGACTGAAACCATGAATAAAATTAACTTAATTGATTTTGATTGTAGTAAGCACTTATCTGTATGACAAGACTATCAGAGACCTAGGGATAATTTGCAACACTTCCCAAGGTTGCACTTGTAAAACAGCAAAGGTGTTGATAGACCCATTTTATGCCTCTTGGCAGGCTTTTGCAAGGAAACTTGCAGTGTTGTGCCTACATTACGTTATTGTCACATCTATTTAATGGGTTTCCCATCACTGCAACAGGAGACCCAAGAAGTCCTTAAAAATCTCAAAATTCACTCAAAAGTTCAACTCTAAATAGATTATTGAACTGGAAAGATGGAAGGTCAAGGAAACAAACTCCATCCTTGTTTTGTCTTTTAAATAAAAAAGAGTAACAATTTTAAATAAACTAGAGTAACTATCCAGAATTTATCTTATCTGTTTTTTTAATATGAATATTGTGGATTTTTACAGATTCTTCATTTTTATGGTCATTATTGACCACTGTCTTTTACTACTTCAGTGAAATGTCCAGTAGAGCTGTCAAGAAATTAAGTCTATTTTGGCAGACTCTTTATTCTCACATTTTTAATTTGAATTTGAGTCTTAACAAAATTTTATACAATTTCTCAGATTAAAGGAATTCTGAAAACTCGAGAGCACACAAACTTGAAAATAGTTCAGCTTGAAAACGGACTAGAATAGTTTGCCTTTTAGCAGTGTGAGTCAGCACTGTACGTATTGATTCCAAACAGCACAGGGCATTGGAGACACATGATGACCCAGTTTTAAAATGCATATTGTTGATTAGAATGGTCATTTCATTTTGGTGGCAGAATGAACGATACTGGACCACGTCCAGGCTCTTAAAACAGTTAATGGCTGCCCTCCTCCAACAGATGGCCACTGTGTTTGTTTTATGGGATAGTTTGGATCCATGCAGCTTACTGTATCACCGGCTTATTGCAACTAGTTGTGCTACAGTTGGAAGACCCACTTCCACAAGCAGATGACATGATGGTGTAATTTATACAAATAATTACCAGCACGCAGTCAAACCACTGTAATGAAAGGATTAATTTCTAGTGACTTGAAGAAAGGGTTGGAGTTGAAGAGGGTAGGTTATTACCAGTTGCTCATTCACTGATGGCCTAATTTATTTTGTATTATAATTTGGTAATTGTTGATAGAAAAAGTCATACACACATGCCTGCTTCCATTTATCTTAATGGTAGTGCAACATTAGATTGCAGTATGAATGAAAAGCTGGTGTGTTTCAATGCCTTGGCAGCTTGCGGTGACCTTCAGGAGAAATGAAATGCTCTGTTGGCTAGGGAAACAATTGAGCTAAAACCAGTCAGGCGCAGTAAACTCAGAGATAGTCTTTCCAAATTAAAAGCTGTTAGTAGCAGCTCAAAACAAGGCAAAAAGTGAAAATATAACATCTTGCTGCAAGGTGATTTTATGTGCAGATTAAAACAGGAGAAAAAAAAAAAAAAAAGACAAAGTTTAGATCTAAAGGAATTCCCATTAACTTGAAGAATTTAGAGATTAGATTGAACATTAGCAACCGAAGGTAGCTGATGTATGAACACACTGTAGAAGCCATAACCTGTTGAAAAGCGCTGAGATAAATTTAGGCTACTGACCTTTTAGCACATCAGGGCATGAAATAAATCACTGGCTGCAAGTAGTAAATTTGCTACAATCAAAATGCTTTCCAAGTACTTCTAGTTATAGAATTTTGCAGTCAAGAGCACTACATATCTGGAATAACCTTTTAATATTTCAATTATGCCTGAGTATTATGGACCCCATCCTGCATTGTCGCATACCCAAAATTCCTATTAATGTCAATGGGTATTTCAGAGGATAAGAAAGAAAAGGTCAGGCTTTAAAACAGCCAGCAATGTCCTCATAAATTAGTGGTTATTTACAAACTGATAAAGAGCCCAGATTAATCTCGAACAAATTTCTGCAGATTTCAGCTGCAATGCTTAGAAATATATTATTCAGTGTTAAAATACCCTTCACCAGGATCCCTTTATTGCATGGGTGTTGCTTCACAGGTGGATACCCTTTAACAGCTGCAACAAGAAGTCACTTCAAGTGCAGACAATGCTTTCCTCCTCTTTCTGTCTTTTCCAGAGCCTTTGCATGGATGATATAGAAGTACTTAGAAAGTTTTAAACCAAAAGAGAGTATTGATGACTTGTATTTGGGGGATGGAATTGTATCTTCTTCTATCCTTGTGCATTTTCCTGGCTCTAATGCCACTTAGACATTTTTCTCTTTGCAGAAGAAATAATATAATCTATACAGCACATATTCATCTCTAAATGTCAAAGTGCATTCAATATCAAAGGTGTCAAAGCATCATTCTTTCCCCTGATAACTGGGGTACGTAGAGCATTGACTGGCCAAGCGTGGGCTTTTTCAGAGATCCTCAGAAACCACTGTTCTCTTGAAAGCTTGGAGAAATTATAGGGGTTCAGCGTTTTTCAAGATCAGACTTTGGAAGAGACAGGGAGAAATGCTGTCTCACTGCAGCATGAGATAATGTTGGTTTAATTCTGCTAGGCTTCATTACAGTCTCTTTGTGAGGGGAATTGGAAAACTGTGTGGACAGAAACATAGCTCTGCTTTGTCAGTTGAAACTCAAAACTCCCTCAGTTCACCAGGTCAGCAGCATTCCCTGACCACACCAGCCCTGATGTGGCCCTCTCCTTGGCTGGAGCAGTGAATGGACCCCTTCTCTTCCAACTGACTGTTAGAGATTTTACCAGGTGGATGATCACCTTTTAATGAAAGTAATTGATTCATGGAGTGCTCTGCTGGGCAGTGTCCTGTATGTTAAAGATCTCAACAAACAGCAGCAATTAGCTTATTAGCAAATAGTTTTTATAGGTCTTTTTTTTTCCCTTTAGTATCCAAGGGATCTAGCAACTCATGCCTGACTGGCATTGTTACTATTTAGTACATTTTCCCTTCCCTGAAATAAGTATTCAAGGCATATGCTTTTATACTGCTCAGGGGAATACTTCTCCCCAGACAGCTCTCTTGTGAGATTTTCAGGGAATAGCATGTAGGAAGTGATTTTCTGCACAAATGTCTTAGCAAACCCTAGAAAGATGAAATTTGCAGGTTTCCTTCAATTCTGACGTCGTAATAGAATCTAAAGAGACAAGGGGAGGTCAGGCACCATACACTGGTTGCTCCTTAAAAATAAATAAATAAATACATACATAATAATACATAAAGCTTGGGGAGTCGAATTCAGTTTCCTAGTTTCCTGCTCCTCAGTTTAACAACGTTAAGGATAATATGAATGATCATAGGTGCCCTGAAATCTACCCTTAATTGCTGATAGTCTTGCTTGCAGTTGAGGTGCCATCCTCTGTTAGGCCTATCGCCATCAAGGGAGACCACTTTAACTTTACACTAAGATGACATGCAATGGAAAGATCTTTATTCCACAACATCAATTCAGAAAAAGAAGAATAAAAAACCAACAAAACTCCTCCCAAAACCCCTCTTTGTGTCTTTATTTTTTAATTGACTACCAGCCTCTTTATGAGCAATTTTTCAAATTACTTCTCAAACTTACAAACTCTGTTCATGAAGCTCCTTTATTTGGCCTTTCTTCAGGATTTGACTTACACTATGTCCACAGAAAATTTAAATACAAAAACATCATGCACCTGCACTCTCAGCATATTGCCGTACTTCAGAGCTCTGTACAGCTGACTTGGCTCTCTGTATAATGCCCTGTTTGGCAAAGAGTGTTCTCAGAGTTTGGTGAAGTACAGAGTGGGAGGATTTGGGAGGATGCTGTGATAATAGCTGACCTTGCATGCAGTGATTAAGGACATAAATAAGTTACAAGAATTGTAAGGTATATAGAAAAGGCATCACGAAGAGGAGAGGGAAAGTTAAAATAAAATGGTGCACTGGAAAGGTGAAAACTGAAGATCTTTCACATTGAATACTATCACCAAACATGTATATGTCTTTTATTTGAAGCTAATTTTTACAAGGATCAAAGAAGAGTTTTTTTCATCCTAGCCTCCCCTTCTGTTAGTGCTTTTTTGTCTGCAGTACTCTTCTCATCTTTTATTTTGCTGCTTTATTTTTAATCTTTCTACTCCTCAGCTTTTGGGGATATTTTTGAAGCTGTGTGTAACGTGATCCTTTCACGTTTGCCTGTCCAATTTGGTAGGTAGTCTGTGCACTATCAAAATTTAATCAAGATTTGAGATTACCAGGTGTTGCTTTTAGGTGAGTATATCATTACAGGGAAAGTAAGGGGTTTATCTGTAAATTTTCAGAAATATTTGTATCATTATCTAGCAATGAGTGAGAGAGAAAGAAGCAATTGCCTGTTAGGGGGTCATGTGTCCATCTTACTGGAGAAAATAATTACATTTATAATGTCCTCACAAACAGTAGGCTTGATAGTTAATATATTTTTTATTGGATGAGCAAATCACTAGCAAGCATGCAGGATTTACAATAGAAAAGAGAGGCAACACTATGTTATTTGGTTTCTTTTAAGCATGTTGACAAGTATTCATGGTACAGACAATAAAAGAAGGCCACAAACTGCGACACAAGTCAATGCAAACTGAAAGTCCACTAAATGTTCAAAAGAACATTTGTCCCAAGTACACGTGTCAAGCATCCATAATTTTTTCTCACATTGAGAATGTCAAAACTATTGACAGCAGCTGGAAAAACAGCACCTGAATAATAACTCCAATGTCTTCTGCATGCCCAGCTTGAAGTATCCCTAAAAGTCCAATTTTTGTGAAGTCCTGAACATAGACCTTTTAGAATCAATTTCTTCATTTGTGCCAGTTGGGCAAAGAGAAATTTACGTACAACATTGCTAGGATTTGAAAATTTGCATGTAGACATTTCTGCAATATTAACTATGTTGTAATCTTTAAAAGTTTTCTAAAGAGGATCACCACTAACACGAATG
Source organism: Balearica regulorum gibbericeps (assembly GCF_011004875.1). NCBI lineage: Eukaryota > Metazoa > Chordata > Aves > Gruiformes > Gruidae > Balearica > Balearica regulorum. Next base: position 53,664,950 of record NC_046186.1, on the reverse strand, counting down.
CTGATGCTGTCTTTATTCTTGCCCATGTACAGTAAGTGAATTACATGAAGTGTACAGTCCATGCTCCAAGGGGACATTAAATGCATACAATATGCCTTTAAAATACTTGCTTTATTCATTTATTTATTGATGCAAATGCCTTATTTTTATAACGGTGTTTATTAATTTAAAGTGCTTCCATGTATGCGTTGCAAGCGTCCTCTTGGAATTCCAATAGAAACTGCTGCACACTCCATTATTTAAACCTGCTCTACTTCTGCTTTGGGCTCCCTGTTGTCTTCTATGAGTTCATTCCCCATCTATCATCTGTTGTATTCATTTTTTTTTCTGGAGGAGAGCTGTCCCTTTGCTCTTACTGATCTGGAAATGAGGAATCAGTAATGCAAAGTCAAGAAGCTCAGTTAAAATCAAGGCCCTGTGCCTTGCTGGGTTGACTGTACACTGCTGTTTGCTCTTGAAAGTAAAGCATGGCTGAGCTCATTTAGCATTGCAAAGAAAGAGAAACATGAAATTCCTGTTTTAGCACAAGCCATGGAATTATGGTGAAACGGTTGGTAGAAGTCAGTCTACAAAAACTGGAGGAGAAGAAAGGCATCATTTAGTCCCTTTGTCATTATTAAATATATAGTGGGATTCCAACCAAAAACCAACCACCTTCAGCCAAAGACCAATCCTTCACTTCAGAAGAAAAGGGGAACATAAGATACTGTCTTCTCTCTTGTCAGACAGAACTTTTCCTCAAAGCTTCCCAAGTCCTTTCCAGAGTCACCCATGCCTCTTGCTAATCCTCCCAGGGTTTTTTTCCATGCTGATATTCTTTCTAGTCACTCTTTGCAGCTCAGATGTGACCTTTGAAGCTCTAGCTCATGACAGCAGAGAGCTAATTTATTTATTTTTCATTTCCAGTTGTTTAAGCTATGTCTCTGGTTTAGATGCAGTAGTTAGTTAAAAACCTGAATTTTCCTGAATCCAAAATGAGCAGTGGGCAGCATCTCAAAAGGTTCTAAATATGAAAAGAAAATTGAATTCATCATTTAGCAGCACTAATTAAATTTTTTGTTTGTTCAGTGCCTTCATTGTTTATTTTAATATCAATACTTTATTAGGCATTGAGAAAAAAACTGCAGTTCTTGGTAAAATGTAAATTCACTTTTGTTGCTTTAAATAAAAATGCAAATTCCTTCTTCCCACTTATCTCTTCAAAAAGAGAACACAGCAATAAAAAAAGGAAAAAATTCTTTCTACCACCTGCATTTCCTTCTCTAGCCTTGGCCACACAGGAAAGTTACACAGGTATAAATGAAACAGATTAATTAAAATGACCTTGCTTAAATAGGTGAAAATCTGTCTGTGGACACTGTTTTCATTTTAACAGTGTATTTTATGGGTCAGCTGGGACCAGATTTATGAATGAAATCACCCTTTCACTGATGTAATGCCATGGACATATGAACACAGACACAGAGGTCAAGGCATAAACAAAATCACTCCACAGTAACTCCATGAAAAAAACCCAACAAACAAACAAACAAAAAACCCCCTCATATTAACTGTCATTTAGGGCAGTGTGGATTCCTACGTCTTCGGGAAGCTGCTTCATGACTAAAGAGTTTGAAGCTCTTCAGGGTGAGGATGTCATCCCTTGTCAAAAATGAGTGTTTTCATATCCTTGAAGATTAAAGGATATGTCCATAGTCTAGCTACAGAGGCAATTTCAGTGTAACATGGAGACACAGATCTAGGATTAAACTGTATGGACTACTACTAAATTGTATTAGTAGTGGCAACATAAAACTTGGGTTAGAGTAATTTACTCTACTTGTGTGAAGTATTTAGACATACTCTTTTTTAATGTCCATGCAGATGTCTATCACAGTATAACTATCAATCAGCTTTGACATATTAGCAAGTGACCGGGTGACAATATGTTACCAGGCATCAGTGACTCCATGATAACTGTGCATTGTGCATGCTCCATTTCCTCATGATAAATGTGAGGTATTTGGTGCAGGTTACCCTTTGTAAGGAGGGTAAGCTTCTTGACTTGTACAGAATATGCTGCAGAGTAAGATAATGCGTAAGAACATCAGAGTAGCTGATTCCCAGGACTACATTTGTGTGTTAAAGCTTTATGCCAGATTGAAATCCAATTTAAGTTAAATCAGTGCAATTCTGCCCTGCAGGCAGGACATTAAGATTAGTGCATTAGTACAAACTAAAAGCTATATTGGTACAATCTATGATTTAAACAATCACCCAGTGTAAGTGGGCATATATTAGTTCAATCCCATATGGAAAAGCAATAAGTCACACCAGTCTAAGGCCAAATTTGCATTACAGATTTTACTGGTATAGCTATATTAGTCAAAAGCCTGACAGTGCATGCTCTGGTTGACACAGCTATAGGCGTAAAGGCACCTAAAAGCATATAAAGAAGCAGTCAAGCCAAGAATATCAAGCTTTTGCCAGCAGTAGTCTACATTCAAAGATGCTATGTTTCTGGTCACTCTAGATATAACACTTAAGCAAAACAGTAATGAAGGCAGAAGTGCTAGTTCAAAAGACAGAAAAAATTATTTTGATAGTATATGTTATGCTGTTCAAGGAGTTGGCTTAAGCTGTACCTGCAAAGAAAGCTATTTTATCAGACCAATCTATTTCTGTACTACAAAGGAGTGGCTGGTGTAATTCTGTCAGTGTAGCTCTTATCACCAACCTGTTAAGTGCAGCCAGGCTCTCAAGATAACTTATTTATCATAGGAAGAGGAAAGGTGTGCTGGAGTAAAGTATACTGGCTGAAGTACAGTTTTGCTGATTTAAGTTGCCTTCTCAAGAGAAGTATTTTGCTTGTCATATTCCAGTACAAAGTACTCTTATAGTGGCCCTGACCTTAGAAAACTTTTTACAGTGTAAGTGGTCTTATCAGGGTTTATACCAATATATCATTGTCACTAAAAAAGTTAAAGTGATTACTGCAGTGGCTACATAACATTGTATAAAAAAATCTCTGTGTAGACCAATATTTAGGCTCCAAATATTTTTATTTGGAACTTGTGGCTGAATTTTTTTGTAGATTAACATTTGACGGTTGGACTTGATGATCTTAGAGGTCTTTTCCAACCTTAAAGATTCTGTGATTTTAGTGTTCTGCTCTGGTCGTGATGGTTAACTTCCTGTATCATATAGGGTATTTGTAACTTGATTTTTTTGTGGAATAAATAAAATAAATAAAGGTCTTATTTTGATGACACCACAGCTTCTGATCTCCTCTGCTGTGTCCTCCTTTGCCTGAGGTCATACCCATGTGAGAATTCCAAATTTATATTCAAATTCTCTGCAAGACAAGTTTCACATAGATGTATTGACATACATAGGTATGACACAGAAAACTCTGAAATTAGTTAGGGGTTTTTTTTGTTTGTTGTAGGTTGTGGGGTTTTGGTGGGGTTTCTTTTGATTTTTGGTTTTTGGTTTTTTTTGTTTTTTTTTTTTAAGAGAGTAATTTACAGGCTTAATTTAATTGCAATGGTTGAAGAAAATGCTCAAAGCAAACCTGTCTCTTCAGACACATGTTCAGTTTGGGATTTTAGCAAGAACTTTCACTATTGTGTATTTCTTCCTCATTTCTATCCAAGATTTAAAAGCTATTGTTTCCATCAGCACATGTTCTCAGCAGTCCTGCCCTTCGCTGTTTTTTCCTGTGCTGAAGGGTGCCAGACTAAACTAACAGTGTTATTACTCTGTGTTACTTTTACTCAGTTTTTCCTGGAAGATGAGCTACTTTATCTCAGTTCTCACATTTATCAAGTTCAAAAGAGAGACATCTTCTGTCTTCACAATGGAACAGTCAGGACTCTGTAGTTATTCTACCATGTTGAAAATAATCATCTGATACAATGAACCCCTGATCTTGACATTCCTAATTTGTACCTGAGATGTATTTATAATTGACTGTGAAACACTGAAGAGTTACTGTATTTTCATGTGCGTCCCATATCTCAGAAAACCTACACTCCAACAAAAACATTGGCAATAAAAGTGATGCTTACCTTTGAAGAACCTGTACAAAATTAGAAGTGCAGATGGGGTGCTTTTTTGGAAAGAGGGAGGACTTAGAAGTAGTCATCTGCTTTTCCTCCTTTCAGTTCAGATGCATGAAAATGCTGTACCTGCCAGCCACCGTTGCTTGGGTATTTGGTAATGCAGATTAGTGTCATTCACATGATGCTAATGGGATCACAACGAGGGTAAATTTAATATTTTTGATAAATGCAGGAACTATTTGTACTGTGACATTCTTAAGAACTATTTATAGATAGTAAATATTTTTTACACAACTAGTCTTCAGCTGAGTTTTGTGTTGAGTGGGTAGCCTTTTCTCCTGGAAGGAAGCATGGAAAATGTGGAAGAATGAGTTCATTGACAACAATGAATACCATTCATCAAAATCTGGCCAGTACTGTTTTCATTTGTGTTTAAAATACTGTCATGGGAAGTTTAGCCTTTTTTTTTTTTTTTAATTATTTTTTTTAAATAAAGAAATTTTATAGAATCTCACCCAGTGGGATTTTCCATCCTAATCTGAAACAATTGTAATAGTCTTGCCAGCTGGGGAGTCCCACTGTGTAAACCAACAGCTTTAATTATGGCCATTCTATCTACTTTTAGGTAGTGACTTTAAGGGTCTATTGTTAAAATGAAAAAGGTGAGACAAGCAGAAAATATTACTTGTTGAATCATTCCAAAGTTAGCAATAATATGAATAGCTTAAGTACTTAGCCAGAAATTCACTGTAGCATTATTCATAGTTTCATACCTGGTAAGTGAAGCAAGTCATTACAGGCTTTGCAAGCTGATTAAAACACTCACTAGAGAAAGAAATATATACAGGTATATGCAAAAATAAGGGAAGTTTTTAACTTTGCACAGCATAAAAATGAACTTTTCCCTAGTGAAAAACTGGAACATATATATTTGGAGTTAATGTCATCTCTTCTCGAGGTTTTAGAAATAGGGTGCAACTGGAATAGCAAGTTAGCTGTTACTGACCAGTAGTTTGGGACAGCATAAAGAATACTGTTCTGTGGTCAGTCTTGTTCATGTACCTATCCCTACAACTGCTCATGACAGCAAGAAGGATTGTTTTCCCACCACAGGTCAGTAGAGATCATTAGACTTCTCTGCACTATGTGGTATGAGTCCTGTAGTATGATTAACTGGGCATGCCACACTTGTTCAGCTCTCAGTTATTGCAAGGGTTTTGAGGAACTGTGATAGCCTTGTTTCTTGCCTTGCCCACAACATGTTAATCACCTGCAGATCAAAAAAAAAAAAAATAAAAATTCAGTCCGGTCAAAATATTAGATTATAAACTGGCAGATGGATGACATTTAATGAGCTGTGATATTCAAGAGGTCAGACGCGATTGTTCTTTCTGGCATTAAATTGCCTGAAATCAATGACACATGAGGAAGCAGTGATGGTAAAGTGAGTGAGACATACTTTCCATAAAACAATGCAGAAGTCTCATACTCTGTCCAGAATCTCTCAGTTCAAGGAGAGAAAATATAGGCTACTTAAAACTTATGTGAGAATTAAATGGTGTCATTTTTAATTCAAGTTCCATAGAATTAAACTGCAGCATACTTTATGTGAGCACAGTTAAAGGTAAAACATAACTCTTAATCTCTTAGGAATGTTCTTAACAGTCCGGAGAGCTTAATGGTATCAACTTCCTTCAGCTATTTTTGCTCAACCAAATGCTTAGTATGTTTTTGGCCATACAAGTCAATTTTATACTAATGGCAATGTGGAGACATAAATGCCCTTTAATTATAAGGGACTGCCATATTAGTGTTGTAAAAAGCCAAGATGCCACTAATAGAAAGAACTTTGGCAGGCTACATTATCTGGGAAAAAAACTAATTTTATCTGAACATACTGACTGTCTGTAAGATGAGCCTTTGGAGTCCTTTAAAGCCAGCATCTCCCAGTTGTGACTGAAAGTGAGTATGTGAAAATGTAGTAATAATGCAACCTGTTCATAACAAGGACAGCTTTTTGTTAATTGCAAAACTGAAGATATTGCATAGAGATCAAGAATCAAATAACTAGAATTTTAGCAAATCCTGTATGCACATTACAGTTATTTTTGTGGTATGCTTAATTGAAAGGAAACTTTTTTGCTTTATAGAGAGATCAAACTATTTTGAGCTGCAAAATGTTTGGATAAATTATCCAACATTAAATTGTTTCCAAAGCTGCAGGCAGTTTTCAATCTACTGCCCTACTCTTCTGTAAAGTTCAGTGAATTCAAGGAAGGCACAGGGTAACAAACCAAATAGTTCAGAGGCTAAAGAAGACAGTACTTCCTCATGGATACTACTACTCAGCTGTACGAAGGACAGAAATTAACTTGCAGATGAGGTGAAGGGTTTGACCCTCAGTAAGTCTAGCTCGTTTGTTCCCATACCGAGGACCTGTCATTGCACTAGCAGTGTTACTCCTATCATGCAGTACACACTTGGCAGGGGAGCCTCACCTGAACTCCTCAAAAGCCACAAGATAGTCTCTCATGAATAAATCAGCTTGATTTGGTGGCTACTTAATTTCTCATGTATGCCAGTCAAAGATTCCTGTAGTTCTAGAGTAGTAGTCAGTCACTTAGTTTCCAGTTAAGATTTTGATTATACCATTTTGCACAGTGGTCACTGCACACAATAAATCCCCATTCCTGTTGCCATATCCTAACATAACTTCAAAATTAAGCTATAGGTTTCTAGGTGGTTTTGCTTTCTGCTAGAAAATACTTAATTGCTAAGACAATTAATAATAAAGTCCATGAGAACCACTGCATACTGGAAATGTGTTTCTTTGAATGGAGGAGAGAAATTTAATCAGGACATAGTGGCAATTTCTTTTGAGATACTCTTCTGACATGTGATTTGTCCTATCACTACAGTCTGAGGAGAAGACTAGAGATATACAGATCTCAGTTATTGCATTTGTACATAAACATCTCAAACATGTACACATATAGTTATATTGAACAGAAACACATAAACACAAATGTACACACACTAAACTCTCCTACACAGAGGTGTGGTATTTACAGGAAATGTCATAATTATGGTGTTTATGACATCTTAATTCAGTTCTTCAGGGTGTGCATCAGGACACAGGGATCACATAGTCACAGCCTGTTTTCCATGCACTTTTCCAGTGCTCAGAAGAGCATCATCTATAGCTGCATAGCATAATTCTTTGTCCTCGTGGTTTAGTGTTTTACCTAGTATTAACTGTGCACTAGCTAGCTATGCTTATTCTGAATACAGTGGTGTGTTTTTCCTTCTGTTTTGCCCTACTCAGATGTTCACTACTGTTTTACCTGACTGATTCACAAATACTACTTCTTCTCCACAATGTTCTGCGAGATGTTAAGTGTTAGTTCCATTTACAGGTTGAAAAGTGATATATATAGAGATTAAAATTAAAAATGTCCAATGATTTAGGAAGTCCAGTTTGAGATGTTGAAGAACTATGTCTTTTGCAACATTATATAAGAATTTAAGTAATCAAAACTCAGCATTTTTTTGCACTTGCAGCTGTCAGAATTTCTGCAAATCTGATACCAGGAGAATAAGGAACAAATGAGTAGATATTAATCTGATTTAAACAACTCTTATAGCATGTGGTGGGTTGACCCTGGCTGAGGGCCAGGTGCCCACCAGAGCCGCTCTATCACTCCCCTCATTCATTAGACAGGGGAGAAAAGGTACAATGAAAAAAAAACTTACGGGTCGAGATAAGGACAGGGAGAGATCATTCTCTAATTATCATCACAAGCAAAACAGACCGAACTTAGAGAGGGAATTCATCTTATTTATTACTAAGCAAAACAGAGTAGAGGAATGAGAAATAAAACCAAATCTTAAAACACCTCCCCCCACCCCTCCCATCTTCCCAGGCTCAACTTCACTCCCAGCTTCAACCTCCGCCCCCCCCAGCGGCACAGGGGGACGGGGAGTGGGGGTTACGGTCAGTTCATCACACATTGTTTCTGCCGCTTTTTCCTCCTCAAGGGGAAGGACTCCTCTCATTGTTCCCCTGCTCCAGCATGGAGTCCCTCTCACGGGAGACAGTCCTTCACGACCTTCTCCAACGTGAGTCTCCTCCATGGGGTGCAGACCTTCAGGAGCAAACTGCTCCAGCGTGGGTCCCCCACGGGGTCACAAGTCCTGCCAGCAAACCTGCTCTGGCGTGGGCTCCTCTCTCCACGGGGCCACAGGTCCTGCCAGGAGCTTGCTCCAGCGTGGGCTTCCCACGGGGCCACAGCCTCCTTCAGGTGCCTCCACCTGCTCCAGCGTGGGGTTCTCCACAGGCTGCAGGTGGAACCTCTACACCCCCTCATCCTCCCTCCATGGGCTGCAGGGGGACAGCCTGCTTCACCATGGTCTTCACCACGGGCTGCAGGGGAATCTTGCTCCAGCACCTGGAGCACCTCCTCCCCCTCCTTCTGCACTGACCTTGGTGTCTGCAGAGTTTCTTACATCTTCTCACTCCTCTCTCTGGCTGCAAAAGCTCTCTCTAACTGTTTTTTCTCTTTCTTAAATATGTTATCACAGAGGCGCTGATTGGCTTGGCCTTGGCCAGCGGCGGGTCCGTCTTGGAGCCGGCTGGCATTGGCTCTATCAGACACAGGGGAAGCTTCTAGCAGCTCCTCACAGAAGCCACCCCTGTAGCCCCCCCACTACCAAAACCTTGCCACGCAAAACCAACACATAGCATCACATAAAAAATTATGTGACTTGACCATATCTCCAGAGTGGCTTTGCCATAAAAATATGTTCTTTTACATTTCTGGCTACATTTGCTTTATCACTACGCACCTTCCATCTCCCATAGGAAGTGAAGCTAAAGCTCCCACAGCTCTCAGTCAACTTTCTCCTCGGCATGTTCCAGAGTCATTTGTACAGCAGGTCTGTCACCAAAACAGACAAGGCTCTTATTAAAAAAGAAAATGGAAATAAAATTTAAAGATAATATGTTGCATCCTTCAAAAATTGATCTTATGGAGTCATACAGATACTTGAGGGTACTTCAGCAGAGCTGACACACTCCAGATTCCCTTCTTACTTGAGGAAATAGTTATATGTATCAGATAGTGAGAGCACTGTAGTACTATACAACAGATAGTGAAAGTGAGTTCTTATGATCAGTCTGGATCAGCACTACAGGAAAGCAAGCACAGATTGCCAGATGATTTCACAGATACTTTGACAGCCATTTCAGGCTCTTCTCCCAGACTTCTGGATGCTATTCCCTAGACCATCTCAGTTGCTTGTTCCTCATCCAACTGGTTAGTCTCTCTTATCTTGATTTATACCCATGTCTTATCATATTGTGAAATGTCTTCCTCAGGCCATTTCCAGTAGCAGTTTCCCTGACCGCTTGCCTTTTAGCCACCTCTTCACACATCTAGTCTCTGGTTTCCTTATTTCATTTTGCCCTTTTTTTCCTCAGCATCTACAGCTTTCAGGTTGTCTTGGCCATCCTATTCCAACTTTTTTATCCTGTTCCACCTCTTGACTTCTTCGAGACCAGGCCCCACATCTGCTTAGTCCTTGGCTTTCAAGGTATTCCTGCTGAGTGTACCTCTGAAGCCCATTGTTGGCCAGTAAATCCTAGTCATTTCATGGATCCAAATCTGAAATCCTCTCCCCATCCTGTCCCCATCTCCTACCCCTCTGGCTGAACTTTCCTGCTGACAGCCTCCTGTTCCATGCCCACATCACTCATTCCATCCCTCTCTCCACCTCCAAAGCTTCTTGCTTTACACCTGCTCCTCCATCCACACACACATGCATGCAGTGTACCCAGCTCTTGTCTGCTTGTCACTTGAGTTAGGTGGCTTTCCCCAACCACGCTGGCTGGGGAACCATCGCCCTGAGCTCACTTCACAGGCTCAGATCAGCACTTGAGGTGGGTCACACAGCAGCCCACAGCTGGTACATACCTACTGAGAACAGGATCTTCAAGAAAAAAGTCAGCTACAAAAAATCTAAACTACTAAGTATAAAAGTATAGATTCCCCGCCACCACACCCCCCCCCCCCCGCCACCCCTCCATGAAAATGTATGTTTGGATGTAAGAAAAGGTAAAAGATGTATCGATGTATCTTTGGCACAAAGACCATATCTGTACAAGATTTGGGGGTCTTGCTGCCAAAGCACTCTACAGACTCTGAAATCTATAAAACGAGCTGTCCACACAGTTGGGGGCGGGGGTATTTGTTTGGGGTTTTTTTAGCATTGTTTTTGACCAAGTTTCTTTCTTTGAAATGACTGGAATTTACCAAAATATTGCAGTCTGGGCCAGATACTTAAGATAAATATTTTAAGCCCCTATTCAAATTTGAGAAGGTTACAAACAACTGAAATTAAGATTTTATGATGGAAAGTATTAAACACCTTTACATTTTTGTGATTGAAGCAAAGTTCAGGCTATCACCTGATTAATAGCTGTAGAGTTAATGAGTATGCAGAAGGCATAAAAATAATCAATCAGCTCTCCATGGACTCTTTTGAATGGGTTAGTAGCTTTGGTACAAATTTATAATATACTGTTGCTTTTTTAAATGCTGCGTACATGAGAGAAGGCTGGGGCAATGATCTTGCTCCACTTATAATATTGTTTATTCTTTTTGTTCTTTCTCTCCTTTTTTTTTTTTTTTTTTTTAATCCCCTGGGCATCTAATGCCTCAAGAGTGATATTCAGGCTTTTTGGCTTTATGAATTTGTTTCCTTTTAGTTTTCATTCCTTCACTCTCTAGCTTAGTGCTAACTGTTTCAGTAAACAATAACATGATAAAGCAAATGGAAATCTGTATTTTTGGGTAAGATGTAAGCAATGTAAAAATGGGGCACAAGGAACCTTATACAGTTCTAAAATCCAGAGAGTGTTTGTTTTGTCATCACCTGATTTATCAATAATATCTAACTTCTTTTTTTGCTGATGTTCTTATTATCCAAAAGGATATGAAATTACATCCATTATTTATATGAAAGTAGTCCAAACTTTATAGCTGACTGATGTGGCATTCATATATGACTTTTAAATATCTAGCACTCCTGAAACTGTGTCTTAAGAATTCAAATGACCCTCTAGCGGCCAGATCTGTTTCATTTGCAAAATGAGTCCCGTTTTTTAAAAAAATAACAATTTGATTATGTAAAGATTTGGACTCTAGAGAAACAATCAAAATGGAAAAGATTAGCCTCTGAAACAAGGCACTCTTCTGTGCTTCATAAACTCCTATATGAGAGCTGTGAAATGTAGAGTGTATGTCCAAATTAGCTAAAACCTCTTTAGGTGGAACTTTGAAATGGCTAACTCTGTCTTATTCTATTGCAGTTATTTTGAATATATTTTGAATATTTCAGGTATGGATATCTAGGACTCTCCAAAGTAGCCTGATTTTTCAAGAACTGTGTATCTCTTCTTGGAGTCTGAAATTCAGCTGCAAGCCACCTGAAATGAACACCCAGTATCACATTTAGCGATTGTAGTGTGGTCAGCTCTGTAAAGCTGGCTTTTTGACAGTATATACCAAATCGCCTGCTTAATTCCAATCAATTTCTACAATTTAATACTACTGACGTTGACATAAGCCAAGTACACATAAATATGGATATATCAAAATGTTTCAGATTCTTTTTGCTGTCAGACAAAATAGCTATTGCTGTATGGCTTTATTATCCCTTTGCTAAAAGGGATATCTTCGTGGAGATACAGGACCAATAAAACGGTACATGATTGTAGCACGTTTTTGCTACTTCAGACAAAGCTACATAGATAAACTTTTTTTTGTTATTATTTTGAAAATATGTTGGGAATGTAGAAATAACCAAATATTGACAATATTTCAGAACACTCCATCAAGTGGTAGGAAAGAAGCTTATAGCACCCCAACTCCTGAGCTCAGATAAGCTATGCACATCCTGACAGGCTCATGTCTAATCTGTTCTTAGAAACCTTCAGCAAAGAAGACTTCACAACCTCCCTAAGCAGTCTAATCTGCTGCCTGTCTACACTGTTCACAAGTTGAAACTAATGCCTGAGCTAAGCCTGCAGTTTGTTCATGCTCCTATTCTGTCAGGAGTATATCACGTGTAAGATGTGTCCCGCCCCGAGTGGCCATGCATTCCTGCCTCCTTTTGAGCCCTGATGGTTATTTATGCCAATTCAGCAGTTTTTCTCCCTGACTATAAATCAAACTGGTGAAATGGCATGTTTTTATTTAAAGGCAAGACTTTTTCTTTCCTTTTTTTTTTTTTTTTTGAGCACTTCATTTTTGCAGGTCCAGTTTAGAGCACAGTCATGTGAAGAGCTGTATCAGCATAACTGAGCGAAGAGAAATCTCCAAGGGAGAACTAGAATGAGTGGCTAAAAGTAGAAGAGGTGAATAGTGTTTGGGCTACTATAAATGGCATGGGTAATGTTAAACCACAGTCTGCAAGATTTCTTGCTTCTCTGTTCCCAGTGGATTCCTGATCAGAAGTTAAATTTTAAATAGAAAGTACTCAAGAGGTCATAATATGATGGATGAAAGACAGCAGCAAGATGATCAAGCTGAACCAATGTAACAACATAGATATTATGAAAGATGTGGTTCCCAAACTATCTGTCTGCTCTGCTGTTCCTCTGTCTTGCCCCATCCTCAGCTACTCCCTGCCCCCTTTTCCACTTCTCTTGCTCCCTTCCTTGTACAAGCTCTGGTGCACCTCTAGCCTCACCGTAGTTTTATTCAGCTCACTAACCTGCCAGAAGTTCACTTGCTCTTTTTGCTGGACTAATGAGCTGCACTGGTTCACCAAACTGTCATACAAGCAGCAGCAGGCGAGTCTGTGGCATAATGGGGCAGGAACGGGAAGCTGCACTGTCACTGCGTGCAGCTGTCCCATCAGAGGGGTCTTGAACTTCCTTATATCGTAAGCAACAGCAAGATGCTATTCATTCCTTGTACTAAATAAAGCATGTGTCAACGATGCTGTCTTATCTGTAGGACCTTTCACAAGCAAAACCTGAAGACTTGTGAAACTACGACTGCTGGGATTGCAGTATAGTTCAGTCACGCTTCATTCTCATTTGTGTCTAGACCCATTGGCTTCAAGTAAGCTCAGCACAGTTAATAAGTACTCACACTGGAAAAAGGACTAGAGAAAGGGTCATTATTTTAATCAATACAATGAACTTAATTTTCCTTAAATCTAACAGAAACACACTGACTGCAAAACAAGCAAAGAAAAAACCCAATAAAAGAGGAAAGGTAAGACATGCACAGCAGTGTCTGAAGGAAAATATTGGCCCAAACCTGCTTTGTTTCTTTCCCTGAAGGCAGCAAGAGACGAGTTTTAGCCCAAGTCTCTCCCTGGGATAAGGGTCAGCATGCCTTGACTATCCACTTAGGATCTGGGTAGGTGGGTGGTCTCCCTTGTCTACTAGACCTATTCAGCTGTGAGGGAAACAACAGAAGTCATCAGGGAAGGACAAGCACCAAGAAGAAATCCTCACCCAGAGTGTAATTAGGGTACCCTACTGCAAGAAAGCCTTAGCAGGGTAGACCTGGACTTTTATACAGTTTGTTGTACTAGAAATAGGAATAATGCAGAGAACAACACCTGAAATCCTCCTTTCCCTTCAATTCCAGTTTTTATTGTAAATATTGGTTTTCTTTTCATCTTTCCACTTTTCATCTAAAGTTTGAATTGCTGTGTTCCTAAACATCTGAAAGCCTAATCTTTGTCCTGGTATTTAGACTACTTAATTTTAGTCAAAACACAACAAATGTATATACCAGAAGACACGTATACCTTCATATCAGATATAATCTTGCATGAATGATTAATGAAATGCTTTTTTTCTTATTATTTAGCTTCATGTTGTTGGTAATCTCAACAGCTAAAGGTTATGATCATTATTTATGTGGCTGATATTTCACATTTGTCCTCAAGTCTGGTTTGCTTAGGAAAAGTAGATTGTACATATGGAAAGCAATAGCTAGCCATAGTCACTGATTTACTATTTCTCTCTTTTGAAGTTTTTGCTAAAATTAGATTGGTATTATGGTTAGCTCATCCTATAGAGTTACTGCCTTCTCTAAGACTGATTATATATACAATGAGATTAAAAAAATCTCTAGCTTGTTGAAATCTTGAGGCTGTTGTCCCTTTTTGCTGAATTGACAAAAAGGAATCTGTACTTATATTGTATTTTTCTATAGCAATGTTGCATTGTGTAATAAGAAAAAGAAAATAGTTTCAAATCCAGATTTACATTCTTACAGTGTTATTTCTAGTAGACTTTATACTGAAAGAAAAAAAATTTTCTGTGGTGAAGAATTGTTCATTTAGCATGTCCCTGTCAGCTTACAGCTTTCAGAATCAAAGTCCGGTTCTGCTTAGCATTCTCATATTGTTCTGACTAAATTCAAAGGTTGAATTTTACCATTAAAATAACTTGTTCATAAAGCAATGGATTGTTCCATTGATTTAATTACTGTTAAATGTTGTAAAATATTTATCCATAGAAGATTATTCCTACTAAAAAATGCTTTAATTTATTTTTTGATTTATAATGACTACCCATAAATTTCCAAGATTTGTCTTTCAGTACAAGTGTATACCTTTCATGGTATATTTGAAATGTTACTTTCACAGTTGAACAGTAGTAACAAGGATTCCTTCTTCCTAGTTGCTGCTACAGAGCTGTTGAAAAAAGTACAGAAGTAAATGGTAGTCATTGTGAATGCTTGCTAATAAAAAAGTGGATTCCTGCTTAACCTGTGCAACTAAAGAACACTAGCACATCGGTTCAAATCTAGCATGTTATACTATGTAAAATACATATCACATGACAATATGAACATTTTTAAATATTGAACTGATATACAACATATATTTTCTTCATTAAGCAGGTTTTCTGAGGGCTGACTGTTTATTAGTATATAAAGGGTTGTTTAAAACACTTTCTTTATTTTGCTGTTTTATCTGCTTAGGTTCTTCTTAATACAGGTCCAGCCTTATGCAAAGTTCAAGGTGAAAACTGTAGTTTGCAGAGTGCATATAGAATTATACTCTATTCCTTTTCTGGTGTTCTCAAAATTGTATCATCTGGAAGAAATCTTTGAATCCTCCCTTCTAAGTCTAATCAACTGCTAACTATTCCAAGCCTACAAAAAGAACAATAACAAAGTATTTGTCATTTTAAGCCCTCAGCACGATATACAGCAGTTATTGTTTTTGGTACAGTGAACACTTCTAAAAGCTGATTCATGCAGTGTTTAACGCGTCTTTCTAGACTGCTTTTTGAATGCCAATTAGATTGAATCTGAAAAAGTAATAGCAATAGCTAACTACGGGAGAGGATTTATATATATCTTGCGTCATCATGTTGACATTATACACGTGTGAAAGAGAGATGAGAAGGAAGGTTAAAAGGAAGTGTAATTTCAATTACCTACTGGATTTTGGTAACAAATAAGAGTAAACTGGAAAGCTGAACCACCACAGAGAGGCTTCAGTAATTTATGCACTCATGAAGACTGTCAAGAAGTATGTCGTTTATCTTTTTTAACAGAAGTTGATCCTTGCTACTTTAAACTGAAAGCCAAGATCAGTTCTGAATAGAAAAATAATGAAAGCAGAGGAGCAGATAAATTTTGAACATTGAAAAAAGGATTGAAAGCTGTAGAAAATATCTGTAGATTTCATTTGTAGTCCATTTTAACTTAGTACTCCTTGTATTCAGAGTAGCACAGAGACAAGTTGCTGCTTACAAAGGACTTAATTTTATTATACCCTGACGAGTTCTGCAACAAGACTCTACTTGGATGAGGGAAGAAGGCCTTTCTGAGATTAAGGATCCCTCTTTAAGAAGTTCCTGCTCTTTTTCTTCTGTATTTAAATCAGGGAGATGGCCTTTTGCTGGTGTCAATCACTGGGCTGCACATAGTTGTTCAGGTAGGCAGAGCACAGGCTACTACTCTCTTTACAAGGAGGACGACAGGGATAAGCTTTGGATAGAAAGTGCCCTGTAACCTGTCAGAAACTCTGTCTACTAGCCAAATTTTCAAAATTTTCTTAAGGTAAAGAGAAGGTTACAATTTTTAAGGGTAGATAATTTCATTTGAATCAAGTGCGCATTTGATTTACTCATTCGAACTGCATGATGTCCTTGATCTTTATAAATAATAAATATTTTTCAGTATAGCTGAAATTAAACAAAAAAAAAAGTCACAGCAGTCTGAAAGTGAGAATGCATATAGGGGTATCTAGAGAATTAAGAAAGTTTAGAGGTTTTGCAGGTAGAAGGAAGAAAGTGTATTCTGCTAATTAGTAATACTTACTCCAAAGACTCACACAGTAACTTAACATTTACTTCTCCATTCTAGCTTCTTCTCTTAAAATTTCAGGTGACAGAACAAGTCTTACAGGCTGGTCTTACAGGCCATGCACACTTACAGTGTATCACAGGTACACTGTACATAACATCACAAATTTTATGTTGAGCCATGTTCTGAACTCAGTGTTTCTCCTTAAAACCAAGTTAAGACTTCAGAATTTGATCTATGTCTTCCAAATAATGCCGTCTTTGGGGTGGCAGTTGTTACTGCCATCTCATTGGGGATGGATAAATCACATTCAAATCACCAAAACTTTACAACTTTTGCTGGGATTCTCATCATAGTTTATGACGACTCTATTGCACATATTGGTTTTAGAATGCGCATATATTTTAGCATTTCAAACAATGAGTACTAAGCCTAGTAATACTGATTATTTTTTATTGATGATCTGATGACTAATAACTTGACTTTGTATCTTCTTATAAAATGTATTGTTGTGATTGTCTCAGAGTTCAGAGGACTCTGAGAATGTCAAACAAATACAAATGTAATCAAATTTAAAAGTCATAAAAATCTGATGATGTAAAAATGGCTGAAATGTTTGTCTGGAGTGCAAAAATATGAGAGCATTCTGAATATGGAATATATTAAAATCAAACTGTAGATTGTATTTTTCTCTAAATAATTGCATTTTGATTATTTTATCTCAGAAATTAAATATTGCAGCAGGGCAGAAAACTAAAATGTTTTCTGAGAAAAGTTAGCTAATGGAAGGAAGCTGTAAGGGAAAGTAATGTGCTCACACATAAGGAGATGCAAAAATGTGAAAGTTGATATATAGTTTAACTATATGTAGTGGATATTGTTCACCCTCCAGGTAACCACCTGCAGACTGGATGTGTCCTGGAGATAAATGTGTGGCTGCACAGAGAATGTTACTAAGAGAACTTCACTTTGCCTTATCTGAGATGAAGTTCCACGAACATTGGGGCAGGGATGAAAAAAGACGGAAGGAACATCTTTACAAAGCTTGTGAAAGGGTTTTTCAGGTAAAGAACTGAGAGGCTTGAGGAAAAGAAATCCAAAGGTAACGATAAACAGCAGAAATCTGTACAAAACCACAAAAAGTAGGAAAGAAAAATTTAATGAGAATAAGGTCATAAGAGGAACATGAAGGATGATAATAGATCAGTCTACTGAATATGTGACATAAATAAAAATATACCAATGTAGGAAGTGCAGGAATAAAGAACAAGAGCTGGAAGTCTCACTACAAGATCAAAATATGATTTAACTGGCATAAGAGAGACATACCAATTACCCCTCTTAATTCATATGACATAAATATTACAATAAAAGGTTACAGCTTGTCCAAGGACAGACAGTGGAATAAGGTAAATGTTCTTTGTCTGATATATCACAAATACTTTCTTTTGACTTCAGACTTGGATCACTAGAAGACAAGAGACCCAATACAGGTTGGGTAGATGAGACTTTTTGTGATTTTTTATGAGTATGTGGCAGAATTACCCAGCAGAAACTGGGGATTTTGACTGTGGATAGAGTACTGGAGGGATATGGTGTTTGGCAGTTTCTAAGAATGTGGCAATGAGAAGATTTGGGTACAAAACTTCAAGAAAGATTTAGAAGAAGACATTCTTCTGATCTAATTCCAGCCAATAGAAAGATATTCACTGATACAATGAAGGCTGAAGACAACTTGGCTGAGAATGACAGTGAATTGACAGAGTTCACAGCTTTTCAGAAGAGAACCCAGGGCGCAGAATAGCAGAACGAAAATAAGCAGGCAAATTCAGCAAACTCTGAGATTTGAGAAATAAGGGGAAAGGAGTTAAGCAGAACAGGCAGACCCTTTAACAAGCACTTTTAAAAGCAGATGTTCAAATTGTTCCATTCTTAAGGAAATATAGAAAGAGATCAATATGGTTACATCAGAAGCTGTTTAATGACTTTCAAACAAGCAGGAAAACTAAGGAACAGGAAAAGTAGATTGGATTACCATGAACAAAGTGTAGGAACAAGGCAAAAGACCACAGAGATACAGTACACAGAGCTACAGTTAGAAGGGACACCGAAGCCTCTCTCTCTCAGGGGGAGGAAAAAAAAAGAGAGAAAAAGAAAAAAAAAGAGCTCTTAAGTACATTTGTAGTAACATTAACAAGCAAACAAGTAATAGCTGATATTAAAAAGGAGAGAAGACTACTAGTAGATGATTCTAGGAAGGCCAAAAAGTTTAATATTGTCACAAAAATATTGGCTGATATAATGCCAGCCTGATAACAGAAAGATGAGTGGAAATCAGCACAAATTTCTGAAGAAGACACTGTATTTAATTTTATTCTTACAGAACAGCAGACCCTGTGGAGAGAGGGAAATGTTTTAGTAAAGTTCATGACATGATCTCATATGATGTTTTAAAAAATTAGATTTTTTTCCTATAAAGCCATAATAAAGGTACATGAAATATATGAGCACATCTGGATAATTCTATTTGCCTTTGGTTGAAAGATGTAAAGTAAACACTTTGCAAATATAATATTTTTTAAAAAAAGACTTCTTTCCAAATTCATAAGTGAGATTCAAACAAAAAAATATATCTAGATAAAATTAATTTATCATTTACATAATTTTAGAGGTTATCTGGTTTAAATTGAGGGCGTAGAAGAGATGTTCTTTTGCTTTATCACACATGTATGGATGTGTAACTATGTAGCTGAAGTGGATTGTATTCCTCCAAAACAGCCAAGTTTTGATCACTATTGGAAACCTTTATTCTTTTTAATCAAGCCGATCCCATCAATCAAGCTAGACACATTTTGAATTTGATGTATTGGAATGAAATTTTCTAGTGTTTGTGTGTACTTGCTGAGCAGTACTGTGTGGGACAGCGAAATCCCAAATAATGAGATCTTTTTGCTTTGTGAAAGCTGCAACATCATTTCTCGTGTCTGGTATCAGAGCTACCTGCTACCATTTGGGACTTGTCTAAAAGAATAGAGCTCCAAATTCAGATGCCCTGTAGTATCTTTCACAGGTAAACCACTCAATCTCCTTTTTTTGTCAATCAATCAGATTCACATCCCAATCTCCAGAGGTGAGACGCCAGTAACTGAAATCAAGACTTTTCAGACTTTAGGTCTGCATTCGACCATGCCATTGATT
This sequence comes from Balearica regulorum gibbericeps, assembly GCF_011004875.1. Taxonomy (NCBI): domain Eukaryota; kingdom Metazoa; phylum Chordata; class Aves; order Gruiformes; family Gruidae; genus Balearica; species Balearica regulorum. Next base: position 53,645,362 of record NC_046186.1, on the reverse strand, counting down.
TGTTGTTGATGCAAAGTCCAGCCACGCCAAAATCTGACAAACTTCCCCAACTCCTTTTTTTCAGTCTGCTCTCTAAAGTCATTACTCTAATAGCTTGATATCTTTGATGACATAAAGTACAAGGCAGAATAATAAGTTAAGCCAAAGCATTGATCACAGCAGAGTATTTCTTTCATCATCTAAAACATAACTCTGGTTAGGATGATTCATTGGAGGTATATTTTTCTTTTTTAAAATTTTCCCTTAACTTTAGGATCATAGTTCTTACGAAAAACAAGCAAACAAAAAATTAATGTCTTTTTTTTTGTGTATTTGTCAGTTGGATGTTCATTAACACACTGTATTCACTCTGCCACAACTTGCTTATCAAACTCATAGCAAACATTAAAATGAATCACTTTTAAATGAAAATGTTAAAATTCACAGTGGCATGTGAAAGACAGACTGTTCTGTGTTGTGCTTATATCAGAAGGAATAACAGGAAAAAAATGGGGCAGAAGAGTAAGATGAATCCCACGAGAAAATACCTGACTTTCCTGTTCACTTGTTACAACTTATTTAATTTGGTACATCCAAATGAGATTTAAATTATATTACCTATAGCCTAAAGCAATAAGGATTTATTTTAATTTGCAAAAGGGTAAACCATATTTTGCTGTCTGCTTAGTTCTGTGTTATCTAATTTTTTGGCAAATATTGACTGAAAAAAATTCTGTCTACTTCCATTCTTCTTCAACATTCTTCTCTTCTGACAGGAATACAGATAAAAGAATATTAATATTTTCATCTTTTCTTCAAAATCCAGTGTATGGTCAAAATCTAGTCTAGGGCTCAGAGCATGCACTTCAGTTTTCTAGCTGTATCTGAAATACTACCCATTGATTTTTTTGGCAATTTAATTTCTACAAGATGGTTACAATTACAGAAAGGAAGTCTCTTTTGCAACTGTCAGTATTATGGATTTCTATTCTACTCAAAAAAATTATTTGGGCATATTTTACTTCTTTTTTTGGAAAAAAATAAAAAAAAGCGATAAAATAGTTATGATCAAGGACTCACTAATTCTGAAGCAAATTGCATTTGTCTGCCAGTGAAAGAGAGTAGGGCCAATGGTGCATTGCAGAGATTGTTGTAGGTTCTTGGTTTTTACTAAGACCATGAACAGTAATTGGTGATCTCTGTGATTAGTGCTCTCTATTCAGAACAAGGATGTGATGGTTGTCATAATATTTAAACTATACTTTTGTAATAGGAAAACTATTGAAAAGTTCAGCATGATCCTAACACACCAGGCACCATAAAGTTGCAATACACTTGAATCATCCAAAAGGGAAATTCAGTACAGAAAATAAAAGGGAAATTTAAAAAGCAGTCTAAGAAAGACAAGAGAAGAGCAGAAGCCTCATGTTCTAAAGCAATTTAGTAATTCATATAATCCTGTGAAATGTTTGATTCAGGCACTCCAAATTTAAGTGAAAGTGTTGCTATGAATTTTGCAAATGGCTAGAAGTAAACCTTTATCCAACAGAAGTGTAGAAGAATACTTGCAACTTCCAGCACATGGATAAATTGAATGGTTCATGAGATTCCACCAGCCACTATACTGCTTGCGTAACCTGGCTGTCTCCAATTATCCTACTCTTCCCATTCTTAAACCATCAATATTCCTACTGTTACAGAACTTTCCTTACCCTAGAGCAGTAAGAGAAAGGAGAGATTTATCTTCTTAGCTAGATCACTACTAGATGAATATTCATCACTACTAGATGAATATTCAACTCAATTTTTCTTCCTTGAAAAGGTTGGCATTATGCCTAAGATATCTGATATTACTTTGATCAATAATATTTTCACTTGAAATAAATTCTGTAAAATTCTACACTCTAAGGGCTTTATTTTCTAGTATGTTTGTTTTCTGGATACATTGAATTTTGGGTGTCTATTGGATGTGCGAAAATTTCACAGCAAAGAATGGCATCAAACCAGAGAACACTGACTAAGGCAGAAACCATAAATTAAGGGGTCAGATAATGCTGGCATTGGCCTATGTGTCAGTCTGTAACAGAAGAAAGTAGTTCCTTATTTCACTTAAAATTACACTTAAAGCAGCTTGGGAAAGTCTAAAAAGAGCAGTTTTATATTTTTAAATATTATTGGAGATAGATAGCCTAATATTAGAACAAACACTTACTATTAAAAAATTCCAAAACTGTAAAATAGAATTAAAAAAAAAACCCAAACCCCAAAACAAAACCCAACAAAACCCTGCACCCTGCACTAGAGAATCTAGATATCCACACACTTTACTGAGGGCTCAAAAATACCCAACATTATCAAGTCTAGAATATCATAGATAGTGTATTCAGTCTAGTACCCTTCTTGTCAGCTCCTATTTTCATAGCTTTCCTTTCTGCTGTTTTAGAGAACACCATGCATGTCATGTTTATAAACACCACCACTAATTGCTAACTTGAATTTGAAGAACAGGCCTCCACAGTATGTTTAATCTTTGGCCAAAGCTCGAAACATCTCAAAAATGATCTTACAAACCCATACCCGGCCCCAGACATTAGGGAATATTATACATCTGTGCAAACCTTTAACAAGGTTTCAGAGTCAAGAGACTACAGAGACTGAATCAAATTTCTGTGTACTCTCCCTGGGGTCAGTGACAAATCAACAGCTGCTTGTTTCCATCAATAATAGTCCGTCTGCTGCTGCTGCAAAAAAAAAAGGCAAGTTTGAATTCTTGTGATTCAGCTCAGACGAGACAGTGGGGTGGGTGACTGGGTTTACAGATTTTAGACCAGGTGCGTTGTTGTCAGCTAAGCAGAATGGATAGTGCTGATGCATAATTACTTTGTACTTGCAGATCACTTAGTAAAAAGAGGAAGAAAGATTTACAAGGTAAGTCGTTCTGTTTAGGATGATCTGTATAATGTAACAACACTGTCTTGAGATTAGAAAGTTTTTGAAATAGACTATATTTGTGCTTCCTTATGAAAGTTCTGTTTTAGCTACTGCAGCACCTGATTTTTATACAATTTTCTGCAATGTGGTTGTATTTCTAGAAGGTATTAAGTTACCAGTCCAGGTAAAGACTAATGCAGTAAAAATTTCCACTGGTGATGATAATGAGATTCATTGATATCTCCTGTTTCTTCTTTGGGGAGTGAAAGAGTGGGAGCTTTCAGAAACCCAGTTATACTCCTCTGATTCTCAAGGGCCACCTCCAGTTTTAATAATTTATAACCATGTAAAGAGTAGCTTGTTGGAGTCAAAGTGCTCTCCTTTCCATGCTTTTCCCTGTCCTTTGAACAGCTGCCTGCTGGGAGCTGTCAGAAGGGGTGCTTCTTCCCTCACACTCTCCTGTAACAGTGACCTTTCTGCAGAAAAAGAGCCCAAAGTGAATCTAGTAACACTAAAATACTCCAACCCAGCAAATAATATTATAGATAGCCTTCTACTGATATTTATCATAACTCAACTGGCTGGGACACATTAAAAAGATGATGCATAACGTGTCTTTTAGATATGCTATTTCATATTACAGATTTTTTAAATAACATATTTTTTAAGGCAATTCTAAAGCCTCTTGAACTAGGTGTCTTCAAAGACTCAAGAAGTTCAATGAGTTTCAGATCAGGTTATGAATTTCACCCGGCTTTCCACTATATCAGCTAACATTTGGTCTACATTGCCAGATCTAACCACCAGCCTTTTGTAAACATTTGTGATGCCACCAGAAGTGTTTCTGACATGACTAGATAACTCTCAATGTCATTCAGAATCTAATAATGTTTATAGGTTTATAAAGAAATATATATATAATTTTTTTTTTAAGTAATTAAGTCTTTGAATAATTTAGGAGGCAAGTGGATAGGTCATCTCAACGTAATACAGATTGGCTTGCTAAAAAACTTTCTAAGTCTGCCATAAATTATGCCTTTGATCATATTTATGTTGTCTAAAAAAACTTACATAATTTTATGGGTGAAAAAAACCTAACAATGCAAATCTGAATAGTGAGTCCAAGACCTGAGCAGCCCTAGATACAGATCCTGCTAAGATATAACTCAGTTTAAACTGACTCATGACCTAGATCTACTCATAGCTTACAGAGAAAAAGGCAAATTGTCTGGATCTAAATAATTAGGGCATTAGAAGTTCAAATGCATCTTTTAAATTAACAGCCAGTGTAGTTTCTGAACTGTTGTATCTATGTGTTCACAATAGGATTTACCCCATAATATTCAAGAAACAGCACTCATAACTTGCTTTAGCTTCAAAATGATCTCACATATACGTGATTTCACACAGGCTGTATTTTGGCAGCCTTTTCTCAAGGTGACAGAGGCACAGATAACAGAAGCAGTGCTCCCATCTGAAAGAAATGTTTTTATCTCACCATGCAAAGGTGGAAGAACTCACTGTTACTTAGCTGCTATGTGAACACTTAAGAGCAATAAAAAAATCTGAAAAGCTGCATAAATTTTGAATCCGCATAACCTTATGTGGCATATACAGATACAGTGTAATCTACATTTCCAATTTATTTCTTTCACTTTATTAATATAAATGCTCATCCAAATTCCAGTGTCTGTATGAGTACTTTGCGCATGTAACAGACAACACATTCCCTTCTTCCTATCCCTTTGAGAAACCTCATGCCCCATATGACAGATAAAAGCAATTTATTGCACAATTAATAATCTGTGGTTATCTTAAAGTTTAACCTTCCACATCCTTTAAAACATAGCTATATCTCAAAGCCATTTGAGTACCCATCTTTCTCTTTTACATTCAGAAGAAAAGCTAAAAACTCAGCTAAGCAAACTCAGTACTAGACATCCTTCCACCTTTCCTTTGAAGCAACAGCCCCCTCACAAAGTGGAAAGGCTGACTGGAGGGTGAGCTGGAACCTGGAAGTCAGGCATGTTCTCAGCCCCCTGTACAGAGCCTGCAAGAGGCATCCTAAAATTTAGTCCCTGACGCTTAAAAGATTGGACCCATGTTATATCTGAGCGTGGTCAGCAATGTGCTGCTTGAGTCAGCTGTGTGCTCTTGCAGCCATGAAGGCTAACTACAGACCAGATTTCATTGTCAAGTTATTTGCACCCATTCAAGTAAAGTGACTATTTACCCAACATTGGTACTTGTTAGACTTCATTTAGGGAAATGTGTGCAGTATGGGGGCCCCAATACATGAAGGATGTTGACATAGTAGAGCAAATCCAGAGCATGGCCAGGGAGGCTGGGGAATGATTCTTTGGAGATGATACTCAAAACTCGACTGCATGTTACCCTCAGTAACCTGATCTAAATTCAAAGATCTAACTGTAAAGGTGGCCCTACTTTGGCCACAGAGTTGAACCAGATGATCTCTATAGGTCCCTTCAAATCTAAGTTATTCTGTGATTCTGATATAAAACTGCATGCTTCCCAGCTTTACAATCTTTCTCTACCAGCATCTCAAATCTTTCTTCTCTGTAGATTTATGAAAGACTTCTTTGTTTCCTACCACAACAACTCATAGCAATCAAAAGTTTTGCCTCTCATCTCTCACAAAAAGATCACCAAATTACTTTCTTTACTACCTGTTGATTTATTAAAATATATGCAAAATTGAAATTCTCAGTCACCTTCTCTTGTCAATTAAAATGTCTACAAGCTATATTCTATTTGTTTCCAGATAAGCTCTTTGATTCCAGACAAGTCAGCTATCCAGGCTGCCTTTTTGACCTAATTATATGCTCTAAAATCCAGAGCATCTTTTTTCTAAAGCACACTTGATGTGATATGGATTTATTATCCGCTCCACATACAGAACAGTGGGAAATCAATGTGCACACAGCTTATTCCTCTTCTAATAGCTGATAACAAAAAAAATGAAAAGTCAAAGCACTGACCGTACATTCATATTTACTGTCCAAAATGCGGTCTGTGCAGTGTGGAAGAGTAATAGAAAGGGATTGAAAGTTGTTTGTGAATTTTTAAGGCAAATAATCTGCTAGTATAAATTATTTAAACATTTGTAAAGTCAATAGAGCTATGAAAATTTATAGCAGCTACAAACCTGACCCTTCCAAGTCTTAATTTTCTGCATTTTACTTAGATTTTGAATCAAAACACTTTAATAATCTTCTTTGGAGCTCAGCCAAAGCTCAATGAGGTCAATGAAAATGTTTCCAGCAAAGGCAAGGGTCTTTTGATCAGAAATACTACATTTAAGTTACTTGCATTGCAATTGTTATCTCAGTTCTGTCAAAATGACTGTATTTATCTGGGGAAAAAATTCAGGAGCTCTGGGTTATGAAGAGAAATTATTTTAATAGATATTAATGAAAGAAACTAATGTTAAGATTGATTCAAAGCCTTTGCATCCTAAAGAATGAGATGTCATTAGTCAAGCTTTGATGCTTTCTGGAAATAATTTTTATGGAAAATACCTCTTTTTCCTCTTTTGGTCACATTATGCCAATATGTCTCTCTTCCCCCTCTCCTCCTTTAAGGTTTACATACACATACACCCTTAAAGTCCAGTTTCTTCAATGAAGTTCTAATGGATGTATCTTTTGATGGCAGTGTTATCAGAAAAGTGACATTCATAGCTGAGAGACAGTTGAAGTGTCTCACTGCAAAAAATGTGTCGGGGGGGGCTGGGAAATAAAGTTCTGTTAGAGAACCCATCATGTTTTGGATGTGGATAATGGAAGAAACACACCATTAAAAATCTGTACATCCCTTGTCCTGCTACAGTGAAAAGACCTAAAAGCCTTCCATTCTTCCTTTCTTCCTTCATTCCTTTCTTTTTTATATCAAACTTGAACAGCTTCCTAGGTAGCCGTAAGGGAAGAAAGGATGGGATTGAAGAAGAGGGACTATTGAATTTTTTCTATTTTTTTTTTCAAGACCAATTACCCTTTTGATCATAATCCTTTAAAATGTTAACTCATAAAACTGCCACATGAAATTTGGATATGATGACACATAGAAGATTCTCAAGCGAATTTGTAATTTTCACTTTAACATAAACATTTGCCACTAAATTCATATTAAATAGCTGAGTCATGAAAGAATTGGAATTTGTGCTCAGTTGGTGCTCTGCTGATGTGTAACTGTTAAGAGATTGATAGACATGTAAAATAGCATGAAGGGAAACCTGACGTTTATTTTAAAATATTTTTTCTGTCCAGTTCTGTATTAGCAAATTTTACATAAATGAAGGCATTTTTTTTAAACTTCAGAAGACAGCTTGTGAATTCCTTTGTCTGCTAGAAGAAATCTCACATGGAAGCAGCAATTGTGTCTTCTACAATGGCTTTAGATATTGGAATTATTTCAAAGTTTTTCTAAATAAAACCCCTCTTTAAGCATAATGCAAAAAGAACACTTGAAGCTTTTTAATTTCAATGAGACTATGCTCAAGGACTAATGCCTGCAGCATTGGGGTGACAGTTTATTAGCCCCTGATGTAGGACTGTGAAGGAAGTCGCTTGGATGCTAGACTTCTTCCTGCTAGTAAAATTTCACTGCAATAGAAAATAGGTATCTATTATTATTATTATTATTATTTTTGCCCATTTGTGTTGTCTGTGTTTCTGCAATATTGCATTACAGTCTTGAGTAATGATACAGTTTGTAATGAACAGCTTATACAAGAGATATAAAGCTCTTTTCATATATTTGACTCTTTGCTCTAATATTGATATGTATTTCAATTATCAAATTAAATTAATTAACAAAAGTATGAAGTCAGGATATCTGGGACAAAGAAAGAAGCAACAGTTTTTGCTTTTTTTGAAAATTTACTTCATTAAAGCTTTTAAAGTAGCACACTGGTTCTTCAGGTATGATTTCAGCTGGATTTTGTTCATGGAGAGTCTTGTAGGGATAATTGATCCAGTCTGTTGCCAGTATTCAGTACTGTCAGTGAAAGAAAAGGTTCAGTTTAACTGACTCAGTCTTTTGGCCAGGAGCGTTCAGATATCCTGAGTTTGTAAGGATTGAGCTATATTTTTAATGGTTTTATTTTTCAACGGATTAGGACAGATTAAGACAGATCCCCTTTGCAGGGCTTTAAAGTCATTTTTCTCTGCTAGAAGGCCAACGAAGATGGGAAGATGATGCAGAGTGACTGGTGTTACGATGGATATTTTAAGTTTAAAAGTGAACAAATAAGACAAACCCCTGTATTTTCCAATTATGGCAAAGTCCGCCTGGTGCAGGAGCGCAGCAACCGACAGAGGTACAGGTCTGATTTGTACACATTGATCCAGAGAAGCATTTGAATCTGCCTATTGAAACTAATGCCAGCTGTCTGCAGCACCCCTGGGACAAATACGGCAGATGGAGGTTGCCAGAACAGCATAACCATGTCCCTTCCCTGCCAATATGTTCCTTTACACCAGTGGGACTTGGGGAAAGCATTTGAGCTAACTATGTCACAGGGGAACTCCTCGGCTGGGGCTTTCCTCTTCCTTTGTCCAGAAGATGTAACGGGCGAAAAAAGAAGGGGGGGGGGAAGCCAGTGACTATATCTCTGCATCTTCCTGACCTTTTTCAAGTTATCATCATCAGAACTATGGTGCAATAGCGTTGGAAACAGTACTGCAAAGCTGCAAATAAGTTTCTCCTTTGTTCTTATTCTGACAATATTTTCCTTAGCATTTTATCAGTTAATGTAGCTTTTCAGTATGTTTTCTCTATACTGTTTGGTTTTGCCAATAAGTAAGACTCCAACATGGTCTCAGTACACACCTGTGATTTGATTGCTGCTTAAATCCTTTATGTGTGATTTTTCTCAGGACTTAGTTTTCTGAATTCCAAAATGGTTGCACTTGAATTGCACTTGATTTTCAATTCATCAGGCAGTGGATTGTGTAAATCCACTACTAAATATGACCTTTCCCTACTCCATTTCCCTTACATAGCGACACTCATTCCCTTTTAAAGGTAGTGGAGCTCTAGTGCAGACTGAAGAGCTGGGGACATCCAGGTCTCTCTGAAATTCCTTAACCAGTGATGGGGTAGGAGTATACTGGTGGTCATTTGGTATCATTTAATAGAGAAAGCTGTTAACACAGCCAGACATAAACCATTGGTTAAAAATACTTCGTACAAGCTCTGTTATACTATGCCCTTCTGGGACCTTGGCTTTCCACATTTCTAGAAGTTTTTTTTCTAAGTTTGCAGCTATTTAGAAAGCACAGATGTTGTTTCTCCATGTCCCTGTCACGGGTGCATAGGAAGTGGTAATCTAACAGTGAGTTATTATGCTAAAAAATTCTGCTGTCTGCTTCTCAGGTGCACATCACAAAAAGACTAATCTTGTATGGATTTTCCTGTTTGTTATCAGAGGCAAAATGGTACTCTGATATTTAGGTATATAAAAGTGTTTTTTCTCTTCTTTTCTTTCTTGCATTATGTGCAGTGAGAAAGAAGGATAGCTGCAATTCTTTACAGCTATCAGGAAAGACATGTTATGTTACCCTGATTGTAAGTCAATAATTTAAACTCAATAAATTTGCTTTTGAATAGGGAAGTTATCTGGCTTGGAAGTCAACTGCACCATGGGTGAGGTGACACTCTATTGTAATGCTTCCAAAGCGAGTTACTATTTCCACATCACTTAGGATATCTGTGGTCTGCAGTCAGTACTGTGTTGTTTTCTTTTCTCACTTAGTTTTTAATTATATATCCTTACAATTATATATGCTCTGTGTTATCCGTGTTTTTGCATTGTCTGGGGCCCTCCGTTATCCCAGAAGATCAGGAGCTGACTATATAAGTCTGTGCATGTGTACTGAAAGAGTAAGAGGCTGCTAATAGGTATGTTCCTGCAGGAGGTTAGAACAGCAAACAACAATAAATTTCCAGTGAGTCTGTCCAACACACAAACATTTGCCTAGTGAAACTGCCTTCATCCCTTGTTACTGTGAGGAGGGTTAGAAACCACGAAAAGCAGAGGCCTCTACAGGGACAACATGTTCCCATTGCTCCGTTCATGATGAAACCAAAGCCGGGAGCTACTGGCTTAGGGCGGTACATAGGCAAAGGTGCAAAACTTCTTGGGGGTGGACCCACAGTCACCAACTGACTCCAGGAAGCAAGGAATGGCCATAGGTGGCATATTTGTATATTTACCTGTTCCTATGCATTTTCACATTGTTATGAAAGACTCTGCTGACGTTCTACAGTCTCAAAATAAGCCCAGCTGCTGTTTCAAGGCAAGAGGCTGCATAACAAACTCCCTCCCTGCTGCAGGCTCTTTTTAACTGATTAGTCATTACTGCAAGCAGTATTCAGTTGCACAGCTAGTATCTCTTGCCCTGTCACAATGAACTTGCCTTCCTTCTTGTAAAGAAAGACAAGCAATCTCAATGGCAAATACTAAAGTTTATTGTGGTGACTTCAGATTTTGCACGCTGTTGGGTTTTCACACACACACACCCGCCCTCCTCCTCCCTGAGTGGTAAGCTACAGGTGAACTGTCTGGATTTTCTGGCTCTCTGCAGGCTATTTCCTATTGCTTCACATTTCATTTTGAAAAATATGCAAACTTCCATCTGTTTCTTGAATACAATCCTTCTGAGATCTATGCATGTATGACCTTTTTGTGCTGAAGAGGCAGGTTTCTTAGGACTGTGTCATTTTATATGAATGCATTTTGACATTAGTTTTCTGCGTCCACATACTCGTCCTACCTGCATATTGTGTTTTAGGTGCCAGTCAGCGTAATCACTAAACTTCTGTAGTGTTTGTATTGCAATTGGGCAGCAATGTTAAGTACAAGCAAAGGCAGAGCTGATCAACAGTAAAATCTCAGGTTTCTGTTTTTAGCCAGGGTGTATGTGCTTGCGCTCTACAGCAGATGTTTCTGCCTTAGAGGCAATTTCAGTGCCGAGCTATTTTAAAGACAGATTATTCTACATGAACAAGTAAATTCATAATTAATTCTACTTTCAACTTTTCAAGACAATTTTTTTTTTTTTTGCCACTGAGGGAAAACGTGTTTCTGCCTAAAACATAAACTCTGAGAGTTTATATAATTCTTGTTTCATCAGATGGTGTTTCAGTGGCAAATGGTAATGCGTTCTGACCAGAGGTGGCTTTGATTCATACCTAACACTGAGAGGTAGGATGTGAGTCAGATAACTAAAGGCTGTCATTATATAACTGAAGAGATGCATGTCGACCAGACCCTATTAGAGCACGTTGCCTAAAAATTCTGTCTCTCTCTGAGACAAGTGATGTTAACAGCCCTTTTTTGTCCCCTGTCTGACCACATTAACTGTGTTTATTAATTAAGCCTGGGACAAGACTCACTTAGTTTGGACACCTGACTATGCAAACCCTCCTCAGAACCATCTGCCAACTTCGCTGCAGTCTCAGGGTACCCTCTGTAGGGTAATAGAGGCCACTTTGCTGAGCAGAAATAAGCAATGTTGGCAGCTCTCTGCATGCACTTGTACAATTTCTGGAAGAATATTTTTATGACTTCTTGTGATGTGGTAAGTATGAGTTGCTGTGGTGATTTGTGATAGCACTTCCCTGTTCTGGCCTCCTGGAATGAAGTTGGGGGAAACTGTGGAACTGCAAAAAGGTGTTATCAGTGGTTTAGCATGTGTCTTCATCTCAAAATGGGAGAGATGTTGGTCCAATTGAATCTCTCTAGATTTTAGGCCATCCTATTCAGTCATCCAGATAGCACAGGCTTAGCCACCAGCAGATTTGGATGAAATGTTCTGGATAGACACAAATGGAAGGAAAAAGCCACATGTAGTGGCTTTTAGAAAGTGTAGACTGAATTGCATTTTCAGCAAAAACTACTGAGATGCATGAACCCCAGGTGAGCTGGCATATGTCTATAGCTCTGTGCAGGATTGTATCCCAGGAGCTGTACAATTGCACCTGAGTGGCAGAGGGAGATGTAGGGTCAGCTGCCCTCGGCATCCTCTTGTACTGACTCAACTACATCTCTGTTCCAGAGGTGTCAGTCTTTCTTAGCTGACAGATTCACAGATTGGTAGAGGTTGGAAGGGACCTCTGGAGATCATCCAGTCCAATCGCCCTGCTAGAGCAGGATCACCCAGAGCAGGTTGCACAGGATCGCATCCAGGCAGATTTTGAGTATCTATCTCCAGAGAAGGAGACTCCACAACCTCTCTGGGCAGCCTGTCCCAGTGCTCCGTCACCCTCAAAGTGAAGATGTTTTTCCTCATGTTCAGATGGAATTTCCTGTGTTCCAGTCTGTGCCCGTTGCCCCTTGTCCTGTCACTGGGCACCACTGAAAAGAGTCTGGCCCCTTCCTTTAGACATCCACCCTTTAGATATTTATAAACATCGGTAAGATCCCCTCTCAGTCTTCTCCAGGCTAAACAGCCCCAGCTCTCTCAGCCTTTCCTCATACGAGAGATGCTCCAGTCTCCTCATCATCTAGTTCAGGCACCTGAGTGGAGCAGCACAACACTACACATATATCTTTGATGTGAGACTCTCTGTTCACATCCTTACAACTCTCACTGCTTTGGCTTTGCCTTTTTCTTTACCTCCTCAATGACTGGAGTTTTGTGTGTGCTTTTTTTTTGTGCAGTAGTTAAAGTGATGTAATTGTGTTTGTTTTCCTTTCAAGGGTTGTTGGTGTCCAGATTATAGTATTTTGGAATAATTATTGCATTGTAAAAGTTATCAGAAACCATTTAATCTGAAGAAGGTGATCTTGTGGGTACAAACACATCTCTGAATAGGGCAAAGTAAGTTTTGGGTATTGGAATAGCTGCTTCTTTCACTACATCAACGGAAGCTACTGGTAGTGTACAGTGTTAGCAATCAGCCCTTAGGGAACAAAGGAAAAATCACTAATGCTGACATCTCTTGCTAAAGTATAAAAGCTTCTGTGGTTAATATCATATTTTATGATTTTATAGTCTTCCAAAACGTCTATTTCCTACAAAGAATTGGTGGGGGGAGGGAGGGGGGAGAGAAATTTTGGACTTTATAGTTCTAATTAACTTTTATGTAGGTCACAGGTTCTTCTTCAAACAGATATATCATTATCTTCCATAAATACTAAGGCAATGTTGGTCCTAACAGTCAAATAAAAATTATATCAACTAATTTAAGACCAAATGTTGGAGTTTTGGTGTCACTGTTTCCCTCCTGAGTGCCATTCTTCTTGTAGAATAGAAATTAGCAAGTGAGGGGAAGGTGGGGGATGGTGGAATAAAGAAGCAGAAGTGGTTTGGGGAAACAAAAACTGTGTGTCACTTGGCTAAAGAAGGATGTGACAATCAACTATATTTTATTAAATGTTAATGGAAGAGAACAAACTTGTAAATGCTGTATTCACATAACCCAAAGTCAATGAATGGCTCAGTATCAAAGACTGTTTTTCATTTCAGAAACTGGTGTCTCAGATACAGGGTAATTCCTGGAGGCAGTCATTCATCCAAATGGAACTTGTAGATCAAAATGAATGGGGTTTAGTCCTTAACAGGAAAGAAAGACAGACAGACAAAAACTGCATGGAAATAGCAGATTCCTTCTCTTTCCCTCCCCTTTAAGAAAAAGCTTTTGCTTTGAATTGCCTTTATTAATTTTGTATTGAATTAAGTATACTGTCAAACTTCTTGTCCAGATTGCTCAAAACAGTATTTGGCCAAGTTGACAGCTATTACAAAAGCCTTTACTTGAGCCCAAATCATCTTTTCATTGCTGCTGAAGTGCCTCAGAGAATATGAAACAAAATTGAATAGGTTGCATTTTATAAGTATTAATGAGCCTTCTTTCTTGGTATATAAACTGTCAAAAATGGTAAAACATTGTAAAAAAAAAATCTCTTGCCTATTTAATATTTCTTAACATCGCCAGATCCCATCAGTTTTTGACAATCATTCATGTTATGTCAGTTTTAATGCTGTTGAACATGGTACAGGATTTCCCTTGGCTTTAACCTACTTTTACTATTTATGTGAAGGAACTTTTCTTTAATATAAATAAAAACTACTTTTTCCTTATATACTTTGTAGCTATTTTTATTTTTTTGGGACACATGCTATGTTGTAACATTGTTTCATTTTATTTGTTGACTTATTCAGTAATTTTGAACAATTTGAATAAATTAATATGTAGCTGAGTTGTATTTTAGATAATTAGAATCCAAATTAGCTTGTGCAAAAGACAGACCAAGTCCAAATTCCAGAAAGTCCCTGAGAATGTCCTTAGTTTTCAGTCCTTAAGTCCTACTTGAGTCCTGTTCACTCCAGTTCGCTTCCCTGGTTTACATCAGATTTCAGCTCAAGTTTAGCAAAGCATATAAGCATGTGCTTAAGCTTTGCTGTTCAAAAATCATGATGTGAAAATGAGTCGAAACAAGCTAACATTTGCACTTGTTTTTATTTGCCCTCTGTTTTTATATATTCTGATTATATTTTCAAATTTTAGCACAGCTATTGAGGCCAGCAATATGCTTAACAATTATAACTCATCAATTAAGTAACAATAACTCCTAGAAGCTAGTTATTTAAGAAAAGCACATCAGGAGACTCACAAAAAGTTATGGGTGCTCTCAACATTGAATTGTCTCGAACAAACTACTTAATGCTGAATTATGGATTACATCTAATAGCAAAATGAGTAAGCAAATGTTTGAACAGACTACTTCTGCCAGGCTAGCTTTTTCTCCAGGCTTCTCTTAGCCTGGATATGAATCAGCTCTGGTCCAGAAACTACACAACTATGTCTGTGTGTTTGTAATTTGCTCTGCTATGTCTCACTGTCTCCCCAGTTTGGGAGGCTGGTGGGACAACCCCCTCTCTGAAATGCCGTAACTGAAGGCTTTTGTGTTTTGCATACTTACTCTGAAACTTTTTGTATTTTGCACTTCTTGATTATTATTTTAAAGATATTCTGTTTCTCATTAAAATCTGTACTCTGTGCTGCAGTTGGTATTTTTGCAGCAGTGACTGCTTTGAATTTGCTTCATTTTCATTAGACAATGGGTAACAAATCACTATGCTGAGGATTCTCACTAACAGTTAATGTTTTATAAATACATGGCCATTGTGTATTGCAGTATGCTACTTTAAAAATAGCTCTTTTCATATCATTCTTATGGCACAAAAGGGAGAATAAAAGGTAATTATGTGATGCTTCACAAATCTGTATTTAAAGTGATTAAAAATTGGGATGATGTTTTCCATTGTAAAGCATCATAGTAATGACAGTTGATAATGAAAATACACAAAGAAATGGAATTAAGTATTCAACATTCTTTTGCATATCCTGTTTTTTCAATTGTCCAAATAATAGCTTAGTTTTTCAATAACATTTTTTTGTATTTATTTCTCTTTCTTATTGCGGTTAATTACTTTTATAGTGATCAAAGAAGCCTAGGAATCTTGATTTACAAGTGCTAAACTAGAGAGTTTACTTCTCACTGTTCCAATTCTTCAGTGATTATGGTCTATTAATGTTACCAAAGACTTAAAAGTGCTTGTGAGACTGAGGCTTACTTTCAAACAGAACGGAAGCTGTGGGAAATATTGGAAAGACTGAACATGAAAAATTAAGTTATTCTACCAGCATAGGCTATAATCCTATTGCTACTGTGTATTGGTTACAGTCTTCAGGACTGTGCACGTAAGTTAAGCATTTAAAAGTCAGATGTTAGAAAAGGGCTTCTGCCAGCTCCCTCCATCTCAGCACTGCCTGAGGGTGGGATTTGTTTGACCTAACTCCAACTGTCAGAAGATTAGGTGTCTAAAAAATATCAGTCACCTATTGTGGCACAAAGGAGACAGATTCACATGCGTAGAGATTTATCAGTGGGGTCCATAGCTGGTGGCATACACTGACAGTCAAAGTAGCTATAAACAGCTCCTCAGTAGCTAAAACAGAGGAGGAGAGAGAGAAAAGGAAAAGCGAAAACTATCCCTGGTGGCCATCAGGGGAGAGAAGTGACAAGGTCCACAGCTGAGCACCTCCAGGCCCCGCTCCCATCAGCAGCAAGTAGTTTACCAATACACACACACAAACTTCTGTAGTGACTATATGGATGTCTTCAAGACCTGCTCAAACTGTCAGTTGCTTATGGGCACGATGCTGTTAGTGCTGATGGAAGCACACTTTGGGGGCAGGTGCTGCAACTGGTTAAGCTGTGTGCGTGAGTTTTATTTGGTCCACTGAGTAACAAAAGTGTAGGGAAAGGATGGAAGAAGGGTGAGTCTCACACCGGTGGCAGTTGTTACCTATAAGAACGCACCATAACAACTTTGAGGCTTTCAGATGCAAGGATGTGAGAATAACAGTGGGAAAATACTGCCATAAGGCTTGGGAAAACACTGCCATGGTGACTTCTATGAGAGACTTCAGCTGTGAGTGAAAGGCGAGCTTCAGAGCTGCAAGTAGAAGGCCCTTGGTGATAGAAAACACAGAGAAACTGGGCAACACTACCTTGGGAAGGGATGGACCACCCCAGGGAGATGCCTGTCTCCACTGGCTGCGGAGGCATTCCCATTGAAGTGTGTTGCTTAGCTTTTAGTTAATGTGAGTTGAATCCTACTCCGTATGCACACATCCGACAGGAGGGTACTTTTAATGTGAAGTTATAAATCTGCCTTCAGCAATCCTCATAGGCCATGCTCCTGGTAATACTATATTTTTCTTGGTATACTTTTAGCTATCTTTAGCTTAGCAGCTTTTAGTAGAATACTTTTATTTATGTCAAAATGACATATTGTGTAAGGAATTGACACTCTTCTAAAATGATCTGAGAAAATGGCCTTGTCCACACTCAGCAGTTGCAGCACTGCAACTGTGCCAGGAAGCTGAAAAAGGCCAGTATGCAATAGCTGAAAATTATGCCTAAATATTTCAGCAGCTCATGTTGTTATGTCATCAGTTATATCTTGCTTATCCAGGCTTATTCCCATAGGGTTTAATGAACTGCTTAGAGTGGTAGTACTTCAGTCCCATTAGCAGCTGGAGAGGTAAAACAATTTCAGTAGAAGGAATCCCTTCCATCACAGAAATAGTTACACAGGAACAATACGTCATGTAGAGCAGGGCTAAGAAACCATTGTAGGATGATTTACTGACTACAGCACTGGGTTTTTTATTCTCTTCCCTGCCTTCTACCACCTGCTGTATCCAGTTTTTAAGTTGGATTCTTCCTTTGACAGAGCATCACTCATGCAGATCACTGTCCTGTTAAGGTTATTCTGATATATTCCCTTTGTGTGACTCCCTCTCTGAAGATCAGGCCCTTCACCCATGCCTACAAGGTTGAAGAACTGCCTGCTGTTCTAGCTGTGATCTCTAGTTCAGGAGTGAAAGGACTAGCAGGAATAAAACTAGTCCTCCGGCTCTACATACAGTACCTCGAGTATAGTGAACTGGTTTATCTGATCCCAGCTCTTGTACTGTTCATCTCTGCTTCGTTGAAGTGGCTACTCTCACCTTTTGGTGGGTGCTACATTCATCTGTAGTTCATACTATCCCATCACAAACCTACAAACACAGAGCAAACACACAGATGCTAACAGGCAGTTGCATCCAGGAATGAAGCTCCGACAGTCAGATTGACATAATCAGTAATCCACATATCAATCATTTTTATGTGATTTGGTGGCAGCTTCTGTTCCCAAGGAGTAGAGATATTCACTATTTCTATCAACAATAAGACATGTGCTTGATGACCAGCAGTGAACTTGGCTGGTTTGTCTGAATGTGTCGATAGTATCTTCAGCAGCCATGTAGTAGCACTTTTTAAAACACTTTTGTCAAATAGTTATCAGTTTTGCAGGTCTAAGCATTTAACAGGATAATGTTTTTTGACAGCTTAACTAAGTTTGAAAGCATCAAGCACCGGCACTTAGATAATGACACTGGCAGGAATGTTTTTACTGGATTAGATGCCAATTAAATTACTGATTTCATAATTATAAATCAGCATGTTACAGTGGATAATTAATGTTGTCACACTCAAGCTGAAATACTTTATATAAGCATAAGCCTTTCCTCTGTTGATTTGCTAATTCAGGAACCAGAAAATATTGCATATCATCTTTTAATATTTGAATACATATCTTTTAGGATTCCTGCTCCTGCCTGCAGCCATAACAACGCACTATGCTATATAATGGCTCAATTTAATGAGTGTGGACAGTGTTCAAAAGGGACGTAAAGATCTCTAGGGAGACAAGTGTTCATATAAAATTAACACTAGATTTGGGGGCAAAAAAACCCAAAACACTTAAAAATAATTGCCAGATTTATCATTTTACTAATAAGAAAATCTGCTAGAAGGAAAGGTGGTTGGCAACTCACAGTAGCAAGGACTTGGTGCAGAAAGTTTTGTTTGCTCATGTGGAGTTGCTCTAAATTATAAAAGAGATGGTGGAGAGGTAGTACTAGAATAAGGTCTTCAGTCCTATGATAATGAAGCATAATGTCCTAATCTTCTTGGCTAACTGAACTTAGTTTTGGTCAAGCTGATTGATTTACTGTTGATAAGTCACACTAGTAAATGTATAGATAACCTATCCATAGAACACAGGGCCAACTACAGAATAAAACAATACTGTGCATCTTTCAGCAGAACATAAGGTCTGATAATATTTTTTTCTCAGAAATAAAAATTCTAATGACAGTTGTTGACCATGTATCAGCACAATAATTCTATTTTTAACCACAGATGTGTTCTATTAATTTGGGTGAGGAAGTGGGAAGCCAAATCTCAAGGTCATTTCCATCTTCAGGGAGTTTAAAATCACAGCTCCCCCCACCAGGAGAAGACTTTAAGACTAATGGACTTCTGTGAAAGCATCTTCCAGCTCCCTCTTGTAATTGGGCCACACTGAAACCAGGAATGCAAAAGTGGTGAAGCTAGAAGATGAAGTACAAGAGACCCATTTCTGGTTTAAAATTTAAGGCACACTTGGCTTATTATTAGCCAGATATGGGGTTCCAGCCTCTGCTGTCAGAACTCGTTATGCCCCTGTTATTCAATATTGTTGTATTAAAAATATATCACAGTTGCTCTCAGCATGGTCATGAAAAAGAATGAACCTTACAAGGGCCTATCCACGTGCTTGGGGGCAAAATATAATCAGAAGTTGCTTTAGGTCACCATTTGCCTTCACCATCTACAGCTTCTAATGCAGCCACCCCACTGCACGCCTATCAACGTTGCTTTACTTTCCCAGCTCGTTCATTTTTTTCAGTTTTCTTTCTTTACCGAATCACAAAATTCTGGTCATGAAGTAGAACCACTTTCCTGACTGCTCAATAGGATCTTGAACCCTCCAGATATTAGGTTTGAAATTGTGGAACCAAGAGACTTCCCAGCGTATGTAGCAGTGGAGAGTGGCATCTGCTAACTTGATCATTCATATTTACCCTAAAGAAAATCAAAGTAAATGCTTTACGATGTTATAGATCTAAAAAGACGTGATTTTTATCAGTTTATGGCTTTATGATATAAATATATGAATTTAAAGAGGTAAAAAGTGAAAATAAAACTAATCTATTTTAATGTAATTTTTCAGTAGTAAAATGTTACATTCTTGCAAAATGTCTGTATTTTCTTTATCAAATGTAGTGGAAAGGTAATTGTGATGCTTTGGTGAGTAAGCAGGAATGATACAATGAATGATTACTCCCAGTTTTCTACATACATGTAAATTCTCTTTTTTTTTTACATTAACATGGCTTTGAAAAATTTAATTGAAAGAATTAATCCTGTAGGTTTTTAATGCCATTAATAATTTTGTAGTCCACAACTCTTAAAATTGAAAACTACGCCTATTTTTTGAATATTGAGACAAAAGCAACACACTCTTTATAAATATGTATATACACCCAAAGTTAATCAGTTCACTGTTCTGGAATTAGCTGACTTGTTTGCCTTGGTGTGACGCCAATTAGCAGGAACCCAGGGATACTGTCAGCTGACAGCTGGAGAGAGATCCCAAGCTCTGCAGCATACGGTTTGCTATGTCGTACAAAACCCTGAGCTCATGGTATTAATGCTTTAATATTACTTATTAGAATTTTCATCAGCAATCTGTCTGCTACTTTTTAATGAGCAAAATATACTGCTAGAACCCTGCAAGGAACTGTTTTCCTCAAAAATCATGCTTACTTTGGTGTTTGAAAAAGCAGCTTTTTGGTTCGAATTTCTAAAAGGGGTTGGTGAGGAGAAAAACAAAACAAGAAAAATCACAACAGATAAACAGAATAGGGGTGGAGGGGAGGAGAAAGAAGGCATTTTACTGTCCAGGAAGCTGCATGATTCAGAATGATTTCTGAATAGAACACCTTGAAAAATTTGTTAAAGGGGTTTGTTCATGGGAATCTAGCTTTAAAAGAAAAATATATGCTTTAAGAACTAAATGCTTATTATTACTTAATAGGGTTGTACTTTTGAGATCCAAAAGTGGATTTTTATTTTTTTTTAATAAACGGTTGTGAATGGTTGACTTTTTTCTAGCATAGAATATACATGCACAGATACAGTCTACTGATATAACAAGCACAATATTAAAACACAATTTGCTTCTTTTAAGATCTAGAGTAAATCACAGTTGTTTTCCTAGTCTGTTTATGCTTGAAAGGCTGGATAAATAAAATAAAATCACCTAACAGGATCAGAAAGTTAAGCTTCACAAGAGTGAGCAACACTAAAGGTACGTCATTTATTTTCCATCCTTAACTTTATTCTTCTCTGGAGAATTTAGAGAATTCTAAATTCTCTAAAAGAATTTAGAGAATTCTTTTAGAGAATAATAAAGAATAAAAGAAGAGAAGAATAAAAATTTAGAGAATTTATCCTCTATATATCTTTATATATATTTATATAGAGAGAATGCAATTCTCCTTATATTTTGTATATGATCAGCAAGAGCAACGCTGATGCTGCACACTCCTGGAGTCCCTGCCACAACTGGGAAGGAGTGGCCAGTCAGAACCTACGGCACAGGATGTGGCTGGAGTCATAAATACAAGAGCTCCGTGAGGTTTACACATAAACAATTCAAGATTAGTATTGATCTATTTTTGCATTATTTACAGTTGCCCTTGAGTCCATGTGCATAGTTTTAATGGAGCTTAGCTGCATTAGAATTCAAGCTAAATATCACATTAGAAGCCCTCCCAGGGAGAAAAGCTGTCAGAGTACAGTAATAATGGAAAACACATATCTGTGGAGTGCTAAAGATGACTGTATAACCTCCTGTGTTGGCTGCTACATAGATTAACGCATGACCGTGCAAAGTAATAGATAGTTGTTGATAAGGTAGAAGTAATATGTGTAGTTAATGGCCTAAAATTAAAATTGCCACATTTCTTCCTTTGTCTGGAGAAGTTTTATCACTGAATTAAAACACTGGGAGAATAATAATAGAAGTGAAGAAAACTTTTTTCCCCAGAGAAATTTGAAAGCAAAAGTGTGATGGGAGTAAATGACCTTGCATGTTTCACAAGCTTAAATAGGCCCCCACTGGCAGCATGCTGGTGAAGGGCAGATAACAATCCCGCTGTTTTCGTCAGGGATTGCAATCGCTGTCACAAAGCTTGTCATGTGCTGTCTGTGGGAGCAGCAGCAGAGTGCAGATTTGAAATCAGTGTTATCTGTCAAGAAAGAGATTTCCCTGTGAGTTATTTTGAAACATACACATCCCTCATTTGAGTTTTGGCAGTTTGAGCAGATCCACAAGCAGAACGGCTGCATCAGCACTTTCACTGAAAAAACTACAGAGAGAGAGTTACGTAGCGTTAGGAAACATGTGTCTGTCCTGTGCAAGGAGGAAATGACCCGGTGCATGGGTGCAGCCAGTGCTCTGCAGAGAAAGTAGGGTTGTGTGTGTAACAGCAGTTTAATGTGGCAACATTGGTGTCAGCCAATCTTCTTGATGGGGCAACTGGAGATGTGGTGCTGGCACCTCAATGTATCACTTTTTTTCTGGGCATGGTCCACTTTTTTGCATGTGAGCTGCAGGAATAGCAGTCAGCAGAACAGCCTGACTTTACCACACGATGTTGGCCCTTACCCAGGATAATTTTCTTTCTCAAGTTATGTTGGCTTTAGGGGGCGATATCTGTTGCAATAAAACTAAGAGCAGCTCCAGCTTCCTGGGGAATCTAATACTCTGAGTTACAAATACAGGAAAAAGGCAAGTTCATTACTGGTAAGAGCACAGGACTTGCTAGCATGGGATTAATTAATATTTTTTTAATAATGGATTGTTACTGAAAAAATATGTGTAATACAAAACAGTGAAATTGTTAGCTCTGCATTTATCATACCATAACTGAAAGGCAAGTAGAAGACAGTAGGCTGAACAGATCAGTCATTTTACTCAGTAGCATGATGCAACTGGCACACGTGTTTGTATAATGGCCTCCCTTGCTTAAACCAGAGATCCCTGTCTTTCTAGCCCTGTTTGTTTGCTCTACCTTTCCAAATCCTTGTGGCCTGGGACCTTGCTCCCTCCAGATCGTAGACCTTGATGCATTTATACTTCCTGAAGATTAGATAGCAAGGAGAAAGTTGAGTGTTTCAGGATTCTTTTTTTTTTTTTTTTCGTTTTTAACACAAAGTTAATGATTATGAGTGAACGTACAGTTTAGGTATGTTTGAGACTAAAAGCTACATATCACATTTGGATATCATACTGATACTTTGGAAAAAGATTCAGATCATGTTTCAAACAACTAAATTTAGGCATTTCCATGTAGGTGTCCAGATGAACTAGGTGTCTAAACTCTCATTATTGTCAATAGTTCATTAGTCAAAAGCTTAATAGTGTCATCCTAGAGAGCTAACAGCAGGTGTTTACAGCAGTCAAAAGCATCAGCACTGGTGTAAAAATATCCCCTCCCTGGCTGCTTGACCCCTTCTAATGCTGCTTATTAAAGATTTCCTGCAAGACTTCACCTCATACCAAAGCCCAGAGGGACTAGCCCTTGTTTTATGGGGCTACAAGGGGGTTTTTGCCAGAGCCAATAGAAATTACTGATAAAACTCAGCCTTCTTAAACAGAAGTTATTAGGTGTCAATTTGTGAGAAGGGCTATACTATTGAGGTACGCTGCTTCAGGCAAAAAGAAATTCCATTAAATGTAAGGGCTTACAAAAAATAACAGTTTATTCTAAATAAGCCTGTCTAGGCTTATTGTCTCTTTTTGTCCACATTAAAAATTAACTAACTGCTCATAAGGTTTAATCACATTTTGTAAGTGTTCTCTAATCTGCAAATCTTCAGCAATTAGCCTTCAAAGAAGTTGGACATCATGTCACCCAGTATTTGGGTAGCAAGAGCACTGGAACAAAAGTGTGCCTGGTGCCTATCGTCCTGGAGAGAGGTAGAGGAAGGAAAGGAGAGACATGATAGGAAAGATGGTTGAAAGACTGCCTATTACTTTTAAGTAAGGCACCTCTTCTGTTTGGCTTGATTCTGATCCCAAGTACCTAAGACCATGCTGAAGGACAGTGAAGAAGAAAAAAGCTACAGAACTTGTATATGATGGTGATATTCTTGACTGGAGGCAATGCGTTCACTTTTAGCAATTTGGAGGACCTAAGGTGGAAAAGCATGTTTGTGCCTAAATGAATAGGTTCTGCTGAGAAAGCCTGAAAGCATGACCATGGCTATACTGCTCCTTGAGCCAGCTCAAATATTTCTGCATCATCTTGTCCAACACATACAACTGCAAAATTGTCTTTAGGCAAGGAGTGGAGCAAAGATGTCTATCTGTACCCTCTGCTTAGGCAAGACCATTAATTTATGCAGGTTGTCCTTCATGGAAGCCACATCAGCATTTGACTGGTTACTCCATCCTGGAGAGATCCTGGAGAGATATGGCAACGGAATCAGCTAAAAGTCTGTAGAAAGTCAGAGAAATCTCATGAGGGATTAATACTAGTCCCACCACTACCAGCATTGCATTTGTAAGTCAGATTTGAGACTGCTTTCTACTGACCAGACTGTTCTATAGGGCAGTAAAGTCTGTCAGATGGCAAGAAGTGGCCCTTACACACCTCCCAGGGCACATGCTCACCATTGGCATTCATTTCTGTATTCCCAAGTATGATGTGGAACCTCAGCTGAGGTTCAGCCTTCCCTTGACAAGCTGAGGAGCCACATTGCCAAGAAATCACAAGGGTCTAGCTGGACATGGTGGGAAAATATAAGTGTTTCACAGATATAGGAGACCAGTTCTTCTTTAGACAGGAGGATCAAGAAAAATACTCATATCAGCTGATTCAATAGAGAGTTAATTTCAGTTCAGAATAACTTTAGAGTTAACTATGATTTATGGCAGAAATTATTGTAAAATTCATTTTAACACCCCAGTCTATGCAGATAACACTTTCACTTTCTGGGGTTTTGGGGTGGTTTTTTTGTTGTTGTTTTTTCTGACCTTGATGCATTTTTCCAGCCTCTTTTTTGTTTGATCACACCTTGCTGACTTCACTTCCCCTTCTTCCTCAGTGTTCCCTCCCCTGTAGGTTCATTGTAGTTTATTGCTTATATGACCGAGCTTTGTGCATATGTCTGTGCCCAGTGCAGGAGCTTCTTGGTACAGATGTTGACCAAAGACTGTATTCAGACAGTTAATACTTTGACTCTAAACAATTTTTCTCACCAATGAGCGGTGCTGAAGATCTAGCCTTTCTTTTTCTCTGTTTATTTTTTGGTGCTTTGTGTAAGAATATTGTTACATGTATTCTGAAAGTGGATATCACTGACTTCAGTGTTATTGGGAGAACTCACAGTTACCAGTCAACAGTTAAAGAGCAATTTTTGTACTGATAGTAATTTACAATTCAGTACATGTACAGAAACAATATAAATTCTTTCAGTGAGTGATATTTTTCTCTAGGAATGGGTCAGAGATGCAAAACACCCAAAAAGTGTACTTCTAGCCCTTTACAGCTGGCTTTTCATATTGTATTTATTGTTTGGTAAATATGCAATAACATTTGCCAAGTATTGCATAAGAAGGCATGAGGGACCTTAAAGATGTGTCATTCTCATCAAAATCATCCTTCACTGAGATAATTTTTTAAATTAGTCTTTAGTGCTCTGAGCTTAAAGCTTGATGAAGCAGTTAAGGGAGGTGCCTTGTTTAGAAAATGGACTCCCTTGTTTTAGATGATTAACTGTCATCACAGATTTTGAGTTTTTACACTTATCATATTCCAAGCTCCATGAAAATTCTTTGAAGAATTCATCTTATGTTTTCAGATTGCATTGGAAACCCATAATATTACCTTCTGTCTTTAAAAGCCGTCAAGTTATGGATTCCTTTCTATGAATTTTTGATAAGGTGGTCCAGAACAAGGAAAAGAAAAAGTAGGTATCTGCCAACTAATCTCATGAAGTCTGTATTCACTGTTTAAATGCTTGCTTTGTAGAGCTAAGCCAGATCATGCAAAAACTCCCAGCAGATCCATGAATAAAAAATACATTTTGCCTTATATATTATTTACTGCTGCAAAGCTCCTGCACTTTTTGTGAAAAAATAGATCCTAGTTTATTAAAAGAAAAATTCAATAATTGAAATTTTTTCATTACTTAGTTTCATCAGTCAGTTTTGTCCCATATGCAAGTGTCATATGAGACAAGTCAAACTTGCAAAACTGTGTGTTTCTAGCAGCGGGTCTTGGAACTGAGGTTTCCCTTGGGACAATGGGGAAGAAATCCTTGGAGTCCTGCACGCAATTATAAGTGCACCTGCTGGATCAGTTGGGCTCCCCTGGTCCATGGACTGTATGTGCGTGTCCCCATGCAGCTCTGTTTCATACCACCCAGCCTCTTTGGACCTGCATCTCCTTTTTGAAAATATGAATTGCATAAAACAGTTCCTTGTTTGGTGCGGCTTGAGTGATGGCCAAAGCAGAAGATTGCATATGGGTTTACAGCATAGAATTTATCTGATTTATCTGTAGAAGTCGCATTTCATTTCACCATGGTAAGCTTGGTATGCTGTATTTCTGCAGCCTACCTATGCCAGACAAAAGTGTTAGTTTTCTTCCTGATGAGAAAGGCTGAAATAACTAGAATACAGTTTCCCTAGTATTTGTCTGCCTTCTGAAGATATGAAAGCATGTTCAGAGAATATAACAAAAAGGTAGATAAACTGTGAGTGATATTATGGAACTATCACCAAAAAAAGTAGAAACAATTCAGTGAATGCTAATCTTTAAATCCAATCAATCCAGCAACAGTATTGAAAGAAATGCTGGGGCTTTTTTAGTCTTAATATTTTCTCAAAGATTCATAGCAACCGTAAAGGAAAAGAGAACAATTATCGTTCTTTTGAGGGCACATACAATAGAACACTAAAATGTAAAAAATGAGTTTTCTGTGTGTGTATTATTATTCTGATAGGGGAAAAACAGTTAAAAGAAGTTAAATAGTTTAGGTTTTGATTGTTGTGTTTGTTTGTTGTTTTTTTTTTTTTTAAACCTATGATCATTAAAGAACATCTTACAAAGTCTTCTATTACTTGTTACAGGTGCTTTTTTACGATGATTCATAGCTGTGACAATTCAGCCTATTGATATCAAAACCACTTTCTGCAAATGCTCTGTGCTCCTTTGTTCCACTGACAATATGCAAAACCCTTCTTATATCACTTGAGATGTTCCACTATTTGAACTTCGAAATTTCTAGCTTCAGTCCTCTGTTTAATCAATACATTTTATAAAACAGCAATGCTTTAGGATTGTTTTCTGCTGTTCCAGGCACCCCTAGCATAAGGAATGACAGCGTTTTTTGTGGGTTTAAGTTTAAAACGGTGTTTTTACTAGCTGTTATGGAAAACTACAATTACATTTCTTTTGTGTTTACATTCTGGATATGTTACAAAATTACTATAATTATGTAGAAAAGAAAGTGATGATTATATGGTCGGCTTTTTACATTTCAAAACCCAAAAAATATTATAATATCATTACATGTCTGAGGTAGTCTCATAGAAAAGTGAAGGGTACCAGTTTCCTTCTGGCCTTAAATCAGGCTGTTTGTGGTCTATTTCAGGTCAACCTCTGCAGGTTGTAACCACTGCAGTAAGCCCTCCAGAGTGTACATGATGAGCATAGTGGATGATTTAGGCACCTAATAGGAATAAAAGAAAAATGGGGTTGGAATATGTCATCCTTGTATAAAGAGTATTAAATTAGCAAACAACTAGAACCTTTGAAACGCTGGAATGAGGCTGAATTTATTTATCTGGTCTGGAAACCAACCCTCATTCAAATCTCACCCCTAGCTAGGTTTTGATCACTGACAAATTCAAACAAGAATCTTTGTATTATTGATCAAGAAAGAACAGCATGTGAGCAAATTGAGTATGTGTGTATTTTTAACTGTTGCATGGACAGGCAAATTAGTTTTTCTTGTGTATATTGCTTTCATAGGTTGCTTTGTTGTGTCATAGGTTGTTTTGCACCTATGACACTAATGAGAGAAATTTTTAAATGAAAAGAACTCTTTGACCTGACCATGCTGCGGGTTCCAGTTCTATCAAGGTGCAAGACTATGACCAAGGAGAGAAACGTAGTGAAATACATTCTTTAAATAGAGTCACAGCCATGGCTCCCAGCTGTGGTAGATTCCCAGCTTCTAAACCAAACAAAGTGAATACTTCTGAGAAGTGGCAGGCAAGTACGCTGGGTGCCTGGGGCTTTGATCTCTTCAATAGGGAGAACAAGTGTCCTACTTAAAATTGCTGCAACCTAAGGAGCCTCACTGTGTGTAACTTTTGAGTCCTAGATAGAGGGATAATGTCAAATAAATCTTCCAACAAGTGCTTTGTTTGGGAAATGGAACCCAAAAGGAAATTTCAGAAATTTCTATCTTTAAAAGGTTTTTTTAAAGTGGAACTCTTGTTTGAAACCTTTTTTCTTCTCTCTTATCAGCTTAGTTTTCCCTGTAAGCGTAGAGTTCAAAATTTAACTGGGGAAAAAAAACAGAAAAGCTTCTTTCCTAATGTCAAGATAATCTTTTAAACATAAAACCCAGAGGATAACGATATGAATGCTACCTCAAAAACTGGGTCACTTGTCACTCTTCTTAAGAAAAGTTATATTCCGTTCTTGTAGTATATCAGAAAAAACATAGTACTTTGATAGGAGTAAAAAAATCACTGCCAAAACAGCAGGATAGATTACAAATTATTTTTATTATTCCAATCCAACTTGCTTTGCTGACGTTTTGTTCTGGATAACTTTTTTGTGGAATGACCTAAGTAAACTCTTTTCCACTATTCTTTCTTCCTAAATGCCAATGATGGGAGCAAATAAATTTGCACTTGTAGTCATAAAACTATCTATATTGTTTCCCAGTTACAGCTCTGGGTTTTCTAGATAACTGAAATTTTTCCATAACACCTTCTGTGTTGTTCTTTCTTCATCTCTATGACGGCCATTATTTCAATCTATAGTAAGGAGGGGCACAGTGGTGAATTCCTTATGACATCCTTGCACTTATGATCTGCTTGGCTCAAGGTGTAGGTGTTGAGTGTACTTACATGCTAATTCAGCACTTCTGCTTCCCTGGGGAAAAGCTAAATAAAGTTTGAAAGTGGGGGGAAAAAAAGCATTTCTGTGGTAAATGAATGCAGCATTTTTTAGGTCAGATCCTCATTAGTGGAAATCAATGTATCATCACTGACTTCCATGGAGCTATGGCAAATTACATAAGCTCAGAGTCTATATGCAGTGATGATATTTGCATTTGTTGAGGCTTTGAACAAGAGCTGTAAAGCTTTCATATGGAACAGATTTGTTGCACTGGGAGTTCTTAAGACTTTCTGTTTGGAGTGTTTAGATTTTGCTGTTTTTCAGATTTTCAATAGTGCTATAGAGTATGATATTACTTGTTCTGCTGGGATTTCCTAATTAGCATTGCTGAGCGGGAATTGTTTTGAATGTAGTGTGAATTGCTGCACTTCTGTCCATTTTGTACATTTTAAAATTAATCTGTTTGATCAGAAACTTATCTATAGAAACTAATTAAATGACCACAGCTGTTACACCTAAGTTCTTGAACCTGAAAGTTTGTCTATGTAAGTACTCATTTGCGAGGTATAATTCAGTTGCATAAACATATTTGCAAATAAGATTATTCTTTTGTCTTTTCAGTGAAGCTAGCTTAAGATTTTTATCCCCCAAAAATACAGGAAAATATTTCTCTGAAATAATTTTCTTTTTTTTTTTTTTTTACTACCTTTAATTTTAGGTTTATTTGATGGCAAATCATCATTGTCCATTTGAGTCATCACAAAGCTTATAACTGGTGGGCAATCTGAGCTTCAGAAAAACACGAGTGGAGTTATATGCATGCTGTGACAGCAACAAGCCCAAGGGCAGAGCCCTCTGTTCTGGAGAAATAAGGTTTAGGTACTTTGAACTGTCTGTCCCACAAGTCTCTAGAGAACAGTATGAAAAAAAGGAATAAGCACTTTCTGGATGTGGATCTTCTCAGCCATTGATTTAAGAATGATTCTTTCTGTGCATTCCTGAAAGTACTCCTTCTGAATGGAATAAACTTGGTAGACTAAACCCCTTTCTCAGACATCCATCAGTCCATGCCTGCACTGACACTGTACCTGCTCAGGGCAGGGTTAGAGGACACACACCTGCAAATATGTCTTTGACGTTTGAATGTCCTTAGTGTCACTTTAGCCAGAGTGAAAGGGAGCATAAGAACCACAGCTGATGTTAGCATTTTGGTAGGCACACACAACCGTTTCCATTTTCTGGCATCCAGCTGCCTCTGACATCCATTAAGGTCTCTGCTGCTGTATGCAGAGTGGTCCTTAGGATCTGGGGAACGGCCATTGATGATCTTTTTGGGTCACACATTGTGCCAGATCAACCCAATCTGCCAGTAATGCATAGCTGGTGTGTGATTTAAAATTAACTTAAGCGGGAATTGTAAGTAAGTGAGCTCTTTCTCTAAGCACCGGCTTTGAAAAGATGGTATTTTGCTCATGGGTATTTTGTTCTGTGTTTTTCAGTGTTGCCAGTGTTCTTGATTTGATTGTAAGCCCAATGATACCTTGTGGTCTTTTGTAAAGCCCAAAGTCAAGTGAGCGCATAAGAATCTCAGTTGTCATTGAAGAATGAATTAAAATAGACCTCATGTTGTAGGAAAAATAAAACCTAGAAAGCATGTCCTAATTGCACAGGGAAAGCTTGGTCACCAGAAAAGGATAGAAAATAATGCTTCTTTTACAACAAGGAGAAAAAAAAAATCCTCTGTTCTTGTTTTAATTCAAGAGAGGTTTTTCAGCTGCAGATGTTTTTTATGCTACAGCAGTGGTGAGAACTAAGAAAATGTATATTCTGCATGTCTCTAAAGCTCATGGCTGGAGTAGTGCACATGTGGAGCTAAATCAATGCTCTTCATGTCCTGGTTGTTAAACTAGGGCTACCAGAGTCTCTGCTTAACTTCTTGCACCCCATTTGAAAGCTCTCTGTGCAAAGTATTCATATTAACATAAGCTGAAGTCTTTTACTGGGAAAGGCTGGGCAGGGTTGCCTTTAACGCTTGTTGGCTCCATCACGTAACTAATAGTTTCATAGATTAATTAGGAGATGTTATGGCTGCAAACTAGAGCTGAAAGAGCAGATCTATTGGCCATGATTTGTGGCTAAACAAACCTTCTCTGACTCCACACAAGCTCCACCACTCTTCCACACAGCCTGCTGAAAAGTTATCACAAGTGGCATTATTTCAATATATTTACAGTTTCTGCTCATTTCAAGTTCTCGTGGTGTTCTTGCCACCCATGTGCCTGAGCACTCTAAAGATATACGCTTAATTTCTGTGATGGGTTGACCCTGGCTGGGGGCCAGGTGCCCACCAGAGCCGCTCTATCACTCCCCTCCTTCATTAGACAGGGGAGAAAAAGTACAACAAAAAGCTTGTGGGTACAAGGACAGGGAGAGATCACTCACCAATTATCGTCACGAGCAAAACAGACTGAACTTAGAGAGGGAATTCATCTAATTTATTACTAAGCAAAACAGAGTAGAGGAATGAGAAATAAAATCAGCTCTTAAAACACCTCCCCCCACCCCTCCCATCTTCCCAGGCTCAACTTCACTCCCGGCTTCAATCTCCACCCCCCCCAGCGGCACAGGGGGACGGGGAATGGGGGTTACGGTCAGTTCATCACACGTTGTTTCTGCCGCTTCTTCATCCTCAGGGGGAGGACTCCTCTCATCGTTCCCCAGCTCCAGCATGGAGTCCCTCTCACGGGAGACAGTCCTTCATGACCTTCTCCAACGTGAGTCTCTCCCATGGGCTACAGCCCTTCACGAACTGCTCCAGTGTGAGTCTCTCCCTCAGGGTGCAGAGCTTCAGGAGCAAACTGCTCCAGCGTGGGTCCCCCACGGGGTCACAAGTCCTGCCAGCAAACCTGCTCTGGCGTGGGCTCCTCTCTCCACAGGGCCACAAGTCCTGCCAGGAGCTTGCTCCAGCATGGGCTTCCCATGGGGCCACAGCTTCCTTCGAGTGCCTCCACCTGCTCCGGCGTGGGGTCCTCCACGGGCTGCAGGTGGAATCTCTACACCCCCTCATCCTTCCTCCATGGGCTGCAGGGGGACAGCCTGCTTCACCATGGCCTTCACCATGGGCTGCAGGGGGATCTCTGCTCCGGTGCCTGGAGCACCTCCTGCCCCTCCTTCTGCACTGACCTTGGTGTCTGCAGATGTTCTTACATCTTCTCACTCCTCTCTCTGGCTGCAAAAGCTCTCTCTAGCTGTTTGTCTCTTTCTTAAATATGTTATCACAGTGGCACTGATTGGCTTGGCCTTGGCCAGTGGTGGGTCCGTCTTGGAGCCGGCTGGCATTGGCTCTGTCAGACACAGAGGAAGCTTCTAGCAGCTTCTCACAGAAGCCACCCCTGTAGACCCCCCCACTACCAAAACCTTGCCGCGCAAACCCAACACAATTTCCAAAACTGACATGCATGAGAAGCAATGTGGTTACTCACTAATGCTAATTGGCTTCCTAAAAACCAGAAAATTTTTCATATAGTACTGCTCTTGATATGTTTAACAGAAATATTCACCAAAGTGAAAAGAAAGTCTTTTCAAGCATTCATCTTCCTTTCTCAGTGAAGCAGCTTGTGTCATTCACCTGGATGTCCTTGACAATCTTCATTTATCATAAGCCTCTTTTTCAGTTATTTTCCCCAGCCTTCCTATCAGTTTCAGCTGACAAAACACCACAAGCAAAAGACAGCAGTTGTTGTTGGTCGGTTCTAGAGGACCCCTTGGTTTTTACCAGAGCTGGTGAGCACATGTGCATACAAATAACACAGGAAGTTGGAACAGCTTAAGCTGGCTCTGTTTGGTTTCAACTTCTTTCTTATTTTTTAATGAAAGCTATCCCCATTTTTTGAAGAAAAATTCTTATTTCCAGATCTGTCACTAAAGGGAACTCTCTCGTTCTTAAGCACCATTGGATAGAGAAGATCATATGTACATGTAAAACTGAACATCAGAATTAACTCTGTATTTTGCTGGATTGATACTGTTATTCTTCCAGGGAGCCACAAAGAGCAGCAGATCACCTTAGAGCAGACTGTAATTCTTCCCCCCCCCCCCCCCCCCCCCCCCCCATGAGAAAGAATGGTATATTGAAGCTGTCTGAGCAATGTGAGTTTTTTTGGGGGTGGGGTTTGTAGTCTTAAGTAAAGTAAATATGACCATGGAGAGGAACTATCTTATCCCAATGGCCCTGATGCTGATCTCTTTTTTGCCAAAGTAAATCAAAAATAATTTTACCAACATCAGTACAGCCACATCAGTAAAATTCTAGTGGGACTATGGAATACAGCACAGTGTCTCTGTAAAGAATAATGAAAGATTGCAGTGGGAATTGTTATGCCTGTGTATCTCTGCAGGAAATCAGTGGAATTTAGTATTTTAGATAGTTGAATAAAAGAAACTTCTGATTTTAATTAATCAGGGCTGAGTTAATTAATCTGACACATGACAGGAGAACACTGTGAAACTTCAACCATGTCATCTGAGACTGGACTGAATACCTCTGGTCTAGAAAGGAAAAACACTTTTCAAATCTGCTGTTAATATGATAATGGTTGGCAGCATTTGGGCAGGATGGGAACTGACATAAAAGCAAACTGGAAATAAAGACTGCTGCTCTGTCTCAAACAGAGCCATTATATGGTGCAGAGCAATTCTTTCTGTATGTGTTTATGAAGGAAACCAGGAAACGGTAAGATAATTTTGTTAGCACAGGCAACTTTTTTGCATTCTTCATGGCTGACAGTGTCTTTGCTCAAAGTGCAGAACTCATTTCTGAAAAGGTGGCCATTTAGACTGTTTAAACAACTGACTGGGTAGCGATAGGCTGCTTTTATGGGGTGTACAGATAAATACATGACGCATCCATGCCGGCAGCGCTGCCTCCTGCACCTGGCAGCTGTCCCTTGGCATGCCCGTGGAAAACCCCTGCCTCTCCAGCAGCTGCGGGCATCGCGGGTGGCTGCTGCAGCAGCCAGGAGAGAGGAGGGGGCTGTAGGCAAAGTAACGAGATCAAAGGATGCTGCCTTTGAGGGAGGGGGGGGTAAATCACATCCCAGGAGGTTCAGTGCAGGATTACATTGTTTTCACTGCCTGCCTGGAAACATAGTAAAACCCTGAACATCCTGTTACATCCAGAAGATGTGAAACTGCTGAAAAGACAGATGAAATGAATAAGCTAGCCAGTCAGAGAAATTAGAACTGCAGAATATTAATTAATCTCATTTATATGCTTATCAGTTTAAGGTGATGGTGGTCAAGGAGAGCCATTTAGCTCATTTTATGATTGGCTTGTGCTTCATCCTCAAATGAGAAAAAACTTACTTTAATGGGAATTTTTGTATGAGGCTGCACTTTCTCTGGAAAGCTGATGGGGCTGAGCCTCCTTGGGTCATGTGTATATGATCTGGTTTAGGATTCGGAGTACTGCTGTGTGGATTTCACTCGCAAAGATAACACTTTCCCCTGTAGCAATACCCAGTGTTTTGTGGGAAGCAGGTCTGCAAGCAGTGTTTGATCTGTCAGAGGAACCAGGACTTCTGCTCAGCAGAGTCACCTGATGGGGTCAGGGGCCTTGGAGTGCCTCTTGTCCACCCTCCCGCTGAAAGCAGGCCAGTCACACAGCAGGTAGCTCAGCCTCGTCCTGTTGAGTTTTGAATATCTCCAAGGATGGAGATTCCACAGCCTCTCTGGGCACCGTGCTCCAGCTGACCACTTCTAGTTGTAATTTTTTTTATTTTTATTCGTGCAGAATTTCCTATGTTACATGCTGTGACCAGTGCTTCTTGCCCTCCCACTGTGCACCTCTGAGGAGAGCCTGGTTCCATTTTCTCTACACTCTCCTCTTAGGTGACTGCAGACCTCAGCAAGGTCTCCCATTAGCCTTCCCTTCTTATGGCTGAATAAACACAGCTCTCTCATCCTCTCCTTTTATGTCATATGCTCCAGTAATGGGTCTTCTGGTGCTTTTTCTTGACTCTTTTTTAAAAACCCAGATAAATGGAATATTTGGAAGTTGCAGTTAAGAGGATAGGACAGACAACCAAATATACAGCTACTCTCACACTGCCTAACATTAAAATAAAGAAGATCTTGCCTGTGACCTTGAGTTCATGGATTGGGAAAGACAAAGTACCCATGATGTAGGAGCGAAGAACCCCTTATTGTGGTTTTTCAGCTGTTCTCTCCCACTTACAGGTTGTATCAGGCACTACATGGTAAGATGTAGTAAGTAGCTCTGAAGAGATGGAGCAGCTGATATTCATATGTATTCAGGTTTTGAAGGGAAAAACTACCGTAGCACTTATAATACATGCTGATTTTACACTCTTCCTTTTGCCCCAAAATAATCAATGTTATGAATACTTGTATTTAAATACATGTGAACATGGAAATACATATATTATGAGAAATATCTTCATAGCAAATATCTTCTTTTTAAATATAGGTACCTAAACTATGCTCATGAAATCTTTGGACAAGGTTGTCAGTTTGTAGTGTGCTGATGAGCATGTGTGAGTCCCACTGGCCCTCCTCATCTTCTCCCTGTCACACAAAGCTACCAAGGGCCAGTATGGGTTGCAGACTTCCCTTCCCAGAGAGCATGGTGTACCCACGCTGCCAGGCTGTGACATGAACGGTGTCATAGCTCCATCCACTCCTTTTGCACTGTCTCATGTTAGTGTGAGAGATTTCTCTACACAGAGGCATGGATGCTGGGCCACTAGCTGTTCCTTTTTCTGACTCTCATAGAAAACATTTCCTGCCAAGAAAATTCACATTGGCCTTCCCTAAGAGGAAATTCACTATTTATTTCCTCCAAGAACTAGTGATTTCCTCATAAAACTGACCCGTTTCTGTAGACTATGTGCCAGAGATTCAGCTGCTGTAACTGGCTGCACAGTTGTGCTAATGCACTGAATTTATGTTAGTAGAGCAGCTACTCCTGGCCCAGGTAGCAATTTGTATTGAATAACTATTGCAGAGGGGGTGCACATAAGTTGTGATATGTGCATATTGCATATATGGTGTATTTCTGGAATATGGTGGATTAAAGGTGTATACAAGCTCTTTCATGGTACTTTGAACACTCCTCAGGTACAAATGAGGTTTTGTTTGTTGTACATACCACTGTTGAAGGGTAATTTGAGAAAGTTTGTTCATGATGATTTTATTCTTGTTTTTCTTATTAAACGTCTATTACAATAGAACTTTGTTATTTCAGACTACTGCCTCAAGACATTCACTGCACATTTCACACCTTTTTTTTTTAATGCAATTTTACTTTGAGGATTTTTTTTACTTGTTTTAACTTTTTCAGTGTAGACACACTGCACTAGGTTGACACCATAGTAACACGTTACCCAGCATGGAATGCTAATGCCACATTTTGCATGACAATTAAACAGGAGAAACAGGAGGTTTGTGCTTATTTTGAAATATGGACACACTAGCACAGTGTGTTTACCAGTCTCCATTACACATTGATGCAAATAGTCCAAGTAGTGTTTTGTCAGACTCAGATTTGAGTTCAAAAGAAAAAAGAAGTATGTTTTTAAAAATGCAGGTTGCTAATATTCAGCTTTTTGAAGGCAAATTACTGAGCTGCTTGAAATTCATTCCATCATACAACCAAAATTTAACTTGTAACTGAAAAGCTTGTGATGAACATGGTGGTGTGGTGGTCACGATGACATGCCATTGCTTCACACGTCTCTAAAACATTTTGAATAACAGCTGAGTAGGTAATAAGTGGCATGTCAAAATTTGTGAAAATAGAGGGTTGTTTCCCTGAGGGTAATTGCGCTTCATACATATATGGCAGGTGGAATAAGCAATCTATAGAAATTCCTCCCAGATTTCATCAAGAGTTCCTGGACTACGTGCGGTCAGCTCTGCAGGTCTGTGCGGGAAGGCTTCCCAATGCTACTGGCCTAAGGCAAACTGTCAGAAAGGTTTACCCCAGAGATACAAATACTAGAAACTCTGGCTTCTTAGAAGTTGGGGCAATCTGATTGTCAGGGTTGGACAGATTCCATGGGCTTAGAAATTTTGGTTATTCTGAAAATTATTTTCATGGAGCAGAGGGAAGCCAGGAGGTGAAACTCTGTGCAAGTGATAACCCCAAGTATTTCAAGTATTTCTTTTTTATTTCTTTTTTTTTTCCCCAGTCACATAATTATAGATCTCTGGATGTGTTCTCATGGCATTCATGGCAAATTCATTGTTATGGTAGGGGCCAGCTCTGACCGTGACTTGAACCTGCCAGAGCAGCCCTGACACTTGCTGCCAGGACAGCTTCTTCACTGCCACGGAAGCAGCGACAACTGCTCTCTGTGCTGTTTCCACAGCAGTGTCTAGAAGGAAAAGTAGCCAGTTGGCTGCTCCTTATTCACCTTAATTTTTACACAGATTTCAGTTCAAAATATTGAGATGTGAAATGCTTTAGGAGGCACATTAAATATTATATTATTAAATTATATTACCTGGATATGGGCTCAAAATAGCACTAAAACCAAACAATGAAGTATTGTTCATTAGACCTTAGTTTGAATGACCTTTGGTATTTAGACTGACCTCAGGTAGTTACTACTGCAAGAGATCACAGTGATAAGTAAAAGAGAAAAAAAGTTCTATCCTTTGAGATTTAGTGCCTTCTGTCTCACTCTGTTGAAGCAGCAAGTATGATTTGGCTGTCATGGCTTAATCTAACTTACTTTATTTTACATTGAAATGGACGAGGTGTATGCACATGACTAGTTTTTGTGTATTATTTGAGGCAGAATAACTTTCATTTGTGAAGAAAGAGGAGGTCACATCTTAAAATGTACAAGTGTTTAGTTGCTTGCTATTTTCTGAACTAAAAAAAAAAAAATAAAATTGTATATTTCTTTTGAAATTCTGCCTTTCCAGAATCAAGAGACTCTTGTCTTTTCATCTGTTTTTATAAGATTTCTTGCAGGGCACTTTCTTGTACTTGAAACGCACACACAAAAATATATCTGGCAGATTCAGAGACGGAAACCAGTAAACCAACTCAAGCTTATTATTACAAACAACGAACAAACAAACACACACACACACAGCATTCAGCAGATCTTACTTTTTAGTGTGCCTTCACTTATGATTTTTAATGGTTGGAGTCCACAGTACCGCACACTGGTGCAGCCACACAGCTACGCGGCGTCTAGCCGCCCTTGGTAGGAGTTGGACCCAGCTCAGCCTGGAACAGTGCAAACCTTTATGCGGTGCAGGTGACTCCTCTTGAATAGTTTCTAATGAGAGACATTATCCTTTGCTTTGAATTCAATGAGCTTTTGCAATGCTTTTAAGTCATCAAGTGGCTGAGTAAGGGGTTTGCTCTCTTAATGGAGAGGAAAGATACATCTACATCAATTGGTTATTCTCTTAGTGTTTAGTCCTCCTGTCCTCCTGTCTTTCCACTCAGTGAATGCATGCACCATAAGGGCATGCGGGAGTATGTGAGGACCACAGCTGGCTGGGTTACGCTTAAATAACTGTGTAGGAGAGAAGGTGTCAAGCTGGCAAAGTTTAGTCCCTGTCACTTATAGGGAGTGATGTCCATGTGAATTGTGGCCAGGGTGATGCCCAGAACACGTGGGGAACCAAGTGGCTCGTTTCAAGAGGGAGCTCAGGAACAAAGTAACATGAGGCAATTTGGAACAGTCAGAGGATCAGGACCCAACAGCAATTCATGGACCAAAACAGTAGCTAAGGCTTTGCATGCAGGAGCTGCTTGGATCCCTAAAAATGTTGGTTCTTCTTTGTTGTCATAGTCTCTGGACATGTCTGAGCATATCTAGCTTATAAAGAAATCAGCTAGAAGGCTTTTTGTGCAAAAAGACTGACATACATAACTTGTTGGTTAATAGTGTTGACACTAATGCTGGCACCCTTACAAGAAAAGCAGCCAATCTGTTGAAAGGAATTGTATTCTGGGAAAAAAAACTAAAAGTGGCTGGAATTACCATATCCTTTTGCCCTCTTGTGGGGTCTGGAGACCCCTATGGATCCTGGGCATGGAGTCTGAAAGGACGCATTGACCTAAGAATCTAGTCTTAGGTAAAGAGGGTAAATCCATACTGAAAATGGACAGTCACTAAAGAAAAATCTCTAGTGTTCTCATTAGCACAAAAAGAAAGAGTTCAATTAGAAATAAAATAAGGAAAAAAATTATGTTACTCCACTTAATTTGATTTTTCACTTCATATGTATTCATTTAAACTGTTTACAATAAATAAATTGATGATATTTGTGATCATTATATATAATTACATATATTGATATTTGCATATATTCTATGTTGAATTGTGGCTTGTATTGGTAGATCTGTCATTCCTGAAACTTATTGTTTATAATCAATATGAGATTTCATCAAATAATAGAATCTATTACGAAGTTTGAAAACAATCTATTCTTGGCAGAATATGTGTTTTCATTTAAACATATTTATCCGTTTTATAAATAAGTCTACATACTGTCAACACATTATTGACTAGTCTCCTTAAGCCTGATGGGAAACCAGTCCGTTCTGCAATTACAGAATGCCTATAAAATGATAGGACTTTCAGCAACATTATTCTTAGGGAGCTTGAGTACTGCTCTGGAAAATTTTAAGTTATTTAATTCATGTAATATAGGAAAGAGGAGAAATGTATATATGCAGCTTTCCTCCAAAAGTGTTTTCAAATCTCCCTCCATTTCTCTAAATCCTCAAAGGTAGTGAAGATTGTCAAAGCTCAGCCCTTAGAATACATTTTATTTTCCTTGTGATCAGCTTAGCTGAAAATTCTGTAACTCAGAGCATGACATATTTGTGATAATTCAAGAGCCCTTGAGAGCTCCCTCTTAAGGAGTTTATCACATTTACTTCCCTTACTGTCTGTCGCACATATGAGTGATGGCAAACACTGTTTGGATCTAATGCTACGATCTCTATCTCCAAGTATCACTGACTTTGAAGGAATCAGACCCTTCTGATTTCCAAAGTCCCATTCACACATCTGAGAGAGGAGTTTGTTTGTCTCCTTCATGTGACTATTAATCTCATTTCCATGTATGTAGAATTTGTTTGTTTCTTTGTTTTTTTTCTGGAGCCAACCTATTAGTTTTCGAAGATACTGTTCATGATACTGGCATGATCTCACACAGCAGTAGTTGAGATGTTTTATTAGTTATTTCAGCTGAACATTTACTCTATGAAACTGAGCTATCAAAAGAGGGCTTTTGGGACACTATCAGTTCAGGCTAATGTATGAGCTCAAATTATTGTATCGTTATAATATGCTGCCTGGTGTCTTTTGCCACTGATTTGCCTACATTTTTTAAATTGCTCAATCAGAATCCATTTATCTGATAAATTATTAACAAATAAATGTTTCTGATGGAAAAGCAAATAATTCAGCATTATAAATCATATACCATACAGGCAACAGCAGTCAGAAGTAAACTACTCTTGAGCCAAGAGTTTATGTCATGTAGATGGAAATTATGTAGTCACATAAACACTTAATTGGAAAGAAAGGATAGCTGTTATTTTCCTAGACTTATACCAGATTCTTCAGTTTCTGCATAGTACATTTCTATGTTCTTTTATTGGTGCATCAAACATACAAAAACAAAATTTAGTTTCATGTGTGCAAAGACATCTGCATTTGTTAGACTCTGACCATACTCTAAGGAACTTAAACTGGTCATTCTTTGTAATGTTTCTGTAGCAATCTTTTGATTTAATTCTGCTTCTCCGCTCAGAAGTACTTTTTCCTGACAAACGGAATAATTACAGAGTTAATGTCTTTTGGCAGATCACATTGGCATTGATGATTTTGAGGACTTAACTGTATTCCAAAATCCTTGAAGCTTGATTTACTTTGAAAGAAAGTAGATGTGTTCATGCCTAAAGCTAGAAATTGCAATACTGGGTTTGCAATTAAATACCATATTCACATTTGTGTCTGTTTTCCATTTCTTCAATATGGAGGCATAGATAGATTTAAAAAAAAAAAAAAAAACCAAACAAACAAAACAAAAAAACAACCCACAAACCAAACAGAAAACAGAAAAAAGACAAGAACAGTCAAACAATTCTTACTAAATACTGTTAACATTTTCTCCAGATGGGTCTGGCATTGTTCTCAGTATAAAAGTAGTTTTTGCAGTGATTTACAAAATGTCTGCAAAATACATTTCTGGTCAATGTCAAGGGTAAAAAGCAGCGGAGTAGCAGTAGCACATGTAGTATATCATAGAGTCATAGAGTCATAGAATCATAGAATGGTTTGGGTTGGAAGGGACCTTTAAAGGTAATTTAGTCCAACATCCCCTGCAATGAGCAGGGACATCAATGAGATCAGGTTGCTCAGACCCCCATCCAACCTGACCTTGAATGTTTCCAGGGATGGGGCATCTACCACCAATCTGGGCAACCAGTTCCAGTGTTTCATCACCCTTATCATATTTTTTTTTTTCCTTATATCTAGTCTAAATCTACCCTCTTTTAGTTTACAC
This sequence comes from Balearica regulorum gibbericeps, assembly GCF_011004875.1. NCBI lineage: Eukaryota > Metazoa > Chordata > Aves > Gruiformes > Gruidae > Balearica > Balearica regulorum. The sequence continues at coordinate 53,604,262 of NC_046186.1, read as the reverse complement.
CCATTATCCCTTGTCCTATCACTACACTCCCTGATAAACAGTCCCTCCCCAGCTTTCCTGTAGGCCCCTTCAGGTACTGGAAGGCCGCAATTAGATCTCCCCAGAGAGCCTTCTCTTCTCCAGGCTGAACAACCCCAACTCTCTCAGCCTGTCCTCACAGGAGAGGTGCTCCAGCCCTCTGATCAGCTTCGTGGCCCTCCTCTGGACTCGCTCCAACAGCTCCATGTCTCTCCTGTACTGGGGCCCCCAAAGCTGGACGCAGTACTCCAGGTGGGGTCTCACAAGAGTGGAGTAGAGGGGCAGGATCACCTCCCTTGACCTGCTGGTCACACTTCTTTTGATGCAGCCCAGGACACGGTTGGCTTTGTGGGCTGCAAGCGCACACTGCCGGCTCATGTTGAGCTTCTCATCCACCAGCACCCCCAAGTCCTTCTCCTCAGGGCTGCACTCAATCCATTCTTTCCCCACCCTGTATTTGTGCTTGGGATTGCCCCGACCCATGTGCATATCACCTCTTGCCAGTAAAGGTCTAACATTCTTTTTCCTGTAGCCCACTTAAAATACATGTAATTAGTAATTTTCTGTTATTAAGAATGTTTTTTGTTTGGGGCTTACTATTGTGAAACACACGCTGTAATTTTCTTTCTTCTATAACCTGCGTTCCAGATTCCAGGCTGCCAATGTTTACCAGATACTGAGTACATTCAAAAACTTGACCTGGCAAGCACTACCTCTGGGGCCATACTGCACAAGATTTCATTCCTGAGGAGGGAAACTGAGTGTTTCTTTCAGCATTTTCTTTATCAAATATGCAACAAGTGTCTTCTTTTTTTGTACAGGCTCAGCAAGTTGTACACCATTTCAGCAGAGATGTCTGATCTTTCCATCTGCATACCTGGAGCAGCTTTATCACTTCACTGATCTTTTCAGTAACCACTAAATTCTTCCTGAGACTGAACATTGGAACGGATGAGTTAAATTCTTCCTGAATGTTCTTCGTCAAAACTAGATGTACTGGACTTTCTGGATGTGCATAAGGACACAAAGGTTAGTGTCTTTGTTAAGAGCCTGAAGTTTCAGGACTGTTTCATTTAACTATTAGCCATGCAGACTATGTTTCAATGTTTTGTTTAATATATCCGTAGGTGGATAAAATGGTAATTGACATCACATATATAGTTGAGATCATGCTTTTAACTGCCACAGAATAAATGTACTTAGTGAGTTGGTGCAACTTAAAACCCTCTAAATGACTTGCTGGCCGACAAAAGCAAGCTCTACCCATGCTCTGAGCTTGATTGCCATTAGCCATTTTTGTGATATTTCTCCTAAGTTTGGGTTTAGTGCATTGCAATAACACTCATCTGATTTATAACTCGTAAAAAGATGATGAGAAGAATATTTTACTTACCTCTGTTCACAAGACAGTCCTTGTTTGCAGGATGAGGGGGTAGATGTTTGTCCCCCTGTGTGACTTAGTTGTTCTAGATGGCGTATGGGCTTCAGGGGAATGTCAAAGACATACAGAATATATTGGAAAAAAATAATATCTTCCTAACAGCAGCTATTCACTTCCTGGAAGCTGTGAGATTTTAATAAAATGCTTTTTCTATCCCTTGATTTCTGTTAAAATATTATGGATATTAGTCTGTTTTCTCTCTGCCACCTCTGAAATCACCCTCGATCAGGAGAATTCACTGACATCATTTTTCCATGGTATGATCAGAAATGTAGAAGAAACCATTCTGCAAACAAATACATGCTCGGAAAGGTGGTGGAATGTGTGTGGGCATATGTGCATATCAAGTCATGTCTCTGACATAACTGACAAGGAAAGTAGCAAGATCATAAAGATACATCAGGATTTTCAGCAGCAATCATAATATTATATATTAAAAAGTTATGTTTATAATGATGTGCATAATGCTATGTGCGGTAGAGAAAAAAGTGAACAGTCATGTAACCTTGATTTTATTCTATGATTGCCATCTGGTTTTCATCTTTTCAGAATATTCTTCAGGATTAATGTTCTACTTAGGTTTGGGGGAGGAGGGAGCTAAATTCTTTTCGGTTTTACTCTGTCAATCTCATCTTATTTGATTCAGCCATTTTTAAAAAATAATTAGTTTTACAAATACTATTTGTTCTTATTAAACATCTCCACAATGTATTAAAATGGTTTCAGGAAGCCTATTGGCTAAAGTAGATGGAGCTCAAACTTGATGCAATTAGAACTACATGAACTGAGTTCTGTTTTCTCATTTTTGTGGAGGGATTCTAGTGATATCATCTGAATAATAGCTTTCTAATCAATCTTTTTCTGTCTGCTACTCTAGCTAGCATTTCTGTTTGCATTCTAAATGCCTACTCCCTGTATAAAGTAAATAGAAGACAAAAATATCATCCCTCATCAAAAGGAATTGTTTCCCCGTTGGCACCAAATGTCTACTCCAGATAGGAGAAGAGGAGAAAAAAAAAAAAGTAACAATACAGTTTTGTTTCATCTAAGTTCTATTGAAGTTACTGAGAGTTTTGGTAATAGAGTTAGTAGGAACAAGAACATGGATATAAAAATACAGACTCCATTTAAAAGCAGAAGGTTAGAGGAGTTGCAGATTTTGCAAACATTTCCATATGGAAGAGAGCTACGATAGTTCTGTGTGGTGCCCTCACTGTAATACCTCAGTATTTCCCAAGAAAGTAAAATTCATATAGAGCATATATTGTAGCTTTAATGTGTAGATTGATTTTTATAATATTACATCTTTTATACATGTGTATATAAAATACAGAACTAAAGGGTGAATATCTCACACAGTTGCAGAGCTCAAATGTCAGAAGTGTTTTGAACTGCACCTTCTTGCACTGCATGCATGTTTGTACTTCTGCTTGCGGGATTTGTGTAATATGTAGTTGTGTGAACTGTTAAATATGTATAATGTACAGAATTATAGGCTCTGCAAACTCAGTACAATTGTTGACAGAGCCTTGCTGTTAGGATAGGTAATGCTGGAAGATCCTAATATCTCATTTTGCTTACAGTATTGCTACTAAACCACTCATTTATTAATACCAATATATAGATTTGGATGGAAAATTATGCAAAAAAAAAAAAAAAAGCTTTATTCTTCAGTTTTGTGGATTTTGTAGTTTATTTCTTTGACAGGTAATGGATATGTTCATTTAAACAGTGCAAATCAAAAAGAATGAGCTAAATTATCTGACTGGCTGCAAATCCAGGGAGTTTCACCTGTTCAGATTTTCCATGATGAATTATGTTACTGGCTGACTTTTACCTTTTGCAAGAACACAAGTTCTAAGGTTATCCACAAGGCCTGCATAAGCTTAGGTAGTAAAAGAAATGACCCTGATGTAAATGAATAAATGATGGTTATACTGAAATGAGTTAAAAGAAACTTTGCGCATTTAATGAAGAAACACCAAAAAAAAAAAAAAGACATATGATGATAAGAAGTAGGAATGTTAAGCATAATGTCAGATTTAAAACTGATCCTGGAGATTTTCTGCTAAGCCTACAGTATGAAGACTAAGTCCTGAGGGTTACAACTTCCTCCCAGAGGTTTGAAGGAGAGGCCCCTGACATGGGGAATTCTGAATTTTGCCCTACCATGTCTTGGGAGGTTGACTTAATGTGCAGAAAAAAGATGTCTTCTGTCAGATATATGTTGTGAGGAGGAAACCAGAAGTGAACTATCCACCACTTCAGAAGCAGGTCGGAGCTGTGAATCCTAATCCAAAGCAACATGACTGCAACTCAGCATAAGGTCCCTTAAGTTCCAGAAAAACAGGTTGTGTTTAAGATATGTCTCTGCCCTTGTCATCACCTTTGCCTGACTTGTTGGCTCTCCTGAGAACCATCTTTCACACTAGAGTAACCGCATCTTCCTCTTAACCATTACGCCTCATCAGCAAACCTAAAGCTATATGCATCTATCTATAGCAGCAAAATAGGGCTTGGGCATGAGTTTGATCCCCGGCTCCTGCTCATCCATCCCATCTGTTCACATGTTCGCTAGTATGGTTTTGCCCCACAATCCCACGCAATGCCAGGGTAGAGTTCAGGGAGAACTGTGGGGTAGGGACAGTTTCCAGGAAGCAGCTAAGAATACAGCCACTTTCTTTTGGGGTGGAGACACTGGGTCACCCACAGCCTGGCCAAGAGAGTTAGCCCTGGTTTCTTTAACTTACAAACAGGCACACAGCCAAGTGTTGCAAAGCTGTGGCCTCCTCTGACTCTAGCTGCGGAGCACAAGTTATTCCATCATTCTCCTCTATCTTTAACCTTTTCACTGGCCACCGCTTAAAGGACAGAGAATTTTGGACTTCCAGGCAGGATGCAATTCCTTCCATTTTGGACTTTCAGGCAGGATGCAGTGCAAAGGATCCTAGCAGTGTTTGCTGCTTTTACATAGTGGAACATCATTGTTCAGACAACTATAGTGACCTCTAATACTTATCCCCAGTCCTTTTTTCTTTCTTTTGTTGTTGTTGTTGTTGTTGTTGTTGTTGTTGTTGTTGTTTTGTTGGCACTATTTCTAGCTTTAATGAGGTAAAAAATTTGCATGAATGAAGTTATATTTTCCATTTTACTGGAAGTTTATTCCCCAGGTCTGCTTGCTAGTTCATGGTCTTTTGTTCATGTTTGTAGTCTTTTCTGTATAGTTTATGTATGTGGTTTGGCTTTTTTTTTAGTGTGTTTTTTAGTGTTAGCTTTTCTTTAGTGTGTTGAGCATCACACCTATTGGCTGATTCTGATGAAATAGCTATGTTACCATTTCCTTTTGTACAAAATAAGAAACTTATAAACATGGAATTTGTTTTGGTAATAAAATGATAAAGGAGATATGATGATAAGCTTTATCAATCCAACAATTAAGATCAAAGTATAAAACCATGAATTCTAGCCATTTTGTTCTGGCTATCAAAAATTTGAATACTAAACAGCTTTTACAAGAAGTGAAGTATATATGACTTCCCCTTTCTCTGTAATTTTACTTACATAAGATTTTAAAAATATTTGATTTAAGAAAATGTGGGCATTTTTACTCACTTTGAAAAAAAAAAAAGCATTTTAAACAGCAGGATGTAATTTCAGACTATTTGCAGTCAAGAGGCCTCTGCTGAGCAAAATACTCATTCAATTTAGGAATGCAGATTATAATAATTTTCCTATCTCCCTCACAGCAGGATTCCTGCCATCGTTTTGCAAACTCACAGGTTGCAGTATTGAATGACTAGCTAACTTCAGTTCCAGGTAACACACGCTTCAAGCATATTCTCATTAGCTCAAGTTAGTTATAATGCAAAGCTGCTTAGTTTCACCAAGTGAAATGGGATACACTTAAATTGTCTCATCTAATATAATACGCTTTCTTAATACATGCAAAGTGGTTTATGATGGCAAAGCTTGTAGAGCATGAAAATCGGCAGGGAAAGTAAGGTTTTCTGACTAAAACTATCAAAAAGAAGTCCTATTTTATATCATTTCTTTTTAAAGAGTTTAAGAATGAGGAAGGAGAGGCTGGAGTAAGAAGTAATCGGTGTAGAAAAATGTAAATTTAGTACATTAACCTTTTTAATACATCAGCTCTATCAAACAAGAAAATTATCAAATAAAGCTGTTCTTTCAGTAGTGTCTTCTGCACCGTAAAATTGAGTGTAAAATACACAATGTCCAAAATATATTGCAGTAAGAAACAATAGTCTTTATTCTGTTTTATCCAGAGTTTTATATTGTGCACCATGTTTCCATTTGGTGGTATCATTAATCCAGCTTCCTGTGGCTGTATTATTTTGCAAGACTTTTTAATTTCAGATGTTGATAAGGAATTATTTATCTTTCTTCTCCCTTTAAATGCTAAGTGAATATATCCCAATCTTGTATACCTTGCAGACACAAAATCTGGTTTCATTTAGACCCTAAACCAACACTGGTAAAATCCTTTTTCTTTCCTAAAATCCTGCACCTGCAATCTGACCATAGGGCTATAAATCCTCTCCCTACATCCCTTTCCAATACTTCCAGAAGACAGTTCAGAGAGGGGCTAAGCTGCTACAGGCTTTGCAGATGACACCCAAGTGTGTATCTCATTTTCCACAGATGCAACCAGAGCCATCACAATCATGTTGCACTGCCTAGAGGAAAGTGGCTCCTGGAGAAGAGCATCTGGCTGAGATTGAACTTGGGTGAGATCCAGACAATACTGGTTGAAAGACATAAATGATCCAGACAACCAGTTGAGCAAGATTCCTAGGTGTGTGCCTTTAAGCATTAGTTTGCAATGAGAATGTTCACAATGTTCAAAAAAGGCATGTTGCTCAGCTGTGGCCCCAGAGAACAAGAAATCTTCCCACTCCAATTAAAAGCATCTACAACGTAGAGGGGTTTTTCAGTCTTTCACTAAGCTTAGAAAATGAGGGAGCAAAAATAACAATGTCTAGCAATCTCTTCCATGCCTCCAAGACCAAGGCCTAGCACACAGACCTCTTACTTTGTAAGAGGTTGATCTAACTCTTTGTATCCAGGGCTGTTTTGCTCTTCACAGTAAGAGAACATTGCTCTTGAACTGCAGTATCTCTGAGGATCCCAGTCTATTTGCTTTAAAGCACTAATCTTGTTCTCAAAGGTACCATCATTTTGGATCTCTCGATATCCACGATTACTTTTTCATTTTCCATGAACAGACAACTTCTACAAGAAACAGTTTAAAACCTTCTGAGCAAAGAGGGCTCATGAGAGAGACGTAATGGTTATGCAGTGAGGTCTTAGAGTCTGTACACACTGCAGAGTCCTTTCAACAAAGAAATTGACTTTCAGAAGTTCTGTACATCTGCTAAAATCAAGCCTTGTACTCATGGTAGGAGAAAGATGAAAGGTGATTTAAACTCTAGGAGGTCCTACAAGTACCCTTCATCTGTGAAGTGCCAGGACACAATAATAGTAGCCTATAGAAACTGGTGAGTAGAGGTGAAATCATTTGTGAAAGCTGCAAGCAAATAACACCCCATGAAACCACACAGTTGGGGAAGTTGCACACAGTACTCTTGGGGAAGCTGGAGTCTACTTTCTGAATGGAACAGGTCTTTGAGTCTAGTACCAAACAATCGATGGAGAGGGGCACTGAGGAGAAGAACTTGGAGCTGCTGGTGGATGAGAAGCTCAACATGAGCCAGCAGTGTGCGCTTGCAGCCCAGAAAGCCAACCATGTCCTGGGCTGCATCAGAAGAAGTGTGACCAGCAGGTCAAGGGAGGTGATCCTGCCCCTCTACTCGGCTCTTGTGAGACCCCACCTGGAGTACTGTGTCCAGCTCTGGGGGCCCCAGTACAGGAGAGACATGGAGCTGTTGGAGAGAGTCCAGAGGAGGGCCACGAAGCTGATCAGAGGGCTGGAGCACCTCTCCTATGAGGCCAGGCTGAGAGAGTTGGGGTTGTTCAGCCTGGAGGAGAGAAGGCTCCAGGGAGACCTTATAGCAGCCTTCCAGTACCTGAAGGGCCTACAGGAAAGCTGGAGAGGGACTGTTTATGAGGGAGTGTAGTGATAGGACAAGGGGTAATGGGTTTAAGCTGAAGGAGGGTCGATTTAGATTAGATGTTAGGAAGAAATTCTTTCCTGTGAGGGTGGTGAGACATTGGAACAGGTTGCCCAGAGAAGTTGTTGATGCCCCATCCCTGGAAGTGTTCAAGGCCAGGTTGGATGGGGCTTTGGGCAATGTGGTCTAGTGGAGGGTGTCCCTGCCCGCAGCAGGGGGGTTGGAACTAGATGATCTTTAAGGTTCCTTCCAACCCAGGCTATTCTATGATTAATGTAATCCGTACAGAAGAGAAATAACTGTAAAACTGTTGGTATTCACTGTCAAAATCTTGAACCTTCTCCCTGGCAGCATTATCTTTGCTTTACTCAGTTCCTTCAACAGGCAACAGAAAAAAAGTCATCCCGAGGTCTCACTGGTGAGAATTTTGTTGGTGTAAGCAGTCACCTGCAGTGTGCATGTTTATTCCCCCAGATTTTCTGACGTCAGAACATGACCCAAGTACGACATGCTCCTCTAAATATATCTCTTGTGTTTCTTCCAGTTCACATTCAGGAGTAAGTGAGAGAAAAATTATAATACAGGTCATTAGCTTTTTGCTTTTCTTAGTGGTGATGGTTCTGATATTTGGTAGAGAATTGTCAGAGAAATTTCTGTCAAGCAAAACTGTTTTCAGAAAGTATTTGAGTCACCCTGTTTATTTTCTGTATAAATTTTGCATGTATGAACTGGAGCACTAGTCTTAATTGGTTAATCTTTGGGTCTCGTAGGAAAAATACATTCCAAGAACATTTTCCTCCTGGTAATTCCTTCCTTGCAGTCTCTTCACTGGCTCACCAGCTGTGCTGCTTATCACAGCTTCATTCACTTTATGAAAACTATTTAAAATGTTCTCCATTAAAAGCTGTGTAGAAAACTCGGTGCACGTTTTTGAGGCACTTGTAGGAACATGTAGTTATTGGGAGGAATAAAATAAAAAATGCAAAACTACTATTCAATTGATATGTGTACAGCTATGCTGTACTTATTGCTATCATGAATAAAGCATTTGTTTTTCTAAATTGTGTGTATATTCCTAGAGGGGTACTTAAAAGACAGAGCTTGTTACAGAAGGCATGGAAACAATGCAGAATTTCTCCCATTTCAGTACTCGAATCGTAAGGTATAATCGTAAATCCTGACTGCAGTCCGACCAGCTAAAAGGGCACAGGGGACCCCTCCAGAAATCTGGGAATTTCTTTTCTTTGACTGCTTGTGTAATCCAGCTCCTCTGAGAAATGAACAGCCAACCGATCCACTTCAGGGTTTACTTGTGTCATCTCCCCAAAAAATGCTGTGTCGCTGCACGGAGTCCCAGCAGAGCCGAGGGCAGTAAGCACCCCAAAACGCTTTCCTGGTCAGCCTCTGCCTTCTGGAGCCTTTGCAAACCAGAACCTGGGGTGTGAATCTTTTGCTCTCGAGGGGGTGTAATGAGAGCTGATGTGCTTTGATCTGCTAGCTTGCTCACAGGAAATACTGCCGTAAAAACATCGGGATCCTTGGGGAATTTATGGTTGTTGATTTGGTTGGTGGTTTTTTCCTACATTTTTAACTGTCAGTTTTTAAAGCCTAAATCCTCCTTCCTTCTCTAAAATAGAGTTACAAACTCAGCTGCAAAATATGTGTACTGCTTTCTGTGTCCTTCCTCATTACTCTGATAGAGGGTGGCGTTTTCCCTCCTTTATTAATATGCTGGTATCTTGACTGAGATCAAGAAAGCTACTGTCTTAATGAGCCCAATCCCTGCTTTAACAGCTATTGCATAGTGCTTCAAATACCTTTTAACATTTCAAATATACCAAAACTATGTAATGCAAAAGGAAAAAAAATAATTAAAATAGCTTTTTTTCCCTTATTGTTTTTTATTGATTTTTCTAGCTGAGTTTTATGTTGTGTGGCACAAATACCATTCTCTGAATTTTTTCTCCTTGCAGATTAATGTGCATGGAAATGAGGTAGCAATAGTATTTTCTTTCCATAAAGCACTTCCTTTCACAGCTGTGTGTGGTGTGATTCCATCACATGGTAATATATACATATTGCTAGGTGAATATCTGTTGCAGCTTGTTTCAAAGTGTCAGCTGTGCCCTCATATAGTCATAAGGCTTACCATAAACAAATCTTGGATATTTGGGGTTTTAATATCTTGTAGATGTAGCCTTCTAAAACTGTGTAAATGCATAAAATGGATAGAACTTACTGACACAGCTTTGCTGTCCAGTGTCATGTAACACTAAGTTATTCCTAAGTTATGTCCTTAAGAACAAAATTCAATATCGTTATATATGTTTCCAGATTATTAGCACGGTCCTTGAAGCATGTAAATAGCTGAAGTATAATGGAAGCAGAATTTGGATACAGAAACCTACCAGTGTAATTAAAAATAATAATAATAAAAAAATCTTTAGTGCCCATTTAGTATTTGAGGATTCACAAGTATCTTAGCTTGCAAGAAAGATTGTCACTTCAAATCCTGTGATCACACAGCCCAGAAGCATTGCTGTATTGGCTGTGCTGTGCGTTCAGCTAACTCTTCAGATCTCACAAGCCAGGTACCTCCAAAAACTTGTGTTCTGCATGGACCAGACACAGAAAGTTTCTCAGCAATCCCATGCTTTTCATCTGAGAATACGCCCAAGTTTTTCCTAGTTTGAGTAGTTAAGCTTTACTTAGGAAAAAAAAGAGAAGGAACAGAGACTGGAGTCGAAAATCTATGTCTCCCTCACTTTCAGAGGTAATTGACACCAAGTCTGCTTCCCAACACCAAGTCAGCAGAAATCATGAAGCCATAGGATAACATACGGAAAGTGTATTCACTAAAATACTCCACTGTTTCAATTTTCACTGACTTGTGCTCATGCACTTGTATTCTTATGTTATCATGGATAGAAATGATGTTCAATGATCAATGGAAGAAGAACATGAAAAATAAATGGGCCATGTACTTTATCCACCTCTACTTACTGTCCCATATCACAGATGCTTATTTAACATTTCACATGCCTGAACAGCTTAAATCTGTCAATGTTTAAAAAAAGGTTATTCTACTTTTGTCCTGTTTCACAAAATTCAAAATGTCAGATGAAAATCAATCCATTTGTGGCTCAGATGAAAAAGCTCAGTTCTTCTTAATTTCATGTTCTAAAAATGGCATGGATCTGAAGTATATTTTCTTAATATTTTCTCCTAAAAAAAAAAAAAAAAAGGATATATTTGCCACACCTAAATAGCTATTTCTTTAATCAAATATATCAGAGATTTTAAGTCATTTTCAGAAGATATTATAGCTTCATCCGATTCTCTTATTCACAGTAACTCTTGCAACCTGGCAGCTCAGTCAGGTGTGAAAAAATACTCTCATTGTTATAAGCACTCTAAATATAGTGGAATTTGTTTTTTCAGTAAATAGATGACATGAAATACTTTTTTTTTTGTTTTTTAAATCAATATTCATTCCAAGGTAGTTGCATTACTTACAAATGACAGTGAACTAACATAGAGAAATGTAGCATTTCTGTGCTTATAGAAACTGTGGTGGAGACTTGAAGACGTGTATTTGGATTCTTTGTCCCTGTTTCTGAATATCATGACTCCTTTATTTAGAATATGACTATATCTCAAATATAAGCTAAAAATAAAATAAGGAAACATTTTCCTTTTTTCCTCCTGACAAACTGCCTAGATCTCACAGGCCCAAACTTGAATTGTACAATCTGTTCCTTGGCCTCATTGGAGGGACTGAGGAGTTTTCCTGCCTAGAAGCATAAGCATGTAGCAGAAGTCTCTAAATTGAGAGCTTGCTCATTTTAAGCTGATTCTGTAATCAGCAGCCGAGATCTGAATCACATGCTGGAAATGTTCATCTCTTGGCATTGATTGTAGGGAAAGTTTAAGGTGACTTCAGCTCCCAACTCAGGCACTTAACTGAGAAAGTCATTGTGATGAAGGGTGAATCCAAACCCTGATGTCGCCACAGTCCTGCTCTGGTTTCTACATGAAATCCTGGTGTAGCTGAAGCTGATGGGAGTTATACCATTGACCCCAGGCAGCTAGAAGCTCTCCTCAGACCTTGATTCAAAACTTGCCAGAATGTTTAACCTTGGAAAAAAAGGACATATGGAAATATTGACACAGCCTTGAAAGCTGTAACTCAAATGCGTCTGCAGTAAAATGTATCAAGCTTGTAGCTTTGACACAGGAATGGGATGATGCATAACTCAATGAATACAAGAGGTCTTTTCCTTTCAAACTACAGACAGCAGTGCTCTTTCAGCAAAGCTTAACAATATATAAATATCTCTTTGTCACTGCCATGAATGCTTGTTTACAAACCCCTCAAGCCCACAGAGTGCAAATAAAAATTGACAGGTAACATTATAATTGAAGGTGCATGCATATATGCTGCAGTGTTTTTTATTTGTGCAATGTTGTGTTGGGCTGTGCCAAACACACTGAAGAAATAGGACCATTGCAATCATTTTAAGAAGTTATTTGGCTGCATGCATGATGTGATTTACTTCTGGGTCTCGCGAATGCACTCAGCTTTGTTTGTTAACCTAGCAGAACATTATTTATTAATGAGTTCTTCATGCTTTATTAAGCCTAATGTCAAAACACCTCTGTGGGACTCTAGGCATGTTCTCTCTTTGTGTTAAAGCCTTCTAAAGAAAATGAAAAATTATGCAACAAAGCTGCAGATAAAACCCAGTAGATATCAGTTCAATTACTCTTGATCCTGGCAGATGATGTTTCTGAATATTTGTGAAAGCACAGCGTCTGATTGTGTGCTGGCTTAAATTAAAGCATTCTGCAATCTCAAATGTATGTAATTAGGGCACCTTAGAAACCTAAAACAAGGCTACTGTGGTCTCTAAAGCTGAGTGGAGCGCTCAGATGGCAAAAACTGACAAGTTCACCATGGAAGTACAATTCATGCTTTTTTCTATGAACTGCTGTTTCGCAGCAGAGGGGGGAGGCTTCTTCATGGTAACGTTAAAATGGTTCAAAGTAGTGAATTATCTGGGTGAATTATCTGTGATTTTCTGTAATTTGAGAGGACTGTTATGGCTCGGGAAACTAATATTGGAGTTCAACAAACTTTTTCACCCTTGATCTGACTGTACACCTTGTTTTCTAGCATTGACATGAGATTAAAATCCAGCAGTTCTGCATAGCTTAACCTGAAGAATATCCTGGGACATATTTCATAATTCTCCTACTGTTGGTATTCAACTATGGTTAAGCAACATCAGCTTTTACACCACAGAAACATAGACAGAATGGAATAAACATGTGATTTTATGTAGCTGAAAAAAAGAGTAATACCCAGAAAATCAACATGTTCATCACTTTTTGCATGAAAAAGATATAAGCTATACATGCATAAGAAGCTTTCAGATAAAGTTCTTAGTTTGCTGTCATCTATTTGAAGAGCAACCTTTTAAATATGTGCTTTCTAAAAAGATTTTGACTAGCAGACTTAATGGCCAGTCATGATCACTTGGTTTATTATAATAAGCAGAAATAATATTAAAAAACCCTTAATCTGTAAAAATAATAAAAAAAAAAGAGTCAGTTCCTTTTATGAATGCACAAAAGAACACATTTAACATCTGAAGTGACAGGCACGCAGTGTAGTTGTTGAAATCTAAAAGTTTCGCGCAGTTGAGAGGTCATCTTGTTTTTACTCGACAGAGTGTCGTCACAGATTTTAATGGAGAGTAGAAATAAGGTGTAGAGTCTTATTTTTACTAGCAACTCATCACACTAGCCAACATTTATTTAACAGATAAATTAAGTAGCAAAATCTGACTAAAGATACAGGCCAAAAAGACTGGCTCACTTTCCCACTGCAGCAGCAGAAATCTATGGAGAAATATTCCTGGAGGGAGTTGCAGATAGATGATTTGGACACTGCATAATCACTACTGCTTTATTTCCTATTTTTTGTTTGTAATTACTACCAGTTATGAATATTTAATGTAAGCTTGTTTTGAGCTTTTCCTTTTTCTTTCATCTTGCTACTTTCATCGTCTTTCACAACATCTGAGAGATCAATGTAAGGCAATGGGATGGTAGAGGAACGTACCGTATCGTTACCATATCACAGCAAACATAAATAATTGGGGGGACAGATCCTCGGCCGGTGCCTTTGAGCGGAGGTCCCCAGTTTCTGTAGAAGCCAGCTGATTACAGGCTGTCACACTGAGACCTCTTGGCATAACGATTTCGGTAACATGAATTGAAGACTGCCAGGCCCTCCTGCTGGAGTGCTTTGTCCCATTTTCTGCCAAGTAGTCACTAGAGCCTGGTTTGCTTCTTTCCAAGTGGGTGCCTAATCATCAGCGAAAGAGTCCTGCTCGTCTGCTGCATTTTTTTTTGTCTGGCACTAACTAGAAAGCTGTGAAATAAGCCAGGGATGGTAGTGGAGGGCTCTGCTCTTTCTCCTTTGGTTATCTTTTGTGATAAAGACTTGATCTTGCTACAGATGTTAGTCTGCAAATCCCAATGGGAGGGAAGCACCCCCTGCTAGTCCAGGAAAAAAATCTGGAATTACACAGAGCCAGGATCAAAATTTAAGCCACATCCTTTCCATTGGTGTTTCCTATTTAGCTTGGTTAGCTGCAGAGGGTTTTTCATACGGAATTGGTGGGGGTTTTTTCCCCACATTACTCAGCTACCACAGTTGTTATAGATTTTCTTCTTCCCAATCTTCCCCATGCATTGCCTATACGTTGCATGCAGAACACACAGTGTAAACAACGAAGGGGTGTAAAGCACGGCATTGTTGTGCTATGCCCAGCTGCCTGCTCTAGATCCAGTTCAAGAAGCATTGGGTTGTACAAAGGCCAAAGAAAACAGGTAACTTGGCTTCCTGAGAGTCGTAAGGCAAATCAGACTGGTCACCATTCCCACTGTGGGCAAGTAAGTTGCAGGTATTGTTGCTTTAATGGCCTCTATTTGCTATTTGTGTATGCTCAGACTTACGCTAATAAGAAAGTAGAACTATAAGAAGCTGTCACAGTGAAACTTTTATATATTTCTTTATTTTTTCTTTTAGTGTAAAAAAGATGTCAATAAAATTGCATTTGTTTCAGAACAAGCTAAACATAATTTGTCACTAAGACTTAACTAGAGTCCAGAAACTCAGCATTAAGTCATCTTAGACCAAAGGGGATCTGTTGAGAGCTTGTTAGATCCCTCTGGACGACAAGGAAGGCAAGCAAGTCTGCCTTGTACAGTTTTCCCAAGAGGACACAATTAAAAATCATCCTGTTCAGGAACTACTTTATATGCTTTTGTTTTTAATAAAGCCCTTTGAGACCAGCAGCAGTGTGTAATATTCCTCTTGCTTTTGGTCTATGTATGGTCTTTATGCTGCTCATCAACAGTCTGCCATGCTTTCTTCTCCATTGTTTGCTGTCTAATGAGCAAACTCGTGATTAAATGGAAGGTCACTCACTTCTTTACATAACTTCAGTACAAATGCAGCATGAAGAAATGCTGTTTCTTTCATGTGATTTCCAGAAATATAATTTCAGCTGATTAATGTGATTTTGTGATATGCACATTCCTGTGAACACATCATTTCTTCAAAATGGAAGTTTTTTTACTTACAACTTATGCTGGTTTAGACTGTGGCATAAACCTTTCACTGAGGATGGCAGAACCATGGTAAGTTTTGCTGGCCTCAGCCATAAGCTGATTTTGGTACGGACTGATGCTGACATGATGCCTGGCACACTGTCGCATCTCCCTGTGCTCTGTGTGTGAGAGAGCTCATGGGGAATGGTGAGGCACGTCCTCGCCTGTGGTCGTGTTCGGAGGAAGCTGCTGTAGAAGGAACTGTTGGCTGAGACAGGGCTCTGGTGAAACTGAGCTTTAGCCCACCCTTGTGAGCTTGCAGAGCTGAGGGCAGAGAAAGCCTTGCATCTTAGAATAGAATCATAGAATCATAGAATGGTTTGGGTTGGAAGGGACCTCAAAGACCATCTAGTTCCAACCCCCCTGCCATGGGCAGGGACACCCTCCACTAGACCACATTGCCCAAAGCCCCATCCAACCTGGCCTTGAACACTTCCAGGGATGGGGCCTCCACGACCTCTCTGGGCAACCTGTTCCAGTACCTCACCACTCTCACAGTAAAGAATTTCTTCCTAAAGTCTAATCTAAATGGACCCTCCTTCAGCTTAAACCCATTACCCCTTGTCCTGTCACTACACTCCCTGATAAACAGTCCCTCCCCAGCTTTCCTGTAGGCCCCTTCAGGTACTGGAAGGCCACAATTAGATCTCCCTGGAGCCTTCTCTTCTCCAGGCTGAACAACCCCAACTCTCTCAGCCTGGCCTCAGAGGAGAGGTGCTCCAGCCCTCTGATCAGCTTCGTGGCCCTCCTCTGGACTCTCTCCAACAGCTCCATGTCTCTCCTGTACTGGGGCCCCCAGAGCTGGACGCAGTACTCCAGGTGGGGTCTCACAAGAGCCGAGTAGAGGGGCAGGATCACCTCCCTCGACCTGCTGGTCACACTTCTTTTGATGCAGCCCAGGACACGGTTGGCTTTCTGGGCTGCAAGCGCACACTGCTGGCTCACGTTGAGCTTCTCATCAATCAATACCCCCAAGTTCTTCTCCTCAGGGCTGCTTTCAATCCATTCCCCTCCCAGCCTGTAGTTGTGCTTGGGATTGCGCCGACCCACGTGCAGGACCTTGCACTTGGCCTTGTTGAACTTTATGTAGTTCACACGAGTCCACCTCTCCAGCCTGTCAAGGTCCCTCTGGATGCCATCCCTTCCCTCCCGCGTGTCGACCACATCTTACATCAGTGCAGTTACCAGGATGTTTGTTCTGGAAATCAGAAAGAGAGTAAATATGCTCAAAGAAGCTGGGTTCTGT
This sequence comes from Balearica regulorum gibbericeps, assembly GCF_011004875.1. NCBI lineage: Eukaryota > Metazoa > Chordata > Aves > Gruiformes > Gruidae > Balearica > Balearica regulorum. The sequence continues at coordinate 53,587,782 of NC_046186.1, read as the reverse complement.
TCAGTGTCATCATATGACAATTTTGCTTAGTCATGTAATTTCTACCCTTTGTTGTACAGACGTGCAGCCTGTCATCCTGTATCACACAGTAAAATATGACCTATTACATATGCAGTAATTGGGAAGGGAGAAACTTCCCAATCATGTAAAATTAATGCTCTAATTATTGCAATTTTGCTTGGCTTACTTCTGTTTGGAGGAGAAGCATATTTGGAAAGCTCTTCTCTGTCCTCAGTTACTGCTGCTCCAGGCTATTTATGCTGTTGTAGCAGTTCCGATAAACCCACAGAAGAGAATCACCTTTTCTGTTGATGACACATTTGCTGGTATTTCTGCAGCAGTGCAGGAGTGTCTTTATTGTGTAATGCTGTATTTTAATAGACAATTAAAATTCCCATTGAATTGACAAAATGGACTTACGAACTTCTGAAGACTATTTGGCTAAAAGTACTCATGAAACTGTTCTGATTATCACTGCCACGGCACTATTCAAAATTACTCAAAAGCCTCACCTTATTACAACAGGAAAAGTAGTGAGGCAAGAGAAAACACACTTTTATAAAGGAATCCTGTTGTTGAATTGAGTCTCATGTCGTGCTTGTGTCTCCTCTCTTTTTCCTTTGTCCTCCAGCACCACCATCATGTCTCTTTTGCCTTTTGTCCATTTTCTCAACTTCATTCTATGTTGTCTCTCTCTTTTTCCCCCCCATTTTCTTCTCTTTCTCATGTTATCTAATAATAACAAATGGTGCAGTGCTTTGTGATGTGAAAGGGAAGGTGATGAATAGTCCCGTAGCAAGATTCCAGGGGCTTCACACAGAGTTTGTGTAATTTTATTATTTTCATAACAAATGTGTTTACAGCCTGAAGGTTAAAAATAAATGAAAGTTACAAAGAATACATAAGATAAACTCTGTATGAGTAAGTACACCGCTAACAGGGACAGAACTTGCAAACACATGAGTCATTCCAGCTCATCCATTGCTCACTTCTGCCATCCCTGCAATGTTATCTTCAGTCCCGTGATATTTGATGGGTTTCTTAACGCCCCAGCTGCTGGAACCAGTTATTGTATGAAGACCTTTGCTTCCATCCAATGTGTTTCTCAGTTGTCCCAGTTTCATTAGAGGATTTCTTTTTTCTCCAGATGTCATCGGTAGATATTCTTTTGGCATTTTTATGATGATTTCCTCAGGGCCTCCCCGATACAAAGAGATAACAAGCTTATGTAGTGTAGTTCACTGCCAGATGTGTTGTGGGATCGTGTTCATAATATTTAGCAACTCTTGCAATTGCTCCACAGAGGAAGCGTGTTCCAGCTTTCACAGTCAGACTCTGCAAGCAAAGCAAATGACAAAACTCAGGAAAAGCCATAAATAGGAAGCTCACAATTCAAGACACAAACAAATCCATAGGGCTACTGTGTGAGAGAATAATAATAATTTTAGCCTTTTGAAAAGACAAGGGCAGACTGAACTGCAAACAACATTTCAGTTTTCCTCGTTCTATTGCCTCTGGCCTTTTGCTTCTCCAGTATGGTGTGCAAATAAAAGTGAATTGGCACTTTCAGATGTACTCCTGTAACCCTACAGATGTGTTATTAATGTGGATTTTTCAACTTTCAAGGCATAAAAGAACTGTGATGGAATTATATGAAAATATAAATAGAATGGACATCTGCTTACAGGGCATTGTTCCTTCTATTATTTACTATAGATTGTGAAGAATCATTTTGAACAGAGATGAATGTTGGGAGAGCACACAAACAAGCTTTTACGGGGAATAAAATCTGGGGCATGATGGGCAGGGGAGAGTGAAAAGGGTAGATTTAAAAAATGCCAGAAGTGGTGAAGCCCAGGGGCAAATTGCTGCAGAGTGAGGCAAGGACTTGCTGACAGCAAGTGTAGGGGACAGTAGCAGAAGGATAATCAGCAAGAACTGAACACGGCTTTTTTTTAGTCCAGCATTTCTTTGTAGTTAAATAATTCATTCCACCTAGGGAAGTGTTTGCTTCCTCTTCCCTGGTGGGACCTCCACAGAGTAGTACTTAGTCTTACATGCTTAGAGCAAGGAGAAAGGACTTATGCCATGCGGGGAATGAGTCTGGGTGCTCCTCAGCAGTGGTGACCCAGAGATGCTGCTGCGTGCTCCAGTGCACCTCTCAACACTGCTGCACAGAGGGGAGAACACTACAGCACGCTTCTTACCTACAATCCCAAGCCTTCGGCCATGGAAAGCGAGGGAGCATGGAGAAATGATAGGTTTTTGTCCTGAAATGTAGCCGAGGTAAGCACCCAGGGACTAGGATAGCCTAATGCAACACTAATTTACTCCCCCTGAGTGTATGCATTATAGCACAGTCTTTAGTTCCTGATTACATACTATTTTTTCAGACCTCTGTTTCATTCACTGCACAGGAGAGACTATGCACCGAGAACAAACTAGCAATACACAGAAAAAATATGCTAATCTCTGTAGGATGCCTGTCTCATATGTGGTAAAAATGGAAGTTATATGACAGCTAAGGCAGAAAAATGCAGCAAGAAAAAATTATAGCACCTGAGGCTTCAAAAGTAGGTATAGCAATTTTAGCAGTTACTACCCACCAGCTGTTCATTACTACCCTTTAGCTGGAGATTTCTGCCTCCACAACTGAGTTGCATTCACTACTGGTAGTTTAAAACAAGTCCGCTGACTTTGTGCTGAAGCAGACTCAAACTCTTGATGAGGACATTAAAACAGTGTAGCTGTGGATGTTGTAACAGCAGGGGAGAGCAATCTCTTAAATTACTTCAACTCCATACCAAAGCCCTGTCTCTGCCTTGGGTTTCTCCCAGCCTCTGCCACAGGCTTCCTGGCAATGGAGGGCAGATGACTAAAATTTAAGTTTTTACAGATGTCCACTAATTACATTTTATTCCCAATTCACTCCATTTGGCTAAGCAAAAGGAAATAGTTGGGGTCTGATTGATAGAAATGGTGAACAACTCCCTACTGCAGATAAAGTTCATGGATGCCAGCAGAATAGGGCCAGGTTGCAGCCTTCTCAGACTGACTTTCAAGTTAGCTCATACTTTAGACAATTCTTCTTGAACCCCTATAGCTCAGTTCCCTGTCTTGTGGGAACACTGGCAATACTCTGCTCTCACATGGGTATTTTTAAGATATTTATTTATTGGTATTTGTAAAGAGGAAAGTCTTCACTTAAGGAAACTGTCATTCCTGTTAGAGGTATAAAGTGAAATTCAGCCCATCTGTCATGTACCGCTGTCCGATTTCAGCTTTTTCTCCCATACTTGTAAAATTCTTGAATGTGACAAAAAAATAGACTTTTTTTTTTTTTTTTTTAAAGTTGCTCTTCAGAGCATGTGGCAAATGATGCTTGGATATCCTTTTCACACTTGCAATGTGTGAGTGAAAGGATGTATAGAGAGACTTGTCTGCCTTTTCTTGTCTTTTTCTTCATTTGAGTGTAGAATGCCTCCTTTCCAATATTACAGAGTGCCTTTCTGTGTGCGCCTTGATTTCTGCGGTGTTTATCATTATTCTATCAACTCTAAGTAGTGTTGATTAGGAAATTGATACAGTTACTAACTGGCTATATTTCATGTTTTGATTTCAGTCAACAAGACATGAAACTAGTTAAGCTGATAAAGTAGTAAAATACACGGTTGATTTATTTTCTGGAAATTTGCCTTACATCGTCACTAGATGTAACAATTGTTTACATCCCTATCATCTGATCATCATACAGTGAATGAAGCAAGACCCATTGGCTTAGGTATCTTTCTGTGTGCTGCTTAATAGTGACTCTGCATTTGTGATGAAGAGACAGCAGTTTGAAATATCCCCTACAGATAGTGCCAGAAGAAAGCTGGAAAATCTCCAGAACTCTCATTTAAAAAACATTGCTGAATTTCTTTCTGAATATATGAATATACATATCTTGCTTATTTGAGCAACGAGATTTTTTTTTCTCACTTGACTGTACTTTCTTCTTGTAGTACATATTGGTTCAAAAAGAGATTAGAGCTTACCCCAGTTACAGAGGAGGGTAAGAGGTCGGAATTTTAGTATTATGCATATTAAAATCAGGAATGTATAATTTTTTTTATATATTTCATTTTGTAAACAAAGAGAAAGTTGGAGAAAACATATACTCGATATTAAGCATGACCGAATTGTCACTGTAACTGAACTGTTCCAGGATTGAAGGATAGTTGTTTAACCTGGGAAACTGATTATAAAACAGAGTTATAAGTCTATAAAAACAAAAGACTTGGTTTCTACAAGAATTTCAGCCCCTCTTCTTTAAATAGGAACAGAAAAATAAATTAAGAAACATGATATTGTATGTGGTGACATGTGGAGGAATGTCTATATCCCTCTTTATTTTAGGTGACATTCTATATTTTTCTTCTGATCGTGGGAGGGGGCAAGCACAGAGATATCTCACCGTTTGGGATCCTCTCAGATCTTGCTGCCACCCTCCACCAAACAGCTGGGGACACAGGTCTACCCCTGAGCAGGGTCTAATCTAATCTTACCCCTGTCAGTGGCTTCATTTCAACCTTTGTCATTGCTCAGGAATGACAATCGTAACCAAAATTACAGCAGGACTTAAAAGGGAAAAAGCCTGAAGGCGATGGGGAGTTCATCAGAGGGATGCAAGGAAGGGTGAGTGGAGGGGGGAGGGAGGGAGGGAGGGAGGGAGAAGAGCTTCTGCTTTTTCCTCCACTGCTGAGCTGTCAGTCAGCCAAAAGAAATTAGAAAGTGAAAGTTATGGCCCATGTGAAACCAGGAGAAGGAAGCACATTAGAAATGCCCCCTGATTGCAAACCCAGGTGAACTGGATGCAAATTTAACAATGTTATTGCTCAGTGAGGAGGATTTCTCGGGGATAAAAGGCAATAAGCACAGAAATATCTTTGGGCAAGTGTTAGTCTCTAGTGTGACCTGAACAAACTCAATTTTATTGTGAGCCATGTTAACAAGGAGCTGAGCCTATAAGCCTTGTAATAGCAACAAAAAAGCAATTTATGCAAAATGGGGGCAATCCTCATCTCACAGTATCTAGAGAATATGCAGTTTTATAGGTGATTAATTTCAAAAAAAAAAAAAAAAAGAAAGAGGAAGGAAAAAAAGGCTTGCATAAGTTATTTAAAAGCCTTTTAGTAGGCTGCTACTGGAGAAGTCTTAAGAAAAATACAAAGGGTATGGCATTTGAGGAAACAGCAAAGCATTGTGGGAATATAGTACAAAATAAAGAAGAATTCATTTATGTAATTATTACAGAAACACAATAGTCATACAGTAGTAAAAGTTATGCCATGATTCCCCAAAATAAACTTGTCTATGAAAGTTTGTTTCTTTGCCGTTTAATTTTTCTGCTGGGTGTTTTTATTGAAAGTAGAATAAGTCTAAACAAATAAATAAATGAATAACTATTTCTAAAACACTCTTCCAGGTTCAGAGTTTGTTTTGATTTGCTTTTGTTGTCTTTTTTTTCTTTTCTTCATAATATCTTCAAAATTATTTAACCCAGGCATTGCAAGCATAGCCACTCTGAAAAGAATTGTGTGCTGCTGCCTTTATGTATATTAATCAGAGAGTTGAAAGACATATAGGTTTACATTTTCAAAAGCAGTCCGTATTTGACACTGTGAGTGCTCCATTTGATATGCATAGAAAGAAAACAGTGAGTATTAAATCTGCATTTAATATCAGGTTTCTTTAAGTGTGTAAACTTAGCTACCTGACATCATTAATCAATTTTGGTATATTAGGTTGTAAATATTTACATTTGTTTTTAAAGTAATAAACAGTCACATTTTCTGTTACCATCCAGAATATTAATTATGGTTGAGACTTTCAAAAGGGCTAAAGGATAATACACATCTTGGGTTAAATCACCCCAGCAATTACGGTTAGAAACAATAAAGGACTCGGAATGAATTTTAGAAAGCAGACATGAGGACTTCCACACCAATGTTTAAAAAAAAAGGACATCCACATTCGTGTTGCCACTTCTGAAGTGCTGGAAGTCTTTCAGTAGCTGCTGTTTATTTCAGTTTTTAAAGTTCTTGATCCATTTTTTATGTTTCTGCACAGGCATCAAAGGACTTTGGGCTTAGGGAATTTAAATATTTCCTCTACACAGGAGAGTGCATTACCCACCAGCCTCTCGATTTATTTTGCTGTAGCTACAACACAGCAGAAGCTTCATATGTCTTAGACCAACTGTTTAAAGCACTAAAATTAGAAAAGCCAACCTTCAGGTCTGAAATAAAGCAGCACCTTTCAAAGTTCTTAGTGAGTTCAGACCTATTTGATACACATTGGTTATCGGTACATATGTCATTAACTCTGAGTCATTTTTCTTAGCTTTGGTTTCTCAGTCCCAGGGTTATGGAGGTGCCTGCCCATCGTATGAGCCAGGTCCCTAACCCTGGGCTGGGGCTGAGATTTTGCACCTACCCCCATACTTGGTGTTTCCTTCTGTTCTGCTCAAGCAACTCCTGCTTCATATGTTACCACTCCCAGGCACATAACTCTGTCTCTGTGTTTCGTTACACATTAGACTATACGTGGCATTTCTGACTGTATTAAGGGCCCAGCCTTGAAATTCCTAGCCGAAGCAAGCATTTGCGCATGGCAGTGCTGCCACAGTGGAGGAAATCCTGAAAGTACCTTAGCTGGTAAAGCGACAATTTAACCTTATCTTAGAAGAACTTGCAGCCTAAGTCTGTCAGCATCTGAAGCCCCAAGGTACTGAAGGTTCTGCTTTTGCAAACTCGCATACACCTAAAGGTTTTCCAGGTGGATGGTTAAACCCACCTCCAGACAGCTCTTGGGCCGCATATTTAGAGCGAGGGCACAACCTAGCAGAGAGCCAGCGAGAGCCCTGGCCGTGGCACGGACACGTGTCGGTCGGTGCAGCGACAACCAAGCAGCACATCCTTCACCAGGAGAGGTTCCCATCACCTAAAAGCCATACGGGCTACTTAAGGAGAAGGTTGTGGGGTGTTGTATGAAGGGGAGAGGAAAAGGGTGTGAAAAAGGCCTGCAGTTATTGAGGCAAATGTCTGCTGCCCTCAGCTCCACCGAGGCATGTGGAAGCAGCTTTAGCCCCTGTAGAAGCAGCAACTGGAGGATTATCTGCTGTATTTCAGCACTGAGAAAAAAACTGCCATATTTTAACCAAATCCCTCAGATTTATGCCTGATTAGCAAGACACTGTTGATGGTATGATTAAATACTTTCAGAATATATATGTAATCAACTTTTCACTCAAATTTTATAGTTTGCAGAGAAAGTGGTAATTGGATAATGTTAGGAACGTTCCTTCAAAACATGGCTATCAGTGAATTCAATAGTAGCAGCTTTTTAAAAGCCTGCTCAGGTTTAAAGGCATTTTGTTCAGTCTAAAGTATTTATTCCAGACTACAGTTTTAGAACAAGAGCAAATTATTTCTGCAACTAAGTAGTTTATACTTTAATTTATTCCATCTCTGTCATTATATTGTCCTTGAAACTATTTTCTGTCACTGTCAAACACGATAGCCTCAGGACAGAAATGAAAGTGAGATAATATATCTCCATGAGCTTTTCTGGTGAAATGTTTTTAAAAGTTTTCAAATGCAGACATTTGGATTTAAGCAGAAAATGAAAGAACAATGAAACTAGGAGATTAAAGGAACAAAAGCAATTATTTTAAATGTTATCATTCTAAAGTTCCAATATTAATCCTTGAACACCGTTATAATTGCACCAAATGATTTATATAAGTAACAGAAAAAATTATTTTATGTTACTTCTCCTATTCCTCTGTGAAGAATAATGTCTTCTCCGTCAGTCTCTTTTCTCTTAATTATGATTCCCAGAAATGTGTCACTGTGACATTTTTCTAAATATGGTCTTAATAAGAGGCTTAACTTTAATGGTTTAGTGCCTTGAAAACTTTCATAAGATTATCAAACCAATTCTTAAAAACATATAATATATTCGTTTTCCGAAACCAATGTAAGTTCAATGTGTGCTATTTTTCCATTTCAGAGATAAACTAAGTAGAACAAGCAAATCCAAAAAGTAAGATTTTCATTGTTAGAATAGTGTGGGAGGAAGAGTGAGGGGCAGAGATTAGAAGATTTATGCTTTTGCCCTATTTCTTCAGTGCGTGTTATGGAATTTATCGATTGTTTATTTCTCATATGCTAGCATTTTAAGAGATTATTTTTTTGAATAATTTTTACTCTGCTTAACCACTATTACATTTTCTAAACTGGAATGTCTGTCATTTAAGCTTTGAATTTCCACTGACTGACAGAGTCAGTGTAGAGGTAGAGTGACTGGCTGGCTCAAGGGAAGTCACGTCTTATGTTTCAAGAAACATGATTCAGACCTCCTTGCATCGCTTTGAGTGTTGCAATGTTTTCTTTACACAGAATTACCCTTGCATGTTTGTTTGCCTTTTATTTTCTCCATGCTTAGCACCAACAACTTCATCAGCCCCTTGCAAAAAAGCAGGTTAGCGTAGATCCTCCTTCAAAGAGTCCATAAAACAGACACAAAGAACAGACGGTTCAATGAGGAGACCAGGAGAGGATATGCAGGTGTTTTACTGCTTTAACTCACTTCCAGTTGTTGGCTGAACCAGGGCCTTTCTGCATCCCTGTTATTTTGATACCATTTCTGATGAGCTAGAAATTAATATATGGTAAATCATTTATAAGAGATTAGCACATTTGTGTAGTAGCACAAAGCCTTTGTCCCCATCCCAGGACATGGCAGTTGGTTTGTGCTGGCAGGATGGAGGAGCCCATTTATTTTGTTGATCCTACCATGATATATTTTCTTCATCCAAAGGGACACTTGCTATGCAGTGCTCCTCTTGAATTACCACTTCATGCATTTGCGTATTCATGCATAGACATGTATTTTTGTATATATTCACAAAAAAAATTTTTAACTGCAAGTGCATACATTTAAAATTGTAATTAACTGCCATGTTATTAAAGTGATTGAAAAGACTTAAAATGTAGTCTTGAAAGCAACTACTGTCTGCAAATGCAGTTCTCCATTATGCCAGCATGCTTTTTTCAACATTTTCTTACAGTCACAAGATTTTATAAATCACTGGCACCAAGCGTGCATGTTCTATATACCAAAAACTGTTTACCCACACAGATGGATGTATGTGTATGACACTGAATCACACTGAAATAAAATATTTTTCATGAAGAAATGTGTAAATACTAACCAGTATTTTTCAAACACTTTTCCCACTAACACAAGAAATAGATATACCAGCATTATTAAAAAAAAAATGTTTTAAAGAGAAAGAAATCCAGGCAAAGAAATCTTTTTGAACGTGCCTATTAAATTTAGATAGCTTAGGAGCTGGGCGTCCAGCTGGGGAGATGCTGCCTTTTAGGAACACCAACCTATAACTGTGATTGACCTTAGCAGGTACTGGGGGTGCTTAGTGTCACAGGGAGAAACACTGGAGAGGCCACAAAACAAGAATGCGCCTACAGGAGATTTAGGAAGTGCCAGCAGATGGCATGCCTGAGCCCACAGCGGCGGTTTTTTCACCTTGCGGGGGGCAGAGCTGTGAAACAACAATTCTTGAGTACCCCAGATGACTTACTGTGCACAACATTTGATGAACGTTACTCCGAAAATCGAGATTTCTGAAGACGTTATGCTAGGTAGGGAAAAAGCAAAAGAACCCCAAACTGATGAATACATTTAGGAAAGGATTTGCCTGAGTCATTAAAAAAATATATCTCTGCAGTACTGAGAAAGCTCAGTTCCTATTACAGATACAGATTAAAGATGCTATTTGTATGCACTTCTTCTTGATCTTCACACTTGTCTTCTTTGTTGGAGTTTTCTAAAAACACATTAAAAACATCAGCATTGCAAAAAAGGATTTAAAAGCAACTTGTCTTCTGGAAAATGTTTGTTTCATTGATGTTTGAGCTTGCACAGAAGAAGTAATAGAAACTACATCTCTGATCACTGGAAAATGGATTCTTGTCAAAGGCACTAACTGTCCTAATAGTGTGATGCTATGTCTTGCTCTGTCTCACTGCCAGACTCAGCTATAGAAACAGCATAATTATATGAGTCGCAACAATTCCCTTATCTAGTATGAACACTTGCTACTGTTAACCACGTTTCAGTGTGCTGAAGATGAAGCAGAGAATTAAAATTTAAGCTGAGTTTGTTGGGTCTTTTCATACAAAAGAGGTGGTTTTTCTGTCGGATTTTTGGCGGTGGTTTTGGTTGTGTTTTTGTTTTTAATTTTACACCTTTCAAAATCTGCCAGCCAGCCCAAGAGCAGGTGATGTTAGCAGGGCCAGGAGCTGCTGCTGCCCAGGGCACGCCACCTGCCCTCGCCTGGACACTCTTTGCTGCCCCGCGAGAGTCTCTCCTGGACTTGCTACATTTCTGTTCTGCCTGACTTCTTGTGCCACTGCCATTGCCATGACCTTGAGACTGTGGCATTTCAGAGCTAGTTTTTTCAAATAATCTCAGCAGAAAATTCTCCATTTCTATCTCTCATTGCCACATAAGTATATTTCCCAAGTGTAGACATTACTAGTAAATCAGTCCAGATATCCTCATGCTGTTATTAAAGACAGTCAGCTAATGGCCCAAAATTCCTGATCCAAAGCTTATTAATGTCAATGAAAGTTCTTCCAGAGAAAACTCTAAACGCCATATGAGGCAACCGGCATAAGCACCTTTTAATCCACCAAACCCATGAAACTGAATGGATATTCAAATCACAACAGTGAAGTAGTTGTAATGATATTAAGAACTAGTGAGCTTTTGATATTAGAATATCTAGTTGTTTGAATATGACTAGCAGTTATTTCCAAAGCATCTCACAGAATCACTGAAGTAACAAAAAGACCTCTGCAGAAGGCAAAAAAGAAATACATGTGAGTTAGAGTAGGGGGAACTGGAGAAAATCCAGCTAAGAATGATGAGTCGAAACTCATTGTATATTGAACAACCTAATTACAGTGATTATGTTATTTGTCATTGCAGAGTTGATGAATATTTTCCGGAGCAAATGGAAATTTCCATCCCACAGTCATTGTAGTTGCCTAATATTGCTGTACATTAGTGTCTTAGAGCACTGTGATAGTGTCAGATATAAACAGATTACTGTAGACAATGATCCGCCAAAAACAACAAAGAGGCCAGATTATATCTAGGCCTTCTGATGATCAAAGCTTTAATATGCTCTATGTGCTGTTTCATAAATAATGAATGTGAAATGGTTGTGGCAGTAACATCAAGGCTTGCATATTCCTGTAGTAATTATTTCAAAATTAAATATAAGTAAACATATTTAAAATGACTGTATTTATTAAATATAAAGCCAGAAGAACCAAACACAAAGAAATAGCTAGGAGGAGATTTATCATCTGTAGGTCGCTTGTATCCTATTTGTAATGATTCCTTTCCTGCATTAAAGAGAAAAACTAAAACAATTTCATAAAAGTGTCATCTAGGAAAAGATAACCCTTCATTTGGAATTATTTCTAATTTGTTGCAGAGCTTTGGAAGGAAATATGCCATCACCAGGATTTATTTTCCCCTTTCTGTTTCATACATGTTGATTTATGTATTTTGCTGCTCTTGTTTAAATAGCACACCATCTTCTGTGAACTAAACAGACTTTATTAGCAGCAATGATACCAACTGTTCAAATTGGAATACATAAAATTCCTTGTTATTTCATATCACAAAATAGGCATTCTTATCTCCATAAACTATATAAGTAAACAACATCTAAGTTTGAACACTCAACTTGCTCATATTCTTTACCTGGACTTTTAAAGAAAACTAAAAGTAAGATAAATTTTCAATGTCCTGCCAAAGAAATTCAGGTGAAGGTTCAATAAAGTTAATCATCCTTTCCACAATAATGAGGAATTAATACTCAAATCATCTACATTTGATACACTTTATATTCAGCAATGTCATTTAAACCTTAAAAAGGCAAGAATTATGGGAGCTCTCAAGCTAATATTGATCTAATGCCTTCAGCTCAATGACAATGTCAATTATTTTATCTTTTTTTTTTTTTTTTGATAATATGGAAAGTACCCATGCTGTTAGAAACAGTACATGACAGAAAGGACTTCCTTCCAAAATTGAAAAAAAAAATTTTTTCAATTTCTTTTCATTGTAGCTGATTCAGATTTTAACTGAAAGCATTTATAGGTTTTACTTAGGGAAAATTAAGAAACAACTTACATGTGTAAACTTTAAACTATCTAAGGAAATTGCTTTAAGCTTTAATTAAAAATCCATTATCATTTGCTTCCATTTTTATGGTTCAAACTATTGTTCCCTTTTAGGATACTATGACGTACCTGGCCAGTGCAATGTCTGCGTTGTTCCATTCAAATTCGACACCTGAAAATGGTTGTTATTCCTTCTTTCAGTCCTTGCAGAGAAATGAGAGAAACCCAGGATTCCTCTCATTGTTTGCACTCTATAATTTTACCTTTTTATTTAATACCTCCTTGCTATTTTATGTCAGGCCTTTGCTAAACAAAATTATTGTCAGGTGTAGATCACATACTTACCAGTTTATCACAGGAAGGTTTTAGGGAATAACAGTAGGGCAGTGGTCTAATCAACTCCCACATTGCACTTCAGCTGCCTATATTTAAAGGCTACACTACACAGATTCTTTACAAAATACGGGTCAACGCAGCATATGTGAAAGATGTAGCAGATGTCTGCCAGAGCACCCCACTACTGCGTTGGAGGCACTTGTCTCCTGCTTTCTCAGCACCTTCCTGAGTGCTCCACAAGGCAGGTCAGGTGCCTTCTGCTGCTCAGACAGTGCTCAGCCCATTATGGGTATTACCAGAAACAAGTCTGTATATTAGCAGCTTGTTTACATGTTGGCAGACCAGCTACAGAAAACAGGTTTTAATTTCCAGATGTTCATTGCAACAGAGCAAGAAGGTGCTGATTGACCCCAGCCTGTTTCCTCAGGGCCAGGAAAATTCTGAACATTTTCGTATGATCACTCTGAAAGTGGTGTCTAAAACAAGTGCTCTGCGCTGCAGCTGCTTTAAATTGATTACACATTTATTATTAGCATACTTGTAATAGTAACATCAAGCCTGAACCAAATGACAGTTCAAAAGATAATTTTTGCCTCAAATCCAAATTGAATCTCAGTCTCTCCTTCTCAACAGGAATCAGAACAGAAACAAACATGTTGCCTGGTTGGGATGTGGTGGATTTTTGATCTGAAGAGTTTTCTAGTGTGGGAGTGGTTGGTGCTATGAGGATGCGCCTCTGTAGCTCTGTGCTGCTCTCGTAGCCCTGTGGGGATTTCTTGTGGTGGCCCCCAGGGTACCCAAATTATTGCTCCCAGTGGCCCTTTATATGAATTTCTGATCTCTTGTGCTGAGTTACTGTGTGCCCTGGGAGCGCCTCCAGAGCTGATGTGTCCGCACCATGGCTAAAACTTCTTTCAGGCCTGTCATATCGCAGTTTCCGGTTTCAAATATTGTGGGTTTTGATGAGAACCATTGAAGCACAACATCTAGTTTGTCTTCATGTCCTGGAAAATTATGACTGAAATAAGAGACCACACATCACAGTGTCTGAGGCAACCTATGAACATTTAAAGACGTTATGCCCAGAAATGTAGGCCCTTCTTGGAAGGAAAGGACTCTGCTGTCACTTCCACCACATGTGTAAGAGTTTGAGCATGCCGGGTCTGCCTGACAGCAGGGATGAAAGAAGGTGGCTGGTCCTTGTTTCCTTTTCATTGGCAATACAGGGAACTGGCTTCATATTTCTGCTGTCATTGGCTTGCTTTTACACAGATCTGCATACCTCTCTTTAAACCTCACAGCTGTTGGCTCCCTGTGATGCATTACCCTCTATTTCATCAGTCCAAGGAAGAACAGGTCTAACCAAAATGAAAATGATAATGCATTGAGAAATGCCACAAACAAGAGACTTTTCTCTAGAGGACTCTTGCAAAAATTTGTTCCAAAATCATAACAGTGCAACAAGAACAGAAGATGCCTCACACACTACAGCTAAGCAGAGCATACATATGATGACACCTTAAAAAGGGAAAACTTAACCATTTAAATACTTAAGTCCTTAAAATCTCAGATATTGCTCCTAAGACCCACAGCAATGACCCACTTGCTAGTCATCCAGAGATGAATTCTCTCACCTTTCCCCTCTCTCACCCTGTCTGGGTTAGAAGAAAACAAGCATTACTGCAGCTGATCATTGCTTCCAGTCTTCTAATGAATTTCTAGTTCCTTTGAAAGAACAGCTGCTGCACATATTCCCGTATCACGGGTATGAGTATTTGAGATTGGTAATCATGTCTTTCTATAGGGGTTAACCTTGGAAAAAAAACACAAATAAATATCTTAAAAGCTGAATGAATTTAACATGTTGCATACAGCATTACAAAAAGATCTGGGAGAGTCCCCTGTGAAAAAAATTGTCCTGAGAGATGTGATACAACAGAAAACATTGGAGGAGAAACCTGACAGCTGTTTTACAAGAGATTTAAGAGTTAAGACTCCATTAAGGACTCACCTACAGAGGGGTCCTGCCTATATTGAATAATGTGCTTGTTACCTTGAAGAAAACAGCATATCATTTTAACCACTGTAGGTGGGGGGATGGCTCACCTGCTTAGACATAAACGTTTTCCCAGCTGATGACTGGAAGGGTTTGCTGATGATGGGGAAGAACCTATCCTGAAATCAGGTAGTGAAGTATAATTAATAAATTATATGCTTCTGTCATCCGTTGGTATGCTGGGTACAGGCCCATACAGAAAGGATCAGGTTTCTTTAATTTAATTAAGGAAGGATTTCATGGGTGGGTTTTTTTTCTAGTTTGTTACAGGTGTCATTGGTTTATAGCAAAAATTTCACTAATATTCATTTATTTGCTCATTTGATTGTAAACAACAGGAGCTGTTGTGCTGTAGGTCATAATAAGAAGTGCCTCCTGAGAGTAGTGTCTCAGGTACTGAGTGGTGGCTACTCCGTGCATCAGGGATTCAGCACCAAATTCATCATTTGCCTTAAAAATTACTATAAGAGGGTTTCACGCTTCTCAGAACCTGGGTTCCAGAGAATAACTGTGACAATCCAATACAATCCAAAGGGATTTGTTCATCTGTAATATAAAGACCAAACTGATGCTGCCTTTTGTTATACAGAAGTGCAGGCTTAACAAAGTGATCAAGCCAGGGGATGCTGTGATCAACAAGAACAACTTACATACTCATTTTTATATTTTTTCATCCAGACCAAGCCAAAATATTGAAGGAAAGGATGGAAATATTTATTTCTAATTCTAATGATCATGGTACTGTGCCTTTCACCTCTAAAATTAGGTCATATACATGTGTTTGTTCCTTACAAATAACTGAGACTCCATCACTGGGGCAAACAAAGCATTTCTCTTGGCAGACCAGCAGTCTTTGTAGTAACATGCGTAAGTTAGTATCTCCTCAGTTAAAAAACAGCTTATTGCTTTTATCTACTTGTTTGACACATACAGAGTGTCTACTTCTAAATTAATTCATACTTTAGAAGACTGTAGCATGCTGTCATCTCTGCTAGAGGAAATGTGTGTCCAGTACTGGCAACTGCCACAACATTTCTAGTTTGCCTTTGACAATCTTGGATTTCTACTAGCACGAAACTATTCTTGGTGACTTTGCTGATACAGCTACAAATATTTTTCTTTCTGATTGACTTCAAAGACTTCTCAGTGTTTTTCCTCCATTTATATACTGGCATAAGTACTCCTTTCAACAGGTTTTCAAGACTCGATGTCCCTGAGAAGCAGTGATATGTAAATGACCCTCTCCCTTTCATGCACTAAAAGTCTCATGCCTATACTTAAATGAATTCATGTGGATTTGCTATCTCCTAATTTTTATCACAGTTATGCTAATGCATTTACATTTGTTTGCCTTCTTCCTCTGGAGCATAGTACATGGATTAGCAACACGTTCTTACAAAATTCTCCAGTCACTTGATTGCAAGCATTGGCTTTGTTCACTTTCTTTGGAAACACTTCTTTTTGGAAATGGCTGAATCTACATTAAGTAATAACATCAGTGACTATATTCTCTTTGTTAAGTATTACATGTAATTATCAATTAAAAAATACCTTGTATTCTTTTTTATCTGATGGGTCACTCATTTGCCTTATCCAAGATACCAAAAAACTGGGCAGCAGTTAATAACAGGCCAAATTTTGTAAGCTATACTTTGCAGTAAGCTTCTGTATCCTATAGAGATGAAATAAAATCTCTCTAAGTATAGAACAGCAAGACAGTCTTAGTTCTGCATTCTCTGCTTCATTATTCTGTAAGATTATATGTAAATAAGTGCACCTAATGCTTTTTATGTTAAGAAATTTTTTAGCTGAGTGGGTAATACATAAGGAATTTAAAGTGCAGCAAGTACTACTGCATATACCAAGTCCATGATAGTATCTTCTATAATACATTATCCAGAAAACTGCCCTAATCTATGAAATACATATTTGTGTCCTTTTATTGTGCTGTTTTGCTTACTATGTCTTAGTGGAAATGGAATACAGAAATCTATCTCTGACATTACCTGTTTAATGAATTTATGATCTAGACATGCTCAGAAACTGATTTATAGTCCTGTGATGGTTTTTATCCTATTGTCCTTAAGGACTCATACATGGGTAACCAGGGTATCTCACTTCTGCTTCTTCACAGAAAGTGTGGTTGAGTCTATTGGAGAATAACAATAAGTGCAATTTTGCTAACCAGAAGATGCATGTCACGCACACCATTTCCACGGCCGGATGTGGCTGCTCAGTCAAAGCTTAATACAGTTCACCTCCTTGCGTAGCAAACTGTTGCCATTACTATTATATCAGTCCTGCAAAATCTTGGCTAGCCAGTGTCTCCTTTCATTGCTTTTATTTGCAAAATTCTGCCCAATCCTCATCTGCATTTCTCATATCCTACCAACGCTTTCTGTGCTCTTTGCCACAGACTGACCCTTCTTTCAGATCTCTCCTTTTCCCCTCTGAATGTTGCAGTGTTCTAGGCTGGGATTTTTGTTAGTTCTTTGGTCACACAACGCTGAGAATTTACTGCTTCATTAATAGTCTCTTTTTTACATATATATTACGCCTGAGCTCGCCAATTCATGGATATCAGCAACACATACATCAGCCTTGCAGGGAGTTTTGGTTTCTCCCAAATGCTGTGTTGCCCTATATCATTCTTTTCATACCATTAAATGTATTTACTTTCTTCTATGCCTGAAAGCTGGTCTACTCCTTCTAGCTAT
Source organism: Balearica regulorum gibbericeps (assembly GCF_011004875.1). Classification (NCBI taxonomy): domain Eukaryota; kingdom Metazoa; phylum Chordata; class Aves; order Gruiformes; family Gruidae; genus Balearica; species Balearica regulorum. Next base: position 53,570,404 of record NC_046186.1, on the reverse strand, counting down.
ATAAGCTACTTTAAAAAAAAAAAAAAAAAAGATCTTACTCTCCCTAAAAACCTCCTCTGGTCTTTAACCAGCAATGCTAATTATGCCAGAGATTGTTTGGATGAACTTTTTAAACATAAAAGCTTTGGGAAGATGTATATACCAAACCTATTTAAATAGGTCTTACCTCTTTACTATATTACAAGTTGTATATATTTCCCTGCTTCTGAGACTAGCATTTTTCTTCCTATTTTTTAGGGATATTTTTGGAGAGGGAAGGGCCTTCAAAATGACCATAATATTTTAACTTCTTCTGTAGTCAGAGTAATGAATGCTGGAAGAGCTGAATTCCAGCAGAAACGGTAATTTTTCTCAGTGGTGCAACTTCATCTCTCCTACAGACATGGGATTTTGTCTTTCTGGCACTTTCTCACTCTCTCAAGCTCCCATTTTCTTCTAACCAGGAATTCCATGGGTTTTCAGTGGAATATATTCAGTGCTGCAAAAAGAAAAAGATATATATTACATTATATTACAATCTCAGCCCCTTTCACCAGCAAGGAATGTCATTTTATAACATTTCAACACTTTCAATGTACAAGTATGCTAAGTGTATTTTGTTTGAGATGTTTCTTATAAATTTATTTATTTAGTAGATGAAAGAAAAGAGGAGAGAAGGAAGTGCTGCTTCATGCAATATGGTCTGTGAAGCTGAACTGTTGTCATAGCTGGTATCTCATTTTAACTTTGCAGGTCTTGATGAAAAAGGATCTGAGTTCAGGCAGTTATTGAGCGTATGCTCCAGTGACTGCCAGATTGATGCTTCTGTCATATAAGAATGTGACAATAGTTGCTATGGGTTTCCTGATTCGCTTAATTAGATTTTTCCCTGTATAATTAGCACATCTTTAGTCTGAACTTCAAACTATGTCACCAATTTATTTTGAAATTAGAGAAAGTGTTGGAGAGGATTTTATTCCTCTCATTTCTTGTAAATTTCTGTGCTAAGACCCACTAGGAATATCACAGAGCAAAATTGTTAAGAGGTCAGTATGTGATGTGGAAACAGGCTGTTTGACCTAGTTTTGGCTGTGGCTCACTGAAGAGCTGCTGTGAGGAGAATCTCTCTTTGTTTCATTTCTCAGGATCGAGGTGAAGCTGGTGGGAAAGAGTGGGGTAGCTTTGCAATTATATGAAATAGATATTCAGTTCTGGAGGTCGTCGCAGACACAAAAGTGTTCTCATAGCACAAGAAGGACTGGCTCACCATATGGGGAGGGAAGGAGGAAAGCAGTACTGCAGAGCAAAGAAAGGTACATACACAGTATGAAACTTTGTAAGTCATTTTATTCATACAGGTAACCACAGAGATTCAAAAGCCTTTGCTTTGTCCAGTAAAGTTTCTACCCTTTCATGTGCTCTTACGGAACTATTGTAAAACTATCAAAAGTTCAGTTAAAAAAAGCCCTGTTTTCATACTACACAGTTATGACAGGGATGCTGTTGGGGTTGTTTGGCTGAGGTGATGTAGTTAAGCTGGACTTCACTCTATAAATCCCCAAACCTCTGTTTTGATTTATTTGTAACATAAAATCTGTTGCTGCTTTAAGGCTAAACAGTATAACATATGCAAAGAGAAATTTGTCATTTTGAGAGGCTTCTGAAAAACATGTCAGCACTTTGCATTAGCTGAAGCTTTGCTCTATGCACTGCAGCAGCTCCTTAAAGATTTCCAATAGGCTGCTGCATGCCAATACCTCACTACAGAATTGTTTAAAAGCACATTAGCATGAGGATACATTTCAGTGGAGTGGGAAGGGGCCAGGAGGAGTTACAATAGGATTGTGACATCCCCGCACATGACCTGAACCAACACGCATCAAAGGCTGAAGCATCCTCAGCGCTCCCTCCAGCGCCACGGTCCCGTGGGCTCTCTAGCGTCCCTGCAGCGGTGGGGGAACACCACACTGTGATGCTCATTCAGCCTCCTCACACCCTCCTGCTTTCCCTTCCTCTGCAAACACACACTGTCCTGAGCATGATTTCTCTTTTGCCTTTATGGTGATGGAAGCTCAAGTGAGCAGCCTTTAGGATGGCGCTCCATAAGACACCATTGGTCCATACACAGACTTTCCAGGGGAGCTCTGCTTAAATACGGATGCCACAAAACAGGCCAGGTCATCAAATTTGCCTACTTTTTTTTTTTCTCTTTTCTCTTTTCTCTTTTCTCTTTTCTTTTCTTTTCTTTTCTTTTCTTTTCTTTTCTTTTCTTTTCTTTTCTTTTCTTTTCTTTTCTTTTCTTTTCTTTTCTTTTCTTTTCTTTTCTTTTCTTTTCTTTTCTTTTCTTTTCTTTTCTTTTCTTTTCTTTTCTTTTTTTTTCTTCTCTTCTCTTCTCTTCTCTTCTCTTCTCTTCTCTTCTCTTCTCTTCTCTTCTCTTCTCTTCTCTTCTCTTCTCTTCTCTTCTCTTCTCTTTTCTCGTTAATGTGAACTAACATTTGTTACCTTTAGAACACAGCTTCCATACCAGAGAAAAAGGGATGGCAATAAAGAACTTTCTGCCATTTCAAGACATCAAGGTTCAGATTGTTTATCCCCTTTCTTGTCTCTCATAGAAAAAAGTACTAATATCACTTTTGTAGCACAAGTTAATGCCACTGCTGTCTGCTTTTATAAACACCACTGACTAAACTTTCATTAAACCAGAACTATTATTTCAAAGCAGAAACACTGGAACTAACGATGTTTATGTAAACACAGATGGCCTTGATATTCATTTGGAGAAAAAAATGCCAAGAGCTTTTGTGAAAAGCAAAAGGTAAAATAAGTTGACAGACTTAGGATGTCTTACTTTTCTTTAGGAAGTTCTTTTGCATGCGTGACTTGAAACATATTGATATCTTCAATTCTAATGCTATTAATTTACTATCATTGCACATACTGCCACGTAATGGGGAGCAACTTGTATTAGTCCTTCTTCCTGTGAACTACAACTCTCAATTACATTCTTCAGCTATTTAGTTCCCAAGAATATCTTCAAAGTTTGATAATAATTTATGTTGTCAGTATATTAAGTCAATTTTACAGGATCCAACACAACCAGCATCTGCTTACGTGAGGCCTGAAGACTATTTTGGGTCTCTGTGAAGGCCATTTGATATCTGCCTTCTTTATGGTTGACCTTGAAGGAGAGTTCAGTTTGGTAATTTATGGCAAACAGCATCCAGGAAGACCCATTTGCAAGATTCACTGTCACTTAGTGCTAAACGATCGCTCCTGACTCTGAAGACAATCTGAGTCCCTGACAGGGCAATCCCATAAAAAATATTGCCTGGCTGCCCAGGTGTCTTTTCCAATTATCTGGAGTAGAAATTAATACTTTTAAAAGCTGCTAGTTTTTGAAAGGTTATTACAATTTATTCCAGCAGTTTCTTTTACACATTATGATGAATTGGTTTATTACGCCATTATTTTCCATGTCAGCTTTTTAGAAGATTGAATCATAATGTTGAAACATTAGAATGAATGGCAAACATATTATTTTACAGCTGAGTAATATATTTGCTCTAAAAAATTGTGCTCTGTTTTTAATAACATGTAATTTTATGATTATATTGCTTAATGCTGTTGTCCTGCATTATTTATTTCTATGTAGTAAGGACTGGAGGACTTTCTTTTAAGATGTCAGTGATAGCTTGGAGAGGACACAAAATATACGAAAAAATCCAAATTGTGAACTGTGCTTGGAAGGATAGCAATTCGTGACTTCTCAATATCAGTTTAATATATGGAGCAGCTCCAGGGAGAATAAATGGTTAGCCTCAGTTTAGTGGGCTTCTAAATTTAGAAGCAAGTTTTTTAATGTCATGTTTTCTTCTTTGAATTTTTTCTTTCTGTCATAATCTCTGGGTGCTATTTTTGTTCCCCAAATCCTCTCCAACTGATCTATAAAAGGGCGGTAATTAGCATTTTAATGGGAATAGTTGAATCTCACTGTTTCCCTACAGCGAGCATATTCCTGTTTCTGCAGAGCTCAGCAATACTCAAAGACATAAGAAATTCATCGTTTCATTTTCTTTTTCTTGGGGGGGCTGGGAGAGGGGGAGCTGGAGGGGAGGAGGAGAAGGACCAAAGCTAAAACTCCCATCCTTTTTGACACTGTATCTGCATGTAGAATAGTTTCTTTTTCCAGCATGAATTACAAATTTTTGGCTCTCTATCATCAGTTCTGCAGGTGGCTGAATACTTTGAACTCCCATTGACTTCTTTCACAGCACAATAAAGTTTCCATCCTGAGGTGCACAGCAATGCCCCATGTATTTCTTAATTGGAACAATTATCTCAGAATGGTTTAGTACAAAGTACTATTTCAAAAAGACAATTTCCTGTAGGTAAATGGTGTCAATTTCAAAAGTTTTAGGTTACTGCTAATGAGTGTCTGACACTATTTTTCAAGCAAGCGAGCGCATGTATAGATAAAGATTTGGAATTCAGCCCAAATGCCTAGAGCAACACACCTACAGGTCAAATAGTCAGATAATGGCATCAAAAATAATCTTCCCTCAAAACCAGAACTTCTTCCCCTTCACTATCAGGAACCCTTCTATCAACTGCGTGAAGGGCAACCTACCATACAATCTTATGGGTATTCCTGATTTTCATCCTCCATTTCATTAGGCTGATTTGCATGGCAGCGTGGAGAGTGTGAATTTATCTTCAGTGTGATGTAGAGAAATAATTTAAGTTTATAAAATGTAATGTTTGGATTCCTGCTTCTTGTCTTAGCCACAGGTCCTATGTAATGCAATAGTTGATAAAAGGTGATACGGTTTTATGGATAAGAAACAGATTATATTGCAGGAGAAGAGGGCATGGTTCCTGGCTTAGCTGGGACAAGCTGGCGGTGCTCTGTATGAGACCGTGGAGCTGGTCTGCCTCTGGGCACCACAACAAGGTGTGTGCCACAGCCCTACCCAGACACCCTTCACCCTCCACATGGGTCAGATAACGGCCTTTGTGAATATTCGCAAAATGTTGCTGAACAATGCTGAGCTGTGTGTACATCACGAGGTTCCTGGTTGTACCAGACCACAAATCAGTAAATCTGTGGCTATGATGACCACTATGTTCATTGTTAAAAGTAAACGCTTCCTGACTCTATTCAGTATATTCCCTAGAAATGCTGGTGGAAATGAGTTAGGAAAAAATGGTTTTCCCCAGTCCTATAAATATTTTTCCCACTTTATCATATTAATATCAATGAAAAAGGTCACATACCTGAAATTCAAATCCATGGAGGAGCAATTTCCAGATATTTCTGATTAAAACACTGAGACTATAAATAACAATATCTACATAGCAGCCTCTTGTTTTTCTGAATATCAAGATTTATTTCCCCTCAAGATAAATATTGACCTTGGCTTTAAATTGGTCAGAATTAATCTTTCTGGTCAATAAATCTTGGTATTCCCTTCCACTGAAATCAATATCTGTTTAGTATATCAGATGATTGAATGAAATTAATAAATTTAACTCTGCATGAAGATTTTCATAAATGGTGAACAGTTCAAATTTAGGAGGCTTCAAAAAGGCTTACAACATACTATATGGACTGTTTCAGTTTAATGTTAAGAAACTGCTGAACTGTGCATTAAATAAATTACTGTATTGCTCAGAGAGTTACAGTAAGGTCTATTAAGTACTTATTTAAAGACTTGGCAACAGTGAACAACAATAAATAATTCAAGCAGCACCTCTAATCTTGTTTTCTTTCTCCTTAATTGGTTTTACAGCATTGTTTTGACATTTACCCTTGAATTTAAAAAAAAAAAAAATACAAAGAAGAAAATGCATGCTGTGCAGTAATCCAGCTGCCAATTGAGTACTTACACATTGATGCATCAGAACAGCAGAGGAGCTCCCCTCTGTCTTCAGAGCTGGCAAAGCCCATTACTGGTGTGAAGCAGTACGGGTTTCTGGGCTTGCAGAAAAACTGTGCTAAAGAACTGTTTGTTTATACAGATGCACGTGTTCAAACATAAAGTCATTTAAAAAAATAGAGAGAGATTGCACCATCTCAGTGAGACTCCAGAGCAAATACACTAGAGACCATGTCTGACCCATCACCCAGGGAGGCATCTAGATGACAAAAAAATTGCCAAGAAGGGCAGATGGATCCAGAAGAGCTCAACAGCTGGAAAGCTCGAGAGTTAAAGAAAGAGAGCCAACACTTTCGCTGTCCAGGTTTCCCCAGCCTGTTAAGAACTTTGGAGTGATTTTAGCCTTCAGGTTTTACATTCAAAGGAACTGTGTCAGGTTATATTTCATCTTAGCTTTTAAAAGTGGAGAAATTTTTGTTGGTTTTGTTTTTAATTAAGTTTACAGAAAATAAGACATAATTTGGTTTCTGCAACAGTTTTTCAAAATTTTGTGTCTAAAATATTTTGTGTTAATTGGCCTTTTTATTCAAAATAATAATGTCTATAGACAGGTTTTCTTTCAAATTCTTTTTTTCCTGAAGAGAAGAGAGAATAGGAAAAGAAGAGAGACATATATTTTCCTTTCTTTGTGTTTTAAGTTTGCTATATAATTTTTTAAGGACATGTAAGGTATAAGTTTGCATGTGTGTATGTGTAGGTAAATAAACACGTACATAGAGATATGAGAAACCAGATTACACTGGCCTGTTTTGAGCAATGTATGAATATATTCAAAGCATACATTTGGTGAACCCCAAACTGATAAAAATATGGCACATACTGCTTTTAGATATCATATTGGCACCTCTTGGAACTTCAGATGGAAGTATTAACACTTTTGTCATGTACATATCACCTCCATGCATATTCATATTGAGACTTCTATGCATAGTGAGTAATTTTTTTCTCTAACAAACACTGTATGGTTTTGTATGTGTATCCATTGTTTAAAAAATTACATTTTCCAACACATCCTTCTCTTTCTTTAATTCTAAAAAAAAAAAAAATAATAATTTTGAAAACAGCATTCTTACTGTGTACTAAAATATAAAAGTTAAAGACAAAGCAGCCATTAATCAATGTAAAACTGAAGAATATATTTTTATTACCCAGAGAAAGGTGGAAATTCTCTTCTCAGTTTCTTATAAGTTCTCATGCTCCCAGCCTTCTTTTTAACAGGACATATATTTTTTTAAAAAATCTGTTTCCTTTTCCACCTAGGCCATCAAGGTGTTCCCAATGTGCAGAAGCAATACGTCCCTAGAGAGATATTTTGCTGAGTAGTGGAAGACTGCAGTAAAGTTAACATATTCCCCTCTGACAGTAATTAATTTCCTCTCTCTTCATTGTGATGTTTGGTTGAGGTGATATGTATTCACACCTCCCCAGTAAGTCCAGACACTAAAAGTAAAACCTACTGCTCTTGTTTCCCATTCAATTTCCTACATTAGTCTATCAATAAACATCCTTATAAAGCTTCATGTTTTTACTGTATTAATTTGTTCACCTATATTAGTTATATTTAATATTTGACTCACCATGAAACATGAAACAAATCTAATTAGTTCCATCTTTGTTTCCAGTCAGGTTATTAACAATTCCTTATTAGGATAAAGTAGCATTTATATACCGTGTTTAGATATCCACAAGCAAGAACTGCATTGCTAGCTCTGCAGATAGCCTGCCAAAGTGAACTGAGTTAAGTCACTTCACTCTCCTTACTCCATTCACTCATCAAGAAAGAGAAACATTTATCACTACGTCCTTAAGGCTGGTTCTGAGCTCCAGGGAGCCCTATGCATTATTAATATTTGTGTTCCAATAGTGTAATGGTTCCCCAGTATTATAACTGGGTGGGATTCATCTCACTTGACACTGACTGAAGAAGGAGTCAAGCCTGAGTTAGTTGGTTACCCATTTCTACAGAGAAAGGCAACCTTCCACAAGTGACAGGTACTATCTATCTCAAAATGGTATCATAGGTTGACGTGAACTGCCTCTGCGAGGTACCTGTCCTCTCCATTGAGAGAGCCTCCATACCCTGCTTAAACTTGAAACCTAGGTCAAGATCTAAATATATATGTACCTAATACATCTTGAGGTGCCCCACAGTATCACAGGTCTGAAAGGTGAGAGTCCTCCATCAGTCCTGTGTCTCCAGATCTGCTAGTACATGCATGCATCTTGAATAATCACAGAGCATCTCAACAGGCATTAAATGCCTATGTCTAGGTATCTGACTTACTCTTCAAATTTTTAGGGCACTGCAGTTGAAGGAATTCATCCCTCTCCCCATGTAGCATACAATGAGTCTTACACACAGGCACAATGTTATAGTGCTTGGACAAGAGATGCCGTGAGAACATGCTTTCACATGCAAAAGCATCATTTATTAGAAATTAAAAATACTGAAATATTGGTCATGTAAATAAATAATTTTTGTCAGTCAATATTATGTATATCCATCCTGATACATCACTTGCTTGCCTTGGGTAATAAACTCAGTCATGGTAGTAGGACTAAAGCAATAACTCTGCAGTATACACTCTTAAAATAATTATTATGGTCTGGTTTTATTTTCTTTCCTTTTTAAGAACATGTTCTGTCTGCAAACACACAGCTTGCTCTCTAAACGATTTCTCTCTCTAAAGGAAAAAAAAATCAAATAGTATTGATCTAATTGTGCACTTACTAATGAGTGTCTCAGGAAAGCAAACAATTTGAGAAAAGGAGGTGACATGTTTGTAGTTTAGCCATATCAATTATCATCTTAATTTTGTAAACCTATAGATTGACTTCGAATTGACCATGCAATTTATAAGCTCAGATGAATAGTTACGCAACCAGATCAGCTACCACTCGAAAGAGCAAAAGCAGTCAGCTGACCAGTCACTTAAATTCAAGAATAGATAAATTATAAACCTATCGATTTTGCATAACATTTTAAAATAAATCCCTACAGTGATTTTACTTTGCAACTACATTACAGCCACTCTGTGGTTTGAGCAACTTTGTCGTTTCCTCTGAATTTACATTTACCAATCTAACAAGTTTAAGCTCTCATATCCCTAGCAAAACATCATATTGGGAAGCTCATTCTCTCAGATGGCCTAATTCAGCTCCCATTAAAGTCATTGAAATTACCTTGTTGGCTTAAGTGAAAGCTGAATTATGTACTACACAGAGAACAGCTGTGCAGGATCAGCTCAGAAGTGCATTTACTCCAGTATCCCATTTCTGACAAGAATAAATAAAGTGTGCTTATGGAATAAGTCTAAGAAACAGGGCAAATACAGAATGATACTTTAACTTGGACCCTTGCTACTCCCAGTAATTTGCATTTCAGAGACTTTGTGAGCTGTATGTTGTAATCACTTCACTGTGTTAATAGCTTTTGATGGATCTTTCAATGAAAGTCTTCAATCTGCCTTTGAATCCACTTATACTTTTGACATTCCCAAAGAGTTCCACAACTGAATTATGCCTTTTTTGAAAAAGTACTTCCTTTTGTTTATTTTAAACCTCCTAATGATAATCTCATTTGGTTCTTCCTCATTCTTACATCCTGAAAAATAATGGATAATCAGTCTCTTGTTCAGTATCTCCAAGCAATTTGTAATTTTATGGACATAAATCATATTTTCCTTCTACCAATATTCCTTTTCAACCTGAAGAGTTCCAGTTTATCTAATTACCCTTCACAGGGAGGTCACTGCCCAACCTTATCGTTCTTCTTTGAAGAATTTGTAATTCTAGTTTGTCCTTTTTGAAGTGACACAACCAGAACTATCTGCAGAATTCACGATGCAGGCACACCAGGAACGCATACAGTGACATGATGATGTTTCCTCTCTTATTACCCCTTCCTTTTCTACCACTTCTTTGTTATTCCAATGGTCCTGAGCACTAAGCTGACATTTTGCATAGAACTATTTGCATCCATTTCTCCTGATGGGCGAGAGCTGATTTTTCATGACCATGGTTTAGTGTGAATGTGTACTTAAGGTTGTTACTACCAACATATGTGAATCTGCCTTTTTCAACATTGAATTTTGTCTGACGTCTCATTTTCTTGTCATTTTGTATCATGAAATTCCTTCTGTAACTCTTCTGTATGAGATTTGGGGTTTTTTTGGACTAACATGAAATTTTTGTCATACCAACTGTTTCACTATTCAACCTCACTATTCAGCTCATTATTGAACTCAGTTTCCAAGTCCATTTTGTCTATATGTAATGACAAATCACAACAGAGACTCTTTAGAGAGATGGTTATTGTTCATCAGTGATTAAATCTGTTCATTAGAAAGAACCAGAATTTTGATGTAGTCCTTGAGCTGAGCTTTTACAGTGTCCTAGACTCTTACCTGCCTGTGGAAATGCATCCTCTGAGATGGGTGTGAGTCCCAATTCCTCAAAATTTCCTTCCTCTGATACATCCTCACCCATTCCCTCACCCCATGCAGGTGAATATGACTTCACATTTTTCATTTGGGATTAAATCAGTGCTTACTTCTTTCAGTGACAAGTGTGAGCATTCAGGGATGATGCCCTCCAGCCAGTCCGACCACCCTTGTGCCAAGCCTTTCAAGTGGCCACAGTAGCCCCCGTGGTCCACAGCTGGGACTCTGTTCTCTGCACTGAGCCTGCAGGTTTTAATGCCTCTGAGAGCCCTATTAGTACTGGCCACAGAGCTTGTCTGAGCAAGGCCTTTGACCTGTTCTAGTCTGAGCGGTACATTTCTGGGTTTGTGCAAAACTGTTTCTGGTAACCTTTTTGAGCAAAAGCCTCTCCTGTGCCAGATCTATAAGTGCTCATATGAGTTAGTACACAAGGGTATTAATTTCAGATCAAAACTTGGATTATACAAGAATATTTTCCTTGCATAAGCACAGCCTAAAAGTTACATGCATAGCCAAGGCACAATTTTTATGTGGAACTGTCAAAATAGTTCCTAATAGAGGCCACAGGGAAGCCCACGCAGTAATACAGGTGTGTAAAGGAGAATGGCATGTGTCAGTACAGGGAGTAGTAATCGGGGGTAAGGTGAGGCCTAATCTTGCTGCGTGTGAAGGATTTCTCTGTGTTCCAGGAAGAATTGTGGAGCTGAATCTCTTGAGTTAAGGAGTTGGGGGATAAGCAGTAGGCAAACTCAGTTCTGGGGCTTTCCAAAATATTTTAAAGCTTTGGATAAAGCTATAGATGTGAATACCAAATCATCAAGGAATTTAAATAGAAAAAGATATATGAAAAATAACAGCAACAGAGCTAGCATACCATACATTACTTGGAGAAAAAGCACAGATATATTAGGTGCATCCCTGCAGGGAGCTGTGACAACAACAAAACCCTTGAAGTTAAAATACTATCTAACATGCTTTAATCAAAAGCCATGTGGACCTTTTGGATGCTCTCTTCCATCATTGCTGTGATTAACATCATCTGTTCTTTCTGGCAAGCAAATAAATAGATAACTAAAACATGCTCAGATGCTCTTGCCTGAAATGTGACAAATATGCCTTGCCAGCAGATCAGAAACATCTCTTTCCCAGGGATGGGCCAAAGTTGAAAAGTTGTGAGGTGTTTGGTTGTTTTTTTGGTTTTTTTTTTAGTTTATATATGCATTGATATTTGGGAGTGGTACACTTCTTGAGTAAAAAAATATTGTGTATGTGAATATGTCTCTTCAGCAAGAACTAATACCAAACACATCAGGCTATGTGAATTACTTGATGAGCTGAATGAAATCATCTGCTTTTTTATCCTTTTTTCCTGAAGAAAATGTGATTTACTTAAATGCTGTCCATATTTGTCTGGCAGGCACTTAGGACTTCCTATTAATTTTTTGAAGCCATTAATCAAACTTGACAGAAGGTAGAAGTCTCAGTGATAGCTATAAAGAGAAAATTAATACTTGAGTTAAGTTTTTGTTACAGTTATTATTTGGGTATATAAAGTGGCTATTTTAATGATTAGAATTTTTGCTTCTACTGTTTGGAAGGGTTGTGTGCCTGGATTAAAATGGAAAGTGTTAGAAGTCATAGTTATAATGAAAATATCAAGGTTTAATTGATTTTTGTTATCTGTTTCATTATCTGCTTTAGAATGATATTTAGAGTGCTGTATTAAAAAAAAAAAAATTATTTTTTTTTTCCCAAACAAATCTATCTGTACATAAAGGTGAACATGGAAAGCACATTGCAGCCTGCATGTTCTGTAGTGTCTCTGTGACATTTTTACATCTAATGAACAGCTAGATGTCCCAGGTCTGTTGTAGCATTTCTTCTGGATTAGTTTATCCTTCTCTCCAACAAATTACAAGATTGTACTTGTAGGTGCGAGCAGCAACAGCCACAAAAAAAATGAGAAGAAAAATGTTTCAAATTGGTAAGACTGTAATGGAGCCTGTATTTAAGAACAGCCATTATTAAAGGCTTCCATATACTTTCCGTGTTAGTAATACGGAAATACTGTGAACTGAACACTGTGTTTCCTGGTAAATCAGGACATGTTTTGAATTTCCTTTCATGTAAACTATGAAACACAACTAACATACTACACGTCAGTGAAAAATGCTGTCATTTTCTTGATAGTATGTAACATGATGCATGTGAGTTTATGTTTAAAAAATGAAAACTTTCTTTCAATAGGCTAGATATTGGCATATTTTAAAATGTGTACATCATAATATACTGGTCATTCACATGTTGGTTGCCATTTCAAGAAAAGAGGTCACAATTCTCATGATTTAATTTGTTTCACAAGCTAGACTTCAGACTTCAACTTTCCATGGAGGAAAAGTTAACTAAAGATTGTAGATTATCTACTACTGGTAGTTTTCTTGCAGTCAATGAATTACATAGACCTCTGATTTAATCTACCTTGATAATTCCTATGCCCCTGTATTTCTTCTCTTAAATGTAGCTTCATATCGATAGAAATCCTGAAAGTGTTGTCACTACATGCTTTACACAAGAAAAGCCAATTTATAATTGTAGGATGACTGACTAACATAGCAACAATGAAGAGTGAAGGAGAAAGAGTTTCTTCTAATGATAGGTATGTATGTGGGCTGCCCACAACAATGGAGTACATTAACAGCATAGTTAACAATAACCACTTAATTACTCTGCTTTCACAGGTGTTTTTACAGATGCTTTCACAGCAATACTTTCAGATATCCTTTCAGATAACCTTCATTTTTTTTTAAGATGCTTTTCCTTGAAAGCAAATATTAACTTTTTTCCTTTTTCTCCTCAGAAGCCCACACTGAGGGAAATGACTTTGCTCAATGCCATGAGGGATTAAAAAAAGGAATTTGTTTCATACTAAGAGATAGGACTTTGTTCTAAGGGATGAAGTCAGGAATATACTCCAATGCAAATAAAACGCGATGGAGATAAACAAGGGGAATTCACTCTGTGCTGAGGGAAGGGACTCAGCTTCCCCTACCTTTTTAAATTATAGGTCACACGTAAAATATAGTACTGGGCGGGGGGGAGGGGGCAATTTTTAAGACAAAATCTTCATCTAAAAACTGCTATTGAAAGTTGGCAAGATTGCATTGTGGAGTAAAATCGGGTAAGAGGTCTCAGGTGAAAATTTTGAGCTTAATATTTGGGGTAACTGCAAATAATTCAAAAATTAACATAAGTTTTTTCCAGTGTGTGTGTGGGGAGGAATTTCTCTTCAACGTTTTTTAAACAGAATATTTCAGTCTTTCATATGATTGTTCCCTATTTTTCCAACCTTAATATCAGATAGTCACTTCATGGTTTGGAAATTGGGGGTGGTCTGCATATTTGGAGTTCTCCCTAAGATGTCTGAAGTTATGCTGAAACCAAATGAACGGTTTGCAGACTTATAATGACTTTTCTTTCAAAAACCAGGTAATCATTCCCACCTGAACAGACTTGATAAATTGAACAGATTTAGAGCAGAGATGTGTTTTACTAGTAAAAGAAACAATTCTTTAATATTCTCTCAAATGTAATTGGGAAGAGATGACAATGAGACAATGCTGCCTTATTGCCTACCCCTTTGTGGCTGCAAGTCACCTTGCACAAGTTTGATAAAAGACTGCATGAAATAACTCCTAGGCATATACTACAGTCTGAAAATGGCAGCACGATTAATTTTCATTTTATGAGCATCCTTGCACTCAATTCAGATCCTGTCCTCTGCCTCTGTGCATACATATCTCTTTCATACTCTTTCACTTACTCTCCTTGCTGACTTCTATACTTCTGCCCCTATCTCTGTTCTCTCTATCATAACTTCCCTGAGCTTTTTTCAATTTTTTTTTTCTAAGAGACACAGTGCAATACTGGTTCTCTTCTTGTTCTCTGAAACAGCTGAATTATTTTGACTATGAAATTTCATTGCCCAAAATTCAGCTTGAAAAAGGCACCAGATGTAGAAAACGCAAGCCTGCTTCTTGAAAACTTGAGTTTGAAATCACAAAAAGCATTTTCTGGCACTAAGAAACATCAGGAAATTTTTACTGTGGTCGGCAAAATCTATCTCATCTTTAAGTCCTTCCTTTCTAATGGAGCAGAGTATGCGCATAAAGAAGCGAGAGAAGGGTCAGGTTCAGGTGGTAAAAAAGTGCATCTGTTGGATGACAGACCAAATAACAACCCATTCATTTCACTGCCTGACTAATGCCAGGATTTCACTCAAAATAATTTCAGGCTTGTGATCTGAATTATTTGTATTCATACTGAGTTCAAAGGGAGCTAATGACTCTCAGCCCCTTCCACAAGTGAGTATTAACAAGTAAAGTTGGCCAGGCAGATATAGGACCTACAAGAGAAATCCCTCTAGACAGGGTATCTGATTCTCTGGAGTAGAGAGGTTTGCCTAGGGTTTGGTAGTCTGGAAAACAGCTGTCTTGGAAAGCTGAAAACTGCTTTGTAAGCACAGGTGTTGGGCCAGCCGTGGGGCTTGGAGTTTCTTGACCCTCGCCAGCAGTTGCCCTTAGCTACTGAGGGCTGCCTTCAGGTCCTCTGGATCCTGCTGCACACCTCTCTGGCTCCCACTCCCTGGAACTAAAGAAAGAACAAAACCAGTCCAGCCTCTTCTCCCCAACATCTTCATGGGCCACTTGCTGTGAAAACCCACATCACCAGACGGGACAAGACGCATGCATCTCGCAGAAAAAAGACCAGGTCTGTTGCCTAAGTCTGGGCAGTGTGTTTCGTCATGAGACATCCCTGGTCCGTGCTAGAGCACCACAACCCCATCCCTTTCCGCAGTGCTCAGTGCAGCCACCTGCAACAACAGCCTGGGTGGCACCTGGGGTGACCGCCATGCTCTGCAGGAATGCGTGTCATGGGGCAGGGTGGAGACACAAGGCTTCACTCTCAGGTGTCATGGGTGAGTGCAGCTCAACAGGTCTGATGGATGCAGATGAGTCATTTTGTATATGCACACAAGAAGGCCTTAGATAACACGTGCCTTCTCCACAATATAATTTGTTGGATTAATTACTCTGATGAATTCAGACTATTTTTTTCCTTATATCTAGCAGGAAACATAAGCTATTTTTTGTTCTGGCAAATACCAAGTCATTTTCTTTTGGTGAAGAAAAAAAAAAAGAAAATATTTTAGTTTTGCATGTTCTCCAGTAGCTGAAATTTTGAAAAGTGTTTAGTAGCTTAAATCCCCAAATAGTCTGTCTTATCACTCAGCTGTAAAAGGCAATTTGAAACAGAAAGTTTCATACATTATTTAAAGCCTTGTAGATTTGTTATTTCCTGAAGGCCATTCTAATTTCATGATGCTGTTCTGTTTGCTAGAATTTTCTCAGAATAGCTGTCTTGAAGATTTAGGTTAAAAATAACAAATATATCATACAAATAGTAAAAATGTCAGAAATTGGTAGACGAAATTCAGAGGATCCTTAAATGCTAAAAGCAACGTGGAGGACTGATGCAGTAAAGCAGAGAGATATTTTAATTTCCAGAGACTTCAAAAGTGTTTTTCCCTGGTTTGGGTTACTGATATTATTGTTAAAGTAGTGCCTTGTCAATCAAGTGTTAATTTTTAAAACTTCCTTAGAGAGACCAGTAAGACCATGGCCCTTTATATCTTCACATAACATCTTTTTTCATGAAATCTAATAAGCAACATTCCAGTTATATTCCAGATTTCTGTGAGCGTAATTACTTTTCCCTTAACAAAGCATCTTGGACCTCCCCAGAAGGATGCTGCAGAGGTGGAGAGGTTCGCCTTCATCCTGCAACACAGCAGACCTCTGCACATGGGGCAGGGCGAGAGGGCTCTCATGCTTCTCTGCATGAACAATGCAGATAACCACAGTTACAGGTTGTTCTGCCCAGTGTCATTTCGTATCTAAGATTCTCGTCCTATGTGCAGGGAATTACACGTGGGGTTTTTTTCATGGAAAGTCTCATGCTGAAGTCTTTATAGGATCTAGGCTTGCCTTGTATGAAAGAAAAGAATGCTATCCCCCCTTTATAAGCAGGGCTTCATATACCCCAAGTAACCATAACATAATTAGCAGATCCAGGAAAGGAAGCTAGGAATCATGCTGTCTAATGTACTGTATACACAGTTATAAAAACCAAACCCAAATTTTACTTTGATGCAAGGCAACTGAAAGGCAATACCACCCCTCGGGCCATTGCTGGCTACAAGTGTCAACTTCTTGGAAAACAAGAGGTGTGGTCAGTGCTGCTGTGGTCACCACTGCCACCAGAAAAACACAGCCCATCAAGAACTCCCTGCAGACACCGGGAGTAGTCTGTGATGCAAAAGGGAGCTTCCCAGCATGAGTTCCTGCACCTGCTCGCTATGCCGGGGCTCTTCCTTCCTTCAAAGGCTTCTTTTTGGTCTATATATAGAAGAAATGCAAATGTCTGCTGTGAGGGGGTGGAAGGCACTGCAGAACAGTTGCTTTCCAAAGCTACAGAAGTTAAGGCGCCTGCAGTAATGCACTTGACTCATCCTGTAGTTGGCACTGAGTCAGCATCTTAGGGCAAAAGAGGTATTGCGTGCAGCAAGGTCATATGCAACTAGTGACAATATCAGCCTTACGGTACTAAGAAGCAAGCCTAGCTTATTTTAGTCACTTTAGTAGAATCATTATTGGAAAAGGTTACCCGGGACTAAAGGGATTCCAAACACTCTTCCATTACCAAATTAATGTCATGCAACAGGAAGAGGTTGTAAGCTGAGACGTATTCCTCAACATTGTGCCTGAATCCTGCTCTCGCTGCCATGGCTTGCCTGAATGAAACAAACAGTGATGCTTTGTTGATGCCCTCCAGACGTCCACCACACACCTCCGTGTTGGTGGTGATACCAGACCATGATGAGCATACCAGAGGCAATACGGTCACTGGTGAACTGGCTGTGTGTTCATGCAGGAAGGAAAGGGATCTCCCACCACTTATTCCTGGCACACTACTCTCAGCCTTGCCTTGATGAGGACATTATGGTAGGCATGGATAGGAGAACCCTTATGTCCTCCTTATAGACTCTCTCTTCAGCTGTCACCAGGGGGGTATGAAATTACCTTCAAAGAAAGATTACTATAAGTTTGCTTCCTCTTTCATTCATATCTATATGAATCTGAACTTTTATTTGACTCGTAGCTATACATTGGAAGACTTTTCAAAAGGGCTATCACTATTGGGGAATGTTAATATGCAAACCCCCCAGCTGATGTAGGAGCACACCGCAGACTCTCAGCTCTCCATTCAGCTTAGTTTTATGCAAGGCAACTTGAGTTCAACAGGATTGCTTCACCAGACTACAGGCAGAATCAGACTCTCAATATTATATTTAGAGTGTGCTGGAAATTTTTCACCTGAAAAGATTTTCAACAAAAAACAAGAGCATTATTGATGAAAATGTTTGTGATTATAAACTACATTATGAACAGCCTCTTGAAAGGATTGTTTATTTGTTTTTGCTGGTATCTGTCCAGCTGGCTAGAGAAAAATAAGTATCTTCCAGATTTCCTTTCTATTTTTTTGTCAGTCTTCTGATGAAAAATGTTGAGAGGAAAAATGGCAACGATGCAAAACAAAGCAGCACTGTTTGTTTAGAAAAAATGCCCATTTCTCACTCCTTGAAATTTTAACAGCTCTAATTCTTATGTATACATGAAAGGAAGAGAAGAATTATTCCACTAACTTGTCCCCTTAAGCAGAAAAGCTTGCCCATATGTCTTGCTTGCTCATGCTCTTAGCCATTTTTCACGGTATTGTGCCCATTTACCTCCTTTCTCCACCCCTTCCGTAGCCCCGTGCCATTTGCAGAACGGTTGCAGGTGCTGTTTTTCACTTGCGTTCCCCAGGCTGCTCCCACACCAGGGCGACTGCTTAATGCAGCGTGTTGGCAGGGCTCCACGTGGAGCCCTCACCGAGATTGCTCCCCTCTCTCCCCCTGGGTATATGAATGAGTACAAAATAAACTCAGCAGAAATTTGCATTCAGGCTTACATGGACTGAGCACAGAGTTTGGATGGACTGACCAAACTTATTACAAGTTTTCGCTTTTCTTTTGGTCACAGGTGGAAAGGTTGTCAAATTTTCAGTTTATTCTAGATAAGAAAAGAGCTGGATACAGTTAATGAAAGTCATAGGAGCAGTTCAACTGTGCTGTTAGGTTCAGAGCATGAAAGATCATATATCACTGTAACCTACCTAACCTTCCCTGTACTAAATGACAAACTGCTGGAAATAGCCTTTGGGTCAGGTCTCACATTCACTAAAATACTCGTCCTTCAGCTGAGGACTCTGTTGAACTCATATATCATTCAGCATCTTAAATCACACAGACTTGCATAAATGCTAAATACTAATTAAGATTAAAAAAAAATAGTGAAAGATAAACTCCATGAAACAGGTCAAATCAAGGCTTAATTATATTTAGAATTTATCTTTTTAGGTGACCTTAGGAAGATATAAGATTTCCATTTTCTAAGAGTTTATTAGGTTGCTACTGTACTACATGCTGCAACTCATACCACCCTCAGAAGCCATTCAGACTACAGCTTGTGCTCATCCAGAAATGGATTTCCACTTAACCACTTCAAGAATCAGGACATGGTAACATGACTGAGCTTAGAGGGGCTTGGCTGGTGCTGAGAAACTTTTCAAATTTTCCTTGCGTAGAGTCATGTTTTAACCCTGGCCGGCAACTAAGCCTCACACATCTGCTCACTCACTCTCCCCCGCAGCAGGATGCGGGGAGACAATCAGAAGAGTAAAAGTGAGAAAACTCATGGGCTGAGATAAAGACAGTTTAATAGGTAAAGCAAAAGCCATGTACACAACCAAAGCAAAACAAGGAATTCATTCACCTCTTCCCATGGGCAGGCAGGTGTTCAGCCATCTCCAGGAAAGCAGGGCTCCATCATGTGGGATGGTTACTTGGGAAGACAAACGCCATCACTCCAAACGACGCTGTCCTCTTCCTTCCTCTTCCCCCTCTGAGCATGACGTCATATGGTGTGGAATATCCCTTTGGTCAGTTGGGGTCAGCTGTCCCAGTTGTGTTCCCTCCCAACTTCTCGTGCATCCCCAGTCTACTTGCTGGTGGAATGGGGTGAGAAGTAGAAAAGGCCTTAGCTCTGTGTAAGCACTACTTGGCAACAACTAAAACATCAGCGTGTTATCAACTTTATTCTCACACTAAATCCAAAACACAGCACTATACCAGCTGCTAGGAAGAAAATTAACTCTATCACAGCTGAAACCAGGACACATACTTTGATTAATGGGTCTCAATGAGCAGTTCTTAAAAGGTTTTATTTCAAAGGTTTTACTTCACATACGGGGCATCATTTGCTGGAAAAATGTTGTTCTTGAAACATTTCAAGGACTGATATTAAAATGCATTTCGGAATAAAGCGGGAACTATAGGTGGTGGCTTGTGCAGTTAGGTGCACAATGAAGTTAGTAATTATTACTTAAGCACTGCTCAATGCATGCAAAATGCTTTCTGAGCACTGTTTCTGCCCTGAGGAACAAACACGCTAAGAGGAGACAGCTAAATAGTCAGCAGACACTGAAAAAGGGAAGACAAGAGACAATTTATATATCAAATCAGCTACTTCCCTGCAAGTAGCACGGTAGAAGTGTTGCAGTTTTTTATGTGGCAGAAGGCAGGAAAGTAGCAGATATGCTCAGGGAGGTCGGGCAGTGAATATAGAGCTTTTAGGTGATGGAGAAGCTGACAAATTGGCTGCTTTGATGTGAATTGAATTGCACTGGGGTTTTCAGAACTGAGCAACACGACTTTGTGTAGGGCACATGGTATAAATAATGAAAAAGAGAAGAAGACATGGTACTGAGTCATATGTTTTGAGATAAGATACGAGTTGCTGGCAGGGAGATGCAGGACCTATTCTGAGCACAAGTGCAGAGGACAGGACTCTCAGACGAGAGGTGACGAGGGAGGGGAGAAGGAGGTAACGGTGCAGGAGGTCAAGAGCAGTTGCATACATGTGACAAGCACTTCTGCATTTCAAAATGTGATGTTAGCACAGCAAACATATTTGAAAATAACAATATAAACAAGTTTGTTCCTGCCCTCTCCCCATTCCTAAAAATAGGACACTAAGGGCAGCACGGCACTACCTCAATTTACTGTCTGTCATATTCCCTTCTGCACCTGGGCTGCTGCAAGTGTGTTATTACTGCTGGCCTCTGAGTCTAATTCAGCAGCTCCCGATGCAGAGGTGTAACCCCCTCCATCAGCTGAGCTACGGCGTGTGCTGTGCTGTCGTAGTTCGCAGTTGTGAGGTAGTCCCTAGGAAACTATTACCAGCCGCTGGAATTTAGAGAAGGTCCAAAGCTGCTTTGAATTA
The DNA here is from genome assembly GCF_011004875.1 of Balearica regulorum gibbericeps. Lineage (NCBI taxonomy): Eukaryota > Metazoa > Chordata > Aves > Gruiformes > Gruidae > Balearica > Balearica regulorum. The sequence goes on along the minus strand of NC_046186.1, from coordinate 53,549,605 downwards.
CACCCTAGGAATGATTAATGCAGGCACATAGTACAAACTGAGCTTCTGTAAACTGCAGGGCAATATTGTGCAAGGCAAGGAAGGAAAGAGTCCGGGGTAATTTTTCCCCTCTATTGTTTAAAATGTCACAATATATCTACAGTTTTTTAAATTACAGATAAAGGAATTCAGACAGAACTATGTTTCTTAGGTGTTTGATATGTCTTCTGATTAGTCTTTGTTGGAATTATCTGTACTGCAGAATAGTTATCTATACACAATTCCTAGTATTAGCATTATAACCTAATCACATCTATATAGCTTTCTGTCTGACTTTTTTAATTGGTTCTGTAATAGCCTCAGTGTAAAAACAGTAACATGAAGTGATTAGTCATTCATTATTTTCCCTGTCCCTGAGTCAAAAGAAAAGAGATGAGCTAATCAAATCCATACCACTACCCAGTCTTTTCCAGAAGTAGCTAGAAGTTGCTTTTACAGGGCAGAAAATCACTTCAATTCTTTCCCCAAATGACTGCACAAAATTCAATGTGGAGCTCCTACAATATCTTCCTTGAAACCACTGTGGGTTTATTTACATCAGAGAGAGAATTCATGTAATTGGGTGTAAGTCAAAGCCTTATTTAACAAAAAGGAGAAGCATATTCCTTTTATGCCCAGCATCATCTTATCAACAGGAAATTTTTCACTAGATTAATAAATTATTATGGCTAAACAGCTAGTTCTGTATCTTGAGACAGAAAAAAAAGAGGCTATATGTAAAGTCTGTTGTTTCATATTCTTCATTTAATATGCAATTTTATACATATGTATAATACGTAGTTATATGCAATGCAGAAAAATGTATGAGTATAGTATACATACTTATGACAATATTTCATCTTATATATGACCTGTACACTGTGACAATATTGGGTTTTGTTAAGCATCATTTAAAGGTAGAGGTGACCACTATTACAGTTTAATATTATTAAAGGTATAGATGTCACTATTTAATTTACTAGCGCATATGTAGCCAATGCACTCAGTACAACAGATCTTGTTATGTTAATCACTTTACATAGCTAGAGAAAGTCCCTAACTTGAACAGTTTGAATCTAATTAGATGAGATGGAGAAAGGAAATATTTTAGGATATGGTGCTGAGGCACAGATATACTTAATCACCCAATCAGTTGATAGTCATTAGGCAAAGGGGAAACTGGTCTTGGATGTCTTGAGTCCTAATGAAGTATCTTAAATTCAATGACCATCCTTCCCTGCTAATGTCCATCATATTCTGTTATTTCCCTTTTTATCTTATTTTATACAGTGCTGTACTTCCTTTTTCAACCACAGTATATAATGGTCAAAGATAATATTGGTGCCAGAGGATAAAACTTCCATTAACAAGCTGATGATGTCAGATGCTGTTACCAATTTATTTATTTAAAACTACAGATCTGTCAACAGAAAACTGAAAGGGAACTTATATTTCCCTTAGTCATCCCCAACAACTAAGCCAAGGGCATCAAGCCGGACTGATGTTACACAAAGGCTAAAGAGCTGTTGCTTGGTGTCTTCACGGCCCCAGTGCTCTGCAAGTTTGTCTTTTGTGAGATCCCTCCCAATGGTCTGCTCCATCTCCCCCGTCCTGTTGGTCTCTGGATGTGCACTGGAGAGGTGCTCTTGGGCACCAGGACCAAGGAAGAGGCTTTGCAGCGTTCTCCTTGGCCCAGAACAGCACCGCCACAAGCCTTTCACAGTCCTGCCCTGCTGAATAGCTGCCTTCTGACATGGGATTTACTTGGACTCAGCACGGTCAGTCAGAGTATCTAGCTAGGCTCCAAAAATCATGATATTGCTAAAATATATTGAAAAAAAATTGGCTTTCTATCATCCTTGAGCTTAGCTTTTGACAACACTTCAATAATGTTTGCAAGCTGTTCTCCGTGGCCATTAAAGCTGGTTAATTGGCTGCTGATACATTGAGTGGGTTTCTTTTATTTTGTTTCCCCTCTTTAATCACATAGATCTATGAAATGAAGCTTTATTAAAAAAAAAAAATAATCACTGATTATTATCAGATGCACCATAAAAAAATGAAGGTTGGATATACAGAGAAAAAATAGCCCTCACTGAGAGCAACACAAATTTTATGGTTGTAAAGGCAGCAGGTGTGATTCAAATGGAGCTGTACCTTCAAGAATATCTTTTTTCCTGTAGAATTTATGACAGAAAGACCTTATTTCCCAGCTATGTTTTAGCAAATACCATTAATCTGTTCCATCCAAATGGGCACAATACTAACAGATCAGAACAAGGTTTCCATGTCCTGTTATTAAAACACCTTTTTTCTCCCTTGTCTGCACATCTTCTGTCATTTCAACTAGTAACATTTGGCATTTTTTAAAGCTAGAGACTACAGCATGCAAATTTTTCACTGTGATTTCAATGTCCAGTTAATGTAACCAAGTCATGTCAGGAAGTACAGGGGAAAATAATTACAAAGGGAAGGAGGGGCGCAAAAGAAAAAAGGTGGGCAGTAAGTGGGAACGTGAAGACTGAAAGGAGAAAACAGAATACCTGCCTTGTCATTGTATTAGCTAGTCAAAACTCTGCTACATTATTTTCTAGTAAGATATATTTTTTTAAAGATGTGCCATTTTTAAATGACATGAGAGATTAAGAGGAAAATAGCACAGGTTGAAATCTTTGAGCAGTAATTCAGCAGAGCTATTTACTTAAAAACTAAATGTAGGAGCCCTTTTCATACGTTCCGAAGTACTGCTATCTGCTAAAAAATATTATTAAATATCCAGATTAAATTATACCCTTGCAACAGAACTTGTTATGAAATAGGAATGAAGTGTCTCCAGAATTCAACAGAAGCAGATATAATTTTCTAAGCAAATATTTTTTAAATATATACAAATCTTTATTTACATATGTGTGTATCTGAAGTCCTTTGTGACCTCCATAGTTTTCACAGAGAAAAAACTCTAGGAATTTGACCTATTACAAATCCTAATCTCACTGTCCCACCGCAGGCTAGTTTATCAAAACATTCTTCCTAGGAAACAGCTGTCTCCTGAAAATTAAAAGCTGTGGACTACGTTCTGCACTCGCACACATGAGTCCAGTTACCTTTAGGGTGGGCTGCAAGACAAGCATAGCGGGGGACTCACTGAGATCCTGACCACAGTGGGACGGTGGAGCATTTGCTCTGACAGAGAGGGACAGAGCCTTAAAGAACACACAAAGGAGGACAGTAGAAACTGGCTATATCTGATTTATCTACAGCAAATTTCCAAATTCTGGCCCCAGTTGCAATGTCAGGAGCTGAGGGAAACAGAAATGGCAGACACTCTTGTAGAAAAACATCATGGTAAGTCCATTTGGAGGAGCTGTTTTCCCTGCAAGAAGTAAAAGAAAGCAGCACCCTTGTGCACGGAGGGAAAAGCGAGATACAAAGCTACAGAGCCCAGGGTGGTGCCAGCGGAGCTCCTTCTGCTGGCTCGGCCTGCTCACGCTCTGCTCTTGATCATAAAGGCTGTCAAGAGAAATGGGGGCTGCTGCTGCTGCTGCACAGTGCCGGCAGCGCCGTGGCTCTGGAGCTGGTGTGCTTCTGGGCGCCTGCCCAAACAGCCTCCGCTCAGCAGCCTCTGCAGCATTTTATCCTGACGGCCGCGCACACCTCGGTCCCTGCTACTCGTATCTGGTAGTTCGGTACTTTCAGGGTAATGAGTTTGGTTGGCAAGGTTTAATATCAATATGAAGGGAACAATGCCTCATTTATATCCTTCTACAGACAGGGACCATGTCTCCCAGGACCCGCACACCCTCAATTTTCCCACTCCAAGACCAGCTTTGTTGGGGAGAGAAAAGAAAGCTTCTGGCTGGGAAGAACTGTTTTGCAGCATCCTAGCCTTGTGAGGAAGCCTTGCAAGGGTTGAAGCCAAAGCAACTGAGAGAGCAGGCAGCACTGGTGGGAGCACTGGGCTCCATGGAGCAGAACAGCCTCAGGCACACAAGTTCCACGGGCTGCACCTACACCAGTAAGACAATGCCAAGATATGGGCTCAAACACTATCCTATGGTTGTTCACTAATTGCTAGCGTACTCCCTGACACACACTTGGGTTCATGCCAGCTAGCACTCCCTAAGCCAGTGCTCCAGCACCATTCAGGAGGCGGTAAGCAAAATAGATGAGGTCACCGTTATTTAAAGAGTATTTAGCTGTCTGGGTGCAAACTGCTTCTAAGGCCAGAGAGCAGGCCATGGACTGCTTTATATACTAGTTCAAATGGAGTGAGGGACACCACAATAGCGATGACATTTCATTGCTTTAACATCTTTAGGTACCATGTACGTTCAGGTACTACTACTACATGGTGGAATATCTGCCTTTAACGTGAAGGAATTGTGCATCCAGCCACACGAGTGGTTGTGCATGGGACTGCTATGGATATGCTGGGAGAAATGCTCATGTTAGGACAACTAAGCATGTGCACCTTATAGTGGAAAATCCGTCTTTCTCATCTTGTACCTCTAGAGGGCTATTTAATATGTTTTTTAGCAGTGTAAAGATGCAATATTGTGCTCACTAATTCTTAGGACTGCTTGCGGCAGGAAAAGTGTTCTCCTAAGATCTTACTCCTGAGAAGCATAAGGGAAATAAAGCCATTGTTATCAGTGCCTGGACTCTGAGGAGATTGCATTGCAATTTTTTCACTACTCTGCAGAGATCTGTTCATCAGCATCACAATTCAGTTAATTTAAAAAAAAACTTCCTTTCTGCATAAAAGTAGGTTAAAATATTTCCTTAATATGTTCCCCTTATAGATGTTTACATTACTGGGTAGTCATATCTGCTATTCTTATTTTCCTTTGTAAGCTTTACTTGAGATAAAAGGACATAGATATCTCAGTAGACACCGGATATGCAACATTCATTTGTACCTTTGCGTCTACTTATCTATTTGTGTCCCTACATATAACATTCGTATAACCCTGTTTACGTGTCCGGGCCAGGACTACAAAAATAAATAGGCAGGCATTTGCTTGGCTTTTCAAAAGGAGATCTCTCCTGTCCGCCTTTTCCATGCACAAGGCAGCAATGTCTCAGTGGAGGCCCACGCTGCTCACAGGCGGAGCAAGGGAAGCTGCTGACTAGCAGGAGTGCTGCTAGGCTCCTGCGAGCGTGCACCTCTGAGCAGCAAAGGACGGCAGCCTTTCTCCTGCCCCAGGATGCTATGTGCCAAACACAGCTTGTGGGTAGCTGAGGCTGACCCTGACACATGGGGCCACAAAGCAGGGAAGGGGCCACAGCACTGCGAAAAGGAGACATGCCAGCCTGGAACAGAGGCAGACGTCAGTGATGGCAACAAAACACTCAAGCCAATACAGCTGTCAAATGTCCAAAATTAGCTAAGCCTTAAACCCAGGTTTAACCCAAAAGCCTTACCTCTCCGAATCTTTCAAACCTCTAGCAGTCTAGCCTAGCCAGTGCCCATGGCTTCACACAAAATACTCCTGTTTCTAACACCAATATAACACAGTGTACTCAACTGCAAAAGTTTGAAAGGTCAGATTTGTTTAATAATAGTAAAGACAGGAAAAAGAGGATGCTCCCCAAAACCTTTTCTTCTAGCTGTCACTTGATTGCCTTTGGAGTTTGTGGTCTCAGGATCTGAGTTGTTGAAATTCTGAACTTCAGACAAAGCCAAACCAGAGAAGTCATGAAGAGGGTTTTGTCCTGGGTTCTCTCACGTTCCCGCTGAGGCCAGAAGGGTTCAGCTCTGGGGAGGTATCAGTTCGATCCACATTCACATTTGTACTGGGATCAGACTGATTGAGACAGGGTGATTTTTTTTTTCAGTTGCATTTCACCATTGATAAATGCAAAATCTGATCTGATTAATGACCAGTGTGTTGCAAGCCCCAACTAACTCAGGAATAAATGATTAGCCAATGGAGCTTGCTGTCAAAAGAAATGATTGAGGACTTGAACTGAATAGGATTAAATACATTTGACACCAGAATTTTAAAGCATGTAAGCAGAAAAGTACCGTGTACTGAGCATAAACAAATCACTGACTGGGAGGGTTAGGAGCTAACTTCCCCATTAAGAAGGTTCTTCTACAAATGTACACTTTGATTATATTTCGCTATGTTGTTTCTTATTTATTTTGTACCATTCGGTTCCAGGGAGAGGGAGAAGGAGTATAAAGGAAAAAGCCAGCATACTTTGGACTCCATTGGAAACTGCTAGGAATAACTTGCTGTGATTCCCTCAGTACAGAGGGAAATAATAGTCCTGAAAATAGGGGTACGACCCTTCATGCCCAGAGGCAGCAGAACAAGCACTGAGTTAGGCACACCTTGTGGAGGGGCAAGGGCGTCAGGGAGCAGGAGATACCAGAGGCAGGTTGTACGGGGCAGTTTGATGGCAAACTCTGAGATCTCTAATGATGTCATCAGTTTTGATAATCCTAATTCATGTGTACCTGTACAGATTTGTTGCTTAACAATTATTAAGCTTTTGTGCATATAAACAGGTGTAAAAAACCCCAAATTACTAAGAAAACAAATTGATGTAATTTTGCGTGTGCATGCACGCGCATGCGTGTGTGTGTGTTACATAAGCCTTTAATCTTTCATTTCAGGAAATGTGATGTGAAAGAACCGCACAACCTATAGTGCAGTATTGTATTGGAAATCGGCCTAAGTACAGCATTGGGTCTGGTCATTGGCGATATTGTGCCAAATACATTATGTCAAATGTTTTATACCGAACTCATTCCAAAAGTTGTGCCAGACACAGAAATCATCTGCCTTCGTGCTTGATCATAAGACATTAAAAAAATGTAATACTTGAATCCTGGAAGTAAATCCTGGAATTGCAACCCCAAGAGAGAATTTTCTTTTGCAGATTGCATGCCAGGCTTTTTCTGAATTATTATCACAGATGGTGAAAAATTCCCATGGCCTTATCCTCATGTTCTTTTTCATTCCAAATGGAGTCCTTTGTGAAATACCAGCATGACTGCATATGTTTGAACTCTGACTGTCCACTTAAACGTATGCTGCACTTCAGTGGTGTGGTCTCCGGGAGAGAGTGTTAGGCTCTGTTTCAGGAGGTTTAGAACAATTTATTTTCACCCCAAGGCCACTGAAACCTTGGCTAATATTATCTCTGCTAGACTATACCACTAAACTAGAACAGTCAGAGCTGAAACACAGTCCGTCATGCTGTGCTTAATCCAATAGAGCTGCAAGCTTCAAAAGTCAATTCTGGTCTCTCCCTGTCCTCTACACCCAGGTCCATGTGCCCGTCACTTCCCTCAGCTCTCCCCAGTGATCTTTCAGCTGCAGAGTTAGCGGGATCTGCTCACTGATCCAGTGGAAAATGATGTGTGGCTGGCTCTGCGATCTCTTGGTCATTTGTCTGATGGATGACCTCAGACAAAATGCTGCAGCTCCCGCTCCCTCCCACTTATGCCTCGATAAAATGGGGAAATGATAGTAGTGAGGTCCCTGTAATTAGTTTCTATCCTGGTGAAAGATCTTCAATGACAGTCTATTTCTCAGCAATTAGGGTGAGCCTATTTAACTGACAGGAAAGCCAAATTTAAAATTACTCAGGTGATCTTATATCTTAGACCTCAGGTTTTCTTATGTTTGCATCAACAGCCATATAATGCCCATTTGCTACTTTGTGTAATAGGTATTCAGAACCAAATTTGAATGTACATACTATCAGAGATATATAAAAGAAATCACAGGAGTTGAGGGTATTCTTAGAGTGGGTGTGAAATTTTATATCTGCTATAAGTTTGGGATGAAAGTACTGCTCACATTTTGCAGCTAAGTAGTGGATGAATTTCAGAAGGAGCATGGGGGAGAGCTTGGCAGAGCGGGTGCAACCTTTCTGGTGTGCCCACTGTTTGTCACCTGATAGGGGCAGAGCTGGCAGCCCAGCGGTCCTGCCCTCATCCCTCACCCTCCCGCCGCTGCCGCTGGCCGCTCTAGTTGCGCACTGCCTGCATTTGTGACCACTGGGTGATAGCCCATCACCCTGTATGGGGTAATTTACCTCGAGTCCTCTTGGTGGAGCAGTATAAAACAGCTGGAGTGTGCTTACGGACTTGGCATTTAATGGGCATTTTGGTGAGTAGCAGTACAAGCCTTATGTATCGGGTACTGGTACACGGTGTACAAGCCGTACTGAAATGGATACGTTCCACAGGCAATATGATTTTATGCTTCCTAATTAAGCAATTAATTTGAGTTTTGCCTACTATTTTGCAAATGTCAGGGGACAAAGTTGGGAACAAGTGCATGCTGTATTTGCATCAGGAATTGAGCGCTAAAGGATTGTGCAAAAACGATAGTATGCAGAGTTGATTTCCAGATTAATGTTTGGATGCATTTAAATGGATAGTTATTTTTACTTTTTTCTTCACTGATTTGATATAAACTGGTTTGAAACACCCTAACAGAATAAGAATACAGATTTAAAGGAAGTCTTGGCTGACTGCTCTCTTTGAGTGTCCTTGAAAGTCCTTCTTTATTCGTGTTACGACTCTGTTCTTTTCCACTGGTAGACACATGTTGTCCTGTAACTCTAAACTCATAAGAGACAAATGTCAAGAAAACTTGGATGGTTAAATAACAACTGATTTGCATGGTCTGAGACTGACAGGTGTTTCATAGAGTTTGGGCCAGCCTATGGAAATTTTGAAAACTTAATGACCAACAAAATCTGTCTCAACTAAAAACTGCTCAGTGTGTTCCATCCAAATGATACTAATTTTATCCACTGAAAACAGAGTCTTGAATAAACATTGGTTCATTCACAGAAAAGAAACCAACTCTTTTGCTCAATAAAGTGAGAGGAAACTTGTTTAGTATGAACATGTACTCATTTACAATATATTATTTTATTATTACATGTATGTATGTATGTAGATAATTATAGGCCTAATCCAGAAAACCCTAGAGAGGGATGGTCAACATTATTCTGGGTGTTACATCAGTTCTGCACCACTGAGGAATCCACTTTATTTAAGGAGACTCCCCAGGAAAGCAATGAAGAGAGTCAACAAACTGCTTTACACAAGTGGGAAGACTCTGGTCATGCATGTCTAAAATGTGCCATAGAAAAAGATGTGATTGCCCATTTCATGGCCTGTTGGACTTCACACGGAATCTGCTTCTAGCAAAGAACATTTCTAAGGTATTGCATGCAGTAAATTAATCCCCTAGGCTCTTGTTTTCAATGTTGCATGTACTTCTTTAGTGTGAAAACTTCTGTGGAAGCTTCATGAGCTAAAAATTCTCTGAGGTGAAGTGCTGAGACTCTAGGAAACAAAACTGGTAATGTTGTACCTCTGGGCATCTGTACTCCCGCTCTTCTATATTCAAAAATCAATGTATGACAAAGATGTGGTTTTAGAAGACCTGCTGTATGGAAGTGGCTATTGAAATGATGTTAATGTCATCGGAGGCAAACTGGCATTCTCTTCAGAGATCTGTAGAGAGTTGAATTGAAACTAAGCAGTTACTGAACCCAGTGGAATTCGGAAAAACTACCTGGTTCCTACATCTCCCATGTAAACCTAAGACTGAAGGAAAAGCTGCAGTTTACTGAGGAGGCTTATTCAACAAAAATAACTGAGGCGATACAGATGCCTTCATCATGCAAATGAAAACATGTAATAGCAGCAAGTGCACCTGCAGTGTGATAAAGTATCTGGTGTGTATGTGGAAGCAGCTCCACAGGCTGTGTACTGTGCGTTTTGAAACTAAATCTTTCTTACTCCTATTGACTTCTTGCCCTCTGGTACATTGAGTTGGCTGCTTGAGACGCTTTCACTAAGTACAAAGTCAATTGACTCTAAGTGGTGATGAAGAAAACATCGTGTGATTAATATTACAGTTCAAGCTCTTCTGATCAGTCACAGAAAGAGCAGTCAAATAAACCCAACTTCATTTCAAAGAATCACACACTGTTAGTGGTGGAGAGTCTGCCTGGAGCCCAAAGGGAAAAACAAGCCACTTGAGGGAAATCTCTCTTCTTTTACATAGAACAAACTAGTTGAGCAGTGTTAAAAGCTGCGTATTGATTTGTGCCTGGACTGAAAGCCATGCAGTGATGTAAATGAAAATGTGTCAAGAGTCAATATTGATTTTTTTTTCTTTTTCTTCTTCTCTTTTTTTAAAGCAAGGCCACCCCCTTGGGAAATACTGTTCACTATACTGCTAGGCTTGTCAGTGAGTGAAGTAAGACCCTTTTCCACAAGACTACATATGTCCAGACATCAAATTTCCTTCTTTTACTGAGGTAATATGGACAGCATACAGAGAGCAGCAATGGAGACAAAATTTCTTTTTTGAGAAAATTGTTAGGTGAAGAAAAAGAAATGGCAAGAGAAGAAATCAAATGTTAGAGAAGATAAATTTGCTGGGCTGAGCTTGCAGTCTAATACTTGCAGAGTAAACCAATTTTTTAAAAAAATCTTTGCTTGCAATAAATTTGTGTAACAATATAAATTATACTCTGCAAGAGCCAAGGACAAGGAAAGGGTAGAAAGGGAGTCCTGCTGTCCCTAGAGAGATGTGCACTCAGCTGGAGTAGACCTGGTGAGAGTTTCCCTCAGAAATATGGAGGCCCCAGCGAGAGGCCCTGCAACAGTCTCTCTGATGAGTGAAGGCTAGCAGAAGAGAAATGGGTGATCTCTGAAGGGTAATCCAAATATCTTATTTGCTGAGTTTGCATCATATTCAGATAGGGATATACAAAGCAGTTTAGGAAAATACAGCTAGCAGTTGCCTATTTTTGCCCTGAAGAATCAGATGCAAACTGCAATAACCAGTGTTCTCAAAATAAATGATATAGCTTTTCCTATTAGATAGCAAACTGCAAGCAGACTCTTTTAACCAAAATTTCTACCTTGCTACCTCTTAACAAGTAATATTCTTCCAGTTCTTTGACAAAGATTCCTTCTCATAGACAAAATAAGCTCTTATCAATCTGTGCCATCAAATTTGGCAACTGATCATCTACATCTCACTTAGAGGTGACAACAGGATGGGGCAGACAGGCTATTGCAGCTCCGATCTTCTAAGAATGAACCAAGGCCAACAAGGAAGGGTTGTATTTAGTGCGGAGGCAGCCTTGTGAGAGATGCTTTTTACTTTATTGGCTCTTCTTAAGGCTTTGGATACTTCCATAGCTCCCAGTTTTGCCTCTTGGATGGAAGAAACACTGCTCCATCTACGGTGGTGGCTTCCTTCTCTCCATTCATCCATCTCTACCGGCCTCTCTCCATGAAAGAAAAACATTTCTCCTGACTCTGTATCTGCCACCAAGAAATATCCTCACCTCAATTGTAGTTTTCCCAGAGTGACAAAAGACCTATTTCAAACTGAAAATAAATAAATGCAGAAATGAAATTCTAAATTGTGTAGTGACCAAGTACCACTGCAGTAAACTGGCAATCTTCCAGCTACTGGCAGAAAATGGTGTCCCAAAGTAGGAAAATGCTGTGGCAAATCAAAAGTGCAACCCCAAATGTTTTAAGTGTGTGGAAATACTCCTATCGATTTCATGTTGATGAGGTTTCAGGTTCCAGCTGATTAAAATAAAAGTTCAGTTTTAAGACTCCAGCAAATTTAATTTGGCCTTCTAATAGAAGGCTGCAACTGAGTTATAAATGGTTGCCCGGCTATTTGGGCTGCTGAACTGAAAGTAGCTGAATGAGGGATGTACACATGGCTCCCTTTTTATTTATCACCATCTCAGTCAGATTTTTGACCCTTTTATCTTCTTTTTCTTTTTTTAAGAACTTTTTGTTGCCAAACAGAATGAGAACCATAAACGTAGCAACTTTTTTTTTAAAGAGAAGAAACATGAGGATAATAACAGCTTCTGCACAAACTAGAAGTATTTTGTCACAAATCAGGGAAGGAATGCAATATTGAGGTTTTTCGTGCATTCCGCCTGGTTTGTCAGGCAGGTTGCTTTCAATTTTGCATTATAACCACTCAGACTTAGTATTATTAAAATTCAGGCAGAGGGAGACAGAAGAAGATATAATATTATTCCACTGCTATTTTCTGTACATAATGTGCAGAGATCTTCACTCAGTGGAATTCTACAATAAAAGAAATTAACAAGAAATATGAAAGGCAAAACACTTATGAATTGGATGCATTTTATAAATCTGTTTTAAAAATGTATGAATGGGAATGATCTGACATTAACTACTTTCTAAACACTTTGCTCGTCTCATAATAATGTTCTTTGCATAAATGATTTTCTTTTGTCAACACCACAATTTCCAGTGCTGTCTCATACTTTTCTGGGAACAATAACTGAAAATAATTTAAGTGATTTCAGCCAGCTTTGGAAACACCTATTTCTTCTGTACATCTTAAGAACTGAACAGAAGAAGGGCTGCGGGTTAGACCCACTTAGATACTCGGGAATGTAGAAGATAGGTACTGACATGTAGAAGATTTAACTAATATCTCCTGGAGTCCTCAATCCTGGGTGTGGTGCTCCACTGCACAGGAAGCCACCTGAACTAACCAGGAATGAAATGAAGGGGAAAGAAGCATCTGCCTCTGGCCAGACAGACATCTCCTTTCTCTTGATACTCTTGGCCGCAAACTCTGCCCTACAGCTAGGTGTCAAAGCCTTCTTTCTGTATTTGATGAAGCAGACACAATGATATTTCACATTTTTCCTTGATATTTCTTTCATCCATTCATTCGTTCATTGACTTGCTGTGAATAGAGACTTGTGATTAATTATTTGTTCTGGAACAGGGACTTGAATCTTGATAACCCAGCTGAGTGACCTAGCTGTTGGCAATAATTAATCCTGTAACACTTAAAACCAGCATGTTCTGAAGGCACTTCTGTGATGTAGCATGGCTAGAAAAATGGGTGGAGAATTGCCTTGGTTGAGAATTCAGCCTTAGGGACTCAAGAGCTGTGATTTGTGCTAGGACTTTTACCTGAGGTGCCATCACTTCTCTTTAAGCCTACCCAAAAAGATCTAGTATCTCCACCCCACAGGAAGAGAAGCCAATCTAACACAGCATAAAAGCAACACAGTTGTAGCTGACTCCTGAGCTTTCTGAGATGCTGTTTGACTTTTGCGGGTACCAGCCAGGCAGTGATCTGACCAGATGATGACCTAGTGGACACTCAGTACCAGAAGCTGCCCCAGTGCAGACAGAAGCTGCATCAAACGAGGGAAGACCTCCTTTCCTGGAAGTCCTCTTGCTGCACCTAACCTGTCTTGCTGCACCTAACCAGTCACCTGGAAGTTGAGGGCTCACACGCTTCACCAGCCAGGGTGGAGGGAAGGGCTCAGTTCCATGTTTCAATCAGAGCAGTCACTGGTTTAAATAACAAGTAGTCTTTGAAGCAAAGAGCAGAAAACAGGTCTCTTTCCCAGCTGAGTGCCCTAATTGCTGCCCTGTGGTCATGCTGTGTCCTGCTCTCTGGCCCAAGGAATCCTTAATTATTTAATGTAAAGTACAACGGCTTTCTTAGGAGCAGCACGGAGTGCTCTGTCCGTCTCTGTCTCGGGGTATTCACGTATGCATGTGCATACATAAAGTCCATTGATGGAGAGGTTGCAATTCTCTTGGGAGGTGAGATATGTGAGTTTGAATCCTCTTAGGCTGGAGGGCAATGGAGGATTAATTTTCTTATACTAGAAGAAGGTTTTAATGGGGGGCTTGAAGGAGGATAGTAGAGTGACCTTGGGAAAGTTGTATGCCTGGTAGTATTTGGTTGAATACTAAATCGTTGAAGGGGACAGAGGATGATAGGTAGGGGAAAAGAGGCAAATTAATTTATCTCAAAACTGTATTGGTTAAATTAATCATTTAAATGATCCGATCTGGATTCTTTATAAGATGCACACTTTTACGTGGAAGTCAATTGTCTTTTTTACAGATGAAATGCTTTGAAGTCAGTATAATGATATGTCCCATTTCTCAGCACAGGACACAGAGGGTAGACATGATAACAGCTTATCTGTTTTTATTTTAAAAGGAATCTATTTGAAATATCTTCAAGATTAAAAAAAAAGAAATAATAATATGGATGAAATAGCAGCTGTCTGAGAAAACTGTCGAAGAGCTCCACTTTCTCTGAGAAATCTTTATAAAAAACACAAACAATTGTGTTGTTTAATGTTTTCTTTGCTTGTTCAGGTGTTACATTCAGGAGTGAATTCAGAGTGTAAAAGAAGAGGCTGTGCCTGAGTTTCATAAAACGACATGATATGTGACTCACAGTTTAGAGAAAAGAGAAGGGAGAAAAAGCATTACTCATTTTTCTCTCACCCTACTCTTTAACCCTCTTTTAACACTTGCCTTATTTCAAGAACATGCTTCTGTCCTCTTTAATCCAATGCAGAGTCTTTAATCGCTTACCCCTGGAAGAGGGAAGAGTCTGACTGAGTTTCATTTGCTTTGGGGGGTGTGACGGAGTGGCAAGAGGGAAAGCAGAGGTTTGTGTTTTGTTTGGAAGAAAAGGAGACAGACATGGGGAAGGAAATATTATGTGAATAGCAAAAAAAGATTATGCATTCAAAAGCCTTTCAGAAATCCAAGCCACCTTCCTTTTCCCTCTGCCCACCCCACTAAATTATTCTGGCTTTGATCCCATCTCTCTCTCTCTCTCCCTTTGTTCAGTGACACACAAGTATGTGACCCATGCCCTGAAAGGTATCAATTCCCATCTCCTTTCCTGCTTAACTTGGATCAGGAGGAGGAACTGTTTGAAAAGTAATGGTTATGAAATGGATTTTTAATGTGAGCTCAGTACTTTCTGTGAATGTTTATGCCAAAAGAATTTAACCTGCCCGATTCCTTAGAAATAAAAGCAAATACAAATAGACTTGGAACACAGTTAAAATATGATTTCTAATTTATTGTAGTGGTTAGGAGCATATTCGAACTCAATTTGCCATGCTCTCCATGATTACTGTAGGCTTGTCAATGAGAAAAACTCTTCCCAGTGAAATATTTGGATTCTTGCCCTTAAATAAAACAGTATTGTTTATGCCTTCTAATCAAGGATATTGTTTACAGGGCAGATAACTGTTAAGCTTCTTTCCATTATTGACTACATGATTTATTCCCTTTTGCAACTGCATTTAGATGTGCTAAAACCTCTCTTGACTGTTTATAATCTCAGTGCCTTGCCCCAGTATGTGAATGCAGCATAGTCATATCAAAACAGCTAAGTATGGAGCAGAGTCCAAGCTATCGGTCACCTGTGTCGAATAGCTGTGGCAGTCTTTTTACTGTTTGTTTTCTGCTCTGTAGCAGAGCATGTAAAGACGGTCAGGGAATACTGTATTATTGGACATGGGTATAAAGACTTCATCAGCCTAATGGAACAATTAACTCAACCATTCTGCTGCTCTTGATCTGCAGAATTTTGCTTTAAGATTAGAGTGATAAGGTGAAGATTAACACCTCTGGGTCAGTGGGGCTGATGAGACATGATTTATTAATCCTCAAAGAAAAACTTAATTGGACACTGGAGCACTCTTTCCTTCATTGTTAAACACTGCCAATTCCCTGGATAATTAGTGTAGATGGTGAGTATGATAGAGACTTGTTGTAATTAGATGCACCAAAACTAAGGTAATGATTTTTTCCCCTGAGAACACCATGTGTTATTTTCCTCAGATAAATCAGTGCTGATGTTTGCGAACAACTGAAAAACATCCCCTACAAATGGTCATTGACTACCCAAACATAAGTTATAGATGAGAACTGGAGAACAGGATTCATAAGAATCCTTTGATTTAGAGGAACTGTCTTAAATCCTGGCCTTCAGAGCACAGAGAATTTACTCTTCAAGCAGGTTAATGAGCAGGTTGATTTATTCTTATTTTTTCACCTATCATTACTCATTCTTTCATCAGGTTCTTTCCATTAAGAGGCACTGATTTATAGGAAGAAGCACTCCTCTAAGGAGTTTGGTAGGTTTTGAAACCAAATCTCAGAAATACTTTCTTTTTCAAAGAAATGTCTTTTTGCAGGCAGTATAATAAATGGGTTCATTATAATGCAGCATGCAGCTAAAGATGGGAGAAAAGTCCATAAGCATACAATTCTAGCTACTGTCCCCCAGGCTCAAGAAATGGAGCTGTGTGACTTGAGGATTCATTAAGACACTTGGTATAGTGCAGCTCTGATGAAATAAGTTAACATTCTCATTAGGGGGTTGGAGCAATCACTTGGAAAAAGCCTCCTTTGCTACATTTGTTTACTGTGTCACGGGAAGCATGTCCTCAGTCAACTGGGATAATCATTGTAAGCATTTTACATAGTTACGAAGCAAACTAATAGGCCAGATTGTCGAATTATGTCAATCGTGTCTAAACATCAACAAGCAAATTGCTGTATGCATATGGGAAATTTGTAAAAAAGCCTAGATATTCAGTACAGTGTGAACAGTGCACCTTGTGAGATCGTGATTTAAGACTAATATCCCAGGGAATGTGACTTTCCACAGTGTGGCTCTGAAACCAGATTGCTGTGTCTATTAAATTGTCTGGTGAGACTTTTGACATTTAGGGCACTGACCGAGGAGAACTTGTATCATTAAGCATTACATCCTCCTTCTCCTGCCCCATCACTTTACCCACCACATTATCACACTGGTATATTAGTTGTCTTCTTGTTGCCTCTGCTGGAGTCCTCAGGATTTATTGCAACTTCACATTCAGACTGACTTCCCAAGGCTCTTGCTGGAGGAGAGTTGAGAATTGAGAAGTGGTGTCAGAATTTTTTCTGCTAAAGACAGAGGAAAATTATATATATTCCTACCCGGCCCTGTTGGGGATTGGAGTCAACTTTTAGCCCAGCGATCCTGATGTCAGCTTTCTGAGTGACAAATCCTTTTGGCACTTGTCATCTTTGCACCAGACACCACCCCATGGGGGAAGGGACCTGTTTGTGCTGGTAGTTGCCGAGTGCTTGTGTGATTTCACCCCTGCCCAGGCTGATACATAAGGGACAAAAGAATGAAGAGTTTAAAAAATGCTATAAAGCTTTCAGAATGCTTAAATAGACTCAAGTGAAGGTTGCACAAGGAAGTAAGATAAAAAGTAAGACATTAATCTGCAGAAAGAACAAAAGATCTATTAAATTAATCAATAGGTCTTTTACAGTGGCAAATATAATTTAGTTAAAGAAAACATAGACAGTGCAAGAAGAATATAATGAGTTTTCCACCTCTCCTAAAAGCAAGGATTGACATGAGCAGTTATTGACTGATAGGTATGTTTTTCAAAGAGGAAAAGTCTGCTCTGGAGTGTGGGTCTCAGATCTGTGTTGAAGTTCCAGAATCCCCTGCACCATACTGTCCCACGGGAACATGGCCTTCAACTCACAGCAAAGTGATGTCACCTCATCAGGAACTCTGGAACACAGCACACACCAAAGCCAATTTCTGTCCTTCCTCATATTTAGAAGGAAATAGCAAGGAATAGATAAATATTCATTCCCCAGCAACTTCAACTGTCCTTTAGGAACATGAAGAAATAATGGGAGAAAAAATAATGTATATTGTAAACAGAGACAACTGTCCAGGGCCTCAGGTAATGGGAAGACCGCCCTGTGATTGTAGGTACCACTGTAAGTCGCTCTTTCCATTAGGTAAGTCTCAAAGGGTTTGATGTTGGTTCTGCCCAAGACGTAAACTGGATTGTTCAGTCTCAATTAAATGTAGATTTGCCTTTTACTGTGAAGAATACAGTGTGTCTGTCCAAAGTTTTTACACTGTGATACCAAAACCCCATAGTTTTCATGGTCATTCCTTACTGATGAATTCCTACTGATGAATGATGCATTGTTTTTCCAAGGATTCTCTCCCAGAGCTACAGATTTTCCTGCATCACTGTTGCATGTCCTATTGTATTGATTTCCACTGATCCATGATCATTATTATCTGGAATTCCTTCTTCATCTTGCATAACATGGAGTGCTTGCTCCATATTGTGCATTTTCTTTACTAACCTCTCTTCAAATACTGTCATGTGCTACCCAGAGCCCAGGAATTTGGAGACTCAGACATTTGCAATAGTTGTCCCCTGTAGCATCAAAAGACTTAAGTCCAATATTATTAGTTATACTATTACAACTTCCCAAGAGTTTAAGTATCACAGTCTGAAACGAGGTGCAGTGTGGACTGTTCCTCCTAATCCTGAATGTTCATGGCTGAATGCAGGCACTTGCTATTCAACAACAGTTTCCTGAAACTTGGGCAAGAGGACAGCCAGAAGCACTAAATTAAACTATTAGTGTAACACACAGAAGGGATGAACAAACTTAACTGTATCGTACCCCATCTGACTGGAGTACTGATGTTATTAATTTAAAGATGAACCAGCCATCTGGGCTCTTTAGCATCCATATATGTTATGTTGGAGTCTGAGCCTCAGAAAGGGGAAACCAGGGAAAACTTAATCTGCCATTCTGAAGAAAGGCGATGATATTTCCTTTTCTCAGTGTGAAGCAGCCTTTGCTGAGCAGGAATTTAGGAGGCTCATGGGGTCTGTATGTGCCAGCAGGCACAGAGGTTCATTTTAACTTCATCTGGCCCTCTGGGAGAGAGTAAACACATAGAGCATCTTTCTTTTCACACAGCTTCATAATAAACTTCCAGAGAAGCATGAGCTTGACAAATCTCGCTGTACAATTCTAATTAAAATAGATTTAAAAAAAAATAAATCGATTCCATTAAAAAAGAAACCCTCCATAGTTCTGCTTCAATCTCCTTCTCACTAGAAAGTATCAGTAAGCTGTTGGATCTTGTGGAAAAAACCCATACATAACCTGTCTGATTGATTTTAAAATGCAATCAATTAGAAATCACACTTGACTTTTTTAATTGGAACTTAATTTGATTTGGAATGGGTTTGCGTCCTTGCCTATTATTAATCAGCAATAATAATAGTATTGTTCTTCTATGGGAATTTCAGATAGATCTGCCTTCCTATACAGATGGTTGGTACAGCTCAAAGCACTTTCAGTCGCAGCAGAGGTCTCAGCTCCATTACTTCTGTTAGCTGGCAGGGAAAGGCTTTGGTAGAAACAATGGTAACCTGGACAGAGGAGGAAGTTGTCAGTGGAACGAGTTTACGTTCTACAAGCTGCAACCTGAAAGATAGCTACAGGCAGGAGGGGCTGCGGCATCCTCACAGCGTTGCATCCATGAAGGCTCTGGGGCTGGGGCACTGCAGGGCAATGTATAGGACGGTAGTAAGGTGGTGGCTAGAGCCTGCTCTAGAATTCCAGGTATTAAACCAGTGTCAAACAATCTGATCCACATTTTTATCTAAAGCATTAGACCAGACCTTCCTTGGCCAAAAGCAAACTCAATTGCATTACCTTCTGTTTGTGCAAGGGATAAGCCTAGCAGCTGTTCTTGTTGTCTAACATTTATATCTTTAGAGAGGCTGCAATAACAAGGAACCTCCATGTGTGGGGACTGGCCCCTTCAGTAACCTCAGAAGGAGCGGGATGCACAGCGCTACAGCACTGATGGGAGACAGTTGGGTGGATGGCTTAATTTTCTTTTTTTTTTTTTTAACCTTTACAGTGCAGACTAAATACTAGTCTGCAGAAATGCTTCCCATTAGTATTCAGCTGACAGAGTTAATTTCAAAGTGAGTATTTGTTATTTTCATAGATGGAAAGAAGCTGTTAGTATTCTAAGAGATAAAAGAGATTTTTTTTTCTTTTTTTTTAGCCTGGCGCATCAAAGGGTACCAACACGTTCATAGCTCTACAGCTGGTTTCTCCAATGTACCCTGGTAGAGCTGTGAGGATTTAGGACAAGGAGTGTGAATGTATGTGGAGTGTTGGCTTCTCTTTAATCAGCCCTGTTCTTCACACAGTGGTGTGAATAAAGCCTGAAGCTGGGCACTGTGAAAACTGATGTGGATTGGCACCTTTGGGGATAAGCTAAGCAGAATGATGCTTAGTGCCAGTTACTCTGTACTACTAGCCTAAGGATCCACGCAGAGATCCACGACCTGTATATATAAATACCCCCTGACATGGGGTAGTGTGAGAAACCTACCATTGCTGAGGATATTTTGGCGTCTTTTCTGCAAGTGTCTTCAGCTGACAAGGGCACTGAACCACCACCTTTCAGAGACAAAAAAATATACCTACAAATACAAAGGGGAAGGACAGAAGCATGTGTTGCCATGGAAAGCAAGGTTCTCTGAATATATGAAGTTTCAACTCCATGGTACCTTCGTACCTACTACGTACATGTGTTAGCAACTTCCTTAGCTCACCCAATATAACATAAAGCCATCTCTACAACTGCATAGTCTGTTAGGTGACTATTAAATAGAGAGCATTCGGACCATTGAGTTGGAGGTAAGAGATGTCCTATCTCGTACCCCACTCTCCAGAAATCTGATTCTGTTAATAATAACATCATATCCACTGACATCATCCCATCTGCTTAGATGTGATGCTTAGGGACATGGTTTAGTGGTGGACTTGGCAGTGTTAGGTTAACAGCTGGACTTGATGATCTTAAAGGCCTTTTCCAACCAAAACGATTCTAGAATTCTTATTTGTGATCAGTCTCACAGAACTACAAAATGCATTAAATTTAATCAAACACAATAGATTTAATGCTCTTAGAAGGGTAAAAGTGCCTGCAATTATCAAGAATGAGAACTGACCAAGGAAGTAATATGGGACATTAGTATGTTAATGCACACAAAACCCACAAATATTTCGAGAGAAAAACTATGTGGTTAGCAGCAAGAATGTTCACAGAGTCATGAGAGAAACATCTTCAAAGACCAAAGGATTAAAATGAACCTGCAGATAGGACAGAGCGCTGCTCAAAAGAAATCAGTGAATTACTCCATAGCTGGTACTAGAAAAATAATCTTAGGTAATACTGTAATATTGTTTCCTTATTCTAGGCTGTGATTTTGCATTTGCGGACAACGGGGCCTGTTGCAGAGATGCCAGGAGGCGAACCGTTCGCCTGAGTGGCTGTCAGCACAGGGGAAGGAGCGTGGCGCTGCCATCCATCCTCCAGCCTGACAGGGGCCTCAGGTGGGGACGTGCCACTGCTCTGCGGCACAGGCAGCTCCGCCACGATCGCTCACAGCCGGCTGGTCAGCACGGTTACCACCTCTCAGACGTGGATTTTTAAGCAGATATCACTGGGTTTTCTTTGCATAAAGGGAACCACAGCAGGACAGAAATGACCACAAGCCCTCTCCCACCAGAGCTCCTTCTTCCTCCTCTTTTGCAAGAGGGCTTCTGCCAGGGAGCCCTGGGAAGGGACAGGAAATGGATGTGCCACCCGGGCACGAGTGGAAATTATTTTGGACTAGTGGAATTGAGTCTGCTCTTGTACTAAACCATGAGGAGCAAGAGCTCCATCTCAAGTCCACCAGCACATTGGTTTAGGTGTAAAGCTACCTATATATACTTTTAAATTGAAATCTTCTGCCTTGGTAGCTTGCTATCTGGTAATTGTACCAGCAGAGCAGTGTAAGGGATGGAAGGAAGGGACATAAACATGTTATGGGAGTAAAACAGGAGGAAGTCAATCATAATATTAAGAATATATAGTATGTTCTGTCATGGAAAGAGACTAATGTCTCCTTTACACTCTGTAAGGTGAAGTAATTGAGAAGCTGTTCCATTCAGATGCTATTGCAGCTGGGAAGCTATGAGATGAACTGCCTCAAAAATTAACTTCAAGGAGACAGGCAAAGTATATAAAAGAGGTTCCTACTCTGAACTTAACCAGCATAGTACGTAATTCACTGAGCTTTAATGGTGAATTTATGATCAGGAAAAAATTATTTCCTATCCCATCTTCCGATCTTAAAAAAAAAGAGAGAGAGAGAAAGGAAAATAGAAATATTTCTTACATAAACTTTAGTTACATCTTCTAGTGAAATGGAAGGATGAAAAGAGTAATTAGGGTTCAAGGTCAAAATGAAATTCTGTTCACATCTGAGTCCTTCACACACACATGATTCTGCAAAGCAAGAGCTCTGAACAGAGGAAGAATTAACAGATTTCTTTTAAGTTGAGTAATTGCAAATGCGAAATGAATATCATTCTGCAGCCATGGTGCCAGAGGACAACGCAAGCTAACGAAATAATGGTAACCCTGATAAATAATTTATGCACCATATCAAAAGCTGAATGAGATAAAGAAATGGAGAACCCATTTGAAAATTTGGAAATTGCTCAAAGCTCTTCCTCCAGTGACTCCCGAGAGGATGAGCATGGAGCACTAATAAAGTCTGTGACTGTGTATAATTCATCAACTTTCCCTCATTTTTTTGATTTGCAGTGCTTACACTTTATAGTTAACAAAGGAACAAAGAGTAGAAAAATCCTGGTAGCATTTGAGAGGAGAACATAAGCCAGCTGATTCCTCCACTTATTCTCTTCATAAAGGGCATCTGCTTTCATCCCAAACTGCACATATATCCACCATCAAACTTAGCACATTGAAAACAGAAAAAAATCCCTTCTGCTCACATTCTCATGCCTACTTTATATTTGTATTTTTATGACAGCTATTACAATGTGAGATTATAACATAACAAAAGCCATTTTGGGATGATTTTTATTAACAGTATTCTATTGTGGCTCTTGGTTAATGTTCACACTTGATTTGTTATGGCTTCACTCAATGGCAGCAGAGCAAACTCAGAGCAAACCAGTGGACGCTATCTGAAGGCAGTGGAGTGTTTCTGAATGTATTACATAGCAAGAAACGTCCTCCCAACACAGCCACATTGGAAAGATATTACTAAATAAAACAAATCTAAAAATTATATTCAGATAAGAATTGTCTTGAAACTATTTTGATGGTCGCAGTAACAAGCCTGAGAAGTCATATTCTCAAAAGACATGGTGGGCAAGAGGGTTATTTTTAACTCTTTGCATGTTAGCAATTTGTTGCTTGATTTCAGGTACAGCACAATTCTGTTGCACAACCAGACTTCTGTAACCTAGTGTGGATCTGAGTAGCTTGATGATTTGCCCTTTAGGGATGCAACATGAAATATTTTAAGCTGTTGACATTTTTTTCCTCTAAGCTGCCTTAGAGTTTTAATTTTTATTTTTGCGGGCTATCTAGAAACAGGGGACAGCGTCCTGTGGTTTTCTGAGGGAAACCCTCTGCTCCCTACCCTATAGCTTGAGTATACAAGCAGAGCACAGCTTCTCAGCTGCGTGACAAGTTTCAAGCTGCTGAAAGGCTGCGATGGCACCCACGGTCTCTGCTGCCAGGTGTGAGAGCGAGCAGCATCTGGCTTGAGCCATCACAGCAGAAGCCAGCGCAACACCAGAAGAGGAATCCCCAAACAGCTTCCCGCTGTCATCAAAGACACAAAGAAATCACACAGCCCTCTCAAGACACCTTTGCAGATCTGTTGTCCTGGGTGGGTGGATAGAAAAGTAGGTGACTACTGTCTGCAAGCTACAGAAGAGGCTACAGAGCAGCTGCCCTTTGGTGATCCCCTGTGCACACACACAGGCTGTCATGAGACTCACGAAATGGATTCATTCCTCCAGTTAGTTCCCCCCTGGCTGTCCTGCCTGCCTCCCAGACCCTGTTGAGTGTTATTCGAATATTGTTTACTTCATTAATTTCCTCCTACCATCAATTGATGAATAAATTATTCATAAGTAAATTTATAAATTATTCTACCAGTTCTATTGATGATTGAATAATATTGACCAAATAAATTATTCACTCTTCTTTTCTCCCACCAAATGACAAATAAATTATTTGTGAGTATTCTTTTTTTTTTTTCATTATTAGATCAACTCTTCCATCTATTGAGACATTTATAAGATGTCACTCTGATAGCTACACAATTTGTAAGCAGGACCCTTTAGGACCTATATTTTCATAGACAAACAGAACTAGTTTAACTTTATTGTATGGCAGTTGCTTTAAATATGAGGTCCTTTAGAACATGGTGAGGTGGTTTTGTATATTTCAAAGTCAATTAAACACTGAGATGTTCTGGGGTTAATTCTCACCCATCTAATATATTTTGAACTCTGCAGATTATTTTAGAGTTTTCTGTATTTGTACAAAATAGTGTTGAAGCTGCAGCCAGTCCGTGGTCCCAAAAGGTGTTAGGATCTAGGTTGTGTAAATGAGCATCAGGAACAAAGCCAAACCAGACAGATACCTTGACTAATGGCCACTACAAACGTGAACTGCATAGGCCGGAGGTTATTTCAAGTTCCTGGATAAATTACATGAGCTTTACATCTAGCTAGATGCATTGCTTCTCTCTCTTCTTTCACTGATTCACCACTAACTATGTGGCAGACAAGTGATAGCCTCTTCTAGTGGCATCATTTTTAGCATATTTTACCATGCAGGTAAAATATGTCTATATCCAAAAATATGGACACTCCATGTGGTGACTGTCATTATGATGGGTCGGGGGGGGGGGGGAATTAGTAAATAAATACATCTCTAGAAAAGTGATACTAAGTCATAAGCACCCATAGAGAAAGGATTAGTTTCTTTCTGTTCCATGGAGCTCAAGTTAGATTATGTCCACCAAGTCAATCGAGCTGCATTAGCGTGAAATCAGTATAAGGACCGTGAATAGTACACTGACAAGTATTCTCTAAAAAGTTGCTCTAAAAGAGAGAGAAGGTATCTCATGCCAGCAGAGGAGCAGCCCTTCTGTAATTTTTCAGGTATGACTGCCAGTAAGGATCAGAAGCACATACCTCTCTCTGCTGGCATCTTTCTTGCCTCAGAGACCCACCAGCAAAGCACATGCAAAGAGGTTTCAGTTGAATTTTTATGGTTTTATTTTTTTTAATTTAAAACCATGGAGCAGGCATATTTGCCAAGCTGGCTGCATGTGAGAGAGTGAATACAGCCCCAAGACAGCAGTTACTTCTACAGCTCACGCTGCCCAATGGGAGGAAGATGAATGGGCTGTACAAGGGAAGCAGGACTGCTTAGCGAGCAGAGAGCTCATTTATGGGGGACTCTCCGGCACCGTGCAGTTCTCTAACACCTGGCTGCTGCAGACATGAGCTGCCTCTCCTTGTTTCCCCTTTCTTTTCCACCCAGATGGGGGTCGTGAGCTGTCACTCAGGCCAGTATAGCAGTGTAATATTGGCCTTTAAAATGCACGCACAGCAGAAAATCACAGCTCTCTCATTTTCAGAGAAAACTGTTAATAGGTCTCCCTCGCTCCTGGAGGCATTGTTAACAAGTCCCTGGTTAAACTGGCATTGATATTTTCGCTTAGATTTCCACATTAAAATAGGCAGCACTATTTAGCGAAGTGTTGCGATCTGGTCTTACAGGGGAAGCACATAGACTTTGCATTCTGAAAAATAACTCAGTGGTCTTTGGGGTCAAGTTTTTAAATTCCTTTTCTCTCTGTTCCCCCAGTAGAAATCCCATGGAATACTCAGACACAGAAAGGTACAGAAAGGTATGATAGAGAAAGTGGGAAGACAATAGAAGGGTGTCTAGACAGATGTGGTGTGGTCAGAGAGACAGGCTGGAAGAACGTTCTTTGCAGCGCTGTTCAGAATGGATGTGAACAGAGCACAGGTATATTGGTCAAGGCCAGAGAAAAGGCCACTGCGGTAGTTAAGATAAAATGGTGAAAGGAACCCATGGGAAAATTTTAGATGTATAGGTGTGTAACAGACTGTATTCTTGGGACTTTTATGCAGAAAGAAGCTATGAAATTTAGCCTACATGTGAGGTTTTGGAGGGTAGTCTGAGCTGAATGTGTCAAATTAAGGGTATGAGTGAAAGAGCTACTACTGATCCAGAGCAAATGTAGGTGCTCCATATTAGACAGTGTGATGTCTATTCATCAGTAATGGGGCAGACCAGAATATGAATCTGGATAAGAGAAAAGAGATGATCAAGTGGTCTACGTAAAGATTTGCAGGTGGGCAAGAGAGAGGTGCCTCTCAGGGGACACTCAGGGGAAGCTGAGTCTGCATAAACAGCAGATCACAGAGTCACAGAAGCTGAAGGAAAACAGGACCACAAGAAGACGTCATCATATTTTGTTGTCTTGCAGTATTTTGCAATATTATCTCACTGCACCTGGTCATTTGCATCAATATTAGGAAAAAGGACTTTTATCACTGCTGCTTACTCCAGTTTAACAGCCAGAGCAAGACACAGCTGTGCAGGTGGTAGGTATTACTGCAGCACACATGGCATGGAGGTTGGCAGCAGTGTAGCTCGGCTGGTGCATCTGGCCTGAGGAGCAACGACTAAGATTAGGCTGCAAAAAATGTTCAGACTCACCCAAATTATTTTTTTATAACATGTCCATATATGCACAGAGGGGTGGGTGGGGGTGTTATCTCGTACATTGGAATTTTTTCTCTCTGGGAGTAAACGCTGTGAGCAAAAATCTACTTAGGTGTTTTTCACTGTAAATGCAGTGTACCAGGAAAATATATTTGCAGCTTGGTTAAGTTTTTGCTGTTAGTTTTCCCATCACTGCTTTTGACTCCTAGTAATGTTTTGCATTTAAGTCAGTTTTGCTTTTTTTCTGAAGCAAAGTCACAGAAAACAGAGCTGTAAGGATGCAGGAAGCCATCTAAATTTTGCCACCGTAATTACTAAGAGGAGAATTACCTGAATTGCCTGTTAGTTGTAATTAATTAAAGAACCTTCAAATATTCTTTCATATGTCTTATTTGAGGTATGCAATTATTTGGGAAACGGCAACTTTTTCCAGGAGGAAAAAAAAAAAAAAAAGGACCAATAGTCTGCAAGCATGACTTGAAGTGGTGGAAAAGAACTTTTTAAAACTACAAATACGTGAAAAAAAAGTAACTTTATTTCACACTGAATCATATTAGCAATACCATTAGCTTTCATATCCTACTCAATGCAGTGAAACTGTTCATGACAAAGACAGTACTCTAAATGAAGGAAAGAAGAAGAAAGCTCTGAATATCTACCTGCTTACCTTTCTCTCTGAGGACTCATAATCTTCTTGTTTAAGTCTTTCCCAGAGATGACAAACAAACTGCTTACTCCTAATGTGACGGTGCTCTTGGCATCCCCTTATGATTTCTTTTTTTAACTTTTGCAGTCATTCCTCCTTCTTCCATTTCACTGCATTTTGCTCCTCAGCCTCCTTTTTCCTTTTTGATTGCTATTTTTATTTGCAGCTGTTGTAATGCCAGCTGGAAGAAATGAGGCTGGTTTTCACTTTTGAAGACACTGAAATTAATATCTATTATAACATTTCTACAGTTAGAATTGGAGGTCCACGGGTTTTCTATCTTAGTATCATCAGCTCCACCATTTCTGAGAAATGGAGCAGACAAGGAAGGTGATCATTTCAGAAGAAAAGGAGGGAAGTAGCCGGGGAAACACCATTAATTTGAAGAAAAGGGCCAACCCTATCAGATTAATCTCATGCTCTATGAAGAGCAGTGCAGGGTAATATACTCAGGATGCTGGCAAGGAGACAGGCATCTGTATTTTGGACTAATGAACTCCTATTAAGATCTATGTGCTTGGAAGTGTTCCTGCAGCACTGTAGCTGCGCGTGGATCATGGCAACCTAGTCATCATTCAGCAGAACGCGGCCGCCTGCCTCGCCGGCTCAGATGCAATAAGGCAGTTTTCCTAAGCAGATGTGTCTGAGACCTCAAGGGCATCAAAGCGTCTGAGATTCCTAACTATTCTGACAATCTGGCAGCAGATCTGTTTGGCACAGGGCACCGCAAAGGCAATAGCAAGCTTTGGAGTTGTTTCGCTCTTCCCAACACCATCTTGCTCAATGTCTTTCAGTAAGATGCAAAAAAAAAAAAAAAAGGGGGGGGGGGTCTAGCTGAGAAAGAAATGTGATGAAGAGCTGGTTATGGCCTTCTGTACTGTTGTCACTTGATGCAGTAACTACCTAGAGATAGTAAAACTATGGATAGATGAGTCTTGAGAGTGTCTGGAGTTAAATATCCTGTGGGCAGTGGACTAAATAAATAGCCATTATCACTCTCTATAGGCTTGAGAGAACCCAGATATCTGGGTGTACCACCCAAGCCAGCGTGCTGGGCTTGGGATTACGAATGACAAATGCTCTTTCAGCACTGATAGTGTGCTAACTTCTGTGAAATGAACATATGTTTTCTTATCTAGTATCCACATACAGATGCTCTGGATGGTCTCCCAGAGTAAAGAAACCTTTCTGGGGAAAGGGTCTTACCACTTCTTTATACAAAGGACTGGCTTCAAGGGCAGTTTAAAGGCAGTCCTAAATGTTAAAACTCTACAATACCAGACAAAAAAAAAAGGTATTTTTAAGTTATTGTCACAACTGTGGCATAAGATTATAGGAAATCTTTATGTTGGAGTTTATCTGCATCATTTACTATTTTCCGTCAACTTTGCTGACATGTTCTTCTCCACTGTTTTAGTCAATACAAGTCACAAGGAGAAAAGGACATCTTTAGTACACAGGGACATTTACGTGAATCTGTGAACTTGTTCCATGTTGTGAACATATTTCCTTCTTTTCTTCCTTCATAACTTGAATCGAGCAAGTGTGCATTAATCTTATTTCATCTCATCTCATCTCACTCTTATGCTAGAGATAAAAAATTGAAACACTGTAATTACTCATCAGAATTAAATTTCCTTTTGATATTGAAAATATGAACCATTAAGGAAATTTTTTTTTAAAAAATAATTAAATCCAAATTCCATTTCTGCAGGCTCAGCACTTTGCCATTCCCACAGAAAAATGGTATTTTTAAAGCTTTCATTATCCATTATCCATTTCATTTTACTGTGTCAAAAAGGGGAAGAATTTTGTCTGTTCTAAGGCTGTTCAATGCTATTATGAATGAAAAACCCCCTCTCTAATGAAAAATCATGTTCTGCTTTATCATGATTGTTCTCTTTAATACAGTCCACATGGTGCAGTAGTACTGTTGCAATTAAGCGACCGAAGTGAAGGGTACTGGGGAAAAAGCACAGTGGGACTGTTGTCCGAAAAGCAGATTCAGTGCCTGGTGTGCAATAAGTCAATTCTCACACACACGGGAGAGATATTGCTTTTTATTCAGGTCTGGGTGGTCAGTGGATTCCACAAATCAAGCACACCTAACACAGGTTCTCTTGTCATATTTATATACAAATGTTACAAATTAATACACTCCCAGTTACAATGATTGGTTCATATTTCTTCGCCTAGTATGCAAACTAGAATGCATGCTCAGTTCTTTCCTCTGCCTTTATCTTTTGAGTAGGTGGTATAATTTGGGTAGGGGGCTCATGGGTTGGTGGTCGCAGAGACCCTGGCCCAAATTACCTTTCCCCTAGTTTCTCAATATTTCTGGCACTTCCAAATGGTTCTTCAGGGTCTGTTGATCAGACTAATGATTTCTTCTACCTCTTGACAATCACGTCTTAATTGACACATTGTTTGGGTGAATATTAACTAACATAATGGTAGGACTGTACAATAGTCATACTTAGCAGTACCTAGCAACTATTTGCAAAATTATCTGTGAGATTCTTAACTGTAGAACTATGAAGAACTATCTGTAACTTCTTAGCTACAGAATCATGATTAACTCTTAACTTTGATGCTGGATATCAGGACTGTATTTTTTACTTGCCACTGGCCTAGACCTTCATCAGTGGTAAGATAGCACAAGGGGAAGGGGAGGACCTGTACGAGACTAAGGAAGGAGCACGAGCATGACCAGAAGAAGATCATGATGCGTTATGGTCTAGACAAGTGGTCTGTGTGGTGGATGGGGCCTGGCTTACAAGAGCTTTATGAAGTTCAACAAGGACAAGTGTGAGGTCTTGCACCTGAGAAAAAATAATCCAGGAGTGCAGCAGACTGGGATCCACCTGGCTGGAGAGCAGCTCTGTAGAGAGGGTCCTAGGGGTCCTGGTGGACAACAAGCTCAATATGAGCGAACAGTGTGCTGCAGCAGCAAAGAAAGCCAACAGGATGCTGGGCTGCATCAACAAGGGCATCACCAGCAAAGATAAAGAAGTCATTATCCCACTCTACTCAGCACTTGTCAGGTCACACCTGGAATACTGTGTTCAGTTTTGGTCCCCACTATACAAAAAAGATGTGGACAGGCTGGAGCGGGTCCAGAGGAGGGCCACCTGGATGATCAAAGGAGTGGGAAGCCTGCCATATGAGGAAAGGCTGAGAGAACTGGGTTTGTTCAGCTCTGAAAAAAAGAAGGCTTATGGGTGACCTCATCATCATGTTCTAGTACTTCGAGGGTGTCTACAAAGCAGATGGAGACTCCTTTTTTACAAGGAGTCACATGGAAAAGACAAGGGGTAATGGGTGCAAGTTACTCCTGGGGAGATTCTGATTGGACACTAGAGGAAAATTTTTCACACTGAGAACAATCAGCCATCAGAATAATCTCCCCAGGGAAGTGGTGGATTCTCCAACACTGGACACTTTTGAGGTTTGGCTGGAGGGGGTGCTGGGGCATCTTGTCCAGACCGTGCTTTTGTCTCAATGGAGCTTTTGCCAGGAAAGGTTGGACCAGATGATCCTTGAGGTCCCTTCCAACCTGGTATTCTGTGATTCTATGGTCATGAGCTGATGAGCTGATGCACACAATTTGAGGGATAAATTCCGTCCTTTCCCAAACGCCATGTGATTTCCTACCCCAGAAAAAGTCTAAGTGCTTTATTTGTATGAATTTTACTTACAGTGACAAATGTAAGAAGCTGTAGTTAACATTCCAGAAACATAATGCAAAATCAAGAGAAGCGGAAACATGCCAAGTGATCAGTTCCCTGACTTGTTTTCTCAGTCACTGTATTTAAATCTCACAGATTTAACTCAAAGATCTTTTTGCAATGTATGAAGACAAATATTTGTTGGTCAACAGATGACCCCTGCTGGTGTGCAAAATCAAAAATATCTATGCCAACTGATTGATAAATTCAATTTAAAACATACCTCTTATTTATTATTTTTTCCATCCTCCTTTGTGCATTTTTGCCTGTGGTTTGTACTTCACTTTGATTAATCACATCACTCCATCAAGACTGTATCTCTTCAGTCTGTTTACCAAAAGATTATATGTTGCCTTCCTTTCTTACGCTTCTCTCCATAATTAACCACGTTATTCATTTATCAATAGCATCTTCTCATCTCTGCTCCATGTGTCCAAAAATTTCCCTCTGATCATTTTCAAATAACTTCCTGGTGATCTTCTTGTCTGTTTATTTGGAATAGGTGATTATAGCAACAGCTTCTGTTTTCAGTGCTTGTGCACACTTTGTGGTGTTATCAAATTCAGACTTTTATCAGTAATACTGTCATTATTGGTATGCATTTTTCTGTTTTCTCATACTCATTTGGCTTTGAACTAACTTGAACCTAAAACTAACTTTTACAAGTTCACCGAAAATTCACATTATTTGGTCAGCCCATGTAATATCTTCCTTTACCCATGATCACATCATGTTGTCAGGAACAGTCCATCTGTTTTTCAATCGGTATTATCATCACAGTTTTACATAGTTGTACTGTCTTCTCTTGGCAATTCACTCAATAATCCCAGTCCTCTGATCAGCAGGGCTGGGAACGTGGGGAACAGGGTTGGGTGAGGCATTCACATCAATACTCGGATGAAGCTTCTTTATTTAAATTTGCCGTGTCAATCTAACAAGTTAGATCAGCTGTGCATCTGAAATCACAAACCACATTACATTTTTTTCTCTACGTAATGTTGCACACACTTTAATTTCTAGAAATTATGCATGCTACTTTGTGAATTGTTTGTATTGTTCTTTGTGTATCGTGACTCTCCTGGATATCCAGGAGGGGACTTTCCTCGTGTGTATATTTAACTAGATTGTTAAAGATAGATATGTCAAGTGTAAGCCCACTGGAGATGTGCTGTGTGTGTATTGTCATCTCTCGTGGTAGGAGGTTTCATGTTCAGCATCCAGCTGCCAGGAGAGTTCTGCCTGTGGCTTTCCCAACCCTCCTCCTACCGGTCAGCAGCTTCTGTGCCAGTTCGGCTGTCGTCCCTAACAGAGAGCAAAATTTTTAAAATAACACACTTATTTGCCTCAAATAACTGCTAAAATCTTGTCACTTTGCATTACATTTTATCTTGCCTTCCAGCTTTTTGTTAGGTTTAAAAGTACACGTTCCTTATAGAAAACTTTGTGCAGCTTATAATGTGCCCCAGAATTTTCATTTCTTCCTTTTCATTTCTTCTTTCCATTTCGCTTAAGTGTTGCCATGTAAGTCTCCAGCAACATTTCTGCCTTAGGGACCTTCACCTTAATCACATTCTGGTCGTATTAACTCTGTGGCTTAAATAGAAGTGTTCCTTCAGTCTTTTCCTCTGTCACATAGAGCTGCCTCAGTACATCCATTGCAATATGTAGCCATTTCTGAAGCTGAAATATTATTTCTCTGCATTTTTTTTCATCAAAAAATCTAACATCTGAGGAAAGTATTATAGAGGTCACTGGAATAAAACTCTTTCCATGGACTTTAAATTAGATGCTGAAAGTGATAACAGAAATTAAACAAGCAAATAAATAATGTTATATTTGCATTTCTATTGGGTGTTTAGTACTTATTATTCTGTGGAAAAGTTTTCTGTACTCAGGTGCATACAAACACAGAGCAAATGGAACAGCTTTGGTATCCTGGTTTGTTTTTTGATTTTGGAGTTTCTCTTTTTTTTGTTCATTGGTTAACTGGGGTCCAAGAGCCTGTATAAGGGAGAACACGTGGACAGCACTTTAGTTTCATGTACAGCGGGCTGCATATGCATATGTTCTCTGAGACATGAAGTTCAGAACCAATTGTTGTAACGCTGAAGTGATACTTTTGTTTAGAGACAGCAGCATTGAAGGATTTAAAACTGGAAACCTATGAAAATTTGCTATTATCATCATCATAATCAGCAGCAGCAGCATGTGCTTCTCTTTCCTCTTTTTAATTAAATAACTTAATTAAAAGAGTAATTAGCAGTAGCATATCTACATAAAGATATAGTATCTGTGCATTTTTCTTAATAATTAGGCTTCAGCTATGGGTTTTCTCTCTTGCTCAATGTCTAGAATTCCTCATTTATATGTCATATATATGTTTATATTTCAATGTTAAGAAAAAGTATACTACAAAAAAGGCAAAAGTTTACCATGTAGTTAAGGAACTAGATAGGAATTCTGACATTTCGCACTGAATCCCACCGGTGCTACAGGTTTTCTCTGTGACCTTGAGCAAATCACTTAATCTCTCTGTACCTCTGCTCCTCATTTATTTTTTAAAGGATGATAATACCTCTTCTCTCTCTGTATTTACATTGCAAACTCCTTTTGCTCTGTGTTCGATATGATTCTTGTTGCAATAAGGATCTTATCCAATAATTCTTATTATAGAGTTCCTTTTATCTATGTAAAAAGCAATATATTCTGTATGATAGGTTATCCTGTATGAGAGGTTATCCTGAGCTATGACCTGGCTGTATAAGGAGTTCCTATTATTATTAGCACGCCAGAAGTGTGTTAGAGACTCAGTCAGACTCAGACCTTCGATGTTGCATGGCTCTTTTATCAAGAGATGATGTGCTGGTCTTACAAAGGCTTTCTATATAGCAATAAAATAAATGTGCTTGGGAATGACTATTCTATTGGTTGAAGACAACCAGTATGGAGTGATCTGCATCCATACCATAAAACTCAGCCAGCACTTAGGCAGGCAGGCTGCATGCATGCTGTCTATTGGGAATGGTCCCTGGCTTGTAGTAGCTCCCAAACTGTATTCTGGAGTCTCATGAGAGCTTTCTGGGTCAAAAATTTAACAGTATGTGTAGGACAAAGAAACATTTGCAGGCTCTGTTTAACAGTGACCAGTCAAGCCTTGAATTCTCACTACCCATTCTGCTTCTGTATATAGTTATAGGCTTATAATAATCTCTCCCAGTCTTGCCTGATGCAAGTCCTAAGGCCGGAAAAGAAGTGAGCTGCAAAAGGAGCTTTACTAGTAGTAAAACTTGAGATCAAAAATTGTTCAAAGTAAGTCCAGTCAAAATTCAGAAAAAAAAAAAAGCAGTTTCTGCTGAAACTACTCCATAATACATTAAACACTCCCTGGTTGAGGGACTGAGAATATGGATGAGCAATTCAGGTGATTCCAGTTTATATTTGTGGGTTTTATATCAAAAGGATCTATTTGGAAATTAAAGCATTCATTTGGTAGGTATACAATATGGCTTTATATCACCTAAGCTAGTGAGGGGATTTCAACTTTAGTCTCCTGTATATTTATATGAAAGCCCAGGACTGGCACAGAGTGAAGAACCATGTCATCTTTGGCTGTGCTCTGAAAGGAGGGCTGATCTTTCTCCTCAGTTCTTGTAAGAAGGTATTAGACATGTAGCTCTGAGTCTCTTAAACAGGTCTGCAGTCCTGAACACAAACCTAATGCCTAGGGAAGAGTCAGACTAAAGACAAATAGTTTTACTCAGCACTTCCTACTACCTTACCACCTGGTTATTTTGGTTAAATTTTCTTGGCACAAGGTAACATTGTTTGACTCATGCTTGCCTTATATCTAAAGTCTTGCAAGCAAAGCTCATTTGTGAGCTTTAGATGGTCCCTGATGCACATCAGAAAAGGAAAATTAAGTCTACGCATTGGTGTTGCTGAAATCTGTGGATATGGGCATGCTTACTTCAAGGATTCCAGTTTGTGTCCCATCAGGTTTTGAGATGACAGCCTCAAGACAGACAGACAGATGAAGTGCTTAAGGTTTCTCCTTAGAACAGCCCAAGCTAACGTCCAGCACAGGGAGAGCCAATAGGATGAGCTAATGTCAGAAAATGGTCATTGAGCCCACCTCAGCTACATGCTTCTCAGATCTGCTATCAGAGGCTTGCTGGCACAGATCAGGAAATACATTGGTTAGATTTCCCTCCAGTTTACATTCTATTAAGACTAGAATCACAGTAAACGTGCCCCCATACAGTGTGCACAGAACCTGCAAGCCTAACTCCTGGTTACTAATGACTCACTTGGCAGCAAAGCATTTAAATCTCTGTTGAAATCTAGCCCAAAATCTGCTAATAATCTGATTTTGAAGGGCTTAAAGTCTAAACATATTTACCTAACAAGAGATCCTATACAAGCCTCTATACAGTTAAGACCCATGGTATGGCTATCAGACAGCCCTAGTAATGGTGGATGTAGCTGAACTATCGCTTCCAGAATTATCACTATATTCCAGACACATTGCCTGGTGTTACCATGTGGGACAGAAAAACAGTACCAAACAAAAAAATTTTAACTACTCATTTTGCAGTTTGAAAAGATTTTGCAAGTGTAGCTTAATCACTTGCAACAACTGATTAAACATCACCCTGCATATTGCTTTCTGATGACTGTTTTGTCTGTTCTTGTCTCTGCAGACTGAAGAAGTCCTGAAGATTGATGGAGGGCCATGCTATTCAAACAGCAGGCGTTGCTGAGACAGAAGCTCTTTGTACTAGGCAGCCTTGCTATTGGAAGTCTCCTATATCTAGTTGCCAGAGTTGGGAGCTTGGATAGGTAAGTCATTAAGTAGCCACTCTCTTAATTACAAATAGGCTCAGATTTTCTTGGGTTTTGCTTAAAGTGTCTGGTTTCTTTTTTGTTCTTTTTTTTCTCTTTTTTTTTTTTTTTTGTTTGTTTTGTTAGTGTGTACTCATGTATAGAAAGACAGAAAGACTGTCTAATCTAGTACTGGTTTTCATTGTTCTTCCCTCCCCTTTGGAGAAGAGAGTAGGAAAATAGTTGTGGGTCATCACTGTCAAAGTATTTTGGTCTGTCCATTTGTATTCTAAGCACATTGGCACTTGTTTTCAGAGAAGAAATAAAACAGCATCCAGTAAAAATGTCATTACAGTAGCTCATTTCTGTCTGTGTGCATCTGTGTGTTGACCTCTAGTTTCAGCAAAACAGTTATGATGTATTTATATATCATCTTTCTAAATTTATGAGCAAGCAATTAATGTGCTACAGTGGTAGTTAAAATTAAGTATGAGCCTGCAGAGTAGCTCGTCAAGTTTTGAATACTATTTCACTTGAAAGATTGCTTCAGGGTTTGAGAATTTTACCTATATTAATTAGCCAGTATTTTCTGGAGTTGAATGTGCTAAATAAGTGGGTTTTCTCTGCAAGTGATTTCCTGGAGAACAGTAGAAAATCCAGTAGAGGAAATCAAAAGAGTATTTGGCACTTTTGACCGGGCTGAGTTTAGACTGGTTATTGACATTGCTGTTTCTGTCACCTTCAGCCTGGGATTGCCCTAGTAGGTGCTACACAAAGACAGGATAAAACCCCACTGTTTTGAAAAAATGAATGAAACAACACTTAGAGATTTCCAGAAGCTGGTAGACAGCTTGTCAGTGCTAATAATCTAATAGTGCTTTTCTTGTAAATGATGGAAAATATTAGTTGAGTTCAAAATTGTGACACAGTGCTGTGTGAATATGCAGCACATGGAAAATGAATTCAAAACAGAGCTACCTAGTGTCCATTGCTAGGTAATGTTGAGCTCCATCTGAGATCCCTGGGTGCCTTCTTCAGCTGCTTAAATCCACTCCAGAAGAAGAGGGAGACCGTGTACTAGCTAGGACCAAGTGCATTGCAAAGTAAGCCCCAGAATTTATATCTTCTTTCCACTGGTGGTCAAAGCATCTCTGATGCTGCAGAGGTGAAAACTTCACTGAGACTGATGTGATTCTGTAAATGGAGGCAGAATTCCTTACTGGTCCCCACAAAAGTATATTTTATGCTCAGAGGCATTAAATCTAATTAACCTTATGCTATTATCTACGCTTGCACATCTACAGAATTTACTGATGGCTATAAAATTATCTTGCCACAGTATTTGACTCACTGACCTACTGCGCCAGTGAATTCCACTGGTTTCATATATAATGTTGCCAATGGCAGTAAAATGCAGTTTCATTCTCTTATATTACCCAATGTGAAGAATAGCAAACTGCTAAATGCAGCCCTTTACTTGGACTTGTTATGAAAGAGAGAGAGGAAAAAGCACTAGGAAGCATGAGACAGATGAGTTAACTGGAAATGTTCTTTTGCCTTAGCACTAGGGTACAATCAAAATTTGTTGAATCTGTCAGTAAAAGGACACTGAGTGGCTTCGATAGACTTTGGCATAACTAATTGTTGAGGAAGAAATCCAGATTCATTCATGTTTAATTTATGCTGATCCAATTTGGACAAGAGAGCTGGGGATGGCCCACATTTAATAGCCTCATATTAGGCTCTTAAACGGGAATGTTTTGAGTTTTCTTAGGCCCGAAGGGAAATTACCACTAGCTTATCTGATTCATTGAGTCATAAAGTCAGATGAGCTGAGCACTTCCCTCCAGGGGAGGCCACCGTCCTGCAGATCCTGAGTGCATGGAGCTACTTCGCATGTGGAAGCTCAAACAGATTCTGTGCCTGGCAATTTTGAGAAGATCTGGACAAGTCTTTGAGTTGCCTGACTCCCTTATTGGCAGGATGGGGACCCTCTGTGCCTGGTTTCAGTGCTTCGAAACGCTCCTGCTGGAACCAGGCTCATAATCTTTTGGCTCCTACATTAGAAGTCAATCAGCAAGTATTCTGGATCAGGAGCGAGGGGACTGCTACTTGTCATTAAGATTGCCCGGTCATACTTTAGTTGTTTTGAAATTAGTAAAAAATATAGTTTCCTGAGATGAATTGTTCTATGGTGGGTTTTCTCAAGAAGAATATTTGTGGAGTTTTACTGTAGCAATTTGAGAAATTGCCTGTTTGGGGAGAGCAACTTCAGTGATATACTAAATGTCACACAGTCTTTCTTGGCAAAGGATTTTTATTTTAATGGAAAAAATGACTCAATCAAAAATATGAACATGTAGCGATATAACAGCAAATAGTTACATCTGGGGATTCAACTACCAAGATCTGACAGCCTGCTTAATACCACCGCTGCCAGGATCTTTTAAAGGATGTTTTTTATTGTTTAGAGAGAGGAGAAGAAAGGGGAAAGAGTAAAAAAACTGAAATGTAAAGTGTTGAGGAAGGACTTTTAACAACATCCAATCTTTTCCCGTAGGCTAGAGGATATCTTGAATATTTATTTACTTTTAAAGGAAACCACCCTGTTTGACAAGCTGTTGTGTTACACTGAAGGCAGTGCTAACTGTCTTTTTGAGCAGAAGAGATAAAATTAGTTGAGATGGGTCTGGAACTGCTGTTGTGGAATCCTTTTTGCTTGAAAACAAATAACAAATACACAGAAGGAGAGGGAAAAGGAGAGGGAAGAGAAGAACACAGATAGCAATTGCAGCTTCTGTTTCTTATGCTTTTAACTACCACCTCACTACTGCAGAAAGATGGTCTTACCAGCCACACAACAGTCTGACCAAACTGTAGCAATGTAAAGTCAAGACATTGCTTTCTGCTTGTTCTGTGTTGTTTTTTGGGTTTTTTATTATTGGCAGGTTTGCATCGGTGTTGCAATGCTTCAGTCTTTGTGACCAAGTCAGGCTCTTGGGAGATGGCAGAGAGCAAAGGAACAGATGACACTGGAAACCTGAGAAAAGAAGTAACAACAGGAACTCACTTCTCATCAAACTTTGTAATTAGTCTGCAGGGCTTAGCTAGAGCTAATGTGAACCCAGCAATGTCATCTGGATTGTTTCTTCATCTCTGTCCGGACAGGCTTTATCTCTCAGCATCTGGATAATCAAGGAAACAGCTAGTGGGTCAGCCACGGGGATCAAACTTACTTTGTCCCAACCATCCATTGTCCTAGCATCAGTGTCAAATTAGAGACCCCAACAAGCAGTGATGGATGGAAAAGCTGTAAAGAAATAAATAACTCTGTCCTGAAAGCAGGGTTTGAATAATATACAGTAAATGAGTGAGGGGCCACATGCTGAGAAACCAGAATAAATACTGAATACCTAAACAGCTATTAATGAGCATTGCCCATCTGGTATACTGATTGAGGCAGGGGTCCTGTGAAAAATAATAGCATGTGGCCATGTAATTTAAAAAACATATCATAATATATATATGCACAGCGAGCTCATATTAAAATTGCCTAGGCAACCTTTGTTCTTACATACCCTTAATTTTGCAGAGCATGGCTCCACAAAATTACTAATGATATTTTTCTGTAGGACTTAGGAAGCTCTCTCTACACACCAATTTCATCTTCAGTGTAATATTGGCCTGTATAATAACCAAAGCACTGATTTGGGAGTAGAGGTGAGAGTTTATTCAAGGTTCAGTAGTAGCAAAACTTTAACATTTTTCTTACTGAATCATTTCTTGCATTCAGTGACATCAAATACAAGAAGGAAGCATTAGAAAAGTGGAAAGTAGGTAAAATAATTGGAGATTAATATAAAAGAATAGCACAAAAACACAGGGGCCAAGTAAGAAACAGTAAGGCACAAAATGAGGTTAAGTGATGATAAAAAATCATTGTGTAATGATGCAAGAAATGCATTTTTTAAAACTTTTCTTGCCGTTCTTTCTGTGCCTTGCTAATGATGCCTGATTCAGAACCTTGGTCTTTCTGATTTTGTCCCAGGGAAAACACTAGACACCTTCTGAACAGGAGGGAAAATACTGAAAGGTGATGCCTAGAGAGCTGTTTTTCGTCCCTTTTGATTCTTTTCACTAAACAGTGGATCTACAGCTAATAAACTCAACACAATGGGAAGCACAGGAAATAATTCAGGCTAGAACAGGAAAAATGTTGGAAAAAGATGACTTAAATGAACTGGATTTTCAGATCAAAATGACCAAAGAAAATTAATCTTATAATGTCTTAAAAAAACTGCCAAAGCAATCACATAGTAATCAGCAACGTGCAAGGTGAGATAAGGTTCAAGAAACCCCAAGAACAGTAATCACAGTGCTTATGCTTGAAAAGAGCAGAAGGGTAGAGTTAGGAGTTGCTCAGCCAAATCATAGCAAAACACTAGAATAAATAATCAAACTATTAGCAAACAATTTAATCCCTGGCAGAATAAAACAAAAGTTGAAAGATGCACACATCACATCACAGTGTGAAAGGTTTCCATGAGCGTGACTGCCTTACACAGAAAACTTGCCTTAAGAGATACCCTTGTCTTACAAATACCTCTTATCTTGCTTGCAGATTGCAGCCCCTCTGCCCCATCGATGGTCGATTTGGACCCCGTGGCCAGGACGAAATCCCGCTGCGAGCTCTGCAGTTCAAGCGAGGGCTGCTCCACGAGTTCCGAAAGGGCAATGCCACCAAGGAACAAATACGACTGCACAATCTGGTTCAGCAGCTTCCCAAGGCCATTATCATTGGGGTGCGGAAAGGAGGCACCCGAGCACTGCTGGAGATGCTGAACCTTCACCCCGCAGTGGTCAAAGCTTCTCAAGAGATTCACTTCTTTGACAATGATGAGAACTATGCCAAGGGGATTGAGTGGTACCGGAAAAAAATGCCTTTTTCTTACCCTCATCAAATAACAATTGAGAAAAGCCCCGCGTATTTTATCACCGAGGAAGTACCTGAAAGGATTTACAAAATGAACTCATCTATCAAATTATTGATCATTGTCAGGGAACCTACCACACGAGCTATTTCGGATTACACTCAGGTGCTGGAAGGTAAGGAAAGAAAGAATAAAACTTACTACAAATTTGAGAAGCTGGCTATTGATCCTAACACCTGCGAAGTGAACACTAAGTATAAGGCGGTGAGAACCAGCATCTACACAAAACATCTGGAGAGATGGTTAAAATACTTCCCAATTGAGCAGTTTCATATCGTGGACGGAGACCGGCTCATCACAGAACCACTGCCAGAACTCCAGCTGGTCGAGAAGTTCCTAAATCTTCCTCCGAGGATAAGTCAGTACAATTTATACTTCAATGCCACCAGAGGGTTTTACTGCTTGCGATTTAACATTGTCTTTAACAAGTGCCTGGCGGGTAGCAAGGGACGCATCCATCCAGAGGTGGATACCTCTGTCATTACCAAATTGCGCAAGTTCTTTCATCCTTTTAATCAAAAATTTTACCAGATCACTGGAAGGACATTTAACTGGCCCTAAATTAAACTTCATACAACACTTTCTGTTGCACCTGAGACATGCAATAAATGTCTCTGCTAAAATATGCACTTTTCATAGACATGGCTATAAAAGTAACTTTTTTCATGCATACGTGTACATATGCAGTGTGTGACCAAATATACGGTGGGATCAATTTTTTCTACAGAGTAGTAACTAACATAAATTTACTGTCAGCATAGTTGCATCTTTTAAGATATAATAATAAAGGGAAAGGAGGTATTTAGGGACATCAAGTCAGACACCGTTAAAAGGGTCAGTGTTCCTCTCGCTTAGTGAAGTGTTTATGTGACATACTTATTGATCTAAGAAGAACATTATGCCATAAAAATCCATGTCAAAAGTCTGTGAAGCTGTGAGAAAGCATAATCTTCAGGCTATATTTGGTATGTATATTGCTAAAGGAATACTGACACTTTAAACACAGTGCTGAATTTTTACAATGAGAGTGGATAGTACTATTTTCTTATTATTTGAAATGAATATCTTATCTCATACCAACTACATTGTTTCAGAGTTCCTGTGGTGAGTTTGCACTATTGTTTTATTGTATGGACCATAGTGTCACTTGTAGCATGTCAATCATATGTCAAAAAAGGTCAAATAATTTTTCTTCTATGCTTGTGTGTCGACAAAGCTGAACATCGTGTACATAGTGTACAATGTTTGTAAATACTGGTTTCACACTAAGTAATTCTATTTTGTAAACTGAATATGGCTATTTAATTTATTGTGAAAATTAAATTTATTGTGGTATTTAAAAATGGAATGGATTAAAATTACCTATATGTGCAACAGCTTTTCACCTTTGCTTGATGTACATCGATGTGGTCCCTTAGCCCAGACAAATCACGCGCAAATGTGTGAGAGAGAGCTGCACATGTAAACTTGGTTTCTAGACAGTTGAGAAAACTGGTACATGTGGTGAAGCTGAGTTTATTAAAAAAATCATCCATCTGGGAATCTGGTGTCATACACACCTCAAAGAACATTATTGTTGTTCTATTGCAGCACTTTGCTATAATTAATTCAGTTGCAGTAGCCCATGAGGCTACAGAACGACTGTAAGAGATTACTGTAACCAGGTATATCAGAAAAGCAGAGCCACTATTAAAACCAAAACGACAGACAGTCAAACAAGATTAGAAGAAGAGTTATAGAGATTTCATCACCGGAAGCTGGTGATGTTTCAGAAGTCAAGGAAAACAGTTGTGATATATCTGCTTTTATCTGGTAACATATGCACCTGCTCCAACCAACCAACCAGAGTGTTGTTATTCCTGATATAAACATACAGCTCATGTTTCCATTCGGTAAGTGACAAGAAATTAGTTCAGGAAATTAGTATTTTCATGTTTTATACATTGTATAGCTCTTAAAAATTCATAAGAAAAAGAATGAAAGCAATTGAAAAATGTCTTTTAGAATAAGAAAAAAGAACGAAGAAAACCCAACCACTTAAACCCAACATGTAAAGATTGATGGGGACAGAGATTTTGGAAGGTATCCAGAACATCTGAATATTTTGGGCTACGGTAGCAGAGTAGCTGGTAGTTCAGATTATAATAAGATCAAGTTTTCCCTGTGGGCTTTTTATCTTGCTCAGTGATTTGGAAGCATCGGTTTTCTAAATAAGTGATTTTTAAATCTCTTGTGAGAGATTGCTAGTTGTCTTGCTGTATCTTTAATCATATGTGCTAGCACCGTGAGCAATGTGCCCTTTCTTCATGCTGCTTCAGAGTCTTGCCAACACAACACGGTAGAGCATATGTGAAATTTTCTGTAGTAGCTACAATACTACTCACTGTTTTCCTGTATAAGAGCCATTTATCCTGCCCACGTCCAGACATAAAGGCGTACACATTTAACTCACCTAATAGTGTTCAAAGAGGAGATTTTATCCAATTTAACATTTGCACAATCTTCAGGTGAGCAGACAGGTTCCAGGTGGTTTTGGGTGATACTTACTGGCTTCATATAGTCCTGGTACAAACTACAACTGAAGGCTGAGATATATTTTCAATGAAAGGGACAAACTGGGCCAAAGTTACCTCTAAGCATGAAATATGCATTTGAAATTAATATCTCTCTGCATTGATCAGAAAATCACAGAGGCTGTGATCTAACAGGCACGACTATGCATATTCCTGTTAAAGTCGTCTGGCTTAACTCCAGCTTATCATTTGCAATTTTGGAGACACATGGATAAATTTAGGTGATATCTTAGACAATCTGGTTCAAAAAAGCACAGAGGAATAGTCAGGACTAGCAGGGGAGAAAAGAGGGTTCAGAGGCATTGCAATGTATTAAGAAGCCTACTCCAGCCAGTCAGTCAGCTTCATCAGGGGCCCAACTTCAATGCCTCTGTGCAAATGCAGGTAGCATGGGGAATAAACAAGAGGACTTGGAGACACGTGCATGTCTGCAGGGCTATGATCTTATTGGCATCACGGAGATGTGGTGGGATGGCTCCTATGACTGGATATTTGAATGGAAGGATACAGGCTCTTTAGGAAGGACAGGCAGGGCAGGCGAGGAGGGGGTGTCGCCCTCTACATCAATCACCAGCTGGAGTGCATGGAGCTCCACCTGGGGATGGATGAGGAGCCAACAAAGAGCTTACGGGTCAAAATTAAAGGAAAGGCAGGGACAGGTGACATTGTAGTGGAGGTCTGCTACAGGCCACTTGACCAGGGAGACCGAGCAGATGAAGCCCTCTATAGACAGATAGGAGCAGCCTCACATTTACAAGCCCTGGTCCTGATGGGAGACTTCAATCACCCCGATATCTGTTGGAGGGACAACACAGCAGGGCATAAGCAATCCAGGAGGTTCCTGGAATGCGTTGATGATAATTTTCTCTTCCAAGTGATCGAGAAGCCAATGAGGAGAGATGCCATGCTGGACCTTGTTCCCACCGACAAGGAGAGGCTCGTAGGGAACGTGAAGCTCACGGGCAGCCTTGGCTGCAGTGACCATGAAATGGTGGAGTTCAAGATCCTTAGGGCAGCAAGGAGGGTGCACAGCAAATTCATTACCCTCAACTTCAGGAGAGCAGACTTTGGCCTCTTCAGGGATCTGCTTGGTAGAGTACCATGGGATAAATCCCTGGAGCTCCTGGACAAACTCAAACACAAAAAGGAAGCCTACAGAGGGTGGAAGCAAGTGCAGATAGCCTGGGAGGAATACAGAGAAATTGTCTGAGCAGACAAGGATCAGGTTAGGAAAGCTAAAGCTCTGATAGAATTGAACCTGGCCAGGGACATCAAGGGCAACAAGAAAAGCTTCTTGTAGGTCAGCAATGAAAGGAAGACTATGGAAAATGTGGGGTCTCTCTGGAAGGAAATGTGAGACTTGGTTAACCAGGATATGGTGAAGTCTGAGGTACTCAATGAATTTTTTGCCTCAGTCTTCACCAGCAAGTGCTCTAGCCACATAGCTGAAGTCGCAGAAGGCAAAGGCAGGGACTGGGAGAATGCAGAACTGCCCACTATAGGAGAAGATCAGGTTCAAGAATATCTAAGGAACCTGAAGGTGCACAAGTCCATGGGACCTGATAAGATGCATCTGCAGGTCCTAAGGGAACTGGCAGATGAAGTGGCTAAGCTACTTTTCAACATATTTGAGAAGTCATGGCAGTCCGGT
This sequence comes from Balearica regulorum gibbericeps, assembly GCF_011004875.1. NCBI lineage: Eukaryota > Metazoa > Chordata > Aves > Gruiformes > Gruidae > Balearica > Balearica regulorum. The sequence goes on along the minus strand of NC_046186.1, from coordinate 53,504,775 downwards.
GAAGTTCCCCCTAACTGGAAAAGGGGCAACATACCCCCCATTTTTAAAAAGGAAAAAAAGGAAGAACTGGGGAACTATAGACCGGTCAGTCTCACCTCTGTGCCCGGCAAGATCATGGAGCAGATGCTCCTTGAAATTATGCTCAGGCACATGGAAAATAAGGAGGTGACTGGTGACAGCCAACATGGCTTCTGTAAGGGCAAATCGTGCCTGACAAACTTGGTGGCCTTCTATGATGAGGTTACAGCACTGGTGGATAAGGGAAGAGCAACTGATGTCATCTACCTGGACTTGTGCAAAGCATTTGACACTGTCCCGCATGGCATCCTTATCTCTAAATTGGAGAGACATGGACTTGATCGATGGACTGCTTGGTGGATAAGGAATTGGCTGGACGGTCGCACTCAAAGAGTTACAGTCAATGGCTCGATGTCCAAGTGGAGAACAGTGACGAGTGGCGTTCCTCAGGGTAAGTATTGGGACCGGCACTGTGTAACATCTTTGTCAGCGACATGGACAGAGGGATTGAGTGCACCCTCAGCAAGTTTGCTGATGACACCAAGCTGTGTGGTGTGGTCAACATGCTGGAGGGAAGAGATGCCATCCAGAGGGACCTTGATAGTCCTGAGAGGTGGGACTGTGCAACCCTCACGAAATTCCAAAAGGCCAAGTGCAAGGTCCTGCACTAAAGGGGCCTGCAGGAAAGCTGGAGAGGGACTGTTCACAAGGCCATGTAGTGATAGGACAAGGGGGAATGGCCTCAAGCTGAAGAAGGGTAGATTTAGATTAGATATTAGGAAAAAATTCTCTATGGGAGTGGTGAGGCTCTGGAACAGGTTACTTGGAGAAGTTGTGGATGCCCCATCCCTGGAAGTGTTCAAGGCTAGGTTGGACGGGGCTTTGGGCAACCTGTTCTAGTGGAGGGTGTCCCTGTCCACGGAAGGGGGGTTGGAACTAGATGATCGTTACGGTCCTTTCCAAGCAAAACCATTCTATGATTCTATGATTCTAGGCCTAAAAGAGTAGGAGATTTATTCACTTTCGCTGAGCCTTCAGTGCAATGTCCTTGAGCCTCTTTGGCATTACCTAATGAAGAGAAAATTTCAAAACTTCTTCTTAATACATGGATCCAACACACCACCCAAAGCACACTCCTAGGTTAATGGGGATTTTGCTGCAGTACTCATAACCGGTTTGAGAAGTTCTGACCTTATGATATTTACCTCTTCAGGAGCAATTTGTGAATAATTCATTTCAGCCTCTTTGCTTTGCTTCCCAAATCCTAAGTGAATCATTTCTATTCAAATTGATCATGAGTGTTCAGACTGGCAAGAGCGCTCCTAGCTTGAGTTTATGATTGCAGAGTGAGGCACAGCTATATGAAGTTGCAGCTGTTAACTTATGGCATTCAAGTTCTCTAAAGACATTTCATATTTTCTGTACCATAAAATTGCAGGCTTCACAGCTCTGATAAATGTTTGGATTAAAACTGCTAATATTTCTGTGCATTTTTATCAGATTGTCCCAGCTGCTATTTAAACTACATAGAACAACAATTTGCAGCATAAAAGAATATCAGAGATGAATTTGAAATTGTATTTTCAGAAATCAGTACATAGGTAGATAAAGGACTGACATTTGGAGATCAGCAATTCGTTTACCATTAACCTACTATACTGCCTTTTCTTAAGTAAAGCAGAATAAGCATGATGAAATTTTTTTTGCCATGATGTCTAAGAATACAAGAGAGACAAAGTTTTTAGTCACATATTTCAATATACTAGTCCAAGATTTTTAAGAGGCAACAGACACAAATGGAAACATCATACAGGATGTCCATATGAACATCAGGAAAAATTTTTTTACTGTCAGGCTGACTAAGCACTGGCACAGGTTGCCCAGAGAGTTTGTGGAGTTTCCATCAGTGGAGACATTTGAAAGCCTTCTGGACATAGTTCTGGGCAACTGGGTCTAGGTGTCCCTACTTGATCAGGTGTTTGGACCTCCCTTCCAACCTCAACCATTCTGTGAAGACCTCCCTCTACCATTAAATTTCTTCTTAAATATTGCCCATCAGTTCAGTGTTACACAGACCTCAGAGAAGGTCCAAGCCCAGTGTCACAAGCCAGTCCAATTACTGTTCAAACCCAAGCTGTGGAAGCACTATTGTGCACGTTTACTCCCTTGCTAGCTGACCTAACTCATATCGAGAGCCTGTGCAACGTGTTGGAACCCTCTGATTGGAGAAGATAAGGAAGAAACTTAGAGAAATCTTTCTTTTTCACATTCCAGGCAAACTTCCAGAAAAGATAATTTAGTGAAGCTCTCTTCAAGAAGCTCACAGTGAGCAATGTCTCTTGCATGGCATTCTCTACAGCAAGACACTGAGGTATATCCATAAACTTGGGACAACAGAGCCATTAATATTTGTTTCATAAATGCATATTACTTAAATTCTCTGCAGTTCCAAATTATATCAGCAGCTACTTATACTGGACATGCCTTAGGGATACATGCCTTAGGGATACATCCACAACATGTGGGCTGCTGAGTGAATGCAAAAGATTCATGTTTGAATACATGTGGTAAATACGTAACTTATATTGCTTCTCTGTTTTAATTTGAGTTATATGTAGGACCAAAGTGTAGATTATAATTTGAAGAAAACAAAAGTAAAAGTTCAATCAACCCACAAACACATGACAATAAAATTTTGGAGAAACTTCCTTTCCCTGTCCTCCATATAGGCTCCTTGATACTAATGAGACTTGTTGAAATCATGATTTAGCAAGCTAGATCTATTTTACTCTAAACAATCAAATGTTAGCAATAGTGAGAGCATAAAGCTCCTATAAAATTACTGGCAGTTGGTTTGTGTGAAACTTTCAAATGATGCTTTCGTAACAGATGAGACTTTACTACTTAAATGCTCATGCACCTGTCCAAGGTGGTAAGCAGAGGAATTTCATGAGTTTTAGGCTTTTCTGAATTCCACAGAATTCTGTTTCCAGGCATTTTCAGTTTGATGGAATAAACTTATTGTTAAACTGGGGTACCTAAATCCCACACTGAAGTCATTGCATCCAGTTATTTTGCAGACATGATTTCACACATGTAACTGATTTATCTCCCATGAGACAGGGCTGAGTGTTCTAGCAAAAAGTGTTTGCTTGCAGTTTAACTGACATATCTCACTGAAGTTTCAGCAGTGTTAGAAACTGTTCCAGCATTAGCATATCACTGAAATTAATTATCTGCCTCCTTGGAGAAGGCCAAAGATAAAGCCATCACTGGAAGGGATTTTTAATACCCACTTGAAAAAGTTGAAGGCCCCACTTCTCCTAAGGTAGCTAATGTTGGAGCAAGGATCATGCAGAAGCATTGTTTGTTAATGACAGTCTAACAAATCATTGCTGCTGGTTTTGGTACAATGACTGAGAAGCCTGCAGTAACTAGGAAGTTCACAAATTACCCTTCTTGATGAAGAGGCCAGGACTTGAATGTATGTCTGCTTTCATTTAAAATGGGATAAAATTATATTTCTTTTCTGTGCATGTTTGCAGAAGGAACCTACAATCCCACAGCAGTTTAAGTGAACCCAACTGACACCTGCCAAGGTCCCAACCTCCCTGCCCACACAATGTGCTCTTTCTTTGCACTGACTCTCGTGCTCCTTCCACATGGAGCTGCTTCAGTTCACTACACAATCAGAAGACTAACCTGACCTAAAAAGGTGTGTAATGTCACTAAAACTGTACTGGGTCAGAGGAAAGGTCTTTTCAAACCAGGATCTGTCACTAGAAGTGGCCAATAGCTAGTGCCTCAGGAAGGACATAAAGACAAGGAAAGCACCAAGACATTTCCAGGCTCCAATGGTTTGCAGTCATTGGATGCCTCCAGTGAGACAGTGCAATATTCAGATGTAGCAGCACTGAGTACTTTCCTCCTCTGTGTACTTACCCAGAAACCCCTTGAACCCACTGACAAGGTATTCCACAGCTGCACTCTAAACCCTCCTCTGTTACCAGTTTGCAAGAATAGATGTATAAAAGGAATCAGAGAAGTTTGAGTAGAACCTTTAAAATCTGATAATGAATATACAGATATGGTAGTAGAAGTTTTATTTTCCTTCCCAACTCACTTTGAAAATGCTATGGCTTGTCTTATTTGTTTCAAAAAAAAAAAAAAATACTTGCCACACTACTTTAAACTTATTGGAGATCCCTGAGCAGACTTGGTCCTCAGATTTGTAAAAGACTGCAGAAACAGACTAAACTACGGTAAATTTCACTTTTTAAAGAGCTTGTTTGCAGAGTAAAGGACTTCAGGTAAATGTGCTAAAGATATGTTTAATAGTAATCTCAAACATTTTTTGCTATTGTACTTGTCAACTCCAAGGAGACCGACTGGCTACTGGGTCACAGTGCTGTTAGTCTTCTACTTCAGTGTCACTATTTAGAGCCTACCATGTAAGATTTACTTCACAGAGGAGGAAAAAAAAGATTATTTAAAAAGCTTGGCGACATAGATCTAGCAACTCTCACATTGCCATATAAGGAGTTAATTTTGTTACTGAAGGCCCATGCATGTTACTGAAATAGTGATGTGCCCAAGCTAATCATTATTACTACCAGAGCTGATTTTTCCTTTGTTTACGAGTTTCTTTGAGGAGATCTCTACATATGATATTCCATAGTATACTTCAAACAGCTGATCAGCTCTCACTGATCTGTTCTTTAAAGCCTAATTTACCTTCTGACAACTTTGAGACAGACATAGTAAACCCATCTTCAGAAATACCAGCTATCACTAACTGCATTTACATTTATAGAGAAAGGATTTTCAATTCATTCTGCAGTAGTGCACCAATGAAAGAGTCAAGCCCTTAGAGAACACCCATGTGTTATCAATATGGATACCAGCCTTTTTCCCAGGGCTTGAATTGACAAGTGCATGGAAAGCACAGAAAAGACTAGAACACCATCGTCCATCTGCTGTACTGTGCTTAGCATACGGTAAATAAGGTTACCTGCTGTTTTGAGATCCCTGTTAAAACTGGCAGTAGCATGACTTTAGGAGCTGATGTTGACCAAGCTACCTGACTCTTTTTGGTTTATATGCAGCTTACTGTCAGTTCAGCTTTGACTCCATTCAGCTTACATCAGTTACAAAGTTCTCTGTCATGGCGCACAGTGATCTGCAGCTCTCCCTGAAACGTATGTCTTGTGAGACAGAAAAAGAAATATCAGCAGAGGCTGTCACAGTGCCCCTGCGACTGCAGAGGAAGATTGTGGCGCACACAATTTCATTCTGCTGATGTCCTTGTAGTTAGCTGATTCCCTCTAACAACTTTCACAATAATCTCTGCCCCCCCCCCCCGCCACCGCCCCAGCAGCAGTGGTCACTATTTTAGAAGGTTAATGCTTCTGTGAAAATGTCCTGATTATTGACCAGGATTCAGGCAAAATATGAAATGTCTCTATTTTTAACTGATTGCAGTCCTTTCATACAGTACATATACTGTACACATAATACACAGCAAATCATAGGACATGACAAGAAAACAATGCCACTTCAAACCATCTAATGTTATGCCTCAGGCTGATTAAATAAACAAAAAGAAACATGACAGACTCGTGCACATCTTACTCCTGGCCTTAATTGTAAACAACTGTTTTGTAATGTATGAGGCCTTTGCTATCCAATTCCTTGGCTGATTTTCTACTGATGAAAGACTTTCCACTTCGTTGAACTGTGAAGGCATCATTTCTATTCCAAACCCACAGAGACACAAGAATTAATTTACAATTCCCTACTATATGAAAAAAGTGATAGGCATTTCATAAGAGGTGGAACCAGCAGCAGCACTATTACTAACTTCATCTTCAGAAAATTGCTCCAGCTGTTACAAGCTCCTCAGTGTAGCTCCACTAGTAACACAGCTTTAGGAAAAGAAAAAAGCCTTTTTACTTTGGATGGCTGTGGTGTATCACAGTGCCTTGCAAAGAAGCAGCCTGGACCTATAGGGTTGTTGAGCTGAAACCATCATTTGTCTTAAAAAAGGAAAAGCACCACATTTGCTATGCATTGAAATAGCCAGCCTGCATCAAGGAGATAAAGGAAATATAGTCTTTTTTTTTCTTTTTAGAGTGAATGGTAAAGCCAGTCTTCTAAGAGGTAACTGCATGTAATTATCATTACCATCAGTAGTAATTAGCAATGCATATCCTGTACAACGGGCAGTTACTGTTACACCTTCAGGCTCATTTAAATCAATTTGCTCTGAAGGCCTGCAGGATTAACTGGAAGAGAAACTTACACTCAGTGCTTATTAGGGAAAAAGTCTGACCATGTTTTCATCCTGGAGTCTAAAATTGCCACCTGCATGCACGTGGTCTGCCCCGGTACAGTGGCCTGCCATTCTATCCTCTGGTAACGAAAGGGGAACAAGTGCAGCTACTCATACAAGTTCTTTTATATTTAAGATCCAGTCAAATTTCCTTTTGCAAAGCCACACGGTCTTTATTTTAAAATGTTGCAAATTGACATTGAGTATTTCACAGCTGTCATGTTCGCTTCCACTTTTGATACTTAGATATTAAAAGAAATCCAGAATATAGCAACTCAGATATCAAGCCTTGAAGCCAACTAAACACTCCAGATTTCTATTTTTACTTGATTTTAGTGGGTTAGAATAGCAATGACACAAAATGCTAAGTTACTTGATAAATAAAAGTAGTAGCAATGCATTTTTATATTGTATAAAAGTGTAGAAACAATCACAGGAGTAGGCCACAATTTTAGGGACCTTCTCTTCCTGGTTGTTCCTAAGTGTTAGCCTACAAGACTCTTTTTTCCAGATTTCTTGTTCAAAAGTGCACCAAAAAATGCAATGAGCTACATCCGAAGGCAGTTTCTACTTGCACTATGGCTTGGATAGTCTTTGAATATGAGACAAGCATTCCATTTCCCCCCAAACTTAGGAAACTCTGTAATATAAAAGGTAGCCATTTTGGGGGGCAAGTATAAAACAGAACTGCTGGCTAAGCAAGGTTGCATCCTATGAATGTTTGCAAGGTTTGCTGAGAAACAGCTGGTCTCATACAACCTCCTCAGGAAGCCTAATGGGTGGATGCCGTGAAGTCTTGGAGAGATAAGAAGCTATACTGATATTGCCAGCATGGATTGTATTGGTTGCTGAATCATTGGAAGGCACTGTTCTTACCCATGGTAAGGGTAACCTAGCACCTACTTCTGGGTTACGAATCCTACAAGGGGGTTACAAAGTTTAGACAGTACAAAAATTATCCCTGGTTACCCCAAATGTCTTGGAGTGACACCCTTGAACTAGAAAATCTCATGTCTGAGACTAGGCTCTAGGTTTGAAAGTTAGCAGCCAACCTAAAACTGTTTAAGCTTATGAACACCATAGCAGCTGGCACAGTGAAACCAACACTATCGCTGTTTCCAGACGAGACCAGGTACTCTGCAATATTTCATCTCTGAATAATGAATGACAGGGCTGACCTTGTAGGTGTTCACACAGTATGGGGAAACCAAAGAACTCTGACTAGTTTGGTCAAATGCTTGAGTGGTAGAACTGCTCTATTAGCCACCAAGCAATCTTCAAACTTAGTAACGCTTTATGAAAACAGCATTAGAGTCCGTTTGAGTAACACTGGTGATCTCATTTTGTTTCCTTTATGGCTCTTTATTAGTTACAATTCATCAGATCTGATGTCCTTTCAATTGCACAGCTTTTTGTGTAATCAAGCTGAAGGTGTCGTAGCACTTTATATTCAATTAATTATGGTTTTCCTGCTGCAGCTTTTGGGAAGTGCATTCCGAGAATCTAGAAGGAGCTCATTTTCTCCCACAAAAATAAAAGTCAAATCCAAGATAGAACCAGAGCCCACAGGAATGAAGTACCACTGTAGTTAATTAAGAGACCCTGTCTGCCATACCTGTACTAAAATCAGTGGGAGACAGCTCTGTTAAACCCATCTTTATGATCCTGTAGAGAAAAGAGGGAAGTTTCAGGTGTGAAAAAGAGGGGAGCATCACAGCTCCTGGAGCCATTGTTTAAAATAATTTATCCTCAAAGACAGGCCAGGGCTGCATAGTAAATATGCTTTGTCTGTGTTGATTTGTGGTCCTAGCATATTCAGCCAGTGTATTCCAGCATATATTCTGCTTGCATCTAGACTGGGAAAACTCCATTGATGTTACACTGCCATGCCCTGAGTATGGTCAGGTAATTGACAGAAACGTCTCTGGGGGAATGACATAGCACCCCTGGGAGCATGTGTTCACCCATTCTCCCCCTCCTCCTCATCTGCCTTACCTATCCCATCACCTTCCCACTCTTGGTCCCGCATGATGATCTCTACCAAAAGGAAACATGAATCCAGAATAATGACTAATCCAATGTCTCCCATGCGGGTGGTTGTGGATGGTGCTGACTCACTCCAAAGGGATGAAAGCAGGGAAGCTCCTGAGCCATGTGCAGCTTGTGAGCAGCCTCAGTGCAGCCCCCAGGGTTGGGCTGCACTTCCCAGTGGGCAGAGAGGCTTGGCTTTGCTGCAGCAACCCAAATCTGCAGTGGTGGCAGGGTGGGGGCAAAACGGGTTTGTCTGCTGATGCAGGATGTGTGCTTCCTCAGGGGGGCTGCTCTCGTCGTCTTCTTACGGATAAAAGGCAGGTCTCTCCCTTGCTACATAATCTTTCTGTGTATGTACATGCAGAAGAAGCCTTATTCTAAGTCTTTCCTATATACACCTGCTCTTTTCTAGCCTCCAGAGCTCTTCTCCATCATATCTGAGCTCTTGCCAGCTGGGAGACAGACACCTGGCATGAGTCTTCTCTCAGTCTCTCCCTAAAGGTGTTTATAAAATCGCTTGGTTTAGTAAGACTTTGTTTGCTCACATATATTGTTGTATTTTGCATTAGGGAAGGGAACTTCTGTGTGCTGGGTTTATGTCCTTTTGTAAAGTAGTAGATATGTAAATACTTAGAATTTTCACATAAGTGAAATCTTGCCCTTTTGCTGGGTTTCTTGCTTCATAACTCATTAAATTTCCAGGGGGGTAGAAAGGGCAGCCCTGTACGTCAGGCCAAAGGTACTATGACATGACTGACAAAGGTTATTACTCTCCTAATCAAAATATAAGAAAAAGTAGTGACTTTAAAAGGAGCTAATTCCAGCTGAACTCTCAATGTTTCAAATGAAGGGAGATGTCTGCATATGTTTTGAGCTACTCTAAAGCAGGCATGGCCAAGCTGTGACTCCTCACCCACATGAATTTTGCTCAGGGACAGTTCATGCATGGCTTTCAGGCAGGGACTAGGTTATTTCTCCAAGGGAGGGAGCTGTGTTTAGCTGCGGGATACAAAGGAGCCTGTAAAAGTTGTGGGTGAGAAATTTTATATGCTGAGCTAGCCGGCTTGAATTGTCCAAATGAATCCTTGCTATAACCCTACAGCTTGTATCTTGGAAGGATAAACAGCTTCTGTATCTCAGAATAACAGCTACACAATACAACTTGGAGAAAATAAAAGTGATAGACAAAAAGCACTAGTTTCTTTGGAAAGAAAGACTACATAGAAGCAAGCAGAGATGTAATTTGACAAGAAATAGGAATAAAAATCTGTGGCTGTAAATATGAAAAAAAATTATATTGAACATCATAGGAAAAGAGAATAAAACAAATCAGTTGCTGTATGTGGGGGCACAATATAAGAGATGGAAATAAGCAAAACCATTTAATGCCAGTCAAAGTATTTAAGATGAATCAAAAAGACTTTAACAGGTATATTGGAGAAAGGAAATAATAGAGAAAATAACTTGATAAATAAACCAGGACATATAATCCCTGATGAATGGAAAAGAAATTTCATTAAAAATGAAATTTAAAACAAAAAAATAAGAACTAAAATAAACTGAAGCCACATATTGTAGCTTGCATTTTCTGATAGCTTTTCCTACAGTTGTATACCTTTGCCATGCAGGTTATGCACGCCTATATAATCCTGAGTATTTGCGCCAGGTTTGTGCTGTCTGATGAGACTGGCTGAATCCTGCACCTTTGTGCTTGTGTGAACAAGGGCAGAGGCCCACCTGCACAACTATCCTGCTTTCCCAGCGAAGAATACAGGAGTCTATAAAAGTTTCATTCCTTCTTATTTTAAATAAGAATGACCTACATAAAGTGGACCTGTTCAGTTTAATACCAGATATTTTTTTCTATTTTCCCTCTATAAGCCAAACTTTCAAGGGATCCACTTGCTCAGCTGAGTGCCTCAGTTCAGCTGTGAGAGCCAGGCTTCCTCCCCTGCTCCCAGCAATCTCCCAAACCTTCCTGCCCTCAGCCCGCCTCCAGCAAAGGGACCAAAAAGCATCTTCCACCAGCTGGATACTTAGGCTTGAACTTGTGGAATCTGAAGTCTCAGTCTCCACCTGCAGCTCTCACCATCAGGGTTTCATAGAAAAGTGTGGCAGTGCTGAACGCAGGTCTCCTCCTTTGGAACAGCACCTGCCTCTTGCTTCTCTGTTCTTAAAGTGCCTGCCAAATTGGGTTCATAATTAGGTCATTTTAAGCTGTTACAAAGGCAGGTAGTCCTAATTCTGAAGAACTAATGCAGCTGTAATAATAATAATAATAACAACAACAACAACAGTAATAATAATGAGAGTGTGAAAGCTGGATTATCCAACAGAGCCAGCGGAGAGAGCACTCAGCTCATTGCTCAGAAGCAGAGATTTAGTTTTCAATTCAAAGGCCAGAGTCATAACTAAGATGAAAATCCATAATCAATAGGACAAACTATGGAGCAAGACAGCATAACCCACAAACTAAAAAATAATTAAAAAAAAAAAAATTACAACTTCAAACTATGCTTTTATCCTCACACTCCACTGCAGAAATGCACTGTAATGCTCTAGGATAAAGAGAAACTTGTTTGACCCATTAGCTGCCACAGAGCTTCAGATCATTCCTTGTCATGCAAACTTGAATACTTTGAAAGTTAGAATTTCAGTTAGCAACATAAATCCTAAGAACAGTAGCTGTGATGAGGTACTGCTGTGTATCTGCTTCAAGCAATCAAATCTACCTAGAGAAAAGGATGGATGTCTCCTTAAATATCTGTCCAAAAATTATAAGAAGGCAAAGTAGCATGGCAGCTGATGGTTTTGTCCAAGGGCATTTCTGCTGGAAAACTCATAAAATTGAAACATAACTTCAGTGGTGCATCTTTTTAATATGATATTTTAAATACACTATTATCAATAATTAATTACATTTTTACAGATTCACAGATTCACAGATTGGTAGGGGTTGGAAGGAACCTCTGGAGATCATCTAGTCCCACCCTCCTGCTAAAGCAGGATCACCTAGAGCAGGTTGCACAACATTGCATCCAGGTTTACCTAGAGTATTTTCAATCCCTGAACGATTAAGTGGTTGTAGAACCAGAACATGTTCTTTCTCTGCATACCTGGTAGGTATGTACTCTGGTGTAACAATGTATCAGCATTTGTTTCCTTTTACTCCATGTACTTAAGCTTATCCACTTCTATTATTTTTTTTGTATAAGCTTCTTTTAAGCATCAATCAGAAAATAGTACCAAGTGTTATTAATCTTGTAACAGTGGCTTTAAACACAGAAAGTTCAATGGCTCCTTGATATTTAATATTTTACCCACATTGATGAGCACAGAAGTCTTTCCCCAGCCATTTCCAGACAACATAAGAATTGGTGAAAGAATAAATAATCAGGAAGTCAGCTACTGTTACCCAATGATTGTATTTTATTGTCATTTTGACCAAAAATATATCATTGGTTTATTGAACTTGACAAAAAAAGATCAAGATCAGTTTCTATGCAGAATTGTTCCATCAGTGTCAAGACCATTTACATTATGTCTCCTTCAGTATCACCGTCCCTCCTTCCAATTTTGTTATCCGATAGTGCACGAGTCCCTTTTGTGTCATCTGCAGGATGAGTTATCAGGATGCAAGGTAGTTTTCATAGCTGTCTGGGGGTTACTATATTTCTGTTCTTTTGCAAGTGTCTTCAGCGTATAAGATATCTCCGTTGTGCACAGCAGTTATGCTGACAAGGCTAGGATTTCCAAACATCTGGTGGCTCAACTGGCTCAGGAACAACAGTTCCACTTGAAATGCTGGGTATCCAGAAACCCCGACCCAATGGGCAGGGCCCTTAAATCACGGCTGGGTCAGAATTGCTTGCACTGGGTTGAAATTTCTAGGCCAAAAAAAAAAAAAAAAAAGTGCATATGCTCTAGGATAATAGCGAGTTCATCTTTTTTCATGAAGAAGCCTCAGAATTTATCCAACAGTGCATGAGAGAGGTTTTTTTGATAGCCCCGTTGACTGAAAGCTGCCGTGAATAGCCCCAAATAGCCAAGAGCAGCACGAATTTCTCTATAGTTACCACTAAGTGCAGGACAAAGCGGGACAAGAGGAGAGAGACTGATCTAGTCTTCATGCCAATTTCAGTCCTTTGCTTTTCAGCTGATTCATGTGACAGGGTCTCCTGTTCATAGACAATAAAACTTTACATTCTCAAACAATGTATTTCAGTAAAATGAGCCCAGGGATAAGGGCATAAGCTGTCATAGCCAAGGTTTCTACAGGTAATGGTAGCTACTAACTGGTGAAAATCTGAGTGGTAGTTTTTAGAAAAAGATCGCTGAATAAAAGTTCAGCAGAGACCCCTGAAGACTGGAAATGGACCAGTTTAATGTCATAATTAAGACAAAATCCTATGGGTATTCCAGAGATTACAGAACAGTTAGTCTAACTTCTTTTTTAGTAAAGCATTAGATAGCAGTTTTTAGAGATCAGATGGGAACACTTTAAAAAAAAAGGAAAACGTCTTGATTTAAGGGTAGGTAACCTTCCTGAAGAGAAGCATAATCATGTTTCACATAGGTAATAAGAGGCAGTCGACTCCCATTAATCCTGAGTAGATCAAAAGGATACAGATAGCATAATTAAAATTTCAGAGAGTGCATAAAGAAGTTTCACAGTGGTTGTGAAGGGCTAAGAGTTGTGAGAAAAATGAAAGAAATTTGTCTGGAATTAATGTAGTATAAGCTTTTGGCAACAGTGATACTTCTATCAATATCCGTATGGGTTTGCCTATTTAAAGCTAGAAAACAAACCGTTCCACAAGATTAATATTAGTGCCAGTTTCTAAATTGCGAATGAAAATAAAGGAGGACTATTTTTACAGGTGGCTTTCCCACTTTCAAGAATATATTTTACAACTTAGAGCAAACATCAACAGAAATCTCAAAAGAAGCAGCAAGTCAGCAGCTGAAGAAGCAGCTGAAAGCAAGATATTTATGAAAGTACACACAAATATGGATTTATGTTTCTAACCTTAGGCATTCAAGCTAGAAATTATTGGCTTTTAAGAAACATGTATGATCCAATAAAAAGGAAGGTTCAACTTACTATTAAGGCTCTGCCTGAAAATGCGGGTGCTACGGGTTGAATTTCTGGCTCTGCCTCATTCTCCCTGGATGACCTTCGGCAGGTCACTTGTGTCTCGATTTCTTCTCAACAAAGTGGGAATCATGTTTCTCTGCTGTGCAGAGGTTATACCAGGTAAATTCATTAACATCTGAGCCTGACAATGCACAGCAATAAGGAACAAATAAATAAGACATGTATCAGAGAAGTCAGCAGCAAGAAAAATCTGTGTTCATGTGACAGAAAAACAATTTCACAAATAAATTTCATGAATTTTTTTTCCCTTGACATTTAGAGTTGCTGGACTTTTACCAAACTGCAAAACGTCTTCAAGCTTCAGTAGCTTAGCTTCAGCCTGATAAGGTAGCAGATGCCACATGAGAGAAGGCACCTGTTCTGCACCCTTGCTGCATTAGGTAATTATGTGCAAAACAACTTAGATATGCAATCTCTAAAAGTCAAACCATTGCGTCTATCAACATCTTGATCTACTCATGGAGGCAGTGAGAGTGTGTTGAATGAATTTACAGCAAAGTGCACCTCCCCAGTTAAATTTGTGTGTGTGTGTCTACAAGTGTGTGCATATGTTTCTGTGTGAATCTATAGATTCATAGATACAATTTTTTTCCTCAAGAAACTGGTGGATAAAGCAGTAACAGAAAACTCATGTTTGTGTAAATGGATTGGAGCCAGATGGTGAAATACTATAAACTGAAAAGTTCACAAGGTCAAACAGACATATGGTTGAAAGGCCAAAATGTCACATTAGGTCAGAAAGTGTCACCACAAAAAGAAATACACAGGATCATTTCTGCTACTTTGGAAAAGGGATAGGAAAGAGATAATGATCCATCACTGATACCTTCTGGTTTCTGTTCTTACAGGTCCCAAATTACAATGATAGCATTGATTTAGCTAGTGGGTGTGACTGGGACAGCTCATGCCTCAGAATTGAGATGATAACACTTTTATTTTTTAGCTGAGTATTTACCTCCTGCTAACTTTGAAGTATCCTCAACTTTCCTCCTCATCAGTTTGTTTTACTAATGGCAACTTTTCAGTCACTTGTCTATCAAACGCATCTGGCTTCCCTGAGGTAGCATGCCATAAACTACACGAATGTCATGATTTCCTCTGCAGGTGATTCTACTCTAAAAGTTGAGGAACATATTCTTGTATTCTCAGTCACAGTGGTCAGTGCTTTAGAAGAATCAGATCTGAAGTGTATCAGGGTCAAGAGAGAATCCATTGGTGCTAAGAGGTCTCTTTCCCACCAGGCTCCTTTTCCATGTATAACTAACTACAAATGCAACAGAGTTTTTTTCTATGGTAACTCTACAACCACATCAGTAGTAGGGGACAGTAAGGAATGACAATATAAAGTTTTCATATCTGCAACTAAGAACTTGAAAATTCTTTCAGATTCCAAAGATTTTATGGCTCCTCCCAAGCAAAGATGACTTTGTCATTATTGTGCCATTTAAAGCAGATAACTTGAACCAAAGCAATGAGCAAGGTGATATATGACAAAACATGAATGAAAGGAAATCTGGAGAACAGAGTATAATCATTAGCAAAAGAACATGCAGAATGCAAAGTATTGCTCTGATACAGCAAAAACGTTTTAGCAGTTGCAATTGTGAGATCTATCCTGATATCTTCTTCCTTAATGAAAGGAATGAAGGAAAATGTCTGGAAACCATTCTGTGGACCAAACCGGGGGAAATACAAGAGTAAAGGTACAAATGTCTCAGTAAAAGGATGCCAAAGTCAAATGTTGAGAAAAATCAACAGTAGAACTGGTCAAAATGGGGTTTTTATTCTAAAATAAAAGGTTTTGTAACAAACATAAAAACACATTAATAAAAAATCCAACCCAGAAGCATTCTAGCTTGAGCTATAGCATAAGTAATCTCTGCAAAGCGGGTCTGGGAAGAAATAACTAACACACATTATAAAGTTGCACATATATTCTAAAATATAAGTGATTTTTTTAATTGAATGAATCATGTCTGAATATACTGGTGTCACCTACCTGAACCACAACAATGCATCCAGAAGTATCAGGAAAATCAAGCTAAATGTTTGCACTCTATTCTGTGTACCATTATGAAACCTGCTGTTTCCACTCATTTTTGAACAGCATGTTAATAGATAAATCTGAAGACTGGCAGCAGTCATAACACATGGAAAAACAGCTCAAATATTGTTAGAAGTCTTTTGCAGTATGACCAGTGCTTATTTTCAGGAGGAAAGTACTAATCCACAGAAAGAATATACATTTATACTGAAAGTAAAAGCAAAGAAATATTTAAGTTTTTCATATTTGCACATTTAAATCTAATTTGTACAGGATGCCTAATGAACCATACATTTGCAGAGAAAAGCAACAATTCAGCTGTTTGCTGCCTTTTGTTTCCATTTGATTTACATTTGTTTGCAAGTGATGCTAGATTCCAATTGCTAGGTTTATTGTTTATTGATTTTCACTATTATTGGGCTCTACATATGTACAGAAATTCATAGTCCAGAGATTTTTACTAACTGTGCAGCGAGAACTGTGCACGGGGACCTTTTTCATCAAAGTCAGTGAAATACCAAGGAGGCAGGGCCAGATCCTAGGTACTCCTTGCACTCTGGGACTGAAGGGGCTCAAAGGTCTCACAGGTTGGGTTGTCAAGGTATAATTTTATGGAAGCATGGAAATGAAGCTGAAATCTTGTCCATGCAGCATATGTACCTTAGGATAAAAGCTCACAGATTTCTGAATGCTGTAGCCAGCCCTACTAGTCTGAGCACTTAGTCGGCATTAACATGCTATTCTGTCTTCCAGTCTGTACCGCAGAGAGCCAGGACCAGACTAGGTCTGGCTTTGTGTTGCAAGAACAGTAACGCTGTCATCACAGAATGATTTCGTGCTTTTACTTGTAGAGAGCTGTCAGGAAACTTTTCTGGTCTGTTATAGTTGTGGAGAGAAATGTCCTAAGCCTGCAAAACATATCCCCAGTATAAGGGCTCTCAAGGGCATGGTTCTCAAGATCTTTCATTAAAACTTGATACTTTCAACAGAGCTCATGTTAGTTCTCCAATAACCTGCAGAAAAGGCATTCAGGATTTTGAGGTTGGAGAAGACTAACTTGTCACTTTTTACAGCCTAGTAGTCAAATGAAAAGTCTCAGAAAGATTCATAAGTAAGGAACATGGAAAGATTTAGATTACTGATAATAAAGTCTTCAAGAGTTGTATCACGCACCTACTTAAGATGATAGTTATAGAGCAAGCTAGACAAGCAATTTATCATTTCTGAGTTGTTCGTCAAGGTAATAACTGATGCCAGGAAATACTGACCAATGTAGAAGAGCACCAGGTTCAGCAAGATACATCCTTTACAAGAAACATCCTATCCTTGTGTGAAGTAAAGGGCAGTTATCAGAAAAAGTCATATAGGAAAAGGTAAAAAACAACCAAGACAGACTGAATACCATTTAAATACGGTTTAAGGAAATAATAAACCATTATACCTTTATACTTTATTTTTTATATATCCTATAAGTCTAAAGAATAAGACTGGGGAACTAGAATGCCTCATTTAAACAAGGATATTGACACTATAATAGGTGTATCAGGAATTTGTTAGAAGGAAAACAACCTATTGAGCACTTATGGCTACATCTCTATCAGTAATCTAATCAGGGTCAGGTCTTAGTCTAGAGCACTGCCTCACCATGGTCCATACTGCTAGCACTCCTCATGGCAAGGCAGTTATTTGTGGTGACAAGCACTCTTCAGACACCTTATTTATTAGTATACATGTAGCCTCTAATACCAGGATATGAAGCATATAGAAAAGCTAGAACATGCTTAAGTTATATGTCACATATACAAGTAAGGACACTCTCGGGTCTTTTTCTCAGGTCTAAGCCAAATGGATTATCCCTTTGCTTTTGCTAACTGTAACTTTGCCACTTTACGTTCCCTAACAGATGAAGTAGAGAGGTCTCAGCCTTCTTCCACACTCCAGACACAGGAGTCTGTTGGGTATGCCCAGAGGGAACATCAGAAGCCTCTTTGTAATTAAGAGAAGTTCAGCATAAGACAGATGGCAGAGCTAATGGAAGGAGCTGCTTTGGAGATGGGAAAACAAGAATCCCATGGTGGAGCCATCCTGTGTTGAAAAACTGGTATAAGCAGCAATAAGGCTACCTTCATTTAATACCACGTTCACAGATCTGTGTGAGCCACTTTGTCCCAGATTTTGAGCCTCAGCACTTTACTAAGAGATGAACA
Source organism: Balearica regulorum gibbericeps (assembly GCF_011004875.1). Taxonomy (NCBI): domain Eukaryota; kingdom Metazoa; phylum Chordata; class Aves; order Gruiformes; family Gruidae; genus Balearica; species Balearica regulorum. Next base: position 53,486,986 of record NC_046186.1, on the reverse strand, counting down.
AAGCCTAGAAACATGCTGATATTTATTACTCAATGCAAAACATCAAGTCCAGGCAGCTACAAATCAGTCTGGGGCTATAAAATCTACACAAAGCTGTCTTCAAGGTTTTCATTTCAATTAATGCTGTGCTGTCCCTCTACTTGTCAACACTGGCAATATCCATCACACTTGGCGTGTGTGCTGTCCCTTAGCTGCATGGGTACAACTGGCCAAGACTTACCTTCTGAAAGGAAACAACTGCATTCAAAACACTTGCAGGACCTTGGCAGCAACCATTGCCACCACTGCCGCAAGGAACTGATGATGAGCTCTTCTCCTTCAGACAGTGGCTTCTGCTCCCACCAAGCTCTGGCTGGCAGGACGAGGCAGGCTGCAAGCTTGTCCAGAGAGGAAATTCTCGCTGTAGTACAGGGCAGCCTGCTCCATGATGAACTTCACAAATCCAGTAGGAGCTGGAAACTGCTGCCCTGGCTATACACGGTGCCTGTGAAAGGCTGCCGCTGAGCAGGTGGGTAGCTTTTGATTTGCACATCATAGGTAAAAGACCATTTTGCTTTTCTTTTTCTCCACATTTTGAGAACGTTTGCCTGAGACGCAAGATTCATGATGCTGGGTAGTCCTGTAAGCCTGGCCTGTTTCAGCCCTCTGTCCTTCATGGTAAAGTCTTCCTCATGGTGGTGAACAATGGCTGTGTCTGACTATGTGCTCTACAGTGAAAGGACGGTGGTGAAGCACACCTTTAGATTAATGACTCACCTATCAGTGCACAACTTCCTTATGTTTGTACGTGGAAAGCAAGTGAAAAAGGATAAAAGAGTAATACAGCATATTCAGGTTGTCATAAGATAAATTAATCTTGTTGCTTTTGTTCACATAGGAATAGGTATATCTCAAAGAAATAAAGATTGCTTTCTTCCTAGCTTTACTGAAGCTTACTGATGCCTAAAGACTGTCCAAAACAATATTACAGCAACCATGTGACTAAACAAGGCCATAAAATTATTAAAATACTTGTTGCTTCTGTTGTATTGCAGACGATGTAGAGGCAAGTCAATGGTATGGTGGTTCATGGTTTTCTTATCCAAATACTAGGATTTTTTGTTATTTGGAAATACAGGATAAAAAGAATGGGAATGTTGATCTCAATTTTTAGCAAATTAATATTTCTGGTGCCTGTTCCTAAGCATAAAAGGTAAAATTGATGCCCAGGCATACCTATGAAGGTAGTATATTTTCATTTGGCAAATGCAGTAAGCTTTCTTTAATTATCTTGGATGTCAATAATTTTGTAGCAGTTAACTCTTAGAGTGCAATTATAATTACATGTTAAAATGAATCTTAAAGTAGAAAACAAAAAGAAAGGGGGGGAGCAGAAAATCTCCCTCAGTAAAAGAGAAATATGTTCCATGAAGAAAAGTCACAGCTGGAAAATTCTACCTTTACTATGAGAACCTCTGAACCTGCAGCTTAAAATGCAGTACTACATTCAAAAATAAGGGTGTTAATACTGCATACAGAATTTGTAGCACTTTTGTACCTTTTTCTCAAGGACTGAGAATAATAGCATTCCTTAAAATATAAAAGATTTAACTGATTTCTCTTTGTGTCTCATAAAATATTTTTTTTTTTTTTTAATTTAACTTAGTGGAAACTTTTATTCTCTGGGGAATAGCTGGGAACTCACAGAAATAGTAATATATTTGCTCTGGGTTGGGAGAGGCTGAGAAATTCTGTGCACACAAGGATGAGCTGAGAGCACAGGAGCCGGTTGCACCACTGTTCTCCCCTGAAGATGACACAGAAATCCCGGTTACAAAACTTTACTGCATACTAATTGAAGGGGGTCAGCTGGAAAAGCAGTGTATCAGCTAGAAAATTAAGCTTGTTACATCCGAGTGAAAGATTCGTTCCATCAATTGGCTTATTAGCATCCTTAGAAAATATTCTTTTACTTTATAGGTTTTTTTCTTCAGTGGATTTCACCGAGTTGTTTTCATTAACTGGAGCTCCCCCTCAAGGAATACAACGGGAAACTAGTTTTGCAATAAAAGAGACAGATTTCTCTTTTTGACTAAAACAATCCCGATATCCTAACCTACAAAATCCTAGCGATTTTCTTCAGGGTATTCCCTCGCTTATGGCTGATATATAGTTTGCTAAGCAATTTCATGTAGAAGTGAGGCTGTTCTTAAATAAAGAAACCTAGGCCAGAAAAGATCAGAACGGTGATCTGAGTGACTTTGGGGACTTAGGTATGAATTTACTCAAACTACAATTTTTGTACCATAAAATGGCTGATACCCACATTCTGCTGTAGTACAAAAAGCCTATGTTTTGGCTCAGCCCTATCCCTCATACTTCAGCAAAACTTAAATGAGACCTTCTAGATGGGTCACAGCACGGAGCTCTCAGCAGAGCACCCTTCCAACACTGCCCACTGTCTGCCAAGGCAATACATGACGAAGAGATGATGGGCCAGAAAATATCCAGTGGCAAAAAGGGAGGACACGGGAGGACAAGTCACTCACGCTCTGTCAGGAAGGTCTAGGCCATGGTGTCCAGAAACATAACCTAGATTTGCTCAAAACCATGGAAGGAATTCTTCCCAAGACATGAAGACTCTCATAAATCTTACAGCCTTAAATTTTGCATTTCTTCAATCTTGACTTCTCTGATGTTGACATTTTGCAGTGTAGATAAAAAAGCCCACATCCTATCAAAACAATGGTATATATCAAACAAAACACAGCAAATAATAATTATTTTGGGGTGGAGGAGAGGAATGAGTCATATATGACAAATGTATCCACTTGGCTGAATTCATTATATAGTGTGATGAGACCCAAACAGGGAGGGCTGAGGGAGAGAAGAATGAATACCCAGTACCAAACAGCTACTAGTGTCCTTAGTACTAAGCAGGTGAGCATGGGTGAGAAGATCATCAGCATCAGCAGGAACGGAACTTTACTTTGTTCCCTTCTCAGTGCCTTTAGTATCTCCACTGTCCCCTCACCTTGACCCATTATAGGACTAGTCACACACCTATACAACTACCTTAGATGGGAAAAGGTGTCCACGCTTCTCAGGATTCAAAAACAATACCATCTGCAATGGTTTTGGTGGCATTACAGCTTTGTCTGCCTGTCCACATTCAGTCATACTGTGGTGGTAAAATTATTAGTATTTAAGAGGTTTGGCAAAGAAGTTTATCTTAACTAAAAGAACACGCCTTTCAGCTAAAAGCAAACAGCCTGTGATTGTCCACCGGCCTACTCTGAGCTAAGATAATACTGGGTGTGCCACTCCTATAGGCTCCACCAAGATCCATCTCTCCATATTGTCCCATTATTTACTGTCTAATTCCTTCTTCTAATTGCGGCAGTTAGCAAGATGCTTGAGGAGTCCATCCCTCCCAGGGATGGATACCTGGCTTTATTAACTTTATTTTCCTCACCCCTCTTTTTTCTTTTTTTCTTTTTTTTTTTCTTTTTTCTTTTTTCTTTTTTCTTTTTTTCTGAAACAGCATATAGATTGGGTCTCTGCAACCACTTGGCAGAGAACAGGGGAGCAGAGGGGGAGATGCTGGCCAAATGTTCGCTCACTATGATCAGAGTTAAAGCTTCTGTTCTGATCTGTGCATTATTATGCACTTGGAGACACCCAGATCTATGACAACACCTTAGGAATTATCATTTTTCAGGTTCTTCGGGGACCCCATCCCACTCTTAGTACTCTGTGGGACAGAGCTCGGCACAGCATCATTAGCTGCTCTGGAAAGTGTTTTTAGTTTCACTTCTTTCAGAAAGTGGATGAAGTCACAAAGCTTCACCTGATGCAGTGTCTAGCACTTGTTTTTCTTTTGAATGTTGTACAGTAGATAGAGAGCAAAACACCACATGCTATTTGCCCCAGTAGTGTCACTCTGCCATTCATCCCACAAACCCCTTAAACGCTACAGCTCCATGTTATTTTTATTGCACAATAATTAGATTTTGCATTTTGCAGGCCCTCACAGTTTTGCTGCAGCTGCACATACAGCCGTGCCGAGAGAGAGGTAACCGCCTGCCCCCTGCCCTGGTTGCTCAATACGGAACCCTTCCTGTAGGGTATTGCCCCTTATATCTCCTCAGCAGCCAGAGAGAATGTTCACTCATTCAAGAGCCAGGTTGCCAGAGATCCAACAGTTAATCTTTGTAAATTATGCTTATTTATTCAACTGAAACAGCAGGGAGGACACAGCCAGTGTAACCGGAGGGTTTCCTGGGACCTGCTGTACCTGCCTACCTGTAAATACGATACAGCTGTAGGGCCTGCTGAGACAGACAAGTTGCTTTTGCTCAGTTTAAAAAAACATGAGTAGCAACTGTTTGAAAGTGAAATAAGCTGCAGTTAAGTGGGCAGAAGGGATTTAATTGACTTAATTATGTCAAATTTAGTTAATTATTGTTCAGCTGGTGCAAACAAAACTACTGTTTCCTAAACTACAACCAAGTCTTTAGAACTTAAATACTTCCATTTCCCAACTCTTCCAAGAATTAACTTAATGCTTAATATGACTCTCCACCAAAGTCAAAGCCCCAGTCTGTTTTCCAGCTGTAATGTTAGCCCTTTTCTATAATCACCCAGCACAAAAACCTCTTGCCCAGTCCTTCAGCAACTCTTTTTCTTTGTGGCAATATGGACCCACAGGCTCCTGGTTAAATTTTAAGTGGCAAATATACCACTTTGAGGGGACAGTAGAAGCTATACCTCTCCAGAGCTGATAGTCTGTTCCTGCCCACCCACACTTTTCTGAGCAAAAATCAGTGTTGCGTGGCTTTTCTCAATGCTATGGCCTCTGGGATACGACCTGAGAAGTCCCAATGCTTCAACCTGTGCAAGGAGAGCCGGAGGGAACACTCAGCAGCCAGGCATGTCTCTACTCACAGCCGCATGAAGCCATACGTCATACTTTGCAAACAGTGCAATTGCAGCAGGATTTTTATTTTTTTAATGTAAACAAATTTCCCCAAGTAAAGCAATCCATGTCTGGTCTTAAAACAGTAGATATAATAGCCTATACACAGCGACACTATATATATATATATGTACACATTTTTTTCTAGAGAATGTTTGCTCTGATTCTTCTTACTATCTTCCTGTTAGCTAACTAAACCTTTCCTTTGTCACCTACAGCTTTATTCCCATGGATATGCAACATACAGACTTTGCAAAGAGTTCAGTAACGCTGTCATTATATTTATCCCATCTCCTCATTACTGCTAGCCTCTGATTTGTCACAAAGAAAGTGCGACTAAGCAAATGCAAGCTTGTAACATCCAGGCTGCATCACCAATTTCTATTCACGCAAGAAGGAATAATTCTGTGCCCTGTGTCAACACGGGTTGATCAGAGAAGAAAGGAAGAATGCAGAAAGTGCGATTGGTTTTGCTACTGCTACCCCTGCTGAAGCGAGCACTTTTCATCTGTCTCTGTAATGAGAGGGAGCCTTCCCCAGCCCCGGGTACATTAAGAAAGAATGTGTGCATAGGGGGTCCCCACCGTGCGGTTAACCTCATGTTTTCAGGACTCTTTGGATGGCTCCTGCTGAATTAGATGCATAAAGGAAGAACTAATACTGCTGAATCAGGAAATGAGACGATGGGGATATTTCACATGATTCCCATTCCTTTTATATTATAGTCTGCAAAGGCTACAGGTTTGAATATATTTTACTTGTCTAATTCCCACTGAAGTCAATAGGATTTTGGGGCACAACTTCAAATAAACTGCATGGGGAATGCGGAGGACCCTGGTGACCAGAAAAGGAACACTTTCTGTATTATTCAAGTATTTATAGTGTCTGTATCAGTGCTTTGAGTGTCATCTATAAAATGGGATTATCTAGGCTTCAGAATAAAACTGAGAAACAATTTACAACCTTGTTCTCTAATATGCCTTAAGCTTCTTGCGGTGTACCATTAAAATTAAGAAACACAAGGAAAAAGTTCCATTATAGAGCAACAAAGTTCATTTTAACTTCAGACCATATGCTCCAATATCACCTATCTTTCCATATTCTTAACTAAACTACCGACATCAGCTTGATTTGTTGAATAAATAGATTAATTGATCTAAGAGAGACATGGTACACATCCCCATTATCTTCCATTCTGTGAACAAAAAAGAGCAATCATGATGTGCACTTACATTAAATTGTGTCAGTAAAATATGCTTGCTTGATATTGTAAGCATTTGCATTTTATATACTTCAGTTACCATCTGCTAATGGCAATTTAATCATTCAATAAATAACACTAAAGAGAGCAACATTAATGAAGATTGGAGAATTTTTTAATATAATGAATATTTTTTTGGTTTATTTCTGAGAACTGCAACTGCAGCCAGCAATAAAAAGGATAATCCATTAAAACTAGAGCAGAATAATGAATGCTGTTGTTATGGTTCTGGCATAGTGGACGACCAAAGGGGATTGTAAATTCCCAGAGTGATGACTTTCCCTACCCTTTACTAAGGAATAATGCGTGAATCATTATGCTATAGACAGATGGGACTACTCCAGAGAAGCTGTGATTGCACGCTAGCCTAGCAGAAGTTCCAGGAGGCATTCGCAGCTTAGATAACCACAATGTCTCCAGCAGGGCAGGAGGAACCTGGGTATGGCCAAACCCTTTTAAAGAGTGCAGGTTTTAACGCCTCTTAGGGAGGGCACTTCAGGCCTGCTGAATAGTTAAGTCAGCTTGACTAACACACAAGTTGAAATATAAACATTTGCTTATAGGCTTTTCTTAATAAATGTATGCTGAGATATGCTTATAGGCCTTTCTATGCTACCTAAAATTTTAATTCTATTTTTAGGTCAACCCACCAAAGCATGAAAAACCTTTTGCAAAGTTTTAAATGTACATTGAATTTGATCCTGTTTTGTGGCTCAGGACACAGGTAGAGCCCAGAGTTCTTCTTAACTAAGACTGCAAACTATTTTCTTATTAAGATGGACACAGGTTTAATCCCAAAATACAGAGCTTCGATGTCCTCCAGTAAGTTCCAGTCTGCCTGTATCTCCACACTCACATCTGCACTGAACATCATTTGTAATTCTGCATGTGATGAGTTCATATTGTAGGTCTCTATTGCATAGGGCCTCCTCCATTTCTGCATTCAAATAGCTCAAATGTAGCTTTCTGGCAGCTCCATATCTGAGTACGTTGATAACCAGCAGAGGCCCATAGTGAAGTATCTTGGATACTTTGGTATGATGTCAGATGAGTCCATGATTCAAAATCATCCTCAGAGTCACAAGCAATACTATAATATTTCCAAAGCACTAGCAGAGGGCAGTAAGTGTGTGGTGGTTTAACCTCGGCTGGATGCCAGGTGCCCACCAAGCCGCTCTATCACTCCCCTCCTCAGCAGGACAGGGAGGAGAGAAAAATAAGATGGAAAAAACAACCCCAAACTCATGGGTCAAGATAAAGGCAGTTTAATACAGCAAAAGGCTGCGCATGGAAGCAAAGCAAAACCAAAAGATTATTCTCTACTTCCCATCAGCAGGCAATGTCCGGCCACTTCCCAGGAAGCAGGGCTTCAGTACGTGTAGCGGTTGCTCTGGAAGACAAACTTTGTAAAAACGAATGTGCTTGCTTCCTCCCGCTTTCTCTCAGCTTCTTATTGCTAAGCAGACGTCATATGGTATGGAACATCCCTTTGGTCAGTTTGGGTCAGCTGTCCTGGCTGTGTCCCCTCCCAAGACCTTGCCCACCCCCAGCCTGCTGCTGAGGGGGGAGAAATGTTGGCGAGGCAGCCTTGATGTGTGCCGGCACTGCTCAGCAGTAGCCACAGCACCGGTGTGGTATCAGCACCTTGCTGGCTACCAATACACAGCACAGCACCATGAGGCCTGCCATGGGGAAAATTAACTATCTCACCAGACCCAATACAAAGTGGTAGTTATTCAATGCAAGGAGAAGTTGGTTTAAAAACAAAAACAAACAAACAAACAAAAAGCACCTTGATTATCATGAGACCAAAGACAGCACAGATGAATCCATCAGCTCTCCTTTTTCTGTGACAAATTTTTCAATATAGTCAGACTTTATAGACTTTTTAAGACACTTGGGCCTAGTTTTCATTAGAGGTTTTTGGGAAAACTGGAAGAGATTTAGGAAACAGAGGAATGAAAGGACTTAAAACAGGTCATAGGAGAGGAAGGACTACAGTGAAGGATACAGGAAATGTATCAGACACACAGCAGCAGTAGTGTTGCAGCCAAGAAATGAGTGAAACAAGAAGAATTACTGTTAAAAAGGTATGTCCTGTGGATCAGACCAACTGTTCATTTGTCAAGTATTTTCCCCTTGGCTGTGTCAGTAGCAGGTGATACTTAGGGAGACACCATGAGCATAGTGTTATCCACTATTCCCTTTGTTCACACCCAGCATCCGTAATCATCAGAGATGTTAGAGGGCACATTCCTGCCTGTTTCTTTACTATCTGTTTTGGACACACTGTCAATGGATTTGTCTAATCCCCTTTTGAATTTGCTGATATGGTCTGCATCCCTCAACCCCCTTCAGCAAGAAGTGTGCAGAATCAGAGAGTGTTGCAGGTTGGTCAGGATGTCTGGAGGTTACCTAGTCCAACATCCTGCTCATTGTAGGGTTAACTCCAATGTTAGATCAGGTTGCTCAGGCCCTTGTCCACCTGAGCTTTGGAAATCTCCAAGGATGGAGATTCTGCAGCCTGTCTGGGTAACATATTCCTAGATTGAGCCACACTTATTGTGAAAAATACTTTCCTAATTGGAATTTCTCATTTCCCTTTCCTCACTCCAGTTTGTCAACCTTCCTCTTATATTTTTCTATCCATTGTGTAAAAACTACTTATTTTATTTATGTGAAAACAATCTCCTCCTAATTTCAGAGTTGCCCCCGAGTTATAGTATTGCCATGTGGTGAGAGATGCCATTAGTCTTTTTTTTTTTTTTTTTTTTTTTTTACATTATGAGTGAAATTTCCACAAAAGTGAGAGGATTTTCTCTCTTAAGAATATTAAATACAGTGAAGTGGTCTTTGCTTCCACTGAGGTGGACTGTACCTTAGCCTTTGGATTATCTACAATCGAAGATGAACTATGACAGTAAAATTAAATATGTAACCAGTGATTTATTCTTGATTGAATGTGACTGATTAGTGCTAAATAATTTATTCAAAATCAAGTTTGCAGATTGAGCAATGTCTGCAGGTACAGGAATATGTAACATTAGCAAACATTTTGTATGAGTGTCTTTCTTTTGTACAATTCCTGAACAACCTGTGGTTGTAGCAAGTACAGAATACTCAAAAAAGACTTTGGGTCTGGTCAGTATGTTCAGTACTGATGGTCAGGTGTCTCAGACAAGAGTGGCTATGCCCATGACAGGTGATTCTAGCTCAGCATCCTACCTATGCCAGTCCCATCTGCTTTATTTTGTTTGAAATGTTTTCATACAAATAAGCTTTCTCGGGGGAAGGTTATATTTTCTCTGTAACTTTTTGGTTTTTCATCAAAGACCTGCTAAGTAATTGCTTGTCAATGAAATGACTCTTTCCCATTGATTGATGCCAATCTTCTATAAACCCAGAAAACAATTCTTCATCCATTCTGGAATCTTCAGAGGTAAATAATTTCCTGCATCAACTACTGCACTAAATAATCCATGGTTTATGAACTTCAAGCACCTCCGGACTGAGGCACCATTTCTTCATTATAATTTTAAAATAAAACACAATAAAATATTTTATCATTGTCTTGAGTAAATTATGACCTCCGAGGAATGTGTTTCTGAGACACAGCAGAGAAAAGATACAGACAATAAATATAGACAATTGTAGGTAGTTTAGAGTGCAACAATAATGCCAAATGCTGTTGAAGAGAACCTTGCCATTCTTTCCAGTGGCAAAGAAAAAAGAAAGAAGAAAAAAAAAGAAAAGAAAAAAAAAGATATGAAATTATCTGCTGCAGGAAGTGTGCTTACGTTTTGGCTCACATGTCAGACCAGAGGCGGACAAGGATGGAAAGAGCAATGGCAGTAATGGCCAAGAAATTCTGCCTGGGTGCACGTAGCAGGGTCAGGTACCTGAAGGCCTGAGGCTACTCAGGATAACCGTGTCTGTGGTGGGTGAAGGGGGGTGTTGAGAGAGGAGCAGGTGCAGGAATTGCACAACTCCTCACTGCAGTCTGTGCTGGTAGCAAAATCCAAGTCCGTCCTGGACTGGGCTGGGCAGACGTGCGATGGCTGTGGTGACACACTGACTTCTCAGGGCTCATTGCTGTGGTGTTCCTGCTTTTGACCCCATGATCCTTGCTGTAGCTGCAGTGTCTGGTTTCTCCTTGGCTTCAGGTGATTGTGGTGCCTTGACCCTGGCTGGAGACCAGGTGCCCACCAAAGCCGCTCTATCACTCCCCTTTCTCAGCTGGACAGGGGAGAGAAAATATAACAAGAGGCTCGTGGGTTGAGATAAGGACAGGGAGAGATCACTCACCAATTACCATCACGGGCAAAACAGACTCAACTCAGTAAAAATTCATCTAATTTATTACCAAGAAAACAGAGTAGAGGAATGAGAAATAAAATCAAATCTTAAAAACACCTCCCCCCACCCCTCCCTTCTCCCCAGGCTCAACTTCACTCCCAATTTCTCTCCCTCCTCCCCACCAGAGAGCAGAGGGACGGAAATGGGGGTTGTGGTCAGTTCATCACACGTTGTCTCTGCTGCTCCTTCCTCCTCAGGGGGAGGACTCCTCACACTCTTCCCTACTCCAGCATGGGGTCCCTCTCACAGGAGACAGTCCTCCATAAACTTCTCTAATGTGAGTCTCTCCCACGGGCTGCAGTTCTTCACAAACTGCTCCAGCGTGGGTCTCTCCCACGGGGTGCAGACCTTCAGGAGCAGACTGCTCCAGCGTGGGTCCCCCACAGGGTCACAAGTCCTGCCAGCAAACCTGCTCTGGTGTGGACTCCTCTCTCCACGGGGCCACAGGTTCTGCCAGGAACTTGTTCCAATGTGGGTTTCCCACGGGCCACAGCCTCCTTCAGGTGTCTACACCTCCTCCGACATGGGGTCCTCCAGGGCTGCAGGTGGAATCTCTGCTCCCCATCATCCTCCACGGGCTGCATCACCATGGTCTTCACCACAGGCTGCAGGGGGATCTCTGCTCCGGCGCCTGGAGCACCTCCTGCCCCTCCTTCTACACTGACCTTGGTGTCTGCAGAGTTTCTCACATCTTCTCACTCTGGCTGCAAAAGCTGCTGCTAGTTTTGGGGGTTTTTTCCTTCTTAAATATGTTATCACAGAGGCCCTACCACTGCTGCTGATGCACTTGGCCTTGGCCAGCAGCGGGTCCGTCTTGGAGCCGGCTGGCATTGGCTCTGTCAGACATCGGGAAGCTTCTAGCAGCTTCTCGCAGAAGCCACCCCTGTAGCCCCCCTCCTACCAAAACCTTCCCACACAAACCCAAACCAGTGATGTTCAGTACCTGACACCTAAAGCCTCTAGTGTTGGCTACTGGCCAGTTCAGAGGGTCCTGCTGGACATGCAGACCTCCAGCCTAGTGCTGCTGCCCCTTCCTTTTGCATGGCTCAGCTCGCAGTCTGTTGTGCGTGTGGATCAGTGGCACTAGTGTATGTGGGGTGAACACATGCATCTCCATCCAGTGTGCTTTGTCTCCTGTGCTAGAATCCAGGTGAACCCAGAGGGCTGCACTCAGGATATCCTGAATTTCCTTCTGAATTCAGGCCAGAGGCATTTTGGAGACAAAAAGAGCTCCATTGGACAATGCCTCCCTCTTAAAATTTTTTAGCCTATTTCCCAGTCTTTTAGCTCCCACAGAACTGCTTTGGCAGTGAATGGCCTCTGCAGTTTTCACTACTTCTAAACAAAACGGATTTAAAGTTTTTCCCAGTAGGCTGAAGGGAAGATGGCGGTTGCCCTCAACAGGCTAATTTGCCTGAACCCAGCAGAAGGGTGAAGCCAGCTATTCAGACATAGGTGAAAAGAAGCAGAGCCACCCCTGCTATTTCTTACAGTCCATTTTAGTGAATTTAGTTCTCATTGGAGGTGGAAAGCAGGTGACAGCAGCTATAGCCTGCTTTGTTCTGATTGCTTCTGGCTTGCTCTGAAAGTAATTTACTATAGAATAACCCACATTAGAAGCTGTGGCTCTGCAATTTTACACAAAGCAAGTATAGCTTGAGCATCCTTCCTACATTGTCCTGACAAAGAAGAGCCCTCTCCCATGTTGAGAGGGTGATTTGCTCACTCCGCTCCTCCAGCACCTGGTCTGTCTGCTAAAACAGCCAATGAGGTTGCCACTGGTAACAGTGTTTTATTTTGGATACAGAATGGCATTTTTTTTCTAGGTCTAAATGTCTGGCAAACCTATTAATTGTGCCTGTTCCAGCAAGAAGCTGCAGAGATGTAATTGTAACACTTTACATCCAAACAGCCATTAATTTAAAACAAAAACAAAAACAAAAACAAAAACAAAACAAACAAAAAACCCAACAACAACCAAAAAACCAACCAACCAACCAAAAAAAAAAAAAAAAACCAAAGAAAAAAACAATCCTTGAAAAATCATGCTTAGCACTAGAATCGTGCTTAGTTCTTTCAAATCCATTAGACTGGAATATTGATAGACTGAGAAAATGCAATTTGGAGCTACACAGGCAGCCTGAATGTAGGGTAAGTATTGGACAGTTTGTCACTTTTTACCATTATTCTCCTAAAATCAAAGGGGCTGTATCAGCTTAGGATGAGTCAAGGATTTGCCTCATGGCCCTATCAGAATGCCAAGCCATAAACCAAGTAGGGAAGTATTGGTGATGCTTGAGCTAACCAAGCAGCCATGTGAACGCTGAAGTCACCCGAAATAATCCAACAGGCTCCCTTAGCCCTGTGGAGCTGAACTCAGCCATCTCAAGCAGAATCCCAATGGTGCTGGAAGGCTAATCTATGCATAAGCTGTCCAAACCACTTACCAGGAAGAGAAAAGGAAATATTCTATTACACCTACTTCAGGAGTTCATTTGGATGGTGAACAATCCTTGGAGAGTCAAGAGCGAACAATAAGCAAAAGCAAATGCATAACCTGAACAACCTAAGGGACTATGTATTTTAAGTTCTGAGGATAAGGTGCATACTGTTGGGCGGATCATTTCACTCTTTGAATTAAACTTGGAGCCATTTAACAGGCAGATGCATTACTTACATTCCCAAGGGCAACACTGAACATTTATTCCTTATACCCTCTTCATTGCAAACTGCTCAAACAATTGCAGCAGGCCTCCACCTCAGAGCCAGCTGAACCAAAAGATGATAAAAACTAATTTTTCTGGACATCCATTCAGAGACCCAGGAGTTCTCCTGCTGGCGAAAATAGCGGTGTGTGGCATTTGGACTCTGCCAAGCTGGTGCTCCATGAAAAGACAACAGGCGACAAACTCGGAGCTTGTGAACAACGAGGAGACAAAGGCAAGAAAACAGCACCCACTGCCCTCCTCAAAAGGCAGGGAGGCAGTGTTGCCTTTACCATTTTTTGCTGTCTGCACTTTATGCTATTGGAGTTTTTTTGTTACTTAGTAACATCAATGCAGGGTTAGCCTATATGGGGAAAAATGTTAGGCTAGGATTGCTGCCTCAGCCAGCGTGAATCAAATACTTGTTTCATCTTCTGAGAATAAAGGAAAGTGTGTAGTGATAGGGAACCTTTTAGAGGCCAAACACAGAAAGAAAAAGAGCTGCTGCATTTACTAGTGCTGCAAAAGATCAAAAGTAATTCATCAGCTCACACCGAGCATTTTATACACAGCTTGCATGGAAAGAAAAGGATTCAAATATGATCAAATTAGGTTTATTACAAAGTAATAACATATTTCTGCCATGGAATTGGCCAGTTATAGATAATCAGTAATTTATCCTGTTGGTTCAAGGTTTGCCTTTGACAAACTCATTTCTCATGACAGTCAACAACATTTCACCTGAGATTAATGCAAGCCATTTTATTTCTATTTTCCTGACTTTACAAATGTCCAGCTCTGTATTCTGGCATATTCATGCATTAAGGAATACAAAATTCCCTTAGAGGACTGGGGTTTTGTTTGTTTCTTTGATTGGGAGGTGGTGCTTGAAGAAATTCACAGCAAAGTCACAGGTAAGAAGAAATGACACGTCTCCCGGTAAGCATGCAGGTAGACTGAAACGCTACCACAGCTTCCTCCATAGAAAGTCTGTTAAAATGTAATTTTATGTTTTGTAATTATCCCAAATACTACTGGATAAGATGGCCTTTGAACATCATCATCTTTGTAGGGCCTTAACTTGGCCTCCTTCCCAGGAGGACTGACGTGGGGCTGTCTGTACGTACCGCTTGTCCCAGGGAATAGCTGGGTGATGGGAGAACATTGCACCTGATTCACAGCTCCACGAACTACATCAGCTCATGAAGCTGAAAGGTGTTACACTGGCAGAGAACGGTGATGATGTAGGTTGTAGAAGAAGTGGTGATCTAAAGGACTACAACCAAATCCTTAGGATTAAGGATCATAATTGAATCCTTTTCATGTAAGATGTACGTAAAGTGCCCAGTCTGACCTGATGAATTACTCACATCTTTTAAAACACTAGTAAATGCATTTACTAGCAAATATATTGGTATCAGGGGATGCCAAAATGCCTCAGCTCACTTTCTTCCCTCCCTACGGTTCTCATGGGGAAGAAGCCCAGACACCCAGACCTCCGGTACCTAGTATCACACTGCTGGCTGCTGCGATGGGAGATGTGCCAGCGCTCTGTGCCATGCACTCCCTGCTTGGGTGAAATGCAGTTGCAGTGATCCCTCAGCTTCGGGTGTCCCTTCCTTCACTAAAAGCTTGAGCTTTCTCTGTTTCTCACTGAAATAACTCCAATGAGGCTCAACTTTTGTGAAAAGATTGTGTACAGGAATAAAGAATACAATCTTGACGTTAAGTCAGTGAAATTGCTGCAGACTTAGTTCGATGTAAGTGGGAGCAGAAATTGGGATATAATAATTTGACAACATTTTTGAGAGTATCATTTTCCCCAGAACTCCTTTATCAGTGTCACTTGGTGTGTTATTTATTCACCACACATTATACTGCAGTTTCCTGACCAGACTGTGACATTTTCCAACATCCTTTCAGTATTATTGTCAAAATTGTCTAAACTAAAAGCTAAAACTTTAAAATAATCGATTTTTGCCAGTTTGTTTTAGTCCTATCTTTGCCTCTGGAATCTTTCCAAAATCTATAAGAGACTGAAATCAGTCCAAATTGCCTTCTGAATTCCAAAAGAAAGGGAGAAGAAAAGAAGCTTTTGGAAGAAAGCTTAGCAAGTCAATTAAAAAGAAGTACAGTCTAAAGAAGTGGTTGCATGGTCTAGGGAAAAAAATCATTAGCGGAGTCTTATGGAAGACGGTGACTTTAAAGTCAGAATTGACACTAAGGACAACAAAGAGAATAAAAAATAATGAAATAATGTTTCTTCTTCCTAATGAAAAACAACGGAGACAGCTTTAATATTTTCTGGTTTGAATGGCTTTCAAAAAACATCCCCAAAAATACACCACTTTGTGCCCCACTGTCATGAAACTTTTTGCTCAATTGTGTTGTCAAGTCAATTAAAAAATGTCCCTCGTAGTGCATGAAGCAGCAACATACTAAACTTTCCGTGTGACTCTTCTGAAACAAAACCTGCAAAGGGATAGACTTTATGCATGAGGAACCTTTATTTAGGCTTGGTTAAGTCCAAATTAGGCACTAGTACTAAACACTGCGCGTTAACACAGGCAGCCCAAAACACACTCCATTTTTTCCTGTGTCTCTGCTAGTCAGTTAAAGCAGCCCAGGACAGCTCTGTGACATGGAAGTCAACTGGAACAGTACAGCCCACATTCATAACATAAAATTACCTTACCCTGCACAACTGGACAGCTTCATCCAAACTGCCTATTGGAAATGGTCCATAACCATATCAACTTCTGACCCATGCCCAAGGCCTATGTTTGGAAGACTGATGACCAGTCTGGGTCAAAACCAGCAACCACTGGCAGTCGTACAGCACAGACACTTGAGCTGCAGTGTCTGCGAACACACCCTCGAACTGTTGAGTTCACTGCTACAGATGCAGACTTTGCAGACATTAATCCTATAGCAAACACAAAAGGCTTGCCCTGCCAGTTCTGGTGTGTCTACAACACAGCTCAGAAGCTCAGAAAAGGTTCTGAAAACCAGAACCTTGAGTAAGTCTTCCTTCACTGTGAGTCAGGGAAATAAGGTAGCTGGGACGGAGATTAATATTAGATTGTATTGTGAACGGGGTCTGTCTCTAAGGCATGTCTGGAGCTGCCTTTCTCTGTCTGTATGATAGCTTAGCAGGTAGAATGCTTACAGGGGAGAAAATTTTTTATGGCAATGCAAATATAAGCTTTTCTTGCCCCTGATTGTTTGCCCAACAATGCTCCCTTACAGAGTTCAGCTTTGTGATTTCTTCTTTCATCCTAGAAGTGGTGAAATTAGAAACAGATTCTGCAGCAGAATCTGGTCATGGTTGGTGGTGAGCTGTGTCACAGGGTATTATCTCCTTGCTGGGAACCTATAATTCACTGCATGTGGACAGGCAGAGAAGGCTCTAACACCACTAAAAATCACTGAAGTAGGTACCTGGCTCATATCCTGAGACATAAAACTTTTCCTATGCAAGACAGATATACAGGTGTGTGACCATTCCTGAAATTAGTAAAGGTGAGGGAGCACCTGGGATACTGGAGACATTGATAAGGGAAGGCAGTAAAGTCCCATTCCTGATGATCCTGATGGTCTTCTTACCCATGCTGACCTGTTTAGTAGTTAGCACACTAACTTGTCACTAGGTCTCACAACCTCTCCCTTTCTCCTCTCCTCTTCTATCTCCTGATCTCCTCCATTACTCTCTTCTCGTGCCACCTGACCGTGCTCCTCTCCCCATTCGTGGGCACATGGTGTGACCCCATCTTTCATGTCAGTTCAGATACAGGAGTGTCCTATGAGTGAATTCAATTCACAAATCCAACACAAAATTCCCCACTGCCTTTGCAAGCTTGCTTTTCTGCTAAGTGATTTGAATCAGCTTGTGGAGGAGTCCAGTGGCAGCTCAAGACAATCAGCATGTCCTGAGGCCGTGAGGAGAAGGAGGAGGAGGTGGTGGCCGCAGCCTTTGGTAGGGGTGACCTGTCTTTGGAGCTGCACCTGTACGAAGTAAAGGCTTCTCTCCTCGTCCTCAGACACTCTTCCAGGTCTTCCCAGCCACCTAAATTATAGACACATGAAGGGTCTGGAGGAGAGAAAAGCAACATTGTTCAAGTTTTTTGTTGTGGCTCTGCAGAAGGCAAGTCAGGATTTCCCGAACCTGAAAGAGCGAGTACAAGGAGAAGCCCTGTGCTTGCCCATTCTTGTCTCTGTAGTCCAATTTCCCTTTCTTTAGATTTAATTGCTTGCTTTCTTGGTGTTCATACCTTGCTTTAAAGGAATTAAACAGGGAGGTATTGCTCAGTGTGTAAATAAGTGTTCCCTTCCCCAGGCTCTCCTTTATCATGTGCCTATCCTCCTGACTCCTAACAGAGCTTCTTGGGCACTTTTATAACAGATTCTCTGATATTTGGCACTTAAGTAACTGTCTGTAAACACTGTGCTGATTTTATTCCATTGGCTGCAACACAGAATTTATTCCATTGGGATTTACTGTAGTATCAATGCTACAAAAGGAAAAAGAGAACTTGTGCAGCCATTGAAAATTATTGCCTTAATAAATCAACATCAGCAACACAACTTAAATATTACTTTAAATTACATTCGCCCTACTTCTGTATGTTCTAAGCATGTGATGATGAGAAGAACAACGCTATTAACAGATATATAGAAATATTTCAAAGCCAGGAAAATGAATTCAACATGCTAAATAAATATACATGTAAAAAATGGTTGATTTACTTCTACAAAATAAATAACAAAGCACACATAACATTTTTTGTTATGAATGACCTATAACTATCGCATAATTGCAAGCAGTATTATGAAGAAATGCTGCTTCCTATGTAGTCATTTACTGCTTGTTTTATTTGCTATTCTCTTTGTGAAACTGGGCATATAAACCATGTAATGCATTTTGTCCCTTATGTTTCTCATGTAGGAGAACAGCTTTTTCCTTAGATTCCTAGGTGTCTCAGCCACATTGTTGTCAGCACATACATTTTCAGCCATTTACCCAAAATGTATTAAAATAAGTTTCTCCTGCATCACCTGTGTAAATACTAATAGTTAACATATGCGCAGTTTGGATTTGGCAAGTAAGCTGTAAGGTATATTGGCATCTTTTAAATGTTATTTCTTCTTTTTTTCCCAGATCCTAAAGGCTTGGAAGGGGAAATATCTGTGTTTGTTGTTGTTTTCCTCAGACTGAAATCTCCAGATAACATGGTTGGAGAGATGCGCTCAAACACGAGAAGAGGATGTAACAGATGTAGTGGCATCTGCTTGCACTTTCAGAACCTTAACTAAAACTGTTCTGAGGAATGATTTCCTGCATCCTTCTCAGTGAGAACCAACTTAGCTACCCATTGATAATGCTTTAAATGTCAACACCCTTCTATCACTGCTTATCAGAGATAGAAAAGGAATGACGGCAATATACCACCAAATTTCCCCAACCCCCAGCCCAAAAAGAACCTTCATATATTTACCAATGATATTCTGCCTTTACAAGCCGAAGCTGAGACAAGGACAAACGAAGCTTAGACAGTAGGACTGGGCTCAGGAACCCCAACATTGGAGGGTGGGGGCATATTCACAAGACCATGCCTGCATCGTTCACATGCCTGGTCATCTGATCATCAGACACTACCGTGTCTGGGGAAATATTTTTTATGAAAGCTTTTTTGTGTTATAAGTAACAAGTACTATCAATTATTAGCATAGCTATTTCTCACATAAGGACAAATTCTCTCAAGCAGAGTTGTGGAGGCAAATATTAACAACTATTATGGGTAGAAGAAAAAATACTGACTTTTTTGTTTTAGTATTTTTTAATGATTTTTTAATTTGGGGGTATTTTCTAATTTCCTGTCTTTTTTCTTCCTTCTTTCTCTCACTCTCAGAAGAACCAGGAATCCAATTAATTTGCAACCTCAGGTTTTGCATGAAACACAAACAAATGTCCTTTGTTTCTATTCTACATGTCTGTTAACAGAAAACAGAAGTTTACTTTGAAGACTCTCTTGCAATAGCTTCTTTCAGAACTTTTCCTTCTTACTCCAAGGGTATTATCAAAATCAAGAAACTATGTTAGACAGGAGAGTTGTGGTGGTTAATCTAATGATGAATACAGCTCTCTAAAAGTCCCCTTATGATGGCTTCAGGACTAAATATCTAACTTCTGGAAAACAATTTGGGAAAATCATAGAGTTTTTCTTTATTATATTTTATTATCCATTTATTATCTGCAGGGCAAACTTGATGGTCACCTAGTCCTCACAGTGCTTCTAGAAACCCCTAGATATGTTCTGAAAGTATAGTCTCCTTCTCCAGAAAGGGCTCAAATTCACCATTATAAATCTCACAAGGCACTGTAATGTGGTCACTGCATCCTCACACCCAGCTCCACTGCGAGCATAAGACATTGTTCTTAAAAAATCCCACAGCTCACTTTGTATTGAGCCACATGTGCAGAAAGTCCTGCTCAGACTGAAATGCTCTAACAGGAGTCTCTTTCTAGAGGAGATTTTTATAAGACCCTGGCTGTCCCAAAGTAGACCTTAGTTGTTCATTCCTGAGTTTATGGATGTGTAGACGTCCCAGTCAGGTATACACAAACGTGGAGGTAGTGCTCATGGAAGGAGAAAAAGGCTGTAATGAGACTAAGGACAAAAATAGCTGCTCAGGGTACTTCAGATGAAGTCTTTCAGGAGAGCCACAGCAGACGGCAATTTGTGCAGCCTCTGAGGGAGCATGAGAGCAGGGAAAAAGAAGGAAAAGTGCCAGTGACAAACTCTGGGCTGGGTGGCAGAGAAAATCACTAGCATTGCTACAGAGCAGTGGATGGGGCACTAAACTTATACCATAGGGACCTTCCCTAGCCATGGCCTTAACCACAGAAACCCTAAAGATGACAACAGGGAGCAAGCAGTGAGATACCTTTCACCAGAGAGCCCAATCTCCAAGTTCTTCTCCAAGTGCTGATGAGAGTCAGCAGGCAACACTGTGTCTCCTGCCACCAGCTGTCCTGCATTATCTCCTCCCACCCATTTATCAGCCAGGCTTCTTGACTTAGCAGTAAGTCAAGACCATCTGGAAATTAACTCTTGTTGGTCATCACGCAGTACATACTTTCAGAAACACCAAAGATGGTGAACCAAGTCTTGACAGCAAGGACTTCATTATATTCTTATTATGTCAGAGCAGCTGACCTGAGAGTGTGACTGGTATCTGACAGGGTGACATGGTCCTTGAAATGAGCTTGAGTAGTTTGGGTGTGAGTATGCTGCTCCCTCCTTTGAGGTTTTTGAAGTCTTTTGTTCCTTTTTCATCTTTCCCACCATCATGTGTGTCGTGGTTTTATCCCAGCCAGCAGCTGAGCACCATGCAGCCGCTCGCTCACTCCCCACTGTCAGGATGGGGGAGAGAATCAGAAGAGTGAAAATGAGAAAACTCGTGGGTTGAGATACAGACAGTTTAATAGGTAAAGCAAAAGCCGAGCACACAAGCAAAGCGAAACAAGGAATTCATTCACCACTTCCCATGGGCAGGCAGGTGTTCAGCCATCCCCAGGAAAGCAGGGCTCCGTCACATGTAACAGTTACTTGGGAACACAAATGCCATCACTCTGAACACTGCTGACCCCCATCCTTCCTCTTCCCCAAGCCCCTTATAAACTGAGCATGACATCATATGGTATGGAATATCCCTGTGGTCAGTTGGGGTCAGCTGTCCCGGCTGTGTCCCCTCCCAACTCCTTGTGCACTCCCAGCCACCCCGTTGGCAGGGCCATGCAAGAAGCGGAAAAGGCCTTGGCCCCGTGTAAACACTGCTCAACAACAACAAAAACATGCCTATATAACAAAAACATCTCTGTATTATCAACACTGTTTCCAGAACAAATCCAAAATATAGCCCCATACTAGCTACTATGAAGAAAATTAACTCTCAGCTGAAACCAGGACAATGTGCTACGACATATATCATATCAGTGTGCTTGCTAGAAGATATTAATGCATTGAGACTGGAGTAGGTGCTGAGGAGCTGCATGAAGGGAAGGCACTGTAGAGAGGGGTCACAGTGCATGCGTGGGAAAAGAAAGGCTGAGGAAAGTCTTTCCAGACACATTGATAGAGCTCCTTTCTCTGGATACCTGTACACTAAGTTACCTACTCATAAATAAAGTGTTTTGTACCATCCTTTGGAGCTACAGCATGGACACAAGCAAGATTTTATGGCCTGTAGCACTCTCATTTGGACACGCTCCAGGAGCAATCTAGCAAAGGAGTCCAAACGTGTCAACATTTTATCTGCTCATGATGCTATGGTATTAAGTAAAAGGAAACATAATTTGTAGAGACCATATCACAACCACCACTTTTTACTCATCAGAGCAATAAGGCAGGGATTTGAAAAAAAGGCGTGAATTAGTTCACATGGCTCCTTGGGCAAATTCTAACACAAAATATAAATTTTCCAGATCTCTCTAAATAGAAAGAAAGTTAGTGGAGTGGATAATCTTCATGAAACTTACTGGCCTTTCATCCTATCTTTTGACTCTGAGAAACTATAAGTCTCTACCAGTAGTTTCCTTCTCTCTCCTTTCTCAGCTGCAGACTTTTGGGGGAACATCTATTGAATTTGGTTAGTAGCATCTAACTGGTGACTGCATTTTCTCTTTTTTGGAAGATGACTCAGCTAGTTGTCTATACTGCTTCAAGAGCTGGCAGGGACAGAAGTACAGCGAGTTCTTCCTGTACTTCAGAATGCACATTGAACACTGAAACAGACTTTGCCATGGCTAAAAACAGCACAATAATTAAAACCCCCAACACTTCCCACCGATAAAATTTCAGTTATATATATATTCACTTGATGTGAAATATATCCCCCTGAGAAAGTAACTTCAAAGCTTAGAGTAACAGCTTAAAATGAGACTGGACTTGTCTTCAGATGCAAAGGCAGTAAATATTTTTCTTCTACAAAAGCACAAAGAAATGTGACTTGACTTGTTTTTCTTCTCTTGAAAAACATCAGGTTTTGGCGTAAGTCTCTATCAGTCTTCGGAAACTCCTTGAACATTAGACAATGTAGAGAATCTGCCAGTTGTCCAAAATACAGCAACTGCAGTGGGTGAATTCTCCTAACTAGTAAATTCACTATTTCATCTTTTTAAGTTGCAAATTTGAAAGCACTTGTTTCCTTTGCCTTTTGCTAAACAAATCTGTAGGTACTTCTTTCCCATCCCTGGAACAGATGGGTAGGCATACGCAGCTTCAGATGTTTATCCTGTGGTTCAATAATACGGTTCACGACATTGTGAAGGCTGCATATCAATACCTCAGGAAGCTTAATCATTGCCACTTGAAAATCTGAATCAAGGGACACTTCATGGTCAGTATTAAATCCTGCTTTAATTCAGGACTCTGCAACAAGTAAAGTTGTGGAGAATTAGGCCATCAAGTTACGCATGACAGAGTAACCTCAAGTTTTCATACTGTCCATGACAGAGTATTAAATACCTGAGGTGAAAAAAAGATATAAGATTTAGTTCTGCTATTTGCTTTTCATGTCAGAACATGTCAGAAGTTACTTGCTTTCTGCTATATTTTGCTTTTAAAACCTAAGTCTCTTGGGAGACTGAAGATATATTTAGAATTTTTAAAACTTTTGACATAAATACAGTAGCGGAAATAAGTACTCAGTGCTCTCAAAATAGTTTTGGCTATTTAAGTAAGCTGCAGTGAAAGTAAGTAGTCTGGGAATCACTTGGAATGTTACTTGTCCAGAGCCTCAGCTGGTATAATTAGCTTAGGTGCTAAACTAGCTGTTTGTGTAGACATTTAGGCTTAAGTAAATGACATTTGAAGAAAAGGAGAAAAAACGTGCTTGATATAAGCTAGCTGAAGCTTGGAACTTACTAATTCATTCTCAGGCCCTGAATGACCTTTCTCCCTCTGTGTCTCTCATCTTATAAATGCATCTTTTTGAAATGTCTCATCTCTTCAGGCAGAAAGTGTCACAGAAAACCTAAAATACAGAAGTGACTGGCTACCAGGAGACTTTGGAATTCGTGATGCTGGGAAAAGAGTGAGGGAACCCACTTGGGGCTGGAGATATGAAAGAATCAGGCTAAATTTAGAGCTGGGGTATATTTAAGATGCAACTAGTCACAGCCTCTTTCTTGGCTATGATCTTGCTAAAGCACGCTGCTTCCTTGTCATTCCTTCTGGGCATTTTAGAGGGCAGCCTTGCTATTATGCTGTCTTATGCCATTACATTTCATATTTCTCTTTTTCTTAGCCTTCAGCCTAATGGACACTATTTATTACTGTAATACCACAGAATCATAGAATTGCAGAGTACCTCGAGTTGGAAGGGATCCATAAGGATCACTAAGTCCAACTCCCTGCTCCTCACAGGACTACCTGACACTAAAACAGTATGACTAAGAGCATCATCCAGATGCTCCATGAACTCTGACAATCTTGGTGCCGTGACCACTTTCCTGGGGAGCCTGTTCCAGTGACAAACCACTCTCTCAGTGAAGAACCTTTTCCTAACGTCCAATCTGAACTTCCCCTGATGCAGCTTCATTCCATTTCCACGTGTCCTATCAATGCATAATACCATATGAGTACTCAGCAAACCTGACTCATCTCATTGCTTTTCCCTGTGGAGAACACTGGTCCCCACAGTCCTCCCACTGGTGAAGCGGCACTTCCCACACCCCTGCCTGTCTGATCTTTGCCCAGAATGGCATTCTGATGGATGTGCCGAGGGACCCACTGACCTGCACGGAAACCAAGGAAGGGACTGAGGAGATGAGGATGGTGCATGGAAGAGACACTTTTCTTGGTCCAGTTGGCCTGCTGTTGGGGTGCACTGCCAGATCTGCAAACAAGAAAGTGCTATAGGAACCAGTAAGACAGACGTGGCCATGCCAGTCCTCAGCCAGCCTTATAAGATGTCCTTTATTTAACCCTCATATCAAATATATTGTGAGCTCAAACTGATTACAAAGCAAATAAAATGGCATGGAAAATTTAATGGGGAATAAAAATGTAACAGGGACTTTCTTTCTTTTTTCTTCTGCAAGAACCTAAAAACTCTGTTTCAGTGTGCTCCTCGATCACTTCAGTGCCAGAAACGTGCTTCAGCCTGCCCTTCAGATGCTTTGATCTCCCAGCCACCACCTGCGTAAATGTGATATTCCTGAAGGAATCTGCTTATCAAGTGGGGTGAGGTGAGGAAACAGGAATCTTGGCAGAGATGTCAGCTTATAGCCAGCACATCAACGTCAGTGGTTCCACGCAAAATGATGGCAGAAGGAGTAGAGAAGAACTTGCTTCCTTTTCTAAAGGCAGTGTTGCTAGTAAAGTGACTGTATATGCACAGTATACACAATGCTGTATTTTCATCTCTGTACAATATGATATGTTATTACAGACAGCTACAAATAAATCACAGGTCCTAAAATGTGAATTTAATATGGCTTCTAAAATGCAATATTAAGCTGGGTCAGTGGGGTAAAATGGGTATTTTGGTATTTGGGAGAGAAAATGATTTTTTTTTCAGTGTGCTTCCTGAAAAAAAATCATAGTTGCCTAAAAACTTCTAAATGACAACCTTTTTGACTAGATTTACGAGAAGCAACAAGAAAATCTTTCTTCAGGACCCATTTTGTAAAAATGCTTTTCCTCACCTTTGCTTCTGTTCTTTGACAGTCAGGTTTGCTGTGCTGCAAAGAAATGCTGTGGTACATTGCACCTGTGATATATCCACGCTAAGAACAGATGAAGAGAGAAGGAACATTCATGACTTTGCAATAATGAGACTGCTGATCCACAGCCTGCTGGTAATTCCTGCACAGAGGAAATAAAGCTAAAGAGAATTGCCAAGGATCTCATCTGCATGCTGACAACTGCGCGTCTCCTCAGACACATCCATCCTTCAGGTCACTCTTCCTGTTCTTTAACCTTGCGCTGGTATGGCTAACGGAGTGGCGAGCAGTCTTGTCCTGCAAGCACTGGACTGTCTACAGACTCCAGAATTCCATTTATTTTGTCTGGTTTTATTCATTGGCAATTTATTCATTGCCAAGACTGAATCAGATAGATAGGAAATTCAAACTGATAGGTGCCAGTTATACGGGAAGTTTGCCCCTGTTTACCTTAAATCGTTTTCTAATTGATACAAATGACTATGTGGATGCTGCTTTGTATCAGATTAGTCTCCGAAGATTAGAATCAGTTTAAATTGAAGCTAACCTGCCGCTGTCAAATTGAAATAGCGTTCATACAGTGCTTCACTACAATTGAAATTGATTTTAAATTTAAGTTAAATTGGTACATTTTCCTTATGCAGATACACCTTTATTTTAACAACACTTCACACAGTACACCTGATGTGCAAAAACTGGCACTGGCAGGCGGTTTGCATAGATGGCCAGTGGCTCACTGGTTTTTGTTTACTTGAGATATCAAGGGTTAATCCAGGAATCAGGATGGAGAGTGAATCACGCAGGGACCAGAATGTCTTATCAGCTGTGACGCGTTCAGCCCCTGAGACAGAGAAGAAATAAGGAAGTGATGTATAGGTTATAGCAGATCGGGACTCACTCTTCGGGAGCTGCTGGAGCAGAGTGGTGCTCTGCACACTGCTCTCCCATGGCCTGACGTGCTCCTCATCTGGGGACTTTCTACCAGCAGATTGTTTCCTGCTACAAGTGTATAAGTTTCCCACTACTTATTGAAAACAAAAACTTACCTGTGTCTGTCCGTACCAATTTCTGTAAATGAGACTTCTGCTAAGTAAATTTAACCCTAGCAATTTGTAAGCATACAGAGCTATGAAAACATCATTTAAAGGTTGAGAAGACCTGACTGCTACTTTACACATGTTTATATTCCACCCAAGTTCAGTATTTAGCTCAGAAGTAGACAGGATAAGGCAAAGTACAGCAGATACCAGTAAGTGACAAGTACTGTGCTTGATACAGAGATCTGTGGCTCTGGGAAATATATTGTGATGGATGGTTACTTTTTTATCTATACTTTTTGAATGTCATAACTACCTGCCAGATCTTTTTTTTTTTTTCAAAGATGTCTATCTTCATGCATTACTAGATACAAAGAATGTAATTCAGTCATCTCACTGAAAGCTAGCACAATATAAACCAATCTCTCTTTGCAAACAAAGACCATTGGAAGACTGTGTATACTGGGCACTCTAGCAGTCACTAAGAAACAGTATTTTAACTGCAAATCCAAGTGCTAGCCATCTAAGTTCTTAAAGAGGTGAATGTATACTATTTTCTTTAGGTCTGTCAAAGTTTTCAATGCAAATAGGAAAGGTGAATTACATTACTCTCATTATACTATACCTAGCATTGTATATTTCTTCTGATCTACCTTCTCACTCCTACCAACTTCAGAAAAAGTTTTTAAAAGAAAATATTTGAATATTGACGATTATGTGCTTTAAAAGTATTACATAGCCATTTTTTTAAAAGAGAAAGACAAGCATTAGATCTATTGCGTTATATCATGCTGCTTTGCATAAACACTGCATCTGTGTTTACGTGCTACACACTGAAGACAGACTTTTCCTGGCTATCAAACTGCCAGACACAGAACTGAACAGGGAACCAGTTTCAGGCAATTACAGAGGAGATTAAATGGGTGGGTATAGCTGCCCCAGGCAGAATATACTGCTGATGTATTATGTTTACACACTTCACATAGAGATGAAGATACCACACAGAGAAACGATAGGCATGTAAGAGAATATACTGGCCTACGACTTAAACTGAAATCACTGCCATGTTTTACTATTGACATGAGCATCCAGGAGCAGGGCAAGTTCCCTTAGCGCCCAGACTGACAGTAAGGACTATTCCTTAGCATTAATACAAAACCACTATGAGTCTTTGCATTTTCCAGCAATGATTAAGGAAGAATATTCAGCAGTCTAGCTTCTTGAAATTCAAAAGCAATTAGCAGATAGCAATAGTGCCAGTGCTTATTGCATAAATAACCAAGAGAGAAAACGTGAATCTCACAGTTAGGTTTCTATTTAGTTCTCTTTAACTATTTGTTCTTTAATGACTTTGACATACTGCATAAAGTGATTTCATTAGCAAGGTACCTGCATGATGAAACCTGTGTTTCCTTCTCAGGAAAGCAGGCCCAAAGCCCTATTTACTCTTACGCTTTCTAGAACTCTTGTAAAATCTATGAATATCTTGAGAAAACTACTTTTTCCATGTTAACTCTCTCCTTTGCTGTCAGAGATTGTTAGCATTACTGGACAATGGGGCAGGTCAATAGTATTGTCTGCGACTTTCTCCTCACATTGATGTATGTGTGATTACAAATTTGTGACTGTGAATGCTGCTAATAGGTAGCACCTCAAAATACTTTCACAGGTAAAAAAGTGTGGAGGTGGGTGGGAAGGGAATGAGGATAAATATGACTATGGCTAGGGTTAAAGAAGTATATGGAGGTTGGTTGTACTGTACTTAATGGTTTAAGGGATAACTATTCTATGAAGAAGCAAACTAATGAAAATACTTTATGTGTATCTCTAGGTTTAATTTGTTTTTTCTGAGTGTATGGCTTGGAGTGAGGTAGTTTAAAAGGCTTTCTTTGGCCTTTGATAATGAGGAGGGTCATTAATTGTTAGGTGAACAATTTCCTTTGCTCTTTAAAGGCTTTTTGGTTGTGGGATTTTTGGTTTGGTTTTGGTTTTGGTTTTTTTAACTTGATTAGTTATTGAGTTCTGCTAAAATGAACTGAGGTGGCTGTATGTACATGGGGTTGCACAGTTTGGGTAAGTAATGAGCTAGGTGATGGCTAGTTGTCCAGCTGTATTGTTCTGCTTCTAGACTATGCAAGAGACAGAAGGAAGGTGATCTGGTCATGATTTCTGTGCTATATGAGAAATGCCACTTTTCTATAGCAGCTGCTAGCAGGGAAAAAAAATAGGTGCTACAAATCCTTCATTTAAGCCCTCTGTTTTAAAACAGTCTGCTTTGCTTTTACCAGTGGTAGGGTACTCTGGATTTGGAATGCTGTCCTGATCACTTTTCAATTAAAAGAAAAAAAAAAGTTTAAACTTTTACCTATAGAGATTTCTCACTCACTGCTTGCATAAACATTCACTCAGCTTTCATAGTAGACACACTTTATGAGAGATAGGTAAGAAATAGCAATACATTCTATTGCAATGCTGGTTGCAAATGCTGAAGCTGAAAGTTATTCTTCTGTTTAAAAGCTCCTTACTGCTCCTTTTTTTCTTGTCACTTACTAAATAAACATGAAGGTACAACATAAATACTGTGTGAAAGAACAAGCTAACGCTAGTTTAATGATGCAGAGAAAGTGTGAAATAAAGCTTAAAGTCACCCAGTAACAGCAACAATTACAGAAGTTATAAAAATATCTCCATTATGTTGTAAAATCATGTCTGTATGTAGCTACACATTAAAATGGAATAGTCACCTTTCCCACTAATGCTCTGTTACATACTCTTTTCTGCCTCAGAACCAGCCTGGGACCCAAGCAGCTGATGTTGATGCGTGCTTACTGTGGGGAGTGACCGCTCTGGGTTCTTCCATGTCATTACCTTTTGTGTAGCATGGCTGCCATACTGTCCCCTTAACAAGTAGGTTTGAATGTATCTGTAGAACTTGCATTTCTAGAAGTAAGACTGGGCTAGGAAATCAACCTGGTATATATACCTTTGAAACTTGATATTTAAGCTTTACTGACCTGTTAAATCTAATAGTGTCCTTACTGTAATACCGGATTATAGCAAATTCAGTGAATGAATTCTTATCTCTCGGGCTACAGGATAACTTTGTATGCTTGTTTGCACTTGCTTGATTCAGGTATGAGTTACTATTCTAGGAGCTTCTCTAAATGAGAACTACACTTACGTAAATTCAGGTGTTAGAAGAACTTGTATAATCATTTTTACCCTGAAAGTAAAGCAACTTCTCTTGATTTAGCTAATGTCACTTCAGTCTCATTTAAATAAAAATAAGCTATTTCTTTATGAGGTTGAGTACCCATCTGAAACTAATTGTATAACTTATTAATGTAATTATGAACTTTCATCTTTAGATAAAGTCCCTAAAAAGAATTTGACAATGTGTCACTGCTTGAATTGAATTCCCTTCATGGTATGAGTAAAAGTATTCCTCATATGGAGTATGCTATTAGATTGTTTGGATACAAATGCTTATCAGGTAACTACAAAACACTGAGTAACTTCATAAACTCATTGAATTTCAGTGGTCAAATAAGTGTGTAATACTTTATTTCGTATTTGGTAACCAATGATGGAGCTTCTGGAGTCAAATCTAACTGTTCAAGAAATGACAGCATTAAGCAGGCTGAGACTAAAGTTAGTGGTAAGTGAATAATATCATACATATTATAGCTTATAATGTCATGCAGGTATTTTGCTGCAGTTTGCAGCAAGAAGCACTTATCAGCTGTATGATAAGCTGTATACATCAATTTTGTATGTCATTTCTAAGAGAGAAATTTCCAAGTGGAATATGGCAAATGCTTCTTAAATATGCTATACCACCTGGCTACATGAAAAAATAGGATGCTTTTGTTACAACGTGAAGAGGGGGAAAAAAATCCAGAACCCATTTTTATTTCAGTGTGTCCTAGGTTTATCCTCAGGATGTTGTGTGTATACACGTGGTTAACATAAATGTATTTTACAGTTGGTTCTATCTAGCAATATAAAGAAAATTTTTATCAGCTAGAAGGACCCAGCTTCCTGTTAGGTATCTCTAGGAATGAAAATAACCTAATTCTGGGCATAAAGATCTAACCTGTGTTTGGGCATGTACTGGTTTTGATGAGTGACGCTGATAACAAGTAGGCATTTATATAATCTAATATAAAGGTACATGTGGCAACAATCAGGTTTTCTAGGTATTTTTAGAGTCTCCAGTAAATCGAGAAACCTGGATCAAGACTTCTACAATGAGTGCAAGTCCCTAAATATTGGATTTTCATGTCAGCTGAAGAAACAGTAATCTTTTGTATAACTGATACGCATCCCCAGACTCAGATATATCAGGCCTCAAGTTCTAACAACTGTGAACCTCTATATAAATGCAAATACAAGAAAGCTGTAGTTACTCGGTTAGTACAAATGTGATTGTGTTAACTCTCTGTATTTCCTCATCCTCTGAGAAAACTGCTGGTAGATCTTAAACTTGAATCAGACATCAAGCCCTTTATATAAAACCCCAACTACTTTCACCTTGCATAGCACATCCATAATTTTGGAAGAAGCAATTGCTATGCATACTGCGAACTATGCTTTGAACTTCCAGGACAGGGGCACTGAGCAGCAACTCTGGGTAGGGCGCAGTGCTGGCAGGAGTACTCCCAGCTCTGCTGCAGACACCTGCTGCTGCAGGTACCTGGGGGATGGGAGGGGGTGCAGCTCAGCTCTTCTCAAACAAGGGTAAAATGGCAGCTCTTACCTAAACCTTCAGAAATTTATTAATTCACAAAAGGAGAAAAAAAAAAAAAAAAAAAAAGTCGTACATGGCTCCAGAAGCGGAAAAAACCCAACCAACCGAAACTCCAACTGAAACTGTTTTTGTTGTGGAAACCAGCAGACGGCGTGACTTCTCACCTGGGGGGGGCACACGACACGACACCCACACCACACGAGCACGTCGAGCATCTGCACCCGCCCCGTACTCTTGCCCCAGGGAAACGGACCGAGGGTGAGGTACAGGCCGCTGGCCCCAAGGCGGCGGGAGGCGCTCCCCCGACACGGGTGGGGCAGACCCCCGGCCTCGGCCGGTCCCAGCGGGGAGGCGAGGGGAGTCGCCGTGACTTACTCCCGCGCTGACCTGGGGAAGGGCCCACTGTCTTCTGGGCACGGGGGTCGGCCGGTGAAGTAGGAGTTTCCCGCCAGCCGCCCCGCCACAGCCCCGAGTCAGACTCGGGCACAGCCCCTACCGCCAGCCGCCATCCGGTGCCGGGCCCGCACAGGGCTCGAAGGGGGTGCCCACTCCGCGCATGCGCCAGAAGGCTCCGCTGAGGGGCGGGGACAGAGCCCGACGCCCGCCGACGGACCGTACCACTGCGCGGTGTGGGGGTGGACGAGGAAAGAGCTTCCTCCAAGAATTGACTTAGGAGGACTCGCCGCTTGCTCCTTTCCAGACTCTGTGTATGACTAATTTACAAGGGCAGAGATGAGCAGAGGAGAGCTCACGCTCGCTCGCACATGTCCCTTTCGCCATCCTTTCTCCCTTGCCTCCCCCAGAGGCGGCAGATTGGGCGCGTCCCGCTTGCTCCCCCCTCCCGCTGCCGATAGTCCGGCCCGCTCGCGCTGCCCGTGGCCCGGCGTCGCGAGTTCCCGCTCTCCCGCGTCCGCCTTCTCCCGCCCCCTCCCTCCCTCCGTGCCGGCTCGGCGCTCGCCTCAGCCTCCCGCTCCCTCCCCCCGGCCCCGGCGCAGCGGCCCTATGGCGTACAGTCAGGGCGGCGGCAAGAAGAAAGTCTGCTACTATTATGACGGTGAGCGGGGCCGGCGCGGGAGCGCGCGTGTGTGTCTCTGTGTGTGTCTGTGTGTGTGAGCGGGGGGAGCCCCTGTAACGGCCGCCTGGGGCGGCCTGCCCCCAGCCCCCGCCATTATGGGCGCCCCGCGGAACGACCCCCCCTCCTGGCTCCATGGCGGCCCCGGCCAGGAGGTCCCCGCCGCCTCCACCTGCGCCGCCGCGCCCCGCTCCCGCCATCGGCCCTGCGCTCTCGCGCCCTGCCGTGGGGCTGAGCCCCGGGGGCCGCCGGCCCGGGGGAAGGGGGGTGTTGGCGTTGCAGCCGGGCGAGGTGCGGGTCGGGGAGCTGCCTGACCTGCAGCAGAGCGGCTGTCGGGCCCGGCGGTGGATGCTGTGTCTATTGTTCACCCCCACTATCTGCCCCCCCCCCCCCCAAAAAAAAAAAAAAAGAAAAAAAAAGAAGAAAAGTTGAGACACTCCCCTTCATCCGCTAAGCGTAGAGGCGTTGGAGTCGCTGCCATGTCTGGCTCCTCCCCTGCAAAAAAGTCTAGGCCATGTGTAGCTTCGGCACCTGGTGATTCTTGCGCGGAGGCCTTCGCTTCCTCCGGCTTTCGTACAAGACCTGGTGTGCGGAGGGGGCAGGGCAGGGGGACTCTGTCCTGCCCCCTCCCCAACCGAACATGCATCAGGGTGGAGGTTTGGCTTCCACGAGCCTCTCTGCTAGCAAAACACGAAAAGTTGCATGCGTAGGTGTTTAATAATAGTGAAATTTGAGTTGCTTGTAGGCCTTCTAAGTTTGCACGCTTGCCTGATGAGGACACGGTGGCTTGTGATCTGCATTGTCACTCACGTCGAGAAAGTACATAATACTCGTGCTTAGTTTCAGATATTTGCAGCAACTTGTTTGTGGTTCTCTCTGGCCACAACAGCGAGAAGTTTTTGTTTTCTTCTTGAGTTTGCTTTTTTTTTTTTTTTTTACTGGGAGGGTAGACTCGTTGGTCAGATTAGTTAAGAGATTTGATTTTGTTTTTTTTTTTTTTTTAAATTGCTTCCTATTGCAACAATCCTTTAAGTTGGCATCTGAGACCGGTGTTGGTAGTAGCCAGGAAACAGGTTGAGGCTGTTTCCCCGTTTTTTCGGTGTTTTCACCATTTTGGAAATAAAGATGGATGGCTAAACCCACTAAGATATCAAAGATGTCTGCTGCTGTAGCAAATCTGCCATTCTTTAGAAATGGCAGATCTTGTGGGGCCTGTCTTGGTTTTTTTACCACACTAAAGGAGGCAGAGTGGTGGTTGCCGCCCCCTTCTCTTTGTTGCTAGCTCTGGTTCTTTGTTCAGCCTAAAGGGGAAAGGAGGCCCCTGTTAGGGATAATTTTGGTGAGGCTGGGATCTTTTCCTGGGGAAGAGGAGTCACTTTTTGTCTTGTTGAAAGGAAGACTGCAGGGATAGTTTAGTAGGTTTCTCTCTGCAAATGTTTGTGTGTTTGGTTGGGGGTTTTTTGTTTTATCAATATGCTTTTTTATTGTTATTTTTTAATTAAAGTCAGGTGGTTATAGTTTACTGGGTGCTGATATCTTCAGTTTTTCTATGATCCCTGGATTTTTGGTACTTAGTGCTAGTGTTAAGCTCCCTTAACAGCCAAAAAGCTATACTAGTGAAGAGGGGGAGAAACTGGAGAAGGAAGAAGTTTTGAGGTGGCAGGATAATGGCGACTTAAAAGCAGTTGTAGCTCATATCTAGACAGAATACTTAGAGTAGGATAAATGCAGATAACAATAATGTAGAGAAAGTAGTATCTGTTGTAAAAGTTATTTTTAAAAAAATGCTTTCTCTGTGACCAGAAATGAACAGCTTTGGAATGTAACTGTGTTGTACCATCAAAGTCTTGAATCAAAGCAAAGGGAGTGTTTGAAGCCTTAAATAACCCAAAATCAAAAAATACTAAGATACCTCAAGTGCACAACTGAAGTAGTGGTGCCTCTCCTAGCGTGTCATAACTGAAGTAAATGACCATTTTTTGTCATAGTTGTTCCTCCAGACATACTTTCACTCTGTTTCTTTAAAAATATACACTAAAAAGTGTTGAAAAGCGCTAGAAGTGTATATGCAGATCTTTTGAGATGCTATAAACTCCTACATGCTGTTTGTGAAACTGTGACTGTCATCTAAAGTTGCTTTTTTAAATTAGCCTGTCACATACCAAGTTTTCTTGGAGTGTATTGCTCTTGACATTTTTTGATGATTAAGAGTTTCAATAGCCTTTGCACTGTACCTGGAACCTATAAACTTTGGATAAAAGAAACTTGATTTCGTTTTCTGCAGTTTGTTTGTAATAGACTGTCAGCCTCATCCAGTTTGCAGAATTTGCATTGTTCATGCTCAAGTCAGAAATGTTACTTAAATTTGAGCCAGTATACTATGGGAAGAACTAAAAATGTACAAATTAAAGTATATGAATTGTCTTATCTGAAATATTTTGAATAAATGCTTCTAATCTTCATATATATATATGAAGCCATAGCTTAGTGAAGTCTGTTGCTCGCACTGCTTAGAACCATGCTAGATATGGAAGGATATTGTAACTTTTATTTTAGCCTCTTAGCATTGGTCTTCGGGTTGTTGTCACCATCTTGCAGCATGTAGCTCAGGTCATTCAGTGGCCTCTTCCAAAATACGTACGTGTTGTACAGTTGCCCGTAGCAATGAGGACAGGACCCAGGTGGTCTTTCCAACTCTGTGCTCCTGTACAGCAAAGCACAGTTCTAGAGAACCACGCAGCAACTAGCATGGTTACAGTTAATAAGTGTGTTTATTCCATGCCAGTGCGCTAGCAATATTGTTTGGATTGCTTGTTGTGCGTAATTTAGTGTGGGTGTTCAAAAGGCTCTACCTTCACGAAAAATTTGAGATCTGCATCAGAATGTGGTTGGTTCCACCCACAAAGATGAGATGCAGTATGCTACTGTATTCAGACATTGTTTAAGTACAGTAGCACTTCTAGTTTAAGTTCATCTGATCTGCAGATGTAAGCTTTAACTGGAGCATGTTTCACGGAAGTTCATCAATGCTTTGCACAGTGGCTTCCAAACACAGCGGTGGTGTCCAACCTCTGCTTGGGGCTCAAAAGCCAGAACTTTGCTAGTCTTCTGCTGTCTGCTAAAACACAGAACAAAACCCTCAACCCTTCTGATGCTAGTGCAGTAACTTTAGGCCTGTTTGAATAGCTGTTTGTTGGACTGATCAGGCATTGATGATATTTTTTTATATTCATCTTTACATGAATTCACCCATTAGTATTGCAGAAGTCAATACAAATGTAACTACTGCTATTAAGATATATTTTTTTTTCATGTGGTTTCCAGTGCACTGGTTAGGTTTCTGTACTTCGTGCAGTTCTGAAATACCTCATGATTTCATAGTAACTGTACTTAAAATAAGCAGAGATATGTTCAGTGTACATAACAATTAATCGTATCAAAGTTACAAAGTAAGGTAACTTACAAGTTACAAAGTATCAAAAAAGATCGGTAAATATATCTTGCCTCTTTGTTTAGGCCATTAAGACTGTTTAGTAATGAGTTAATTTAAAGGTGTTATTTTTCTATATATCTTAGTAAGCAGAGAGACTAACATACTTTTGGGGGGACATAGCAGCTTTTGTTAGTTGGCTTTGTGTTTGTCAGACATAATTGAAGTTCCTTGAGGGCATGTAGCTTCTTGTGTTTTTCTATGTGTTAGAATGTTTAACATCTGTAGACCTTGCTGAAGTCTCAGAGAACTGAGTGTCTAAAATTTATGTTCATCACAGGAATTGTGGGTTTATTTTTATTTGATAGCTCTCTTCAGAATTTAGGTAACTTGTATGAATTGAGAGATTATTTTTATTTGTTTTAATACATTTGAAACTGGAACGTGACATGGTATGTAACAACTTAATTTTCAGGTAGGTCTTCAGGTCATTTGTTGGTATCACATTTTGCATCACGTGGCGAACAGTGCAAGACAGTAAACTTGTGCTAGGATTAAACTGGTCGCTTGGTTCATCCCTTTTGTTAAAGACTCAGCTTTTCAGAGATTATGTTGTTACTTCTCAATGAGAGCCATTTAGCTGATATTTTTACAGGTATAAAACTAAATTTCAGTCTTTGAAGCCTTGCTATGAAAAATTAACAGATTTGCCAATTTTCCGAATGTACAACTTTGCATTTTTTCCCTCCGCTTCCTCTTTCAGTTATGTTCTTTCCTCTTGCGCTTCCCATGTGCACCCACACTGGTGAGCGATATAAAATATGCTCATAACACTTCTGTATGATTTTTTTCCTTACTATTGACAAATTTAGGATCAAATGCTCGTACTACTTGCAATACTAGTCTTGTGCCCTTGGCCTCACTGTACCCGTTTCTCATATATATGCATGCTCTAGCCAGAGTTAGTCTGGCACTAAATGCAGAGCTTTTTAGCCCCATCAGTGGGGAGATGTCACATCCCTGCATGCACTAGCTCTTGATACACCTTGCTCTTCTCCCCAAAGTACTCCCGTAAGGCTGTGATACAGGAGGAAGAGATGCATAGGTTTCAGGATTAGTGGATGAAGTACCAGGAAGGACACCTTCTACTTCACTGGATAAAGGAGGAGAGACTTCTGATGCCTTTGCCTTCTCCACAGATGAGTCCCCCTTGTGATGTGATGTTGGCTGGAAATCAATGAAGGAGGAGGAACCTCTTGCGTACCTTTTCCTTCCTCAACCCTGCCAACATACACATTGCAACAGTCCCTTGAAATTTAATGGACTTTTTGTCCATATGTTTGAATTTTTTGAGGCTAATGCCAAAAACCCTTTTTGTTGGTGATGCAAAGACCTGAAAGATGTAAATGGTATTGCCTGTTGCTGAAGTTTATTATATTGATACCTATTGTTAGTCATTACTGCTGATCTCTAATATGGAAGGATCAATATGCTTCTGCCAGATACTTGCCCACAGATCTTCTATTTGATTAAATAAGCTCCCATTAAATTTATCAACTTACCAATTCTTTTAAAAGTTCTCATTGTTGGTAAAAAATAAAGGGAAAGTTAAAAAGTGTGCTCAATTTATTGAATTTTTAAGTGTACGCTGCAGTGTATGTTATGTAGAATATGCTTAATTTTGAATGTTTGCTTAATTACAATATATAGAAGGATATATTGCAAGTATATTTGGAAAGCTTGTTATTTTTTTCTTTTTTCTTTTACATTAGGGAAAATAACATCTTAAATTTTACGTAAGATAAAAAAATCATTCTTAATTGTCTGTTCCCTTATCCATCAGCATTTTGAGTAAAATATCGGTGATAATGAAGCTGAAGTAGTTAAAATTGAAATGACCTTTTTTTAAAAAAAAAAAAAAGTTACAAAATGCATACACATTCTGTAAGCCACAAATGCATTTCGAATGAAGTTTCCTCAAAAGCATCATGTTATTGAAAGTCACAATTGTCTTAAATTTCAACATTTTAAGCTCTTATTAGCTTGAAGCTTTGTAAATCTGGGACTTAACAGTAACTTCACAAAACAAAGTAGGGCTAGTAAATGGTTGGTTTCCATCTTCCAGTCATTACTGTCAAAGAGATGTGATAGATCTTTCCTAAACACAAAATTTGTAAGGTAGCGTTTTGTAAAATGTATGGAAGTATTTTGCTGATTTTTTTTTTTTTTTTTTTGACCTGCACGTGACCAAAAGTGCAGGCTTGCAATAATTATCTGCAAGACTCCAGGTCTTAGTAACTGACAAGAAGTGCTAATTTTCAGTCAAATACCTGAGTTAGGATTAGGTCCAAGTTCTTCAAAGTTGTTAACTTAATGCTAAAACTCCATATTTCCATTGTTAGAGGATGGCTAAGAGCTAGGTGTTAAGTGATTGTTTTTCTAGGTAACTTCATCTTGCATTGCATGAGATAATATCTATTTTCTTAAGTGTCTTTATTCTTGTCACTTTGAAAGCCGAAAGCTGGATTTTAGAAGGCTTTGAGACTCAGAATCTTACTGTAATGCTTGCTTTTCTTGGTAGCTGGTGATGCTACTCCAAGCTGATGTTTTCCCTTCCTTCTGAGCTGGACCTCACGTTGAAGAGGTGAAGCTGAAGCTGTTTTGTAGCAGTGCTGCTTCTTACCTCTGACTACCGATATTTGTGAAATAGTATGACATTGTGAAAATAGTATTTATTTCTTTCTTTGCAAGTGGACAAGACAGGGGATGTGCAAGAAAAGTAAAAATTTCAAGAAGGTAAAGTTCACTAATCCTATCAGGAAATTTGGTCAAAAAGAAGAGAGGTGCTATTGCAAAGAGTTGTTATGGTATTCTCCAGCTGAAAGCCATTAACAACTAGACATATCTTTTTAGGCTTATCTGTGTTTCCAGAAACATATGGACCACTAGTTCTGTTTAAAATGATATGTGTCTTGGGAATGTCAGTGTTCAAAGTGGAGGCGTGTATCTTCTAACAGTACCTGAGCTGGGGAGAAAACTTAACTAGCCCGTGATAGCATCCATTCTTTTCTTGGAAGTGAGTGTCAAATTTACTCTCCAGTTTGACAGAGCCAGGCTAATCTGGATTACAAGGTTCTATTAAACTACTGTGGATCCCTAGCAGCAGGTGGCTGGGGAGCGTTTGTGCATGTGGTTGCAGCAATGGATCTGAAGCTACTTCTGGAACCTAACTGCTAGGTAGGGTTAGCAGTTAAGGGCAGGCTGAGGATTGTATCTTGAAATCAGCTCCTGCAAAATGGTAGGTTTTACTGCAGCCTCTGTTGTGGTATAATGTGGCTATGTCATCAATATTTTCTGCTCCCCTCTTAATTCCCATTTTGTTTCCCATTGCTTTATTCTTCAGTGCCTGCCAACTATTTTCTTGACACTTGATTTGAAAACACTACTTTGTAGGCATCTTTTCTCCCCCACTACTGTCTGCTTGTAGTAAAGGTATTAGATTTGGCCTCCTTTTTGCCCTCTGCTTCTGACATATGACCTTTTATGGGCAGTTTGTTTTCCTCATGGCCTTTTTGAAGTAGGTAGTAGGTAGTATGTGTGTTGTTTTTTGTTTGTGGTTGGTTTTTTTTAATCATCATACCTGCTTTCTTCTGGGAATGATTCTTTTAAGTAGCAATGAAAAGTTGTTTTGTAATATGACTAGCTATTAATTTTTGTAATATTGACAGGTGATATTGGAAACTATTACTATGGACAAGGGCATCCAATGAAACCTCATAGGATCCGAATGACCCACAACTTGCTGCTAAATTATGGCTTGTACAGAAAAATGGAAATTTACGTGAGTATAAGCAATAGAATGTCCACTGAAGCATTTTAAGTTATTTTTAAAGGGCTTCAAGTATTCTCACACAAACAAATGGAGAGAAGTGGAAGTGGAAATAGAAAATACTTAAATAGTGTATTCAAAGATCACTTACTTAGAAATGAAGCAGTATTTTATAACTGGTGAGGATTGCAGATTGTTGTCCATGTCTGGAAGAGGTGAGGTAGAGCCCCAGTAGAGACATTTCACCAGTATTTTTATGATTGGGGGGGGGGGGGCGGGCGGGCGTGAGGTATTAGGGGGACATTGGGGTAACTGCACAAAGAACTAATTGAGTTGTATACTAACGGCAGAGTAGTCATTGCTTTACGTAGAACAGCACTACTATCAGTTTCACTGTTCTTCCTTCAAAGTAGATTAGATTTCTTTCGAGTTGTCTGTTTTAGCCAATTGTTAGCTGGTTTTGCAGAGCACTGATTATTTCTGTAACTTGTTATCAGCGACCCCACAAAGCTACTGCTGAGGAAATGACCAAGTACCATAGTGATGAATACATCAAATTTCTCCGATCAATAAGGCCTGACAATATGTCTGAGTACAGCAAGCAAATGCAGAGATGTAAGTGTTAACATTAGGATAAATCTATGTGTATGTGCTTCAATGGTTAGCATTGTTTAAAGCTAAATATTCACCAATACAGAGGTATGAACATGGCTTAATGGTGCGGGTGGGTTAGAGAAATAAGGTAATAAGAGTAACATGTGCCTGCCTTTAGTTACACTCACTACTTGTGGGACTTTTCTGTTAAAAGCAGCCATCTTGGCAACAATGTTCTTTAAGCTTATGGCAGGATTTTTTGCCTCTCCTTTCACAGGGTGCATTCTACATGTGAAATAATACTTTCTGTAGGCTTAATGCACAGATTAAACTTTAGTTGCATGTTACTTGCAAAAATGTCTTAAAAATCTGTTCTCATGCGAAACTCTTCTGAAAAAGAATGGCTTTTAGAAGAGTAGAGAAGTAAAAATCAATGTGTGAAAATGTGTTTAAGTCAAGAAAAGAAGTTACTCATTCCTGTTAGGAGGAGATGGTAAAAATTGTACATTGCTCACCCTTTCTGTTAATTTATTTCTTTAATTATAGGAATAGGCTCAAAGTACTGTTAGGAATGCAATTTGACAGCTATTATATCAATTTAAAAGGCAGTATTGTAGCCTCTTTATGATGCCTTATTCTCAGCAAATTTTTTCTAAGTAATTGTGCATTTCTTAACATGATCTATGTTAATCAGCACTTCTTCAAAAATCTAAAGTGATCTAACTTATTGTTAATGAGGAGATAAAGCTTCCCGTGGAAACTAAAAAGAAAAAAAAAAACAACAACCAAAACCAAAGATAGTTTGGAGTTGTCTTAGATTACAAAGAGTTTACATTGTTTTCATTGTTTAAAATTTGACCTGACAAAGATGAGGTGGGCAGGGAGTAGTTAAAATGCTGAATGAACTATGTATTGCATCTGTAAGTGTTATCCATGCATATAGCAATGCTGTCGGAATGGTGTTTTTGAAAAGCAATACGTTTCTTACACAGTTAATGTTGGAGAAGACTGTCCTGTATTTGATGGCCTGTTTGAGTTTTGTCAGCTGTCAACTGGAGGCTCTGTTGGTAAGTATTGGTTGTTTGCCAGCAATTTTGTTTCTTTATTATGTCTGTCGGCAACTTAAAACTTCCATAGTATATTTAAAACTGAAGCAAATACAGCTTTTTTTTAAATAAATAATAATTGTGTATCAGTTACTTGATATATCTCTCATTTGACAGTCTTATCTTAGTATTGGTAAGAGATCAGATCTAGGATCAACTTATTTAAAAAAATAAGATACTATTTCATGTAACAGATTTAAAGGCCTTCAGAAGTTTCTGACTGCATTTTCTTTCATTTTTGTGTATGCATTTTTACAGCTGGGGCGGTAAAATTGAACAGACAACAGACAGACATGGCTGTTAATTGGGCTGGAGGACTTCACCATGCCAAGAAATCAGAGGCGTCTGGTTTCTGTTATGTCAATGATATCGTGCTTGCCATCCTTGAGTTACTGAAGTAAGTTTATGATGGGAACAAGATAAAATTATAGAAAGTGTCAAATTCAAGTATTTAAATGTTTGAAGATATGAATTGTAATTATTATTTCAGTGAGTTTTCATAGCCCATGTTGAACTCATACAGTTCCTATTAAGAAAACTCCAAGCTCTGCCTGGTTTGGCTTGAGCAAGAAGTTTAAGCTAAAATACAGGCAAGCTGAAAAGGAGGTAGGCTTAAAACAGGTATTTAGAAGTACCTCTTTACACAGAGGATAGTGAGCTTTTGGAACTTGCTGCTACAGGAGGCTGAAGGAAGCAGGCAGCAACAACAGATTCAAAAAAGAGATTAGATGTAATCGTGGACAAGAGGGTCTGTAAATGGATGTAAAAAATCCAAGCAATGATACACCTTTAAAATGCCATATGCTGTAATTCTAGATGATGGGGAAGTACTAGAGTAGCGGATTTCAGAAGCTTTCTGTAAATGTTAATCTCCTGTTGCTACTCATGGGAACAGAATAGTGGACTAGATGGATCACTGCCCTGACTCCTTAGGGCAGTCACTATGCTCACAATCATACACGTATTTGGTTTCTCAATATGCCTGCTTGTTTCCTATCATTTGAGTTGTTACTAAACCAAATGGGAATATTGAGGGAAGATCATGCACCGAGCTTCCTTGGATTGTTACCTGAATTAATGTGGCTGTTATGAATAAATAATGAAATAACAGCTGTGCTGCTGTGACTGCAAAATAAAAAATGAGGGGAG
Source organism: Balearica regulorum gibbericeps (assembly GCF_011004875.1). Lineage (NCBI taxonomy): Eukaryota > Metazoa > Chordata > Aves > Gruiformes > Gruidae > Balearica > Balearica regulorum. The sequence continues at coordinate 53,445,012 of NC_046186.1, read as the reverse complement.
TAATGAAAAAGTGATCATATAATTAACTTCAAGCAGTAATGCTTCACTAAAATTTCAAATCCTGAGTGTTACTTGTACTGCTTCAGGGGACTGTATCCCTTCTAATAACACATAAATCTCATATTTTACAAAGAATGTTCTAGGTGTTTGCCTGTTGTGAATGGAGCAGCTGAGTCTGCTGGTGAGGAGTGGGGGAAGCAGCTGTAATCTGGAAGTGTTTTTTAAATACAGAAGAAGTTTTGAAATACACTAACAAATAGTTAATATTAACATATTAAGATATTAATTTTAATGTACAGCATGTATTCAGGCTCTGTCTTTGCAGTCTAAGAAAAGCAATATGATTTTTCTGATGTCCAGTCTTGAATTTCTTAGCTTAATGTGCATGTGAAGGAAGGAAACTTTCAAATAGCTATGGGTTATGTAACTGTAGGAAACTGTCCTGTTCAGTGTCTTGTTAAGCGAAAAATCTTAGCCCACCTGAAATTATGGCTGCTCAGACTGACATTCTACGGCACTAAGCGAAGCACAATGAAAATGCATCTTCTGATGTTGATAGACTTGTTCTTTACTGAACAACGTACTGTTGTTTTCAATGCTCTGAGGCTTCAAACAACTGGTATCTTCATCCATCTCAAACTCATCTGAAACTTGCAGTATTTAAGGAAATACTAAGTAGTCATGTAATAATTTCATGCTAATAGTATGATGCACTTGGAAATAAGAATGTACGCATCTTTACAAGTTGCAGAGGTGAAGAAGAAAAGTCAATGGAAAATAAGTATTTAAATTTCTTTTTTGCGTGCTTATGGAACATGGGTTATTCCTGCTCCTGGCACTATGCTATTTGAAGCATGTGCTAAGAGATGTTTCAGTGCGGACTGTGTTGGTAATTACTGAGAAGGCAGAAAGAAATGCCCTGTGAAAGGGGCAAATTCAGCACGTGTTAACAACAGAAAGTGGTGTGAACACAAACACAAGGTATAGCTTCTATGGAGTGAGACAACTTGGGGTAAATACTAAATACATTACATATTTACTTATTCTTTACTTATTAAGATAAACTTATTTTCATTTTTATCCAAACTATACTGAGAATTCTAAGAGTATATGGTCACTTGAACCAAAATCATAAAAATGATCATAATCTTGGATTTTAGTGTTTGGGTTGTTTTTTTTTTTCATTATGTTTTTCCTTGTTAGGTATCCATATATTATGAACATAACAGATAATGATGATTTCTTATACATGATTTTCTTTCTAGGTATCACCAAAGAGTGTTGTATATTGATATTGATATCCATCATGGTGATGGTGTTGAAGAAGCATTTTATACCACAGATCGTGTCATGACAGTATCATTCCATAAGTATGGTGAATATTTTCCGGGCACAGGGGACCTTAGGGTAAGGTTGAACATGAAATTTCATTAGGTGATAAATTCCCTCTTAATATCTTCCTTGTAGATACTGGTTTAGCACTAGGTTACAATAACTATGTCCAGTAATAATATACAGCGGTAAGTTTTCAGAAAATATACTAGAGTGATAGATTTGTTGAAGAACCTTAGAAAATAAAATACGGGATAGTGGGGAAGTAAATTATTCACTTCTACAGGAAATCAACACCTTCACTTATTGATAAATTGTCTGAATTTTTAGCTCAAATGTATAATTAGTTTTGTTCAGTTAGATTTTGGAAATGTCTCTAGGAAAACAATGTGGTGTATTTATAATGATTATCTGTACGTTTCAGTTCTGCACATACAGTGAAAAGTAGTTGTTTGCAGATCACATGGCTTCAAAACTTATTTCAAATCTTAGAATAACTTTATACCAGAGCTTTAATAGTCACAAAGCTTCAGTTGCAACTTGAATTTACTGTATTCTATTTGCCTGGTAATACGTTTGGCTCGGTTTTGGAATATTTCTTAAGTCATAAAGTGTGTTTTGAGTTCTCATGGTGATCACAGCTGAAGAATTTTAGTGTGCCCCACAGACAATTGTGTACTAACCCTTATAGCTAGCTTGAGGGGAGGGAGCCTTGGCCTGTGAAGAATTACCATTTAAGCTGTTGTAGAATCTCTGGCAAAGCTGAGAATGGAAACTAATTTTCCTGGCCCTTCATATAAGTATGTTAGTCATTCCTCATGTTAGACTCTTGTCCATTAGAACAGGAAATTGTTCCACTTCACAACTTGAAAGAATATTTCAAGTATTAGGATTAATATATTCCTAGCTTCAAACTCTTACATTAAACCTTTTTTTTGATCAGAGGCACTCCCAGGATAAGTCACTCTTCTGGTACTAGCAACTTTATGTACATTAGTTTGTACGTACAGTTAGTAATTTTTTTAAAAATTGTAAACGTTTCTAAAAAGTTGACCTACAAAAATGCTGTGTTGGGAAAGAATTCACTGTTTTCCCTACTATCTTTAAATTGATTCAAGAGATCAAGATATTTGTGTTTCTGCTAATATTCCTGGAACGTGTGCTCCCCAGTGTGCTGATGATACCCAGAGGACACAAGAGTAAATGAAAGTTGAGCTTTAAATCAGTGGGGTGCTAAGCATTCATTTCAGTGTGGTTGTTGGAGCTGAATGTTATTATGGTTGCTAGATTTTGTTAAACTGCATTCTAAATTGATTTAGGTGGAAATCAGATTAGGCGTTGTTTTTATCCATGTGGTTTAACTTGACTGGCCACAAGGTGGTAGTGGTGCTTCAAACAAAAAGCAGCTCAGACCAGGATGTTTATAAAGACAAGCTGTTGTTGCTGATTTGGCTAGAATTTTTTTTTGAGGGGTTAGATATCTTGACTTTTTAAAAACAGCAGCACTTCCTGTCAACTGAGAAGTTTATGGATTCTTCACCTTGCCACACCCAGGACAAAGAATTTAAAGATACACGGTTGAAATAAATAGAAGAATATCGTATGTTATTGGGATTTTTTAAAACAGTGTCAGTGACAAACAGCACCTCAGGCATGGTAACTTTTATTCTGTGCTGCTAGCTAGTATTTTGAAATGAGCATTGTTCACATACAGACTTCAGCAGGCTTTATTGCAATTATTACATTCCCATAGGAAAAAAAAAGTTAGCTTTTTCCTATTTCCAGAGCTTGCAAACCAAATTTAACTAAAGGGAGAACAAATTCTCTGAAAAGTCAGTGTTCCTTCTGGAGACCAGTATTGTGCTGCTTGCTTTTGCTCAACTTGATCTGCCATTGCTGGTTATTTACATCAACTTTAACAGCCAAATCTTATCCTTGTTTTTATCAGTGGGCTCCATTCAAGCTTGTTTCCGTAATTCTTTGGTTATTTGGTCTAGTTTACTGATCAGGTCACGCTTATTTGATGCAGGAACAAATTGTGCATCAGCTGGTGATTTTGTGATTGCAGCTCCATCAACGTAGCTGAATCTCACAGATTGTCTAGTTCAGCTGTATTCATCCCTTTTCTACTGAAGGTATTGTGCAGTCTGAACTTCCAGGGTCCTTAGTAAGTTATTTGACTTTCTACACATCTTAGATGATAGCACTAATCTTGACTTCTATATACATAGATAGGCCAGTTGAGACTGTAGTGCTACATAGAGGCATAGGTTCTGTGAGGAAATTTGATCTGTTGACAAATGGGCAACTTACAAGAATGCTATATTGTTTCTTTAGTGTTTATAACCAATGCAATTTTCAGTTACAAAAAAACATCCATTGAGCAGCTCAGGTTGGTAAGCAATTATCCTGTTTAGTGGGAAATTGTGTAAACGTTTGGCTTAGCTATGTTTTAGGATGAGGTAGATTTAATGCTTGCTTTTTTTTTTTTTTTTAAAATCTGTAAAGGGAGACATTATCACCTCAGAAAAATCAGCATCTGAAAGCCCAGGTGATTCACTTTGAGAGATTCTGGATAACTCTCATGCTCCAAATCAGCCAGAGTTGAGTTCAGCAAGGGTCTTAAGTATCACTAATCTTGCAATACTATGAAATGTTAATAATGTATTGGAAGAAGGGGAAACAAGTCAGCTGTTAATGTTGCATCTATGCTGCATTGGCAATTTGTCCCCATGTTGGTGTCCTGTCCCATCTCCCCCTTTCCACCCCAAAAGATAGTTGCTGGAAGTGATGCATCACTGTTGTATTTACTGCTACAGAGGTTTTGTTTAGGAAGAGGAAAAAGTCAATGAATGTTTCAAAAGCTAGGGTGAGAAGTTTAGTATTTGTATTGCTGGGCCACTCAACTGGTGGCTTGTAGTTTTTCAAGGTTGGACCTGAAGTGTGCTCTTTCTGCAGAGCTGCTGTTTGATAATAGTTTACAGCCAAACTGAACAGGTTAAATCTTACTGCCTTTGCGACTGCACCTTTATTAGTGGCAGAGAACTAACTGCTCTTTAGACTGGATCAGTTTCTGTCTGTCTTGGTGATGAGCTACAGGGAAGAAATGGGAATGTGTGGCAAGCAGGGATTTTAAACTGATCATCAAAACAGAAATGGATGGATTCATGGTTTATTCACTGGATTTTTTTGCAAAGAGTTTTGTCTTTTGATACATATGTTGTCCAGGAAGACTGCTAAGATAGACTGCTCTGGTTCTTGCCTTGTCACCTGATGGAGCTGAGAATAATCTACAAGGGTTTTTTTAGGGTTTTTTTGGTTTTGTTTTGTTTGAAAAGTGTCAATTTCTTCAAGGGCACCTATAAGTGGCTTCTGTTTCATTTTTTTTCTCTCCCTTCTGCTGCAGCTAGTTCTTCATCATATGTTTGGCGCCGAGAATACAGTTTTAAAAACTGTCCTAAATCCAAATCTTCTGTACAGTACTGAAAAAACGCATATCACATTGCTCTTCTCAATTTTCTTGCTTATTTTTGCTTAACTACTTTTACCAGGCTAAACTGATCAGTTATGTTTTGTCTTTGTCTTAAATCTTTGAATAAAAAAATCAAGTGTATTTACTGCAAAATTAAAATTCCTACACTCCAAAATGATTTTAAGGGAGAATGGGAATCAAGTAAGGTACTTTGCCTTTTTATCCCTCACAGACATGAATAATGGTACAAAATAGCTCAGCAGACTTGTGTACACTTTTCCATGATACCATCACATGCTTCCATATTTGTAATAAAGCATTTATTATCTTTGCTTATAGGACATTGGTGCTGGAAAAGGCAAATACTATGCTGTCAACTTTCCAATGAGGGATGGTATAGATGATGAATCATATGGACAGATATTCAAACCAGTGAGTTTGGTTGTTCTTTTTTTTAAGCTCTCTAGAAAGATGCTAGTTTCGTTTTTTGGATTTATTTTCATAATGTGAATTAACGGCTTGCTGTTTTATATTGATTATAGATTATATCCAAAGTAATGGAGATGTACCAGCCCAGTGCTGTGGTATTACAGTGTGGAGCAGATTCACTTTCTGGTGACAGGCTGGGATGCTTTAATCTTACCGTTAAAGGTAAGCAGAAAAGTGTTTGCGTTTGTTGTCTGTAACTTTTTATTTAATAGAAACCTCTATCCTTCATACTATTTTTCAAGACACTTGCATGATGAGGACTGGAGTCACAAAGATTTTGTTCATTACTATGATTAATCACCTTTTTCTGTGCTGTACAGGGATGACCAAAAGAAAGCCAGAAGTTGCCTCTTTCTTTCTGTCCATCTAAAAAAGTTAAGAAGCTTGGTTTTCCATGTTCTTCCTAGCCACTCAAGTGATTCCCTTTCTTCTATGTCCATGCTTTCTGTAGCTTTAAAGCAACATTCTGGAATGACAGGGTGACAACAATCACCCTGCTGCAACACTATGATGGGCAAATCACAAAACTAGTGGTTCACTTGGTAGGACTACAGAAATTAAACATCAAACACGTTGTTGGGCATAAATAGGTATTACTGAAATGAGAATACTCACTGCATTGTTAAATTCATAGTGGTGTTTGTTATACTGAGCCTTACGTTAATGTTCATTTTTATTAACTTTTATAGAATTAATTTATTTTAGTATTACTTACATTTCTACCCAAAAAATTGAGATGAAATGTTAATTTAGCAAACATTGTTATTAAGTGATAAAATGTTAAAAGTATGTTGAACTTCTGCTAAGCCTTGATTCCAGCCTGTTTGAATCATTCATTTCCTGGGTCGTCTTGGTTTTGTGTTTTCTTAATGAGGCAATTAGAGTTTTATAGGCAACAAAATGCAGTATAGTATCTGTCGGGTCTGCGGTGTTTCAGGGTTCCTTTTCTTGATTTGCACCAGGTGGCAAAGCTACTTCAGTTGCCCATACAGCTCAGATTTTTTTCCATCTTGCATATCTTGGAAACCAAGAGAGCTGCTGCCTCCTGCAGATGCCTTTCAGTATGCTGTGTATCCCTGGAGTGTGTACTGTCTTGGCACCAGTTCACTCTGTAAGCAAGACTTAGCAACCTCTAATACAGGTTCAAATTTAGAAGTAGAAAGGACCGAGTATTGACTTGCTGTTTTCCCTTCTTCCCCCTTTGCACTGGACTGAGAAATTGTCCCTAGGTATGTGTTGATATCAGTTATGAAAAGACAAAACACTAAACATTCTAAGAGCATTTCAGAACAGCAGCGATAGACCATCATGCAAAGTCTCTGAAGACTGGGGTGGATAATGTTTGATGTATTTTGTACATGTCTTATCTGTAGGTCTTTGATTTCTTGTGAGGTTATGCTTGGCTTTTGGGGGACACAGTTCTGTTTTACTTGAATCAATTCAGTTATCACTTGATAAGTGTGACTGCATATGTCTGATTAAATAGTTCATTATATATTTTTCTGTTTAATAGATACTTTGCATATATTGTCAACTCTGTTTCACAGGTCATGCTAAATGCGTGGAAGTTGTAAAGACTTTTAACTTGCCATTGCTGATGTTAGGAGGAGGAGGATATACTATTCGTAATGTTGCTCGATGCTGGACGTATGAAACTGCTGTTGCCTTAGATTGTGAAATTCCTAATGGTAAATATTAATACCCAAATTAATATTGTATTAAGAAATAATCATGGGAGGGTTTAAGTGAACAGATAGCAAATATTTCTATAGCTAACTGCAATACATCAGTTTAGAATAAACTATGCAGAAAGTTAGTTAGGATTTAGTCAGTAAATTTTCAGTAGCTTATGCACTAAATAGACTTGAGCATTTGAGGCTTTTTGTGTGCTTTAGCAAAAGCTTTAAATGTTTAGAAATCACTTTTGGAAAATTTAAAACATGTAAAGTTACCTTACTTGTAACTATTGTTAATATGAACATCATCAGTATGATTGGAGAAGAGTGGCTGAAAAGCTGCGTGGCGTAAAAATGCCTGGATGTGTTGATTGACAGCTGGCTGAATATGAGCTGGCAGTGTGCCCAGGTGGCCAAGAAGGCCAACAGCATCCTGGCTTGTGTCAGCAATAGTGTGGCCAGCAGGACTAGGGAAGTGATCGTCCCCCTGTACTCGGCACTGGTGAGGCTGCATCTCGAGTACTGTGTTCAGTTTTGGGCCCCTCACTACACGAAGGACATGGAGGTGCTGCAGCGTGTCCAGAGAAGGGCAACGAAGCTGGTGAAGGGTCTGGAGCACAAGTCCTATGAGGAGCGGCTGAGGGAACTGGGGTTGTATAGTCTGGAGAAAAGGAGGCTGAGGGGAGACCTTATTGGTCTCTACAACTACCTGAGAGGAGGTTGTAGCCACGTGGGTGTTGGTCTCTTCTCCCAAGTAACAAGTGATAGGACAAGAGGAAATGGCCTCAAGTTACGCCCGGGGAGGTTTAAATTCAATATTAGGAACAATTTCTTCACCGAAAGTGTTACCAAGCACAGGAACAGGCTGCCCAGGGAAGTGGTTGAGTCACCATCCCTGGAGGTATTTAAAAGACATGTAGATGTGGTGCTTAGGGACATGGCTTAGTGGTGGGTTTGGCAGTGCTAGGTTAGCGGTTGGACTTGATCTTAAAGGTTGGACTCTTTTCCAACCTAAATGATTCTGTGATAGAAGATATACTGTATTTTGATTGTGACAGTGCAGACTTGTGTAAGTTGGGTACCATGGACATGGTAGTCATAAGAAATTGAGTATGCAAGCATCCATTTTACATAGTAAAACATAACTGTTTCTTCATTGTATCCTTGATTTAAATGTAACTCTGAAAGTATATTGACTTCCACTCTTCCATTTGACTTAGTTTTGGTTATACAAGCTGTCTTAAAAAAAATTAAAAATAGTAAAAAACCCCCAATAGTGTACTTCAAATAGTTGAACAGTGAAGTAATTTCTCTGAGGAAGATCCCCAAAGATCCTGCACTCCCTTTATTTCTGACCAAATATGCTTCTGGACATGAATTTGGAATGCCTTTTTTAAAAAATTGGTATTTGGACTGGTTTGTTGCTCCTCAGTCATTGGCAATTTTCATGTTGGACTGCAACTTTTGCTGATAACCTTTTGCTGTTCATGTATCTCTTGCTGGTTTTATATTGTTTCTGTCTGACTTCAGTGGAATGCTGCTGTCAGTGAGAAAGGAATATTTGGACAGTACTTTTCAAGATGTACATTTTCCATCTTGCACATCAATATATATTCTTTGCCAGCCAAAGCTTTTGAAGAGACAGTAGTATTTCCTTATCTTGGGACTTTTTTCCATTAGCATGTCCCATTCAATGGATATATATGAAGTTGTTTCAATTATTTTTTTTTTAACATTCCTCTCAACTTTGTGAGACCCTGTCATCTTTAATCTGTTCTGAGAAAGAACAGTGCATTTCTAAATGTTGCAATAGCAAGCTAATCTTCCTGTCTCCTTTCTGTCCACCTAACAAGATCGCTTATCCTGTAATAATCATAAATGAAGAAACAAGACAGAGTTCAATAAGGGGATTTCAGGGTCTTGTTAAGGGTTCTAGGTTTTTCAGATTTCTGTTACTTTAACCGGGAACGTATAGTCATAGTCAATATAAAGTACTGCCGCTTTCCTGGATATGAAGTTGTCATCAACTTCATTTTTGCAATTAGATGTTCCAGTCAGGGCACAATTATCTGTGAAAATACAAAAAGCAGGGGAGGGGAGGACCAGACAGACATGGGCATCACTGAACCACTGTACTGCTCTTCCCATGGATATTGAACTAGCTGAAACCTTCAGACTGATAACATATATATTGTGTTTTACTGAAGGAATATTTTTTGAATGGCTCACTTAAAGTTAGTCCAGTTTGAAAAGTTTGAATACAGCTCTAAGAACTCATCAGTTGATCTTCCCTTTTCTGCAGAAGTAGCATTTTTAATTATTTTACCAAATTTATTACTTATCTTGTTCCAGTGTACATTCTAGCGTGATTACAGTAGAACTTTCTCATGCTCTTTGTATATTGGCAACAAATTTAAGTTCATCTATTGAATAATTTAGAGGAAAAACACTAAACAATTCAGGCAGTACTTAAGTGTTATTGCTTACCTGAATGCTTTAGGTTTGAGAGACTTAAGTAACTACGATTGCATTTAAAATGTTTAAAATCTTTTTCTGGGTCACAAAGTTGTCTCTTCTGTTTTGGTTTATAGAGTTGCCATACAATGACTACTTTGAGTATTTTGGACCAGACTTCAAGCTTCATATTAGTCCTTCAAATATGACTAATCAGAATACACCAGAATATATGGAGAAGATCAAGTAAGTAGTGATTACCTGATCTATCAAGTAGGTCACATGGATCACATTTCTCCAGAGGTTTAGTTGTAAGGCAGTTTTGCAAACTGTATGCCTTTCTCATTGACACTAAAAATAAGTACTGAATAGATTTGACATATTTTTCATTTCTGTTAGAAGAGGGACTTCTTAAAAGTCTGTTCTTACAACAGTATGTATGCTTATGAAGTCCTGTGACTATAAGTATGAAAATTTAATACCCAGCTTGGATTTTTACTTTTTCCAGCAGCTATAGAGATGACTGTTTTACTTGGCTTTCCATTCTAATTTTCTAGAAAGTTTATCCCGTTAGGAAAGAAGCTGGTATGCTGTGATGATTAGGTTTTCTAATTCTCAACTCTGTGTCTAAACATGAACTGAGATTGTCATTCTTTGTAGCCGTCAGCTGTGAAAACAAAAGTCACATGTAAACTCGGACATCCAAAAATGTGGAAAGATAGTGATATGTGTGCAGGCAACTGCGTGACTGTGGTTTGACAAATCCACAAGGTTTGAGAAGTGCTCGTTGCCAAGCTATAGCGGGTATGTGATTTTTAGCCTGTGCCACTTTTGATGCTTAGTTTATTCCCTTCACATCCTGAAGGTTTGATTGTAAACAAATATTTTACTTCAGGGATAGAGTAATGCATACATAACGATCAATTCTGTACTCAACTTATAAGAGATAATTGGTTAGCCTGAAGTACTCTTTTCTTACTGTGGCTTGCCTCTCCTCTGGCTTTAAAAGAATAAACCCCCATCCGTGCCCCAAGTTTAACAGTCTGTTAACAGTGCACAGGAATTCTTTTGGTTACTAAAAATAGCTGAATAAAGATGTGAGATTAGCTGTGTAAGTTTGCCAGTACTGTTATAACCTGTAAAACTGTCAAATTGCAAAATTCACCAAAGTAGTTAAAATACCAATTTTTGAAGTGGTTGGTCTGTAGACTGTGGTTGGTGTTCATAGCACAAATACACAAATCACAATCAAGTGAAGGGGTTTTAGTTTTTAATAATGTGCAAGGGGAAAAAAAAACCCACCTATTTTTCATTGATGTAATTCTACAAAATTTCTCTGTAGTAATATAGTGCTCCAGCTGGTGATATGCCAGGCTACTTGCTGTATATTGTGTATTGCTGAGCTTTTGTGGGGCGAGTAGGCTGCAAAACTTGTTCTTTAACACATCCCTGGACACAGATTGTGTGTGCTGTCAACAGAGGCACAATCTCACATCCTCATAGTAGCACCCACAAGAAGAGCAATGACCCATCATTCCAGAGAAGCCTCCTTCAGTTAGTTGTATACTTTCCCAGAGACTGAATTTTAGGGGACTCCCTGCATTGGCAAAACTGTTTTGCCAGGTCGCGTTATTTGAACAGAGGCAAGGACCATAAGGATTCCCAAAAAGCACCAGTTGCCGTTTAACTCTTGAAAATGGGAAGAAGGATACTGAGATAGTTGTTACAATTGCTGATATTTGATGCTTGCCACACCTTTCTCTCTACTTGGACTTCTTTGGAACCATAGTTTTAAGTCCTGGGAGAAGTCTACTGTTCCTCCTCTTCCTGCACATGGTGCTTTGCAGTGTGGGGTCCATTGCATCAGGTTGCTTAGATGGGAGAGACCTTGGCTCTGTTCTCCCTGAAACAGCCAGTAAGGAATCTTATGGATCGCTTTTGACCCTGAAGTCATTGCCACACACAGTGTGGAAGTCTAAATGCTTTAAGTATCTGGCTTTCTTTTTAAGAAACTAGAGGATAGTTTATTATCCTACTTGATACAGTATTACTCTGTTTATAATAAGCTAGAGTCACTCAGTTCAGCCCAAGTGGGCAGTACTTGTGCTGACCCTGCGGGAACTGAAGATTGAAGTTGACCAAAAGAAGTGTTTAAAAAGCTCAAAGAAAATTATGTTCAAGTACGCTGTGGATACTAATGATCTGTTAGGGATGGAAAGCTTTATGAACTTGGTGTGCCTACTTTTTTTTTTTTTATGAAGCAATGACTCTAAAGCAAAGCAGATTAACTTTGGATGCAGACTTTTCAGAATTAAATACAAAATCCAAGGAAATACTACTGTGTAGTAATAACTTTCTTTGTTACTTGCAGGCAACGCTTATTTGAAAACTTGCGCATGTTACCTCATGCACCTGGTGTACAGATGCAGGCCATTCCTGAAGATGCTGTTCATGAAGATAGTGGAGATGAGGATGGAGAAGATCCAGACAAACGCATTTCTAGTAAGAAATATCTTTCATGAAAAAGCAAGTCCAAGTAGAGTCTTTTTAGATTTAACTGATCAGAACCTTAGTCCTAGTAGTGCGGTACTGGAAGATTGGCAGTTTTGTTTCCTGAGTGAAAAATTTTGCCACTGGTCTGCCAGTTTTGCTGTTCTTAAGGTGGCATCTGTGCACAAATCTGAACTTGTTAAAGGGGTCTAAAGAAGGGTGAAAGAATGTGGTTTTTTGCATTTTATGGAACAGTCTGGCTATTTCAAATCTAAAATAGATGCTCCAGAAGTCTCAGATGAATCATAACTAAAGGAATATAGGACTTGGCTTCTATCTTTTGCTATTCGCAAAAAAATAAATGTTCCCCACTGATGTAAAGTGAGATGCTGTGTTTTAAAAAAAAAAAAAAATTATTTGCATTTTTGTTGAGAAAGAGAGGTTTTTTCCATACTTGCAACACTGCCCTTTACTACCATTAGCCTTTGTATGGAAAACGACTTGTAGCAGGAAACCCTTAGCTATAGCTGAAGAACATTTAACCTTTTTTGATGGTGATTGGAGTAATTCTCTTATTGGTGCACTGTCCATTTTCTGAACTGTTGAAACCATAATGTTTTCTCCTGTGATTTAGTTTCCAGTATTTGAACTTCATTTGATACATGTTAAAATACTCCCACACTTCCTTTGTGTCTCTGTAAAGCTATTTTTGGAAGTCATTGTGAGAATGTCCCAGCATATCTTGAAAGATAGTATTTTTATCCATGAAAGATAGTATTTTTATCCATAATTTAGTTTATCAGTATTAAATGATTATAGTATTTTATTACTTGTTCTTAATTTGATAGTTCTTTTTTATTGGACCTATTGTAGTTGGACTTTATGCTCAGTTAATTTCATAACTCTGAATCCTAGTTCGAGCATCTGATAAGCGCATAGCCTGTGATGAAGAATTTTCAGATTCTGAAGATGAAGGGGAAGGTGGACGACGAAATGTTGCAGATCATAAGAAAGGAGCAAAGAAGGCCAGGATAGAGGAAGACAAAAAAGAGACGGAGGACAAAAAAGCAGGTAGGACTCTGGTGGGATTTCATCCTATGTTTTAGAATTGCAAATGTCAGTTCTGCCGGGAGAAAGATGCATTTTCTGCTAACAGTTAAATAGTTGTTGAGATGATGATTTATTTTTTCCATCATATTTAAAACATCTATTTTAAATTAATCAGTTTCAAGATACAGCTGTTCACACTAGAATAGTATTTTCCGCCAAGGGTGGTTGTTGCTTCCCCACAAGCTTGAAATCTTAGAGCCAGCAATTTGTATAGCTTAATGAAAATAGGGATAAAAAAGGTTCTTGCTTTAAATACGTTAAGACAAAGAGTTTGTTCCTGTTTGCTTTTGTGGGGTGAGCCAACTAGTTTTCTCTGAAACAGAAGCTGGATAAGGTTCTGGAGATAGTGTAATTCCAAGGACTCTTGACTACTCTGAGAACAGGCTACGTCTTAAGGCTGCAGGACTACCACGTGGAGCTCAGGGGAAATCCAGGTCTCGTTACTGCACGCCAGCATTATGACTGGTCAGGAGAGACTTGCCTTGAGGTATTTTGAATCACTTGGCTTTGTGCCCAGATCACTCCTGTGGATGAATGCTTTTAACACTGTATGTTCATATATAACCAGTTACTTCTTTTAAAAGCTAGTTCCCCCTGGCTAGGAGAATATACAAAAAAAACCCAAAAAACTTGGTTGTGCTTTTTTTCTTCTGAAGTCTTTTAAGGTTTTCTTGCATCTTTTGGTTTATTTAAAATGTTTTTATTTTTCAGATGTTAAGGAGGAGGATAAATCCAAGGACAGCAGTGGTGAAAAGACAGACGCCAAAGGGTAAACCTTATTTAATTAAGAATTAATGTTACCTTTTTGCAGAGTGTTTATGAATTTAAAATATTATAAAGTATTGATTTCTGTAGAGATCACTTTTAATTCCTCATAATACTAAACATTTTAGACTTGTGACAGTAGTAATTCAAAATTGCATTTCTAAAACAGTTACTCAAAAAAATTAAACAACTTAACAGTTTATTTTTGCCTTTGTACAGAGCAAAATCAGAACAGCTCAGCAATCCTTGAACAAAAGATAGCCTCTCATCAGTTGCAGACGTAATACTAGAGTTGGAGAATACCTAAAAGAAGAAAAGTTTTCGTATTGAGAGAGACTGCTGATTTCATTTTGTACTATTTGGCATGGACTGTATTTATTTTCAAACGGCTTTGTTCTGGTTTTTGGCAAGTTGTATTGTGAGTTTTCTAATTATGAGGCACAAATTCCTTTCTTCACCATGCTTTATGTAATAGTATTTAAAAATGGATGTGAGTTATTATGTTAAATGTCCAAACTGATCTATTAAAGTAATTTGCCTTTCCTGAGCTGATTTTACCTTTTTTGTAATTTTATCTTTATTAAAAAAAAAAAAAAAATTGTACTTGGTTGTCTTTGTCCATCATTGAACTACAAAGAGGAAGAACTCCGTATAAATTAAGCAGACTTAGGCTTAGCTGTGAGCAGCTACTGGATTTAAATGGACCGCTGGCGAACACATGAGTTGAACTGTGGTGCTTTCATCGACTCCACACGTTTCAGTGGCTTCTGCACAGGTGCAAGCAAATGTACTGGAACATGAGTGTGTGAGAGTTGAACAGGCTGAATAAATGGGTGAAGAGGTGTTGGAATAAGGAGGTTGTATGAATTTGCATTTTAATGTAAAGGTTTAAAACTCTGCAGTCCCGTGCCTTGTACTGTCCGAGAACCTTTCCCACCATCAGAATCTCCCCAAAAGACAGATTGATTCTGCTGTTAATGAAACTTGCATATGGTCATCTTTCAAAGCTTGCAAGATAGGAAGTGAAAGTTTGGTTTTAACTTATAACCCATTCTGATTTTTTTACAACTATGAGCAACATAAACTTGTGCCCCTTAAAAAGACAGGGGATTATTGTCTGTTGTCATCTTGGATTCATTAGTTAGTTCTGGTGCCTGAATTGAAAGAGAGACCTGAGTGCACACATTGCTTTGGTATGAAGATTTCAGAGCAATGAGCACAAAAGTCTGCAGAACTGCATTGCTACCCAGTCTTTTTTTTTTTTTTTAATAAAAACAAATCTTTTTTTTTTTAATCTGTTCTCCTTTCCATAAAATTCTAGGATTGCAGTCCATGGCTGAAGTGATTAATTTGTGTTAAAATTCCAATATGCTACTTTGAATTTTTTTGCATGTATTCTACCCAAATGGTATATTCACTGAAGGCTCTTCTGAAGGCATGTCATATATTGACTAATTTGATTATTTTTTTCCAATGAGAATAACTTTCACTAAAACTAGGACTACTTGAATATGTGGGAAAGTAAAAGTTTTGTTAATGCCTTTTTAGAATTTTTATTTTCTCATCTTTAATCTTCCTGAATGTTTCATCTTGGATTCTTCTCTTGCATTTGAACTCTTGGGTAAACTTAGTAAGGGTTAGATCCTGAAATGTGCAGCTCTAGGGCAAAAAGGATAAAAGTTGTATTTGGGGAAGTGGTAGAAAGGCTGTAGGACTGTTCTGAGGTGGTGGGAAGGGGTCAGTGACGTCGTAACTGCACTGATGTTTGTAAAGAGTTTAGCACTCTAAATTTTGTTAAGAGAAGTTTTGACTTTATAGAACTGAAGGTAACGTGTCTATATTTGCAGTGTATATACAACTTAGTATATATATTTTTAAAGCTGTTATATACCTTGTTCACATCTATTGCAGAGTTCTTGTTCAAGAACTGATCTCTTCCAGCATTACAAGTAGATCAAGAACCAGGAGTCCAGAGGAGGGCCGCAAAGCTGATCAGAGGGCTGGAGCACCTCTCCTATGAGGACAGGCTGAGGGAGTTGGGGTTGTTCAGCCTGGAGAAGAGAAGGCTCCAGGGAGACCTCATAGCAGCCTTCCAGTACCTGAAGGGGCCTACAGGAAAGCTGGGGAGGGACTGTTTATCAGGGAGTGTAGTGACAGGACAAGGGGTCATGGGTTTAAGCTGAAGGAGGGTCGATTTAGATTAGATGTTAGAAAGAAATTCTTTACTGTGAGGGTGGTGAGGCACTGGAACAGGTTGCCCAGAGAGGTTGTGGAGGCCCCATCCCTGAAAGTGTTCAAGGCCAGGTTGGATGGGGCTTTGGGCAACCTGGTCTAGTGGAGGGTGTCCCTACCCATGGCAGGGGGGTTGGAACTAGATGGTCTTTGAGGTCCCTTCCAACCCAAACCATTCTATGATTGTATGAACTTAATCTTCATTGGCTGGATTTCCCAGATACAGGTATTGAAAAGATCCAAGCTTGTGACTTTGGCTCACTTCAGCACAAAGCAGTAAGATGTAGTGACATTAATATATGAATGAAATCCTAGAATATGTGTAATTGATACTAACCCTCAACTAACTCAAGATAAGCAAAACCATTAACCTTTTTGCCTCATCTTCAATCACGTATTGAAAATGACAATGCTGCTCTTATCCTGCTGAGGATTGATGAATATCTCTTCTATTATTAAAGGGGAGTGTAACAGATAACTATGTCTGTATGTAGCCTCACTAAGACAACTTTCCTTGAATTAACTATGCAAGTTTTCTGAATGCTAAATTTTTTTACTTTCATTTTTAGTAGGGTTTTTTCCCCTCTTAAGCTGTTGTTCATACTTCTACAGCTTGTGCAGACCTATTCCGCAAGATTTCACTATCTCTAGTGCCTCGTGTAAAGTTACTTTATGCTTTGTATTGATGTCCAGAGGAGGGAAGTATTCTTCCCTTGTCTTTAAAGGCTTGATCTATATTTCAAGCATAATTTGCCTTTAGCTTTACCTATCCAAGAAAAGATTTTTGCTTATTCCAAACACTGACAGTCACCATCCACTTTTTAAAAACCTGAAAGCCAAGAATAACAATAGATAACTTAAATGTTCATGCTGGCTATCAAAGCTGAAGGGCTTTTTATTAATTTTTTTCTTGTATTTCATTTATTACTACTATCTTTGCCTTTCATGAAAGATCTTGTAAAGCATTTGATGTTGTTGTCACTTCATGAGGAGTTTGTGAATGGTTTGTTTTAGGAAGAGCTCAGGGTACTCGAGTATTTCCAAAATGCAGTGTTCAGATATTTTGCAGGCTGTTTTTTGGTGTAAACAACTATTTTCTGCTCAGGTCAGAATGATAGATGTTCCTACTGCATGAGCTGCAGTACTTGTACCAGGTCATTCTTTCAAACACTTGCTGTAGGTCTGCGTACAGACTAGAAACAGATTTTTGTATTGTTAATTTATTTGTTCAACAGCAATATGAATATGCACAGCTGTTTCTTAGCTTGGGGAGGGAGAAGGATCAGTTTCGTTGTTGTTGTTTTGGTTTTTAATTTGGATTCCTTTTTCAGTTCTGTTCCCCATGTAGTGCAATGTTTGTCTGGTCTTCCAGGGAGGACAGAAGTAACCAGAGAGGAGTAGTAGCCTTTTTAGCAGAAGAGCTAATTCAAAATGGACTTGAAGTTATGGCCAAAAGCTTGAATTTATATCACAGTTTGCATTTATGTATTTGCAAGCCCCACTGAAAATACATTTCATGTACTCCTAGGTTCCCATTCTTTCAGTAAGTACCATTTTGGGAACATGAGCTTGTGTGTGGGGAGAAAAAAAAAATTCTGAAAGGGAATTCAGAGTCCAGAATTTCTTCTGCCCAGAGCCCAGAATTGACTAGTTCTGTTCATATATATGCTAATGGTTTAAGATGGATGATGTGGCAGTCTTTAGCCAAATTTTCAGTGGGATTTAGAAATCTGTAAATGGAACGTTATTAGAAAGGTTCCGTTGTGTTATATATGGTTAATAAATGCTGCAAACACCCAGTCTCTTAAGATACTATTCAGAACATGGCAGCAGAAATAGTACATATTATCAATAGTTACCAGCTATGGGGTTGTGGTTTTTTTTTAAAAAATGTAATAATTTGTAATAATTAACTATTTGTGAGGTGAAGATATCAAAAACTGATACTAATATGTCACCATATTTGGTCATATTATAATTCACTCTAAATGATTGAAAGCTGATTTCAATAAACACAATTGTAAATGCAAATGTAAACATCTGTTCTTGGGTATGGTTGAAGCACAGGCAAGAATGATGGATTTCCAGAGGAAGGGGACTAGGTAAACTACGGCATCGCCCTTGTTCCCTCTGCTGCTCTTTCCTCCGCACCACCAAACACGTTATTTGTTCCCTGTCCCATGGCAAGAGAGTAGCTGCAATCTCTTCCCTCTCTATGGCTGCATCTTGATGTAACCAGCTCTCTTTTGGTCTTTTTTTTTTTTTCTTAATAGTTTTGCATGTGAAAATGGTTCTGTAGCTCACTAAAACTACGAATGGATGCAGCCATTTGAAAACGTTGTCTTCTAAGTGACAATTTTGCTACTTTTTTGCTAGTAAAAGAATCCTTAAAAATATTTACCATTTTTTGGCTCACTTGTGTCATTCTGTTTAGTGGTATCACCTCTGCAAGAGTACATGCAAATGGCATCGGGAAATATATGAGCTTATTTAAAAAGAATTTATATGCCAAAGTCAGCGGTAAATTTAGTGAAGTGTTCAATGCTTTTCAACCTACCTTAGAGAATACTGTATCTTTCTGAAATGGCATTCTTTGTAAATGGATGACCCGGCAAAACTAGCTATTGAAGCTGGATAGCAGCAAGCAGAAATAAAGAATAACTTCCTAGGTTAGAAACTTGTATTAATAGTCTAGGCCTAATCATTTCCATGATCGTGCTGCCAGAAGGAGGGAGGGGGGCGGGGAAAGAAAGAAAAAGAGCTGTGGGCAAGTTTTAAGTAATTCCATGTTGCAGTTGCCAAACCAGCTCCGCATGGATAATGCATATGCTGAATTGCTCTTTGTTTTTCAAATCTATTTTAAAAACTTACTTTATGTGATGCTGCTTTTAACAATATTTGATTCCATGAAATGCCCCAGAGACTTAGCTGGTGGAGGAAAAAAATCTGTATCGTTGCAGATTGTATCATGCTGGTGTATTAAGCCTAGAACAAAATTGACTCAATATTTTAAAAGTGGTTACTCTTTTTCAGGCTAGTGAGCAATTGAAGACAGACAAATCAGCATTCGGGCTTGAAGGGAAGATCAGAGTGAGCGAGAAGGGTTATGAGTCAGAAAAGCACGCTGTTGTGTGGCTGACTGAGACCCCATTCGGTCGGAAAGGTTTTTAAACACAATAGCAACATTCTTTTAAAGTTTCTACTTGGTACCTTTCTGTGGAGACTGAAATTATGAGGGAGATTTCTCACAGCTCAGGTTGGAAGAAAAAGACTTAAACAGCACGGATTTTTAAATGGAATCTTTTTCTGTGCTAGCAGTCTTCATGTTAACCTTTTCATTAGGCGAATGAAAGGGGCATGCTTCCCTGCTTGCATCACTGTGTAGGGCTTTTTGGTTGTTTTCCTTCCCTCCCTTTTTTTTCCTATTTTCTGGCAGCATTTTTTCATTCCATGGTCAGTGAGTGGTAATACTAAAGGAATCTGTGAATAGACAGTGCTGCAGATACGTATGTTACTAGTCTAAAAAATTGTGCTATGCACCTGAACATCAAAAACCTAGATGCTCCCCCACCCCCTTTTTTTTTTTTGTAAGGAAAAGAAAAAAGCCAGATATTGCTAGAATCACACTGCAGAATTTTACATGCTTCTATCTAAAGGGAAACTGTCAAACCAGTAGAGGTGGCACATTCTCATCAGACCAGAGGTTGGTCTAAACCACTGGCAGCACAGGAATGAAACGTAAATGCCTGTTCCCTCTACTCAGCCAGCAGGAGCCCTTAATTCTGTGTGCACACAGAGCAGGAGAAAAACAGTGCCTTGGTCACTGGTGCTGAGATCACAGCTTGGTGTTTTGCAGAAGTAAGGACTTGTGCTGCACATGTTTGATGTACCAGATGAGGAAGAAGCACCACTACAAGGCTGTGCTGCTCTACAACCCCTAGTGAAGGTCTTGTACATGATACCTTTAAAGGCTCTTGCTCAGCTTTCAGCAGGCATCTAAGGGGGACAAAACGGGTCTCAGTTTAGCCTAATTTAAACTTTCTCTTGTTTATCCCTCGCAGGCTGGTGTTTCTGAGCCTGGACTGCATGCAGGGGACAGCTCTAAGACTCCCATAAGCTCCTACACTGATTTTGTTTGGAAACCAACTTCTTTCTTCATGCTTATGCCTAAAGCTATGTTTGCCATGTCAGAATGAAGCAGGCTTAGAGGAAGAAAAAGATCCAACCCCTGCTACCTGTAAAGTTTGACAAAAGCATTTTCTGTTCTGTCTACCTTACTAGATATTTCCTATTCCCAGATGAACGGTGCCTTAAAACAATGGGTTAAATTTAAGATAAGAGCTATTTTGAGTGCCTAATCTGAAAGAGCCATTTGGAATTTGATGTTGAGAGGCAGATAAACAGCAGTTCTGCAAATCAGCACCTCCAAACTAAAGTTGCTATGGAGAGCCTGAACATCTTGAGGTTTCTAAACTGATGAACTGAAATTTTGGAACATGAGTTAAGCCTTTGTGTGACAGCAACAATGACGAGTTACTGCATACAGGCCTCTTCTGGTTTCTCTGTGCTGCATGAAGACATGAGAAGTCTCTTTACAAATTTCTATTTTTAATATTAAAAGTATTTCCAGTACTTTTACAAATCCATTTCAGTAAGGGTTTGTTGTTCTTTTTCTCAGATTGCTAAGTTGTCCTCTGAAAGCAGGCTAGGAGAACGGTAATGCAGGTCTTGGCATGTCCCTATCGCATTCATTGTTGGTGCATGGTAAGCATGTCTAGGCATGCTACAAAGGAGCAGCAGTGCATGGTACCATGACTGGTTTGGCTCTTTGAAGCCCAGAGCGATACAAACCCTGACAAACAGTTGGGGTAGCTCCTGCAGGGACAAGTGTTGCGACAGACCACAACTAAAGTGGGTCTCTTATAACAAGCCAGCTTGAAATGACCTTGCTCAGCTTTCAGGAGCAGTCTTGCCAGGACAGAGTTCAGCTCAGGTTGATTTAAAATTAGGTCTCAGGTAGGCTGAGCTTGTGTATAAATGAAACAATGCTTTTGAGGTGCTGGCTGAACGCATCCCAGCAGTGGGGAGTTGAACTCTAATGTTACGACTGAAACTAAGATATGTGATAAAGAGCTAGATAAAGAGATAGAAGAGAAATTTGTTGCTGTTGTTGGTCATGTCAGAGAGTGCAACAACAGGACTCTCACTGTTAGTCCTGGAGACCTTGCTTCACCAGAGCCTGCATCCCCCACAGAAGTCTCATCTGTGCTTGTTTAAAAACAAGGAGGTCCTGCTTGTGCAGTCCCAGCCATGGCATTTCCTACTTGAGCTCTCCAACAAGAGGATATGGGAGTTACCAGGAGTACTGAACACTGCAAGAAGGGTCTTTGGGTAAGGTATTTATGCAGTTTCAGATGTTGCAAGGTTAGCTATAGTTCACTCCTCTGTTCCGTTTCTTTCAGTAGATCACTTCTGTTTGTGGGCAGCACGATGCTTAGTTCTGCATGCACTCCATGTACGAGCTGGTGGGCACAGCCAGTTGTCTGTGTCCAAACAGAACCTGGAGTCATTTCTGGGAAGCACGAATCTGTGGCTCTGAGGGGGTGGGAGCCAGCAAAAGAGGAATTGGGGGGCTCCACCTCTTCCCTCCTCCCCATGCAGGAAGTTATGTGGGAGTTTGTTGGGCTGTCACCCTCGCGGGGACACTGCCTCCAGGACAAACAGAGGAGATATGACCTCACTCAGCTGTCCTCCCTCGCAATGAAACACTGTAAACAAGGGCTGCCTGCACGTGATAGTTCTTGTTAATCTAAACAGAGCTAATACAAAGATGTGCAAGGCCCTCGAGAAACCGTTCAGCAAAACAGCAGAGCCAAAAGTCTCATTAGTAAGCACTTAACTAACATTCTTCTGATTTCTTTGAAAAGAAGCTCAGAAAATACCCAGTGAACTCCTGCAGCTTTTTTCCTGAACTTCTGAATGGTCATTAAAACCACTGTTGCTCTGTTTAAGGAATTTGAAGTGTGTTTCTTAGGGAAAATGTGTTCAGAGTATCCCCATCTCACCCCGGTGGAATAAGACCCATCCCAGAGACTGAGAGCACTGGATGAGCTCTGCTCTCCATAGTGTCAGCTCAAGCTTTGCTTTCTTTCCTTCTCCTTATTCTCTTGTCCTCACACCTCCTCACCTGTGCCAGTAACCCAGTCAAAGGTGACATAACAGGCTGGGTTGGGGAGTTGATCTGGGACCCAGCAAAAAGGTTCTGTGCGTTCGTTCCCTCGTGAGGTGACACCACTGAGAGGCTCATGCGGTGGTGACAGTAGGTGGGAAGAGGTAAAGGTCACTTCGTGTGGCACCAGTACTGAGAGAAGGGCTTATCAAACAGTTTTTCTTTGGTGTTCTTTCTCCTTGTTACTTATAGGGCTCATTTTCCAAGGTACAAATTACATCAATTTAAAAGCTGTATTACGGAAGTATTCCATATTGAAGGTGCCTAGTCTTTTCAGTATTCATGTTCAAGTAGTGAGTAAACTAGTCCTTGCTTACTAAGAGAATTGGACAATATTATCTGATTTTTTAAAAGGGAAAGAGTTCCAAATTAAAAGCAGCCTTGAGCGTTCGAGTTGAACTCAACTCCTGTTGAGTTCCTAGGTTGCTGCTCTAGCAAGGACTTCTTGTTAAGTCGGTGATAAAAACTCAACTACTTTTTCAGGGTAAAACCTTATACTCTATGTTTAAAAAAAAAAAAAAAAAAAAAACAAAAAAAAAAAAAAAAAAAAAAACCCAACATGAAATGAGGTATCTGCAAAATACTTTGTCTTGTTTGATCTCTTCACTATGTCAGCTCTTTTTCCTTCTGTCCCCATTCTCCAAGGCCAGGTAGTGAGGCTCGTGAAATGCTGGTGTGTGTTACCCGTGCTCATGGATTAACTTGGCACTGAAGAGCTGTTACAAACCACTGTTGTGGTCCTGCTACTATGCATAGTCCTATTTATTGTTTCACTTCTGCCTGAAGTTTTGTTATGGATGGAGGGTTTGTTTGTAAATTCCTTTGGAGTTTCTCAGCTTGGTGAGATCTGTAGGGGGTGGTGGTTAATCTGTTATTTCTCTGCCAAAAATACTTGGATGCATCTTTCAAATGTTCTATTGTCCTAAGTTTCTTGCAGCTGCTTTATGATTATTTTATTTTATGTTTTACTATCCCTACTTTCACTATTTGCTGAGTTTTTTCCTGATTCATCATGTGATCCCAATTTAACAGCCAGGGAGACTGTGCAGAATTATTTACTCAACAATCTAAAGTTCCATCTAAAACAAGTTGTTGCCTTATAAAAGTTGGTGGGATGACCTAGCGCTTCACGTGCTCCTCAGAGAGCCCTTGTGAGTTAGGTGAGTTCTATTGCTTCCTTTTATTGATAGGAATAGGGAGGCAACAAGTAGCAAGTCCTAACCCAGTAAAATTAAAGACAGTCTTTTATTGATTTTTTTTTTTTTCCATCCCCTCCCATCTCTTTAAGTTTTCTTACCACCACTCATACCAGTCTCCTTTTTATGGTCTGAAGCAGACAATAGATCAAGATCCTAGTGAAAATAGCTGTGGACATGACAAATGCCAGATATTGAAAGAGCATGTGTAACACAGGGTAAAATATTAGCAACTCGTACATTCATGTTGACCTTTGTCCTTTAACGCCAGAATGCTTGTGCTACTTGAAAGCAGCATATTGAGAAATAAATCACTTCTTATTAACCCCACCCTCACAAAACAAATAAGGCAGTTGTAGCACACTGTCACTGTCCTGAAATGGAAGAAAAAGCCCTTGTTATTCTCATGACTAGGAATGTATTTTGAAGCTTTTAAAAAGCCTAGTTTAGGCAATCTGAGCCCCTCCCCGCGAGCCCCTCCCCGCAAGCCCCTAAGGTCTCTCATCTTCTGGAAAACTCCTATTCAAATAGCAGGCCAAATAATCTAATGTGGAATGGTGATCTATCTGTGTGGTTTGGATCCATCATTCAGAGTGCTCTAGTGAAGAAGTAATTACCTTAAAATTGTATGGATGCTACAAAAAAGCATTAGAAAGATTTTACTCTTTCAGTTATGTAGACTTTTATCAGTTAAACTTTTGCTTTCTTCTCAACAGTCAAGAAACTGTGCTCTGCAGGGGGTAGCTGGGGGTTACATGGATAAATTGCATCTAAGTGTTGTGAATTTTAGCATCACTGTACCTAAATTTTGATTGCCTGAAAGAATGCAGATTCTTTAGTGTTGTTGCTAAATTTTCTATGACATAAGTGAGGCAACTACACTGGCAGCCTACTGAACAGATAGCTTCTTAAAGTAGGCCTTCAAAAAAGTTGATGTGTGTTTTTAAACTACCTCTCAAGCACCCCTTGGCAAATATACACTGAGTGGCACTCCATTTCACTCAATTTTCTCTACTCTGGACCTCCTGAAAGGAGGTACCTGGGTTTTTAATTTAAAAAAAAAAGCAAAAAACTTACTTTTCTTCCCTCGCTGCAAATCACAGTTGGTCAAAGGCTAATGCTGCTTCTTGCACAAGTAATTTTGGCTTTGGAGACATGATTAAATCATGTTTTCTTTGGTGCTAACTCTTCTACAAGTCAGAAACTGTGTGGGGTTGAATTATCTCAGGATGAAGATAAAGAGCTACAGTTTCTTGCATCTTGGGTGAGTTTCCTAACTGCTGATCCATAAAGGAGAAATACCCTGTAGGTGTCCTCATGGGATGCATAAGGCTCAAGGCTCTTGTATAAGACAAGCAGAGGAACATGAGGCAGACTCCCGGATGTTCGCCTTCCCTGAACGTGCTCCACAAATTCGAATTCTGAAACCCACTGTGCTTCTGCACTGTAGTGTTTTCAAGACTAGATGGTACATTGTCATGAACTTAGATGACCATAGGATGCTTAAATTCCTACATTGGTGTGATCTTCGTTCTCCAATATATAGGATAGCATCAGTGTTTATGACAAAACACTTTATTTCATATATTTGTGACTGTATTACAGCCTCTACCACCCTCCCCAGCCCACAACACGCTATCCCATCACAAGGCTTCCACGATGAAGCTCCTATGGTAGTGGTGTATTGACAATGCAGAGAATGAATAGGTGCTCATGGTATTCAGCATCTTCAGGCATTGCGTATAAAGCAAACATGCCGGCCGTGCTGCATTTCAGAAAGTAAATCTGCCTAGAAGTTGAAAAGGGACAGGACTAACAAACTTAGTTTCCTTTTATGACAAGGTAACCCATCTAGTTGACCAAGGCAAGCCAGTTGATGTCATTTTTTTAAGATTTCAGTGAAGCTTTTGATACTGTCTCTCAAAGTATCCTTCTGGACAAAATGTCCAGCATACAGCTTGACAAAAACCTAGTGTGATGAGTGAGCAACTGGCTGACGGGTCGGGCCCAAAGAGTTATGGTAAATGGGGGTTACATCAGCCTGGCGGCCAGTCACTAGTGGGGTTCCCCAGGGCTCCATTTTAGGGCAAGTTCTCTTTAATGTTTTCATAAACAACATGGATGTAGGACTAGAAAGTGTTGTGAGCAAGTTTGCGGATGACACCAAATTGGGAGGAGCTGTTGATTCCATCGAGGGTGGAGAGGCCTTGCAGAGAGATCTGGACAGATTGGAGAACTGGGCAATCACCAACCACATGAGGTTTAACAAGGGCAAGTGCCGGATTCTGTACCTGGGAAGGGGCAACCCTGGCTATACATACAGACTGGGCGATGAGATGCTGGAGACCAGCCATGCTGAAAGGGACTTGGGGGTCCTGGTTGACAGCAAGTTGAACATGAGTCAACAGTGTGCCCAGGCTGCCAGGAAGGCCAACCGGACCCTGGGGTGCATCAAGCACGGCATTGCTAGCCAGTCTAGGGAAGTGATTGTCCCACTCTAGACTGCGCTGGTGCGGCCTCATCTCGAGTACTGTGTGCACTTTTGGGCGCCACAGTACAAAAAGGACATAAAGCTATTGGAGAGTGTCCAAAGGAGGGTAACAAAGGTGGTGAAGGGTCTAGAGGGGAAGACGTATGAGGAGAGGCTGAAGTCCCTTGGTTTGCTCAGCCTAGAGAAGAGGAGACTGAGGGGAGACCTCATCGCGGCCTACAGCTTCCTCATGAGGGGGAGCGAAGGGGCAGGCGCTGATCTCCTCCCTCTGGTGACCAGTGATAGAACCTGAGGGAATGGCATGAAGCTGCGACGGGGGAGGTTTAGGCTGGATATCAGAAAAACGTTCTTCACTGAAAGGGTGGTTGTGCACTGGAACAGGGTCCCCAGGGAAGTGGTCACAGCACCGAGCTTGACTGAGCTCAAGAAGCGTCTGGACAACGCTCTCAGTCATATGCTCTGATTTGGCTGGTCCTGTGTGGAGCCAGGAGTTGGACTCAATGATTCTTATGGGTCCCTTCCAACTCAGGACATTCTATGATTCTATGACTGGAAACATGGAAATTCTTGAATGGTCTCTAGTTCCAAGAAATAAGTTTAGGGTATGTCAGCATCTCATCCTGGAGTGAGGACAAGGACACTCCTGAGCTGTCTTTGGAACTAGATGTGGCATAATCACATTGGATGGTGTTACCCTGAATTAAGTTCTGCTGAAGGACAGGACTTGTTCAGTGCAGAACCATATGGACAGGGCTGATCTGTATTAGGTGAGAAAAACACTGTCTTCATGCAGCACTGTAGCTGCACATCTCTGTTGACACTCTATTGCACAGCTGATATGATCTTTCAGTTCATGTTTTAGACGAGAAAGTTAGATCTTAATTGCTTAACATGCTTAAACACACACTTTTTTAAATCAGTTTCTGAAAATCATTGTAGCAGTTCTGTTGATAAAGTCCTTAATCCCCCTTTTCTCATCCCAAGAATGGCCATGCCAAAGAAAACACTTTTTTTTAAGATTCTAAACCTCTTGTGGGATCAAGAAGGAGCAACCGGTTAATTAAATTATCTGTGCCAATCTGAATCTCAGGTTAAATCTACCGGAAGGGCACATGTATTATTTCAGTATGCAGGATGTTCTGCATTAACTGATCACACTGCTTCCAGGTAACTATCCATAAAAAAGGAAAAAAATCATTCAAAATCAAGTAGCTGGTTAATACAGAAACTACAGCAAAACATCTTTTAAAAGATCAACCACAAACGATGAGGAAGTGCCTCATTCAGGAAGCGGTGGTAAAAGCGTATTGAACAGAAGTCATTGAGGAAAATTCTCGGCTGATATGTGTAAGTGTGGCTATACGGACATCGGACCCGTTGGATCATTGCTGTTACTATACAGTGCTCACAAAATGAGAAAACGTATCGATGCATTTGCTCACTAAATAGTTATTTACTGGCTACAATCAAATATACAGACCTTTGCCACTTTGATAGCAGAGTTTGGATGCATTCTTTTCCATAGAATATAGCAAAGCTCTATGGTTCGAGATTTTCAATAAGCAGAGAATTTTCGGCCACATACATGTTTCAAAGTTGGGTTGAATGCTGTTTTTTTTCTTTTTCCCCGCCCCAATACATTATGCACTAATTCTGCTCCATCAGTCAGAAGATGCATTAGATTCTAGGTATCAGAACTGGTCTCCGTGCATCAGGTCAGGATTATTCTATTAAGACTTTTTCTTCCATGTGAAAAGTGTGTGGGTGTCTGAGCTCACTTGATCTTGAATTCAGTGAATGTCTGTGCTCACTCCTTCTTCAAAAGACTACTATAGGTCAAGGTTTTAAAGGCCTCGATAAAAGCTTTAATTATCAATCCATCCACCAATGGTCTGGTTTAGCAAAATGTACAATAAACTGCATTTTTTCTGGCATGACTGAGATATCTTCCCCCCCCCCTTTTTTTTTTTTCTTTCTTTTTAAGGCCGTAGCAGGCCGTTAATTTTTGTTTGGGGTGGGGGAAGCTTTTTCTTCACACAAGACTGCGTTTTGATGCAAATATCTTTTGAGATGCTCTCATGGGACTGATGTTTTTTCCAAGACACACTCAGTACCTGGAACAGCTTGCATGCACAGATAGCATTTTCCTGTTGTACCAAAATAAGGTCATGAGGGCACATACATGTGTGTTGGTCATGAAGAACGCCTCACAATTATCTTCACCCTGTTTTACACACAAGCTTGATCTAAGTAGGTTCTGAAGAAATACTCATCACTTCAGAGAATGAGTACACTCTCTGTTTTAAAGAAGAATGTTCCATATATGATTTTAGGCTAATGGTTAACATGGAAATCACCGTATCTGTGGACAGCATCATTCTTTCCATCACTGGTGCTGCTGGTGGGTTTTCTTCTCACTCTGGGAGTATTTGCAAATAACTCGAGGCTTTGAAAATGCCAGTGTCTTACTTCTAGCCTTTCCTTCTCTTTCTAAAATGTGTTTCTTCCTTTTCAAAACCGATTTGTGTTAGTAAATTTTAAGGTCCTGGCACAATCCTGAAAAACATAACTTTCTTTCTTCATTTTTTTTCTCTTTTGGCTGGAGGTTGTAATTTTTTAAACCTTTGGCATTCAGTGCTTTGCCAATCTATCTGAGGCTCGCTGTTGTTCTCTGCCAAACAAAACACAATATACTTCTTTATAGCCGGGTGACTTAGCACATGCTGTATATCACCTTCTGCAATGTTGCATGGAAAATGAGGATTTGTACATTTTTGGAAGAACCAAAGTTTTCTGTAACTTCATATAGATATATATATAGAGATATATATATCTGTCCTGATAATCATGCTGTGGCATTACTGAAACAGCGCATCCTTGATCAAGTTCATTCATTGAGCTTGAAATTAAAGAGTTAGTAGAGAAGTTACACAGTTCTCTATCAATTAATCTGTATTAGAAAGAGGAAGGTTTTTTCTATGAAATTTTCACATAGGGAACTTAAAATGATACCTTTATTTTTTGTGCCAACTAGGCGTATTCACAATTTTGTTTGTTTCTGTTGTCATAGTGTTTGTTCTTGAAAGAAAAGGCATTAGTGCTGTGAAACTGTTTGACATATTAAAACACGTGACCTATGCGTGTTCTTTATGTGATGCTTTCTGCTTGATATTTGGTTTATTTGCAGAGCATATCACATGCTGCAATTGCAGCTTTCCAATATCTGTGTTTATAATCTTCACTGAAGCAGCAGAGCCCAGAACTCTGTCTTATGAACAGTTTTCTGTTCTCTTTCATTTTTCTTTGTAAAATCAAAAATGTTTTGCAGTCCCTTCATGTTTTGGAGCCAATTCTTTCCACAATCACAGCAAACCTTCTGTTTGCTATTTCAAGTGGACTAGTTAGACATGCAACAAATTATAGATTTCAGACCTCTGTATACAGCAAAGCTGTTCCCTTTTTCTCATTGCAGATACCATGACCTGCTAGACTTAGCCAGTCTCCCAGTCCTCACTTAAGTTCTTAGGCTTGTCAACTGTTTCCAGATTTTTTTAATTTATTTTTTTTAAAATCCTGGTTCTAGCTGTAAAGTAGGGCATTCAGAGCTAGAAAAGGTTTAAGTTTTTCAGATCTTATTCCCAAAATATGTCACTCAGAATCAACTAAACCCATTTTGAGCACTTTCAAAAGCTAAAACTATGCAGAGTAGTCAAATATTTAATTTGAAAATATTTCCTTTTATTTTTTAAAATCTTCATCCTAGCAAGCTAACTACTTTTAGGTAAATTTTGAATCTAAAAGTAAATCTAAATTACTGGTGTGTATTGCCTTTATCGTCAAGAAAAAGCAGTTTTATTTGGATGTTTTTTAAGGTTGGAGGGGAAAAAAAAAGCCCAAAAAGCAAAAGCCAAAGAAAACCCACACCTCCAATTATTGCTTTGATTATCAAAAGAAAAAGCAAACGGAGCAACTTTCAGCACAGTTCTGCTGCCAGTTCTGGTGCTGGAGGCTGCAGACTTGTCTCCCCTTTCCCTGTAGCGCTGGGGTCGTTCCTGATTCCATTCTCTTGGTCGAGATATGGACACACTAGGCATTTGGGGATCTATATAAAGGTAAATATAATGCAATATTATATGCAAGGTGTGAGTATATGGGAATATCTCTGCAGCTGCACCTGGGTTCCAGGTTGCTGTCTTTATTAGCTGCATACAAATATAGTAGCCCTCCACATGTTCTTGAGCCTCTTGTGTAGAAGGCAGGGGCATGAATAAGTATTACATGATTTCAATATACTGTGCAATCTGTTGATTTGACAGCTGAAAATCTGTGCCAGTATCTGTAATAGGCTCTTTCCTTGAAGAGGGAAAGGAATGTTTTTATGGACAGGTACATACGTTTACAGTTACATTTGCAATTAGCCACCTTGAAGAAAAAGATACGAATCTCAGGGGAAGGGCAAAACTCATTTGAAATTAACTCTGTGGGAGAATCCTGAATAGTCGTCTGAGATCTGCTTAAAGTGTGTTCATTTATCCTAATGCTAATTTATTGGATGGATTTAATATTTCTAAGTGTAATGGGACTTTGGGTTTTAGAATGCTGAAATAGATCATATTGCTTTTCTAGCAAAAGAAAGGGGAAGAGGCTGAATATAAATCTCATCCTCCTCTTGCACATTAAAAGCATGTCTGGAAAACAGTGAATACAGAAGAAATATTTTGTTCATTATTATGCTTTTCAAAGGAGTGTAATAGTAGAGTTTTAATCTGGAAGTATGCGAACTTTTGGGGATGAGAGGGTAAATGATACTTAGAGTAAGGCATGCTTCAGTAATACAAGTATCCAAAATAATACAGGTAGCAATCTAACCAGCCATTCTTATTGAAAATACCAACAGAGCACCATCCTACCAAGAAATGAAAATACATTAATTGCTTCTAGGAAGCAGTGAGAAAGATGGATTTGAGCAGATGCCAGGAGATGTGTAAATAATGACTATGATTACAGTAGCCTTCCTGCGTAATTAAGGCCAAATGAAAAACATGCTCTAGCAATCTCTTCTGAGGACCTAACCCCTGAATGTGTAGTGGTGCAGCCTTGCCAATTCAGGCACCCATGATGGCCACAATCTTTTTCACGGCATGTGCCGCGAAGGTCAGTGTGCTGGAGATGACCTTCACCAGCAAACCACCCATCTCTTCGCTGAGTCCCAAAATGTTTCATGCTGCTGCAGCAGGCAGGTCCAGAGGCAGATATGAGGCTTGATGTTACGCAATATGGTGCCAACCAGCATTGTGGTACTGGTTGGCATCTGCTTTTTCTGAGATCAGATGTGATGAAAGTAGTTCTGGATCTTTCCGTTTCAAGCTGAATTCTGTGGATGCCGCTAAGTGCAGTGGCTGGGTCTGTGATTTCTTGTCTGATCAAGCCATCTGAAGTATACTGATTATATCACTGTCTTCCCTTGGACGTGCAGATAGATCAGTAACATTATTCTTGGAGAACCCATACATCTGTTATGTCACAGTTGCTGGCATACTGTTGTTTGAAAAAGCAGTAAGTTTCTGAACTTGATCAGTTTCTGTCACTTGAAATAATAACAAAAAGTTGTACATAAGTTCTCTCTCAAACAGATGTGAGAGAACACATAGGAAAATCAGAGGCACATGTTTCTCATTAATTAAAAATTGCCCTAAACTCAAGAAAAAAATAAACTAATAAAAAACAAATAACAGTGTGATAGTCCATTACAAACAAATAAAGTGGGTAAAATCTGAAGAGTAAAGATTGAATTTCTTACAAAACATCATTACTGTCAACCTGACCTATCCCTGTAAAAGGAGACTTACACTAATCATGTGCAGAATTTTGGTAAAATGCTGGATGCATTTATTTCCTCTGTGTCTTTCACTGGATCAAATCTACTGCAGACATACCTTTGTCTACCTGATCAGCACTTGCATTAGGACTTGTGAGACTGTGCCATAATGTTAGAGTCCAAAAGGAGTGATGTAATCAAGACTTTACTGATTACTAAGCTTCTAACTTATTTCTGATCCTTTACATCAGGCGCCATTCCACATTACTGTTTCTCAAGTAGCAAACGTGTTTCCGGCTGTCCTTCAGTTCTCACTTTCCTCCCAAACTCACTTCTGTCCCCAAACAACGTTTTACTGTCCCTTCCTCTGTGGCATGTTCCAGGGCTACACTGACAGTATGTCCTATGAAATAATCCAAGTTAGAGAATTTTTCTAAGTATCCACAGGGACTGGTTTTGGTGCCACAGTTGCTCT
Source organism: Balearica regulorum gibbericeps (assembly GCF_011004875.1). Classification (NCBI taxonomy): domain Eukaryota; kingdom Metazoa; phylum Chordata; class Aves; order Gruiformes; family Gruidae; genus Balearica; species Balearica regulorum. Next base: position 53,412,783 of record NC_046186.1, on the reverse strand, counting down.
GTTCTGTTCCTTTGATAATCAAATTGTTTCATTAAGAGATTCCCACTTTCCCCTATCCTTCAACAAAGCACTTGCTTGTTTGCTTCTGTATAAATGGGATCATTTCACCAATGTGGTTTATTGCACAGCCCTATGAACAGAAGAGCAACAGCAATAAAGTGCGGATTGAGAATAGGAAGAAGCAGTTAGGGCTGGGGAGCTCGTACATCTGGGAATTTCTTACATTTGCTCCATTGCCTGAGAGAATGTTGCATGGAACAACTTCCTTACATTTTTATATTCTTTGTGGCTGAGATGATCGTGAAGGTAAACTTCAGCTCTGTACGTGTCTGAACTTTGTGAAAAGTTGGGCTCAAATCTGTATTTCCAGCAAGTTTAACTGGAATGGTGCATCAAGTGGTAGGAGTCTTGCTGTGTTAGGAGTTTCAAGATACTCCCTTGGCATGTGTTCAGTCTAGATCACTGGAGGTTGAAATTTCAGAAATGAATTGCAAATATGACTTACAACTTGTACTGAAATTCCATAAACACTCTGAAGTTGGAATAAGTGATCACAATCACTGAAGCTACATCTTTACAGCCTAGTTGAGCTGATGCAATTGCCGTGGTTGAGCATTGCTCATGTGTGTATTGCTTCTCTGCTGACCCGCTTGGAGATGTGGTCCTGCTCCTCCATGTGCACTGGTGCTGGCATACACCTGACCCTGTGGTAAGCCCACACTTTAGGGACTTTAGCAGAGAGTAACTTGTTTGCTCTCCCACATAGGTCAGCTTTCTGTAAGTTTAGGTGTCTAAACTGACTCACTGTAGAGTCACAGGAGTGATGGCAAAGCCAATGCAAGTCTTCCAGAAAGACCTCCAGGCTTGACTGGGAGACATCACAAAGCAGAAAGCCATCTTCTCTTTGACTATCTCTTCTGGTGGTCAATGGCCCTACTTGAAGAAGAATTGTGTCGTATTTCCAGGTTCCCCTATCCAGCCTACCTCATGGTCATTGCTTTGCACTGTGATGTGCATTAGGGGGTATGTGAGAGAAGCAAGATTTTATGTGTACATGTCCCAAAAAGAGACATATATAAAGAAAAGGTAGAAAAGCATGGCAGCATGACCCTTCTAGCTCCCTCCCATTAGTTTTGTCTCCTTCCCACAGGACACAGTCTGGCACAGCGCCTCTGAACGCCTGACAGTATGTTCTTCAGGAATACAGCTAATTACATAGATGTGAGTAGCCTCATTTTTGAAGCTGAGCAGGAAACACCTCTGGGCCCACGTGCGTTAATACTGCTGCACGTATTTCTGCAAGACGGGAAGCTGAGGTGAGCATTTGCAAAAATGACCATTCTTATTTGTATATAAACAGTTGTTTTAAGTCTCTTAATTCCTAAATTTCTTCCAGAAAAAAATCCTAGCTTCCCCATTTCTGCTGGAGGCAAAATTGCCCAGCATTCAGCAATGCTGAGTAGCTTAATGACAACCTCAAAACTATACCTTAGATAGGGCATTACCCTATCTGTCTTCCAATTTCTAGAGTTTCTCAGAGTAAAGGTCTTCCCACACAAAAGAGTGAGAAATGAGTGGCATCTTGCATTCATCCTGCCAATATTTAAGTGTTTCAAACCTTTAAATTGGGCATGGTGGAGACTGATGTCAGCTCTCCTATTAGGACTGGTATATACTTATTTTCTCCTTTTGACGCTAGTCTACTAAACACAGACTACTAAGTGGTTTTTGAAATAAAGCTGAAATCTAAGTTGCCCTGGTGAGTTCAGTAACCACCAGGTTCCCTCTGAGCTACTGAAGTTCACCTGTGCATCTGGCCACATGGATTGCGACTGTCTCATCTGCTAAACAGGGACTGTAATGGTTAGACATATGGGATGTGAAGGCTGGTCACTTGATGTCTACATGTGTTGAATCCAACAAAAAGGCTTTCACACCTCATAAATGCTAAAGCGGTGATCAAATTATCTAAACAGATCTTTAAGCACAAAACAAAAGTATATATATGGCACTGAATAGGGAGTTACAGATAAATCTGTATTAAAATTAGTAAGCCCAATTCATTTCTTATACTGATTAAAATCTAGAAAAACAACTTTGAAATCCAGTGACTACTAGTTGACATTATAATATGCCAGGGCACAAAACTGCAAGGAAACTGAACCGTTACCATTGACTGGCTGTCAAGCTGACCAAAAGGTGTGACAGAATTGATTCATTATTTTCTTTAAAAGCATAAAATTAAATAAACTATCACAGTTTTCCCTGTCAGGGACCAGAATGCCATCGTTAGTCTTTATGGAATAACACTGAGCTTGGAGAAAAGCTTACAGCTTCAATAGGTCTTTACAACATCCCAGGAGTGTACAATATTCACACTTTAAAGAGCTTGTCACAGTGCTCCTTTTACTTACATAAACAGAAACAAACATTTAAACTGTAGGCACAAACTCTGTTGTAGGCAGATCTCAACAGAGGATTTATTTTTATTGCTTCATTCTTTCGTCCCCCCCCCATAAAGGCTGTCTGCATGGAGGTGACAGGAAATGTTCCCTATCTCTACAAAGACATTAGAGGATGATTTCAAAGATTTCAGTAACTATGAAGTTTTACTTACTTTGGCCTTTCAAACTGTGTGTGCCCCTGATTTAGCTGAAAGTGAAGAAGTCTGAGGCAGGCTACAGTTTCTTCCATTAGAGAGTCCTCATTCTGTTTTTCATGTGGAAATAGAGAAAGGTCATGCTACCCTAAAATATGCCCTTCTGGATCAAAGCCCTGTTGCTTTTGAGCCCCGGGAACTGTGTATTGCAGTTGACCAGCCTCCAAAGTGCCAAGGCTTTTTCCTTTAATTCCAGCTATACCCACACCGCAGCCAAAGCCCGCCCTATAAATTGAAGATACTCCCTGGTTCAAGAATCACCATTAGCAGTAGAGGCTTGAAAAATGCCTGTTTGCTATATGTAAAACTCTAGTTATGTACTTTGCAACCCGTTCTTACATGTTCCTGCTTTTAATTTCATGAGGGAGTGGATATGACCCAAGACACTAACATCTGCAGAAGGTCCTGGTGCCACCCTTGCCCCGCAGCATGCTACTGCTGGGCAACCACTCCTTCTGCAAAGCAACATGCATTTGGCGAGCTGGATTTCTCCCCAGCAGTGCCAGGAGCTCAAAGAGAGAACTCAAGGCGACTAAATCAGTGTCAGCTTTCTAAAGTGCTCTCCTTACGGAAACAAAAACCCTGAGCAAGTATGTTTTTTATTTCACCCCAAGAGCTCTGCCATGGGTAAGCCTGGCCTTGTGCAGAGCCGAAGCCATCCCCTGGTGCAGGTGGGACCCCACGTGCCAGGACCATCCTGCACCCTGCCAGGTGCCTCTGGGTGCTGCCAGACACAGCCGGGCAGCCCGGTCAAAGGCAGGCTGTCAACAAGGTAGCTGGGTGGTCGGGAGGCCTCCGAGCACACCGGGCTCAGTCCTGCTCATGCTCTCACCCTTAGCTGTGGCAATGCTATAACCTGAGTGCTGGCGTGGGGAGGTTAGTTTTTAAAGCATGCAGCAGAGCTTTTGATTTTTACAGGAGTGTTTCGGTGTGGTTTGACCACACTGGTAGCTTCTGGTTCAGTTTAGTAGAGCAGAATGGAGAAGCTAAGCATAAATGGGTGAAAAGCAAACAACCTGCCCCTTTATAACTCTTGTGCTCTCCCAGTTTCCTCTAGTGCAACCAGCCTTGCGAGCTTGCGGCATTCCCGCAATGGGACCCGAGTGTCCTCAAGGCTGTGGCAGGAGCCTCTGCTCAGAGGACGGTGCGCTATCACCATGTCCTACATCAGAGCACTCTGTACTGCTGCCCAAAGCTGCTGCTTGTGCATCGCCACACGTATGTCCAGTGGCCCCAGGAACTGCTCTGTGCTGTTTGCAACTTCAGGCTAGTTTTGATTTGAGATAATGGAGTTCACCAAGTGGTCAGTACCAGTGCACAGATACTCCAGTGAAGAAAATCTTCTATGGAAACACAGTCACTATGGTGGATCCTACGGATGCATTATTTTCCAAAGTGGTTCAGTTAATGAAATTCTCTCATGTACCCACAGCTATTAGAATAAATTACAGTTCCTACACTGTATAGTGACAAGGCTTTGAGCTAACAAACATTAACCCTGTGAAATACAATTTTGCTCCACTCAGTTTTGCTATAGGAGCATTTAGTGACCTGATGGACTTGTAAATCCTAGAAACATTCTTTTAGTCTGAGGTAATACAGTTTCTTTGCAATGCATAAGTTGAAAGCCCCATGGTGACAGAGACCTAAATTATGAGCATCACAAAACACTCAAGAGAATCACAAATTGATGTACATACAAACATAAAAGTAAAAGTAATGATTGTTCAATCACAAGAGCTTGAGTTTCAGGGTAAAAATGTCCATGTCAGTGCTGGAGAAGGGATGGAAACCCAAGCAGCAGAAGTGGATAGAGGTAGAAGAAATTAATTTAGCATGACCTAGTTATATTGGAAGGCAAAGCACTTCCCTCTGACGATGTTCATCTTCCTGAGAAAAACAGCTCCAAAACTTCCAGAGCTTTAAATTCCTTCCACTCTGAGAGAAAGTGGTAGGTGTTTCACTGCTGGGGACAAGCCACATTAGCAGGGAAGAGTGGAGAGACTGAAGGAAAACACCACATTGCTACATTTACCTTATTTAATGGTCTAGAGGGAAGTTGAAGGGTTTTACTGTTCCCATCAGAGCAATAGAAAGAACACAGTATTATGGGTAAGATTTTAGTCATCCATATGTGTGTGTGTGTGTGCACATGCTGCTTTCCCAACCCCATCAAATTGGAAATGGTTATTTCAGCCAGGACTGCATTGTTATAAGAAAGCCTTTCAGGTAGACAAGTTTACAGTTTAATTTCCTATAAGCCCAGTAAAAGAACTGAGAGAGAAAGTACAAAACAGAAAAAAAGAAAGCTGAAATGGAATAAGCCCGTCGATCTGGCTCTTTTCAGCAACACCCAGATTGACAAGAAAATCATTTACTGATTGAGAGTTTAACAGATATGAACCTTCCCAACATTGTCAGCACTGGCATTTTATCCAGGTATATAACAGTAATCATATGTCCTGGTTTTCAGCTGGGGTAGAGTTAATTTTCACAAGAAGCTGGGAGGGGACACAGCCAGGACAGCTGACCCAGACTAGCCAAAGGGGTATTCCATACTACATAACGTCTTGCTCAGTATACGGGGGGGGGGGGGGAGCTGGCTGGGGAGGAGGAATTGCTGCTCAGGAACGGGCTGGGCATCAGGTTCTGCGCAGTGAGCAAATTGTATTGTGTATCATCTGTTTTGTATATTCCTTTATTATTATTATTGTTGTTGTTTTCCTCTTCCTTTGCTGTCCTAGTAAACTGTCCCTATCCCAACCCACAAGTTTTATCTTTTTCTTATGATTCTCCTCCCCATCCCACCGGGTGGCCATGTGGTGCTTAGTTGTTGGCTGGGGTTAAACCACGACATCATAATAGTGAAGCTGGAACTCAGGGAATACAACATTTCTTGCAAATGATATGAAACTGTATTTATACATGGTATGAGGCTAGTAAGTCAGTGCTACTAGGATTGATATTTGTGTCTCGTTTTACCCTTTTAAATGAACAACGTGGTTTTAATGTTTATGAAATGACAGTTTCTGTTCTCCACCTAGAGCAGCACTAGGAGGTATTTGAAAGAAAACAATAAATATATATCCATATTTATTCCATCAGTATAGCCATGTTCTGTTTTGAACAGGCTGTGCTCAACACCAGCTATTTTGAGCTGCTTCAGCTTATTTCATAAAGCTGCTTCTCCTCTCCACGTTGCATGTGAGCAACCAGCCCCTAGGCAGCCCGAGAACAGGATCACCCACCCGTCAAATCCCTGTACAGAGATCACAGCTGGAAGTAAAATCTTACAGACCCCTGTCCCAGCGAGCTGAGGGAGGGAGTGAAAAGGAACATGTGTTTCTCAGATAGACGCATTTCCCCTGGGACTTAGGCTGAGCATATCCCACATATTTCACATAAGCTACTGAAGAGCCCTCACTTAGTTAAGAGCTCTGAGTGGTTCGCTGGGGGGGGTAGGATCTAACTAGCCTGAGCGTAGGAAGGCATCGTACCCCATTCCTACCTCCCTGATCTTCCCCAGTCATCCAGACGTTCACTTTTTAATGTGAGTAAAGCAGTATGCAAAACTAGATTCAGGGGGTGTATCTTCAGAGAGCAACATATAAAGACCAAAAGCTGAAAGAAGAGAACAGGGAATCTCCTAAACTTCCCATCCAACCCAAAGAACCTCCTCCAGGCCCACCAACAGCAGCCTTCACAAAAACACAAACGCAGAACTAAACAAGGATCACAATTATGTTTTGTGCTTGAAAAAACAATTAGATAAGTGATACTTCTAAGAAAGTAAACTTCTTCTATAAATTCTTGCTACAGATCTAAACACTTTCTGAAATATACCAGCTTGCAGCTGGAGAAAGAGAATGCCGCAACATTTATGTGTAATCAATAAGAATTATGTTAAACAGTTTGATGGGGGGAAAGTGCAGTTTTCCTGGAGGAAAAATTCTAAAGAAAGAACTTGCAACTTTTGGAAACAAGACCCAGTGTACCAGATGTCTCTGATAAGACTAAATAATTTCAAATGTTTCTTACTGTTGCTATGACTTGTTCGGCTTCACGGGGTTCAGCAAAAGCCAGAGTTTTTGCACAGACAGACTTCCACACAGTGGTTAGTATCTCCATTACAAGCTTGATCACAAATCCACTGAAATCAAGAAAACTTCTCCACATTTTCCAGTGGGACTGAGTTGGATGGAACATTTTATGCAACTGGAAACAATGACCAAGAATGAAGCAAAGGGTTACTGAGGATTTCTTAGGAACAAACTGCAAGACACCGTACAGGATTGACTCTTCATCATTAAGAAGAGTCAGCATCTTTTATAAGTAAATAAATCCAGGATGCATTTTTTTTTAGCTTGCTATAACATTAACTACTCTGAATTCTTGTATCCCTCTGATGTTATTACCCAGCCCATGTTCCCTTTTAGCCTCATTTCCCTTGCAAGGGACAGAGGAAAGAGGACAGAGATAGCAACAGAGAGTAAATGACATAAAAGGATGATATTAGTAAATATATTTGTTTCCTGTCAATCTCAATACAAACTGGAGAGAGACGATAAGAAGAACCACTGCTCCTGTCTCCAGCCGGGGCTCTTGCTTCCAGTTGACATGGGCAGGGGGAAAGAGCAGATGCCTCCGTGGGGACAGCAGAGACAGGACAACACACAGTTGCTTCTTCTTATGAGGCATTTCATTGTAAACAGAACTTATTTTCTTTTACAAAGCACGTTGCCCTAACATTTCTTTTCTGACATAGGAGCTTCCTGCTCAGCCATGAAGTTTGTCATACTTCACTCTTCCCAGCTTGGTAGCTGCAGCCAAAGAACCCAGTCAACAAAGGTTTAAGGCAGACTGATTGCAGATCCTACAGATCCTGTTAGTGATTCCTATAAGGAACCAGAGAAAACTTTTTTTGACCAAGCCCCTGTTTGCTGACTGAGCACACTGTGTATGAATCGACACACTGATCTCTGGAAAAAACATAGGACAGACAGACATTGGATCGATATATCTGCCTCTATGCCTTTAAGATGATTAAGTTTAGTCCTTGCTCAGCCACAACTGTCCTTTGGGAGAAAAAAAAAAAAATCCTGGGAGAAAAAGATTCCTTGAAAAAGAAAACTTATTCAAGGAAGGATTTTATTCTGCATTTAGTACAGAGCAGACCCTGACATGCAGAATATCAGTTATTAAAACAGTCAAATAAAGTGTAGTCTGGTCAAGGCAAAAATAAAGATGGGTTATGTACATATTTCAAAAATATAGTCATATTACGTGGCATACCCTTTCAAAGGAAGAGACTGTCAGACTATGATGGGCAGATCAGCTGCATTAGATTTTTTGTTACCAAACTGTAGCAGTGAAATAGTTAACAAGTCTGGCTTTTACATTGTCATAAGCAGACTTCATTGCTAGCATCCCACTGAGATGAATGAAGGCAGCTTATGTCTAGTGTTATTGTTTCCATGTGTTTGGCTCCAGACTGAAGCCAGCATTCCCCTCAGTTTATACTTGAAAGGTTATCTTCGCCACCAGAAGAGACAGAAACTTTCTGTAAATATATGTATGTGTAAAGAGAAGGGCAAATACAGGTTAACTCCACTTATTCAGTTCCAGCTTTCCTGAATTAATATTTTGATAGTTATAGCAAAAAGAATTTTGTTTACAGAAGCTTCTGATTCTCTGAGTGGCTGAGATGTCCCTTACAGCACATTTGCTCTGTTTTAAATATGCAGGGCGATCTGATCAATAGTAACATAATTTTATCTCGTGATTGATAATTTTTAGTCTTTTAGTGTAGGCAGTGAAGTACCAGCTAACAAAGAACACAGCAAAGCATGCAACAAGAAATTGCAAATGGAAGAAGCAAAGTCTGAGTGTAATTTTGAAAGGGAAAGGAAAACAATCTGCATTTAGGTAAATGAAAATATACTGCTTGTAACAATAGTGCTCCAGAAGGAAATTGTTTGTAAAGTGTGGAAGTATTTCAGTTGGCTTGAGTTTCACCATGTGATGCTCTCTAAAGCCTGGGTTTGTTTCCCTTTCTCCATCAGTAATCTACCACTGAAGTTTCTGCAGGGAAGAGTACACATAATTGTGCATTACCTGTGCTTCCCTGGAGACAAGAAGGATTCAGAAACAGCTTATGCAGATTGTTATTTTTACCCTACCTTGAAAATTATCCTTCTTCTCTGAATGACAGGATTCAGATAAAGGATAATTATTGAAGTATTTCTCTTAGGGAACAATAAAAATGCTAAATACAATGTCTCCAGCAATAGCTATTTTTGCTTTTTGCTGAATCCAGAATTCTGATACAGAGTCTCACACATACTCCCTAGCTATAACACTGTGTGGTTCTTATTTTCTGTAATACTAGCTAATAGCTCCGGACTTTTCCTCTTTAGAACATGAGATTTTTATTTTATTTTAAAACTGATCTATGAGGATATCATTCCACAGACTATTTTATTAGACATCTGGCAAGAAAGGAGGTAACACATTGACAAAGGTGTTGCAGGAATGGTATTGCAGTGCCTAACTTCTAGGCATTCCCTTCTCTTAAGGTAGAAAGAGCCTCATACAGAGACCCATCAGCATTGTATTTGGGTTCAATTCAATTCCAGCCATGTCCTGAGCCCCCCAGTTTTTTGTCAGCGAGAGGCCTCTGAGAGCTTAGCACTCCCATGAGGAACATGGGCTTAGGTGGAATTTAGGATGTCTGCATACGGTCCCTGGGAGCTCAGAGCATCAGACCCACAAAAGCCAGTCTGCAGACTGGGATGCAGACCTGTAAGCTGACTGGAAATGGGAAAGACGGGGTTATACCTTAAGCTTGGTCCTTTTCAGGAACAGATCCAGAACAGGACTTTAACGCTTCTGTGGGAGGTCCCTCTTTAAGGCATCTTAGTCCAAAGCTGAGGTCAAGATGTGCCCAACAGCAAAAGCATAGGCTCCCTGAGGGGCTCTATTGCACACACACACACACACACACACACACACACACACAAAAAAAAAAAGTAGTTACTTGCATAAGTTATGGCTGGGTAGATAATTTGAGAATTACTACTTCTGCTGTAGGAACCAAATGTTCACAAAGGAAGGAATAAATCTATTAAATATATAAAATACATTAAAATATAAAGCCTCTGCTATTAATTATGATTTTTTTTTCCCTGTAAAATTCTCTTTTTCATGGATTCCTAGTTTCTACATCTGAAATTGCTAAACAGCCAGAGACAAGATAAATATTTAAATGTACAAATGTTCTAATAAGCTTTTGCTAAAGGAAGCCTTTGGCCACCTTAGAATAAAAAGCAGCAGGCCCATTTCTCATCCAGCCTAAAGTGACATGAGTGCCACACTGATCTACACGGGAATGCAAGAACCTGTCATACAAAGGGCTGTTCCTCTGTTCAGCTTAATCTCATGGAATTTTACTAGCACTAACCAACTTAGCTACTCAGGTCCATTAGCAATGTCAGTCCTCTGGTGCTAATACAACAAGCTTTAGCAATAGCTGTTCAGTGAAACTCAAAGCTGTGCATGACTCGTGTTCAAAACTTCACCAATTCGTCATTACAGCCAGTTCGAAAATGACATTTTCTGATAGTCATTATTCAAAGTTTGAAAGCTCTTGCAGAAAGCCGATGAGATCTAGGCAGTGGATCTTCCAGAGAAGACAAGCAAAAAAGCAATGGGGACAGGGTGACCTGGAAAGGTCTGTTGTTTCAATTGTTGTTATGGTGGCATATTGCTTGAGCAACCTTAATTGCCTCTTAATGAAAGTTTATTTTGACGGGGGAAGTGGGAGTGAACGTGATTGTTGATTTTTTTAAGAGATACTGAAAGGACAGGCTAAATCAAATTCCTATCATTAGTTAATGACAACAGAATGGAAATAATTAGTTTAAAGCAGCAGCAGAGAAAAATTAGCCTAAATGGAGAAGTCTTCATCTGTAGAGTTACAGAGAGATGGATTTTATCATAGTAAGGAGCATAAACATTTTCATCAAAAATATAGAGGCTTAGATTAGGTACCTTTCCAATGAAGATGGTTCCCAGGATAACAGGTTCAAGATGTGGAATGGACTAAATGCCCTCCTTCTTTCAGCTAAGTCTCAATCCATTCTTCCTTATGTACCTCATCCTCCTGTCCTTGAATGACTCAAGAAAAACTACAAAAATTCCTTGGGCTATCTTATGACCCAGCTTTTACTCTTTTGTTTCCATGACCATCCCTTGTCAATCCTCTGGGACCACAAACTCTGTCTCCCTTGGTTGCAGAAATTTAATAAGAACCAAATTTTGATCTTGGTTGCATCTATTCAGCTCCAGTCTACTAAATAGCATTATGTGAGTGCAATGGTAATTAGAAAACAGAGCTAAGGTTAAGTGTGAGGTGAATCTTTCAGTCTCTCTCATGCTTTTAGGGCTCAGGTTCTCCTTTATGGCTACATACCAAACAATACTATGTTCCCAACGAGAAGGCAGTAATCTTTTCTGGGATGCAGGCTTGGAGCTCTTTTGGCTGCTGGGCAGGGAATGTAGTGGCTTGGCAGCATGGAGCCAGCGCAGCAACAGTTTCAGCCCAGATCATCCACATGAGTTCCACAAATATCAGCAAATTCAGTCAGCTCCCAAATTTGAAAAGATCTATTTCAGCAGAAACAAAGTCACAACAGAAGTTCATGCAGAAATGAAAATAATATCTGGAGGGAAGAGAAGGGATTATGAGGTAACATTGACTGAATATGTGAGAGTGTCTATTATGCTTTTGCTTGTATCTGCATCTCATATTGGTATTGAATACCATAATTATTTTGACCCTACGCAGGGCTCACCTGAGAGGTGAGGCACAGTCACTGAAATCAAGGGAATTAAGGTGCTCCTTAACACTGCCTCCTGAGGGACATCCACATCTACAAAGTAAACTGCAACAAAAGGCAGAAAAGCCTCAGTGGAGTGAGGAAAGGTGGACCACACATAGTGGCTTACACAGACGTGGGCTTTCCTTGTGCACAGGACAACCACAAAGGTGGGATCTGTTCTGTCTTGAGGTGCTAGTTAGGCAGTGGAAAACAATGAGAACATCATTTCCATCGTGCTAGTATTGCACAGCAAACACTGCGGAGGGCTCTCCTCTCCTTCTTCAGCACTGTGTTAAAGCCATCAGTGTAACAGCTGCAGGGGACACACACGAAGGACAACCTCAAGCCATCGCTGCAGGCGGACGCTCACCCCAGCCAACGTGCGGCATTCACAAAGGTGCCAGCAGGAAACCAGCCCAGCAAACGCTCCACCATGGGGAAAGGAGACGCCTTCCAGCTCCCAGGGAGGGAGCAGGCAACAGTGAGGTCATGTTGCACCCATGTGTGATGGTAGGCTCTTCAGAAATGCCCAAAAACCAGTTCCAGATCCACCTGAGCCTGGAAAATTGCTATAAGAAAGTTACATCAGTGTTTTCTTCTTTAGCCATACAAATTGTCAGGTATCACACCTGGTCTTTAAAATCTCTCTCAGACACACTTCCATGTGAGAAGGCTTGCCCAGGGGCCACAGGCACTTTGTACCAACTGTGCTACAGACCTATCAGTTCTTACGTTACACATGAACACCCATATAGTACCTTATTTTTCACGTCTTCTTATCACTTCTGAAGACTTTGAGCAGTTGTTGTAAAAGTCTAGTCTTCTTCCTCCTGGAACAGCAGATTTAATTTGTGGCTCTTTCCCTTCAGTTTGGAGCACAAAGATAGGATTCTGTCAACAGCCGGGAAGAAATACTTAAAGGTTTAATTACCTTCCCCATCTCTGACCAAACGGCTACTTAAAAAACAGCTGCAACAGAGTGATTACAGTCCTGTGCTGGCATGCTGCTTTGAGGCGTCTTCAGGTCAAGAAAAATCATATAAACTAATAAAGAGAAAACTACTAAGAAGGTGGGAAATCAGAAAAATAGGAATATATGGTCCTTTTTCTGCTTTTCACTGAGCTCCTGGTTTAGAATTTGTACTGGAACTATAATATTTCCAGAAAAAAATGGAAAATTTGTTTAGGTAGAATGTAAGATGTCTAGTTTACTATTTGGGATTTATGAATATTTGTGTCCAGTTTTCCTGGACAAATCAAAGCTACGAAGAGCAACGTTTCTGTCACACAAGATTCAGTCAGGCAGCATGTGTGGGGTGTTTGGACTGAAGTCCTGTGTTTGTGCTATGCGGAGAAAGTATGTGTGGTTTTCTATGCAAAATTCTGGCTAAAAATACAGGGGTGCCTACCTGACAGGGAATATGTGTCTGGATTACTCTAATTCTCCTTTCTGTCTGTCAGCAGCCAGGGCAGATGGTGATGCTGGTGGCATCTTTTGTTATTTTGCCTACTTTGAGGAAGGAACAGGAGGGAGCCAAGCGATTGGGAGCACCGGTCCCTTCTCTCCGTCCGTCCTCCCCATGCAAGTCCTTGATAGTTCTGGTGAGAAGGGGGGGCAGGGAAGATAAATCATCTGGGACCAAAGAGGAGCTTGATCCCATGGAACTCTGGAGTAGGGCAAGTCATTAAGAAAAGGCCATGCTCAGAGCCTGTCATGTCATTAATGTAACGGGTAGGCTAAACAGTAAAAGGAGAGAGCTTTGGGAGGAAGGAAGGGACTCGTGTCTCCCCCAAGCTGTGCATGTACACTACTAACAAGATACTAGTTCGAACCAAAATGTTTCCAGTTGTTACACTTCAGCCTCCATTTTTAAAAGTCATTTGCCCTTACAAGGCAAACAGCCTGAGAGAAGAATTTGTGACTGCCTGATGAATTTTCTACACTGTTTTGGAAGAAAAAAATATAAAAATCTGCAATTCCATTATTTGTATGGAGAAAAACATTTTCATGGAGCATTGACAATGGTCGGAATCTTCTTCTGTTGAAAATCATTGGAGATCTTTTTTCCTGTAGGCTGAACTGGAAGAGACCCACTAATGTGGCTTGTAGAAAATGGAGCAGTTAAGGAAGAAAGGTGAAACGGATGTCTTTGGGCTCTCCGGAGCCAAGTTCTGAGTGATGCTGGCTGCTTTGAAGTGGCTGGCTGCAGCTCCCACCCGACTGCGCCACGCCGCCTTTATGAGGGTGTGGTGTGGAAGGAGCAAAAGGAATTCTCCCTGACCCAAGGATGGGTCTGCTGATGGCCAAAACATCTTGACAGTGGGCAGTGACAGAAATCTTCTATAATGCACCCTAACATCTGTCCCATGTAATCTTTTTCTGGTTCAGCCAATGCCTTTTATCATGTGAAAATACTAAAAACAGATCCAAAGTCTCCACGTATAATTGAGGCTGTAGCTGTTGTTTCTTTTTTTATTATTCGAGAAAACGTTTATAGCTCTCTTTAGATTTTGCTGCTCATGAATTATAAGTCTGCTCTTCAAAGTAGAGGAATGCAGCTTTCTGGCGCTGGGAGCTGTCACATCTCCTGTAGGAAGGTAGACAATTTGACTGCTCCAAGCTGTATAATTGCAACAAAGAAAGGATTCACTTCTTTGTCCTTTCTAGGGCACACAATAGGAAGAGATGGACACGCTGTCTTTACACTGTCCCTCAAAAACATATTTCCATGCTGTCCTTTCTAGCTAATCGCATTTCTGTTGAATGAACAGAGCAAGGGTAGAAGCAGCAGACACCTTGCCATGTTCGCTTACTTTCCCGCAGAGGACTTTGCGTGTTGCCTCCAGAAAGTCCAGGCTCTTGTAGATGTTACGTGGGTCTACAACCACTTTCTCCAGGCCACTTGGAAGGACAGGCTAAGTGGGAAGAGTGTGACCTTGTTCTCTAGTGATCACAAGGAGCATGGAGGGGGATGGTAACAGGGGTGTTTTGAGAGCAGAGAGCCATAGCTTTGCTATGAGGGTGGATCGTCCCGCTGGAGCCTCCCAGCATGTCCCCTCTGCAGCTGACAGGCAGCTGCAGTGGTGGGTCTGCCCGTAGTGGGAGAGGCTGCAGCTTCCTGAATGCTGGCAGAGTGCGCCCCTGCCCAGAGGCAGATGAACCAGTAGCTGTGGGGAGCAAAGGAGTTCATGGGTACAGAAGAAGGGTGTTACAGGACCACTGCGGGTTGTTAAGTTCTCTTCCTGGGCTGCTTGGTTTTGGCTGCTTTCATCTCTAGGGGCAGAGTGCCCTGTCTATGTTTTCATAGCCTATAATAACAGATGCTTTTTAATGAGCGCACGGACAGACAGCCTATTGTCTGGGTTTGTGCCTCAGAACTGCGTGGTGGGAAGGGCTATTGGCACTTGCTTTTGTTTACTCTGTTTCTAAGGATGTGTGGTCCTTAGAAGGATGGAGGCCTTTCTGTCTTTCAGGTGTTTTTTATGGGCCGGGCCAGGCCAGAACATAGCCTGTTTGTATTATGTTTTTTTTCTTGGAATAACCCAACTCATGCCAGCGCCTGAGAAGGACCTCTACGTACATCGTACATCTAATCTGAACAGACACTGAGGGTATCCAAATGGCCCCAATAAACAAGGGTGGCCTATCTGAAAATATTTTCTGGTTGTGAACACTGCAGTGTAGGCTGAGCCTAGTTAGAAAGCCTGGCTTGTGTGCACATATTTTCTCTTTTAGTGTCCCAGCGGGGCAGAGTCCCTGGAAGGCTATCAAGCATGGACTGGCTTTCAGAGCTTACTCCTTGCCAGCAGCTTCTCTGTTTGAAGCCAATAAAATTTGTTTGCACTTGACAACAATAGAGTATTTTTGCGCTTCACAGTGTGTCTCCTCGGGACTAACTGCTGTTTGGGAAGGCCCTTAGGTCTATCCCTCCCCTTTATCCCATGCAGGATGAAGACACCACCCTTTCATGCCCTGTCTCTAAAAGATGGTGACTGCTATAAATACTAGAGTGGGCTTACAAACTGGCTGGAGAGAAGTTGCTGCCAAGCACAGACCTAGGAGGGGTCAAAGGATGGATAAAAGCTGGGAAAGTAGAACTTGGCTCTGAAGTCAAATAACTCATGGGTGAAGGGTGTTCTTTGAAGAGACTTTGAGATGTGGTAGGAGTGTGGGGCAGCTAGCTGTTCTTCCTGCGGGGCTAGGGGCAGATCATCCGATGTAATCCCCTCTTGTTCTCCCCTTTGCCCACCCAGCCTTTGCTGCCCATGCCAAGGGGCCAAAGGCAGAAGGCTGATCACTTACAGGGGAGGAAGGGAATAGGGGAACTTCCAAGGGGATGTGAAGGCCAACTCAGAGCACAGCTACGTGTTCCACCTATCCTGCTAAATGATGCTTGGGAACCTGGTTTTCTGAGTGGTGGGATGGGAAGATGACTGCAGCACGAGTCTTTCTCTTCTACTCTCCTGCTAGAGATTTGAAATTGCTTAGTACAGCGAGGGGCATTTCACCAGTCTAGTGTAACACAGAGAGGGGTCAGGTGCTCAGCATTGCAAAAGTTTTTCCTCTTTTGGATACTTCTTCTTTCTTACTAGCCTTATGACATAACCGTGGATGCTAAAAAAAATCAGGATAGGCTGGAAAGTAGGTCATGGGGTTGTGCATAGGACTGATAGCGTACAGCAAATGCAAAGGGGCAGAGCCTTCCTAAAGGGTGCCGTAATGAGCTGTGAGACACATGTTTTGCCTGGGACAACCCAAATTCCATGCAGCAGGGTCTTGCTGGTGGCAGTCCAAGGTGCCCTACGAATTTGTGAGAAAAGCTCCTTCACCGAGATGTGACACCCTTGCTGGCACAGCAATCTGCAGGGCGGCTGAGCAGACCCCACCATGAGGGGGAGACTAGTGTTACGCCCATGGGATTGCTGACCTGATAGTTTGCTGACCGGAGCTCTTTTCTCGCTCACAGCCTCTTCAAAACCTCACACAGACGCCTTTTGCTGTGCTGGCGCATCGGTTCTAAAATCCTTATAAAATAAAATACTGTTCCTGAGAAGAAGAATTATTACAGGTCTTACGATCCAGAAAAGTTTTCTAATAATTCAGATCTACATTGCCTAAATTATTTTGTAATGTAAGAAAACGACAGCATCTCTGTTTCAAAAATGGTCAGAGAAGGTTATATTTAATACAGTTGTCTAAAATACTACACAGTATATTTTACTGCTATGCAATAAAAAAATAAATAATGTGAATAGTTACATCTTCCTCAAGCTGAGCAGCTGGATGTTTTTTTTTTAAATCTTAAGAGCTTGATTTGCCCAGTTCTTGTAAAGGACAATTAAATTTAATGATCTACACTTCCAAAAATTACCTGTGATTTTGAGAATTTTAATTTAATGGTTTCCCTACTTGAAATATGTTAGAAGTGTTTTATTGTTCAAACTTGTGGGGTTTGGTGGTTCTTGAAAAGCAAAATGGGAACATCTCAAGGAGACAGAGCCAGCTTTTCCCATATAAAAGGCTGGCATACCATACTAGGGTAAAGCTATTCTTACAGATGCATTTACCTTTTGGTTTGAATACATATAACTAATTGCAAAAGCTGTTTCACTGAGGTTTTTAAACAGGAGAACTTAAATTTTGGAGAAGAAATTAATATCTTAGTTAAAATGGAACTAAAATCAGTTTCTGATAATGCTTCCTAATTTGTACACTAGCATGATATGACATTGCCATACTATTTCACTTCCATACTAGATAATTTGTATGATCAGTTTAGTAAAAATTAGAAGCTTTAACAAAGTTTTCTGGAGCGTTTATAATCTGATTTTTTTAAGATTTAAAATCGTTGACAACATAGGAAACCTGAAGGGGTAAAGGAGAAAAAACGGTAGAAACCATCTTACGACTAGTGTTTTTCATTGCACAGACACATTTCTTTCAGGAAGTAGTTCATATACTTACGTAGTTTTGGAAAGGATTATTTGTTTGAAAGGGATACAGCATAGCTTTGGCTGCCTCTTACTGATAAATCAACTTTTCTGGACCTTTACTGACTCCTTTGGAGCTTTGAAATGTGTTTGCTTAGCTGAACAAGATAATGAAAAGCAACCAGTCTGGCCATTAATTATACCATTAGTCATATTTAAGTCAGCATTTACCACACCACAGTGTTCTTGCTCCTGTTGCATGCAGGGGCTCCATATACTGGCACTGAAGTCAGTTAGATGGTTCCCATGAAACAAGCATGCAGAATTCAGTTTTTGACAGGGGACGAAACTGCAGTCTTGCTGTTTATTTCAGGCCGTCATAGCAAAAGCTGAATAAAGCACAGCAAGATAAAATCAATTAGCAGTTGAGGCCTGCACACAAAATATTTTTATGCTAGGGATTTAGCGCAATGCTTTCTGTATAAATATCGTGATTCGTTCCATTCTTTAATACAGCTAAACAATGGGTGTTCCTTAACGAGGGACGTCCTTATACACATTATTTTATGCATCTTGGTAAGTACAGGCAGCATTCACTCTTGACAGCTATGGATCAAATTACAAGCAAGCCACAGAGAATTACATTTCTGCAGGGGGAACCCTTAGTCCCCCACTGGGCTCCTGTGAAAGAGGTGGCCCAAAGCCAGCTAACTTTGCTCCCCAACTGCAAGCAGCCAGGCTGCATTACGCTGCTGGCAGCACTCAGCATCCCTGAGGAGGTTTTTCTGAGCAGAGTCCAAGCGCAGCCACCACCCAGGGCTGCACGGTCTGGTCTGCAGCTGGGGGGAAGCTCACGCTGCAACTCGTGGCCAGGGCAGCAGCCAGCAGAAGACCTGTCCAGGGCGGCTGGAGCCTGGCCTCTTCCAGCCACCAACGCTGCTCCTGCGGGACGTGTCGGTGTGGGTGTCACCACATCCATGCCTGTCTGCTCACGGTGGTTGCCACGGGCTGGGGGACAGTTGACGCAGGCGCTGCCTACAGCGTTGTCCTCGTGGTTACACCGCGTGAGCAGCACTGGGCTGCTTAGGGTGCAAGAGCCCAGGCGCTTGCTTCCCGGTTTGCCCCCGCCTGACAGCGTTTGCACTGATGAAAGAGTGCATCCCCATCTCACGTACGTCCACAGAGACGAGAGTAAGTTATGCTGCAAAAAATTTGTTTCATACAGGTATAGCTGTGTTCTCACCATGGATTTGGTAAAGTAGGCAACCCAGCGATACAGTATACAGAGCAAATTTATCAATAAAACCTATATTGTGTACAAATGATGAAGACACTGTAGTATTATATAAGGCCGTGACTTAAATGGGGAGGTGGTGGGGATGCCTCTACCAATTTCTATTCTGACAGTTACCAGTTACAATTACCATTTCCATTGTTCACCAAAACGTTTGCAGCCATTCTTAATATTGCTTTTCAAAGTTGCAGCTGATGTTCATTTGTGCTCTATGCCAATACTCATCTCCTGCAAGACATATGGGGTTATATATATATATATTTATACTGTAATAGTGGTATTTCTTTAAAGGCCTGGTGGAACATCTCAAATTCTAGTAATGAGCTTGGCGAGGCTGCTCTTTAAAAGATTCATGAGTGACCAGGGAGGATTTTTGTGTGGGTTTTTTTTCTTCTTTCTTAACAAAGTACCCAAGATGGTTGCAACTCTATTAAAAATCCATCCTAATGACTGTTTAGGTAGAGTTCAGTGCCAACTTTCATTTTAGCTTCAACTTAGCACCTCTCATTAATTTCTTACATTCTTCTGGGACTGAGGATTTCCATATTTGGTTTTACTCTTGGATTATGTCAGCGAAGTTTGAACAAAATTGTTTCAGCTAAATGAATGTGAAAAAAAATATCTTCCATATGTCGTTATCAAAATCTTCTGCATCTGCTTAAGTCAAAAATGGCAAGCCAGAAATCTTTATGTTGGCTTACGATACAGCCTCTTCAAGAAAACACTCTCGGGTTGAAGAAAATTGGTTAAGTAGTTTTAAATCAACTTGTCATTTTTCTGCATACTATGTAGACCTCTTTCATTTTTCCCCTCTCCCTTTTTCTTAATTTAGTTTTAAACCCTTGTTTAAAATGAGTTTGCCAGGGATTCATTTACTAAGAATATCTTTAATGATATTTCAGTTATGGATACATTTGTCAAGAACCCCAGCTGTTAAGGCCAATTGACTTGAAAAAGCCAGAGTGGATGCCATTGCTTCAGCATATGAGGGATGAAAAGGTTTAGCGTGTACAGTCAGCTCTCTTTCCCAGTTCATACCAGTTTAAGCATCAGACCTGGTGACCTTACTTAAATCAGTACAATGACATAATTTTGCATGTGTACTTCAGATGGTTTCTTGCCCTTTTTATCTTAAACAGAGAAATAACATACAAAAACTTGGCTGGATAGAAAAGTTGACAAATACCCACTTAAAAATCAGAAAATCACAAAGGCTGAGGTTGCTACAACAGTGCTAAGACTTCACACCCTCTTTATATTCTCATAAAGCTTACAACCCACTTTGAGAAAAGCCCGTGTTTAGGAAAAGAATAAGCCTTTAAACTCAAGTACTTAAATCCAGAAAAAAGTAAGACTTAAGGTAGCTCATTCTCTGGTCCACTAAGTATCTAATAATTTGGAGTTCAATGGGATGGCCTCAATGAAAGAGATATTAAACTCTCCCTTTCCTACTCCTTCTCTTCTGCAAGAGTGAATACATTGGGGAGCGGGGGAGGACTTTTCTGTGAGATGGGTATTCAAATCTCTTCAGCCAGGCATGTAAGCTTGCCAGCAGTTCCCAAGAGCATTCTAACTCTCAGCTATTGTAAAAATAAGTACAAAAAAACATATGTAGAAAGTCCCCTGCATCCTTCCTTTCCCCTCTTTGCTGTGTTTCCTACTGAGTAAACAGGGCAGCTGGGAGCAGGGCATTGGAAATGTCTTTCCCAGGTAGCTAACTTTCTCCAGACATTCTAAAGGGAGCCTAGACATCAAATCCATGTGTGAAGTCAAGGAGTTATGTTATTCCTCCTTATACAGGGAGAACTGCAGTGCAGAGCGATTAAAATCAAAATTTCTAAATGGTCCACTACTTCTGCATTCCTCATTCTCGTGTAGAAAACTTTAAATACCAAAGGATGGACTCTTCCCATTTTGTTAGACTAGATTGGTAAATATTCAGACAATCTGAAAAAAGCCTGCAAAATACTTCTGAAATATTGGACTAATCATTTGCCCAAGGCCGTAAGGCAAACCAGCGGTAGAGACAGTGGCAGAACATATTTCCCTGGAACTCCAGTTCAGTGCTTTGAGCACACAACAGCCTTCTCTTCTTCGTTCCTACTTTGCTACCTGAATTATAGGGATGTAAGATGTAAGAGACATCAACCTCATTCTGTTCTGTTTTGAGGCACACTGCATTACTGTTTTATTTGCTGATCTACTGCATAAATAAGCACGTCTCAGGCAGTTACAGGCATATGAGGGGCAGCTACTACTGAAACCCCTGTGCTGGCTGAGGCAGGCACATTACAAAAAATCCTTCATGTTTAGGATGGCGTTATCAAAGTTTCCATGAAGACTGTGTTTGTTAAAAAATGCCAAGTTAAGTTTTCATGCATAACTTTCTTTTTGACAGTTTCTCAACCTTGGCTTTGTACTTTGTTTGCATTTCCTTGTTTTAAGGGGAAACTGGGCTCATAACAGATATCTGAAAGTCACATTTCCGCATGTTGTTTTAGTGGATAAATGAGAATTTTTGATACTTAAGAAAGGAAGGGGGGGGGGGGGGGATGTTTGTTCTGAAGTGTTCAGACTGACAAGAGTCTGAGATCAGGGAATCTCAGTCTCCACCTTGATCAGACCGTGGTGATTACTGCTCATGGAGTGATGGAAATCCACCACACTCCCTGTTGGCACTTGGGTGATTAATGACATGACATGCACAGAAGCAGGTGGCTGAATTGCCCTTGAAATAAGACCAGTTACATTCACAGAAGAGTGTTAAAATCTATACAATAGGAGAAAACATCAAATGGAGTAGTGTGTGTCCCAGGTAGACATAATATGTAATGACTGAAATTGTGATGGAGCACCTAACACAACATTCCCTGAAACCCACAACCTATTCAAATGTGGTCAGTACAGTGAGGTAATCTGACTAATCTCTGCTGCATGCTCTGGTCAACATGTTACAGGTGTCTTTGCCATTGTGTACAGTTGCAGTCTACAACACAATTTAGGTATATAATGCATTTGCTGCAGGTCTATTATAGATTATAATATACAGCTATACTTGTAGACATGCAAATTGCTACATTTAGCAGATGGTCTTTGGTCACCACAGCCACTTAATTCAAGTGGTTTAATGCCAAATGCTAAAGGACTGGGAAACTCTTAGTAGTAAACCAGTTCCTCCTCATGAAACCAGAATGGCAATACTTCATTGCTGTTTTGTTTGCAACTCTATTTCTATACAGGCTATAGATTTTAATGGGGATCTTATTTTTTGCTGTGAGTGTATAATACCTGACTCAATAGAGTCTACCCTTCAGACTGAATAGTTAACATGTAATGGAATATTATAATATTATTTTATAAAATAAATGTTAAAAACAATTGATTTATTTCCAAAATCTGTTTCTGCTTAGAGACCTTACTGATAACTGCATTAAGAATAATATGTGGCTCTGTTAGTGCATGTGTATTTTTATTTAGTTGGATGTTTATACATATGTATCTCATGAGGTAAATTCTGGACAACTGTTATTGTACCCTCCCTTTCCTGTACACCAGCTTAACTTTTACTGAAACACAAGACAAAGTTTTCCCCGATCGCTCAAGACCTTTTGAAAATCACTACATTGAATTAAAACTTTAAAGCAAAGATATATAGGTAGGGAAGGGATCTCGATCCCTTTTGACCACCACTGGCATTAAGGTAGGATAAAGACAGACTGTTCCTTTCGGATTATGTGTTCTAACCTCAGACCTCCATAGGAAGGAAGATTTTCCACAATTTTCCTATTGTGTAATCTGTTAGACCACTGAATTATGCTTGTAGTTAGAAACCCTTTCCTAAAACTTAAGCAATATCCTCTTTCTTACAAACTATACTAATTATTAATTGGGCCTGCCTCCAGCTGACACAGAGAACAACTGACTTCTCTTTATTATAACCTTTCACATGTTGAAAAATCAAACTAAACTCCTAGCCCTCCAAATCTCTCCCTACGTGGAGTACACAAAACCATGTATTTTCTTTGTAAACCCTGTATGTTGCTTTCTTGTGCAATTTTCGTATTGCCTAAGATTGTCCTTGGAGTGCATTTTTTCTTAAAAGATGCTCAAAATGACCCTGTTGAGCCCTTACCTCTGCACTTGGAAGAGGACTAATGCTTACTGATACTGCCTGTGAACCACCTCAGGCCCAGGCTCCTTTCCTCGTGCTTGTAGTCCCCATTTTCTGTTTTGAATTGTATTTCTTCTCCTGAATAATAGCCCTTTGCCGAACTTCTGCTTGACTTTTGAATTGTGTTTCCATGAATTTGGATTGTATTACCATGTGAAGTCCAACAGTATTCGGAATTCCCTTTAATGTGCACTTCCAGTCCTCCCAGTATGGCAGCAAACCATTGACTGCTATACCTTGAGGTGTGGGGTTTTTTTAAGCCAACTTTGCTCAGCACCTATTTTCCTAGTTCTTATTTCCCTGGCTGTTCTTATGAGAATGTTGCACAGGACAGCATCGAAAATATTAGTGAAGTCAAGATCCAACCACAGCTCCTGGCTCCCACTGAACTACTAGACTAGATGTACTGTCAGAAGAGAAAATTACATTGACGTGACATGTTTTATTCTTGGGAAGCTGATCTTGACTATTATTTCTTACTTTTTTATTCCTCTATAAATGCATTTGCTTTAGTGTATTTTCAGTTATCTTAGTTGGCTGCTTTGTCTGTGATTTCCCTAGTCCTTGCTTCATAGTGTTGTGGTTCCACCACACCCCCCTGTCTCTTTGTCCTTCTGCCACTCCCTCCCTTTTCTTCTTTTTTAATCCCCAACCACTTTGCACTCCTCTTTTTCCCCAGCTCTTTTGTGAAACCATACCTAAAATCAGTATTGTATTTGCTTTTCTCCAGTTCTCCGGACTATTCCATTTATTTTTGTTGTCAAAAGCTCTCACTATGGCTCAGAAATTGTTTGGCTAATTTCCTAATGCTGTGTGAAATCCTTTGACTACTACTTTTTTTTTTTTTTTTTTTTAATTATTAACTTATTCTTTCCTCCTCTTGGCATGTTGTAGATGATAGAGTTTTCCAAGTTTAACACTCTTGGTAGCAACAAGTGCTAGATGTCTTAGTGGTTACATTGGCTATAACAATTTTAGGGAAATTCCCTCCCATAGCTCTCCCATGCTGCTAGCAATACAGAGACTATAAATATAGCCAAACCACAAGCATTTTTACCACTTTAGCTGATTTATGCAATATGATGGTGAAAATGTCATCAGCCAATGCCTGCACTACCATTCCTGTCTACGTTAGAGGAAAAGTTGGACAAGTTTTTAAACTTGTGTTTTGCGGGTAAGTGCCTCTGATAAGTTTGGCACAGTGAGCTGGAAATGATAGTGAGTACAATCAATTTAACAAACCAGTGACGCCATTTTCTTTCATTGCCATATGAAAATACATGTGAAAAATCTCTAATAGATGGGCTTTTTCTTCTATTTAATGCACAATATACACCTGCATCTCATTGGTTCATGAGGACTCATGAAAAGGTGGCTGAGACTTTATCTCTCTCTACAACTACCTGAAAGGAGGTTGTAGCCAGGTGGGTGTTGGTCTCTTCTCCCAAGTAACAAGTGATAGGACAAGAGGAAATGGCCTGAAGTTGTGCCAGGGGAGGTTTAGATTCGGTATTAGGAACAATTTCTTCACTGAAAGGGTTACCAAGCATTGGACCAGGCTGCCCAGGGAAGTGGTTGAGTCACCATCCCTGGAGGTATTTAAAAGACATGTAGATGTGGTGCTTAGGGACATGGCTTAGTGGTGGGTTTGGCAGTGCTAGGTTAACGGTTGGACTCAATGATCTTAGAGGTCTTTTCCAGCCAAAACGATTCTATGATTCTATGACTCACAGCATTTCAGATGATGGGTCTGAATCAATTTCCCAGTAGTTCCATTCTCTTGTTTTTCTACAGTCAGTCAGCTGGAATACATAAATTTTCTTCTGATATCTGCAGTTTTAAAACAAAATTTGGACTGCACAAACTTCTTATTAATATTCTTAGGAATCAGGAATAATAACTGGAAAATTCAGGGTGTTAAGGCATTTTCTTAATAGAAAAGCAATTCCACAAATAATCTTCATTTCTGTACTTTCATATGCCAATATTTAATAAAGGTGAAGATATATTTTGATAATGAACAGCCACAAAAGAAAAAAACATATACCTTCAAGCAAATATTCTCCCTAAACTAGGCACCTCCCTTCCCTCTTTCCCAGAAAGCCACACCACTCCCAGGGTGGGAATCGTTGCCAATGCACAAAACAGCCACGCGAAGGAGCGAAATGTATTTTAGTTTCAGTACATGAAAATAGCCTCAAAGTGTCACTAGAGAGCTATCGATAATCTGGTTCTAGCTACGTTTTAAGGTTTTGGGGTTTCGTGATCTTTTCACTCAGGAGCCAGTTCTAATTTAATTCTTCTTATTGCTTAAAATGTCCATCACTATGTATGGCGATGAAAATGCCCCGGCCACTTGTAAATGGATGGCAAATCTTTCAGTACCACAGTTCAGGTTTTATGAAGGCAAGTGAGAAAAGAAACTTGCAAATACCATAGATCTTAAAAAAAAAAAAAAAAAAAAAAAGGAAGTTGGTAATTAATTCCCTCCCCCTTCATAATCTTGCCCAAGACAAATAGAAATGTGATCTTAACAATGGTAGGAAGTGAAACAGCCTAACCTTTGCTGCATTTAGCCTCCAAGCTTTCTCAAAGCAGAGACTGTCTCTCGTATATGTTTACATAGTGCCCGGCACAAGTAATGCTCATATTTAATCTGGGCCTTTTGAGCTTGTATCACAATATAAATATTTCCTAATAGAAGTCCTTACGGGAATGAACCTTTGTTTGCACTGCTGTTCAGAAGCGGTCCCCGGCTGCGCTCCTCCTTTGGGATTCCTTCGCAGCTGGCCACGTCAGTGTCATCTGCTATTCGATTGCCTTTAACGCAGCAGATTCATGTGAAAGGAAGCCTGCAGTAAGATCATGGAAAAGTTTAAAATGTCCAGTTTCACTTGCAAATGGTGCATTTCTTACATGTATGTTGCTTCACTCAAATGCTACCAGGAACGTCTTGTGTTCTGCTCCCTTTTAGTGTCATTTGAACTCGCATGTCTTTCCTGAAGAGTGACGCTATGCATGTTCCTCGTTTTATCTTTGTGACAAAAGATAAAGTGTGTATTATTTCTCCTAAAATCCTCAAGAACAACTTAGTACTTACTCTTTCTGCAACTCTACATGACAGAGCCACGCAGAATATTTCCAGTGATTGCTTCTTGCAATTACACGATATGTCTACCATGAAGTGTTTAGGAGGAGACAAACTTCAGAAGTACTATTTTGTTCCTACTTCTATATATCCGCAGATTATTAAACTAATGACTATCATAACGTGTATGCAATAACAACAAGATGCAAGTCAAAGCCCTAAAGCCTCTTTAGATCAGATTAGATTAAATTTGCACTGGGATTTAAACAGAGAACAGTTGGCTGTGAATCTCTCTTCTCTGTTTATTAAAGTTGATGGTCCTATTCTAACACCACTGGAAAAATATTTTCCCTTTCTTTCTCCCCTTTGGCCAAATTTATAATAACATCAGACACTTTGTGATCTTGAAATGACAACTTTCCATGCAGGCAACACAAAGGAAAAACATTTACCAGATAACACTGTGTTCTGTGGATATCAATGATCACCAAAAGCTATCATTGAAAATAGAAAACTTTTCTGACAATTTATCCACCTGAGCTTTTAAATACATTTCTGCATCATCTCTTCAATGCATAGGCTTGTTGAGTATTAGACAGACTCCATGTGGCGGTGGCAGGGGAAAAGCTAGGCCTGATGAACCTCCAGGGTGTAAACTCTTGTATATATAATAACGAGAATAAGTTTGCAGCGGCATTTCATTTTTGTCATTTGTGACAGCAAACACGTGAAAGTGCTCCTGTCTGTTTTGCCAGTGTGCTCCTGTGTGTCTTCAGTCTCTTAACACAGTCACTTTTCTTACCCTTTAACTGCACACACTCCATTTCGGGTTGCAGGTGGATGCTGCATCGAAGAATCAAATGTATTTCTCTTACTGTTAGCAACATTTATGGGGGAATTTTAGAAGTGCTGTGTGTTGGTTAACTTCCCTCTCACGGATCTCAGTGACAGAAGAATGAGGCCAAAATGAGTCCTTTGTAAAATTCCTGATCGAATTTAGTATACATATGCATTGGTTCTCCATGTGAGCACTAACTCGTAAAGTTAGGTGTTAAACAGCAGAATAAAATATTAAAACAGATTTCAAATATATCTCTATAAAAACAGTAGGTAAATGGATTCTGAGAAAGTTTGAAATGATTCTCTCTCCACTATTTTAAGTTTTTTTTCCTGGATATTTATTAGAAATCAAATACATATGTAGGATATGCAAAAATAGAACCAGGGGGAAAAAAAATAATGTTCCTTCATGTATTCTGAGTATCAGCCCATGATTTCTGCCATTTTGTTTGATTACTGAGATGGAAAACATTTGCTGCCCAGTCTCCTCAGAGGGGCTGTGTGTGGTAAGCTTGCTTTAACAGGCTCCTGAACTGCAATGTAGGGCTTGTGACTGGCCTAATGATTCATTCCTGAAAAACATTACTTTCATCAATTTTGGATTTGGTTTCCTTGGTGGTTTTCACAAGGGGCTTGGCTTTGCACGCCGGTGGAGACAGTGTCTCTCGTAATTAAATTGTATTTTTTAAAGACAGAAGGGGTTTACTTTACACCTGATGGCCTTGCTCCAGAGGGCTAGAAAAAAGCAGTTTCTTCCTTTAGTTCCTAAAGGTTGGTGGTGTTTTTTTTCCTCTCGCTCTCCTTTAGTAAGGGCCCTGCCTATGCAGGTCTTCACTTACTGGTTTAGAACAATTTTTTCCAGCGAGGAGCTTATTAGCAACAGCTCCACAATGGGTTTTGTTTCCTTTGAACAGCAGGTCACCCTTGTAGGCATGGCTTTTGTGTTATCAAATCAATTTAAAATATTCAGGTGGGTCTACATACCAAGTTTCAGAGAGACAACTACTCCAGTATAAGCTAGCAAGTCACTTCTTGAAGCTGTTAGAGCTACTCAGCAAGTACGATTTCCCTAACCAATAGATTCGTAGGTATTTTATTTTTCTCTCTCTTTTTTAGAAACTAAACTGTGAACTTCAGGAGGCTGTCTAGTTTGGACTGTACCTAAAAATAAATCTGTAGTCACCGTGGCCTCCATTAAGAGCAACTATCAAATACTTCATTACCAACAGTATCAGCTGTGGTGCTGGAAAGGACCTCACAAGGTAGCATTGCTTGACTCAAAACAATTCCTCTCCAGTGCTCTTCTAGTGCAGGTTATCATGTACACGGCCACAAGAATTAACTTAAGAATCCCCGGTCCTGGAACATTTACTTACTTGGTGATAACAATGCATATACCACCAGCAACGCTTCCCCATATTGTTGTTCTGAAATCAGAATTGTGTTAGGCACCCAAAAAATATTAAAAAAAAAAGAAAGAAACCCCCACATTTTAATTGAATAATGGCTTTGCCACTTTATCTAAATTCATCATAGCTTTGGGAACTAATATTCCATGTATCTTCATGTTTGGGTCTTTCTAACTGCAAGTATTAATGTTCTGTTTCATCTAGTACCTTGGTAGTACTGTTCTGCACAAACACGTCTTCTTATAACAAAGACTGAGAGCAAAGATGTATAAATAATACTTATAACACTCAAAATCTTACAAAAAACAAATTCAAAAAATGATTCCGAAATGTTCTGAAAGCATTAACCGAAGTTTTATGTCACCTCTACCAGATAACATTATCCATATTCTAAAACAGGGGTATTCTGAAGCCAAGTCTCTCACTTTAATATAGAAAGTCTACTCAATAATATACCCCAAATGTACATATTCCTAATTCTCTACTTTATTCACAGGGCAACACTTTGGTCACTCATCTGTTTAGCCATAATCTTCATTTTGATGCCATTGCTGGCCCTCCTCTGATCTTCCCAATAGGCAATGTTCCCACTTCAGAGTGATCTCATCTCAACAGTTGTCTCAGTAAACGCATCATGAAACGCACTGCTACAGCTTCCCTTTTCTAGCTCCTCAAACAAGCAACAGGCCCAAAAAGCTCACCACCACACCGGCTCTCCTCAGGGCAAGCTAATACGCGCACTTTCGGTAACCTTGCACTTCACCACCTCTTACGTTCCTTTATTCAAGTAACAGGAGGCTGCCTGGCCTCCTTGCCTCTGCCCTGCAGGACCTGGGTGCAATCGCAATAGTTTCTATTCATTGTCAATTAGCTGAGGTCCCCGGAATTGTAAAGAGGACAAATTAACCTCACTGTCTACAGTATGTTATAAACACAATATACTATTTTCACTTGCTGCATACTTCAGGAAGGAAAGTACCTGCTTTATTCTGTCCCAGTGACCTAAGCAGAGCAGAAGAATTGTCGAGAACCTAGAAATAGGATGCTTTCAACTAGGCTATATCATTACGGAAAACACATTTTACCTCAGTCTCTTAAAACCTAACAGACAAACAGTGAAATGAGATGAGTATCACCAGCGATGACGTTTTACTTCTCTTTTACTACACAAATAGCGTAAAGACTGAATTCACGGGACTGATTTTGCAGGAAACGATTAACTGGAATTATAGCTTCAGACTAGAATGTGTATTATTCCAGATTTTTTTTTTAAAGCAATATAAAAGGACTTGCAACTTAGAAAAACCCAATCAATCAAAGCAGATGAAAACCTTTGACCTTTATCTAATCATCTGCAAGTGAAGTTCAAGAGTTAGCTGTTTTGAACAGTATTAGGTAACAGAAAAAAATTCTTAAAACTCCCTCACAGAGTGCATACACATACAGCAACATTTGCATCAAATATAACCAACAGGAATTTTTAGGTGTGTCAGAAGTTGACACATGGACACTTGATTTGTATAGAGTGCTTGTGTACGTAAGCAGGAAGATGAACACACTCCAGCAGAAGCCAAAGCCTGGGCTCCATTTCCCTCCCCCAGTTTGCCTTTCCCTTTTTTTGCCTCGCTTCCTTGCCTGAAGGCAAAGTCTCTACAATTTCACATTACTAACTATCAGGACCAGATAGAGAACTTGAGTACTTGAGGTCAGGCATTGTGATTTGGAGAGTCTGAAATTAAGTTTAGATATAGCCAAGATGATAGGCATGAAATTTGAAAAGACTTTTGTACAACCAAGTTTTGACCTTGAACAAGGAAGACCGTTACCTCAGTCTAAGTAAATAAACGTGAAAGAAATGAATCGCTAGAGTCCCTAGTCAGGCAAAATTAGATTCCAGTGTAAGTTTTACCTAAAAATATGACATTGTTTCAGCACAACAGAAGTTACCTTGTTCATAGCAATAATAACATTCTGCTTAAAAAGAACCACAGCAACCCACAAAATAGGAAAATCAGCTTGAAATCACATATTATAAAGTCACATGCATTCAAATTCTGAGAGAATTTGTTGAAATTACAATACTTATTATGATTAATATTTTCACTGAGGCATAACAGCAACCAATGCAAGGAAAAAAAAGGCATAAAGCATTCTTGGTAAGATTAACCATCTCACCAGTCACTAACGCCTAGCCCTTTAATTTTCCTCATACTTAAATAAGGATATTCTACAAGTGCACTCGAGTGACCACTCAGTCGCTCGGGGCAGAGGGAGGAGGGATGCTCTTGCACAATTCTTTGGCAGGAGGAAACAGCTCAAAACTTCTCCATTTCCACTATTCCAAACCCCTTCTGATTCCCACCTTCTTAGACCACGTGGTGGAAAAGTGGCATCATCGAATCTCACCCAGAGATCAGAGTAGACCTTGGAACTGGTCGTCTTAAGACATATTTTTTGAAACTCTACCATTATTAAGACTTGGAAAGAGATTTCAAGCCAAGCCAAGTCATGGAATGATGAAGTCCCAGGCCAGGAGCCCAGCTGCAGGGGCAGGAGGGATTCTGCACCACCAGGAACTAGAAGCGCTTCAGAAAATGCCACCAGTTGAGCAAGGAAAGAGCATGAAAGTTTGAGAGCAGGTTGGAAAAAATCTGGATAGTAACTTTACTAGCAATTACTTTCTTCATTTGTACACATACAGTTTGACACCAAAAAAAAAAAAAAAAAAAAAAAAGAAACAAGAAATTCAGACTCCTCTTTAAGAATCCTTGGATTTAAATATATATATATTTATTAAAAAGAGACATTGACTCTATGGCCAAGACATCATGCGTCTCAGAACAGGTTTTTACAGCCATGTTATAAAAACCCCTTAGCAAAGCAGTTATGCACTAGACTTCAAACACATGTACTCCAAGAATGACACTGGTGTGGAGGATCTTGTTTTACATCCATTTATTTTTGTCCCTCAGCAATTATAGCATAGTTTCAATACATTTCTAAAGCTATAGAGAAATACCAGGGCAACTAGAGTACATACAAGCCAAAGTTAAAATGGTAGACAGCTGAATTAAAAAAAAAAAAGAAAAAAGAAAAAGAAAAACAAAAACAAGTATGCATTCAGCAGGAAATCTACTATACTTCATTCAGTTTAGGCTTTGTTCTTTAGGGAACAAGGTGCTAACGTGCCATTTTCTCATAAAATGAATCATAATTGCTTCCAAAGCGTTTCTGCTGAAAATTTAGGTGGAAGCAAATAAGTGTAACACTAAACTTTCTCCTATAAACTTAGAAGCAACACTTTCTTGAATCAATTTCCACCCTCCAAATACCACTGCTGCTTTTCTTGCATGAACCCACTGTTTTATTAAGGCATAATATGCCCTGAGCAATATGCTGGAAATTAGCCAAAAAGCCTAACAATTAAAGGCAAGCACCAAGTGATTATTTTTATAGACAAATTTTGAAATCCGTTTCGTAACTCACCTGTACTTGGGAGTAGCACTTGAGGAAAAAAAGAAAATATTGCTTTTAATTACTTCGAGCAGAATGGCAGTGTTCATTCCCCTTTTCTCCCTCCAGGCTAAAGTTTTCAAGCCAATTGTCTAGGTACCCAAGTAGGACCAGCATACCAAGATGCAAGTGGGACATCTGTTCAAGAGTTTAATTTTTAAGCAACTGGGTGTAAAAATTTCAGTGCCCCACCCTAAGCAATTCAAATTAAATCTTATTTTCCTCAAGAGGCAAGACTCTCATAGGCTGGATACCTCTGGTCTTAAAAGCAAGATGGAGCCTGGACAGGAGAATCGTACTGTACATGCTCAGACTGCCTTCCAGTCTTCGTTTTAGAGCCAGAAAAGTGTATAATTACCCGGTGCACTGTCCAATTTCTCTAAAAAAAATGCACAGTATTACAGAGTCCAGGATCTAGTAAGGTAGTTTTCAAAGCTAGTGCTAACAGCGCACATGACTTTCTCTACACAAATTTAGGCAATACTGGCTAGTCCCTTTAAGCCACCAGAGTATCCATAAAAGAAAGACAACCAAATTATACATTTTATTCACATTTATTTTTCGCTTTTAGTGTGCTCACAGAAAATTAGAACACCTTAAGCAGGAGTTTAATAGCAATTTTTGTAAGCAAAGTTACATTCCATCTCTAAGTCAAATTGGTCAAAGCTTCTCCAGTATTTACAAAAACATGATAGACAAGATGCTACACAAAAAAAAACCATTGCATCTGAAGAGTTTTCCTTTATTTTCAAAGACAACTGGAAAAGAAAGCATTGTCTGCTGTAATCAAAAACATACCACAGTATAAACAGTAACCATTCCACTTATCACAGCTTGGTTGAGTTTAAAATTTGTGTTTAAAAGGTCCAAGATGACTGCAGTTTTACAAAAATGGGCAGGGTGGAAAGAGTTGCAAACTTCATGTGCTTCTGGATATCAGGATTTGTTTTTTTTTATACAATAGTCACAGTTAAAAACACCCTGCTGGTAATACATAATTACACTTTATTAAGGTCATAAACCAGCAATAAACAATAAAGCCTATACAACTTGTATTTCTACTTAATCACTGACTGATACAGCTAACATGAGATAAGTGAAAAGTTCCTATGGTTTAAATGAATTCCTAAGACTATGATCTCTTTATCTGGGTATTGACTTTTTATTTTTATTTTTTTTTCCTTTTTCCTTTCCTTCTTAATCAAGACTTGTAGTGTTGTAAACCTTATAGAACATCTGCCTCACAAAATACATCGTAATAACTTTCTTTTAAAAAAAAGACTAACCCCTTACATCATTTCTGGCGGGGCGCGCTCCCGGCAAGGGCTGCGCACCCCGGGTTCCCCACTGCGGCCCCTGTCACTTCATTTGATATCCCTTATTGACCCACCCATCTCCTTCATATATGGGTATGTCCATAGACCGATCGGGAAAAGTTTTATAATATGAGAGAGTTGCAAAGTATGGAAAAAAAAAATCAAAACAAAAAAACCCCAAAAAAACCCGAACCAACCAAAAGAAAACATTAATACTGATGAAAAAAAACAAACAAACAAAAAAAAACCAAAAAAAAACCAAAAAAATCAACCCCAAAATATAGAGGGTAGGAGAGAAGGGCGGAGGGGGGCCCCCCTCCGCCCGTTGGAATGGCGGCAACACACAACGATTTGAGATGGGAGCTGCGGGGGGGAGAGAAAAAAAAGAAACGAGACATCTTTTAAATCAATCCCTGGTTGTAGACAAGTTCTCCGAGACCAGTACCTGGCACCACTCCAACAAACAAACAGGGGGGAAGAAAAGTCCGTCGGCGAGGGGCGGCAGCGGCGCTTACTCCGCCGACTCGGCGGCGGGTCCCTCCGGACTGCTCTCGGAGGGGGGCTCCTGCCGCGCCGGCTCCTCCGCGGGGGCCGCCTCCTGATCGCCGCTACCCGCCTCACTCGTGGCGGCCCCGGCGCCCGCCACCTCCTCCGCCGCTTTCCCCTTCCCCTCCGCCGCCTGCTGCTGCGGCGGCTGCTGCTGCTGCTCCTCCGCCGCCGGCGCCGAGGCCTCTTCTCCCGCCGCCTTCTCGGGGGCGGCCTCGTCCGATTTGGCCTCCTGCGAGTCCCCCGCCTCCTCCTTCGCCGCCTCGGCGCTGCCGGCGGCGGCCGCGCAGGCCTCCTCGGCGGCGGCCTTACCCTCCTCGCTGCCCGCGGCCTCGGGGACCGCCGCCTCCTCCTTCCCGCCCTCCGCCGCGGCGGCGGCGCCGCCCTCGCTCTCGGCCCCCTCGCCGGCCTCCTTCTTGTTCTTCTTGAAGGAGAAGCCGCTGAGCTTAAAGGACTTCTTGAAGGAAAAGCGCTTCTTTTTTTTTTTCGGGGTCTCGCTGCTGGACGAGGGGGTCGCGCCCTCCTCAGTCTTGGGGGAGGACTCCCCCTCCGCCGGGGAGGCCGGCTCGGTGCTCTCCGCCTCGGCCGCCTCCTTCTCGGAGGCGGGCTCCGACGAGGCCGCCTCCTCCTTGCCCGTCTCCTCGGCGGGCGCGCTGCCGTTGGCCTGCACCTCCTCCTTGCCCGCCTCCGCCGCCGCGGGGGAGGCGTCGCCGTTCACCTTCACGTGGCCGTTCTCCTGCAAGACAGCGACGGGCGTTACCGGCGGTGCCGAGGTGGTGGAGGGGGGGACACGGGGCGCCGCCACCCTCCCCGCCTAGCGGCCTTTACCTCGCCCGCTTTTCGCTTCCGCTGTTTAAAACCCCGGGCCCTCCGTCGCCCGAGCCGCGGCGGGCGCCCCCAGCGGCGGCCGGGACGGGTGGTGGCCGCCAGAGGGCGCCGCGGCTCCACGCAGCGGCCGCGGCGCAGCGCACCCCCGCCCCCGGCGCGCCCCGTCCAGCCGCGGCGGCGGCGCGGGGCGGGGAAGGCTAACAAAGCTCGCCCGGCCCCGGCCCCCCGCCCGACGCTGCCCCTCTCCGCCCGGGCGGTGCGGAGAGGCGCCCCCCGCTTCCCCCCCCCCCCGCGCCGCATTTGCATCTTTCAGGCGCCCGGAGCGCGGCTGGCTGCCCCGGGCGGCAGCTGCGGGGGCGGCGGGGGGTGCCCGCCCGCAACGCCGCCGCCGCTGCGCGGGGCAGCCGGTGGCACGGCCAGCCCGGCAGCCGGCTCACGCGTGGGGGGGGGTGTGACAGAAAGCCGTGCCCCGCGGCTGCCCGACCCCCCGGCGGAGCTGTCGCGGATGGGGCGGGCGGCGCAGCTCCTGCCCCGCGTTCCCGCCCGTGGGGGCTGCCCGCCGCCGCCGCGCTCCCGCCGAGCCCCCAGCCCCGGCGGCTCCGGCCCCGGCTACTACACGGCCATCCTGCCACCACGAGAGGCGTTTCGCGCTAGTCACCGAGCGTCTTCGGGAGAAGGAGGTTAAGCGGGCAGAAAAGCCAAGCGGTATAAGATCCTTCCGTTTACGAGCCATTGGGACACTTCACCATAATACACGAGGGATTAAAAAAAAAAAAAAGGAAAGGAAAAAAAGATGTGCCCCCTCCCCCCCCCCCCCCGCAGGAAAGATAAAGCAACAAATCATTCAAAGCCGAGCCCGTTTAAAAAAAAAAATAAAAAAATTATTCCTTTGCCTCGAGTTGCAAAGATAAAAGGATCGACCGTATTCTCCATTGAATGTGCCACTGGGGCATCAAAGGAAGAAGAATTAAACAGGATGCGAAAGAGAGTCCGTCGAAGTTGGCTTAAAAAAAGGAGTAGGTTTAATATTTTTTTTATTATTTTTTTTTACCTGTCCATTCGCCTTGGATGGAGATGCAGCCACTGCTTCCCCAGGTTTCTCGGCGGAGGCTTCGCCCTTTGCAGCGGTCTTGGAGAACTGGGCACCCATGCTGTCTTATTCAACAAAGAAACTCAACAGATCCAAAAGGAGGGGAAACAAAGAGCGTTGGGTTGGTATAAATACTGGGCGACCAGCAGCAGCAGCAACACACACACACACCAGAGGGGAAAAAAAAAAAAGAGAAGAGAGAACAGAACCGATTATAATGCACTCCTTTTAAAAAATTTAAAGTTGAAGAGATCAAAAAGCAGCAGCACAGGAGGGAGGGGAAAAAAAGGGAGGAAAAAGTCGAGCAAAAAAAAAAAAAAAGGAGCCCAAGTTTAGTAAAAAGAAGTAATAAAAAATCCCAGATTTGTAGCCGTACTGTAGACAAGGAGAAAATGGAGAAATCTCCCTGGTTGCTAATAAGATGCGGAGTCCAACGCCCAAGTGCACAGATGAATGGGCTTCCCGAGCAGTGACGGCAGCCCTCCGCCCGGCGCCGGCCAATCGCCGCCGCGCCACACAAAGGGGGGCGGGGCCTGGCCGCCCGGCGAACAATGGAGCCGCGATGGCAGCGGTTTGAAATCAGCCCCCGGCCGATAATGAATGTGCCGCTCCGGCGCGGCGCGGGCGGGCGCGCGGAGCTCCGCGCTGGGGAGCGAACAAAACACCCCAATAAAGCGGGGCGG
Source organism: Balearica regulorum gibbericeps (assembly GCF_011004875.1). NCBI lineage: Eukaryota > Metazoa > Chordata > Aves > Gruiformes > Gruidae > Balearica > Balearica regulorum. The sequence goes on along the minus strand of NC_046186.1, from coordinate 53,376,536 downwards.
GCGGGCAGGGACAATGGTGCGAGGGGCGTGCGGGTGAGTGTGAGTGTGAGTCCGAGTGTGAGTCCGTCCCGGCCCCGCGCCCGCCCCCACCCGCCGCCGCCGTGAGAGAGCAACAGATAGTGTGTGCGAGCCCGGGGCGGGGGGAGAGGGAAGGAGGGGATTTGCTGCCTTTTCTTTTCTTTTTTTTTTTTTTTTTTGGCATTTTTTTTCCCTTTGCTTTTTTTCTTTTCTTCCCCGGGTTTAATTGGTCGCGATTGTTAAATCGCCCCCAATTTGGAAGGTATTTGAACCACGTAGATCGGGTTTCGCCAAACGAGATCACGAGTCGAAATTAGTAGGTCTGTAGGCCAGATGTTGCAAACGCTAAAGCAGGGGCGGCAGGAGCCGCTGCCGAAGCAGAAACGGACCCCTCCCCCACAGCGATATTGGCTTGGAATAAAATATTTTGTGATTAGCCTACGGCTCTAATTAAATTCTGCTGTCTGATTATTCCTGATTTGTGTTTTTAAAGTATTTTCTGAGGCGGTGACCCATTTCAAGACTACATTTCCATGCACTCAAGTAGTGGGCGAAGCGACGTTATCAGGGAAACATTTGCGCTTTCCCAAACCCCAGCCCCGAATGTGTATTTACGTTGAATTTAAACCCTCGAATAACATGTAACCCGAAACTAATGCATGCGAATTAACGGTGATCTCGAGCGCTTAGCAGCGATGGGGTGGGTGAAATATCACGGATCCGATTGATTTCCTTTCTCGGGGGAGGGGGCGGCGTGTGCGGGGAGCCGACAGGCTCCCTCCGCGGTGCGATGCGGGAAAGGCTGGTCCAGACCCCCCCTCCCTCCCTCCGACACCACCACCCCCTTTTAAGGAGCAGAAACGAGCGTCAGAACGATCGTTTCCCAAACTCGGGTAATCTCCTGCAAACGCTTCTTGTTTATAAATAAGGATGTTAAAATTATTCCCATAATGAAGGGCTGCGGAGCGGGGACTCTCGGCCCAGCCGCCCACCTCCCTCTCCCCGCGGATTACCCGGGGCTGGCGGGGCCGGTGGGCTTTGTGCGACCGCCGCCGCCTTTCAGTAACCCCGGCGAGGGCAGCCGGCTGTTTTCAGCCGCTCCAGAGAATATTTCGTTTCTTGGGGGCAAAAGGGGCATTTGGTCGGATTTTTTGGGGGGGATGGAGCCGCTCTCTCGCCCCCCGCCGCATTTCACGCACAGCTCCCCCGCCGCCGAGAGCCGCCGCTGCCCGCCGCTCCCTTTGTCTCCCTCGAGCCCGGCGCAGCGGCCTCCCGCTCCCCCGCGGGGCTTCCCCCCGACACACACCCGCGGCCGCGCACCCCCCGGGGCCGGCGCGGAGGGGGGTGGGTGGGGGGGCGGCCGCTGGCCACGCCGGGGTGAACGCCCACGGCGGGGCGCGGGTGCCGGTGGTGGTGCCGCCGCCGCGCCCCGGAGCTCCCTCGGCGGGGCCGCGCCGCCGGGCGGTTCCCCTGGCGACGGCCGGGGGGCGGCGGGGGCTCCTTGGCGGGGCCGGGGGCGGCCCTGCCCGCCCCGGCGTCACCTGCGGCCGCCGGCCCCGCCGCTGCGGGGCTGGGTTGGGCTGGGCTCGGCGGGGCCGGGTGGGGCCGGGGGCGCCGCGGCGGCAGCTCCCGGGGGCCGCGGTGGCGGGAGCCGCTCTCCGGGGGTCCCTCGCCTGCCGCTCCCCCCGGCCCGGGCGTGCGTGGGGGAGTGGTGTACGGCAGAGGGCACCGGCGGCAGAAAGGGATGGAGAGAGCTGCGGAGGGCTCACCTTGCGGCGTGACGGCAGCGCGACCGTGGGGCACGGACAGCCGGACAGCTTCCTTCTTCGTGATCCTCCTCCGCTTCCCAAGGGGACTCCGCGCGTAGTGTTTTCTCTCCTTTTAATCTGGATATTAAGCAAATCGTGATTTTGTTGTTGCTTGTTGGTTTTTTTTGTTGTTGTTGGGGTTTTGGTGGTTGGTTTTTGTTTTGTTTTGTTTTACACTGGTTGATAGATCACCTGAGAAGACTCGCTGGAAGACCATGACAGAACTTCACAATCGCTATCAAAAGTCATCTGTCCACCTTGCACGGGTGCATGCAATTTCCCCTGCATGGGCATATGCAGTTTTACTTTCCACCGTAGCTACATCTGAATTTCAGAGTAATGTCACTGAAAAATTTCACTGTGGGAGTTTTGACGGTGTATGCTTTGCATTATGCTTTTGATATGTTTTTCAACCATTTCAATGTTTTACAACTTTAAAAGAAAAAAAAAAAGAAAAAGCCTTGACTGATGTTATTCTAGATGCTTAGTTCCACAAGTTCTTCTGTAGACTCTCTGGACAAGCAGGAAATCTGGAATATACGTACACTACCTGTGTCAGCCCCAGTGCACTACAACCTGGACAGCTATCTCCGCTTTCTAACCCAAAACCTTGAACGTGAGGTGCAAATACAAGATTTAACCCCTTGATTGACCTCTTGAGCCCACCAGTTACCAGGCTGCTCCTTGTCACACCACACCTTTAAGCTCCAAGCAAACACGCTGGAAGGGAGATTCCTCATTCTTAAACTTGCCTTTTACTCAAGTTTCTGATCTTTTCATCTCCTTCTAAGGGGGGGACAAAGAAAGAAAGGAAAAAAAAACCCCAAACCAACAAACCAAAATAGTCCCTGATTGGTGTATTGCAGTAGGACTAATCAGACATGAATGTGAAAATGCCAATTTTCTACAGTGCCTTCCACACAAAAAGATGTTGCGGCATTTCTTTGGCAGAAACAAGGATGTACCAGTGTAAAGGTGCTTGTGTAGGGGCTGTTGGAGATTTAGTGCCTGAAAAAAGCGGTACCATTGTAAGTCTCTTTGCGTTAGGGCTTTTACCACAATAGCTATGTCAGCAAAAAATCATATCCCTCCATGTGACTTGGGTGACAATATTTCTAAGATGACAATCATGACTGAGAGACAACTCTGAGGAGCCCAAAAATTAATAAGAAGAAGCAGGACTGAGGCAGCAGGATTTGCCTCCCCTAGCTTCACTAAAGGTTAAGGGCCTCGCCATAGTCGATCTCCTGATTTTTCCTGTATTGCACCCCCCAGATGAAGTTATCTTTTTGCAGTACTTCCAAAATGTGACTTCTCTCAGCACGTTTCACCTGAGATTATTTTTGTCCTCTCCATTTGGGAAGGGGGAAGACTGAGGTGTGGACTGATGAAGTGGTTTGTACAGTGCTGCTCAGCAAATCAGCATTGCAGCTGACTCAGTTACTGATGCTCAGCTGTGATCATTAATACTGAATCTATGCCTTGCAGCTACGACTTTGATCGGGTATAAACGCAAACCTTTCTGTCAAGCTAGCCAGGTATAAGCACGGTATATAGCGCTTATGTCAACTTTACGCTGACCTTCTGTGGGGAGGCTAGGAAAAAAGCTGCTAGCTTTTGGCCTAAGAGCAGCTGAGGCAAAGCTGCCCCTGTAAAGTGTTTGGCTGCATTTGAAACAGCAGCTGAATGCCATGCCACGCTCTGGGTTATGCGGCTACAGGAAACCTGACCTTACATCAGGCCCTCCAAAACTGCAACTGGCCGCCCTACGGCTGTGGCATGGCTTCCCACTCCTCTAACCACTGCCCAACCTCCCATCTCAACAATACTCAGCCTTTCATTTTTTTTTTTCCCCCAATACTGTATAAACATTTTTTTTTTTTGTCCATGCCCGCAAGGCAGGTAAATGAAATGTTACTTTCATTTGACAGTTCAGGAAAAGGAGAAAGTGGCTAAATAACAGCTCCCTGCCGGTATGGCAGCTGCTCTCCAGAGTCCCAGGAAAACCCGTGAGTGACACTCACCCTTGACTAAGGTAAAAGTACAACAATGAACATGTTTTAACTCCTGTTAAATTTTGAAATTTTAAAAACATGTCCTAACTCGCCATGTGTAGATGGGACACAAATGTATTTTAACACGTTTGCTGGCAAATGCACTAAAATGCAACACACCCTGTCAACACTGAGAATTTGAAAACATGTTAATTAAAAGTTTTCACTGACACTTTTTTTTTTTTTTTTTTTTTTTTTACTACACCTTTATCCTCGTCCAGACAAGCCTTTAAAGAAAGTGAATCTAAGAGCGGTTTTGGGAGCTGGAATCCAGTGTTTACAGAAATCTTGAAACAGCGTGTGCTTTCTGGTGTTCCCGTTGTGCCTCTCCCCTGGGCTATCTGAGCTCCGAGGAGGTGCTGGGAAGGCTCCTTGTGTCCTGGGGTGCACAGAGACGGTTCCTCTGTGCAGGGAGGGCAGCAAGCAAAATAAAAAAACAATAATCAAAGTTTATACCAAGAGATTATGTTCCCTATATGCCAATCTACCCTGAAGTCCTTTCTTCTCTTGCCTTTGTCATTATGGAGAAACAGTGTAATTTACACATAGGAAAGAAAACATCTTGCTTTCCCAGGACCTGTCAGTCTGGGACAGTGAGGGAATTTCATTCTTGTTTTAATCTGTATATACCTTCTGATAATGAGAGAACAGGACAATGTGATCTGAATAATGTTCAAAGTTTCAAGTTCTAAAACTAGATTCAGATTTGTGGAATAGTTGCATCTTTTCCTGTTTCCGAGAAATGAGTGTTTCAGTGCTGAGATTTCTTACTGACACATCACTTCAGTTTCTTCAAGCTTTAGTCCAGTTTGGTGCAATGCTATCGAAAGCTTTTAACCTTTATGTCACTCACAACCATTACAAGCTCTTTACTAATATTTGCCAAGCTTTTATTAACTGAATACATTCAACAGTGTTTGTTAAATAGGATCCAGACTGCGTGAATGTCTGGGGTGCTGGGAAATTGAAAACTTAACAGAGCTTACATATTTTAAAAGTGTCATACAGTTTGTTTTTCTCATGTCTAATAAAAAATATCTGTCAACCAACTAGATAACCAGCCTCCAGTAATGAGTCTGATTACTTCTGGGGGAAAAAAAAAAAAAAAAAAAAAAGACCCGCAAACTAAAATCAAGAATAAGAAAACCCGACAACAAACCCAACCCAAAACAAAAATTCCTTAGATCATACAAAAGCAAAAACACTCCAGTAAAGCTCAAGCCCCTCCCTTAAGAGCAATCACAGCAAGAAACAAATATAAGGTGCAAATATACCACTAAATGACTGGTCCCTCCTATATGCTGATTCTGTTTTAAGAACCTGCATTTCAGCACCAAAGAAAGGGCATTAGGGCTCCATTGCGTTAAGCAGTGTGCGGACAAAAAAATGGAGATAGTAGCCCTGCAGTAGGGAGTTGTAAACATTTTACATCCATCAGTTCTAAGGATAAATAATTCCCCAACAGTTTTACCTGGGCTAAGTCAACACTGGTGCAGTCCTTTGCTCCCTTCATCCCCGTGCTCTGGCCCTACAGCTCCACTCCCTCCATGGTGTGTGCCCTGGCTTTCCTCTGACCTCTGGGTAAGCCATTTTAGAGAGTTAAACCAGCAGAAAACTTCTCTCTCTCTCTCTCTCTCTCTCTCCTTTTTCCAGCCTCGCCCCCCCCCTTCTCTTTTTGAGGGGGGAAGGGTAGTTTCCTGCTGGTTTAGCCTCTGTAACTCTTGGTGTTGCCAGACAAGTAGCAGCGATGACAAGCAGGTGATAACCTGATTCTGCGTGAAGTTAAGCTGCAGTTCCAATGACGTTTGCTTCAGCAGCACCACTGCCTCACACAATCCCCTTCTCTGCAGCTTCTGCTCATTTCCATGTTCATGCTCCTCCTGCAATTGTGCTGGGAGGACTGATCTGAGTAAAAAATGCCTGCTAACCAGGTATTCGTTAGAATGGCATTGACAGGTGATGCCTTATCAAGTGTTTTTTAAGGACCACATGTGCTTTAATAACAAGTGCCTTGTGTCACGTGGCTACAGTGTTTTTGACAAACAAGCAAGCCCGGCTTTTATGAATTCCAACTAGATTTGATGGAAATGGGTCTTAAATAAGAGTGGAACCATGCACAATTATGCTGAAAAGTGTCATAATGCGTGAGATGAAACCGACAGCCCCAGCTAAACAGAAAGCCATCTAAAATAGGAAATAAACATTTGAGATGGACTCAGAGACTTGGATTCCTGATATTTAGCTGTTGTGAATTGAAACTGATTTTGGGCTAAATCAAGCAAGGGCTCGGGGTTGTGGAATTAGCAACCTCCACGTCAGGTGCCTAGGCTCTCCGTAGGGCTCTGGCTGCGGGGAGAAAGCCAAGTGCCCACGTCTGTAATTTGCCCAGCTGGTGGGTAGGAGGCTGGTACCCTGAGTCTGGGTTTATGATTCTCACTCCCTGAACAAATACATTGCAGCCACAAGGTGCAAAAGGCTAAGCCAGTACAAGTTGTTGTTATTATCATTATTATTATTACTATTACTATTATTATACTCAGCTCAGGAAGACTGCTTCAGGTAGCTGGAATAAACTCTGTGTAGTGCATTCCAGTCAACTTGGCAGAAAAGTGTGTGACCTGTACTGTCTAGTGTCTTAGTAGGGCACGAATTTGATATCAGTGATCATATAATCCCCAGCTACACAGAAATATATCTGAAATAGGAAATATGAAGCATTTGTGCCCGTCTCAGAGACTTGGATTCCTTAGATTTGTCTGTAGAGAAGTATATCCCTTCACTCGGGAGCCGACACTCTGACCTCTTTCCTGCCGTGAGGTGCTTTAGCCCCTTTGAAAGCTTAAGAGGCAGTCCCCTTTCATCCAGCAGCTCAGTGGTGGGGCTCAGGAAACACGGGTTTAATTCCCACCTAAGAAAATTTGAATCCCTTCATTTACCTCCCCCTGCTTTTCCCATGAAGTTCTAGGGTGAGGGAGTGCAAGCACAAGTGTTTCCATTTTCTCTTGCTGAAGCTGCTCAGCAAATGAATTAAGAGTAGCTCTTTGGCATGGAGAATTACATAGTAATTGCTCCAAAAGACAAGCATGATTCTGCAGCCTAATTTTTCAGCATGCTTGCCTGGGAGTGGGAGAGAGCTTGCCTCAGGTCCTTGCTCCACTGAAAATGCTACTGTTTTCTAGTTTCTAGCTCTTGGAGCAAGCAAGGGCTGGCACCCAGAGTTCAGTGTTAGCAGCCTGACCCAGTGACTACAATACACAGTCGTGATCCCTTTTTATCTCATTCTTCAGCCCTCAAATAATCATTTCTTTGCAACGTGGAACAAACTGAGCAGAGAGAGCTGGTACACCCTGGCACCATCGTGCTTCCAGCTAGGCAGGTCAGCCGCACAGCTTAGACTGGGGGTAAGAGAGGATTGCGTGCCATGGCCCCTTCCCTGATGTGTGACAGGACCTCCTTCTCATGCAAGGTAGGTCAGTGCCCACGCAAGCATCAATTGCTGTGAACATCACACACGCAGAGACCTCCTCTGCATCTCTCCAGGGAAGGCCCTTGGGCAGCTGCTTCTGAAGCCCTTTAGAGACAGGACGACTGAGGTGGGACAGAGTCCATCGGTTGGGCACCTCTGGTGGTACCTCTAGCCTCTTCTCTCTCCTGGCATTTTGAAAAGCAGCGACAGATCACACCTTCAAGCTCAACTTCCTGGGTCCAGTGTGATGAATTCAGCAACTGAGTGACAGTTTTAACTTCTCAGTTTCGGTTTGGATGACCAAAATGCACATCTGTTCTTTGGTAGATTTAGCTGCATTTTATAACCCCTCAACAGACAGACAGGTTCATTGACGTTTCATATTAGATACATCAGACTTTCCATCTTTTTTTTTCTTTTCATTGGCACAATGTAAGAATGAATCAGACTATATAGAATATCATTCCAGTATTATATACCCACCACAATCTTATTTTGGTTTATATTATGCCTAAACATTATCGTATTAGAAAGTGTTTATTCTATGTGTGTTTTGTCTTTTAGTACCTTGCTTTTCATAGTAACCTGATGCAAGAGGATTGAGTTCATACCCAGTTCTAAAAACCCCTAGAAGAGTCCGCCTTACTTATACAGTGAATCCAGTTGTGATTAGGAGTATGGATTTTTAGGATGAGAGACACCAATTTAAGATTAATAGGTAACAGAAATTACTGTCTGTACATTGACGCGGCTGATCCAACCTCTTAGTGTAAGAAATGGGTAAGGAAATTCTTTTTTTTTTTTTTTTTTACAGTGGCTTTAGAAGTTTGCTGTATAAATGTTCCTGCAGCCACATACTGATTTTTGAATATGTAGCAACTGGGACAACTGAGAGGTCATTTTTGTAACCAATATTGCAAGAAACCACAGCTATGAAGCTCAAAGGCCAGTAAATTAAGGACTGTTAAAACAAATGGGTTAACAATTACAAATTCAGCTGCTTGATTTAGAATGGCACATATGCGTAACACAAGAGACAGGAGGGGTTACTGGTGAAATAACTAGTTTAACATGGGGGCATTTGCATCCATATTCCTGCCCTGTGGGAAACTGCCCATATGATTGGGGTAAGTCTCTGTAGGTACATCTGCCCTGCAGACCAGGGTGCTGGGTTGAGGCAGCAGCTGTAGTGCCTTTGTGGATATTGAAAGCAGACATGGAGATAAGCACAGATGAACTGACTCCACATCTTCATGAAGAACATTTTTCAGCCTTCAACTCTCTATCTTTGTTGCCAAACACAACTTGTACCCAAGCTGCTATCAAGCCACTTTCAAGCAAAGGCAGTAGGAGGGCTGCATGGATGAACAAGAAGCTCCTGACTAAACTCAAGCATAAAAAGAAAGCACGCAAGAGGCAGAAGGAGGTGACCCAGGACCAATATAGACACAGTTTGTAGGGTCGGGATTAGAAAAGCCAAAGCCCACCTGGAGTTGCATTTGGTGAGGGATGAGAAGGGCTTCTACATGTTACATCAGCAGCAAAGGGAAGACTAAGGAAAATGTGGGCCTGCTGCTGAATGGGGCGGGGGCCCTGATGACAAATGATACAGAAGAGGCCAAGCTACGGAATGCCTTCTTCACCTCAATCTGCTGGTAAGACCAGCCTTCAGGAGCACCAGGCCTCTGAGACCAAAGGGAAAGTCTGGAGCAAGGAAGACTCACCCTTGGTAAAGGAGGACCTCATTGAAAGGAACATTTAAACAAACTCAGTGGCATACAAGCCCATGGGATCTGAAGGGATGTACCCACAAGAGTCAAGGGAACTTCCTGATGTCACTGCAAGAATACTGTTTGTTTTCTTTGAAAAGTTGTGGTGATCAGGGCAGAATCCTGAGGACTAGAAGGAAACAAATATAACTCCTGTCACCAAGAAGCGCAAGAAGAAGGATCTGCTGAACTATAGGCTGACCAGTGCCCTCTCAGATGCCAAAGAGAGGCTGTGGAGTCTCCATCCTCGGAGATCTTCAAAAGTCACCTGGGGACAGTCCTCGGCCACTGGGCTTTAGGCAACCCTGCTTGAGCAGGGGGGTTGGACCAAATGATCCCCAGAGGGGCCTTCCCATCACAGCCATGCTGTGACACTGTGTGATTTGATGTGTGATATCATTTTTAGTGCTGCCTCAGCTGTGCCTGTACTTACTTCAGTTTCAAGATGTTGCATTTCTGTGACTTTGTGCCTCAGTTAAATGATTGATGGAACATGGATATTAATACACCCTCACATGTGCCTTGGAAGAATAAATACTCCAAAGATTGTGAGGTACTTTCAGTGAATGGGGCATACAAATGCCTTCTGTACACATTATATCTTTTTTTCCCTGTGCAGTACAAATTACATTAAAGTGTGAGAAAACAATATCTGTAATAATGTTCTTGAAGCAAGGTCCTAGGAAGCTGAGAAAATCACAGGTTTAATGTGAACCCCTGCCTTTATAAGTTCCCGTGCCTTCTATGATACTATGTTGGAGTCTATACAGAGCAGATGAAGTTGTGTCATAGTAATTTTTGTTTATTCCTTTTAAATTATACTTTCTCACACTTTAGTAAGGTCTCCCATTTCCCTCCATGCAGCTATAAAAGGCTGGCTTCAGTCTGTTTAGGCTCAAGCCATCCACGTGGTCTTTTATTGACAAAAGCAGATGGCGATTTCCCCTACGATCCGTTTCCTTCTCACTGGCTGGCATGTGAAACACGGAGAGCGTACTGGAGGACACGCCGTCATACCATGCCAGCCTCAGAGTACTCCCCTCACAGGGAAGAGTCCAGGACCTGCCTGCCCATAAGGAATTACTGAGTTACTGGAAGCTATTTCACATTTGGCTTAGAGCTATTTTGACAATCTTCAGCTGTATCCTTTATTTCCTCCTTCTTAGCATGTAAATGTCCTTTTTATAGCAGCTACCCTTACAGAATTTATAGTTCTCTTTTCTTAAAGCTTCTCATTCCCACTTCCTCAATTTTTTTTTAGGTCAATCCCTTTTCATCTCCTGGGCATACCACGCTATGCAAAATGCATACATTCAAACAGTGAAATTTTGTATTTTCCTCAAATTATCTCGTGATGCTGGCCTCTGTTACCCAGTTTTTAATCTTCAAAGTGGCAATTGTGTCCTTTCGGCCATACTGCCTCTCATGCTTGTGAGGAGCTCTGCAAAATGTATTACTATCTCCCTTCGTATGCTTCCTTAAAACCCGACTTTGCTATTACACCTACCAGTGCAGAGCAATGACTGGTTACTCCATTGATTTCCCTTTTTTTCCCTCCCCCCCTTGGATTTATTGGTAGTTATTTGGACTCTGAAATCTCTGTGGGATCAGGCCTATCTTTGTGGGCTGACATTGCCTTATCAGTTAGCATAAGGACAGAAAAAGTGCAAATTTAAGCCTCTGAGGTGCTTTAATCTTGGCAGTCTCTGAACAGAGTTCCCCTTTCTGCATTTTACTCAGCGTTACTAGGGAGGATGTGCAGCTCACTCGATGTGTGGGCATAAAGCCTGTAAAGAGCTTTGGAGCAACAACTGGTTTGACACAGCACATGCAAGGAACAATTTATCTTTCATTCTTAGACCCCCATACACCATGGGCACTTTCATTTCTTTACTTCTGTCAGGATTTTTAGATTGCTTTTCATATGGCTATGTTCAGCACTATTTCTTTCAGAGCCATTTCCATTTAAATTTTTCATTCATGTACAAAGAAAAGTTTCTGAAATGGACTAATAAAGCATCTGACTCATTTAAATGCTTATAAGCCTAATATTGCATTCACATTACTAAAAAATACTGAAATGTTTTTCCTTAAAAAATGAATTTTATGAAACGTTTATAATCACGGGACCTTTTTTATTCTTAAGCATTGTGAAATTTGTACATACAATAGCATTTGAGGTGCAGTCATTGATGGTCTGGAAGACTGTGAGCAGCAAGCATGAAGCACCTCTACACTAGTAAGGCAGGAAAAATTCAAACCAGAGATGATGGGAAAGCCACAATTACGCTGGATGTGCAATTGGATTTTCAGTGCCCAAAGAAAACAGGCAGCATTGTGCTTTTTGAGATCCTCTTCCAGGCTTCGCATATTTGCAGCAAAGTGAAATATAGTTTTACAGGCTGCAACTTCTGTGGTGGTGAAAACCAGAAACTCACATTCAGGCAGATTCAAAATGGAGCTGTGCTGGCTTAAGACGGCAAATTGAGAGCATTCGGCCTGCAAAGTTTGTTATTTATGGAAAACACAATTTGAATCTTCAATGATATACTAAAAATGTCTCAAGGTATAAACACATATTATAGTGCTATCAAACTTTTTGAGCGAGGGGTCAGTGGTTTTCTTGGAAGACTCAGGTAAGGACAGTTTGTTTCTTCTTGATGAGCTCATCACTCCCGAGATAGAGCAGACACCAGTCCTTGACAGGTTTTCATATCTCACCTCTCATATCTCATATCTCATTTATAAACCCTTTATAGAGGGGAGGGCACAGGGTGACTTCTGCCCTCCTCCCCTCAGGATGCAGGGCCCCATTTCCAGCAAAACCCCTTCTTCTCCTACTCCACCCAGCCCTCTTCTTGGGACCTAAAGGTCTACAAGTGACCCTACATATGCAGAAACTCTACCATGTCTTGGCACTTGCTTGAGGAGAAAGAGGAGCATGGCTGATGGGGGTGAAGAAGGAGCCAGGAGCTAAGGTGGGTTTGGCTGGACCTGACCAGTGGAGCAGATGGGCACGACACTCATGTCCCAAACACTCAGCTCTGCATTAGTGTCAGCAAGCGATAATGTCATTGTCCTTTGGTGCTGTCATCAGCAAGCACCGCTATCCTGCTCCTCACCACACTGCTCATCAGCCCAGGAAGCTTTCTCTGTTCTGTATTGTCAAGTTGCCCTTTGAAGCAGATAATTGTATCTCGAAAAGGCATTGTGTAAGATCAGAAGAAGCCAGTCTGTTTGAAAGGTTTCAGAGGGGACGTTTTGGCACCACAGCACCTGAGAGTGGGAAATGATTGTATTATCTAGCTGTTTCTCCTCAGAGGTACAAATTGCATCTAGCTCCCTGGCTAACAAAAGGGAGAAAAGAGGAAGAAGGCTGACTACACCTTTCTCCAAGCTGTGGATTCCCTTTATCTGCCAAGACAGGGCAGGAAACACAATTTATGTTTGCCTGGGTTTTGATACAGACTGGTGATACAAGGCCATGGTCTCCAGCTCATTGCTAGGGCTGGAGAAGTGCTCAGGACAGGACATTTCACTCACTCAGTAGGAATGCACATTTCGGGTGTGAGTTAGGTGTTTATAGCAGTACTGTTCAGAAATCCCGGCCAGGGGGGCTCCAGCTCACTGTCCCGGTGGGCAGCCCTGTGCCCATGGGTGGGAGAGCAGGGGTTGTCAAGTAAATTATTAGTGGAGCACAAGGTCCTTGAGCCTCAGAACAAAAAGTGGGCTTTTCACAAGCTGCATCTTTGGATGTATCATAATGTATCATAATATAGTGAGTTGCTTCCCTTCTGATGCCTCAAAATGAGGTCTGGGGCAAATCACCCTGCTTCTTTCTCTTTGTCAAACCTTCATGGGTGGCCCACCAGAGATATCATGAACTTTGAGAAGGGAATGAAGAAAATGTGATCGTTTTATTTTTATATCTATATTTATTTTCTTTTCGGTTTGAGTTACTTGGAAATCTCTCTATATAAAAATACTTTGCAATGTCATTTGTTTCCTTGGGTGGAATTTGTCTACAGCTCCATAGAAATGCTGTACAGATGTGATACTCCCACAGTTGTACTTGAACAGTTATCAGAGTCTTCAGAAAAGGTAACAAAATATCAACAAACATTCAGACCCACTATTTCTTAATTTCATTTTTAGTAACTGATGATAGATTGTAGGTTCAATTAGATCATAGAATCATAGAATCATAGAATCATAGAATGGTTTGGGTTGGAAGGGACCTCAAAGATCATCTAGTTCCAACCCCCCTGCCATGGGCAGGGACACCCTCCACTAGACCACATTGCCCAAAGCCCCATCCAACCTGATCTTGAACACTTCCAGGGACGGGGCATCCGCAACCTCTCTGGGCAACCTGTTCCAATGTCTCACCACCCTCACAGTAAAGAATTTCTTCCTAAAGTCTAATCTAAATCTACCCTCCTTCAGCTTAAACCCATTACCCCTTGTCCTGTCACTACACTCCCTGATAAACAGTCCCTCCCCAGCTTTCCTGTAGGCCCCTTCAGGTACTGGAAGGCTGCTACAAGGTCTCCCTGGAGCCTTCTCTTCTCCAGGCTGAACAATCCCAACTCTCTCAGCCTGTCCTCATAGGAGAGGTGCTCCAGCCCTCTGATCAGCTTCGTGGCCTTCCTCTGGACTGTCTCCAACAGTTCCATGTCTCTCCTGTACTGGGGCCCCCAGAGCTGGACGCAATACTTCAGGTGGGGTCTCACAAGAGTGGAGTAGAGGGGCAGGATCACCTCCCTTGACCTGCTGGTCACACCTCTTTTGATGCAGCCCAGGACACGGCTGGCTTTCTGGGCTGCAAGCGCACACTGCTGGCTCATGGTGAGCTTCTTATCAATCAATACCCCCAAGTCCTTCTCCTGAGGGCTGCTCTCCACGTAGCCTGTAGTTGTGCTTGGGACTGCCCCGACCCATTTGCAGGACCTTGCACTTGGCCTTGTTGAACTTCATGCGGTTTGCACAGGACCACCTCTCCAGCCTGTCAAGGTCCCTCTGGATGGCATCCCTTCCCTCCAGCGTGTCGACCACACCACACAGCTTGGTTTCGTTGGCAAACTTGCTGAGGGTGCACTCGATCCCACTGTCCATGTCGCCAACAAAGATGTTGAACAGTGCCGGTCCCAGTACTGACCCCTGAGGAACGCCACTTGTCACTGTTCTCCACTTGGACATTGAGCCATTGACCACAACTCTTTGAGTGCGACCATCCAGCCAATTCCTTATCCACCAAGTGGTCTGTCCATCAAGTCCACATCTCTCCAATTTAGAGACAAGGATGTCATGCGAGACTTTGCATAAGTCCAGGGCTTTGACAACTGTCACTCTTCCCTTATCCACCAATGCTGTAATTCCATTATAGAAGGCCACCAAATTTATTAGGCATGATTTGCCCTTAGTGAAGCCATGTTGGCTGTCACAAATCACTTCCTTATTTTCCATGTGCCTGAGCATAATTTCAAGGAGCATCTGCTTCATGATCTTGCCAGGCATGGAGGTGAGACTGACTGGTCTATAGTTCCCCAGTTCTTCCTTTTTTTTCCTTTTTATGGAAAAAAAAAATGGGGGTGATATTTCCCCTTTTCCAGTTAGGGGGAACTTCACCGGACTGCCATGACTTCTCAAATATGTTGAAAAGTGGCTTAGCCACTTCATCTGCCAGTTCCCTTAGGACCTGCAGATGCATCTCATCAGGTCCCATGGACTAGTGCACCTTCAGGTTCCCTAGATATTCTTGAACCTGATCTTCTCCTACAGTGGGCGGTTCTGCATTCTCCCAGTCCCTGCCTTTGCCTTCTGCGACTTCAGCTATGTGGCTAGAGCACTTGCTGGTGAAGACTGAGGCAAAAGTCGTTGAGCGTCCCTGCCCATGGCAGAGGGATTGGAACTAGATGATCTTTAAGGTCCCTTCTAACCCAAACCATTCTATGATTCTATGATTCTATATCCCAGGTAACAAGGTCTCCCATTTCCTTCCAGAGGGGGCCCACATTTTCCCTCGTCTTCCTTTTATCACTGATATACCTATAGAAGCTTTTCTTGTGGCCCTTGATGTCCCTGGCCAGATTTAATTCTGTCACAGCTTTAGCTTTCCTAACCTAATCCTTGGCTGCGGAGGAAGTCTTTCAAGCACAATGATTTTCCCTCTAAAGTTTGTGCTTCAAAACCTAAATCTGTATATCTACAGGTACATCTACACACAAATATATCTTTTATGCATTGGCTCACTAATCCATTCATTCCAAGCATCTCAGACTTGCTGCAGTTAAACAGAGATAAGAACAACTCAAATTCTGCTTTTAATTCTGCTTTACTCGGCATCTGTGTTTACATATGTCAACTGCAAATGAGATTTCTGAAAGGTGTCCTTGGTAAAATCAGTACACATTTTAAATTACTCTTACACTTCATTAGCGAAGTCATGGTTTGTTATGTACTAGATCTTAACCACTGAAGCAGCAGATGTATAGGATTAGGAGAAAATGTGAAAGGTAAAGTGTTGCATTACTCAAATCACCACTATATTTGGGTATTTCTGAAACAGAAAATCAAGCCAGCTCTAGTTTCCAAAGAAGTTACTGAAAACCTCATTGATGGCTGCACTTGTCGGTTGCACTGTGCTTTTATTAGCTCTATTAATGATGTTAGGTAGATACACATTGTTCTCTTTCAAGCAGCTTTCACAGGGTTAGTACCTAAAGTGCTTTGTTTTCTGAGTAATTTTAGTTATAACTGATAACAAAGAATACATGGAAATTGTAGAAATTTGCTTTTCTTAGAACTGTTTTGTAACCATGTCCAACAGCCCTATGGAAGATGCATCATCCCCCTGTGTTAGTCTCCTTACCTGGCTAATAATAATAATAACAACAATATAATAATAATAATGATGATGATGATGATAGAGTAACAGGGCCAACAAAGCAAGGCTTTTCAGGGTGGTAGTCAAGTGCCAAGGAGTAGATAGCTCCCCACAAGACCAAGGTTTACAGCTAGACAAGACAAACACAGGAATGGGGAACAGAGCACAGTGGCACAAACAGAAATGGCCACAGAAGCGTTCCCCTTTTCAGGGGGTGGGAAAGAGGCAGCTTGTCAGGGAGGAGGGCACCCCAGGGGAATGGCAGAGCGTTGAGAGGCAGGCTGGGAGGAGGCAGGGAGAGGATGAGGTGCTCTGTGAAGCTGGGGAGAGGATCAGCCAGGACCAGAAGCAAGTCTCTGATCAGCACAGAACAAAAAAAGACTTCAGGAAAACCTGCAAAGGTGCAAATGTCCAGCACTTCTCAGTTTGGCTCCTATTACTCCTGTCAGCTGGCAGCTGCCTTCCTCTTTCTTTTCAGTCCTTCCCCAAAGCCATATGGAAGTAGGATTAACGTGGGTGGAAAGCACCACCTTTCTCCTCATAACCTCAAAGCCAAGGGATCTCCTCTGAAGGGCTCGGGGCCTGGCATTGCTGCCACCATCTGTTAACTGATCCTCTTCTGTATTACGGCCATGGTGGCATTCAACAGCCTCAGATAAGATGCAGACAAGGTCCACTGTCTGCAAATGTAGTTGGAGGCAGCTGGGAGATCTTGCCGTATCATACTGGTGGATGGGACAGAGAAAACATCCTCACTCTCTTTTTGTATGTGGGAAACAAATGGGTTACATGATTTCCCTGAGGTCACACAAAGTGTCAGCAGAAAGGGGAGAACACAGCTTGCTTTTCCTGAGCCCAGCGCTATGCTTCAAGTCTAAAATCCCTGCAGCCCTGGTACAGGCAAAAGGGAAGGTAAGGAAAGAGGAAAAAGGATTAGTGAAGACAGGACATACTGGCTCATGACTGCTCAAATGAAGCTCCTTAATCGAAGCTAAGCTTTTACACAGCAGCACTACAAATCGCGTGGAATTCACATCTGAAATGAAAATATTGGCAGAAGTGTAGTCTGGGACTATATTTTATGTTCTGTTTTTAGGGTCTGTATCACTGTATCTGAGTGCCTCATGATCATCAGTGGATTTTATCCTCAGAAAACCATAGTGAGGAAGAAAAGTTTTATTCCCATCTTGGGAAGGCAGAATTTAGGCAGACGACTGATGAAATATGTTATCTTGGAGTCCCTAGGAAGGCTGAGGCTGGGTTCAGCTGTAAAGCAAAAGCTTTATAAGTTTCAATCTATAATCCTAAATCCCTTAAATCACCTTTTTTAAATTGGATTTTTATGAATCTGAAGTCTACTGCACAGTCTGTGTTTATATTGCTCTCTGAGAGAGAGACGTGTGGATCCTGCTCCCTTTCTGGGTCTTGCTCAGGGAGTTTGTTGTGACTCTTTTCCATAGAATTACAAGGAGAGGTGTGGGCCTGTTGCAGGGGTAGGGAGGCTGAGGAGGGTGAAATCAAAGGAACAATTTCATCTGCTCACCAGTCTCAGGACTATTTGGCCGTATTTGGCCTTGGGAAGCTGTTTATGTGAGGAAGAAGGCACATTTGGAGCTGAAGGACTATTGGAAGGGGAGATTGCAAGGAGCAGCTTCTTAAACTCTTCACTCTGGGCAGTGGATCTGATGGAAGGTGGACATGATTGCTCCAAGTGACACCCCTGTCACCTCTTTCTCCTGAGCAATGCCCCAGACATCATCATGACATGCTGTCTCTGTGGCTCTAGGAATTGTCCTTGGGAGCATGTGGATCAAGGGACTGATGTAACGGCTGGGATCCTGCAATCTCTTCCACAATCCTCTCACAGCTCATTTGGAAGAAATTTCAAGGCTCTCCCATAGGTTTACCTTGCCATTTGTCCCAAGAAAGCATTTTAGGATGCATTCTCTGTATTGGAACATATTGACTGTTATATGCTCTTGAGATCTTGTTTATTATTGCCTTTTCCTCTCATACTGACTCATAGAAGAGCTATTCAGTTTTCTCTCCTCCCGTCCTCCCCCTCCCTGCCTCAAAACCAAAGCAAATCACTGCATATGGGTCCCGCTGCTTATGAATGCAGTTTTCCTGAGGCTTCAATCAGCACATTTCAAGGCTTAGAGCTGCATTTCCCAAGTCAGGGCTCAGAACCCCAGACAGAGTCTAGGTGATTATTAATGCATCCATTAACCTGAAAGAAATTTACATCCCTTCTATATCTATTCTTATATACCTAGGTTACAACTGATAGATCTGTAAGAGAGCCTGCAGCTAATACTCATTTGGGCACTGAAGGCTTAGATGCCAGCAGAAATCTGTGATGATCTGGAAAAAGGACAGGATATTGTATGGATATTAAATAGGGCAGTGTTTTGTATTTCCTTACTAATACTTTGAGCATTGTCTGTAGATCTGAACTTCAGTCGTCAATTGGTTGATGACCATGTAGACAAGTACACATTGTCTTTATTGCCACATTGGAAAGAGCGGCCCATCATTCTAAACACTACAAATTCTATCTATCATCTGCCTTATCACTGCAGGATCATGTTGTGTCCTCTTAGCTGGTATCACAACAGAGGCTTTGTTTGTGTAATGCTAGACTTGAGTGTTCAACATAATCAATGCTCTCTTACAGCTAGTTTACACAAGAATTGTTGCCATTATTCACAATGAGTTTTTTTAGACATATGCCTGTATATAAACAGTCAACATAACCTAGAAGAACTTGAAACTCCCATCTGGACGGTGTATTTGATTCTCTTATCCAGGATTTTTTTCTGAGATACTCTATCAGAAAAAGTGTTCTCTTGTTCTTTCTTTTTTTTTTTTTTTTTTTTTTTCCTATAATTGGAGGAGAATGTTTGTAAACTAGGTAATTTTCTTCTGCTTAGTGTTTAAATCTTCTAGATGTTATAACTTTTTAATTTTTATTTCACCTAGTTAATCAGTCTCTAAAGACCCTACCAAATTGTCAGTCACATTTCTCTGATTCTCTGTTCCATAAAGCACTATCCACCATGTAATACTCTTTTTATTTTTTTTCTTCTCTTATCATTGGTCTATGTGATCCCTGGCAAGAGAATAAACATGGTAGGTTCTCAGATATTTGGTTCCATCATCAGAGGAGAAAGGCTTTGGTATTAGTTTCTTTTCAGGGTCACAGAATCATGCATAGAAATGAGAGCATCTAATCACAACTATCTTCTCCTCTCAGAACAGTAGCTACCTTCAAATAGCATCTATTCACAAACTTTTCTGCCATTATAACTGGTGCAGTACACTCAAGCATAATCAGTATTGTTACCACAGAAACGAATACATAATAATACATTTATGTCTCTACACTCAAGAATAAAAATGTATAGAGGGAAAGGCATAAAGAGGTCACACCAGTGCTTGAATATACCAGCTGCAAAGCAAATGAGCTGGGGAGAGTCAGTGCCTACACTCAGAGTTTTGAGTCTCTAGTTGTGACAGCATTCACAGAAGCTGCTTCACAGATTGGGGAATTGTTTTCAATTAGGCCATTGTTTTCAGCACTGACTATCTAACCCTGCTAACCCTGGCATTAGAAAACACAGTGGTAGAATGGTGAGCCTGTATAAGCCTTGTCTGAATTTTATCTTCTACCTCTTTGTGCCCAGTGGAGCTGCAATACAGCTATGAAGAGTTCTGAGGAAGACAAGACTAATACATCCAAGAAAAACCAACAAATATAAAGCACCAGTCCTTATAGATGTATGATGTATGATCCTGCAGCATAGCTGTCATTAACAGCTACCACACTTGAATAGAGATGATTGCAGACTTTGGCAAGAATTATTTTTCATTTGAAAATGAAAGTTTGAAAAAAAATTTTTTCCCATGAACATATTGGGTTTGACTTCAGATGGAGAAACTTTCCAGTTCAGGGTGAAATTTATGGTGAGAATGAAAGTGAGAGAAAGAGGATGAGGATGGAAATTCATATTGTTTGTGATGACTCTATGGTACCAGTCAAGACAGATATTTTTGTCAGAGGAGAACCTCGCCCTTTGTAGCCTGCAGCATCATAGCTTAGATACTAATCTCGGCACTGGAAGATTAGATTTCAGCATGCCAAGCTATTGTGGGGACCCGCCTTCTTTCTCTCAGTCTTTTTTTTTTTTTTGGTATATATTCCATTCTATAATTATTTTTGTATTTAGAGGTAGAAAAAGAAAAATAATTGAAATCTAAAAAAACTTTTATCAGTCTGAATAGCAACAATAATTCAATATTCAGTTTTTACTGAAAATATGCACAAAATTATCTGTTAGCTACTATTAGTGCTCTGTGAATGGTCAGCATTTGTAAAACTCAATTCAATGTGCATCAATAGCCTTCTAAAACCATCCTTTCTGTTGTATAGGCTGTTCCTCAATATGCTGTTCTTCATCTGTTTTCTTAACATTTTCTCATGAGTTTTTTACTGTTGCTGTCACTAGTTCATGTCTTTTGCTGGTACCTGTGTTAGAAAGCCGCTATTACCAAGCAGATCTGCTGAGAGAAGATGAGGTGGCCAGAGGATTGTAGTCTGGTAGGAAAAGCCTTGAGGAAATGGTTTTCCATTCCCTGCTTTTCCATCAGGTCTTCACCGCTAGCCTAAGGATCAAGTGGGATTTTAATATCTGATTGTACTGGCAAGAAATGAAACCAGCTCCACACAGCCCAGCCCAGCCCAGCCCAGCCCAGCCCAGCTCATCATCATCATATCTTTTAGAAGATGCATCCTAAAATACGACAATCAACTACCATGTGGGATTTCTTCTCCCTTCTTCTTCTCTAAGGGGCAAGCATACTTTGGAGTGCAATAGACATGCCCAAGATCTAATAAGTAAAATTAATACCTTCTGGGTGGTGAATTTTTACCATGCTAGAAAACCACTTACCTAGATGAAAAAGTATTTGACTAAAAAACCTCAGCATAAAGTAGGAACAGCAACATCATGCAAAGTCAAGTGAAAATGCTGATAACTGACTGTAGTCTTCTCTTATTTGTTCTCTTGCTAAAGCTGAACTAGCAGCCACCGTGGAGTCCTTTTCTTGCCAAAAAAGTCTGGCGAAGATGAAACTTCAGATACACTGAAGAGATTGGGAGGGGATGCTGAAACATGGCTGTGGGTGGAGATGTCTGAGGGGATGTATGACCATGCAGACAACCTTTACATGTTACAAAAAAAAAAAGAAAAAAAAAAAAGGTAGTCAAAGAGATGAATATTACCACAAACTTAAAAAAAAAGTGCAAGAATGCTCTCAAGCCCCTGGCATCCAAAAAGACAGGAAATTTTTATTCATATATGGGTCTATATATTAAAAAAAATAATAAGATGTTACCCTCTGAGGATGACAACTTAGACATAAACTGCAGTAGGAGTTGTGATGTGATTAAAGAAGAGTGCATACCTCTGAGGATAATAAAGAACTGGTTCCCTTAAACATTGTGCAAGCTTTAAAATCAGTGTCTGTTCTGGACAGCATCCTAGGAAGCTATCCAGATATGGTAAGTCAGGGAGAAGTGGCTGAAAGTGGCTGAAATGTCTGGGGACTTTTATTCCTAGTGTAATTATATTTGAAAAAATTACCCTGAAAGGTTTTGCACAAAAGATAGTGGCAGAAAAATGTTGCAGTTAAAAAAAAAAAAAAAAAAAAAAAAAAAAAAAAAAAAGAAAGAAATTATTCACATTATTGAGAAAGGATCACAGACATCCCTGCTTGAAATGATAGGCTATGGACCTGCAGCCAAGGGAGTTACTATTCAGGTGTTACTCTCCACATCATTCTGATGAGACTTAGTTGCAGTACCTTCTCCAGGGAGTATGCCTGGTGGAATTATTTTACAGTCCCTCTAAGGGGTTAAAAAGAAATCTAAATGTCAGAAGAGGGAGCTCAGATGCAATTGAAATGACAGTGGTGAAGATTAATATTCAACCTCTGCCCTTGACAAGTCTCTAAGGCTTGGCAGTTTCTCACTAGAAGTCTATAAAATGTTTAGGCATGATTGCTACACTTTGGGAAGAGCCAAATTCCTGAATGCTCTGAAGGGAACAAAAATAAAGAAATTATGTTCATCATATATACTTCACTCCCATGAGAAGGTTACCAAGTTGTTTGTATATTTTATATCATTTCATATCGCTTCCTACAGTTGGCAATAAACCCTCACCAAAACTTTGGCAAGCATCTAAGAAATTGTTCTGCCAGACACCATTAATACAGATCAATCTGGTTTCCTTTGCATGAAGCAGAAGATTACTTTCCTGAGGCAAATCGCAAACAGTTTTTTCCTCAAAGGCTTACTTTTTCAGTCTTACTGCATGCCAATAAATCTAGGATAATTCATAGATTCATGGGAGTTAAGGCCAGAAGGGATGGTTAGATCATCTATGCTGACCTCCTGTGCATTTCAGACCAGTACATTTCACCCAGTTACCCTTGTACTCTGCTTGTTCACTGCTGTTTGGCAAAAGCACTTCCTCAGAAAGTTATTCAGTCTCGATTTGGAGATATCAAGAAAAGAAAATCCACCACTCCCTAGGCGGTTTCCCCCCACCTCATTAATTAATTACTCTCACAGAGACAAAAAAAAAAGGGGGGAGGGGAGGGAGGTTGTTTCCAAGTTGAATTTGTTTGGCTTTGGCTTTCAGCCACTGATTCTTGGTACACTTCTCTCCACTAGATTAAAGATCTTAGTACTGTCTCCTCATGAAGAAACTTACTTACTGTACCTTTCAATCTTTGATAAACTAAATAGATTGGATTTCTGAAGTTTCTCACTGAAAACACTTTATCCAGTCCTCAAACAAATTTTGTGGTTACTTTTCAGTATCTTCTCCAATTTTAACGTTGTCTATGAAACGTTGTCTTATGTCTAAGCCCGGTTGGATTGGGCTTTGGGCAACCTGGTCTAGTGGAGGATGTCCCTGCCTATGGCAGGGGGGTTGGAACTAGATGATCTTTGAGGTCCCTTCCAACCCAAATCATTCTATGAGTCTCTGATTCTATTCCAACTTCAGAGTGTTTATGGAATTTCAGTACAAGTTGTAAGTCATATTTGCAATTCATTTCTGAAATTTCAACCTCCAGTGATCTAGACTGAACACATGCCAAGGGAGTATCTTGAAACTCCTAACACAGCAAGACTCCTACCACTTGATGCACCATTCCAGTTAAACTTGCTGGAAATACAGATTTGAGCCCAACTTTTCACAAAGTTCAGACACGTACAGAGCTGAAGTTTACCTTTACGATCATCTCAGCCACAAAGAATATAAAAATGTAAGGAAGTTGTTCCATGCAACATTCTCTCAGGCAATGGAGCAAATGTAAGAAATTCCCAGATGTACGAGCTCCCCAGCCCTAACTGCTTCTTCCTATTCTCAATCCGCACTTTATTGCTGTTGCTCTTCTGTTCATAGGGCTGTGCAATAAACCACATTGGTGAAATGATCCCATTTATACAGAAGCAAACAAGCAAGTGCTTTGTTGAAGGATAGGGGAAAGTGGGAATCTCTTAATGAAACAATTTGATTATCAAAGGAACAGAACAGAGCAACCGTGGCACCAAAACCAGCCTCTGTGGATACTTAGAAAAATTCTCTAACTTGGATTATTTCATAGGACATACTGTCAGTGTAGCCCTGGAACATGCCACAGAGGAAGGGACAGTAAAACGTTGTTTGGGGACAGAAGTGAGTTTGGGAGGAAAGTGAGAACTGAAGGACAGCCGGAAACACGTTTGCTACTTGAGAAACAGTAATGTGGAATGGCGCCTGATGTAAAGGATCAGAAATAAGTTAGAAGCTTAGAAATCAGTAAACTTTTTCTTTTCAAGGTAAACTTAATGTGCAAGAAAAACTTACTTATATGTTAGAAAATTATACCTTAATTAGACTAAACTTAAAGGCAGGTGGTAGAATCAGTTTTAGTAATAGACTGCCACTTTCTTCTACAAAGTATCTAGCAAGTTTCCTTGGAGAATGCTAGATTACACAGTACCAAATGTTCTGACCAAGAATTTCCCCAGCATGGTAACAGGGGATACCAGAGATAAGAGTTCCCTGGGGACAGAGGGAGAGTGTAAAGTGCATATCAAGCCCATTTGCCTTACTTGTTCAAGGGCAGGCCCTTGCCTTCCTTGTTATCTACTTGCTTGCTGCTCCTGACAAATTTCCTTACAACTTACACAAGCTGTAAGTACCTGACAGTACCTTGCCTGCATTAATGTATATGTAAATACATAGGAACATATATACAGATATACATATACCTTTTTTTTTTGGGTTGGTTTTTTTGTTTGTTTTTGGGTTTGTTTTTGTTTTTTTTTTTTTTTTTTGGTCATGGAGCCTGAAACTAGAAACTTTATCAGTTTCTTCCTCATTGAATATGGCCCTTGAAGAAATTCCTCATTGCCTGTTTTGCTCCATGGTCTTTCTTTGTGGTCTGCTTCTGTTAGAGGGGATATGTCTGGCCTTCAGATGATCAGTTTTCCT
This sequence comes from Balearica regulorum gibbericeps, assembly GCF_011004875.1. Lineage (NCBI taxonomy): Eukaryota > Metazoa > Chordata > Aves > Gruiformes > Gruidae > Balearica > Balearica regulorum. Next base: position 53,351,983 of record NC_046186.1, on the reverse strand, counting down.
GAGCACGGCTCCTGTGGATCACTCACTCCTCTATGGTAATAACCCTCATGCTTTATTTCTCCTTTTCTGGGGAATCCTGTAGATCCATATCAGGCCCCCTGTAGTTCCCCAGCATGGCGGAGCATGCTGGTTCTCATTGCCCCCTGCCATGGTCACTCATTGTTTCCTTCATGTTGGTGCATGCCTTCGGCACCTCCTTCATCTCAGACCATCTCTTCGGGGAGAAAAAAGGGAATGCTGAGATGCTGATGTTTCCAAATGAACCAAAGAGATCACATTGCCAAAGGGAGTGGATACACAGTAGGGTTGAAAAATTGCTTCTGAGGCTTTGAAAATCTCATCTTAGTTACTAGCACTTCTCAGCTCCACAAAATTATTTAGAATGACATTTTGTGGCTAGGCTTAATGTTAAGTGATCCTTTTGTGGTATTAGTTATCAATTGAGAAAAATAGGCTGGTTTTGAGTATGACTTTTCCCATCCTGTGGGAATTTTAAGAGAAGTTACATGGATTACATCCCAGAAATAGCTAATTCATAGTTCTGAATCCCTCATGTACCTTTCCCATGCATCTGGCTTGGCCCATGGTAAAACTTAGGAAAACTTTGTGCTATCCTCTGCAATCTAGAAGCTGTCAGGTGGCTGTGTACAGCAGCTGAATCCTCCGATCACCATCAAACCACTCTGCTTAACCTCATTTTGTACATCATACCACCAACAAAAAAAGAAGTCACTTGGCTTGTATTTTCTTCCCAGAAGTAGGCACAGAAGCTGCAATCAGTGTGTCTACACCTAAATTGCCCATCAGCCCTGCCCATTTCCATCTCTGAAGCAGCCACCTCTCTGGTCTGCGTGACAGTGACAGACAGGGTCACACAACCAGGGAGGTTACTGTGCGCAGGGCATGCGGATGGAAGGGCTGCCATTCTGGGCTGCAGCTTAAATGTTGGACTTTTTTGAGCCATGCAACCTTTTTTCCTCTTCATGATATCGTGTGCTGAGCACAGCTGGGAGAGGGAGCACAGCTCAGTTTGGTCCAGGTGCTGAAGGGAGGAAGGGAGCCTGTAGTGGGGCCAGTGACTCGACAGGTGTGTGCTCCTCTGCTCCATCTGCCTGGTCGCTTCCCTGCCCTCCAGCACTGCGGGAACTTCTGGAGACATCTTTTCTGGCGCCAAGGGATAGGACAATATGGTGGGATTTTTAATCCCTGTTTTCTTTCCAGAGATAACCTATTAAAAAATTAACTTTTTTCCTCTTCTGCTCTCCGTCTTCTCTGTCTGATATTTGCAGTGCCTTGTTAAATTTAACAGCAACTTACAATTTCATGTAAAAGTGAAAAATACATGTATTTGCAACAAGCATTTTAACCCAGATTGATGTAACTATCACTGCTGTAAATCTGGGTAAAGTTTGTTATCTCAACCAAATTGTACACATTTCAAGACCAATTTTTTTTTCTTTTAGTCCATAAAAGTTGCATCCATGGGTCTTGAGGGAACTGGCAGATGAAGTGGCCAGGCCACTCTCCATCATATTTGAGAAGTCCTCACAGTCCAGTGAAGTTCCCACCGACTGGAAGAGGGGAAACATAACCCCCATTTTTAAGAAGGGGAAAAAGGAGGATCCAGGGAACTACAGGCCGGTCAGTCTCACCTCTGTGCCTGGCAAGATTATGGAGCAGACCCTCCTGGAGACTATGCTCAGGCACATGGAAAATAAGGAGGTGACTGGGGACAGCCAACACGGCTTCACTAGGGGCAAATCGTGCCTGACAAATTTGGTGGCCTTCTATGATGGGGTTATAGCGTTGGTGGATAAGGGAAGGGCAACTGACGTCATCTACCTGGACTTGTGCAAGGCATTTGACACTGTCTCGCACGACATCCTTGTCTCTAAATTGGAGTGACATGGGTTCGATGGATGGACCACTTGGTGGATAAGGAATTGGCTGGATGGTCACACTCAAAGAGTTGTGGTCAATGGCTCAATGTCCAAGTGGAGAACAGTGATGAGTGACATTCCTCAGGGGTCGGTACTGGGACCGGCACTGTTCAACATCTTTGTCAGCAACGTGGACAGTGGGATCAAGTGCACCCTCAGCAAGTTTGCTGACGACACCAAGCTGTGTGGTGTGGTTGACATGCTGGAGGGAAGGGATGCCATCCAGAGGGACCTTGACAGGCTGGAGACGTGGTCCTGTGCAAACCGCATGAAGTTCAACAAGGCCAAGTGCAAGGTCCTGCACGTCGGTCGGCGCAATCCCAAGCACAACTATAGGCTGGGCGAGGAATGGATTGAAAGCAGCCCTAAGGAGAAGGACTTGGAGGTGTTGGTGGATGAGAAGCTCACCATGAGCCAGCAGTGTGCGCTTGCAGCCCAGAAAGCCAGCCGTGTCCTGGGCTGCATCAAGAGAGGTGTGACCAGCAGGTCAAGGGAGGTGATCCTGCCCCTCTACTCCACTCTTGTGAGACCCCACCTGGAGTACTGCGTCCAGCTCTGGGGGCCCCAGTACAGGAGAGACATGGAATTGTTGGAGACAGTCCAGAGGAGGGCCACGAAGCTGATCAGAGGGCTGGAGCACCTCTCCTCTGAGGACAGGCTGAGAGAGTTGGGATTGTTCAGCCTGGAGAAAAGAAGGCTGTGGGGAGATCTAATTGTGGCCTTCCAGTGGAAGGGGCCTACAGGAAAGCTGGGGAGGGACTGTTTATCAGGGAGTGTAGTGACAGGACAAGGGGTAATGGGTTTAAGCTGAAGGAGGGTCGATTTAGATTAGATGTTAGAAAGAAATTCTTTACTGTGAGAGTGGTGAGGCACTGGAACAGGTTGCCCAGAGAGGTTGCGGATGCCCCATCCCTGGAAGTGTTCAAGGCCAGGTTGGATGGGGCTTTGGGCAACGTGGTCTAGTGGAGGGTGTCCCTGCCCATGGCAGGGGGGTTGGAACTAGGTGATCTTTAAGGTCCCTTCCAACCCAAACCATTCTATGATTCTATGATTCTATAATCTGCTTCCTAAGCCCCTGGGAACTTTATTGGAGTCCATCAAAGGAATGGAATAAAATCTAGAACACTTAAAGTCCCCTTAAAAAAATTCTGACTTCTTTTTTCACAATCAAACAGGTAGAGTTACTCCTGCTTAAGGTCAGGTGGGTAGAATATATGTCCTGAATTGCAGGTGCAAGTCTTGAAAGCCACGGCTTTACACCACGTCTCCTCCCCTTCCCTCTCCTTCCCTTCCTTTTGGGGCAGCTCTTTTTAATGCAGGCTAATGTAGTGCACGTAGAAGTCATTTATATAGCAAGAATGAGCCAGTTTTCAGCACTAGAATAATTCCATTGTACTGTATTTCTGAAGAGTAGCAAAGCTCATGGCTATTACTGTTAAATAGATTTGAACAGGAATCATAGGTTATATAAAGAGCTCAGTACATAATTCTAAATGAAAATAACATACTAATGTGTGAGTGATTTACACCAACATCAGCTGTCTCTGTGAAAAGTTAGTGTTTGTTCTCATGCTTTCATTTTCCTGGGTGGAAGATTAACTACACATACTTTCTGATTTCTTTCTTGAAGTGGTTTCGTATTAGCATAATATTTTTGTTCCCACAATTTCACTCTCACACAGATTAGTAAACTCGAATACACTGTTTTTTAAATATAGTTCTTATTCATCAAATGTGTTACTCAGACTTCTCATATTCACAGCACACAAGTATAACTGTCGCAAGCACATTCTCCCCTTTGCTGTAAGCAATTTTCTTTTTGTTTTCCTTTAGATAACTCTGTAAGGCTGTTGCAGTAACTGCATTTCAGTGCTTAAGTACTAACAGTTTTCTTACGGGCTGGATACTGTGTGTATGAAGACTGTTAGTGAACCAAAATAAGAGGATTACTGCTACGACTAGGCACAGAATTTGGCCTGACATAAAGACTGATTTTTGTATGTGCCATTAGGAGACCTGCTTTCAAAACTGTGTGAATGCCTGAAGGCCAAGTTACACAAAGATGTTACTGTGGGGTAATGAGATACCAATGGATCCAGGTGGCTGTGCATCTTGCCTGTAGCAAAGGAAAGCTAATTGCTCAACAGTGAAAAAGCGTGTTCAGAGTTTTGCTCACAGGTTTCTATACTGCAAAGGGTTTTAGACATACTATAGGTTCGGTGAGCTACTTACGCATTTTATCCACCCACTGTTTAACACCTTTTAGAGTAGAAATGATCTGATGCCACATGCCTCACATAAGTGCCCTAATCACTTGCACAGAAGGTCTCACTCTTTTTTTCTGCCTTCTCTCTATCCTGATTTATCTGCTTTTGTTTTTCTTCTTCTTTTCTTTTCTTCCAGAGGGCTACAGTTTAAACAGGAGTTAGAAACATTCCCCCATCTCCTCCACTCAGCCCCTGAATAGCTACAGCCTGATGTTTAAGGGATCTTCTCCTATAAAAAGAGACACAAGTTTCTTCTCCACTCCTCCCTCCCCTGGGCTAAGATAGACAGTAAACCCCAAATTACAGCACAACATATTTAAAAAGGAGAGAGTGCAGGGTTGTTAATTCCAGTCTTCCATGCGCCCTGGATGATGCTTGGGGCTAAGTGTCTGTAAAACACTCAGAAGGGTAGGATTTGAGACAAATCCATCCCTTGTGAGTTCCTGTTCCCTAGATTTCACAGTCTCTTGCTCTTCTAACCAGTGACCCTGAATCTTCTTATGGGGCAGTTGACTTTCTCCTAAACTAACTTTACTAGTCCTGTATTCAGAGCCTAATTGTCTTAGGAACTGACACGGAGGTATTGCTCTTGTGAGGGTCAATGTATCTCACCCCTTGGGGGAACCAGTCCTCGGGACTGATGTGAGATGATCTCATTGAGAGCATATGCTCCTATACTTTGCTTTAGTGTAAACAGGGACATGATTGCTGATTGTGTGACTTCCGAAGAAATTATATAAAAAAACTTATTGCAGGGGAAAAAAGTATTTTTCTTGCTAACATCCTACTGCTTAGGATCCTTTGCATCCTAAATGCAGAGACGAGATGCAGGGACTTTCCTATGACCTTGTGTCCTACTTCCTCCCAAAACTTCTCAGGGGCCTTTTCTTGCTGGCCAACGGTTTCTGTGAAGCTAACTGCTGCAGAAGAAATCCAATTATGACTATATTAGAGATATTATTAACGTCAACATAATTTGATAGATTAGGATACCAAATCAGAGAGGTGGAGTCACTAAATGCATGGAGGAGTACAAGGTTATGGCAGGAGAGGGTAGGATAGAAACTATAACATAATTTGAGGTAAATTGTAGGGTAAGCAGGATTGGTAGAAGAGTTATTCTTAGTCCGGAAAATAGAATTAAATTCTAAGGTTTGGTTAAGGAGAGTTTTCCAGATGTTTAGTGTTAATAGAAATAATGATGTGGGAAAATAGTAAAGACTTTAAACTGGAAATGTCAATACCTTCAGTACTCATTTCAGTGCTGGCATAGACATTAATAAGTAACAGATTTGCTTTCGTTCTGTTTTCTGAGAGCACATCACCATTTGAGTCTTTTAAATGCTTTCCCTTTAATGAGCACCCGGGTGTCCAAAGTGTTACAGGAGCACGTTGCCTTAGCCATGCTACTGTATATGAACCATGAAGTCTCAGGATGTCAACAGGCTTGCCTCCACTTTCACAAATATTCAAAACCCAGTCATCACTTCCCTGTCTGCAAATGGCAAAAGAACATTTTTATCTGAGATCACACTGCTGCTTTCGGAAATCTGTCCCAAAGTATCAGGAGGTTTAATCATTGCTGTTCCCTTAAAGGAGCTCCAAGAGTCAGTTAAGCCCATATTTTCTGTTCCAAATGAAGGGAAATTAAAAGCTGCTTAGGAGTTCAAATGACTGGGGGAGGCTCTGGGGAGTCTTTGCTGGGGTGTGTCTGTGGGAATAACAGCTTGCCTAGAGAAGCAAGAGGCAGCAAGGCATGAGAGATAGGTAAAGTGAGGGGGAATGGGGCAAATATGAACACTTTGGGTAAGGCTCTGGCTAGAAGTGTGGGGATACAGTGCCATCATGCTCTGAACCAGCAGATTTTCCATGCTGAGGGAAACGAAGCATTGTGAATTTCTTCTAAACAAGATTGCATCAAACAAAACCCTAGTTCATCAACAGTTTGTCTTCCCAGATGGAAAGACCTACAAATAGCTAGACTCTTGGATCAAAGGAGTAGCAGTAGTATCAAAGCCTTTGGAAATGGTGAGCTGTATGTAGACAGACTTTTTTTTTAACAGATCTGTTTTGGATCTAAGCTGCTGCAAATGATTGGGCACCAAGCTTGTTATTATCAAGTGGTTTATTTCTGGTGACTAACTGTTTGGGGACTTTCCTAAATAACAGTTGTCAGAATGGGAAAACTCATCAGGACCTTTGACACATGGTTATGAGCCATGGTGCAGGTGATTTTTTGAAGGCCATGGTTCTACCTTCAGCTGAGGTCTGCAGCATTTTTCCCACTACAGCTGAAATGTGAGTCATGCTTCTTACTCTTCCTCCCATCCTCATCCTTTTTCTTTCTGCATTTCTTAGTCCCTGCCATATCATGCTATATATTTTTGATAGGTTAGTCTTCAGCACAGTTAGGTCAACTCACAGAAAGGACCAGTGGGCACCAAAGCCAGCACAAGGAAAGGGACAAGAGTCTGTGCCTGGCTGTAAGGTTGGGACATACCCTTCCCTTTTTCAGCTGTTAATGAGTGATGATATCTGCTCACCTTATATAATGCAACTATATGTGAAAATACAAATACACTCCTCCTTCAAGCTAAGTGTAAAGGGAGGAGTAATCCTTACCTAGCAGCTGCTCAAGCTGTACCCATGGTAGACAGGAGGGTTTACCCTGGATTTGCTTTGTGTTCTACTGTCGCTACTTCTGTATTTCTGCAAGTAAATACGAGCGAGCTCAGAAGTAGCTCTCACACCTCACTTGTTGCAAGCTGGACAGCTGATGAACAGCGGTCTCGTACAACGAGAGCAGGCAGAGGCACACACAACGCTGCATAGATCTGCTGGGGAGGTGCGATGCTGCCAGCATCTGTGTTGCGATGAGGACAGGACAGCGGCTGCTTGAGGAATACATTTTTGTGACACTGAGTTTTATTCACTAGGAGTTCACCATCTAGATTTCTACTCTTTGAGCACAGACACTGTCTGAGGAGACAGTAAGGTCCTATCTGCGCTATGTAAGCAACTAAATGTATCTTTTTTTTTTTTTCCTTTTTCTTTCTTTCAGGTAGAATGTAGCTGCTTTGTATTAACACACCAGCTAACACCATCGTTCTGGATGGAATAAAACAGTATTCTAAATGATCTCCTAAAAATTGCTCTGTTTTAAGCTACTAAAACAAGTTTAATCAAACTAGATTTTAAAAGGCAGGATTTACAAAAAGTTTTTAACTAACAGCAATTGTTTCTTTTACCAGTGTATCTGTAGTTAAAATACAGATGGAGACAATCCACAGAAAGGTTAGCTGCTCAGCTGTCATAAGATGGTACAGATTTAGTGGAATTAGTAGGATGACACTGATCACAGGTAAGAGTCTGACTCTCATTTATTTTTTCAGCAAATGAAATATATCATTAGTGAATCTCCACCAAAGGTCCACCTAATGAGTGTGGTCTTCTGCAGTTGCAAGCCATCACAAATTACATCGTATGATTCTTTCCAGAAACCATTCAAATTCCATGTAAAAATTGTTAGGATTTTTCTCTCTGATATTCTTTTTCAGAGGCTATTTAAGCCACTCAGAGTGCTTATGGTTAGAACCTAACTTTCTGCTCAAATTTGTTGTCAGACACTGCTTATCCATTTGCTTTTGTAACAACACTGTTTTTAAATTGCATAATAATTTATCTTTTCCCTTGGCTGTATTATATGATCAGCCATCATCAGTCTCAGCCTTTCTTCACTGCACTAAGCAAGCTAAGCCTTTCTCGGCCCACCTCAGAAGATGGGCTTCCTAGTCTTCTGACTGTCCTGGAAGTCTTCTCGATGCAACCATCATGGCCTTCCCTTGAGCAAATCTGACCTTAGCTGTGCATAACAAGCCAACAGACCGTCTATACACTGACATGAGCATTTTTCAGACTCAGGTATATATAATAGGATTCGTAATTGCCTTGTTCATAGCTGACAGCTCTTGGGGAGCCTTGTGTTCAGTGAGTATTCCCAGGTTGTCCCCCTGCTTTAACATTTTCAGAAGTTAATCTCCCAATTTACAGCATGTGTCTGTTACTTGCTCTTAAATCCATGGCCTTGCATTTAGTGCCTTTTATATGTGCCCTGTCTTATTACTGTAGTTCTCAAAATCATCCAGTTATTTCTGCTTGATCTCTTCATACCCTTGTGTTTTGAGGTTGTCCCTAACTTTGTGTGTTACTAGCAAATTTCATCATCATCCTTCTGTTTTCCATGGTAAGTGAAAATATTAAGCAAGATCAGCCTCAATCTTACGCGGTCAGAAAAGTCACTTGGAGTCAGAAGTATTTAGATGTCTAAGATGAAGAGAAGTACATTACAGGGTTTCCAAAATTAATTAAGGTATTGTTGGGGTAAAAAAATCAGCAAAGTTCTGATATATGGTCATAAAGCACTTTCCGTCTTGCCTGAAGATGACAAATAATTGTTGTGATTGGAAATATTATGTACAAACGTAGTAGGACATATCAAATCTGCCTGGATTCTTGTCTGCATATTTAGATATGGAAATGTGTTTCAAAATCTTGGAGAGCATGTTCCCATCAGACAAATGCTAGACAGGGCAATACCTGGGGCAGATACTGTAACCGAAGACTGGACAACACAATTAAGTGAGAAAATGTATTTATCTAAATTTCTGTGAAAATATTTTGTAGAGAAGAAATGAATTTGGCCACGAAAAGGAGAGCTTCTCCCAGAATACTAGAAAAATACAGTGGATACTTATTGCTAAAGAAATGTGATTCTTATTATTAAAAAGATGTTTTTGGTGTGAGTGTGGTGCTTAAGACTTGTTTAACTGAATATTAACTGCACCAAGTAGGTGGAAGAAGTAAAAACTGTTTAGAAAGGCAAAATGTGCTATAGTTCATTTATTGAAGGAAGAGGTTTTTCCCACAGTTGAAAAGGTTACTTGAAGCTACTATTTTCTACTCCGTGTAATTCTTTTAAGTCAGCATACAGAACATGTGGATGACAAAACAGGCCACGTTGAAAGAATACTATTAAAATTCAAAAGTTAGGTCGTGCTACCACTGTGACTGCTTTGTTACTGGAGCCAGTTCCCTCACACGCAAACATTATTGCAGAGTAATTAATGGCTTAAACGCCCCGGGTTTTTTCCAAAGGGCTTCTTCGGCACTCCTGGAGCAGGATGGGCAGCGCTCACGGTGCAGGCAGGCAGCCCCTGGCTTGTATTAGGCTCGCTGTTCTGTGTGTGGCTGCGTGCTTTGTAACCCTCCTTTAAAGGCAGAATTACTAATTTCCATCCGGGCTTCCCTCACTGCGCCGTGAGACTGTTTTTTCAACACAGGCTTGTGGAGCTGGATAGTTTATTTTTGCTAAAGAACAGAAAAATTAAACTGAAAGTATCCATTGATTTTTGGTGTCCAAATGGAGTTCCTGAGGAACTGATTTTTGACGGTAGCTTACAAAACTTTCTATGTTCAAAATGCAGCTCCCACTAACTTAAATCACAAGTCACAGCATTTTTATAAATCTGATCCCTGGTACTTGTTTTGGACAGGCTGGGATTTCTAGCTGTCACCGGGGGGCAAAGCCCTTCCCTCAGAACAGCCCAGGGTGGTGGGAGGACCACAGAAATCTTTGGCTCGGTTTTTGCTGCCTTTCCCCACAGTACACATACTTTCATTAGCACCAGCTTTGTGGAAGGGTGGAGAGGAAATTTTTACTGCCTTTCTCTTCAGAGGTCTCTGTTTTGTCCTGGGTGTTTTGGGGATCTTAAAAAAAAAAAAAAAATCTTAGAGCAGCAGCAATGCCCCCTGGCCAGGCCTAGTCCTGATTTACACCTTCAGGACTAGCATCAAGGGGAGACCCAATGTATATGTTAAAGTTTGCTTCTAACTCCAATGAGCTGCTTCATTTAAATTGTCCCCATTTTCCCTTCCTCCCTCCCCTCATTCCTCCCTATGAAAGCATGTTCTTTGCTATGGATAGAAAGGAAAATTTTCCTCTTTAAATATCCTTATGAAACTCTTTCAGGTTCTATGGTTGAGGTATGTCATATTTGGAAATGTTTCAGGGTTTTCCATACTTCTGTACAATGTATATTTTTTTTACTGCTAAGCCATCCTATGTGAGTTAAAATTCTTACATTTTACAGTATTTTAAAGCAGATAATTTTGTCATTAATCCAAAAACTATGCAGAAGGCTATTTTTCATACCACATCACAATTCTCCTCCTACTCATTCTTAAAGGCAATCAAAAATCCCAGATGTTTTTCCTGCAACATCTGGCTCCCTGGCACAGGCTTCTGAAGCAATGTTTGCAGCCTTAAAGTCAAGTCTTGGTTTTGTCCTTTAGTTTACTGATAGGTTGATGGAGTCACTGGTGGCACAGGGACTGGTTTGCTTTGACAACCCTTTCAGTCTAAAAGAAGGAGATGGCCTTGCAGGCCTGTTGGGATTCTGCTCAGAAATTGTTGGTACTCAGGAATGTGACGAGCTCAGCCGCCTCGGCTTCCTGTCTTGCAGAAATACGTGCAGCAGTATTAACGCACGTGGGCCCAGAGGTGTTCCCTGCTCAGCCTCAAAAATGAGGCTACTCATGTCTAAGTAATTAGCTGTATTCCTGCAGAACATACTGTCAGGCGTTCAGAGGCGCTGTGCCAGACTGTGTCCTGTGGGAAGGAGACAAAACACAATGGGAGGGAGCTACAAAGGGCCATGCTGCCATGCTTTTCTCCTTTTTTTATATGTCTCTTTTTGGGGACATTTACACATAAAATCTTGCTTCTCTCACATCCCTCCCCTCCTCCCACGCTGTGCTTTGATCACCAAGCTATGTCTTTTGACCTGTCTCTCATGGGGTGTACACAATGCAACAGGTCGCGTAGGATACCTGCTTTCCTTACAGTGATTGATTGATTGATTGATTGCCTAACTCTCACCTAGGATTTAAGTGCCATACGTACTGGGGGCCTTGACAACTAAGGTAGCATTCCAGGTGAGTGTCCTAATGATTAACTTCTGCCTATTTCAGGAGAGCAGGAGATTCTTTTTCCTTTCCTTCTCATCCTTCCCACCCCTTTAAAGATCTAGGAAAGTTCTGTGTTCATCCCAACAGGGAGAGAAACAAACATTGTGATGATTTTTCTGGATTGGAAGAAACCCTTTCTCCCTGCTTGAACGGTAAAGCTGCTGTTATCAAATGCATATGCTACTGCCAGCAATATGTCTCAGCCGGGGGCACATGCTGCTCACTTTTCATCAAAGCAGCAGAGGGAAATGGCTCCATGGAACATGCTCTGCAGTTGCCTGTTGAAACCTCTGGGACTGGCCCTGAATTTCCTGCTTTGAAACATTTTGCTACCCCAGCATGAAACTGGCATGAGGCAACCACACCTCTCTTCTGGGCTCCAGCATGCTTTCCCATATGGGCAGGATGTGGCTCTCTATGTCCTGTCTCCTCCTAGTTATGTGTTTGTGTAATTAAATCTTCCACACTGACATAGGGTTCTTGCATGCTTTTATGTAAGACATGCGATTTACAGTCTGGAAATACCATCATCCCCTTAATTTGCAATGTGTACGTTATCCTCATGCCCTTGTATTACCTGTGCAATATCATAAAGCACTCATAGAGGTGTTATCCTGCTGCTTTTTACCTGCACATGTGGCTAGTGCTGGGTTATATCTTTCCCACAATTCTTAACTGAGGATTTCAGTTTACACATCATGGTGGGTTAAAAATGGGATGGCCAAAGCAGGGACCTCATCTGCCCAGTTTGCATGTTGGAGGATTCTCCTCATAGCAGATTTCTCTGAATGACTCGTGAATCAGGTCTTGACATTAGCTTGCTTTAGTAAACTAGCTGTAAACACTACAGCAGCTCCAGGTCTGCTCCGAGAGCTGCCCAGCTATCCCTGCGAGGGCAGCACCCCTTCAAGAAAGGATGAGACAGATGACAGAGCATCATGCATCTTTCAACCATCTGACTTTAATCCCCTACCACATGCGAGTGAGAGCCCTTAGATGTTTTAAAGGGTCACTTACATTTATGGCAAAAAGCACAAGACAATTGCTTAATGTACTGAATAAATTGTCATTAATATCTTGATGGTATCTTGATGGTATCTTCACCAACTGTATATATGTGAAATGGGAAAGGATCAGCATGAGGAAAGGATGCTAGAGACCAGCATGACTGAGCAGGGGATGAAAGAAAGAGAGAAATGAAGACAGAAAATGTAAAACATAGTGAGGTAGTAGCCATCAGGTCGTCTGCAAGTAGATGTGAATTTGTTCTGCATTCCTCATCCTCTGGCCAGGTGCAGCACTACCAAAGGTTGATGTTTTTTAACCCAGACAACACCTTGGTGTGTATCATTTGCAGAAGAGGTAGATGCATTTTTTTCAGCTCTCAACAAGCATAAGCAGAAGTTATCCTCTGACAAGAGAAGTGAACCAAGTAATTTGTCGTGAGTGATGGTTTAATGTCCTGCTCCTCATTCAGGGCCAGAAGTCTAAGGCCAAATCTCCACTGCCTTGCAATTTTTTTTGTGCTGGACACAATGGTGTAGGACACAGACTGGGATCCAGGCTGGGCTATTCAAAAAGGCGCAGTAAAACATGTAGGGTACAAGTTTGTTTGCTAACAACCGTTTCTAACAGCTCTGCCAAAGGATGCGTGTAAAAGAAAGGGGAGGGTAGGAAGACCAAGGAGACGAGGAGTCTGTGCAAGTGAAGAAACACTGCAATGTAGATCTGAGCAAAGGCTGTGAGGAATGGTTTGTGCTATTTTACAGAAGTTAGAGCTTTGGTAGATTATGGCAGTATTTGTGCACTGTAGTATCTGTGCCATTGTGAGAGGCGTGAAATGGACTGATTGTTTTACTTCAGCACATAAATTCAATACTGAATACAGTTTTTTGTTTTGTCTAGTACAGATAAGGAGCCTGCCACTAATATACCCTGGAGATGACGCAGGGTGGTGGTGTGACAAATTCTTTATCTATACCAAATACACATAAAAATGTCCACTTCTTCTGAACCAGAGTTACCAATATCGGGAGGCTTGCTCCATCTTTCACTCTCAGCACTGTATCAATTATTGGAATCTCTTACTTTCAGCAGATTTAATTAGTATGTTGCTAAATACGGCACTATGGCAACATGCCTACCCGAAGATTGCCTGTGCTGCTAGGCCTGGTGCAGCTGAACTAATAGAAAAGGCTAACGGGAAAGTCTAATGACCATTTTTAAAGCTTAAATACCAGTCATTTAATCTGACACTCCACAGGCTGCTAGTTGTTTCCTTGGGATGTTCGTGGAGCAGTTAAATGCAAAATAAAATTTGTAGTCAGTGAAGCTGCTTTACAAAAGTTCTGTAATGCTGGAAATCTTCAAAACTTCCTGAATACAGTATTCAGCAAATGATATCTGACTGGCTTTTCCCCTCCCCCTCAAAAAATTTAATGTGCACATGCACTGCCACGATGCATAGGAAAAATCCTATGGAGCAGTCCAGCATACACAGTCTGTCAGACCAAGAAGAAATAAAGGTCTGTTGTTAATTCAGACAAATGGTCAGCAGCTGCAAAATAGTTTCCACAAGAAACAGAGCAAAACCCTCTCAGTTATGGATAGAATTTTTTATGATTTTCTGTTGCCTTTTCCAGGGCCAAAATATACTGCATATATTCCTACGTAACTTTTATTCATATTCTCTGCTAAATCAGTGCTGTAAGCCAGAGCAACAAAAAGCCCTCTTTAAAGTAAGAAAAGCCCGGTAATTTTTATACTGCTTTTCAATATTTTAAACAAATTAATTGCCCCAGTCATGTCATTACAGAGTAAAAATGGCCCAGCAGCACAAGTGAATGTTAGTATTCTGCGTTCTCCTTGTACGACTGCAACCATGGTGATCGGCATGGGCGCAATTGCCAGCTGAGGGTACTTCTCTGGCCGCAGTGGGTATGTGGTCACTGAGCTAGGGGATCTCATCATTACATTCCAGGATACCTGTTATTCTCATTTTAACAGTGCTTTTCTTACCTGCATCACTTTTTGTATGCATCACAAGGATATCTTATGTGTCTAATACTTTGCTACTTATGAGAACTGAGAGTTTTAACAGTTCTAGTTCAAAATATGCCAAAAAAACCAAAACATGGTGCTATCCAGAGCCTTTGCTGCTGCTAAGACGAACTCGTGGCTTCTGATGCAGGTTTCTGTACCTGAGGGTTCGTTAAGAGGGACTGCAGCAGTATCACAACATCTTTATTCTCTCCTTGTGGCTTTACAGGCACTGGCAGGAGTGGTCGCCAGGAAGATGGGCTGGGTCAAACGCTCCTTTCCTAACCTGTTAAGGTCAGTCTTTGGGTCTCTGTTACTCAGCTCTGTATTTGCAAGTCATAAGGAAACAAAAGTTTCTGAATACCACTGTAACTTCTATCCCTTAATCACCATTTCTAGGAATTTTGTTGGACTGTATCAGTGTCTACCAGCGTAAATCCCGGGGTGAAATCTGGACCTATGTTATTTAAACTACACATAGCAAGCTGAGTTTTATTCTGCAAGATACAGTGAAACAAATTCATTTTACGTGTAACTTCTCTTAAATCATAATTTTAGCCAATAGGCAGGAGGAGCTTGAAGAACTATTGGGTTATTGGAGATTAAAATATCCATATTGCCCTTTGTAGTCTGATAAAGAACACGTCATCTGCAATGTTTTTACTGTTTTTTAAAAACCCAAGCAATAAGAAAATAGTCCTGTCTCAGTCCACCTGAGACACATTCAGTAGAGCTCAGATGTGGATTTGGATGTTGAGTAGACATACAGTTCCTGCAAGTTTAGAGAGCGTGGGATCTTTCCCTTGCCCATTACTGACTAGAGTGCCTGGCAAATTTAAGATTATCTACATAAACTACAGGATGCAATTGCTTCTCTCTCACCTGTGTCAAAACCTTACAGAAAAGTTCTCTGAGCTGAATGTGTTGATTCAGCCCCAGAGACATGCAGTCTGTGAGAAATGCATGGAGAGATGAAGTCAAAAGGATTTTAAAAGAGCTTAACATTTAATAGAGACTGAAGCGAGTAAGCTGCAAACACAAAACGTTTCCAGAACTGCACCTCCAGCAACCTAACACTGTTTTTATGAGTTATTATCACCTATTTTAAAGATGATCCCCATTTCTATACAAATGAAACAACATCATATAAGCTACATAAATACCACAGACCTAGTAGCGCATTCATGAAGATGTGGTTTGTTACTGTATTTTCATGGGCACCTGATTTAAACATTTGAGACTGGTCCCCCATGATCTGTGGGTGAGGATGTGGAGTCCTCTCAGCTGAGCAGGCTTTACGTTGACATAAGTTGAAACTTGTGGGCTGGTACCACTGAGTGGATGTACACTGTCCTTCTGAAGCAGAGGTGGTTACATGCAAGCTCTCCGATAGGCAATTCCACAAGAAGGGTGAACTTCAATACAATTCTTGTTTAAGTGTCTTAAAAGGTCTCAAGGGATAAATTGTTTTAATGTCATTCCCAGGAAAGGGTCAGCCTCCTCCCCTGAAAGGTTTGAATTACAATATGTTGGGCTGCAGTTCAGTTACAGAAAACAAAACAAAACATAACAAAACAGATTGTTAGACCCTTATGTCAAAAAATCCCTAAGCTCCCCTGGACATTTCCATGGATTTTTGTCTCATTTGCTACAAATGCTTCTGCAGGATGAAGAGCTTTGATTCTTCACTTCTGCCACCATAAGCAGTCACTGACATTTGGGCAAAGTGAGAAAAAAGAGATGTAGAAGTTTATGCTGATGAAATAACCCATATTCAAATGCAAAATAAACTTCTGCATAAAGCACTAACCCTGACTCTAAATTAGACACAGTGAATGCTTTGGGTGGCTCAGAGGGTTATGTCAAGAACATTGTTCCATTTCTTTCATGCAGTTATGTGTGTTTTCATTTTTGAGATGTTGAAAAGTTCTGTTCCCTAAGTTTTAAAGGGAAATAATATGTTGGCATTCTGATGGAGAAATTTTATGAAATGCTTTTGTGTATAGATGAGTGTAATGGGCCAGATCCAGAATGGGATTTCAGCAAAATGATGATGGTTAAGCTCGAAAGTTGGGTGCCTGGCTCCAAAGATGGAGTTTACCTTGCTGAGTTCACTGTGCTTTGAACGTGGGAGATTTTGTGCTTTGTGAAGAGGATTTGCAACAGCCAGGGCACTGAGTGGAGGAAATGCTGGAGACGGCTGTGCCTTTCAAGGTCTGTCACTCAGAAGTTTAACTCAGTGCTAATACAGGTATCTTGGTGAAAATGGATTCCCTGTCTGAAACCACTTCCCACACGTTGGTATCTAAGATAACCAGCCCACTGGGCCTTTTCAAGGTGGCAATAGTAGCGTGAAGGTGTGTGAAAGTAACGGGCAACCTTTTATCTTTCTGGGAGCTGTGATGAGCAATCACCTTACATGATAAATTGCTTTTTCCTGTGAAGTATTACTTGGAAACATGCAAATGCCACCTCCTGGATCTTGGAAGCAAATATTCTTCTCTCCATTGGCAAAGTGGGCTGAGCTGTCTCCAGTTTCTTGGGAGAGTTTCCTTCCTCTCTCTGTAGGTTCCGGGTGTTTAAACTACAGATTTTCCCAGTCATTTCTCAGCTGAGCACAAAAGACATGAGCTTTCTTATTTCTCTATTAAAAAAAAAAAAAAAATGGAAATGTCATTTTTGTTTCTCTGCTGAGGAAACAGTAGTCATTTTTCTTATTTCTTTACAGAAAACAAATGAGAAATGAACCCACCTGGAACTGTTTCATGGGAGACTGCAGCTTTCAGGCAATTTCATGGCATCTTTCGTTCCTTCTGTTGACATGGTGTGCAGCTGTAGAAGACAGAGTGCAAGATTTTGTGCCTCCTCTCCCAGCAGTAACATAAGAACATTTCCTCTTCTAAAGTGCTGCTTCACTAAAGTATTTCTTAATCTTGTAAGAGCGGGGAGAGAGATTTTTTCTGAGGTAATGACTTTACCCAGAAATGACAGTGCACCTAATGCTGGCATATGCCTGCTGTGCTGGGAACTTGTGTCCAGTGCGCTATGTTTTTTCAACTGTCAAAGACAGAAGGCATCTCTTTGAAGCCTTGAGTCAAATAAACAGTGATCCTGCAGCAGGTCACATTGTGACTTCTGTAAATCAGTCTGAAGCAAGGGGACCTCACGCAGTGGAAGCGCATCCAGGGCAGGACATGAACAGGGCTGGCATGTGGCAGGGCTGAATTGGGATTTCCCACAGAACAGCCAGGAATAAGACAAGGGAATTCAGAATGAAATTGTAAAATAAAAATCAAGTAGAAAGCTCAAAAGAGGCCAACAATACATCCCCCATTTAATTGAAATTTCTGTAAAAATTCTGAAATGTTTTTTTCTCTAACACTTTTTGTTTCTGCCCCTGTTAAATGTTTTAAAACATTAAAAGATTTTAGTGACTTGGTAAATTGCAACTCGTATAAGCAATCAGTTTATTTCATTGAATCAGCTGTAGTTATAAAATCTCATTAAAGACATAGTTGTAATTCTTCTGCAACACTATGTTTTGAGCTGATAGACATAGATATTTCTGTTTAATGTTTTACCTCTCTAAGAAGTTTGCTATCACTTAACTTATTCCATTACAAGTGTTTAATAAGTTGGCTATTTCAAAACACTCTGTGGGATTTCAAGCGTTCTTTTTATTTTCCCCACAAATTCTTCAATCTCTGAGCTACAGGTTAAAAAGAAATAAATATTATGGTTGACCTACCATACGCATAACTTGTGGATTTAGTAAATAAATGTTGCTTTAGTTTTCAGTATAGATGAGCAATAGTTCCAACTAATATTTGTAGATAATTACATTAGACATCTTTCAGAACCCACCCCACCAAAAAAACCTCCAAGACCAGCATGAACCTAATTGAGCATAAATAATGCTCTTAATTAAATATATATTGTGGATTTAAAATAGTTTTATAGCATTTGGCCTAGTGTGATTTGTGCCTCAATACTGAAGTGCTGATTCTAGCTAGCACCTACAGAGGAGTTATGTCTGGAGTTACACAAATCATGCTTGAAACACGGGCAGGTTGTGACCCACAGCACACCATCATCTGACAGAGGGTTTTGCATATTCCATGCATCTCTGTTTCACAGGAATCTGGCAGATGAGCTTGCCTGGTCTCTCTATGGCAGTTTTGGACATTTTTGCCCCAAGCTGTTCACTTGGCCCCTGTGCTGGATCCTGATTCTCCACTGGAGAACCAGCAGCTGGGAGCTCCAGCCACACCACTGCCAAACTCACAGTTTAGATAAACCCGCCTTCATCATCCATCGGAGGTAGGTCAAACTTTCATCGAAATGGCTGAGACACAGGCACGTAGCCCATTTTTGTTGTCTGGGAGAAGTGGCCTTGGACACTGGAGCGAAGTAAACTGCTGGGCAGGTTAACTGCTTGAAATGTATAGGTTTTCCAGAGTTTGCCCCTTTACTTACCTGAAGCTCCTTTATATCTCTGTATCAATTTTTATTTTCTGTTAATTATTACTCTCTTATTTTCCAGCAGGCACATTAAACTTGAGTCTTCTCTTAAATAAAGTTGCACTGATGTGATTCTACTGAGTTCATATTATTCTGGACTTATGGAAGTAAAAGCAAAAAGCTTGGAACCTGTGTGGCTTCCACTTCCATTTTATCTTAATAGTTTTAATGGGAGAAGATCTTTTATTAAGTAAGTAAGATGGAATTCTCATTATTACAACTCAAATAGCAGTGTCGTACATCAATGACCTTTTCTATCTGAAACTATACTTTCCATGACTGTCACAAAATATAGCCATATTAGTGTCTTCCCTGTGACTGCGTAAAGAAGTTGAAAAGTCCTGTTTATTTGTCTGTGCTAATTTGTGCTCTACACTGTTTTGTTTTTGTTTTTTCTTTTAAAAAAAAAGGAGACAAGTGCTAAATGTTAATGGACACTCTGAAGGAAAACGTATTTTTATTTGTGAGACCCCTTACAAAGTTCGAAGTGAACCTTAGAAGTGAGACCTTTTGAAATTCCTTATAAAAAGAAAACAAGGTTCTTTTTTGCTCTTCATGGATATCAAAGGAATTTTGTATGTGATTAAGAGCACCTGGCTCTAATTGAGTTAAATTGCCTTAAGCATCTGACTTTAACTATAGAAGCTGAGAAATTCCATTATGGGTACCACTTCTTCATATACCTTTCAGATGCAGAAGGAATCAGGATGCTGTTTGTATTTCAACAACCAGCCTTAAAAAGACAGAAGTGTGACAGAAGCAGAATATTTCAGTAAGTTTTGATTTTGGAACAAACAACATGCTCCATGTGGATCAGAACAGGAGATTGATACCAAAACTGGAGTCTTTTCTTAAAATAAATTGATTTGGCCTGATTTTTTTGCATTTTCACTCTTAGACATTATGAATGCAGAGTATTATGCATACATTCACACTTACTTATTAACAGTAGGAGCAGCACATGCTATACTGTGCATGATTTAGTTTTCAGTTCACACATATTACAACCCTACTAAAGCATTTTAGACAATAGCATTTCTTCATAGTTAGAGAATACATGCGGATATTCCTGAAACTACGTATGTTTAGGGAATTGTATTTTAAAGCTAAGATGGAGGACTGAGAGAAGAAGAAAAAAAAAAAAGGCATAAAATAAAATTTAATGACAGGCTGCCTTTTAAAATGAAGTCTTTCCTTTCATTGCAGTGTTCATTCATTTCTATGGAGTATGAGTAAACAAAAAAGGAAATAGCTTTTGGCCTGATGAGCACTGGGAGGATGTTTCTGTACAAGAATACTTTGTGTGCTGTACATCCAGACAGTTTTCATTGCACTGGCTGGAAGAGATTGCCAGGCATTAATGTTATTAGTGAAAAATGCTGAAGCTGAAGAAGATAAATCCTCACCTAAACGTTATAGCTCAAGCAGTTAAGAAGTCCAGTGAAACTGTGATATAGTCTTAAAGTAAAGAGGGCATGAAAAATGAGTTTGTAAGCAGAAGCTGTCACTACATACAAATGGCTTTAGCAGTCCAGAATTATACCTGCGGCAAATGTGATTCTACAAATTATGGAGTGCGGTGGCCCTGATCCAGCAACGATATGGTTTCATATCACCCGTGCCCCACTGATGCAATGACTTACAATCCCCATGTACACAGGAAAAGCTGAACGGCACCGGAGACTTTCTTACAGAGAGCTGCAAAGCACTGGGCTGTGTTAATGCCAGCTTCCTAGCCCCCTACTTAATCCACTCTTGCCTTATGATTTTAAAAAAAAAAGAGCATGTGTTTGTTTACACACAGACCAGAGCACCCCAAGCAAGGTAGGATGGAATGAAATGGCAAAAAAAGACAGCTGTCTGTATACTAAATTATTAAAGCTCCCATTCACTGCAAAATATTTTAAACAAAAGCAATAAGACATGACAGTCTATTTTGCTGTTCTTTAGCTTCATATGGACAGTCCTTTGTGTTTACAGTCAGTGAGTTGTGTGAGTTCAGACAACTCTAGGCTGAGCTGTTTGTCCTTGTGGTATTTCAGATTTCACACCTCATGCTGTAAAACTTTCCAGGACCAGCTCTGTGCTTTGAAGTATACAGTGTATGGCAGTAAACATTAACGAGTCATAAATATATTTGGCCCCAAAAAATGTTTTACAGATTATACTTGCCTTAGTCTGTGGTGATACCGTTCATTATTCTGCAATTTCAAGAATGTGTAGGATACTGGCTTGATGAAGCAATCAGACTTTATGGAAAACTTTTGTCTCAAAGGTTTAAAATAAATAAATAAATAAAGATACTGAAACAAATTATTGTGGCCATGTGTTTTCCTGACCTGAACATTTAAAATGTTTTTGCTGCTTAACCATGAACGAA
Organism: Balearica regulorum gibbericeps; assembly: GCF_011004875.1. Classification (NCBI taxonomy): domain Eukaryota; kingdom Metazoa; phylum Chordata; class Aves; order Gruiformes; family Gruidae; genus Balearica; species Balearica regulorum. The sequence continues at coordinate 53,330,810 of NC_046186.1, read as the reverse complement.
TTCCTATTCAAATAAAAGTGTCATGACAGCAAACAAACTCTGAAGAATATGACAGTTAGTTAAAAGTGTGATGTTTAAGAGCTAATATTTTAATGAAGATAATGCTTGCCAGCTTATGTTAACAAAGGGCTAGTCTAATGAAAGCAGTGTGTAATTATGTGCCCCAGATGCCAGCTGACAGCATATAGATAGTGTACATTGAATTACAGTGAGTTGAAGATAAATGCGGAATACCTCTAACAGCTATCTGCAGCTGTATAGCTGTGTGTATGTGGCTGTACGAAGCTGCATTTCGATAGACATTGTGAGTACAGGTCAGAATCACAGCCACGCTGATTTCGGTATGTTTGTTGTGATAGTTACTTACATAACTTTGGCTGATCCCTGATGCGCTGGTGAGAGATTTCGGCACAGGCGAGACCTCTTCACTCAGCTCAGAATTAAAGGTCATCGTGGGGCTCCGGTACTTTCTTTCTTGCTGTTTTCTCATACCTCGTAACGGCAGCAACATCTTCCTCGGCTCACTCCACCCATGCATTCCTATTCCTTCTGGTTTTTATGTCATCCCACTTTTCCTCCTGAGCCCCTGGGTAACGTTAAACACTCTGTTTCCTCTCTTAATTGGTGTGGCCTCCTCACACTTATTTAAGGTTTCACTCCTGTGATTAGAGTCTTTGCAGGCTGACTCTAGAGAGTTTTGTAGACTTGCTGGGAAATAGATTGGCCCTCTGCATGGGTCCACTTGCAGAACTATGTATTAAGTGCAAAGTCTTCACAGAAAGAAACTGCTTAATTATGGCAATAGTGAGTAATACTAGAAAAATTAAAAGAAAAAAAAAGATGCACGCACACATATATGTACAAGTATGCATATTGAGGTCAATACATGAAGGAGCAATTCTTCCCAGAAAACAATACCAAGCACAAGTGATTTATTTTTTTTGATTACAAAGTAAAATATTCCAAAATTGTCTAATTGATGGATGGGAAGCTTTAGCAAAGTGCTGAACATAAGGGAACCTGACATTAAATGTTTGATATGCTGCCATGACATTTGCTGAATTTTATTTTTATGCGGAATTTAAACCATCAGTGCTGCTAAATTTGATTCTTAGAGGAATAATGCACAATAATGGAAACATAAAATAGAAAAGAATGTAAGTCTTGTGAATGTGGTCAGATACTACATTTTATACTTCTAAAAATGATAAAAAAAAAAGATTTATTTTGTTTTGCTTTGAAATTCCTTTACATACAAAGAGTAGAATGTTCTTTAAGAATTAGTGGGTTCCTTTAAAGAACAATCCTTTAGCTCTCCTTCATTTTAAATCTAGGCTTTTCAGTATATTCACTTTCTTTGTTTCATCTTTTCTCTTTGTGGAAGGAGAAAATAAATACCGCTGATTGATGTGAACATTTATATTAATCCTCAAGATGCTGATGTTCAGCAGGTTTGACCTACCCATTTCGTTAAGTTGCAGCAGTGGTAAATTATTACCGTCATTCAATATTTGTCTTTGCAGATACATCTTAGGTAAGATGATAGGTACTTTTTTTTTTTTGCTTTATCTGTATTAGGAAGATAACTTGTACTGGCCTTTGGTTTTGTGGAAATAATTTGGTCACTAGAGTATGCCATACTCTTAAAGAACCCATAAGGTCATAGAAAAAGTTCTCGCAAGAATGAACACTGGGCAAGTAAAATAGGAATTCTGCAAGGATTGCCTGGCAGTTTCCCTGGATGGTAACCTAGTCAAAAGGGCCAAACATGTTTACCATGGGCTGCCTAGGGTGTCCAATCAGTCCAGTTCATAAAGTCCATTTGGAGGTCCTGGGACATGAATCAGACTGGATAAGTGTAATGCCTTTTTTATCTGAACCTAGAATCATAGAATCATAGATTAGTTTGGGTTGAAAGGGACCTTTAAAGGTCAACTAACCTAACCCCCCTGCAATGAGCAGGGACATCTTCAGCTAGATCGGGTGATGAATTATCATCATCACATCTCTTGAATCCTTGAGTGTGAAGTACTGTGTGCAAGCCCTTGTGTTTTTTTAGAGTTCGAAAATACAACCAGCGGCTAGATAAAAAATCCATGAGTGAGTCTGAGAGGATGATTCTATGTCCCAGCTTTATCTTGGTATTTTCTAGACCTTACCTCACTCTCCCTTCCCAGAGTATTCAGTTCTTGTGGAACCTCAAGGTATGGTTGTGGTTTAAAGATGTGCATTGAACAATGTAGGGAACAGTGGCTGAGCCATACAGTGATTATTCATGATTTCTAATTGTTTTGAAAAGAAAACATGGTGAAGTATTCTTATAAAAGAGGTAAATAGATGACTCTTTCTATTAGTTAAGACCACCTGACCACCAATCCTTAGAACCTGATCAGAATTTAGGGAGGTAATATTACTTATTGAACAGGGTTATGATCACAGTATTCATGCACTTTGTCTAGAGAAAGTGATTTATCATAAAGACAAAAAAGTAACATTTCATGTATGTGCCATGTTGACATTGGGGAAAAAAAAGATAATGTGTTGTTTTTGAACTCATACATGTTCACAGTCCTAGTGCAAATAGAACAGATTTGTTTTAATATGGACAGACCCAGTAAAATAAAAAACAATGGAAAAATCTTGATTAGTTACATTTTTTTAAAACTTCATCTTGCCTTGCCTATATTGAGAATTTTACACACATCAGGTAGAAATTTGCGTACTTTGTGTGAAAAGAGGCAGGCAAGATGACCTATGGCCTAAGGCTTTGAGCTGTAGTAGCCTCAGTGAGCCTCAGAAGACAATTAGGAGGCTATCTTCCCAAAGGAAGGGTTTGGCAAAATTTTGATGTTTAATTACATTAAAATTGCAGACCGTGACCAGGAAGGTATGTCTGCTGTTTGTGCCTTGACTCCAGGATGTCCTCTGTCAGCACGGTTCTGTGTTTTTCTTATGGGGACATCGTTCTTCCAAAGAATCAATACACACTGTTGTCCTGGTTTACTTTTGAAGAAAAAAAATGAAAAGCATAGATGCTGATCCTGTTACACTCAGGGGACCTCTGCTCACCTCTTCTTGAAAGGGGAGGTGGTCTCAGGGGGAAGGGTGCAACACCCTTCCAGCACATGGTCTCTTTTCTGCAATACCTGGGGGTACATTGAGGCACTTTGTTCTCCTCATACCTCTTTCCAAACACAGAAATCTGAGCTCCTGGGTTACTCCTTATTTAAAAAAGACATTATCTAGGCTCAGTTGGGAAGATCAGATTTTACCCTCCCCTTCCTTTCCTGCAACCCCCCCTCCTTCTCTGCTTCCTGTCAATAGTGAACAGAGAACAAAAGTCTTGCATCTTTGAGAGGGGCAGGATTCCATCCAAACTCTGTGTTTGCACAGAGCCTGGTATAACGCTGCAACAGAAGTCACCGGAGTGATCATGTACTCACGTCGAGAAACTCAGTAAAAGATAGAGACTTTCTCCATATCACAAGATATACTGAATCCCAAAACAGTACATCCTTAATTCAAGTGAACCTTGGCTAAAATAGCTAACATGGATTAAACCGTCAATGAATTGGTTTTTAATTCAGATTAGCGGCTCAAATTCTGCTATATTCAGCTGCTCATTCGACTGCTTTGCATTGTTCCAGCAGCACAAAGCAGCAAGCGAATATGTCCCAGCACATTTCTTGTGAAATCATGGATTTGTTTAATAATTGCTCAGCCAGTTTGATTTGCCCCTTTTACAAGTCACCTCAGTGAGACAGCATTAAGCTGGAAAGGTTTGCAGTATGGCAGCTCTAAGAAGATTTTTGCCTAAGGGAGCATCATGTGTTACAGAAGTCATGAGAAAAAACAACCCTTTGAATGTTTTCTTCAGTTTGATTGCAATTTCAATAGTGCTTACTGCAAAACATGAAAACCTAATATTTCTCCAATTTTCTATGGGATGTGCTTTCTCATTCCTTCTCACTGTTTTACCTCACAGTTTTGGTCTATCAATTCCCTCTTTCAGGTTGTGAAACATCTCTCTAGAATAAGCACCCCATGGAGCCAATTATTTGCATGATTTGAAATGAGGAATTTGTCAAACGTAACCCTTTTCTCCCATCCTTTAACAGACAAGCTCCCACAAATATGTTTGCTGCTTAAAATTGACTGTCAATGTAAAGAAAAGTCTTGTTAACAGGAACTACTGGAAAGAACCTTGTAATTTCTTAGTGTAACAATGCTTTCGGGATGTCGAGGTTGCGTGCTGTATGTACTTTGAGTTCTCGTGCAAGTTCTGTCTTATTCTTTAGTCAAGCGTTTCCCAGGACTTGCTCTCACATAGCAAAATGGTTAGTGCAGTGCTATAAAAAGCGGTGGATGCAATAAAAATGACAATGCATAAAGGCAGCTTAGAGTAATATGGAACTAATTTATTGAACATAAATATAATTTTCCATACCATACATTTTATAATTTAGTGGTTCTAGAAACTGCATATACAGCAGTAAAAATAAGAACGTGGACACCTTTCCGAAATCAGAGCAAATTTGTCAATGGCTTCAGTGGGAAGGTGCTGAGGTCTGGGATTGTTTTTTAAAGAACATTGATAAACAGAAAAGCACATTCCAAAACGTGATGATTGCAAGTACTTGGCAAACTGAGTACATAATTTGCGGAGCGTGGAGTCTGGAATATACAAATTGTGTTCACAGAATGGGAAGCTGAGCTTTGGTCCAGATAAAATTGATATCTTTACAGGGAAGGGGTTTAAGATATCTTTTTGTCTTCTCCTACTTAAAACTAGTCCACATATTGTTTGTACGCTGATTTAATTTTATGACAGTTTATGAACATGTGATAAGCTGGTCAGACGACTTTGGTTTTAATCAAGAATGTAGGCATATTTGAATTATTTACAGTTATTTGAGTGAATGAGGTTCTATAGTGCAGTCATTAAATCTGCTAAAAAACCCCAGTGTATAACCAAACTGTAGGATGCTGTTTGATCAATTATCAGAATGGAGGGTAAGTTCTTCTATTATTATTGGCAAAACACGAGCTGCATAGTATAATCTCTCAAGATAAAGACATTCTTTTGCAATTAGGCTTAAAACCAAATCCTAATTATAAAGGATTTGTAGTATTAATTTGCCATAAAGTGGTAAATACAGCAGGAAGAATTTACCCTGTGAAGAGAAATACTCAATGAAGTCCAAGGCATTTTACACAGAAGTTTATGGACTAAAAAAAAGGTAGAACTTGCAAATGCAAAAGATGCACTTGTCCAGCGATGGGTGATTCTTACTGAATCTTTAAATTACAGGACAGGAGGTTTGGGTCTTAAATCTCCCTTGCATGAGCTACTCTTCTCAGGTTTAAAAAGTACAAGATATGGAAAGGATAGGAGAGGGGCGCTGACTGCATCTGAGGAGAATGATGTGCAATACAAGAACTTCCAGGGACGATGCATGCATTTCTGGGAAATATTTCCTTATAATAGCAAGGATCAGGTTTGACTTCAGTGTAAGCTACAGGCTGTCAGCCATGAGTCAGCCAAAGTTCCCTATTTATTGTGTCACTTCAGGCACTTGAATTAGCCAGTTTGGGGCCAGCCCTACAAACTGTATTCATTTTGTGCTTATCTTTGTTAAAGTTATTAAAAATTAAATGCATCTAGTTACCCAGCTGTCAAAAGGGGATTTGCATGAATAAAACATAAGTTATGTTTATCCTGCTATTTGGCTTCTCCTCTGAAATTGAGAATTAGTATAATGAAGGATAAAGGCTGTTCTTTATCAGAGCCAAACCAAATCAGGACAGAGGTATATGGAGTTGTGATTACACATTTCAGTAGTTGCCTTCAAATTTCAGGTGATGATTGAGAAGCAGTCAACTAATGAAGGACAAGGTCCTTACTGGGTGATGTTCCTGGCATGTTTAAGAGATTGCCCATATAGAGAGGGTCTGTATTTGAAATGTTTTGCTTCTGCTCTGGAAGGAGAGTGGTGTTTAAGCAAAGGCTACCCTCCTTCAGCTAATAGCTAGAGAGGAATGATTGTAGCAGCTGGAAAAAAACAACCTTGTGACTTTTTGGATAGTCCCATCTTCCCTGATTATAGGGTTTCTTGAAGTCAGTTTGAATTCTGCAGGTTGGAACAGTATTCCAGGCATGTGCTATTACATCTAACTATTTTAATAATTCTTTCTATTACTAGGTATTTTAGGGCAGTAGCAAACTATATACTGTGAGGAACTGTGACCACAGTCTCTTCAATAAAGTTTCATAGGAAGAATTTCCTTTGTGCACAGCTTGGTTGGAGCAAAGCAGAATCTATAAAATGTTTTTGATGTTGACTCTGTAAGATTACATGTAATGGAGTTACCTTCTCTATAATAAAATACCTGATTGCTCATATACCGCTGTGTGAATGCCAAAAGCAGTTTCCCATTGTATCGAATACAGAACATGCAGAGTTCTGCTTAAATCAGGTAAAGTTTTATTTCCTTTAAATGCCGATGTATTATTTAAGCCTCATTGTTTTGCACTTTTTAAAATAACTGGTTTCCTCTTCTCTTTTTTCTTTTTATATATTTCTTTCTTTTTTTTTTTTAGGAGGAAACACCCTAAAAGAAAGATCAAATAAAGTGGAAATTATGATAAAATGAGCATAACCTTTCAAATATTTAAGCCAGTAAAATTTACGCTCACATCAAAGAGCTGAAAATAACATACAAATTAAGTTTCTTGGTTCACATACAATGAATCACTTGGCTTACTTACGTTAAAGGAGATAAATAACCTTGCTATGTGACGTTTTCCTGATCAGGAGCAATGCACATTTCCCTGTATCTATCTAAATCACATGTGCACACAGCGTGTATTGTGTGTATACAATGCATATGCACTACGTTGTGCATATACATATATACACAAATATGATACGCTAATTTCAACAAGCAGAAGGTGCACCATCCATAGGTGGCAAAGGGGCAAGCTAGATGGCAAAGCAGAAAGCTAGGGTCAAGATGGTTATGGCATGTATATTTTATTCTAGGCAAGGCCTCAAACTCATGTAGTATATTATTTCTATAAAAAGGCATGTATTTGCTGTATTTTGGGGGGAGGATGTGTTTCCAACACATGCAGAAAGAAGTGAAGAAGAAACACATGGAGAAACAGTGAAGACACAAACATTTGGACAGAGCTTTGAAGTGGCTTTCAGACCTGACTGCGGATCAGTTAACTGCACACTGTAAAATGACAGTCTTGTGAAAAGCATGGGTGTTGAAATAGACATTTCTGAGGCATTTATGATGAAAAACATGCTGTGAGGCGTGCTATAGGATTGCACTGGCTAGTCAATGAGATTGGTGTAGAAATGCCACGAGTCAGCCAGTTAGCTGCTGTGACAGTGGCTGCATGAGCCAGCCAAATGGCGTCTGGTCCTCATTTTCCATTGCTTTCCATGGGTGGGTGAAGAATCTTACTAATTCCCTAATGCATTTCTCCAGTCATAGTTGCTGCAGTTGTTTTCCTTTCAAAGCGGCCCATACTTATCAAAACTTGACACAACCAATGAAGATGAAACTTCCTACCTCCCTGTTAACATTACAAAGTCATGCAGTATTATCCTTTTTATTTCAGGGGAATAATTAATAAACTTTGGGCTTTTGCTTCAGATTTCGATGGCACTAATGCTGACCAAACACAGTTAGAACCTGGAGACAGAAAATTTCTCTCATGCAAAATGCTGAGATTAAAAAATGTTCATATCAGACAGGAAACAACTCCAGTGGCAATGCAGACAGACTATGTGAAATACACATTCAAGTCTCTGTCTGTCTTCTATACATCAGCCCCTATGGCCATTCTGTTTTAAATGACAAACTGCCACCTTCAGCTGCCCGCCCCATGCTGCTACCAGAGCTGTGTGGCAGAGGCAGCAGGATGGGTGTTGCCTCACTCCGTGGCTTGGTGTTAACTCCCAAGGTGGCTTATGGAAGTGGAAACTGGTGGATGTATGTTTGTGGCTGCAGATGAGGGTGGCTGACTGGCCGGCACGTATTGCACTCACTGCTCCCGTGAGAAGGACAGAAACCTGGCATGGCCAGCAGTGAGGTGGGCAGCAGGAATTGTCCCTTCCACACTCGTCAGTTGAATCCAACAGAAACTGCAAGTCAGGGTCATCAGTCTTATGACTGATGGGTAAGGAGCTCTCGCCACACTTAATTATATAAACAAAGTGCTTTTGTTTATTATACAAACAGAAATCCTTACAATTACCAGGTAACTGTAAGAAAATCCTTCTCCAGGGTAAGCAGTACTTTTTAGGCTCTAGGAGGTTTAAATTCAAGTTCCTTGCTTCACTCAGGTATGTTCCCATGAAATGCTTTTTTTCTAACAAAATTAATTGTTCCACTGAGACATTTCTGACTAACTCCAGTCATAATCCATTCAATACAACTAAACTCATGTATAAAGAGGAATAATTTTGCAGATTGTGTTCTGGAATCTGTAATGCTTCCAAGGAGCTAGATTTATACAATCTTTCTTTAATTTCTAGAAAAAAACATGCAGTAATATTGGATTATGATATATATCCAGCATTTTGATATTGCAAAACTGTGGCGAACATTTTGTATCACACTTAGCTTGAGCTATTGAGTCCTACAGAGTCTTCACAATTTTTTTCCTTTTTTCCCCTTCTTTACCCCCCAAAGCAGAAAAGTTCTGCACCAGGAAGGACTCTGAAGTTGTCTGAGCCAAGAAAATTTCACATACATGAAGTGAGTGGTGCAGACGCTTGTGTAAAGCTTTGAAGTGATGACTTTCAGAGGTCCTGATGGAGGCTACTCAGCCGCTGGTTTAACTGGTGGGTTAACGGTGCAGTGTGAAAAGCCTGCTGTTCATTTACTGAATCGGTTGTGCTGCACAGATACACATCCTGCCTCTATTTCTCTTGCTGTCTTGCAGCCTATGGGGAGAGGTGTGAACAATTAGCTAATGAAGAGCACACTATGTCTAGACAGAGCTAACTGTTAGCAGATGATTACTGCTTATATTTGTCAGTGAGCTGAGTGACACGAGCAAGATAGATGTGCATCAGGAATAGATATCACTGGACTCCAAATTACTGTCCTTCTTGTGGTGGTTTTTCTTCCTTCATTGTCAGAAGTACAGATCATGCTGAGTCCCAGCCTCATCATTTCTTCGGTGATGGAGAGCATGATGATAAGACCTTTGAAATATTTACCTTCTGCACAGCGTTTCCTCTTCTGGTCTTGCATTTTAAAAATAGAAATAATGGTATGTATTGCTTTTCACCCACTAGGGTTTAAAGGATCAAGGCTTAAGTATTGTACTGGCAGTACTGTAGGGAACCAGAGCTAGACTTGAGGATAGGTGCTAGCTTGGGACTCAGGAATGAACAGATCAATTCCTGGCTTTGTCACGCATCTCCTGGTTCACCTTGGGCGGATCACTTGGCTTCACTTTGCCATGCCTTACTTTCTCATAGAATCATAGAATCTTAAGGTTGGAAAAGACCTCTAAGATCATCAAGTCCAACCGTGGACCCAACACCACCATGTCTACTAAACCATGTCCCGAAGTGCCATGTCTACAAAGTGTGAATAAAGGTACACTGTAGAAGGAGAACTATGTGAAAGGTCTTGCGTTGCTGCAATCAGGGGAAGAACTTGTAGATATTGCTGTCAATGAACTTGCACATGGATTTTTCTAGTACATTTTCATTTATGTAATGATTTTGTGGAAGGTAGACACAAGCAGAAGGGAAAGCATGGGAGTAACTGTCACTTCATCTGTCTTGCTGCAGGCGAGGCTTGAGAGCTAGATTACTTTGTGGTCGTATAAGTATAAAGCAATATTTTAGTAAACGTTCAAGAAATCATATAACTGTAATGCTTAAGTTGTACCAACTAATGGAAGCCATTAGGTCAACTATTGTCTAGAAATAGAGTTTTAGGTATAAAGAAGAAATTTATGGTTCTGTCTGGTTTAAAATAAAATGGGAGTATTTTTAAAGGGGTTGCTATTAGGAAACATTTTGGCTTTTCTTTCTAGCTATAAACAGATGCTTGTTCATATTATGCCAGATTTACTAGCTAAGGCTGTTCTTCATCATCAATGCATAAATCCCTCTTGACTGATTGGCAAAGCACAACAAATAAGCTGGCATAAAATGGGGGAGCTTGCTTACTGTCTTTGCAGTGATTTTATAGTCCTATTCCTGCAATATTCCTACTGACTTTGGTGGTCCAAACTAACATTTTTAAGATCTGTTCACATGAAGAAATTCTGAGGGATCATACTTTGTCTGTGCTGAGAGTTGGATGCAGACTACGTCATATACAATATAAAGCAAAACTCTCAAAGCCAAGAAGAGACTGAGCACACCCTGTCTGTTTTGTGGTCAACAATTCCTTGAATAAATTACATGGAAGATACAAAAGAAGAAGGAAATGTTATGAGTTTGTTAATGTGACCCTGCATTGTCTGTGTCGGTTTTTGAGTAGCTGTCTATCCAGCCCTCCTGGCTGTATCCTTGCCTGGGAGTGATTTGAAAAATGATGCAACAAAACAGTGCATCATAAATCCCTAACAGATTGTGAACAACTGAAAATGATCACTCTAGAGATGATGATGTTTATTATACCGTCAGTTGTCTATACGAAATGGTGGCATTGGTAGGTGTGGTAATGTAAACTGAACACCACGGAGCTCTCGTGGAAAATGGAATTGCAAAATCCCCTTACCCTTGGGGTGATCTTTTCAACTAAGAGCTGGCGTGCCTCCATTCATTACTGGCACTGGTACTTTGGTGATAAAGAGCATAGATGTGAAGTCTACCACTTAAAAAGAATGAAATCCAGTCACAGTTTTGGGCTGAAAAAATTAAATTTGGACATTTACGGGTAGATGTCTACATCCTAAGTCACCACCCTTTGTTACTTTTATAGCTGTGTGAAGAAGGAAAGTCACATTTAGGCCATGATCCACGTGATTTAATTCGCACCTCTGTGTTATCATGAGACAAATAGGAAACTAGAAATACTATGTCCTCTTCATTAACTGCAAAGGGACCCAAAGGTGACTCGCCTAGGTGCAGATGGAAACACTGAAAACCTTCTCTAGATTGCATTAATGTGACTCAAAATGTTTAAGTTATTCTGCAAAGTTTGGGAATCATAAGGGCTATGTTCCCTTTTAAGATCAATGCAGATTTCAGATTCTTCTCCAAAGGTCACAGTGACAACTGAATTAAAAGACTGGTGTTTGAATGGGAGGACCACTCTCCTCCTTGCTGTGCAAGGTGAGGAATTCCACTCCACATGCTCATTGTCCCCATGAGAGCATTAGAGGACCTGACACTAAAATCCCTTCTGTAGATCTGACAAATCTCTGCTTTGACTTAGGGGAACTGGGTATTTTTTTTTTTTTTTTGAAGGTTGCCAATTTTCCAGATTGCAAAGGGGTAGAAAGAGGTCAGCTACAGTTCAGTAGGAAATGAGTGGAACGCCACTGGATTCACTTTACCAAGGAACCCTGACAGACATTTAATCAGAATGAATTTCTCTTCAGTTTCATCAAGGCTGATAAACTTCATGAGAAGTCCAAGCCATTTATCTCTGCTATTAAAAGCTTGAGATTTGGAGAGGACTAAATGAAGGGAGTCCTCATTAGTTGTGTTTATACAGCATACACACTGAACTATTTTTAGCTTTCATGCTGTATTCTTAACACATTTGAAGTATAGAAGTGGAAACTGGGAATAATTTGTCTGTGAAGTACATGCCTGTGGGGTGTAAGCTAAAATGCCTTCTTTGATCTAACAATGAAGTGAATTTGTGTCATGGACCACACACTTGAAAAAAGGCAAGCAGAGGAAAGATAGAGGGAAGGGTTCAAGCATTAATGCTAAGGTCTGTGTATTGGGTGTCTTTTCCTTGCCCTAGGATTAAAAGGCAGTTACTGGGGTATTTAGAAGAGTTCTGCATTGCTGTGGAGCACAGCAAGACTTTGAGCATAGAACTAATGCACATTAGTGGAAAATAAAGTTATTCCTTATTGCTTTGCTGGTGTCTGTGTTTTGACAATTTTGTTGGCTTTCTCTAAGTGCTCTCTGTTCAGAGGTGGGAGAAATCTGTTCATTAGGTGACATCTTTAAGTGGGTTGCTTTCCATTTTTCCTAGCTGACAGTGTAATGAATTTCAGGACTTTCAGTCAATACAGGATGTGTTTTTATGGAGCTTCTTTGTTGTCTTTTTTTTGTTGTTGTTGTTGTTTTGTTTAATATGTTAACCTTATTTGTCACAGAAGAAAAGTGTAGGTGTGTGGTTGTACAATGTGCACATATTCTGTAAATATGTTTGCATTGAGATCTATAGAATCAAATTCAACCCTGATAATACTACCACTGATTTTGCTGATGTTATATGAGGGCTGGGTTTGCCTCTGTGTGAAAGTCAGCTGATGGTTTTCGTCATGAAAAGAGTCTGAATAAATGTGTGTTGCTTATTTGGGATATCCTGCCTTTCCCCTCTAGGAGAGATGAAAGTCTTGTCCTAATAGTGATTTCATTATGCTGCTTCCCACCAGATACAGGCACTATCTTGCCAACATGAAATATTGGGTGTTTTTTCATAATAAATGAAGCATAAATAAAACAGACAGTCCTTATGCTAGAAGGCAAACGGACGAGGATATAAAAAGTGCTCTAACTGTGATCAGTGAAATTCTTAGCTGTCCCAAAGTGACTTAGGCTCGCTAGTCTGATTAATTTTTTACAGTTGTTATGCTCCTGAACCACTTAGTGCTTTTGGAAATCCAACCTACTCCCAAATGCAAGTACATGGAAATAAGAACTCTGCCCGACTTACTGCAGTAAATTAAAATCAGACGTCTGAAGACAGCCTCTAGCTGTCTCCCCTGCCTGTCTTCTGCATGATGTTGCCCACAAGTTAGGGATTTCCCATAAAGTCTTGGAAACTCGTGCTTATACTTTGCACAAAGCTCTTCACCTAAACAGTGCTGAAGCTGTAGACATGGGAAAGTCCCAAAGATGGGAAGGCACCTTTGAATTGCCACAGTGATTTGTGCAACACACTAAAATAAACTGAAATCAGAGCTGGTTTACCTTACACGACCAGCTGAAAACAGGAGCTGAGTTGTGCGCAGCTTAGATGATGCTGTCCTGAGGTAGCAATGTCCCCCACAGAGGTCGGGTGGGCAGCTCAGGGAGTGAACAGCTCAGCCATCCAACTGTAAAATGCCACCACAAGTCTTTCATAAGATCTAACTGAAAAAGAATAGCCTCAGACATGCAATAGTTACCATTCATAGGGGTAGCCACCATCTTAGTAGAAGGCTTGGTCCTGATCTCTTGCTCTCTAGCTGACAACAATAGAAGGAATTTTTCCCAAATAGGGATGCCATGGCTTTGTCTGAGGAATAGGACATCATAGAAAAATGTGTCAGATAATTTTAGAAGGGCAGAAGACTTTCTTTATTGACAGCTTTTGAACCTGAGTCTCACGTAAAGCAAAAGTCTCACATAAACTATAAGAATGAGCACAGACAATACCAAGTACTGACTTTCCCACCTTGATAAAGTGATTGGTATCAGGAGGACATTAAAATTACCTCCAGCTCCCCAAACTCTCATTCTAGTCCCTTCCCAATACAAGTGATGCTGAAAACATCTGTGGCCAGTTAGTAAGTCTGTCCAGGAGGATGAGCCATAGGAAAGGCAAGACCAGCAGCCTGTCCATTTCGAGAGCTGCCTACATCAGAGGCACAAACTGGTACCAAGTGCCGCAGCTCTGGGGGCACCAACTTGTGCCTATGTGAACTGATGCAAAATTTAGGGCTGACCCTGAGGGCGTGTGCGTAGGCAGAAGTGTGTAGGTAAGGTAATAGCCCGCTCTTCCCACTCTGATATCAACCCGTGTCCTCTGCCAAACACAGGGAGTGGGCGCACTGACTCCAGAGAAGTGTTTTCACAAAGGTAAAGAAGAGCAAGAAAGGAAATCACCAAAATTAATCTATTGTGCTGGTTCCTTTGGGGTGTTGGAAGGAGCAATGGAGAGAAGGAGAGAAGAAGGAAGGAAGGAAGGAAGGAAGGAAGGAAGGAAGGAAGGAAGGAAGGGAGGGAAAGAGTGAAAGAGACAGAAAAATTCTCTAACCCTCCAAAGCTTTTCATTAACATAAGTAATGAGGAAAGATTTATCAAACAGTGATATGCTTTGGTTCTGGCAGACATATGCCTTCAACCATTAATTCTTTAGCTTTCAAGTACCATTGTTTCAGAGAAAAAAGTGGAGGAGAGGACTTTACAATGAGAGTCTCATAGCCTGAAAACTTCAGCATTTATAGGAGTCTGGGAGTCTTGCAAAAATATTTTCATTTGTATTTCAGAAGATTTCAAAATCATCCTTAGTATAAGTTTTTAAACTGTCAGTGGTCCCTTCAAATAATTTTCATACTATATTTTGCAAAACTGACTACTGGTAGGGAAAACTGAAACATTACAAGATTGAGTAAGCGCAGCTAATGTCCAAATTATAAGCAAGGAAAATGTGGATTTAACAGGGAACTAAAACGACTGGGGTGTCCCTTTCTTTCTCTCAGTAGCACAGCTCAGTGTCTAGGTGTGTTCCCATACAGTGGGTCAGTGTGTGACTCTCCAGCCTCGTCGTGCTCTCCATCCACACAGTCTCTGCGGCTCCGTACCCCTGTCAGCTCTTCACAGCCAGTGAGGACACCGTGAAAAGGGATTTGAGTGCTGGTTCTGGACTGCATTCACTCAGGCTCTGGGCTGTTGATGGTTTGAAGGCCACTAAAGGCAAGCACAAATGAGATGGTTTGTCCCTTCAGTTCCTTCCAAGCTGAGACACACTGACATATTTTCCTAGATATCTATTAGATTCTTTTCTCAAACTATTTTTCTCCCTGCAAAGGTATGAAACTGCCAAAAAGTTGGCATTAGCAAAAGCTATGGTTTTAATTTTCTCAGTTCCTTAGGACTTTTCATTAGAACTCAATTAAAGGTAACAAGTTAGTTTTTAACAAGTGTTTGTTTTGATATTTTTAGAAAATACCAAGTTTGGAAGTTTGCCTTTACTTTTTTGCTCTAATTTAGAATTTATTTTTGGAAATTTTACAGACTTCAGCAGGAAAAAAATGTTTCTTCAGCAAACCTACCTCAGAATGTTAGCTGCATAAGAAGATGACGCAAAAAGAGATGGAAAATTCTTTACCTTTTATGACTAGTAACACAGATGTGCTACATAAATAAATGCAATACCTGTACTATACCTCCGAGTCCTGAAGTTGCTAATTTGTCTGTATCTGTAACATGTTATTAGAACTTAATTACTACTGAAGATTTATTTTTAGGGAAGCAGTTGTGTAAACTCCTATAAGCTATATATAAACGCCAAAAAGGCACAAAGACTGGATTAGGGCTATGGAAACTGGAAGCTAAAAACAATGAGAAAATACAAGTTTAATCACAAAACTGCTTTCAGTTTTAATGAAGTTCTATATTGGTACTGAGAGAAAGTCATTCTGTCCCTGTGCTTTGTTGTACAGCAAGGTGAATTTTGAAACATCTTTAGCCTTTGAAGCAACAGCAGATGTCACTTTTGACACAATACAATATTAGGGCTAAACACTTAAAAAAAGGTTCAGCCAAAAATCACAGAGAAGTCAAAAGTCAGGAACACTTGTAGACATTTGTTTTCTAGTATGAGAGGCCATTACCTGGGAAAATATATTAATTTTTGGCTTCCTCAGTCAGCCTAGAGCTTAGAATCATTCCAGGCTCTAGAGCCAAACTTAGAATTAACTTCTGATCTGAAAGCCTCTGTAAGACTGAAATGAAACATGCGGATTAAAATAAAAAGGTGGAAACATGGTGCTTTTATTGCTTTTTGTTGACATGATTTTCATATAATTAAAGCTGCAGGTGTGCTTTTGATTATGTAGGTATTCTGGTGTATGGTTCTGTGTAAATAATATGTTTGCAGTGCTTACTGGCAGATTGTTCATTACAAGCACATTTATTTGAGTTCTCCTGTGCAAACAGGAAAACACAAGGCAAATTCTTGGGCTAGTTTTCCTTGTCTTGTGGGAAAATCTGCACACAGGGACAGAGGAGGTATTTTGCTGGGGAGGGCACAATTCCCCTGCTTTCCTTTCAATATGTCAGAGAATTCAATATCTCTAGCTAAGCAATACATGAGAACTATTAAAGGAGCCATGGAGATGCCCCTCTTAACTTCTCTATTTCCTGAAACCCAAGAAAGTGACTCCATTAGAGCTACATAGCTAGCTTTCCCCTGTACGAGTCTGGTCATTTATGTTATGTAAACGCTGAATAATGGTAAAATCTGTGGGTTTGATCTGAGGTGGAAGATGATCAGTGTTCTTCCACTTGATCAAAGATACTTCAATACTTCAGATGGAGGAGGGAAAAAAAAAGGAGAAAGTTTTACAAGTATGGTGTCTGGTTAATCAGACTTATTTGCATGTTCCTGCAAATCTTGTACCTTGTGCTGTAGCAGTGACTTAATTTCAGCCTCTAGCTTCTGTACATGTGTTTGAAGGCTTCAACATGTGTCGTGCACCACAGCATGCTCTTTTGCGTAATACCCAACACATGTCAGTCAGTCCTTTGGATCCTCTGGCCTTTAATAAGCTAAACTCTAGCAGCTCATAATTTCAGTGGTCTGGATTCAAGCATTGAAGCCATGGCCTAAAATCTGAGGGCTCCATACATCTATATTTAATTTCAGCAGAAGTACATTTTTGCCCTCTACATCCTTCCCTTCTCTCCCCCGTCCCAAAAAGGCATATGTAAATTGATGTGAGAAACAATAGCACCTCTGTTATCTAGATTCAGATATTTTGACTGCTGATTCTGTTAGCCTACCTGAGAAGAGACCCCTTTCATTGTCCTTTTTAAAATCCAATTTTAAAGTAACCCACAATTCTGCTTCTGAGACAACACTAAGAGATGACCCAATTAAAGAGCTGCATATCAAGACCATGAGTGCAAATCATCTTTTTGAAGGCACTGATGAAATTCCTTTTCCATTGTCATTAGATACTTGCTTTCTGACAACCAGTTAATCACGGAAATAATCTTTTAAATATGCGTTAAACCATAGCTATGCCTAATCATACCATTAAACGTCATCAGGTCATTCTTTGAGAAGATAAAAGGCTTAAGGAGCATTCTTCTTTGAAGAATGTTATCCCCCGATGCTTTTGAAAGGAGGGCGAATGCTTCCTCCAGATATCATCAGTCCACATCTTCAGTGAGCTTCTGCCTTGTGCTTGCAGTTTCCTCAGGTGACCGGCGTGTGCAGCTCTTCACCATCGCAGACTGAAACGTGGGTATGAACTTTAATGTCCAACAGCCTGTACTATAATGAGTCTAAATGTTAATTGTTCATCTCCTTTGTGGAGGGGATACTGGGGTACATGAGTGAGGAAGGGGGTCCCATTATGGCAATAGGCATATGGCTAAGTTTTTAGGAATTACTTCAGACACTGTTTACAGCATAAATAACACTGGCATTTTCCTCAGGAGTGTGTTTAGACTGAAGCGAGTTAGACCTCCACCGCCTGAGGACCTAGCCTGCCCTCTAGCTCAGTGGGGTGATCTGCAGTGGCCATGGGCAGACTTACTCCCTTCAAAGCAAGAGGTTTTAGTCCTCCTCAGTTGGTGCCTGGGGCACCTGCTTCTCTGACTATAAGGGGCCAACGTACCAAGAATGAGGCAACACTCAAACCCCTTGCTGGGCCAGGTGCCTACTGCTTAGGTATTATGGTGTATAAGTTGGGCTGGGGAAAAGAGTGACTCACCTTCTTTTCCATTATTCTCGGCTCCTCATCTCCTTGGGTAGTGAGGGTTCAGGGAACGCCGTGTCTTGTAAATTGAAGGGTTCGTCTTAAAGCTTGTTCTCTAAGACACATCCTGTCTCAGGGTCTGAATTCAGAGAAAGACTCAATGAGTGCCACTTTCTGCAAGATTAATATGCAAAGCTGGGAGGCTGTTTGCCAACCACTTTTGCATCAAGAGACACACCCCTGCTCTGTGCTGTGAAGAAAAATGGGGACAATTAGGTCTTTGACTGGTGTAGAAACAGATGTCAAAGCTGTCCCCACTAGCTACCTCAGTGTGAGGAATGCAAGCATGCATTCTTTATTGATAAGGTACAGAATAGCATGTGGACCTGCTTTAAGGCTGTGAGGAAGAACACAAAACAGAACCAAGATGATGACAGAAGTTGTTGCAGCTTTGATAGCCCCACTCAGAGGGTGCAGTGTAAATGCAGGCACTTTCTTACACTGATGTTGAAAGGATATTACTGCTGGCCACGGCAGAAAGCCTGCCTGCGCTCCTGACACACATTTCTAGAGGAATAGTCCTTGCAGGGCACTGTGATACAGACTGAGCGTGCCATCAGAGGCAAAGCTCCAACTGACAGGCAAAGTCCTATCTGTCACATGGGCACCGGTTGCATATTGTTCAGTGATGGATGTCTAGCAGCTCGGTGGATAGGTACGTCAGTGTGTCAAGGGGAGGTAATTACTGTATTTTAGAGGTTTCAGAACTGGGAGTACAGCTGCCCACCTCTTTGCTTTGCAGTTATTTTATTGATGTGTATACATGAGATCAAAGGTCTAATGCTTGCATCTGTTTACATTATATTTATTATTTTATAGCTCTACTTGGCAGATTGTAAGAGAGGATGGCAGTAAGGTAATTTCCCTCCCTGCTTCAGCAGGGGTTTTGAAATAAGAGAATTTTCCTCAGCACACCCCAAAGCATTAAATGTCAGTGTGATATAATGAAAGCTGAAACTGGATCTTTAGGAATGCTTAATTAACACTATGTGGGACAAACTACTCTTTTTTCATTAGCTAACAGTTTTTCATTGTTGTCCATTCAAACTTTTTAAGCACTAGATTAAAAGATCCTTGTTTGAATAATTTGAGTGGCAAAGTATCAAGTGCGGTGTCAACTAAGGTGCATTAGGAGAAGCACGGGTTATGGCTAGCTGGGGCAGTAAAGTCTAGCCATGCGAGCCAGTACTTGTCTGAGTTTATCTGGCAATGCTCTTCAGATAACGCGTGTGATGCTGTGTGTTATCTCGTAGCACTGTATATTGCAGGAAGATGACACTCTGTCTTCCAAAAAGCAGCTCTTTCCCTCTTCATTCCTGCAGGAGGAAGCCTGGCCTTTTATGTCTGCCTATTTAATACCTTTGTATGATGACATGATTAGAAAAGTGCAGATTCCCTGCTGCTCGGTGTCGGGGGAAAAAAAAAAATCACTCTGCTTATATTTTCCTGTTTTCCGCTCAAAGATTTTTCAATCAATATAAGTGGAGATTGCTGCTGAAATGATGGCCTGCCTTCCCCTTCTAGACCCGGCCACGCGTTTCTGCAAACACAGTTACAGCAATGCTAATGACCGTGTGGCTGGGCCTTGAACTGGGTCAAGGAATTGACCCCAGCAAGAATTAATCTGTTTTAAAAAAAAGGAAATGTTTTTGAAGCTGCAGCCTCAGGAGCTATGAATTGACACGTCTCACCTTATTGGATTCAGGAATGTGCAATTTCACAGTAAGGATGATTGCTTTCTCCCTTTCACTGCTAGGCATTCATTAAATTCCAAGTATGCAACGTGATACCAGCAATATAACTAAAAAATGTGTTGGGACTGTCGTCAGCATAGGGATGGAACTTTTTTATGTGAGATGAAATATGTTAGGGTCTGAGGAAGGAAGAAACTCATTTCAGCAGTAAAAAATGGGAAAATGCAATAGGAAGAATCACTGTCTATGGCACTGTATCAACTTAGGAAAAATAATATTAACATTATTGCAGATCATGCTAAAGATCTGTCTGGTCCCATACCTTCACAGGTACCTTAAATGCAATCTCAGACAAATAGGCTAGCAGTATACAATGTTTATATATATATATATATATAAAATTTGTTGCACACCATACCTCATTACTTTCTCCTATCTTTCTCCAATCCTGAGATTGGGGTCCCTGAGCAGTAAATGGTGTTGTATCTTCAAGTTTAATAAACCACTTTTCCATGAATTTGTTTAATAGCATCTAATGTTTGTCTTAGACTATTGGCATCTAAATACCCTGTGGCAACTGGCGCTATAGTGTAATCTTCTAATGCATAAAAATAAAGGGGGTTTGCTTGTTTAAACCTGCTACCCAATTCCACTGGGTTTCTCCTAGTTCTTCTTTTATGAAAAATTGTGAGTAATCATTCTGAATTCATTTTATCTAGACTATTCATATTTTTATGAAGCTCTGACAGTTCTCCCCTCAATCATTTCTTTGCAAAGTTGAAGACCTGTGTAACTTTTCCTCACAAAGAAGCCAGATGACACTTCTGTATCTTGTTTTTATACTGACATTTTTTGTACTTACCCCAGGTTTAACGGAGTCTGGTTGCTGCTCTGACTCCTGCTCAGCATCTAACCGATGTTGTGAAGAGCTTTCAACGGGGCTTTTCAGATTTCATCGTCAAGCAGCGACAGCGAGCGTGGACCTGGGCGCCGTGTCCAGGCAGTGTGCTTTTGTCCCCTGACGCTCACGGCACGTTTACCAACACTGAATGTTGTTCGCCATTTTGTTGCCCCGTCACACAGTACAGTTTTCTGTCACAGCTGTGCAGTGGTGAGGTACAGTTACAAATACGCATGGATTTATTTTGGAATACCATGGATAACATTATCATTAATGAGCTTTTCCACATCTCCTGCCACCATTTCCATGCACTTTATAAACAACATGAACATACATGAACAGAGTTTCCAACGCAGTCCCTGGGCACTATCCACGTCCCTGGCAGAACCCATCTGCTATGAAAACCCTCACCATTTATGATCCCTGCTTTCCTTTCTTAGTAAGTTATTCTCTTTATCTTATGAATTTTTTTTTTCTTTTATAAACCTGTGGTGAAGAAATCTGTCAAACAGGAACATTTAGGGAACCTTTAGCAAAGTTGCCCGGGCCCTTAGGGTACCCACAGCGTAATTTCCTCTTACAAGGACTGCATTGACTGTATTATTTAATTATCTACAAATGTTATTCTTACTGTAATTGAACAACTTACCTGGTATGGAAATCAGTCTCATTTGTCAGGTTTTTTTCCCTAGAGTCTCCCGCAAAGTCTTGAAACAAAACTCCTACAACTCTTAAAACAAAACCTCTCGAGCTTGAGGACCAGGTTGAGTGACAAAGCTATGCACCACCAGGGCGCCAGGGTATTCATAGCTGAGATATTGTTTTAGGACAGCTGGGACAATGTTATCTGTGATTTTTTTTTTTTCCCTAAAGCTGTTGATATTTTAATTTTAAACACTTTCTCAAACTTCCCTCTAGCAGAAACCTTGCAAACATCTCTGTAACAAATATTGATGCAAATCATTTATCTTTTATTATACAGCTTCTTAGAGTGCCCTTGTACTTCAGTGTCCTCTGAGCTCCGAAGATTCATTTGCTACCTGGTTTGTGCTTCTGGAAAAAATACAGCTTCCATGTGATGAGCAAGCTCTTTCTCAGAATCTCTTTTGACACCATATTATACATTTATCAGACTTTTTACTCTTCTCAGTTTTCTGTTTCTTTCACAAACTTCTATTTTTGAAAGATGTCATGAAGCTTTTAATAGATTCTTGTACTGCCCCTTTTAATTATGCTAACTTTTCTTAAGGTTTTTACAGTCTTTTGATTGTAGTATACACTTCCTCTGAACATCTTGTTTTTATTTTATAAACTGTCTCCATGGCAACTGTAAGCATTTTTATCCTTTTAGCTGCTCCTTTTAATTTAACGAGCTTCCTAATTTTTAGTGATTCCCTTTTTTTTTCTGAAATTAGCTACTACAGTTACAGGGTTGGAAGTTGTTTTTTTGGTTTTTGGTTGTTTTTTTCTTCCTAGTAAGAATGCTGAATCTGAGCATACTGAATACAGTCGTGAAGAGCAAAACAGAGCCTGGGCACCATTCACTACTAAAATAAGGGTATTTTCTTCTCTTGTGGCTTCGCCAATTAGTTACTTCAATAAGCAGTTGGTGATAGAGTCTAAAAATTTTATTTCTGCATCACACCCTGTTGTAACATCCGAAGTCTGCCTCTGTTATCTCCCATCCTGCTCAGTCACTGGCACAGCTCTGATGTTTATCTTTCAATGGCAATATAGAATTTTCAATGTATAGGTGTATAGGTATTTCTTATACTTGCCAATAGATTAAATGTATTGACTTTCATCCCTTAGAATATAGCAGTCTGCACAACTGCCCAGTACTTTATCCTTACATTGTGTACAGTGTTGTCCTTATTATCAGTGTCTCACAGGTTGTCTTACTTTCACTAAGTTTCTGAATGCCTATTACATCAAAACATATGTTTGAGTTTACTTAGTTTTGCATTTGTTTAAAACCACTCACCTAACCTTTTTCAGCTGTTGCCAATAATTTAAGTCCTGCAAGGAACATGCTTGTGAATATTGCTGTCTCGTGCACCTATTAGTTTTGCCTTCGTCTGTAGCTTAAAAAACACCTTATAACTTTTCACATTTCTGGGAACTCTTGTTCCAGGTTGTTTTGCAGTCATATTTTATTTGAACACTGGGAATCTGTATTACGGTGCCTTCCCACCTTTGGGACTTCCCCCTTGTCTACAGCTTCAGCACTGTTTAGGTGAAGAGCTTTGTGCATGGTATAAGCACGAGTTTCTAAGACTTTTGGCCATGGACGAATTGTTTGGAGAAGACAGACCGCACTTGATAGCCACCTCAGCTCCTGCAACAGCGCTAAGCCTCTGCCCGTTGATGACAGCTTCAGCCTAATTGCAGGCTGTTTTCTATGCACTGCTATTAAACAGACGCTGGTTTCCAGCGGGACTGCAGTTGCCTGGCATGTCAAATCTTTTCTTTACAACAGAGCTTATCATTGTGTCGCCTATACAGCCCTGCTGATCCTTCCCCAAAGTCCTTTTAGCACATGTGCAGACTTATTTCCATTCCCTGATGTGCTGAGCGCAGTAATTGCTGGAGACTGGGGGTAACTTGCTGTCCCCCCCACTCTGCCTAGCCAGCTCTGATTGATAGGCATATCTGGCAGCTGGGTCATGGTACACGTAGCTGGGGGAGAGCAGTTCCTGGGTGGTTTATTTATTTGATATTTGTGGTGCGACGTTAGAAATGGTTGAAGGAGAAGTGACAAGGTGTCACTGTCTTCACTGCCTCAGCTGCTTCTGGGGGCTTATGCAGCTGCACAGCTGGATGTCCAGAGGATGAAATGGAAGCTGTGCTCTTGGCTCCCTTCCAACTGGCTCCAAATGCACTTGAGAAACTTCCATGTGATAGTTAATGTAGCACCTGCTCAACAAACAAAACCCAAGTTTTCCCTCCTCCATTATACTGTACATCTGTTATTTTGCTGACATGGAAACTAGCGTAACAATTAGATTCATTACTTGCCCTCTAAGTTGATTCCAGCTAAGCTGAAAAGACCTTAGTCTGTTCGCTCCGTGATTGTTTAGGCTGCAGCACAAATCAAGAAATTCTCCCTCCAATGAGATTTGTTCTACACTGTCATCGCACTTGCATGTGTATGTTTATACTCGAGGTGAGACTGAGAGGCAACATTTTCTTCTGGCCAAATAAAGACTCCGGCTCTCAGCAGAGGCATGTTTGCATTTGGAGTTCTGGTTCCAGGTCTAGAGATCAGAGAGAGCAAATATGCAAATGCCCAAAGGAGACAGCCACAGCCGAAATGGCATTGTTACACACATCTAACCACCTCACCTGTCCTCTGCCCTTTAAGCCTTCTCTATTGGGACTTACTGGGACATTCCAAGTATCCCAGCAGTTTCAGACAGCTGCTATTAACAAAATAATCTGCCAGAGAAATGTTTCCTTTTTCTCCACAAACTTGGAATTTCTCCCTTCAGAAGATCACACTAGTTCAAGGTCAGGACAGGGAACAATCATTCCTGAGGAGTGACAAGGTTAAAGTCCAACTCTTCTCCCACTCCTCAGCTCCCCCACAGCTGTTATTTACTACTGCTGTATGACTTTTAATAACCTGCCCTCCAAAGACTTGCATTCTATAGGGTTACTCATGTGCTAAAGACAAGTATATGCCTAAAACTGGAAGCTAAAAGGTTGATTATCAAAACCTATGTCTCTTTCTAACCCCACTTTAAGTCGTTTCATATTTTTCTTGCATGTTTTAGACCTCCTGCTATTCAGACCACTCCTCAGCTTAGGAATTAATGAGGATCAGCGAATACCCTGAAGCAGAGATCTAAAGCATGCTGCATTTTGGGAGATTTTGATTCCCAGTATAAGCATTTTGCTCTGTATGGTCCCCTAGAATGTACATTGCTCTGAAGCTGATATTTTGCAGAAACCAAATACAAGATCTCCCATTCAGCATGTTGAGATAGATGCAGAGTGCAATCGGTTTGTCTTTATTTTCTTCTGTTGCGTTATTTGGTTTAGCTTGGTACAAAATCGCCACTTTATTCTGCGCCCTCATCAGGAAATTATCATAGAAATACTTTCAAAAGAAAAACAAAATGATCACAAGGTCAACTTTTTTTGATATATCAAACGAAAAGAATTCCATGTCTCTGGAAATTAATACAATACCTTAAACTCAGTTACACCAAAATGAGAGCTCTTCACTAAGCGTAAAACTTTTCTCTTTGGAAACTCTGAATAATACAGAAGGGGGCTGAGCGAGAACAGCTCTGTATTTTACACTAAGCTTTCACTCAGATATCAGCATTGTTTTCCTTTCTTGCCTATTTTTGGCTTGACTGCCCTGAGCCAAAAGCTGTGGTGAGACTTTCCATACTGCTCAGAAAAGTGCCTCCATGAAACCACTTACCTAGGATGTAAGAAAGTCTTAATGCAATCCTAACAGCTGGTAAACAAAGAATGTAACTGCTTCCCTGCAAGCCTTCATGTGTCATGAACCAGCTCCAGTTCCTTCAGCATTCACTTTTGTTTGAAATCTTGGGGCCTGGTTATTCACAAAATTTTGGGCACCTTATTTTGATATTTAAAATATTTTGGCTTTTTGGAAGGCAGGAATTCACTTAGAGCAAAGATAAACTGTATTTATTGTGGTTTTGTTGGAGGGGTTATGGCGTGATCACAGTGGCTTCAATGCAGGAAGGTCCCTATGTTGTTCTCTGCCATGCAGGGATCTGCAGCGGGTGAAACTGAGGACATGTTTTGCAGCAAAGAGGAATGGTCCAGGGGACAACAAGCTTGGAAAGGGTTTGTCCAGGCACCTTGTGAGGAGCTGCTGAGGAAAGAATCAGTGCTCACCATCAGCTCAGGCAGGCACTAGGGAATTGTGCAGCCCCATCTAATCGTCAGGGCATCAGTCCAGCCCCAGTGGGACAGTGAAAAATCTCTGCGAGTGTTTTAGTTAGATCGCAGCACAAACCTGCAACTTAGTGACTCTTGCTAATTAGGATTCTATGTGATACAGCTACTATGTGCTTTTATCCCCTCCCTACCAATAACACCAATCTATGCTAAAAGAAAAATTTTTCCATAAAAACTTCCCTTTTGGAAGC
The DNA here is from genome assembly GCF_011004875.1 of Balearica regulorum gibbericeps. Lineage (NCBI taxonomy): Eukaryota > Metazoa > Chordata > Aves > Gruiformes > Gruidae > Balearica > Balearica regulorum. The sequence goes on along the minus strand of NC_046186.1, from coordinate 53,305,154 downwards.
CGGACGGTTGAAGAGGTACCCTTCCCATTTATTCATGCTGCTTATGCAACAATGTCCCACTAAGCTGGAAATATTATTTTTCATTCTTCCCATTGCTATTTTTGCTACCAAGTGTAATAGCAGAGCACGAGCCATCTATCTTACAGCAAACCCTTTTTTTTTTTTATTTGGGATGTGGGGCTTAGATATTCAAAAGAAAGCAAGATACAGCTTTGCATAACTATTGAGGTTCTTTTCAGAGGTTAATTTGTTACGTCACATAGATTATCTGCTCAAATACTGTACATTCCCTTACCCTGAGGCACAGAGGTTCATTAAATGAGCTATGCAGTGAAAAAAACAGCCTTTTTCTAATACAGTTTCTAAGCCTCCTGGCAGTTCTGTGCAAAACATCCTTCCCATGCTCTCAGTTATACACAGTCTTCCAAAGGGGACCCACTGTGCATCTGTCATAAGCTTTTTCCAGTGTCACTAGTAATAAGGATTAACCTCCCTATGCCTAGCTCCTGAGAGTTGGCTTTTTATGGAGACATAAAGAATGTCTAGGGGCAGAAGGCAAAGCTATACTGGTGCAGGATCCTTGGCTTTAGCATCCACATCACCCAGTGGCTTGACAGACCCTGAATTAGTTGACCTTCAAGGTACGATGAAAGGCCAGTCTATTTACTCAGCTTTGTGCCTAAGGGAGGTAATCGCAGGAATTGGAAACATATTAAACAAAACAGTGCTCAAGGATGAGACACTATCTAAGCCGACATTTTGTCAATTAACTATGCAAATTGTCTGAAATTTTTTCATGAGTAGAGGGAGTGTGGGAGGTGGGTAATGCAAGCCCCCAACTAAATAAATAAATAAAGCTGCATGTTCTAATGACAGAGATGAAAGTCGGTGAACTCCTGCTGAACTGTAAGAAAACCACTGGAGCAGTATCCTTTATTAATAGGCAGCACATAAAACTGGACTACTGCAGCTGTATTATCCTAACCTACCATGCTATATTTGTAATGGGCCAAATTCACTCTCTCCTGGCACAGGAAGCTGCACAAAAGGCTGTCAGAGACTGATGTTTCTGATGACTCAGCACCGACCCTCCCAGCCTCAGCTATGCTCCCTCTCAAACCAGCATCTTATTCTTTTTTCCAGCTGTGCCAAAAAAAGTATCCCCTGCAATGGAGAAGGGGCTCAGAAGATGCTGGAGGGTGAAGTCTGCTCACTGGTGGGTTTTACAGAAGCCTCCCTCAGTAGAGATCATAGTCTGAAACCACACTTGCTCGGTTTGTGTGGGTTTTTGTTTCCCCAAGAGCTGGAACTGCCACTCTCCCGAGCTGAAGTTCGGAGTGGGAGCGGGCGAGCAACTTCCCTAAGCCTCCGTAGTCCATCCCAAAGCTGGGCACAGTCGCAAACGTTTTGCTCACAGGCACTCAAGGTTTGCAGTCTCTCTCTCTCCTGTTTCCAGGGTGCTCAGTTCCTCCAGGGTGCCTCCAGGAGAAGTCACCTGCTTGCTGTTCAGCCAGACAGGACAGAGCAAGGTCAATGCTTTATCCCGCAGAGCTGTTACGGGTGAGGGGGCCAGTGAGTAACGCTGCAGGCATCTTGCCTGGACATCTTCACTGGTTTGTAACACAGCCTCTGGGGACAATCCACTTGTTAGAGCTCAACTTTTGGTTTTAAATTTTTTTGTTGAATCTTTTGAAAAAATATTCTTTATGAAATGGACTACTTTGCTTTCTTGAAAATATCAGTTATGCAAGCAGGAGTAACTAGTACCGTTGGCAGCAGAACTGTTTTGCACAAATGTGACCTAAATTTCTCTACCTTGAGGCTTTAGTTGGTTTCAATGCATGAACCTGAAGGCAAAATGAAACTATGATGTTTTTTGTTGTTTTATGGGGTATTTTCACCTCTTTAAAATCCCATCAGAAAACTCAGGCCTACTGTATGAATGTGTAACCATGCAAAGCTAAAGTAACACAGAAGAAAATATATGGCAAATACCCAGTAAACAGTAAATAATTTCCATATAAAACCTCTGATGGTATCCTTATTTCTGAATAAAGGGTGGCTGGGCTAATCACAAATAGGCAGAGATTTGTATTTTGATTCCATTAAGCAGCATGTTATAGATGATAAGTGTTAATATTTTTCTGTCTTTCTGGAGGGCCTATATGAATATAGCAGTGTTACTAGCTGTTGTACTCCTCACTGGCAGCTCATCTCTTACTCAAATGGATGAGTAGCAATGGGCGGAATTCTCAATTCTTTATTCTGTCCTTGTTCACTGATTTATCCCTTATCTCTTCTTATGATTATGATGCTCTTGTTATATATTCAGTGATATGCATTCACAGTAAGAAGTTTATATCCTCTGTGTTTTGATAAAATTACTAAAAGGGAAGCTAATTATTAACCCTATCAAATATCAGCGGTCTGTAGATCATGAATGAGATAGATTGATATATCTCCCTTTTTTTTTTTAAAGAAACATTATATACCTTCCAGATCTGAATCCACTAACTGGGAGTTAATGCATACAGAAGTCTTCAGTTCTTGACACTACTTTGTCTGAGTAAATGCATGTTCAGCCACCACTGTGTTAATGGATTCAAGCACTCCTAATGATTTTGGAATTAGTTTATATACTGGGACGCATGGACTTCTTTATTTACTGGAGTGGCTAGCTAACAGGCTTTGTTAGCCTAAAGGCTGTGGGCTTTTGTGTATGCGTGCACTAGACTTCCACTGCAGATTCTCAAATTGCATCGACTTTCTTGCCAAGATGGCAGGCAGCTGTCAATGTGGACACTAGCAAACACAGATGGAGCAAGTCATTCGGGAAGAGATGCGATATTTGCCAATTCAGACTTCCAAGGGGCTTAGCAGGTCGGCAGCTACCACAGCCCCATGTTGTCTTATTCTCAGATCAGCATAACGAATCATGCCTGGGAGACCAAGTTAATCCCTTTCAGGTTCCCTGGACTGCAGATCTTTCTGAATTTTCCTTTCTTTAGCCCTTTGTTTTCCTCCTGCTTTGTACTGAAAGTTAACTACAACGGGAAGAATGTGTTAGGCTACTTGGAATACTGTCTTCAATTCATCCTGTCCTGCTGGCACACGGCAGAAGCCTCACAATGAAGAAACCCCTGCCTCACTTCTGGAATGAGTCAACAAGGGGGTTTATAAAATGCGACGTCTACGCAGACACACACAAACACGCTCATAACTTGAGATGCTCTTGTCCTGGTTTGAGGGTAAATGCAAATCTACTGTTTGAAGCCACCATTTGCCAAAAGGCTGCGCAATCTGCCCCTGTCAATCCAAGGAGTTATTAACTACTCCCCAAGTACTTCCACATCTCCCAGTGCATGGCATGCAGGTGGCTTCCTCCAGCTGGATAGACGCACCATTCATCACTTCAAAAGCAGTTACAATGCCCTCTTCTGCACTCAGCCAGAAGAAGAATCCCATCCCATCCCGTTCCTGGAAAATTCAGCTTGAGGCACTCTTCTCCTTCTATGAACAACTCCCATTGTGTCTTATAGCAGGGGGTATGGGTCGTTTGAGGATTAATCCTGTCTTCACTAAGGCGCAGCTGTTGTCCATTAGATTAGAGAAAGGAGCCTCAAATACCCTCTGCACCTAGGGCTTTTGTCTGTTGGTGCAACTCTACCCTGCCATGCAGTTGGACCTGTCCTTTTTTGACCTGACTCTTTGCAGTGATTTCTCCCAGCCGTGTGACCATTAGGTGGATGTTGGGTAGCAAAGTACATTGTGTATCCTCTTGTCAGATTAAGCAGCATAGGGTGGCTGGGCAAAATATTGGGTTTATTACACTTTGGCGGTGGTGATATAAGCCATCAACTGGAAAGGGTGTTTCTGTATAATAAATCTCCAGGCTAAGTAGGCTTGAATGTCTCATCTGTAAAATACAGAGATATTGCATTCTTAAATTAAAACTATATTTGGATTATCCCATAAAGATTAAAGGTCATTTCAAGCCCTTTACACTTCCTCAGCATAACTTCATCCATTTACATTAAGGCTAGAATGTTCCAAAACCTCTCTATTTTGTATCAAATGAAACTGTTCTTAGTTACCCCTGTGTTTGAATCAGGCCCAGAATATTCAACAGCCACAACGTGCCTGGTTTTCCTACTAAAATAGTGGGTAGGTATGTCATCTGCTTTCAGAACTGTGTTCAGAAAGAGTGCTATCTACCTTTGAAGTGGTTGTTCCCAAATTGTGCCTTTGTGAGACTGTAGCTGCCTATAAAATCATATTACTTTTACAATATTGACAACTATAAAGTTAAAAGGTGATGATGTCCGACATTTTGATAACAGTGATAGTGGTCCAGTGCTTTGGGAACCCCTTCTTTGATAGAAGGAGACAGCAAAGTCTTTGCAGATGAAACTAGGCCAACATGAGTAATTGATTTTATTGGTTCAGCAGTAGAATTTATAAATAAAAATAAAACTAGTACAGATCAAAGGGAATAAAAAAAATTAATCTTTACTTGACAAAGCAAAACACCCAAAACTGTCACTTTGTGTTGCATGGGATGTTCTATTCCACTTAATATGAAATACTTAATGTTTTTCAGGAATATGGAAAAAGAAAGCAAAGAAGGATCTAATAACGATACAAAATGATCAAAAAGAATTGCCCAGCTTCACTTAGAGGGACAGATATATCACTAGTAAATGTGAAAGGCTGAGAATAGATAGACAAAATCACCTCTGAAAAAGGAGTGGAGAGCAGTCATTTAATGCTCTTACACTTGGGTCCATCATTCTCTAATACATGTCCAAGCATAAGACTGGATCTTAATATTACAGAAAGTGTCTCCCTGATGGTGTAAATCCTAATAAATAAATAATAATTTATAACAGCAAATTTTCCTATGCTGTGTTTGGTAAGATTTTCCTGTCTCTAATAGGTTAGCAGACAAAGCAGACATTTTCACTGTGATTATGCTTGTGCTTCTCAAAGGATTTGCCCATTAAAAATAGAAAGATCCTCATATTTGAATCATCAGAAGAATCAGACTTAGTATCAATCAGAAGCCACATCTACTTCCAGATGGACACTGGCTGGCTGTTGTGAAACTTGTCATGGAAAGTTGAAAAAAGCTTGAGTAAAGGTTTTGTATTTGTTAAAACATGTTGCAGCACTGCAGGTCGAGGAAAGGGGATTGTAAGCCACATCATGATTACATAGGAATGACCATATCCATAAAACTAATCCCCTGCCATTTCTTGCTTAGCATCTTGTGCTAACAGAGGAGGACTTCAGGCCTGTTCAATATTGTCTGTTGCTTAATTTTTATTTAGTTTTAAATTACAGAACCACAGGGCAAGAAGAGACTTCAGGAAATCCCCTAGTCAACTCCACTGTCCCCAAACTGCCCATGTTGCTCCTTGGATTATCAGTCTGTGGTATGGGCAACAACAGAGGCTTTGATACCACGTTTTACAGGGTTACTTGCTATGCTCCTTTAGCGGGTTAACTGGCTCCACCTCTTTTCCGGTTTTGTTATTACCAGCTATGTTAGGGTTTTTTGGTCTTTTTTTTTTTTTTTCTTCTTCTTCTTTGTCAATTCTGTACTGATTTTATCCCCCTTTGCTTTGACTGTGGGAATATTTGCCTCAGACAAATATGAATATTGCCCTATGAGTGTTCTTGCAATTATTAGACTAGATTCATTAGTAGATGTTTTCAGGGAACAGCCAAAAGGTTCCTAAAGGCTAAACTATACATATGTATAATCTATAGACAAAATCCATGGTGACATCACAGATTTTTTTAATTATTCAGTCCACTTACAATAGAATGTATTTTAAAGTTTGAGATGATGTCAAAGTGGACAGGCTGAAGCTCAGTGACTGGACTGACTATAGTGACTAGCAAAGCTATTATACTTGAAATCATTAATTAATACATTCCAATATTCCTTCCATGACTCAAGCCTTTCATTTGGTAGACATAGGTTGGGAAACCTAGTCACAAAAAAACACTGACTAGAGGCAAGTTAAGAATGTTATCAGGCTTCATCCAAGAACTTTTCAGATATGGTGATATAGTGCAAAAAGAGGTTACTTGTGACTCCAATGAATAACTCAAAGTGTCAGCAGAATGAAGGGAAATAATAGCTTTGCATTCATTCTCATCAGGTTTTGTCCTTTCTTAATATTATAAGGATGTCAAAAATGCCAGAAATTGTAATTTTATCAGTTTGTCTCTTACATAATTTATTTCTTCTTTATAAAACGGAAAAGAAAGAAGACTATGTCAAATGGACAGCAGTATCACTGTACTTTACCATTGTGTTAGATTTTGATAGCTTTATTTCAAAATGTGGGAGGAGTTAACTACTGTTTTAGTCTACTTTCAAGCCCACTATACAATAACACTTTCTGAGGATACTGAAAGAGCTTTGTCCTCTTTACATATTGCCTTACGTAGTAATTGTTAGCAATCAAACTACTGTTTAGAGTTGCTGAGAGAGATTTCTTTTGGAGTTTCTCTTTTTTAGAAATACATCTAGCAGAAAACTCATTCTCGCATAGTCTTAATTATGCTATATATCAAGCTTGTAACACAAAATTGATTTCAAAGTGAAATGCAACCACTATTTAATAAAACTTTGCAATGTATCACAGAATCACAGAATTGTCAATGGTGGAAGGGACCTTTCTAGATCACCTAGTCCACCTCCCCTGCTCAAGCAAGGTCAGCTAAAACAGGTTGCCAGGACCGCGTGCAGTCTGGTTTTGTGTATGCCCAAGAGTAGAGATTTCACAATCTCTCTTTGGCTGCCTGTTCCAGTGTTTGACCATCTCACAGCAAAAAAGTGTTTGCTTACATTCAGAAAGAATTTCATGCGTTTCAGTTTGTGCCCATTGCCTCTTATCCTTTCGGTGGGCACCACTGAGAAGGGTCTGTCTCCCTCTTCTTCATATACAGTGTGCTAACTAAAGGTAGGATCCATCTCAGCTAAGTTAAAGGCCTAAAAGATAGGTCTATAAATATTCCTTTCAATGTACCACCTCATCCTAGAATGGGTGTCTCAGCAGCATGATGACAATGGCCATTTGTATATGGATTTTTTTTTTCATTGACTATCAAGGGAACCTATGGAAATGAGAATAGCTAAAAATTATTAATTTCTAAGGAGGTGAAGATAGTAAATTTCACCTGTCTCTTTTTGCTTGCTTTTGTTTGTGTCTTGCATGTTGATGACCTCATATATGCATATAGGGTATATATAGGATATTTATGACTGTTTGGTAACTTCAGTTAACACAGTGGATTGGTTACAAAGAGTTGGTTATTCCTCCTTCAAGCTACAGTGGTTAGCTATGATTCAGCAAATTAAATACATGCACTGTTGCACTTTGGTACTCCCTGAATGTCAGTTAAAGCGATTCCAGAACAAATACTTGCATATTTAAAAGCAAAATGACAAATTTTGTGAGTATTGGAACTGAGCTTCTGGAAACAGAATGAAATTTATCTGAGAGAAACAAAGGATACACAGTGGCCCCTGGAGATAGGCTTTGGGAGTTGGCTTGGAACAAAGTAAGTAAGTTTTGACCAAGCTGCCCTCTTCATTGATGCTGTGTGGATTAAAAGAGAAGCACACCAATGGAAGAAAGAAACACAGTGGCTGTGAGACCCATAAATGCCTTCCTGTCAGATTTGGGTGAGGAACCTTACTTCTTTTCATGCATTTGTGTGTACAGGTACATGCATATTTGTGCAGAAAGGTAAAGAAGAAGGAGGTAGTGGTGCTAAATATGTCATGATGGCAGTGTTCCTTTTGCTCAGATTTAGAACAGACTTCTTGAAATTTCTGTGTGGACTGCCAATGGTAGAGCCTATATCAAAACTTACAGGAGCTGGAATTATATTTTAAAATGTAAAAGCTGTTTTAAAAATGGAAAAGCTTCTAAACAAATGGAAATAGGTTTTGATTTGTATGCTTTTTCCAATACACCTTTCAATTAGTCAGATAATTCACTTATCATTCATAGCTGAAAATATATGGTTTAGATTTGTTTGAATGGGGGCTTCCATCTACGTGTATCTCTAACATAGTATGTAGGTCTTATAATGGAATTGTCTGCTTCTTACAGGACATTTTTCAAGAAAAAAAAAATGCTACTTTGCTGAAATGTAATCAGTTCATGAGAAGGGTTATGAAGATCTGCAGAGCTTAGAAGAAAAGATCAATAATGGCTATCTTTTCAGACGGGCTTGAATGAACAGTTTCAAGGCTTACAGTTAGCAGTGCATTAGTTGTGTAAAGATAAAATGAAGCTATGAGCAGAATGTTATGTGAGCCAAAAATAGGTCACATTTGAATGTTTTCTAAAGACTTTATCAAAGTTACTCATTTCCAAGGATGATGAAAAATTGCATGTGTGCAGCTTGCCATAGTCAAACAATGCTGATTTCTAATGGCATGTAACAGATGACATAATACATTCCTTGAAGAAAGATAGCAGTAGAAAGCTAAAATTATATTAAAAACTCGATTTATATTATATAGTGTTGTACCCTTCAAGACTTTTTGGGAAATGTTGATGAAGAGAGAATAGCTGCTGAAAGCTGGCTGTGCATCCCAAATGCTAACAGACAAAGGAAACACACTGCATGAGATATTAGATGGGTTTTCCATTTAGTCACTTTGTTTAGCCAAAATTCACCTGAGGCACAGCACAAACTTCCTCCCGATGTACTTTCTCTGTCTGAACAGCAATGGCAGATTATAATTACAGGCTAATGTTGCATGTGCCGTTTCTCAGTTGTCATTGTCAGATGAAAGTGACACAAGACAACGCAGTATGACTGGGACTGGTTTTTACTGGTGGTGTTTTTCCTGAACTGGAGATGGATATGGGCTGCTGCATGGTTGTAGGAGAGAAGAGCAGGCATTTTGGGAAGCCTGAAACCCTTGGGGCTGTATTGCGCCCAACTGACATCAGGCTTCTGGTTTAGGGAAGAGGTGGCTGATTTAGGAAAGAGGTGGCACACAGTCTGCACAGTCCTACAGACCTGAGTAGAGCTGCAGACTTCTTGTTCTTCACCCCCAGCTCTTTCCTGGTGGTTTCAGAGGGATTCTTATTTTGCCCAGTGATACTGCAGTAAATGGGCCATATCAGTTTGAAAGAGCTTAATCAATCAGCACTTGCAGATACGAAATCTATTTCCTGTATTTGCAAAATTCATTGTGACTCATTTGTTTGAATAATGTCAGTCACTGATCAGATATTCTCTAAGATGAATAGCGGTGATATAGAGCTGCTGTGTTACTGGGCTGTGATTAGTTTTATTTCACTGTTAGAAGCAATGTTTTCTCATTGATCTAATCTTTCTGACTTTTCATCTGTGACAACAGAAAGGTATGGGTCATCCTTCCCAGTAAATGGCCTGGATCTGATTTGCCATTTGTGTTTTTAAGTAGCCACCTTCCAGTGCAGCGCTGTGCCTGGCTCTCAGCTTCAGCCTGTAGGCTGGTGGCCTTGGGCGGAACAGGCTAGTCTTTAGATCCTCATTTTTCTACCAACCTCAGACAAACTTTTCTGATTACTGTTTCAAGAATTAGCTCACCCAGTAAAACAAAAGTTAATTTAAGTCTACAAATACCTGATTATTGGGAGAATAATTTGGTTTAGACACCCTGGGTGGGGTATTAACAGCATTAGAGCTTTAGCCTTGGATTCGTAACCTTGTCTTGTGTTGACCTTTGAGATACTTCTTCAAAGCCTACCTTGGAGAGCTGTAAATGATTAATTCAGCAATCATAGCTAAATGTTGTCTGCAGAGGACACGCCTGAATGAGTACACAACACATGTGACTGAATGAAAAGTAAATGCAAAGTTGCAATGCTATCGAATTAAGTAGGACCGTAGTTTTCGTGATGTCCACAAATGTCAGATGACTTGATGATAAACAAATTCAAAACATAGATTAGGTTCCTAACATTAGATTTCTAACAAAAATGCGTAAACTTTCAGATGAAGATCCTGACTGTGGTTTTAACTCATGACATGAATTCTGACAGAGATAGCAAGTAAGGTTAGTATGAGTCATGCTCTACAGGGTTTTGTTCATAAGCTTTGAGGAAACAAGCGTTAAGAGCAGTAGCTCTATCATATTTTGAAATGCCCCTAGGATGATTTAGATTTGGTGTTTGAGGTGGTGGTGAGGACACTGTTTTTGCAATTCCTTCCACACGGGTGTTTATGGTCCCTTTGGGTCTTTCACCGCCTCTCCTGCAGCCCAAGAGACAAACCACATCTCTCTGCTTTTTCAGCAAACTTATACCTGAGGCTGAGACATTTGGCCTTCTATAAAGGGGTAGTACTGCTTACAGCATGCTTACTGGCTGAATTTTGATGGGAGAGCCCATTTTGGGATGTAACTTTTCTTTTTACCAGTTTCCAGAAATCAGCTTAAGGTACAAATGTACTTCCTTTTCTCTTTCACTTCCAAAAGCACTTGGACTCCCCTGGGAGTATTATCAACTGCCAAAACTAAAATTGCAACCAGAGTATCAGAAAAAACTTTTTCATAATTAAATATAGAAAGCACTCATCATGTCACATATATCAGCATGAGTCATTAAAGTTCAAAGCCTGGAGACAACACAGCTAAGGCCTAGTAAACAGCAGCATGCTTACAGTGGCATTATGGAAAGCAAATAATTTACACACTTTAAATGCATCCAGGCTAGGAACTGAGCTGAACAGGGATGGGGTTGAAAGTTGTGTGGTTGGGCAAGAGGCAGCAATCCAGCTCTAGCAGCTGGATTAAAAAGACCAACATGTTTTGCTCTTCGGTCATCCAAAGTTCATCTTGCAATTCACTGATGCAGCCGCTGCTGGGAGAGATCTCTTTGGCGAGGTGGTGGAGGGGGGTCCCTGGCTGGGTGGGTTCCCAGGGACAGCTGAAGGCCAGCCACCTGCGCTCCAGAAACGTGCTCTGCCCTTGGTGAGTGAGGCAATCCATCAATACCTATTCCTTCTATGTAATGTAATGCAAGTGTGTGAGGAAATAGCAATTTAATTAAATTACACAGATTATTCACTCTACTAACAAGTACAGGTCATTTTACCTGTGAGAAGTTAATTTCTTGAAATCAAACATCCTGTATGTCCCCTAAGTGTTTTCATCATCTCATAATTGGATCTCAAGCTGTTTTGAAGCATCTCTCATAACCAAACGATTGTGCCAGCTGCATGTTCCTCCTATGGGGGAATGGAGTGCTTGCACTGGAGATCCTGCTCCAGTCATCATAATAACGTGGAGACCAGTTTTGACTGTAACACCTGTGAGTTAAACTCTTCTCCCTCTCAGAAAGCAGAGTTGGATTAGGTAAGTAAATCCCCACCTCCACTTTCATCTCCTTGTGGACATTTAGATAATTCCACTTCAGTAATTACCCAATGTAAACCACAGCTCATCGCTGCCAAAATTCCTGAAGACAAGAAGTGAATGTGCAGAGCAAGCATATGGGACCCAAGAGAATTACACCCCAAGCAGGGAGAAGAACATGTGTGCATGACGTTGTGGTTTTAAGCAGGCACAAGTTAAAGCACAGGCACAGACTGCAGTTAAAGGGGGTGGGTTTTCTCTCATCTTTTCTTTCTCCTTGGTTTCCCAAAGCCCTGGATATAGCCCATGCCATACCCTTTGTGCAACTAATACTTGTGAGGACATCCAGAGTGCTGGATGTGAGGAAAAGGATTCTGCTAATGAAAAAAAAAAAAAGAGGCCTCCTTTTTGATATGTTAGCTTTTAGGTCTCTCATGAAATTTACTCTGTAGCCATGTAATGCAAACACAGAGGGGCTGAAATGAGGGCCCTACTCCTTACACTTGAGCTTGCTTAGAACAAATGGGAAACTGTTTCACTTAGGGATTTGTGCAAGCAGGTTCACACAAGTACTCTTCCAAAAGGACAAGTACAGAAGTGGAAAACTCTCTCGTGGACGATGCAGAGCAACTCTATCCAGTCCTATCACATTACAATCAGAACCAGTGCTTCTGTTTGTCTTGCAGACAGGAAATTTTTCTTCACATCCTGAGAGATCAAACAATATTTTCTATTGTCAAATGAGAGATGAATAAATCTATGTTCCAACTTTCAAAGTAAAATCCACGTGGAATGTTTTTCCTTTTCTTACTGCATGCCCTGGTTTCTAACTACAATTCAGTGCTGCAATATTCGCTACTGCAAAGAAATGTCTCGATACATCTTAAACAGTGCCCAACTTAAAAAAAATGCCCAGAATGGCTAAATGAAAGGGTGCTGCAAGTGCTGAAAAGATCTAATGCCTTGTGTCTTGTGTAACATTCTGGTCTCTTGAGCTATGGCAGCAGTTCTGAAGAAAAAAACCCAGCCTCACGTCCTCTGTTCTCTGAGGACTAAAACCTGGGATGATGCCACTTTTGCAGCTCATAGGTGTGTCTTAATCAAAAGACTACAAGCACAATGCATCTTCCCACTAAGGGCAAAATGAAATACAGGCCTGCAATGCTTAAAGTGCACAGTCTAGTTCTTTATGACACTGCCAAAGGCATTTGATAAACCCATCCTCATTTACTGAGCTCTATCTGATCATAACTCTGTAGACAGTCATATCACTGCACCTGCAAAACCTGTACTGTGACTCTACAGCTCTCATGAAACCTATCAAGGTAATAATTCTGAGAGAAAATTTAAATAACTAGAACTATATCTTTGTTGGCAACTCACATTGCTTACAAGAGTTTATAGCTGCCAATAACATATAAAAATGGTGAGGACACAGAAGAATGATTTCTATTATCCTACTTTCTCAAATTTGGCTTCCCTTTTAGGAGCAACTGGACTTTCTAGCACTTCATGTTTCTATTCTATTCTATTCTATTCTATTCTATTCTATTCTATTCTATTTTATTCTATTCTGTTCTGTTCTGTTCTGTTCTGTTCTAATTTGTCCATTGTAGAGCTAATGAAGTGGCACTTTGTTTTCCCTGTTGGTTGCAGGTCTGGATTGTGAGATATGACACAAGGAAAGAGAAGCAGCACCAAGCATTTGTTTCACGTGGGCAACTGAGAGAAGTAAGCTCTGGGCTTTGGCAGAGGCTTCTCCAGTCACTTGCATAGATGAATCACAGGTTTCAAGGCATGACAGAAGATAGATATAGGACAAGAAGTCAATGATGTTCTTCCTGGAATTATATGAATACCAGGTGGCACAGAGGACACAGAGTGGGGGAAAGAGGGAAGGAAAAGAGGCAGATGCACACAGAAATTGGGGCAGGAGAGATGGAAGTGCAGTGGTGTTGCTAGTAATATCTTGCGCTGTCTGCCTGGGAGTGAACCCCTCCTTTTCACATCCCTGGACTAACTCTTCACTGCTGTGGAAGAAGTCACAGTGGATTTGGCATTGGTATCTGGGCAGCTATGAAGGTGATGTTGCCATTCTCTGGTGAAATAATTTAAAGCAACAGGACAAAATTAGATTATTTCAACCTAAAAATAAAGCTCGCATTTTAGTAGCGAAAGTTATTAAATATTTGCAGAGATTTTCCAGTAATATTATGGATTCTTTGTCACATAGGTTTCAAAATCTACAGTTCAAACAAATACTTAATGGAAGAACTGCAAGTTGACATACTTTGGGTTGTGTCACCTATGACTGTGATGATGCTTGTCGCTTATGGTCTTCACTAACTATGAGTTAGTGCTGTCTCAGGCTAAGGAACACCTATACCTGTTATATTTTTGTGGCTATTGGGATCAAGTTCAAAATTTTCTAGTAAGAAGGGGAGAGCAAGAAATAATGTCCACTCCCTGGACTTAGACACAGAGACCATTCAGTGTGCATATGTATGTGTGTGCATGTTCTTTCTCCTAAAGCCAGGCTGGCTTTCCTGGACTCCTCTCCTGTAGCCACAGGTTCCCAAATCTGTGCTCCAGATTATTGTCTGTTTAGTTGTGCTGATCTTGTTCATGTGAAATGATCTGGATTAAAGATCCAGAATGGATAAAGATGGGAATTGGTGGCTGGTGTCCAGGGAGATGGGAAGTTCTTATTGTGCTTTTGGTACCAGAAAATTGTGTTAGATTGTACCTGTGTGTTTGCTGGGCAGCTACAATGGCCAAAGATTTCCTGAAAGCACAAATGTGTTGCATGAAAAAGGTGATAGATGAACAGTGAATTTGAGCAGTGTTATGAAGCAAGGAGGTTGGGAAGAGAATCTAGATGACTGGAGTATAGGTGTGCACAGACTAATGATAAGCTATTATAATGTAAAAAGAAGTAATTACCTGGAAAGATTTAAGGGGACCAAAAAAAAAAAAAAAAAAAAAGAAAAAAAAGAAAAAAAGAAGACGACGACATTTCTAGAGCTCACAAGGCACAAAAAATAGTTTTTTTATTTTGAGTGGAAGGAAAAGTTCAGGAAAAAAAACCCCCAAACCGGTGACTTTTAAACTCCTGAAACTTCTTCAGTTGAGTTATACTCCATCATCGTTTCAGTCAAGCTTAAGTCTTCTAATCCTTTCCCTCTGACAAAGTCTCAGAAAGTGTCTCTACTTAGTGGATTTAAAACTGCTGATGTTAAGCTGAATGCTGTACATTTGCATAGAAATGTAGTTACAAAACAAATGCAAATGATTTCAGGGCTTTACAAAGTCTAGCATCAGGTGTCTTTCATTGTCTGACACAACCAAAAAGTTGTGGGAAGAAAATCAGCTGCTGTCCTGAACAAGAAAAACACCTTTCTCATAAAAATAGAACTGGTCTTCTGTTTCTGTAAATAATATCCTAAGTATACAGCCTCCTTTAGCCATGGTGTTATTAAATCTGGGGTTTGATGTCATAAACACTTGGTAGGACTGTTAATTTTATGAGGTACTTTTAAACTATTTTAGACTAGCATTTTAAGGATCTTTTTTTATGTATTGACATAACACAGAAATATTAAGGCACAAGTTTATATTATACTGATTGTTTCCTGTTATCCTTTGGTAATTTTTGATGTGCAGAATTTTTCTCACACAGTTATTATGCACAAAAGGGCATACATCCTGATGGTGCAGGACTGACACTGAGCGGAACAATTCTGGTCCTCCTTCCTGGCATGGGCCTGAAGTAGGAGGAAAGGATGTAGGCAATTTTCAAAGGATTTTATAATGGTTCTAGAGTTTGTGGCTGATCTATTCTAAAGCTATTCACAGAGTGCAGCAACATGGATCAACAAGAATGTTTTAATTAAGGGATGAGTTGTAACGTATCCTTAAACTGAGGATGAACGTGATCTTATAAATTCATTGAGAACTTGAACAATGTACCCACTACTCAGTCTGATTCAAGTCATGGTAGTCACTTTAGAATAAATAGGTTCTTTAGATGATAATTAAAGTGTAAATTGCAGGTTGCATATATGTATCTCTGTAAATCACAGGAATCAGAAAAAAGAAACTTTTTAGGTCATGTATCCTATTGCCAATGCAGCTTTATTTATTGTACTATACATCTAAAATGCTTTTGCTCACTTTTTAAAAATATATATATGCAATTTTGGCAATAAATAATCAAGTAAAGAGTTATTTCTCATTTCTTACTGATGGTCTCCATACCATGCAACATCCTAGACTTTTATCTGATTCCTTCTTTTTCAGAGTTGAAAATGGAAATACCAAAAAGGGAGTGAGTTCTCCTGAGCCAGGGGCTAACTGGCAGAGCTTGACATTCAGGATCCCAAGTACACACACTCACATCCAGCTCAGGAACCCTGCACTTCGTGTTTCCCGTAAGCAGTAGCTATAGGCTCCTTACACTGCGCTTTGGCGTCAGAAACCCTGCCCTGTTGTTGCACGTAGAGATTGTACCTAACAATGTTAGAATACGTGAGTTTTCTTTCAGAAGTGTATTTTAGCTCATTGTCTGTATAGTGAGCTTAAAAGCCTAATACTGGCACTCTGAGCAATCCAAATGGTGCTGTGTTTTGGCATTGTAATGCCTAAAGTGAAATCATCAAAACGCACAGTTAGGATCTTGCCCTTAGTGAGCATACACGTTTTCAATAACCTTTAAAATATGTTAAGACCTGGCCAAAATGATGATTTTTTTATTCTGTTCAGGTTAAAATTGTTGCAAAGGATTTTGCAAAACCCAAACCTTAATTTGTTTGGATCCCTCTTCTAATACAGGATCACCCAGAATCTGAAAAGTTCTGGCTCTCAGGTGGCAAATGTTGATGTTGGGTACTGTAATAAAAGGTCAACTTTTTTTTTCTGGGAAATTTTATATAATTTTAAATTCTAAATAACCAAACTAATGTGGTACTTATATACTTGACTGTGTAGTTTAAAATTTGATGACTCTTTAAGAGGCAATTTTCTTGATCTTGTTTATAATGACAGCACCTTCTCAATTTACAGCAAGGCGATTTCAACCTTATATACGTAGGAACAAAATGCATGGAACCTATAGCTCCAATTTTCCCCATTTATCTGCACAACTGTTTTTAGTCCACTTCCAAAGAACAATTTTCACAGATTATTCTCCCACCAACTTCTCACAATGTAATTTCAAATTACTGATATGAAGGAATTTCTCCCATTCTTCTTTGATGTTGGTGATGGGAGAGAAAAGAGAGAAAAATGTTTCTGAAAAAGTTGGAATCTAATAAAAATATCCAAAATAATCTAGTAAAAAACAATTGTGTGGGAATAACAACCAGTGATGGAAATGAGTGTTACAGTGGGTGAAATGAATAAAACTTGGAAAACAAGCAGTTATTAGAGGCTGTACAGTTTTTTAGGGTGTCCTTGAACTTTCTTCTCCAGACGAACTCCATTTGCAGGAGTGAAATAAAACCTTCCTTGGATATATGAGGGTGGTATGGTCTGCCATTCATTACACACCTGAGCAGGTAACTCCTAAATTATTCTTTTCATGCCTATTTCCCAAAGATCAGCAAGCAATTAAATTTAGAGATAGCCATTAATGAGCCACAAATTTGGGAAAAGATTGCAAGAACAATACCTTACTTTAATACTATGTATTCTGTAAATTGATTTTCTCTTAGGCATGAATAAATTCCCTAATATTACCTTCCAGTTATGTAAGTCATAGGTAGGTCTGCATTCGAGAAGTGACAAGATTCAGACTTTTACATCTCCTCTTCAGCTTCTCAGAATGTAAATCTTTAAATCATCTTTAAATATACTGGCTATGTGCCAACGGCAGATTGGTTCTGTGCATGTGTATGAAAATTTCAGTCCTTTCTGGGAGTTTAAGAAGCTTATATAGTTCCTAATGATTCCTATGACAGCTAGATGAAGTTTTGGTGTCAGGGACCTTACATAAAACTTTGCTTCATTTCTGAATTTGACCTCATGCAATTTCTCAGCAATCCAGAAAGCCTGAATGCAGCAAAAGATGGAAACCAAAATAAAAATAAGGAGGAAGTCTTGTTTTCTTCTTTTCACCTGTAAAAATTCCAACTCTCATTGTAGCTCCCCGAATGAGGAAAAATGGCTGTGGTAGGCATTTAACTTTCTTTACTTGTTAAAATTGGCAACTAAACACCCTACTTGAATATGCACAATTAAAGCAATTATACCATTGGATATTTCTCCCATTATTTCATCTGCTTAAAACATCAGGCAATACTGCGTGCAGCAGTAATTTGTTTTAAAAAAAAAAAATTATAAGTCTTCATTATCAGAAAAAAGAGTCAATGTTCATCCTATTCTCTTTTTAGTTCACTCTTACTTTCTCCATCACTAGCTGTAATAATTTTCTGTGCACTCACTGTGCCACCAATGGGTTTTAAATGTAAAACAGTCGACCTTTAAAGTACACTATTTCTCAAGCAGTGGTAAAAATTGCAAAATCGAACATACCATTAGTGAAGTTTGTCCAAGCATTCCTTTTTCCACCTTTGTTAAGGGAAGATTTTTAAATGATAATCCACATTTCCCCTCTGCCACTCCTTGCTCAGCACCCCTACCCAGGGCCTGGCCTCTCCAGACCTGTCTCAGCCGATCGTGTTCTGTCCAGGAGTAACCGGGCTAACAGAGTAAGGTAGCAAAGGTACCAGGCTGCGTACCTGATTGCGTACTGATCTGCACACTCTGTCGTCTCACATGTAACACAAATAAATAACGAAAAGTAGATCTTCATCTGAAATGAATTTTTATACTCAAACTCTGTAACACCTTTTATTTCCTATACTGTAAGGTGCTCAGGAATATTAGCAATTGCAGGCGCTCCAGGTACCAAAGCTAATGCTTGCTTTAAAAAGTAAAGGAAAATTCAGGGAAACCAGACCAATCTTTGCTAAATTAGGTTTTAACTTTTGTAGATTTTATTGTCCATATACCTGATACATTCAGAGGTTAAGTAATAACATATGGGCTTATGCAAACACCCAGATGTACATAAAAATACGTTCTTGAGGAAAGCACATTAAAAGGATTTGGTTCCATTTTCACAGCTGTAATTTATAGACTACATGGGGCATTTTTAATGGGTTGTATCAGACATCACCAGGCTGCTATATGCAGCCGGATTCAGGTCTCCATTCCACCAGAAGAACTATTACCCAAAGCTTTCTGGTTTTCATTCTCCTTGGTTTCCAGAACATGGGAATTAAAGGTACAGTGGCAGTCCTTATCAATAATGACAAAATGCTGAAAAATTAAAACATCTTGAGAAAAAGGAAGGGAGGACATGCATTTTCCATAAACTAGTTTGCACTTTATGCCTGCACTTCCCTACTTTTCCAGCTGCGCTCCTACATAATCCATTCTCTACTAAAAAGTCTTTGGGTCAAATTTCCATATTTTTACTGAAAGTGAGTGGTACCTACTCCTCGGGTAACCTAATTGGAATCCAGCAATAGTGACATGTTTCTCTTTTGAGTTGCAAATGCTCATTTAACAGTTAGGTAAAGACAGTGAAATGAGGCCTTGTTTGAATTAACTCCCTAATACAGAGCTCTTTAGCTCAAGGCATTTTGTTATTCACTGCTTTTCCTGCCCGAAAAGGACTTATGAAGTCCAGGGATGCAATGAATCTCTGTCACAGAGCATGCAGAGAGCTGAAAACAAGCTGAAAATGCATTGCTTTACAGCATTTCAGGCATGACCTTAAACAAACCAACCTGCCCCGCTTGTTCACCTCCGCACTGCATGACTTGGTTCAGTGATGTCCAGACAGCATCTCCGAGGCAAAGGACCACGTCCTGCCCCCACCACCGCCTTTTCCAGAGGAGAGGGGAGCCGCTGCCCGGGCTGCGCAGGGTCTCCAGGCTGTGCACCGTGAAGCACTTTGCTGTGTCAGCCTGGATGAAGGCAGGCGGTCCAATGGAAATGCCGTGGGGCCGTGCTGTGTTACTAACTAGATAGGAAGTTAAAGATATATGGGTTCCTGTAATGATGGTGATAATAATTAAGCTATGTTATTTTGGTACCATTTTTTCCACAAGGAGAGCCGTT
This sequence comes from Balearica regulorum gibbericeps, assembly GCF_011004875.1. Taxonomy (NCBI): domain Eukaryota; kingdom Metazoa; phylum Chordata; class Aves; order Gruiformes; family Gruidae; genus Balearica; species Balearica regulorum. The sequence goes on along the minus strand of NC_046186.1, from coordinate 53,285,647 downwards.
AATTAGGCTAAAGCTTTCTCCTGTCTCTAGACCTTTACTTTTCTCCCCAGGCAAGAAATCTCATTGTCACTGCTGACCCTGAACTTTTTCTTCCACCAGCATCTCCCTCTGGTTTATCACCATGGTTGGAGCCTTGCCAGTTTGCCCTCACCCTGACCTTGTCTTTGATGAAATACTTGTTTATACCTTACTTAGTTCTCCACTCAGCTAATGCAATCCCCTCCTTTAAATTCCCTCCTGAATGGTCTCCTTGAGTTGTCTGGATTTAATTCAGTGTTGCCAGGAGAGCGCAAGATGCATACTCCTTTTGTAATAAGCTTATTTGGTATTGGATAAAGAGTGGCAAGCTGAGGATATAAGATTACAATACCCTTCCCCACCACCCCTCAACATACTCTCTTGTTTCTGTCGTCAGGGCCCTGTTTGGATAGATTGTTATTGACTGTGCCTGGGGTGCCAGGGACCCAGCCAGAGGCAGGAGCTGATGAAGTTTGGCTTCTGCAGGAGGAGGCAGGCAGGTGGGAAGGCTGACTTAGCAACAACAGCCTGGGAGAGAAAGGCAGGGGGTGCTGGTGGCCGCTGGGACAGAGGGGCTGTCTGCTCACACACATAATTCAGACAACTCCAAGCTCAATACCGGGCACTGTTTGGAGGGCAGAGGGGATCTGCAAGAGGACTCCATCGTAGGGAGTTTTTGGCTGTGGAGCAGTAGCAAGAGAGAGAATCGGGTTAACTGGGAGCATCTGGAGTAGATGGGTATTTACACTGAAAGATTTCTGGGACAGTTAAAAGACAGCATGTTACTCATAGCAGTGAGCTTTTGAGGATGTTAGGTCTTTTCTTTAATATAAAGAGATTGTGATCACTTTTAATTTTAATTAGCTTCCATGAATGAGTCCAGGTCTGGGCTGAAAGGGAGGGAGGGAGTTATTGAGGTGGGAGGAAAGGATTAAGCAGGAATGAGTTTGGGAAAATGAGGGGAAAGTTTGAAGAGATGAAGAGTACACAAAGGGTGATTCTGGGGCACATCTGTGGAGGTGGGCAAGTGTGAGACCTAGGAAGGAAGGGAGAACAAAATGAAAACTTTTTCAGAAGGGAAATAGGAGAAAGTCAGAGGTATGAGGGCTTTTGCCCTAGAAAAGACTGTTTCTCTGCAGCAGTAATCATCTCTAATGGGAGAAGTATCTAATCTAACTTCTATTCCACCCACAATTAGTTTGGAGGTCCCTGTAAAATATTTGCTTTGTTATCCTTATCTCAGATGAGGACGGCCAGTGAAAAGGGCCTTGCAATTGGGATAAATTCACTCAGTGATTTTTCAAGATGACTTTCAATGACAAAACTCTTTCAGGGACCAAACCTGAATTAAAATATTCCTAGTAATGCTACAAGTGAGAGAGCAAATCTCCTTGCTTACTCAGCTGTCCTATTGACTCTGTCGTGCTCTGCCCAGCGCACGGGGATTGCGTGGGCAGACTTTGATTTCTCTATCAGGACCTCATTACTTTCTAATTTAATCCAGTCTACTACTTCTTGAGCTGAACTTTTCCAGAAGGGGACTAGACAAGATCAGTGACTGAACTCATTGTCTTGGTTATCGGGTTCAAGAAAAATCTTAATTCAAACAGTTGCATTTTATATGATTATATCACAGTTCCTAAGCATCTGCCACATCAGTCTATGTTTATTTAGATCTACCATCCTTGATGTTTCAGTACCAGAAAAGTGTTTGCTCAGATGTTTTTCTTATTTCAGTTGACAAACCAAATTATGAGATACTGTTTTGGACAGTCATTCTTTTTCATTTTTGCATAACCTAAAACTTCTTCAGGATGTCCCTGGTGGCTGTCAATGAGACAGGAGACTGCTGTTGTCAAATCATGTTTCAGAGCTGCCCTGGACTATTAACGACTAGGAGAGATCATGTTAGCAGGGTTTTTTTCCATAATAAATGTTAAGGGTTTTTTTTATATATATACACATACCTAAATAATTAAAGCCACCAATTAAGCTATTATCAATTACTGCTCTTTACTGTGTTGGCAGAAATTACTAGATCCTTGCTGTGTTACTTCTCTTGAAAAATGGAGGACATAGTTTCCATGAGCTGTCAGTCAGACTCTTTTTAGAAAAAAATAAGTCATAGTTGAAGTTTTCTTCCTGTAATATCAAAGTAATTGAAGAAGCCTTTACAGTGTATAAATGAATTGTACTGCTTTGATTCTTCTTGTTTCAAATCCAAGCTATGTCTTAGAATATTTGGACTCTAATTCATCGTAATTCACAAAAGTAAAAATAATATGGCCTCTTCTTACTGAACAGAGGAAATACTCTTATAAATAATAACAACATTACAGTAGGCAATCAGCATTATCCATGCATCAACCGTTCTAGGAATGAAGAATCTTATCCCCAGTTTCAAAGTCTGTCCTGGACTTGCTTAGTGATCTTCACTACGTTACACCACCTTTATGTGCCTGTTTCTCCATTGTAAAAATGCATCTGCTGTGAACTATTTTGAAATCTAAGGCGATGAACTTCACACATTTCATATCACCATTCTTATTTGAAGAAAATTTTTAACTGTGAGGGAATTATACTGAGTGAATTGTTCTCATTGATAAATAGTGAGAATTGTCTCAAAACTTTCAGAATCAGTTCTCAGATATGTGGACTTTAGAATATCTGAAAAAATGTAGATCAGAAGTCCATACTAACTGTAGCCATAAAAATCCACAAAAAAAACCCAAGTTCATAATACAGCTTAATATCTTTCTGTATGTATTATGACCAAATTTCTGTTCATTGCTGAAACTGCATCAGGGACATGATCAGAGAGGAAAAATACATTTTAGAGGTATGAAAATGTTGTTTGTAATACACTATAAATGCATGGATACCATATCCAGTTCATACCTTAACCTCAATTTAGTTTTGCCCACTGAAATAATAACCCACTTTAACAGCTTTGATCTAACTTTTTAAAGTTTTAAAGAATTAGAATCTTATTCTGGATCTGACATTTGAAATTCAGAGCAATTTCACTTTGACTTTGAAAGCAGACCAAGCTAAATAATTTACAACTTTGAATTACATTCAAGGAATGCATTGTTGCTATCTATTTTCTTTAATCCAGTCCTCCCAATCTAATGTTTAAGGCACCTTCCTATTGTTCCAGTCCTGCAGTGAAGACGAAGAGGGAAGTATGTAAACATTCATTTACCGAAGTCCTGTCCAGGTGTCTTTTTTTTTTCCTACCTTGTTAAGCATCCTGTATTTTACCTTGGTTAAAATATTGTGCAAACATAGTTTGACCTTTCTATCACCATCTCATGTAAGCCTATCTGAAAATGAGTGTACACAGTAGTAAATATATGCATCTGGGGGAATTTTGACCTAGCAAGATTGTTAAGATTAAAAGCATGAAGAAAAAAGGTAGAACATGCATTAAAAAAACATTAAAATATGCTAAGTGGGCATATAAATGCATAACATTTTAGATGTTCCACTCTCCAGCTCAGCTGCTACTGAATGGTGGAAATGTCTACTAACTGATATTTTTTCTATGGCAGCTCCTTGAAAAGTTAGAATTTTGCTCCACAGAATGCCAAGAAACACTTTAAGTTTGTAAAGTCAAGTTTTTCAGTTCACTGTCTTCGTCAGCCCAAGCTCATCAGGTTCTGCTTCATCTGATGTGGCAAATGGGCTTTTCCTACAGAGTGCAATGCAAGAATGGTGGCTGTTTCCCTTCAGTCCGAGATTACAGAAGGAGTGATCATGGCAGTGGCCTTGTTTGCCTAGTGCTCAGCAGTTAGCATCCTTATTCTCATGTGAGTTGAATTTCTTCTCTTAGCTGATGGGATCAAGCTTCAATCTCCCTTAAAGGCACTTCACTTCCAGGACGTAGGGTGCTGGAGACTGGTTTTTTGGTTGGTTGGGTTTTGGGTTTTTTTTACATTTTGAAGGAAAGAAAAACACACATTCTGAAGGAAAGAAAAACACACATTCAAATAGTCTTCAACTTCTCTTTAATGTTAATATATGCTGAAGTCCATTTTATGTCACACCAGAACTCCCAGAACTAACTCAAGTTCTTTAAGATTAAGATAAATGTTCATAAGTGAACAAAGGGAAATCTGAAATCATGTTGGAATTTAAACAGGGTAAGATTTGTTTCTTTTAAACTCTTGAATTCATAATCCTTTAGAGTAAGTCCATGTTGGTAACAACAACAATCTTCCCTTAATCGTGTATTAGCAAACAAGTATTAACTAGCTTAGTAACTTTTTTATGAAAACAGAGCCATTCACAGTAGGTACCAAGGTACTTTGAATGTCATTGGAGATACTCAAAACCCAGCTGGACAAGGCACAGAGCATCATGATCTCACTTTGAAGCTGGCCCTGCTTTGAAAAAGGGGTTGGACTTTTTGACCTCCAGAAGTCCCTTCCAAACCGATTATTCAATGATTTTATAACTGCTAACTTGCATTAAAACTACAATTGCTCTTTCCACGCCCAGATTTTACACAGTGCCCTTGGCGTTATTAGTGATTGATTAGCACTTAGCTCTGAAAGTGCTAATCTGGCTTTGTATTCAAGACATCTACCTCTCAGTATGAGCTTCAGCCTGCCTAGTTTGTGAGCTAAGCTAAAACTGGTATGCGACACTCAAAGACTGTGCAGAAAAGCAGTGTCTGTTCAGGATGGCAACTGATGGCTGTCCCCAGGCCAAGGTGTAGCCCAAAGCTGAGCTGGCAATTGGATAACGTGATGTAGGGTACACCTAGTTCAGCCTAAGTGCTGGCAGTCCCTCCCAGGGGAGATTTGCTCTGTCCTTCCCAGGCTATACATTTCCCCTGCCTTCCCGCCATCAGACAGAGCAACTGTGCAGCCACAGAGTGGCAGATCCATTTGTGCTCTTAATTTAATCCTCTACAAAAGGTGATTAACTAGCAATATGCTAGGGCTAGCAATATGTTAAATTAACCAAGTCATCTTTAGCATTAACATCTTTTTCCTTGAACGTGTCAGTTTATAGGTTTAATCGCAACATATGCGCAAACTCTTCATTCCATTGTTCTCCCTTGAATAAAATATATATAACTTTACAGAATAAAGAATATATCTAGGAGTTTATCAGGTGGCCTTAAAGGACATTTTCAGCATCCAGTTGCCAAGAGCCAGCACAAGTGCAATCCTGTATAGTACATTTACTACTTCTGCTGAGTTACATGGCAGCCCTAAGGATGGATTGGGATGTGTTTTCAACTCTTGAGTATCATCTGACACATCCTACTATTGTTTCTCATCCCTCAGTGGATCTTGCAACTCAGTGCAGGAGATGGGAGGGAAGATAAGAGTTCAAGGTCCTCATTTCCTGCTTCCCTGACCAAGCTTGTATCTTGAGGTGCAAGCCTCGCAGAACACAACTTCTCAAGTGCCTTGCTGCTGGTGATTGAAAGAACAACCACACGGCATCCTTAAGACTCTCTTTGAGGCACTCTTCTGTATTACTGGACTTTCCCAGCCTAGCTGTCTAGTCATACTTGATAAGGGTAGGCCTATTCTTCCCTTCCACCCAGGGAACAGTTTCAGGACTTAGGCCAACCCATAGGCTTGCACTGTTAATTTTCAGAGTGTATCTTAGGTGGAGTCATACAGTGAGAATCACTCTCTTAATTACCAGATAAGCTCTAGGAACATGTCCTTACCTGACTCAGAGTATTAACTCCCACAGAACTGATAATGAGAGAGTACTTTAACAAAAACGTCTTCTTGCAGGGTTCCTCTGTATAATTCAATAAATTTCTCCCAGTTGCCCCAAATCACAGATTTGCTGAGGAAAATCTGTACAAACTGACCTTTTGAAAAAAAGTTAAAAAAAACCCCAACAAAACAACCCTAACAACTTTCCACAAAAACTGTGCTGGGAAAAAAAAAGTCTGTCATCATATTTTATTCTACCACTTCACCTAACACTGAAATCACAATGTTGCAGCTTTTCCATTTTTATTATGTATATAATTTTGTGCACATTGTAATAAACACATGGGCCCATGATACTGTCAGAAGTTTTTCCAGTCCAATGATATAAAGTTTAAGTCTTCCAAGTCCTACAACCTGCAGACCTCAGATTAGTCTCAGATGGCTTGACATGCTCTAATACTGCACTTGTATGTTTGTGAAGGCTCAGTGAATTGGTTATTACTTATGCTTGGTTAATATCAATGTAGACAGAATTGGCATGTTTAAAACAAATCATGGGCTGAGCAACTATTGATGGTTTTTCAGAGCCAGTGTTTAGGGAGTTCTTCAGCAGGAAGATTGATTTTCTTTTTGACATTGTTATACTGTATAAAGGGGCTTTTGCATTTTTAAATTTTTTTTCCACTTCTGCTTTTGGTTCTTTAAAAGCCCAGGGGGTTGGTAGGGTAGTTGTTTATCTTAGCTCTGGTCATTCTGAATGCCTATTCTTCCTCTTATCTCTCCAGTAGTATCCTCTCCATCTGTTCAGTAAGCACCAACAATTTTCAGCCTTATCTTTTAAGACCATCTTCAGAAGCAGTTTTCCAAATGTTTTCTGAAAAGGACTTGGCACTTAGAAAGTCCAGCTGCAAAACTATTTAACTGAGATTTTAGGGGAGAACATATAAAGAAACGAACATAAGCACCATTCTTTTTTTTTTTTTTTTTTTTTTTTTGTGTTATGTAGAATTATTGGTATTTTCACTGAGCTTTAATCCCCTCCACCTATGAAAAGACAACAATTTGAGAAAGGCTGGGAGATGAAGGGCAAGGATAAACCTGTAACTTCAAGTAAAGTGCACTTATCTGAATTTACTTCATCAATAGGTATGTAAATGGCATCCTATTAAAAGAGGCATACGTGATCTTTGATATATATAAGTATCTTTACAAGCAGCAGATGTAATATATAATAAAGATGAATGAACATAGTTCATCTCCATTCCTTCTTCTCCCTATTTTCAAATGGAACCCTGCAATTAGATTGACTGCTGTGAGACTGACTATTTATTCAGCTTTCTGAATATACCTTCAAGCAGGCTTAGCACACCAACATAATGCAAGTTTGGTCTATAAGGCTGTTAATATAATGTAATTAACAAACAGTGTAATCAATCATCTGGCTTTTTGCTGAGTGTCTTACATATTTTGACTTGTCTGAAGGAAGGAGACCATATCAGTAAAGAACACTGTGTTATCCAGATCACCATCTTTCTAGTGATGAGTGCTATAAATTATAGGAAATAGGAGAAAGAAACAAAAGCTGATCAAAATTCCCCCAAATCTTATGAGAATTATGGCATTTCCAAGTGTGTCTGTATCTTGAATTAGGATGAAGAAAATCTAAAATTGACTTGTAAAGGAGTTACACGTCAGTTTAGATAAATTTCAAAAAAAGTTGCTCACCAAAGTCCCTTAAAGAAGTGGTAATGGGAAAATAGGGAAGTTTTTCATATGGATAAAATTGATTAAAATAAGGGAATTTGAGAGTAGAAATATATGGTCAGCTTTAAGTGGAATGAGATCACCACTGAAGCCCCATAGGGATCTCTCCTTGGACCTGTGTTGTTCAAGAAAGCAATAAACAATTAGAAAAAGGGAGTGGATGACTAGTGAAGAGGTAAAGTTCTCTGATGATACTGAGTTATTCAGGACAATAAAAACAAAATTTAAGTTCAGAGTATTTCACAAGTATTAATTGTGATATTGACTAGGCAATGCAAGAGCAGATTTTATTCAATGCACCTGAATCTAAAGGAATGACCATGGAAAATAAATCCTGTTCTGTTGCAAAATGATGAACTCTGAGCTGATTGTTTTTAAAGAATTAAATCTTGGGGCTAAAATAGGAACCTTCATAAGAATATCATCTCAAGACCTGGTCCTGGTCAAAAAGTTGAATTGAACATTACAAGGTAATTGGGAAAGGGAGAGAGCAGAAGAGGGAACACCACCACAGCGCTGTTTGAATCTATCTGGGCACTGAACAGGATGGCCGGAGGGAAGGCAGCAGCCGACCACAAGGACTCCCACGCCCTGGCAGACACCTGACGTTCTTCAGAAATCTCATTTGTCTTCAGCCACTGACATTTGTAAACAACTCGTGACATTCAGGCGAAGAATCACAAGAGTTAAAATCTTGGTTTTCCTCTTTCACACAAATGAGTGAAGATTCATACTGATTGGGAAAGAGTCACACTGAGAAGTAAACAAGCAAACCACTCCCTCATTAAACATTTAATGAGGGCAGTGTGATTTAAGAGTGAGAATCGCTATAATTTCAAAACACATCCTTTTTCTTGGGAACACTTGTAATGAGCTATAGAAGCCAAAATGACTAAGTTGCTTACGGACAGAGACATTGTGTGTTCAAGTAATTCTAAGGACAATCCACTATTTCAAAGAAAGAAAAAATTAAATTATTCAAGAGTAGATTATTGCTGATGCAAATTAGTATGGATAAGATTTGGCTGAAAGTCAGTATGTTTTACAACTGTGATCCAGAGTCACATACTGGACTATTTGAAAACTTTGCTTTGTTTTTTATTGCGAACAATTGGATTTTGTGGATTAGTGAAGAAAGAGTTATCAAGATTTTCCTACCATATATTAAATTGTTGTTACCATAAAGCACACAGGGAAATCTTGCATACTAGGGAATGTGGGGGCACAGGAATCTGCACCTCACAAAACTGATAAAAAATTAAAAGTCAACAAAATATTTAACACCATTGATAAAATACCCATTAGACTTATTGTAATGGTTATTAATTTTCCTGCTGAAGGAGTTAAACCCCTTCACTGAAATGCTGATGGACTGTCTGATAAGCTGTAAAAGCAGCGAGTTGGAATCTTATGTTTGGGATAAAGGTAAGTGCCATCATATTTGCCCCTATTCTACATTGGTCTGTTTTGTTTGGTACTATGAACTACTATTAATCTCTAACACTTCTCTGACAGAAACAGACACAGCATTCTGCTATTTCTGTTATTTATTTGCAAAGCTCTTACTGTTATTTTTGTATGATTCCATGTGAAATTTACACAATAAGTCTATCAGTGAGACATAGGAGAACCTTGGCAAGAGTGAAAATAGCATCTGGGAGGACCCTTGCAACTTTGAAATCTTTGTGTGAACATAGAATGGGAAATATATAAAAACATTATTATACAAGGGTAAACTAGGGAGGAATTGGTTTCACTGTCCCATTACTTTGGGGGAAAGACAAGGATTAAACATACCTCTCATTGTCCTCTCAAGCAATGGTGAAAGCTGTTGACTTTCTCATAGAAACCTTTTTGCTGGGCCATGAATGAAGTTAAGGGTAATAACCCAGGAAGGAAAAAACTTGAGTATAGAAGGAAAACCTGAGTATTCAGTTAAAGCATACAGTAGAGATGACAGGGAATGTCAAGCTAGTGAGTACCTCAGTTCTAAATCTATTTTTGATCCTGGATTCATATCTTTAAATCCTGCTGTGTCATACCACAAAGATACCACGTGTAGATGTTTTCACAGTGTGTTCTGTCGCTTCTTCTTAGTGAACTTGGTCTCCACTCTAAAGATACAGTCCTCTGTGTTGATCATAAGCCAGCCAGGTCTGCCATGGTCCTGTCCTTGAACTCTATCAACTGATGTCCAAGTCTGTCGCCAGCTGAGTGTTCCCATCTCAACCATTGGAACTCGTCTGACTCCATAATGTGCTGGGCTTGGGAGTAAAAGGGAAAAGCACTGAAGTGAATAGAAAACCAGGGTGGTTTGGATTTTGGTTGGTTAGTTGGTTTTAATACCTTGAAACCACAGCGTTTTACCAGACAAGCACCTTGCCAACTAATGGAGGAGAAATAAGAAGTGGGGCACGGTGAAAATCATCTTGGAGTAGGACCAAAACAGCTCTGGCTTAGATTGGTTTACATTGCCAGGAAGCTACATCCTTCCCTTCTTACAGCTCAGGATGTGCCCACAGTAACACAGTAGTTTAAATCAGGATTGCATTTACCTTATCCTCATTTACCATGCTTTGATTTGCATTACGGAATAGTCTCCATACAAAATTCGTAATCAGTTTATATGAAATATATGATATATATAAGTGATAGTTATACTCCTAATGCACTGCAGCCATGGAAGGACAGTTAGCCCATATAAGTGGACTAGACCTAGTCTGAAATCCTCCCACCGAACAAAACCAGCAACACCCTCCCATCTGCATGTCATGGGTACCAGTTCTTCAGCACCAAAAGCTTTGGCTTTGAAGGTCTGGTCCTGTTGCATTGTGTCGTGCGCTACCAGTGCAGACACAGCTTCACTCTTTGAGGAGAGGATAAACTTGGAGTGGACTGGGAGATTTTTATTTCTGGTTTCAGGCATCAATCATCTGGAGTCGATCGGTGTTCTTAGAAAGAGCTATCCCATATCAAGACCCTGCAATTTCAGCATCCCAAAACAGGAACACCGAATTTACTTACTCTTACCTTGGCGTATGAATAAGGCGTTTCCTCGTGACATTAGGCAGGAATAGATCAGTGGTCTTGGAAAGGGTCTGTGGTTACAGGGGCCCAGGTTGCTTGGCACTCTTGTGGTTCCTTGCTTTGTACCAAAGCACACAAAACTCTAGCATTAATACCTGTCCAGCACAGGTTGGCTCCAAAATCCCAAAGATGTGAAGGCTTGTAGCATGAGGAAGCTATTACTATGTGGCCCACACAAATGTTCAGCAAAGTTGTAAGTCAGACCATCTAAAACAATAATGCTCAATTTACAGATTGTGAGATTAAACAACTTATTTTTTAGTTGGATTTTAACTCTCCTTTTCATTACTCTTGATGCATGTTAAAGTGAAAAAAAATAAACAATTAAGAAAAGCAGAAAATGTAAAATACTTATATATTCACATGAGTCTAGCATCTGGTTTTCAAATTATCGTGGAGCTTGTGACAAAACTTCAAGATCTGGCAGCACTGTTTTAAAAGAAAGAAGGCAAGTGCTTAGGACAAATAAATAAAAAAGCTTACTCATATAACCTTGTAAAAAAGTAGATAATAGTGAGTAGTTATGGTACCTATAGTGATTAATAATTTCCCCCCATCCCATTGTCAGCATTGAAATACCACTGACTGAAGTCAATGGCTGCTCTCTCTGAAAAATGGGCCTTATTTATTCAAAATATTTTTTTCTGAGTTTGTCTCATCTATATTTTCCACCAGCCTGGATGTTGCTGCAATATATGTATGTATATATATGAGATAAGAAAACAGGACTAACTATCATTATATGTCTTCCAGTAGCAAATATGTGCTCAGTTTTCTGTTTATCTTAAATAAAACTTTCTTACTGTCCAGCTCAGTAATGTATGATTGTAGTCACATACACAGCACCCAAGTCTAATGAGCTTATTGGGTACTAACCAGAGGAACAGTAATTCAAAGCAAAAATTTAACTGACACTGATTATATTGTTCTAACAGTGTGATGTGAAAAGGCACCTGATTATTTAGATGTGTATCCATATACTCAGATGTGCTCTTAGATGTTTAAAGTCTATAGTAAAGTCTATAAAAGCTTGCCTTAAGTCACACAGAGATTGTAACAAAGGAGGGGGAAAAAAGTTACTTTTTTATGTTGTTAGGGAGCACCGTTTAACTTCTTACATAATTTTTTGCATCTGCAGTCCTTCCTCTCCCCTGAGAAAAGAAGCAAATTTTTATTCCTACCCCATGGTTTGTTTCAGTTGCCTGTATGGTCACCAAGTATTTGATTTGCCTGCAAACACATTGTACTTTGGTCTCAGTCAGTTTTTAGGTTATTTTTCCAATGTAAACACTTAGGGCATGACCCTTTGTTGTATTCCATGTTTTGTTTGTTGACTCATTTGCACTTAAAATATGTTCTTGGAGAGACTTTTCTTTTGGTATATTAGTTTGAAACTGCTCCTAGACAGATTGTTTTAACTAGTGCAGTAATTAGTATGTGTGTTCAGAGAAAAATATTCAGGATTTTCTTGGTTTTGCTATAGTTCATTGAGTAAATTAGTACAAGTCAGTTTCCCAGAGTTTATATTTTTTTTTTCCCCCTGTTTAGCCATTTCTTAGTGTGTATATATAAATGGTTTTGGTCTCCTCCTCTGAATGATCCCACATAGGTGCAAATTGTTATGACAGGATGATAGAATATACCTCTATTAAGACAGGAAATACTGATTTGAAAAAGAGAAAAGAGATTGAATGATTCAGCAAAAGATCTGATATTTCTGTTGCTTTCCTAGTATCCTACCAAAGCCCTTCACCCCATCTAATTGCGCAGAGAACAGCTGCCTTATTTTCCCACCAGTACAATGCTAGAGTGGGCATTGCACAGCAGCCCAGAGGTAACGTCTGTAACTCTGTCTGCGGAGAAGTATCTTTAAAAAATAGACTAGTTAGTGTTGTGAAATATTTCTAAGAGGCTCTTTGTTTTTCTGAAGTTTTCCTTTTTTTTACATGAATCACTAGTTAGATAACAGAAGAGAGAGCCTTTTCATGTCTGGACAACTCTTCAAAGAGGTGGATGGGAATTTAGCCACATGATGGCTTCCATTGAAGAATGATGTACAATTAGATCTATGTATTATTTATCCAGTGTTTTTTGACCTTTGTCAGTCTGTGAAGCTGTAAACATTTTCTGTGGAAGATATGGTCTCTTTAGAAATTTCACAAACATGGATAGTTCCGTGCATACATGAAGGTGTTTTCATAATCCACTTGCACATTTGCATTAGAAACAGTATGTGGGCCACTTTAGCCATCTACAGGCCATTCTCCAGAGGAATTTCACAAACCTTTTCTCCTTATCATAATTCTGTGCAGCTCACAAACATAAAAGTGAAAAAATGTCTTGCTAATTTAGCTCTAGATGTCAGTTTTCTGTAGCATTAAGCAAGTATGAGTTATAAGCAATACAGAATCTCTGTTTTTTCTACATAACTTGAGACTAGTGTAGGACAAGAACCCCCAGGGCATCATCCAAAATCTACTGAAATATCTAGGATCCTTTCCATCAAGGAAAACTTTCTTGGTCCTTGTGCTGACATTGAATAAAAATAAAATGCTTTTCTCCACCTACCTTCGCTTTTCTTGAGTATATTGTCTGTCCTCTGGCTACAGTTTCTAGTGCTGTAATGACTGTACGCTCTGTGCTCATAATGACGATTAGACTTTATGAAAATGTTTCAGACACTGATGACGTCTTTTCACCAGAAGAGGAGAGCTTTAATGTCTAGTCAGGACTGCAGAGAAATTTCGTTTTTTGAATGACTCCATTAGGCTCTTCTCCTGGTTAATCAGCATTTGAGGTACCTTAACTCATTGTGGCTTCCCAGCAGAGAAGGGACTTCAGAAGTACTTGTTCCACCACAGACTACTCGCATCTTCCGCTGTGCCTGTAAGAGCTGGCATAACCCAGAACTGAATTGATCTTGTGGTCGGCAAAATGCATTGGGAATCTTCTGCTTGAAAGTTGTTCTCCGACAGCAGCCCTATCTACTGTACATAATTTTCTTTTCTTACTCTCATTAGAATATCTAGTTGGAAGTATAGAGGGAATTAATTTAGGTCATTCAGAATATAATTACCCAGGCTGGCATTTGGCCAGGACATGGGAGTTAGCAACACTGAACTTGAGAAAAACATTAGTGGTGTTCATATATTTCCTTTCATTGTTATGAAGAAATTGCTGTTTCTGTAGTGACTGCTGCAGGTGACTGCACATCTGACATTCCCCTTATGATGCATTATAGCTTTATTTTTATTTCTATATTGCTAGGGAAAAGATGGGTCACACTGTTTTTTTTTTATCACTGATGGAAGAAGTTAAAATTGTGGAATTGCTATAGTTAAAGGTGAGAAAGGAAAGATTGCTGGAGTAAGAGCTCGAGCTGCCATAAGGAAAAGAACTGCCAAATGATGTGTAGCTACTTCACATATGGATGGGCGTGTTCTGGGGTGGCAGGACTTAGACATTTACCTACACATAGCTAAGTGTAACATGAACTTAGGGGTGAAGTCACTCAGTACCCCTGCATACTAGCACACCAACTTTGAAAAAGGAAACACTGAAAATTTGGGTATTAGGATGTTTTTAGAGGCTAAGATTTGGAAGACCTCAATTGTGTCTTCCACCTGAAGCTCTCTTTGTAATTGTAGGCAAAGCATATTCAAACCTGAAGACATAGATTTTGCACAGGAGCCAGGCACCTAAAAGTGAGGTGCTGTGTCATGGAGCTGTTGCAGTGCATTTTGAAGACTTGAACTTCAATCTCTCTGTTCCTTAGTATCTGCTGTTTGCAAAATGTAAGTATCTGTCCTTCCCTACCAAGGAAGTGTGCTGAGAGCAAGTGCCACAGGGCAGATGAGGTACTCTGGTACCTGTACAAATACCGTGTTTAAGACAGGTGGATAAACACAATGATTCATACAGAAAATCTGTTTAGTGTTATAGCCATACCTCAATAACAGTTAAATATGTTCCATGCTTTCTGGTAGCTGATCTATAGACAGGATGAAAGTCTGGTCCTGCTCCCAGAAAACAGGATGACATCCATCTCATTTGACTCAGCTGACAACATGACTTGTCCTGTCTAAACTGCAGATTCTGTGTGTGGTCAGGGAAGGGTATGAGCCCCTCCAGGAGGCAGCTCATACCATCCTAAAATGGGTGTCTAAGCTAGAGGGGGCTGAGGAGAAGCCCTTTAGAAAAGTCTATCTCTTTTCACAAGCTAGTGAGGAGGGTCTCTGGATGGCTAGCTCAGCCGGGGCACTTACCTATCTGATGGCTAAGTAAGATTAAATGAATCCCACTGTGGTCTCCCTCCAAGTGACAGAAGACCCTTGAGAAAGTTCGAGTTTAATCTCTCCTCACGCTCCATGTGATAGAGTGATATTAAAAATCAAGGTCCATAGCAAAATTTCTTTTCATAAAGCATTCTTACTAGGTAGTCTGTGATGAATCTTTTCTCCGTGGCTCCTGGAATTGTTTCTTTACATGCCTTAAATAAAATGAATTCCGATAAAACACCATCCAGTATAAAAATAAGGCTAATATATTTGCACTTGCTTTATGTTGGCTGGACAATGACAAATCGTACTCCTCCTGTGTCAGCTAAATAATTAAAGCTTGATTTGTGAAACGTTACTTACTTGTAATGACTCATCTGTGGTTAAGAGAGAAAACAACAGCAACAAGAAAGTAATGCATGTTTTAACTGGAAACTTGACTCCTTTTACCTAAGCTAAAGCAAAATCAAATGAAGCCACTGTAACACAAACCCCTCTCCAGTTCCAGAGCCATGCATATAGCCTTACTTTGTCAGTTCTGCTATTATCTGAAGTCAGGAAAGGAGGGTGTTGATGCCAAATTCCTCAGGAGTATAAGGCTTGATCATTTGTCTCAATTTTCATGCTAGAGCAAGTCTTCAGCTCTGGAAAACCAAGACAGGTTTCTCCAAAGTAAAAGTCTTAAACCGTATGCCACAGCTTGAATGGTCTGAAGGACTCTCTCATACAGACAATAATTGGAACAGTTCCTGAAGGCTTATTGGCCGTCACTGGAACGAAGCATGTACAATGCTGCGATTCCAGTTGTGAGAGAAATACTGCACTCGCAGTGTGTGCTCTGGCAGAGAGACTGGGACATATTTTATACGCACTGCTACTCTTCCCTATAGTTTGTAACCCTTTCAGATCTCTGTAGAAAATATATGTAACATAGACATCTTGCATATTTAATATTAATCTAATGATTAATACTACTTAAATATCACAATAAAATTAAGCATGGACAACGGCATCTGTAAGTCATTCAGAAAATGAAAACTGATGTATGAAATTCCTTGTCTTTTCAGATCCTTCTTTTCCATATTCTCTATTATTCCTTAAATCAGTGATATATGCTTCTACTGTGGAGACTTCTTGATCCCTTGAAATCAAGATGTGTGAAGCTTTTATCTATATTCCTTAAAGGGGGGGGGGGGGGGAAGAGGAGGGGGGAAAAAAGTGATGCAGATGGATCAATATAAACATGTATGACAGTAGCTTGGAGCTGCATGCAGTAGCATAAGTAAACAGAGTGACAGGATGACTTTTCAAAACAAGCTTGTCATGTTTATGCTTGTTATCAGCTCTCCTGACAACGATTTTCCCATCAGCTAACTACAGACTTAATTAGGGCATTAACACAGTCCTGCCCCCACACCTCCTGTCTTCCCCCAGCTAAGCACTGGGTCATTACTGGGAGGAGAGAACACAAGCAAGCACATGGGAAAGAGAAAGAAAGGAAGGGAGAAAGAGGAGAAAAATGGAAAGAAATAAGGAATAAAGGAACGAAGAAAAAGCATGATTTTGATTACATTGCCCAGGGTGGAAGGGAAACAAGCAGTGCTTTTCCATGTTTTGTCCCAGGTTTTGTAAGACAGTTCATAGGATCAAGCAGGGCAGACCACTCCACTGAGAGAAATGAGATTAATTTCTGTGATTTCCAATTGTAAATACTTACAAATGCAAGAAATGTGAATTCCTCCATTGTTTGTTAAGATACATCCCTCACTCTCATGCAGAGTAGCTGCTCTGTATAATGAAGATCCCATGCACAAGACACTACATAGCAAGTTGTAAGATGCTTTTGGCAGGCTTTGCTTTTGGGGGGTAGAGATGCTAATTGCTCACCTGTAGCTTGTGCAATTACTTAACATCAATTAAAAAAACGTGGTACATTTTGCAGTATTTAGTCCCTGTGGACAGTTCCATGTATCACACCCAGACTAGAGCTCCATGGCAGACACTTGCCAATAGTGACTGGAGTAACCTTGAGCATTTTCATTGCTATGTTATTCTTCTTGATGGATTTTCATACACTACTACTTTTAAACCTTTGTGATTTTGTAACTAGTAAAAGATCTGAATTTCCTGGGGATTTTTTTATTATTTCAACAATTTCCTGGAATTTATCCTCTCCAGTATAGGTGGTAGACCATGGTTTTGGTAGCAGGGAAATTTGCCCCACTATTCTTTCCCCCATTCACTGCCATAAAACATTCCCAGTTAAGCCCAGGTGCTTATTGTAGCTTATTGCTTCTCACCTGTCAGAATTGCCTGGTCAGTACAAGCATTCATGAATTCAGACCTTTTCTTCCGTTGTATTACTGAAGTACACAGTTGAAGGTCAATGATATGGGAATCTATTGGATGCACTAAGCCAGGAGAAGCCCAGAGATGGTGGTACCCAAACCCAAGACTAAACTATAGCACAGATGTGTCTGCAATGTGCATAAGCAAATGTTATATCCACTGGGTGGCTTCCAGGCAAATGAATAAAATGGTTTCCATTTAAGTAACCAGAACGTGTTAAACAGTAGCTATTAGAAACCCAGGAAATTTTAAATCCGCATGTCCAGATGATTTGTTTCTAAGGAGATGTTAGAGGAGCTCTTGGAATAACTGTTCATATTTGGAAAAGACCTAGGAACCTTCTGAGGAAGAAGTGTGAAACTCTTAAAAAAAAAGTAAAGGGAACACCTAGATAACTTTAATCCTGGTGCTCTAGACATTTGTCAGTCCAGGAGAGAAAAACTGAATGGGCAGTCTGAGTCTCCATTAAGAAGGAAGTAATGGAGAATAATTAAACTAGTACCAACACATGGAGTATGGAAAACAAAGCTGGTTGTTACTGCTATAGGCTAGTTCACTTGATATAGATAATAGCATCAATGTAATAGATTTTTGTAAAATGTTTGACTGATGTTGCAGTGCTTTTTGCTTTAAAACCTAGATAAAATACAATCAACATGGCATGTATTAAAGGCATATCAAATCTCAAAACATAACTATAAACAGGGAACCATGAATGAACAGATGCAGGGTTCTGAAGATATCACTGTTTTTCTTACAATATTTAATGTTTTTATAAAGAACCTGGAAGGAAAAAAACCCCTTCATTGACCTTACAAAAGGTACAAAGATTAAGGGAAGGATGATAAATTAAAAAAGGAATTGGTCACTGTTGCAGAAAAATATAAGCCAGTATGTGATTTAGTTAGGTCAAATAGGAAAAAAATGTAGCAAGAAAGTAGATGCATCTTATCTATAAGAAGAACCTGAAAAGGTCAAGGTTATTATCAGCAGAATAATATTTTGGGGTTTGCTAGTATTATGATTATAACTTCTATTTAATGTAGTGCCTAGGATGGCCAGGACTGTGTGATGCTGCAGAGATACAGAACAAAAATGCAACTTCTGTCTTCCAGAAGCTGCCAGTGAAATTTTACATCTAAAAGCTTTCTGCCATTTTTGTATGTATAAACAGGATGTTTTTGAATTGGAGTGGGGAAGCACCCAAACTGGGTGCTAAGGTGACAGACAGACATGTGGAGATGCATTGAAGTCATAGCCATGAATGATTAAAGGACTGGAAAACCTGCCTTATATGACATACTCATGGTGTTCAACCCAGTTAGAATGTCCAAGAGGCTATGAGTATCTTCTTTACAGTTTGTAAGTTATGAAGTGTTGAAAAGCTGGTAGGAAAAAGGCTTTTCCAGTCTATAAAACACTGATATAAGTAAAATATAGTTAGATTTGATAAAGCCTCCCTTTTAAACAGCATCGATATAACTTACAAGGTCTAAGCAGTGAATCAAGGCTGTTTTGGTTTTTTTAAGTATACGCTCTAGTTCAAAAAACACTAATTCAGAGAAATCATTTGGCCTATGTTGCTTAGGAGGTCAGATCACGTCAGTCCTTTTTGGCTTTATTTATCTATGAATCTAGGAAATCTATTATCATATTTTTTAAGCTGATTCTCCCTCTCTTTGCCAATGAAGAACAATGACCCAAAGCTACTGCTATACTCAGGGAATTGGAATTTTAATGGACTTTGATATAAGCATCTTTCCTCTTAGGCTAAACTATATCCTTACTGTGATAAAAGAAGTGATAGTATCCTGGACCATTTGCTTTTATTGGTTGCAGGTACTTATTAAGACAAAAATGTCAGAGGCAATTCGACCACA
Organism: Balearica regulorum gibbericeps; assembly: GCF_011004875.1. Taxonomy (NCBI): domain Eukaryota; kingdom Metazoa; phylum Chordata; class Aves; order Gruiformes; family Gruidae; genus Balearica; species Balearica regulorum. Next base: position 53,266,582 of record NC_046186.1, on the reverse strand, counting down.
TTGTTCCCACAGTGTTTCTCAGAAGGACTCTAGGTACCAGATATTTTTATCTGTTGTCATTGGCTTTTACAATATTCTCCCAGATGAGAAGGCCCCAGTGAAATTATATGTTCTTTTAACATGGGTCACTTAGCTGAAGGAAGGCTGAAAATACCGCATGGAGTTTCAGCTGCATAATTTCCAGTGATTATTGTGGGATCCTGTGTTCCTGGGCCTTGGGCAATGCTTTGAAAATGAAGGGGCTATTGCCCATCTTTACATCTCTGAAAGGAGATAAAATTCAAGCAGTTTTTAGAGTAAGCCCTGCAGGTTCACTGAGCAGCTGTCTTCAAAGGAAATTTCCTTGTCTCCATAAACAAGAAAACAGAAGCACCTGGGTTTGGACACATCAGTCTTCTACTTGGGAATACTAACATTTAAAAATCAGGTGGCTGAAAACAAGAAAGTGTTATCATCAATGAAAAAATATTATATATCTGTATGCGCTTTTTCCTAAAGTGATATTAAGTAGGTCTACTCATATAATCCCATTAGCCCGGAGTAAAACCAAGGTTTCATGAGTAGCTGAGTTACCTTGAACAAAGCATCTTAGTTTACAGCTCTGCTTTTGACCCTGTTTGTGTACGTTCCAAAGACACTAAGCTCCCTGAAAATTACTTTATTTTTTAAAAAAATGTTTTGGGAAATTCTCATTAACTTGAGTAAACTATGCTGTAATCATAATTTATATACAATCCACTTGAAAAACTTAGTATAGGTTGATTTTGTTCAGACAAACCTAGTGTAGGTAATCTCTACCATTCAGTAGAGACTGTAACAGTATAAATAAGTGTCAAACCTCTCACAGTATCAATTACATTACAGATAATATGGACTAATCTAACATAGTACAGTATATGAGCAGGACAGCTGAGTCAAGATGAAAGTACATTTTTTTGCGTTTGTTGATACTCTTTTCTGTCACTCTAAAATTGCTTTTAGTATGCATTGTGTTTCTGAATGCAAGGACTTAGTTTTATCTACCATCAACCAACCAAAGGAGGCCAGGTTTATATTTGGATAGGAATTCAAGTAAGGAAAAGGAAAAGAAAATTCCTTTCAAAAATTTAATCCCTGGGAGTGATTTCATTACTGTCAACTGGGGTATGAAAGATCAGGTTATTTTGGGGATAGATCATCTCCATGCAGAATAATGGTCAATTTGTACTTATTTTAACAGTGTCAGTCAGCACCTCTAAGTGTCCCTTGCCTATCATGGTGAGAGTGCTTGGCAACTCTGAAGCCACAGACAAATTAAACAAATTGTTCATTTGTTCGTTAGTTGCAGTACACGAATTTGAATATTCCTTTGGTCTTGACATAACCAGCTTTCTGACTAATGAGTAATTCCTGTTTCTGATTTTATTTAGGGTGTACTTACTGCCAAGAGCCTAGTGGGAATAGTGGGAATTAGGGTAGAAGACTGTAGTGAGATTTTAATACATAGATACTCACAAAGAAGTGTCCATGAGCGTCTTTCAATAATAGGAATAGACAAGTCTAACTCAGAAGAAATGAGTCAAGCCTTTTACCATGCAGACCAATACTGAAAGTCTACAATGTCCACATCACATTTGCTTTGTCTCCTTTAAGCTGTGATCTGGGAACCGAAGTGGTACAGCTAGGTACTTTTAGCACTAAATTCCTCTGAATTACAAAATTAATTGTCTAACAGCTCATATGATGTGGAAAAATCAGCTATATCCATCTGTAAGAAGTCTTAGAAAACATTACAGACTTTTACTCTTCCTGATCTGGCCACCTAGAAAATACTAAATTGAGGAGCAAGAAAGTATTTTTAGAAGGCATAAGGGAAGTATTTCAGCACTTCCAACAGGAGACTGAAGCTTGTTTTTCGATGTGATCCTCCCGGCTTTATCAGTGTAACAGAATGATGCTGATTTGTATCATCTGAAACATGTCTGGAGGGACTGAAAGATGTCACCTCACCAACACTGTCTCTCAAAAAAAAGAAGGGTGATAACATCTCAGTAAAATTTCTGTGAATGCTTGCTTTTTGCTCTCTTTATAGAAAGAACAAAAATGAGGAGTCAAAGCAAGCCAATGGCCACAGACAATTAATGTTAAAAGCTAACCCCAGCTGACAATATTTTTTCTCTTTGTATCACACTTTTTGGTTGGCAGTGAGTTTTCATGCATCACTGTCTTTAACCTTAAATACTGCAAACTGGCCTGGGAATCAGGATTGTTAGTCTGTTGACTCACTACAGCTTCGGAATAACCACTGAGCTAAAATTTCAAAATTGTCGTGTAAGTCTGGTGCTGCCTTAGCCATTGCAGACCCCTCTCACCTTATGCTGAAGGCTCCTGCTCTCAGCGATGGGGAGGGAATCTGAACAGCATCTGCTACTGATGGTTTCGTGGGTGCTGCTCCTCTCTGTGCAAGGTGAAGACTCTCCTGCTTTCTGTGAGTGGGTCAGGGGAATGAAGGGGGAGACAAATCCTGCCCCCTGCCCTCCTCCCTCCCCTGGACCTTACAGCCTTGCTGTAAAGTCTTGGATCTGAAAGTCTAGGACCTGTTTTGTAAAGCAGTATCCCCAGAGACTGCTCTTAGGTGCTGTGATCCAAACAGTGATACCCAATCTGTCTCTAGCTCTCCAGACTTGAGTTAGTTGTCTCACACCTCGCTGGCACACTGTTAATGTGATTTCACCTCAAAACATAAGGACGTAAATGAGAATTAATATGGAAATTATGACTATAATAAAATTAAAAGAATAATAACAATAACAGTGACAATAACAATAATAATGATAGTAATAGCAGCATGTCAGAGTCACACAGTGAATGAATTTACTATATTTAAACCAGCAGAAAATGAATCATTTCTACTATGTTAGTCAAATATAAAGTAACTCTATGTGTGCTTCCCTTTTCTTCTGCTGTCCCACTCCCAACACCCACTTTCTCTAAGACATCCTCCAGAATTTTCTGCCTCCTCTCCCACCTCTTCCTGTGCTCCTTAACACCCCAGCCCAGCTGCCTCAGGCTGGCTGCTCAGCCCAACACCACATTGCACAAACCACCAGTAACCTGCCCCTGTCTGAGCAGCATGTGCCTGCAGGACCTGCGCTGCCCACAAAAGTTCAGCAGGGCTTTGAGGAGACTGTCTTGAGGGGCCTAAGGAGACAAAATATCCATATGATTCTTTAGGCAAGCTTATGTTTTGTGCAGATGTAAGGTATGCCTGAGTTGTAAGAGGTAGCCAGCTCTACAACATCTGCTGAAATTCAGGCTGCCTTAACCCTTAATGTATGTGAACCTCACCAGTGAGCAAGGGTTGATCTTGACTAAAAGTAGCAAGTGGGCAGTGCCGGGACTGTTCTAGTGCCTCCATGTAAAGTTATCTCTGCAGTATTTCGGAAGTGACTTCAAATTGCAGATGAATCGCAGAGCAAATGTTTCTGTTTTCATAGAAGTTGATTGAAAAATTCCAAAGAACTTAAGTTTTGGGGTGTCATTTCCAAATTACCTCAAAGCTAATTTATCTTTTCTTGGAGGCCGAATGGCTGAATCAACCCTGCAGTGATTGGGACCCAGCTGTTTTCAGTACAGGGGTAAGTAAACAGTATTTTATCAAGAGGTCTGTCTTGCAAATGATTTAATCAAGTGATTGCTACAATGAGTAATAAAGTTTTATTCTACCAAAACCTCCTACTGCCTTTATTCAAGTAAGCTAATTCCTTTGCTCAATGCTGAAGATAAGTGAAAAGAAAGTAAAAATGCAAAGAAAAGTCTATTATTTAGGAATGTGCAGCTCCAAAAGAGTTATGGTCTTAAACTGGATCAAGCTAATCTCTAGTTTAGAAATGATTATGTTTGCAAATAGTAACATCATGTGCTGGTGATAAATCATCTAAATTTTAACCTCTCAGCAGAAGGAATGTTGTTAACAGTTACTTAACTTAAGAGGAGAAACAATCTCCCCCCTCCACCCATGTTAGCTAAAATGAATGAGGTCCCAATTCTTCAAAGTATTAACTAGGTATGTGCCCTTGCTTCCCCAGAGAGCACTCACTTTTCCATGTGCCTGGGAAGAACAATTTTGGCCCTGTCTTCCTTTGGCGTCCAACAATTTGGCATAACTGGTTATTTGGTGTTGTGAAGGTAAAGTTTACAGCTGCAAGCCAACAAGCAGCAATGCTAATCTAACAGCTTGCTGCTGCCACAGAAGGGTCTCGCTCCCTCCTCCTCCCTGCTCTGCATCTTTCTGTCTTGTTCTTCCCTCTAACAGTCCTGTCCCCACTGCTTTGTATCACCCTTTATGTCTTTCCTTGAGCCAATTCAACCAGTTAACTCAAAAGAGAATTATCTAACTTTGTGATTATGTTCTTCCAAGTTAAGGAGGGGAATTAGCTAATGGTGGCATCTGAAGAGCATTGTGGTCAGCAAAAGGTGAGTGGCAGCACTGCGTAGCCAGGACCATATGTGGAGAACATGTGTGGGAGGTGGCGGGATCTATGCTTTCTGTCAGCAATGAGCTGTTAGATCCACACACCACATCTTGTAGAAGTGGACTGGGGATTATGTTGAGTCTGATTCTCTGCTGCCATGAAATGTATGTAAGTGATTGTACAAAAAACACATGGAAAAGTGCCAACAAGTTAGCGCAGCAATGTTTTACTCTCTTTCATTTGGATTCCTTCTATCTCCTTGTACAAGCAGTGGAAAATCAGACCAGATATACCAGCTTTTTTTCTCTTTAAGATAGTGGACTCCTTTTGAAAATGTCGTGTTATTCTTGAAGGGATAGGTAATTTCAGAAGAGGAATAAAAATAATAAATATATGAGCAAACATTATTGTCAGACGGTTTGAGTTTTTTTAAGTTCGAACTCCCCCCCATGTCAAAGGTACAACAAATAACTGTCATTCATCAGCAGTGGAACAGATAAACCTCAATGAACATCTCAAAGACGCTCACCATCTACGAGTTATCCAGTTGGTTCTTCTACGTGTTTTTCAGCAGTGGAGCTGGACAGGAAGTAGAGTTCAACCTTCAGCTCTGTTCTGTTTGCTTTGGCTAACTGGAACTGAAGTTCTACTTCCCACTCGCCCCCATTTGTCAGACTTTCTTCTTGGACTGTAAAACAAATGAATTAATAACTTGTAAATAAAAAAGGGTCCTGTTGTCTTCACCTTACATTTATTAATTAATGGGAATGATGTCAAATATATCAAAACCATGAATGGATTGGCTCATGCATTTTTCTAAAAGCTAGCATATTGTGACTTGTGAACATCTCTACACAAAAGATTACAAAGATTATTTGTTGTATAGCAGCAGCAAAGTTGTATTACAGAAACTGTAGCATTCTTGATGATGCATGGAAGTTGTATATCTGCAGTGCTAAAGTCTGATTTCAACTTTCAGTGTGAAATGGCATGTTTCTGTTTATCATAGCATTTGCTTGTCTTCCACAGGGGAGTTTTCTGAAAGTGTGTGGTCATTTGGTTGGTATTTTTGGACCATTTTCAGCTGTTGGCTTACTGCTGAAGTAGAGTGCACGGGAGCTTCAGCATAAGCACTTACTGATATGGCACATTGTCCTGTGTTATGAGATGTAATTGCAACTATAGACAATCTTCTTCGTCTTTCATTACGCTATACTTCTCCATTTAATCAGAATATTAAAGTGGTCAGAAAGAGTTACATAGATTAGGGCTAGACAAAGAAAGATTGAGTGAGCATATTAGTTGTAGTTGATCTTGGAGAAAAATAAGAGCCGATGTATGTTATTCACTGAATATTCTCCTACATAAAATAATGAACTTTCCTATGCGTTATGCAAAACATTTTCTATGTTCTTTTTTTGGAAATCATCTCGGTTTCAGTAATTCTCCTGTTAAAGTTTTCTGCCTTATTTTGATTCACTTTTGTGTCCTTGTAAGTATGTCTTCACATGTAGGGAGAGCAGAGTATCCTGCTCAAGCTTTTTTCAGTGTTAGAGGAACATTTTGGTCTGAGTATAGACCCCAATTCCCTGTTAAATGTGGGTGGATCTGTAAAGACCTTTCGAAAATAGTTTGTGTTGTATTTGTAGGAGGGGATTGGGGAAGTAAGATCTCTTATTTTGAGCTATTCTCTTTGATGCCTCTCAGTCTGAGATGAAGTGAAACCAAAATTGCACTTACTATCCCAACATTTGAGGATGTAAGTAAGCTTGAAATGGAAAGACTGGATTTGGCCTGAAGATTTTGAAGCTATGTTCTATGTACAGTTTATTGCTATAGTGCATACTTTAAGAGTGCTTTTGAGCTCAATTCTGTTAACATAAAGTCTACAGAATTAAGTCCATGCATAAAGTGTAGTGGAAGAAAAAAAAAAAAAATCCAGATTCCTAATATGCACCTTGCTCTCACCAAGCATCTACTTTTGACCAAACTGTTTCTGCAAATTTCAAGTATTTTTTCCATGATCTTTGACCAGACAGCATGTGAGGAAATTAAATTATCATTCTCTCTGCTTTCCTTGCTATATTTTATTTTCTCACTTTTTAAATTTTATTTATTTACTAATTAAAAAAATATGGATTTTTATGGTGGTTTTTGTCAAGATATGGGAAAATATTTTGTAAATTTTATCATACTCAACTGAATTAGCTAAAACCATAGTTGTTTCTAAAACAGGCTGCAGTAGCTGCATGAAAGTGCACAATAATATGACTAACCAATTTAAATTTAATAGTAAATAATACTTTTGAAGCTGAGGGAACATGTAGTTATGTATTTTGTGATTACCTGAATTGGAAACTGGCCAGGACACCATGAAAAAACTCCCAGAGATCTGTTTTTTTCAGAAGTGAATAAGACTGTTTCTTTTTAAGATACAAATTTCTTCTTGTCTATGTTTTTAAAGACTGTTCCAACTGTTACTTAACCAGAAACCTCTGCTTTGAACAAACATATAAGGACACTTACTTTCTCCCAGGACATGTGTGTTGAAATGCTGCTTAGTTCTGTCATAGACCAATGCCTTTCAATTTGGAGGAAGGCCAGAAGATCATATAATGTGGAAAAAATACAGGATTCGTTATCTTTGAAACCATAATTTCATAACCATCCTCCCCAGAGTTTTTCATTCTACCTAGTATGCACAGACTCAAATTCAAACTCAAGAGAGATTGAAAAGGTAATTTTTTTCCCGGGAAAATGAAAAGGCATGATATATAATTACTAGAAACACATTTCCACTCCTCTCCAGGAGAGAATTCTGCCTTTGTTTTCTAACTGTTCTTACCTTTGGCTTTGCCAGCTCTGGAAAGTTGTTGTAAAAGGACGCCAACACTACTCTTGACAGTAGGCCTGGATTAGCCACAAGGCAGAATGCATAAGAACCCTGCCCATATCACCAGTCCATGCAGCTGTGATGAAGGAAGATCTCCTTTCAACACAAAAGACCGTGTTTTGTTTGTTGGCCTTTTTGTTGGTTTTTTTTTTGTTGGCCTTTTTGTTGGGGTTTTGTTGTTTGTTCGTTTGTTTGTTTTTCCTGAGGAAATCTTTGCCAGCCTCACCAGGCTGGCAGAAAGTCCTACCCACCACAGAAACTCATGTCCCCATAACAAGGAGATGGGTAATCCCATGCAGCTTCTGTTTGGAGCCATAGTGTCAGCATTGTTTTTGGGAGGGCATGTCTTCTCTCACAGGGGTGCCCTTGCTGGCACAAGGATCTCTGCAGGAGATACTTTGGCTGAGTTGGCTGCTGAAACATTTGTTCTCCTGGAAGAAGCCTCAGCCCCACTGAAGACGGAAAGAAAAGAGGATAAAGGACACCACTGGACCCGTGGTTTTTTTGTCTTTCATGTGATTATCATATTAAGCTTGCTGGAAGAGAATGACACACTGACTTCCTGATTCATGAAGCAGAGTTACCCATGGATATGTTCTGCTCATCTTACCGCAGACCATGTGATGAACAGCACACACCATTTTACCCACTGCTATTTTAAAACTGCCAGCTTTTTATAGAAACCTACTCACCTGTTTGCCAACGGTGAAGGTATTAAATATGTTCTTACAAATGAATTAACGTATGGTTTTCATTATCTGCATTTTCCTTTTATTCACATTTTTCTCCTCACAATTAGTTATTGTGGCTAGAACAGTTGACCTTATTTTATGCAGATGAAATATTGAAATGTGCACTGTAAAAAAGTATAAGGGGTTTTCATTAGAAATTGCAGACTTGCCATTAGTAGGGTATGTCCAGTGATACTTATTTAACCAGGGAAATAATGCAGGGAAAGGTCAAAATGCTCCTTGGCACTTTCACAAATATGTCCTGTGAATTTCTCTTTTTTTGAATTTTCCACCTCTTGCATTCTGTGCATTCTTCTGGATAGTTAGGTCTGAAAGCTGATGGTCTTTGTCACCCTTACTATTTAGTATTCGGTCCCCTCACAAATGCTTTCATGCTCAGGCTATTAGATCAACTGAAGCTGGTTCTATGAATTCTCTGTCCACCCTACAATGAACAGTTTGTTTCCATTCAAACTAGTAGAAATAAGTATCCGAGGACATGGGAAGATTTTTCACTGGACAAAGCTTTAATTAACTGTTGCATACATATGGACAGGCTTTGGAAGAAAAATACACTTAGCCAAGAGGAGCTGTATTTAAAAGGAAAGGAAACAGACTTTGGCTACATAATATTGCCTGCCTATCTGTAATATGGAAGTTAAAGAAATCTACATTTGAATTGAGTTTGCTAATAATTTTAGATATCTCTTCCACTATTGACAGGATTCTGTGCTCATACTGTTGGTAAACTGTCTGCAGCATTTTCTGCTACTTTATTCTCAAAACAAGATCAGAACAATTCTCTGATGAAAAAAACTAAAATGGAAAATATAATTTTGTGGTTTTTTCCTGTAAAAAAGAGAAGTCATCTACCTCTATGCTAGCAACTAAAACAGGTCATGCACTGTCCTTCAGTTCTGGAGTCAATTGGCTTGACACATTTCACTCCCAGCTCCTCAAAGCAGGGCGATTGCACTCAGACTGCCTATTGGGAATGGTCCTGGCCCGTGTAATCTCTTGCTTCTCTACAAAACATGATCCAGAACTGTTGTAATTGGCTCAGACTGAAACTGTGTCCAAGGATTGTGCCAGTGACTTAAAAGCTCACGTAGCAGCGATTGGGCTGTGCCCTGGCCATGCTTGATTAGCTAGTAGAGATGCAGCCTAGGGTTTTTGGGTCCTCAGTCCTATATGGTGAAATGTAGTCACAGATACACAGCCAGAATTACCCTGACCTTCACAAGAGACTGCAAGCCAACAGAAAAATGTTGCTTTAGTAGCCATTTTTCTTACAGAGTTTGTTTAATAGCTTGATGAAAGAGAAACAGGATAGGAAGCTCATACACAATGACATTGAACCTGGACAATTTCCCTGTTATCAGTCCATAGCTTCAAATGCGTATATGATTGATCCAAATTGTGAGTGACTACTGGGGATTTCATCTGAGATATTCGAACAATTTTACCTGCCACAGTTGGTGGCTGTGCTTTGATATGTGAAGGGTGACAGATGACTCCACCTCTTCAGAGACAGGGTAGTTATCAGCAACTTTTAAAAGAAAAAGGCTTTTATAAATAGTACTGACAAAACATCAGTCACACCATGTAACATACTTCAACTTGTTTATTGCTGAAATAAAGCTGAGGCTGTAAATGCAAAGATTTTTTGGAACTCCCTCCTTTATGTAAACATTGCATCATAGTAGATAGTGTAGATGGAAGGTTTTGCAAACATCACTATAAAGTTACTTTACTGATTGACTTGAGTCTACTTCTGTGTATGTGCTTCTTATTTGTTTCCCTTTGATCAGGTGATCTGCATGTTCTGCAGAGTCCATTGAAGACTGAAGAATTACATATTGTCTCAAAAATCTGCAGAAAGGAAGACTCTGCAGGAAATGTAGGAAATCTGGAGTACTTCCATGGAACTTCATGGTACTTCATGGTTTAAATGAGGCTAACCTGACTTTCTGGCGAAGGAATAACGTAGTTATCACAACAAAAATATATTAGAGATAAACATATCACTTACTGAGATTATCACAACTGCTATTGGCTTTAGAATAGGGAATTTTCAAATGTACTTAGATTTTGAAGTGCAAAGACAGGTAGTGTAATCTTAAAGTTTAATCTGTTATGGAAAAGACTAACTCAAAAGCACAGGGATATTCCAAGTGATATTGCTAAGATGTAGCATAAAGGATGATGTCTGGGTAGGAGAACTGTCATGAGGCTATAATGTGGAAATAAATAGCAAAGGTGATAAAAACTTCTATGTATTTTATGAGTGACTTCTCAGAGCACTTAAAGTTCTAGTCAAAAACAATAAAATACAAACAAATAAAACTGGAAAAAAAAAAAAAAGTAGAAGCATTAAAACCAGAATGTATGGCAAGGTTTAAAAGATAAGCAATACTGTGAATGTACATGGCTGAAATCCTGTAATTCTTCTTCAGGGATGTCTCCCCTCAGACTTTGATAGGCTTTTTGCTTGAACTATGAAGGCCTGATCCAGTTCCACACAGAAAGTTAGTGCAAAATTTCATCAAGCCCTGAGGAAAGACTAATGAAAGTAGTATGTACTTTTATGAAGGATAATAGAGTGTTCTATTCTGAGAGTAAAATTTGAGAGCTAACGATGCAAAAAAATAGAAGCTTGGTGTTCCTGTTGCACTCTCCTATAATACATAAAGGAGACACAAATATTGTCTCTAAGCAATCTGAAAACTCTAACAGTAAAAATTTGTTCTGGTGGAATATCTCTTATCTGATGACCACAAAGCCATTAGACATATAGGTTTGTGATTTTTTTTTTTGTTTTTTTTTTTTCCCCTGAGAGAATTGTCTGCATTTATGGAGATTCCTTCACTTCAAACCAGTGCAAACATCCTATGCTGAAGCCCACTCAGAAGGCCTCATCCTTCTTATCTCCTAACAGTTGTTTCCTGTCTCTATTATGGCTATATTCACTTAAGCAAATAGTGCATCTAACAGACCTTATCTATAGGGGAAAACAGTTAGTAATGAGGATCCTGTGTCGATACTATGCATGCTTTGGAGGAGTTTATTTTGGACTACCTCTTGTCTGCTCCTGTAGACTGAAAACTCATTCTAGTTGAAGTGTGTTATTTGATCTCCTGAAGCACAACTTTGGGTTTAGTCATGTTTGAGAGGAATCCATTTGTTGTGCTCTGAGACTGCTCCATGGCATGAAATGAAGGACAGCAAGTCGGATAACTGCTGGAAATGAATGTCAAAAGTGTTCTACTGGTTCCTAGAGCAACAATGCAGAGATATGAAGTTCTTTTTCTGTGTGTGTGCTCATCTTGCCAGCCTCATGACTTTTAGGTAAATTTTTGGTGAGCAGAAGAAAAACCTCATTTGGGAGAGCTGGATGAGTTACCGTCCTACAGATATGTGTAGAAATTACTTCAGCTCACTCCGTTCTGCTGGAACAGGAACTTCATGATCTTCTCTTTTACTCTTGGGAGATCTTTTTCCAAACAATGCTCCAAATAATGGATGTGAAGGGCAATGCCATCTAGCTTCTGAAGAAATACTCTAGGAAATGCTGAGTGTGGGGCATACTAGAGGTCTGAGGCAAGTTTGCCATATTGGCCAAGTAGTAATGAGAAATGTGGGAGAGAAAGATGCAATTTGCTTTTATAAGGAAAATGAAAAGGCAAGGCAAGACAAGAAAGATTTAGCTCTGAGAGCATGAAAGCTAATGAGCCTGATTGCCTGTGGATTTCTGTCCCTTGGTTTTTTTGATGTCTAAAGAGGAGCAGCCTCTAGCTGAAGTTTCTCCCATGATGGGACCATTTGCAATAGCTCCTGTGAGAGTTTTCTGATGATGGATGAGATGTATCTTCATGCTTCTTATCAGTCAGGGCATCTATGAAAGACATACTCACACACACACAGAGTCTGTCTGAACGTCCCTCTTTTTCCATGATAAATACAACTAAGGACCACCCTACACTCTTAAAAAGTGTTCAAAATATTTTTCAAAAGGATATAGAAATTTAGGTCACTTTTATTACTGCACTAAACATCCATATTAAATATTTATTTTTAAGGAAATAATATTAAAAAATCACTTGTCCAATAAAGTGTTAAATTCACAATTATATTCATTTTTTTAAAAAAGAAAAGTAACACTTCTGTGAAAGCACTCCCCTACTTGCATTTTTGAGATGAAGATTGTAGTTAGGATAGCATGACTAAGTTAGCTTCTCTTGACTTACTAAAGAGAGTTACACTGTGAAGCATTTTGATTGTCCATAAAATGAAATTAGCAAAAAAATAAACGTGCATGAAAGGAAGGATCTCTATAATGGGAGTTTTGTGGAATTTGACTGTAAGTGGGAGTAAATTGAAATACTTGCTAGAAGGGCAGGCTGCCTCAGTGGACTAAAGTGCAGGACAAGTGTGGGACATAGCTCTTTCCCCCAACCCATTTGCAGCCTGTCACCCCCTCACAGGTGATGGGAGGAGGGACTCACTGGCTTCTGGGCCTGGCCTGGGCTTCACAAGGGCTGTGCCTGCTCCTCAGCTGCTGCTGCCCAACTCCGCGTGGACACAACCACCATAAAACTAGAATCATTCCTCACTCTGACTTGGATCTTGCCTTGTTTTACTTTGGACTTTAAAGATGCAGAGCTATTTCTTTATTATATTATCTTCTCTGGTCACAGAAGTGTTTAAACTCTGCTGAGGTATGTAAAATCTTTTTCTGCTTAGGCTGACATGTCAAAACCACCCGATTTTCATAAATGTCTAGTACAGCTAAGTGTTGAAAGGTCTTTCTTTCACTTAATCCCACTAATACTTAATACCAAAGAAAAATAGCTCAAATAGTAGCAGAATTTTACAATAGTAATCACTTGCTCATTGTTTTCCTCTTATCTCTCATCGCTATAAGACATTGATTCTTATCCATGGTGTAACCTTATTGATTGGTGACATTATGAGGATGTGAGCCAAGTGAACTTTGTAACTAATCACACTGTTTCTTTAGAAACAGCATTTTGTGAGGAAAAAAAAAAAAATTTGGTTTTGTTCTCCATAGTCTGATTTTTCTTCACATTATCATTTCCAAAAGTTTGCTTTTCTTCATTAAAAAAGCGTGAAGAATTTCCTCTAATTAGTTTCTAATGGCAGACAACATCTTGACCTCATTTGTCAGAAAACGCAGAGCTGAACTGTATCATTTAACAAGGGAATACCACACATGTATGATTAATGTATAGCACTTTCCATGACTCTATTTGACTCCCTTTGTGAATACTTAATGTATTTAGCATTATATTTTCAATCTCAGATGACATAAAAGTCAAGAGCTCATAGCATGCAGTGCTTCATCTTATCAAATGTGCAATAATAAATGAAAAACAGAGCTTTGAGATATTTTTACAATAATTACAAAAAATAAAATGCAATCAAAGACTGTAGGAAAAACACGTATTCCATTTCTCTCTGTTCATCTTAAATCTAAACAGAAATGTCCTGAGGCAAAGGGAAGGTGGGGATGCAGAGAGATGTGCATGTAAAAAATCTGGCAGGGTATTCAGACTTCAGACTGGGAAGCAAAGGCACAGTAAGAGAATGCTTTGAGGACAACACACCAAAATCACCTCAGCTGGCAGACTGGGATGCCCTGTTACGTCAGCACTGATAAATGGGTTGACCTGACCAAGCCCATGTCATTTGCGCCCTCAAATCTCTTATTAATTTTTATGTGTGTAGGGGATGGGGTCAGTTTCTCCAGAACATAAAACTTCTGTTGATGGAACAACTTGGTTACCGTAAGATCCAAATACATACCCCTTTGTCTTCTACAGCATACACATACAGCATGCAGGAGGGTGATATCACTTCATAGTCTTCACCTTTGTGCTCCCCATCCTTCTCGGAACAATGCCATGCATGGTAGTAAGACAAAACTCCCATTGAAAGCACTGGAATTTTGCTTGAGTCTAACATTAAGGACCAGCTCTTGTTTTGTCTCAAGGACAAAAGGGCACGGAGGATTCCCACTGTTTTTTATCTAACTTGGGGCCACATTATAATGCTCAAAACTGTTCAAGTCCTTCTCTAAGTAGCAGGGAGGCTACACAGTCTGTGTATCCTTTTTGACATTCAGTCTTCTCTCTGTGTGAGCCAGTGCTATCTGAATGGCTCACACACCTTTAGGAACAAATAAATAATAAGGTTGGTGTATACTTTGTATGACCAAATAGGTGTCCACATTGTAACTTTAGATTTTCTTTGGGATTTTCTTATTCTGCTCCCTTCATTCACTTCAGTGGACCACATCTTCATACAGTATGATTTTATTCCATCTTAATTCATCATGGCTCAAATTTGTGAGCTCCCAATACTCAAACTCAGGCATGGATAAAGACTACTGTGTGATACTGCGTCAGTGTAATTTGCTGCTAATCATTAATTTGTGGCTGCATTGGTACAATTTCATACAATCATAGAATGGTTTGGGTTGGAAGGGACCTCAAAGATCATCTAGTTCCAACCCCCCTGCCATGGGCAGGGACATTCTCCACTAGACCAGGTTGCCCAAAGCCCCATCCAGCCTGGCCTTGAACACTTCCAGGGATGGGGCCTCCACAACCTCTCTGGGCAACCTGTTCCAGTGGAACAAATTTGTCACTTTGTGGTTATATAAATTGACTCAGTTTTAGAAGTAAATAATATATATACACAGTGCTTGCTAAAATGTTAGATATATTATTCCTTTGCTTATTTTTGTTTTCTGATTTTGGTAAATACCATAACAGAAACAAACACAACTATGAGAAGCGGAATTGTGGTTTTGTAGGTGTCAATGACAAAATTCTCACTGATTATAGTAACAACTGATTTTTTCCACATATGCAAATTTAATAAGAATATATGTTTGTGACTATAAAGTTATTTGCCTACAGATGTGTCTACTTTATATTTGTCTTTTTATCTTTTGTCATTCCTATCAGATACTACTCATTTTAAGGCTAAGTATCTTCCCAAAATGTAGGTTTATTTAAATTAAGAACAATAGAAACACATGGATCGGAAAAAATAATCAACTAAAATAATAAGTCTAATGGTTTGAGAAGGCCACATAATAATCATAGATTTTATTAACGGTCATTTTAACAATGATGTGGTGTGCTTGTGGCATAACACATCCTTAATAACAGAAAAGAAAAACTAGCTGCATGCATACACGAAGAAATGTGAAAGTGCTATTGCAGAGTCATTTTCAGCAGCAGTTTGTTACATTTCCACACTTGATTTTGCGTGTGAGTTGTGTTCTGTATTTTGAGGTGTGAAATGTGAATTACAGATGCACTGAGATTGAGTGATCCATGAGCAAGCTCTGTGCAACTGGATCCTCATGGCCTTCAGCTGGATTCAGGGGACAGAGCCCCTGGAGAGCAGTGTGGAAAACTGGCGTTAGGTAACCTGCCAACTTTTACTTCAAAACGTACTTTTTGGGGCCATGATGATCCTATAAGTACTAGTTCTGGGCAGATATAATAAATCCCTTGTTAGGAAATATGTGGCAAAACAAGATGATTTTTTTTTTTTTTTTTTTTTTTTGAGAAACAGCCACAGTAGGCTTTCAAGATGATTGTGGCACCTATGTTTTTTAAGCCAGGCTTTGAAAACTGATGCCTTTCACTCTATCTACACTCGTCATCCAGAGCTACTCCCAAAAGTTATTCTTAGTCCCACACAGTGGCTTACAGCTGTTTATAGGCAGTGATGCTGCTGCCTCAGATCTTGCTATTGGAATGTAGTTTGTGTAATATGCTGAATTGCACAATATAAACTGTCAGTAAAGCAGCTGCTCCCATGTAGACCCAGCATCTAACAGAGACATCATGTTAGCAGAAATGAGTGGCTGTGTTGGTTTTGCGTGGCAAGGTTTTGGTAGCAGGGGGGCTACAGGGGTGGCTTCTGTGAGAAGCTGCTAGAAGCTTCCCCTGTGTCTGATAGAGCCAATGCCAGCCGGCTCTAAGATGGACCCGCTGCTGGCCAAGGCCAAGCTAATCAGCACCTCTGTGATAACATATTTAAGAAAAAGAAAAACAGTTAGAGAGCGCTTTTGCAGCCAGAGAGAGGAGTGAGAAGATGTAAGAACATCTGCAGACACCAAGGTCAGTGAAGAAGGAGGGGGAGGAGGTGCTCCAGGCGCCGGAGCAAGATTCCCCTGCAGCCCGTGGTGAAGACCATGGTGAAGCAGGCTGTCCCCCTGCAGCCCATGGAGGGAGGATGAGGGGGTGTAGTGATTCCACCTGCAGCCCGTGGAGGACCCCACGCCGGAGCAGGTGGAGGCACCTGAAGGAGGCTGTGACCCCGTGGGAAGCCGGCGCTGGAGCAAGCTCCTGGCAGGACCTGTGGACCCATGGAGAGAGGAGCTCACGCCAGAGCAGGTTTGCTGGCAGGACTTGTGACCCCGTGGGGGACCCACGCTGGAGCAGTTTGCTCCTGAAGGTCTGCACCCCGTGGAGGAGACTCACGTTGGAGAAGGTCATGAAGGACTGTCTCCCGTGAGAGGGACCCCACGCTGGAGCGGGGGAACGATGAGTCCTCCCCCTGAGGATGAAGAAGCGGCAGAAACACCGTGTGATCAACTGACCGTAACCCCCACTCCCCGTCCCCCTGTGCCGCTGGGGGGGGCGGAGGTTGAAGCCGGGAGTGAAGTTGAGCCTGGGAAGATGGGAGGGGTGGGGGGAGGTGTTTTTAAGATTTGGTTTTATTTCTCATTCCTCTACTCTGTTTTGCTTAGTAATAAATAAGATGAATTCCCTCTCTAAGTTCCATCTGTTTTGCTCGTGATGATAATTAGAGAATGACCTGTCCCTGTCCTTATCTCGACCCATAAGTTTTTTTTAGTTATACTTTTTCTCTCGTGTCTAGAGAAGGAGGGGAGTGATAGAGCGGCTCTGGTGGGCACCTGGCCCTCAGCCAGGGTCAACCCATCACAGTGGCCCAGAGAATTCCTATTTTGCAAGACTCCTTAGACCACCTTGAGTTTAAATGGCTGTAAATCAGCTTTGTGTTACACTGCAGGAGGAATAACTCCCCAGACACCTTGTTCTGAAACAATCTTTTTTCATGTTAGGACAACGACAGTTGGCAATTTTTGTTATAGATGTGAAGAGGAATATACCTGGTCTCTTTTGTCATACTGCTAGGCCAAACTTCAGCTTAGGCCAAGTCTTCCTCGGTGATTAATAGACATTGCAGCGATAGATATACTCAAATGGTACCTCTGAAGCAGTAGAGTGACAACAGTATGCTGTTAAAGGCACATTGCTCCAGAGTATTAAATGACTAACACTTGACACAATATTTATTCACTTGTCGTTTATCATTCCTGAAATATTTCAGGGAATATCTTGGCATTCAAGCATCTTGCAAGAGATTAGTATTTTTAAGAGTTTCCTCACTGAAAGTGATTAATTCCTCTTTATGCCTTTCATTCCAGCTCTCTGCAGGTCATTGCATGGTCTACACAAGACCTCCTTCAGTATATAAAGAGCTTCAAGTTGCCTTTCTTCTCCCATGATCCTATTAGCTCTGATGGGAGGGTTCTTAGATGCAGACTCCATTGATAATAATTATTGAGCTCAATGGCACGCTGTCACTCCACTCTACAATATCACTTAATATGACGTTGTCTTCATAACATCAATGCTGAAGCAACTGAGAATTTCTGGAGGCTAATAGAGCTTTTGCTTATTGCCTTGAAGGAGTGCCAGTGGGACTATTAAAAAAGTTATGAACGTGTCTCAGGCTGTTAGTCTGTCTACTTAATGTGGCCTCAGTCATACTTCTGTTTACAATTTTTCTGTACACTAACAACATCAGCGATACAGTATAGCCTTTCTTATCCTTCCTTGCCTGGCTTTTCTTTCCCTTAAAGACGGTGCTGAGAGCTTTGAAGGCCTCTGCTCTTTGTGTTTGAGGGCTGTTGTGCAAGGTTAGCTTGCTGTGGAGTGTGAGTTTGAAGTTTCTTCCTGACTTGTGCCCAAATGGCATCACTTAGATAACCAGCAACCATTTGGGCTGATATGATCCAGGACACAGCTGTTTGTCATTAGCTATAAAGCTAGTTTTCTAGTTTTCTGTTACTTTTCTATTACAGTGCCCAAGCTTTAACCTCATCCTTTTTTACCTACACAAAGCAGCTGATTCCTTACCATATTATTTCTCCCTTGTCTTGGTTGAATTTCAATATTTCAAATGATCAAGACTTCTCTAAACACTCATGTCCACAGTACAGTAGTACCAACTACAGAAGGTCTGTTCTGGAAGGGAGAAGAAGATGGGAGTGCAAAATAGCTAGCAAAATGTACATAGATTGATCTTCCTGAAAAGCTGCCCACAGATTTGTTTTCCTGGGCTTTTAAGCATGTGGTGGCGCTTCATGCAACTTTAGTTTTTGTGTTCTTTCATAGTGTAATCATGAAACTGCACTGTTTGATACCACTAAGACAGCAAAAAAAGGTTTGGAAGAATGCAAAACGAAGACTAGTTTCAATAGACATGTCTCACTGTATAAATAGACTCAAGAGAAAAACAGCATCAGCTGTGCTGGGATTCCTTAGTGGGATCTACTAGCATGACCATGATGGATTATAGCCTGGGTATTGTAACGCTGTGTATAACAACCACTTGGCATAGGATTTAGGATATCTGCTGTGAGTAAAATAATTTGATTGCTCTGAAGTTTATGCCTAATATGAAAGCAAAACTTTCTTATCAGAGATGTGGTGTTTGTTAATATGCTAATGAGTGCAGGATTTTCAAATACAAGAGTGACAAGGGTTATATAATTAATGTGTTAAGATAATTCACAGCCACTTCCATTTTACTAGAGCATTACAGTCTTGTGAACTGCAGACATGCCTGAATAGGTTGTCACATGTCATTACTGGATATTTGGAAGAAAATAATTGCATCTGGAGAGAGACACAGAGTTTTATGAAGAATGGTTGATTTTGTCTATCAATATTTTCAGAGAACATTTTATTTGAATGTAATTTTATGAGTTCTTAATCTTAGTTTTTGAACTGCATATAATAGCAAGGTCAGAATCTCTAGTCCAAATGACATTTTTGTTTAATTTCTTTTGCATAAAATACACTAATCATAACTGTTCATGTTTTTGCAAAGGAGCCTCAGTGTGATTTTGGAGTTTAGAACCAAAATCGAACTTTCATTTGTGGATTTAATGTGAGCACGCTCAAGCCTCTTCTCTAAAAATTGTTGTTCTGGTACAACATCACATACATAATGTAACATCTTAACATGATGTAATACCAGGTGCACGCTGTCATATTTTTGATCAAATGTAATATAAACACTATTATGTAAATGTAATAAAAACACTGAATACTGGAGAGAATGGAAATACCTCAGGGCATTTTTTATCATACCAGAATTGTTGTTGTCCTGTGCTGACTCTAGCAGTTAACCAAATGCTGCACATCTTCAGGTTATTTCTCTTAGAAGGTAAAATTTTTAGTGGAACTAGACCCCACTCTTGGAGTTATATTTACAGTAAATGCACATTTTTCTGCTTCTCCAACTGCAGGACATCTCAGCATGTCACTTCTTGGCACACGCTCTCGCAGTCCTGTAAGACCACATTCAGGTGGTGCCTTTAGGACATTCCCACAGCCCAGTCCCTCTCTGTCTTCTGGATTGGCTTTTATACTCTTTTTCCCTTTATTTCACAGACAGTTGAACATACATAAAAGTTTTGCAGCAAAAGATCTGCTCTCATGTTGTCTTCCTTTTGGGCAGCGGTCCATTCCTGTTTCTTGGGGAATGCATGTGGTTTTTTAGCTATGTTTTTCCCCAAAGGAATTTCAATAAGTTCTCACATTTACTCCTTAAAAGCACGGCCAGTTTACCCACTGTCGTCAACATATTTTAAGTCAAAACACAGTAGTATTAAAGTTGGTTTCTTAAGGGATTGATCTAACAGTTCTTAGACAGATGAGTAACTCTTCCAAAATATCAGTCTGACTCATTACTTTCTACCCACACAAACCCCCTTCTAGTTTCATTTGGCTTAGTAGCATTTTTCACTTCCTGTCCTAAACTCTCAGATAGTCTTTCCGTGAACTGTAAACAGTGACAGGGTTTCCACCTAAGAAACTGCTGTGGTGGGTGATGTGTAGAGACAATTTAAGCAGAGCATGCTGGAAGGCTTTGCAGTGTCAGAGGCAAGGTAGATTCCAGGTGGGGGGGTCAAATTAACGTCAAAATCCTTGAAGTCATTTTTTTACAGGAAACATTGAAACAGGGCTGTCACTCATCATGGACAATTGGTCATCCTGATTCAAAAGCATATTTCCCTACTATTTTTATAGTACAATCAAGACAGATACTTCATCCCCTTCCCCATTTGATTACAGTGACTCTTTCTCCCTCTTTGTGCTTTGTTGCCTGGAAAACGCTCCACTCCCCCGACCACTGTCACAGGCCACTAGTCTGTGACAAAGCTCAGTCTCAATCTCCCAGAAAGTTGACAAAGGGAAAGTCACAAAAGAGGCCTTTTTTTCTTCCTTTTGGGCTTTGCCTTTTTCCTCACCCGGGCTGCAACAGGGACTGTGGCACGGCACGGGGACAGCTTGCAGCGGATGAGAGAGGGAGGCATGTCGGAGGCAGGAGCCAGCAGCAAAGCCCCTGCCCGCGATGCGCAGGCTGAGCGTCTCATGGCAGAGATGCTGCCGCTGTCTCTGCTTTTGCCATTTCTGCCCCATTTGCCTTTGCCTGCATTGCTGCTGGTTCTTCCGTTACCTGCACTGTTTTTAATGTAACCCACATAATTTCTGAAAAGTGCCGAGCATTTAGTTTTCCGCCTTCACACTGATGAGATTGATGCTTTCACTGATGTAAAGAAGGCCCAAGAATCCAACTATTTTGGGACAATCAATTCAAATAGAAGTAGCATTTTTATTCTGTTTTTAGAAATATATGAATCAACCGAAATTATGTTTACAGGAATAATTAACTGAATATTACAGAATTTTATACAGTTATTTTCAGTGAACTGACAGCTCAAAGGTTTGCTGATGCCGCCGTAAGAGCTTAAAGATACCTAAAGCTAATTCGTTACTAATAATCACATAACCTGAACTTCACAGGACACTGTGATAGAGTAGAAAAATCCACCTGAGAATCTGAGGCTGGAATTGTAGCTCACACTCACCTTCAGGTTCCTCAGGTGGTATTGCTTAGTGATTGACAGTTTCACTTGGCATACTGAGATTGCTTAATGTTGATCTGTTGATACAGAATTTCACTGCAGAGAAGACACAATCTAGACCAAATCAGGGCATTGACAGACCCAAAGAATCACAAGCTTCCAAACATCCTCATCTCCTTTCCTTTCTCCTATGAAATATGTACTGAGGTTCTTCACTGAAAGAGGGAGATGGGATTGAATAGTTAAGATGATTGGGTCCAACTGCGAACGAGAATGACTCAAAGTTTAGGTGTCTCTACAGTTTGTTCTGCAAGTGGATTTGCTATGCTTGCTGAGAGCTACCCAAGGTGCCTGATCGGTGATACCTGTCTCCTCTTCACCTCCTAGCAGGGTCTCCTTGCTGTAGCTTTATCTGGCAGACATTCACAGAAACCATCCTTTAACAGGAAATTATGTTTGTGCATTTCTCCTCCTTTTCTTAATACAGTAGTATTGCACTTAGAGCACCCAACAAGGAAGTGGGAAACCAAGGTAAACTTCCTTCTCTTTTTGATGGTCAGTGCCAGAGTGGTACTGGCATAAATTCAAATGGTAAGATAGAATACCTTCTTCAGTCAGGTACTACTGTTTGTCTCTGCCTTCCATAGTATTCATGACCAATCATCTTGAGACTTCTGGACAAGGAGACCTCAGTGCATGTAAAGGGCCCAGTGCTGCAGATATTCAAGCTGCCATCACCTTCCTGTATAGGCATTTTGCTGTAATCAGAAAGATAAAGATGCTTTATTGCTTCATTCAAGGAAGGACAGACAAGGAAAGCAGTCTGTTTCCCTCCTGAAGACAGAATTTTATTCCAATTGATGTATTTGGCTGGGGAAAGCCAGAGTCCTGAGCTCTATTCCTCATACCAAGGACCTTCTCCAATGGCTGTTTCATTCAAACATCAAGAACAGCTAGACACAGACACAGAATATATCTATCTTGTCTCTAAAATCAAGGTTTGATTATTTTTTTTTACTAATCTGATTATTACCAATCCGATTTCCTTATAAGACAGCACCATTTAAAACACTATATGAGATATCCACCTATATCACCCATGTTTTGGAAGTTAGATTATACTTAGGAGCCTTAAAAAAAAGTTGTCTAGCTGTTTTTTTGTATGCATTTCCTTCTGTGCTACAGTTGTGTGCAGGAAAATATGATCATAATGCACTTACAATCTTAACCTAAGCAAAGCAGTATGTTTTTTGGTTAAGTTCTGTTAATACTTAGCTTTGCATGGTGGAGAATATGACTTCACTAAGCTTTTTTTTCTTCATAGTTTACACAGTTAGCTGAAGTCAGTCCTGGAGTAACTCCATTAAACCTAATGAAATTAACTTCAGCATTGGTTTGGCTTCATGTGTTTCTATTTTGAAGTGATAAATTGTTCATAAGAAGCATAATCTTTTACTTTGCATGTGGTTAATTTCACAAGAATGGCAACAATAATTTCTGAGGCTCAACATCCTTGAAAGTATCTTTGTGGGTCATGCTGAGAATGAAAAATATTATGTATACATAGCATCAAAGGCACCAACATAAAGCTATAGTTTAAAAAGTCAGCATTCCTGTGGTATTGAAAGGAATTCATCTGAGGAAAATGGCAGAAATCATTCCTCTGAGAGGAGCAACACTGAGCAAATGTATGCATATTAAAATGTCTAAACGTTTTACTCTTGTCTATAATTGAATTAGGTTCCAAGTGAATGAAGGGAAAATAAGACTGTTTGAAAAAGAGCAATCAATCGTACTAGTCGATGAGAGATCAAAGAGGGAATGTGATAAACTGATGACTTGTGGCTCTCCTTCACCTGAAAATAAGGGGACACTGGTCATGTTCAAATGAAGCCATCAAAGAAATTTTTCTTCAGAATAGCATCCAAGACATTTTCACACATACAGATCATAGAATATCTCAAGTTGGAAGGAGCCCATAAGGATCATCAAGTCCAACTACTTGCTCTTCGCAGGACTACCTAAAACTAAACCATATGACTAAGAGCATCATCCAGATGCTCCTTGAACTCTGACAGGCTTGGTGCCATGGCCACTTCTCTGAGGAGCCTGTTCCAGTGACTGACCATCCCGATGTAAACCCTGACCACAAAGATGTACAAATACATCTTTGACAGGGAATTATCTTTGCTGTTTGTGAGGCGAGTGACCAAACTGATAGTTTATTAAAAAGACATGAATAACCTCACTTCACACTGATTCCTTATGCAGTTTTCTAACCATACCAGCAAACTCCGTGGTGAAATAGGACATACAATGACATTCCTAATGACTAGATTCAGTTCAGAATTAAAATGCTTTGGTGAGTGTTTCTATTTACTGAATGAGCCATGAATTACAACTCTCTTCTCAACACTCTTTCAAATCAAGGAAATAAGGCACAGAGCTGTTAAGCTCCTATCTCTCCTATTGAACTATTACAATACAGGTCCTAGAACTTAGATACTGTGATAATCTCATCTTGAAATTACCCTGCTCCTGTGGTAGCACTGTTCCACAAATTGTTCTTCAAAATCCATGCAAAGAGTAGCAAACCTAGTGGTGATAGCTCTCTAGACAACAGACAGTGTATTTCCTGGGAGATGCAACACCTGGGTTTCTGTCCTTGGTCCAAAATGCACTTACTGAAAGTGGAAAACCAACAGAAGATATAAGAGCAAAGTTTTCTACAGCCTGATGGCTAAGATACTTTCCCGAGAAGAAATGTTAATGAATAAAAACTAGATGTCGTAACTATCTTCTACAGTGTTTTTCTGAGTAGAGGCTTTCAATGTTTTTGACTGAAATGCAATGCACTAGCTTAGTTGGAAAGTTTGAAGAAAACATTTCTTAAAGAAATAAACATATTTTTGTTTGGATTTTTTCCAAACTGCATTATTTTCTGATTTAATTTTCCCAAGATCCATGAGTTTAAAATCTGTTCTTCACAAGTTCCTATTCCAGACAAGATTATTCAATCACAGAATAATTTAGGACATAAGTGATCTCCAGGGGCCATCTAGACTAATCTCCCACTCGAAGCAGGACTAACTTCAAAGTTATATCAGGGTGTTGGAGCCTTATATCAGGGCCTTATCTAGTCAAGTTTTTAAAATCTCCAAGAAGAGAATTTTGCCTTAATTATTCTTAAAAAAGACTATTAGCTTCTGATTTCTTTATTCAAATATTTTGGGCTGATATGTAGTAAAAAACTGTAGTGATAAGACAATCTGACTTAAATGCTAGCTGTCAAGGACAACTTAACGTGAGAAGGCTTGGGTGTCTATGCAATGAAGGAATGTGTCCTCTGCCTTGTGTTTCAGGAGAGCAACTTACACTAGCTGCTTTGGGCCATCCTCTGAAGGAGGGCCCCTGTGTGAACTGAAAGGAGTTTCCTAGGTTTGGGTTTTTCTTTGATCTTCCATATTTGCAGACTGTTCTTCAAAACAAGCTTGCAGGAAACTTCCTGTTTTATTATTTTGAGGTGTTTTGATTGTATTTATCCTTATACAGGAGTGCTTGTATGACTTCACCACATGGGTTCATTTTATGCTTACTGTGTAAATTAAGACTTGTTTTGATTTTGAGCCAGGCAAGTCACCATTTATTTGTGTGTCACCATATATTTGTATGTGCTTCCAGAAATTATATTGTAATCAGTTCCGCTATTTATTTTGAAATTCGTTCTTCATTCGTTTGTGTCACCGAGAAAAAAAAAACAACAAACTTTTATAGACTTCTGCGAATATTTACCAAGAGAATTAAGTAAGATAGAGGTTTGTCTCTGCCTCACAATCAGAGCTTTATTCTCTAGCTTCTTTCTTGAACAGATTCTGATTTTGATCTCTGCTATTTCTGCAGAAATTCATATGGACTCTGCAAGACATTTGCTTTCTTTACAAGACATGATACCCCACAGCCTGATGCCCTTGTGCTGTGACTGCCTCCTCATTTATTGTGTTTACCATTGCTGTCTCTACAGTTTATTTACCCTTACATTCAATCTTTCTGACTTTGCATCCACTTTGTATCAGATATATCTCAGTCGTTCAACTATTTTCAAGCACTTTGGTTTCCAGTTCCATTTCACTAGCCCTGAAAGACTATCTGATAGTCTTTCTCTGTTAGCATTCTCTGAGATTTTAACACAATCTTTTAAAGTTTCAAGCTTGTTAATCTGCTGCACCAGCCTTTATTTTGGCTATCTTTGATATCCTATGTTATAACTGACTCATATCTCTCTTGCGTGGTTCTTTCATGTTGTAAGTCTTGTTTTCTCACACTTTCTTATTTGCTCTTATGAAAGAGTGGCCGATGTCACAGTTGGCTTTCAGCAGTCAGATATTACTCCTGTCTCTTGAATCAGTAAATATACAGGGCTGATCATGGTACTTAATTTTTTTCTTTTTTTTTCCTGTGACTTTGTTTAGTATTTTCAGATCTCCAGTCAGTTTATTGAATTCAGCTTCTGATCAATAAAATGTGCTCGCATGAAAATCTGGAAATGTTACAGTCATCTCTACCACTCTCCACCACGTTCCTCCCTCATAAGACTCTCAGAGACATTTTTCCCCACGATTGTTCCCTTTAGACATTCAGTTTTCTTAGGCATCATGCAACATAGCTACGATGAAAAGGGCTATTGCTAGGAGACAGTTCTGTGTTTCTTGGCTATGCTCACCTGACATGTGCCAGTAAGATTACCAAATCTCATATTCCCTCATCATATGACAGAAGTCAGTATCCGCTTGAAACAAATGGCTACTAGCTGAATGTAGCTCTTGGCAACATTTTATTTTGTAAGTGAAAAAACATTCTTTTTTTCTTTTGTTATTCATTGTAGTAACATAGATTTATTTTTTTTTCTTTTGGCATCCATTGAACTTTTATGGAAGCCATTGCAATTTAGTATTAATTAATATCCACTTACAGCAAAGTGTTGACAATAACTTTCCAAAATTGTGAATTTGACGTTTAGCAGGATCATTTAAGACAGCAAGAGGAGCTTTCCAAACTACAGCTGAAAGTAAATTAACTGTGATATAAATGTTTATAACTTTAGTCACTTATTGAGTGGCTAAGGAAGCTTTTGTTACGGCTGGAGACTTCCACATGGATGACATGAGATACTTCCTCCCCAGTTACCTTGCCAGACATTATGTTTTGCGTCAGGTATTTCTATTTAAAATGCTCATTATTTTAGCTTGCACAATTGGAACTAAAATTCTGTGTACCAGGGCCAGTGTGCTCTAGTGATTTCTCTTCTTATTTCAAATCCTTTAACAACAGGCTACTGCTTAATTCATAGCCCACTGTGAAGGGGTCCAAAGCAAGAGGTTTGGGGAGACTGGAGTTCATATGCAAATAAGAGGTATCTGCCTCCATCAGACCTTGTGTTCATTTACGAAGACAAAACTGTTACCGTACAGCTGTCATACCCTTAATTTACACATTTATCCAATGGCTGAATCTTAGCCACGTAGTTAGTTTTTAATATACTCACAGAGAACCCTCTAGCCTATTTGCTGAAGAATCTCTTGAAATGGCATTTTTCTGAGCTACGAAGAGCTCTAAAGTTCCTCCAGGGAGTTAGTTTTGTAGACAAGGGATTTAATCCTTTCTACTGACTGAGGGACTGGTCTTTTCCTAACACATTCCAGGGAGAGGAGTGTGCATCAGATGTTTGTCCTTTTACACCCCCATCAGTATTTGAAGAGGTACGAGGCAATAATTGCTCTATTAATGCATTCCTTGATGTCAGTAAACAAGAGAAGAGTCCACAGTTACACTAAGTGATTGAGTGGGAAACTGCCAACACTTGTTTGATCAAATCCGTAAGGTCATTGTTGAGGCAATGTATCTTGTACAGATGAACAGTCATGAGCTTCAATCTGGAAAGTAGATGACGTGTGCTTGCGTCCTTCATAGAGGGCCTAGTTAAAAAAGTAGTTAAATTAACCTTGTCATTTCATTCTGGGCAATAAAAAGTGGAGGAATGCTATATTTACTAAATGACCAGGAGATGAACTCTAAAGTTTGCCTGTGCATTACAAATTTTGGAGTTTCTACTTTTCTTCAATTTAAGAAGACCACATGTATGGTATTGCTGTGATTATGATGATCTTTCAACATATGTGTCTTTTCATCAGCACCTGAGCACTGCTAAATATGTTATCAGTAGACACATTTATGCAAGTCCAACCTGTATTTTAAATAAAGCCTAAATAAAAGCTTTGCACAGGTAGTTATTTAGCCAGCTACATCTCCTCCCTTCCCTTCCCTTCCCTTCCCTTCCCTTCCCTTCCCTTCCCTTCCCTTCCCTTCCCTTCCCTTCCCTTCCCTTCCCTTCCCTTCCCTTCCCTTCCCTTCCCTTCCCTTCCCTTCCCTTCCCTTCCCTTCCCTTCCCTTCCCTTCCCTTCCCTTCCCCTCCACATTTGAAAACATTTTCCAATATATAAGGAAAAAAATAGTTTAAAAGGGGATTTTTTTATCAGCCTTTTCTGCAGCCCTCCTCCAGTCGACATCCACTCCACCCGGCTCAGAGAAGGGAGTGTGACAGAAGTGTGTCAGGTACTTCAGATCCTCCAATATGTGGCAGAGTTAATTAGCTCTTTTCTGTGAATTGCCTGTTTGTCCAGGGGTAAGAAAATGACCCCTTATCGGGAATTCGTGGCCCTTTAGCAGTGGAATGTGCAGACAGGCTCTGCAGCGGGGGATTTATCTGGCAGTGTTACTTCCATGGAATGTTTCTCTTCTGTCTATAAAGCTGTTCCTTCCTCCCCGTACCCTGCCATCCCTCTACTCAGTATATGTCTGCATAGTCCCCTGAGCCTGTGATTTACTGCCTTTTTTTGGAAACAGGAAGGCTAAAGCTATTTGGAAGTATAAAATTATATTCATGTCAGAGTTAGGAAATGAATTTTCTTTTCAGCTTTTTTTTTCAGCTTTTTTTTTTCCCCTGTTTTGAGTGCAGATTTTCATAGACATGCTGTTATAGGTATTATGCCTTCAGAACATATATGATGAAAATAAAGTGACAAATTCTATGCTGGGGTATGTAATTCAGGTATCAAATGAAAATCACAACCCTCTTGCTCCCTTTTCATCCAGGTAAGTCTCCAAGCCTGCCTGGTCTCCGTGCCTGTCTCTCTGTAGACTTGGCTATTAAGGTATCAGTGGCATGAAAAGAATTTTATCAACACAATAGCAGATCTTTATATCTCTAGGGATATCTCTAAATGAGTCTGTTCTGGTGATCATTAGGCATAAACCTCATATGCAGAATGCTTCACCAGTGATGAATTTGGCTGTCCCCTTTGAACGAAGTGGTATTTGTTTGCTTTACAGAGACAATGCCTGATAGACAAATATTTCCACTACTTGTCTGTATCAGATGGGTTATCAGAACTATTCAGGTATCATTGAATAATCAAGGTGAAGAATGCTGAAGGGTTTAAGACAAGTTGCTGTGGAAATTAGTGATGAACTATATGTGATATATGGAATAAGTCAAGGCCTTTTTTAATGTATACAATCTTTATTATTGCTAAGAGAAGTGAAGTTGTGAGTGACTATCAAGAGAGAAAGCCATTGTTGAACCTCTCCTGTATTTTTTTCTCTTTCCCTTTTGCTTTCTGCTACTTCCCTCTTGAAAGAATATGTTGCATTGCTCGTGTATGATATGCACATCTACCTCCAGCATTTGCAAGCTATTTATGTGTGCTGCTGTTCAACAGAATGGGCAATTGCCCAGTGTGCTTGCATAATGCTAGCAGTTCTGTATGAACAAATGAGAGACTTCACTTTGGTTACAAGCTGACATTTCAAATATGGTCCTTACATGTTTCGTCTTGCTTTTTTAGGCATCTGTAAAGACATGCACACAATCAGTGCTCATGGCATGTCTAAGACCTCACAAATGCACACTATTCTTTAGTCTGTGCTGATTAGTTCTTCTGCCCATGTCCTTGGTGGTGTTTCTCACAAGGGCTGTCAGGCAGCTCACTTTGGCTACCAGCTTCTTGTCAGACACAGTTCAAGGCATTGGCCATCAGCTCTAAACAAACCTTCCCCCTGTATGAAAGCTGAAATGCCTTCCCCAGTAAAAATATGCATTGTTATTTTTTTCTAGAAAAACATAAATGATTTTAACTGTTTAGTTCATTGAGTAAGCTCTAGCACCTCATCTGTCTTTGGATGCTGGCCTTGTCATGGATTACTCCTGGCCTAGTTTTTAAGTTATTCCTAACACATTTCTAACCTCAGTTGTCCATGTTAAAATATGGGATTTGGAGGGCAGGAACTTCATTGTCATAGCTGATTATTTAGAGTGCCATTGATTCTGAGGCTCTGAGTTATTGTTGTCCCTCACCCTTCCTCTGCCCCTACGTGCACTGGAAACGGGCATAAAGTCTTGACACATGTTGCGGTTTAGCCCCAGCCAGCAACTAAGCACCACGTGGCCACTCTCTCACTCCTCCCCCTGGTGGGATGGGGCGGAGAATCGGAAGAAAAAGGTAAAACTCATGGCTTGGGATAAGGACAGCTTACTAGGACAACAAAGGAAGAGGAAAATAACAACAACAATACTAATAAAAGAATATACAGAATGAGTGATACGCAACACAATTTGCTCACTGCGCAGAACCTGATGCCCAGCCCGTTCCTGAGCAGCAATTCCTCCTCCCCAGCCAGCTCCCCCCCCCGGTATACTGAGCAAGACGTTATGTAGTATGGAATACCCCTTTGGCTAGTCTGGGTCAGCTGTCCTGGCTGTGTCCCCTCCCAGCTTCTTGTGAAAATTAACTCCCTCCCAGACAAAAACCAGGACAACACAGTATGAGAGATGTGACAATGGAAAAAACCACAGGTATTGATGGATGTGTTCAGTCCAGTGTAGTTGTCTCGAGTGGAAATGTCTAGTATCCTGTCATTGTCAGAGGGAAAATTCACATCTGTCCAATACTGTCCCAAAACCACATCTAAAACCTGATTATTTTCATTAACATCTCAACGTAATGTTACTATATGCTTATGCCAATTTTACACAAGACAGAAAAAAATATGATATGACAGTGACACACTTGGCATTCAGTGTGTCAGACCTACGTTTTATATGGGATAAGAACTATTCAGCATGTGCGCCATGAAGCTGAGGCTTCTGGGGAGCTTCAGACCTACTGGGTGCTTGTTGCGGCATCAATCACTGCACACGCAGTAAATCTGGTGTAGCTGGGAGCTCCAGGCTCACTCTGTATGCGCTGAAGGCTGATGTATCAGTGTGCAGAGGATGTATCCAGAATCTCTGCTGCACAAATACAGCAAATTCTGCCTGGCAGGATTTCTAAACATAAGAAAGAAAAAGGCAGAAAAACCCAGTGACATAGTAGC
The DNA here is from genome assembly GCF_011004875.1 of Balearica regulorum gibbericeps. Classification (NCBI taxonomy): domain Eukaryota; kingdom Metazoa; phylum Chordata; class Aves; order Gruiformes; family Gruidae; genus Balearica; species Balearica regulorum. The sequence continues at coordinate 53,235,844 of NC_046186.1, read as the reverse complement.
CCTCGTACTCAAAAGAGCTACCCACCTCATCACGTAGGAGTACGCCTTTCTTATGTTCAGTATGAATCTCCACTATTGGTCATTTTGCATCCCCCCTCGGGTGAGGACCATGTCTGTACATGAGACTAAACCCTGAGCCTGCATAATCTCTTGTACTTCCACCAGCATCAGTGGGGAGCATGCTGGTTTACTTCTGCTCCTGATTTGGCCCCATTCCCTGGCTTTTTATTAATTGATTGTTGGGTTTTTTTTGTTTTTTTTGTTTTTTTTTAAACAGTCACAGAATAGTAAACAATAATAGATTACTGCATGGATGGGTGTATCAGCATATGTTTGTGGGGAGATGTGAGAGACTGAACTGTGGGACGACCTCCCTGACATTCTCCAAAGCCTTTTTTTTTTTTTTTCCCCAGGCTTTTTGGGAGGGCGTTTGTCTGAGGAGGGGAATTCATTAGGTATGCTGGGGAAGAGATTTCTCATGTTTGCTTGCAGATCTTTACAGCCTTCATGGAGTGGGATGCACAGTTCCCATAAATATGTGATAATGATCATTTGGAGTGTGAATGTTAATTTGTGTAATGGGTTCCCAAAATATGGGCTATGTGCCTGCTGAGTATGTTTTATTTTAAAATAAATGTGCATACATAATACACACACAGACACATGCTGCCTGCATATGCATCCATAATTAAAAATCTAAAATTATAATTTGTTTTTGAAGGAGACAAAGCAACAGCTCCCACCGTACACTCGTAACCGTTGAGCAGGAGCCCAGCCGTCAGGATGGTTTTGTGAGCCCTGCCGGAGATCACAGTCCCACACGGACAGCTGCAGCTACAAAGCACCCCAGTGACCTAGATTCAGCTGTAGATTACTGTCTGCTTTGGCCTGTGCCTCCCATCGCTGCACCAGGAGTCTGAGTTTGTTGCACAAGCTAACTTGCTTACTGCTCTGACCCATTTTACCATAGCAACCTGGTTTGCTGTACCAGAGGCTAGAAAAAGCACACAGGCGACTTTTTAAGGATTCCAAGATTAAGTTCATTCTCTGCTCTTTTTTTTTCTCCACCCCCCCTTCTCCCCCCCCCCCCCCGAATGTGCTTAGCAGACATGACGAAGAAGAACTGACACTTTCAAACAGCACTGGAAGCCAAGAAAAGATTTAGGCGAGGTATTACTTATGTACTTCTAATACATTGTTCATCCCGATGAATGTTTTTGACTTATTTTTCTTTTCCTGGCAAAATTAGCCAGATGCTTCCCTTGCCCTAAATGTCTTGTTCCTGATTTTTCCCTCATTCATCCTCACCCCCTTTCCCCAATATACTGCCCATTAAGTATATTTTGTTATATCCTATGTTTTTGATTTTCTGATAATGCATGAATAAGTGCAGTCAGATGTTCAGGAATAAAACTGTTCTCACTGTAGTATGTTAGCTGTTGTCCATACATTTGTATGTTTACATGGATGTATGAGTGAGTTAGAAACCAGAGGAGGCAGTTTAGAGGCAGCTTTTTTCAGATGGTAATGTAGTCTTTCATAGACATGATTCTGACTGAGGGGGAAAAAAAAAAAAAGATAACCCAAAACACTATGGATAATGGTGGTAAGATTTGAGAAAATCATATGTTGATGATTTTTCAAGACTGTCTTTTTTCTAATATTGCTGCGGAAACACTTCATGTTTGTTAAGCTTGGAGTTGTGCATGTAGATGTAAGCATATGCAAAAATACACAAAATCACAAGAAAGTCAAAAGGACACAAGTGTTATGAAAGAACTTGGCTTTTCTCTCCATGTTTCACATACTTCTGAGATGCTCTTAAAGCACCTGAGCATTTTTGCTAGCCAGCCAAAGGAACTTTGCTCAGCACCTCCCAAATCCAGCTGTGACTGTTCCTGCCCTCGTAGGTGCTGGGAGAGGCACAGTCAGGCTTCAGGCTGACAGACGTCAGAGGCGCGTTTTATTTTACAAAATGTTTTAGGAATCTGTTTTGCAACCCACACAGAGAGTCCCAGATATTCACAAGTCATGAAATTTTTGAGTTTGCTGGTGGCAGTGCTGCTCTGGGTGAGTGGTTTGGTTTAGGCTCATTTCTGCTATAGACAGATAGCTCCTGGATGCGTTGGTTTATTTACTTTTAGCTTCTAGAAACTCGTAAGCATGTACATGTTTTGCTAATCAGCACTGGTATTGTATAAGGCTCAAGTTCTCCACCTCTCCCAGTGGGCTAGTAAAACAAGATACGAAAGTGGTACTACGTAAGACTCTCAAAAAAAAGGTGCCGAAATCATTCTGATGTAATTGAAAAATACATCTCTCGACATTCCTCCTTCAGAAGGACTGTCCTTATCTCCAAGAACATAGATGTTTGGCCTGTTTGAGCTGAACACCTTTTAAAGAATTCCAGCTCTGACACAAGGGGAAGATTTCTTATACAGCTGATGGCCAATGCCTTGAACTGCATCTGACAAGAAGCTGGTAGCCAGAGAGAGCTGTCTGGCCTGCCTCGTGAGGAACATCGCCAAGGACATGGGCAGAAGAACGAATCAGCACAGACTACGGAATAGTGTGCATTTGTGAGGTCTTAGACATGCCATGAGCACTGCTTGTGTGCCATGCCTTTACTCCACAGTGAATGGGAAGCTGTCCATCAGTCCTGCAAATGCAGTTCTCCTTGCCAATATATTGTAAGGCCATATCTGGGCATGCCTTAGGGTAATGTGTTGGCCCATATCCTCAGAATGTAATGGAAAGATGGATCCTGTGTAAATGCATTTTCTAAGAAGTTTCAAACTGTAATTGCAAGCAAATTATGTGTGAGAAATATACTCTGGAGAGGGGAGAGAGGCAAAGATGAATGCACAAAGGTCTATTACATTCAGAAAGTTGCCAATTCCTTGTCAAAACGAAAGATTTTTAAAAAATTGCTTCACTGCTATCATTTAACCCTGTAAAAAGACCCAAGCACCTCAGATCTTATACTTTATTGACAACCCCTCCCAAAGAAAATAAAAATTAAGTTGAAAAAAACCATAGCAACTACTATTTTGTCACCTCACTGCCTGAGTATTTGCCCTAATTTCCACTCACTTGGACTGAAAGTTATCTAGTAGTCCTTATCTAGAAGATCTAAATCTGGCTTTTGGTGCAGACAGGTCTGACAGCTGCCAGGGCCAGCAGACTGCTGCTGGTGGGCAGCAGTGCTGTCATCTGTGCCTGGACTGGCTCTACACCTTCCTCCTCTCCCGTGTCCTTTGCCAGGCCTAGCTGTGAGTAGCCCCACCAGAATGGTTTCATACTCAGCTTTGAGGAAAGTAAATCTATCTCTTCCTTTATTAGTGGGAAAAACTTGAAAGGTCCTGTCCAGACCTAGCCTTAACTAAGTCAAATTATTGAAGTGAAATTGCAACGGGGCTTCAACAGAAATGGAAAAGACACACTGAGCTGACAGTCACCACTATGTTCATGATACTGTAATACTAATTTTTCCTAGAGGAAAACCAGTCCTAGAGGACTAGGCTGACCTAACCTGCATGGTGAACATGGAAGTCAACAAGAAAGTAAACTATAATGCACAAGGCATGAAAACCTCAAAGACAGAACGACCCTTTCTCAAGGATTTCAGAAAAAAACCACAACCCTACATTTATCCAGATGAATTATATTTTCTAAAGATTGGGCCTGAGTGTCCAATCCTGAAGGATTTAAAAAACTGTTATGTGTAAAGGGAGAGACATTCTCTCTCACGCTTCCACTGCCATATGCCCTTCTGTTGTTTCATGGACTGCATGGGATTCATTAACAAGTCTTTTGGATGGGCTCACCTTAGTGAGCTGATAATTTCTTAATTGCTTCCTGGGGGCTCTTAATCATAGGGACTATTAGCTTACTTCCAAGATGAAGAACCACCAAAGGTGCAGTTTACCAAATGTGGGTTTTAAAGGAAGAAAGGGTGTGTAACCTGAGTTGAATTTCAGTGGTCCTTGGCACTGAAGGCTTTGTCATTGTGCAGGATGTTGAAAACCACCTAAAAATTAGGTCTTTACAGGCATAAGTGTTATCTTTTCTATAATTTCTCAGGTAACACAGTTCATGTTCTGGACAGCAATGTAACATACTCTTATAGGCTATATTTGATCACCTTATTGGAAAGACTTCAGAGACTAAGAGTTATAGGTACACACAGGTAGGTGTAGGAATTGTCTTTCACAAATAACTCTCTCTTACCGCTGACTAGAGAAATGCTCACCCAAAAAGCTATCAATCACATTCAGCGTGTGACTGGGAATCCTCCTAGGGCACAGAGCAATTCTAAAGTTAAAGAACACAAACCACCATTGTGGGAAACTGAACTTGATATCAGTCACAGAGATACAGCAGAAACGTAACAAAATTACTAAAAATCGAAGACAATGCCCTTTTTGACTTCCTCTGAAAAATGAACTGAGCCTCTTTTGCTGAGTGGTTATTGAGGGGATAAATCATAAACTGCAGATGCTAATTTATGGATGCTAATTTTACTGTTCTCACACACCACAGACAACGGCTGCAACCTACATTCCCCGGTACACATCACCTTTGATCTGGAACAGTCTTTTGACTAAACCTCCCTATTCCTACTCATCTTTAGAAGCCAGTGTGTTTAACTTACTATTTTGCATATTACCAAAGCACCTAGAGGCTGTAGGTAAGGTCAAGAACATACAAATGAAGTTTTCCATTTCTCTGTCATCTACTGGTGAGGGATAGGCAGTTCTTTTGGCTTTTTTAATCACATAGTTACAGAGAAGTAAACGTTAGCTAGAAACAAAATGGCAATGGTTTAGTTAATTAGAAAAACGTGGAAAGCACTAGAGACCTGTGGAAAGAGATGGAAGCAAGTAAAGGACAGTACAGCAAGTAGAAGCAATGAAGCTGGCACAAGAGGACTTGCAAGAGAGGTGGGAGGGGATTGAAATACAGGCCTCAAGAGCACGACGACGAAAATCCTCAGCTGGGGAAAGTGAAGCCAGAGTTGGAAAATACAACTAGTGTTCAGTGCTTATGAAGACGTACAGCTGCTTCTGCTTTGGATGAATCTTTTATGCAGCTGCTGGCTCTGCCTAGGAATGTCTTCTGCCTCTGGGACCATGTGATACTTGTCAGTGTTGGGAAGAGATATAGCACTGGCAAGCCTTTATTTCCATCCCAATCTGTGCTATCACATAAAATCATAGAATCATAGAATCATAGAATGGTTTGGGTTGGAAGGGACCTCAAAGATCATCTAGTTCCAACCCCCCTGTCACGGGCAGGGACAACACAACATGAAGAGAAACATTTCTTGTTCGAATAATAATTTTAAATAAATATTTTTATATTTCAGTCTAATTAATTAAAAATTCCTTGTTTATTTTTATTCATACCCACTGTCTCTAGCTGCATCTGAATCTGCTCACTTTTCCCAAAAGTTCTTTCACAGTAGGTGGTACTGTAATCAGACAGGTACATTGAAAATCACATAAAAAAGAATAGTTTTCTTGGTTAATATTAATCCAGTGGAAACTAAAAAAAACCCCAAAACCAAAAAAACCCAAACCAAACCAAAAAACCCTACAAGGTAATTTGCAAAGCCAGTGCTTCTAAACATGTGACATATGATTACTTCATTTTTGTGCCAGTTAGTGTTTGGGACCTGGATGGTCCTGCCAGAAGGAGACAAAGCAGTGGAAAAGGAGTGAAGGTAAAACACTGAGCCTCAAAGTGCTGGGTTTGCTTTTGCTGCTGGTCCTGAGAGGATGTGAGAGATGGAGACTGTGACATGCTGTCCAGCATCTCTGCTCTTCCTCACCTCTGTATTATTGATGGCAATAAGAGTGATTCTGCTTTGGCTTAGAAGCCAGCAGTTCACATCTCCTTTGAGCAGGGTTTGGTCCATGCAGACACTACAGTAATGTTTGGATTAAATTTCAATAATCATTCCTGTTTCAAAGTCTCTCTGTTCTTCATGTAATAGGTGCAACAACAGCAAGGGTACCTTGCCTGATGCAACACATTGAATAAGAGAAGGATGGATTGGACTTCTTAAAGGCAAGGGATGCAGAAGTCAACTGTAGTGAAAAGGATGGAAGCACTGAACCAGGCTTTGTAAAGTGGAATGAAAGGAAGTAAAGATTTTTTTCCTGAGGTCAAGGTGGAGTAGATGGAGAAAATGCAAATGAATTTAACAGTTCAAGCATCTCTGCTAACGGATTAGTCCCATGTAGGATGCATACTTTTCCAGATAAAATAGCATTGACTGTACTGCTAAATACTGAATACCTGTGAAGAATGAGAATTGACATCCTATTAGAAAGAAGATTCCCATTTTCCCAGTGTTGCAACATATTATTCATAGGGTTGTTAACTACCAGCAAAATGGGCTTTACACTTTACCTTTTGTGTTACAGGAAATTATCTATGGTCAAATGAATGCTTCTGATTTTACAGATGAAGGATATGATATTATTTAGAGCTTTTCAGGGCTTGTGACATGACCCTTGTATGTAAATTTTTGTACACAAACAGCAAAGATATAGATAGTTTTCACTTTTAATAATACTGTACTTGTAGCATAATAAATGGTCTGATCAAATAAGACCAATATTGGAGATATTAGACTCCTGTAAATCAGCTGAAGCTGTGTTAACTGAATGGTCAAGAAAATTTTAGTTTGATAGTTATAGTTCTGTCCAATGCTTTCTGGTAGCAGAAATATTTTCAGGAAAAATAAAATATTAAAATGTGGCAGAAATGCAAAAACATAGCCATGCAAATTGTTTTCATATGCCTACAGTGAAAGATGCCAACATTTTATGATAATATTACTTAACCACTATGGGCATTTTTCCCCATCAGACCATCTTTAGACTTTTTAAATTCAAGCATACAAAATTGTGGTGCTTGAAAGTGCATGGAATTGTTCACTAATAAGTAGATACTTAGTTTTTATTAAAGCTTATGTCCACATTAACAAGTATGCAGCCCTTTCAGAATGAGTGTGTAGAATGAACATAAAGCTGAGCATCGGGTGTCTGTACCATGTATTTTTGCAGTAGGGATTACTTTGAATTAGCTCTTGTCTAGTCTTATGGATCAATTTTAACTATGATTTAGAAAGCAGGAGAGGAAATTTGGAAGAACAAATTTTTTCCTAGCTTGATCCAAAACAAAATCTAGTTCAGATGCTTTGAGACTGCTCTGTGATGATACAAACAAAACCATTAATTGTAACTAAGGATGCACAAGCAGATTGCTTTAAAAATGCACTAACCTGCTAATGTAGATGCATTCTGTTTTACTGAGCACCAGAAAATCTGTTTCATGTGACACAAGAGGACAAGAAGTTCAGTTTTTGTCAATTATTCTTAAAGTGCAGGCAAGAAACCTCCATCCTACTGTAGACGTAACAAAGCTGTCATGCATACAGAGCATGTAAGATAAGCCCCAAATAACAGTATTGATGGTTGTAGTTTGAAGTGAGCTAGGCATGCCTTCTAAAGGTGAAGATGTGCCATGCTCTGAATAATCTGGTCTCATTTACAGCATTCTGGTATGTTCTTCACAGTAATTATTCTGAGGTTAAAGGTCTGGTCTCTAGACATGACTGCAGTTTAATGATGTTTGGTCACCAGTGAGTTATCTTCTAAAATTTTTCTTAGCACATAAAGGAATATAAAACGATGTTTTTATTTTTCCACTTCATAGAAAAGAAATCATAGAATAATTTAAGTTTGACAGGATCTCAGAAGGCCATCTGGACTAGACCCTGTTCATAGCAGGGCTAACTTCGACTGTCTTCCATGTGAACTAACATGTGCAATCATAAGGCTTCCTCCAGTAGTTTAAAGAAGTCTTTTCCCATTTCCTTGTCTTGATTGAGCAGTCTGTAGCAGATGACCACCATCACATACACTTGTTGACCTTGCCTCTGATCCCAACTCATAAGCTCATGCTCTGTCCCTCAGCCATTCCATAGCAAATCTCCGTATAGGCAAGCTGTTCCTTTGTGTAGTGAACCCTTCCCTCCTTATGTCACCTGCTTGTCCTTCCTAAGGACATGTATCCATTCACTGCAGTGCTCCAATCATGTGAGCTATTTCACCATGTCTCTGTGATCCCAGTGAAGTTATACATCTGTGACTGGGCCTCAACTTCTAATTTTTCCTGTTTATTTCCTGTACTCCCTGTGTTTATGAACATGCATTTGACATGGGTTCCAGGTTGCTCTGCTTTTTTGGGGGAACAGTGAGATGCTGTTCCTCAGGTGCCTCCTTCCTGCTTCTCATTCCTCCACTTTTCTTCAAACTATGGTTTTCATCTTCTAACAAATTTAGTTTGAAGTCTTTTTCACTAAGTTGGCAAGTCTGTTAGTAAAGATGATCTTGCCTACTCTGTCAGATTAATGCTGTATTTCTTTCTGCAGTAGCTTTGTTTCCTCAGAGAGGATCCTGTGGTTGCTTAAGTGAAAGCCTTGTCTGGAATGGCCAGGATGAGTGCCCCCAAACCCTGCAGAAGGGAGTCTCTTACTACTGCTACAGCTGGCTTTTCATGTCACACTGCTTTTAACACATGAATTGGGCTGATCCAGCACAAACACCTCCACCAGAAGAACTTGTTCCTTCTCACCTGCTATCAGGGCCATACACTTAGTGCGACTGCGTATCTGCAAGTGGAGAAAGAGCCTCCTTCCTTTTGTTAGAAGCACAAGCTTCCAAAATTCACTGTCATGGAGTCCCAAATCTCCACCCCCTCTAGCCTAGCTGTACCTTTTTCTGAAAATGCAGGATCTAGTGTCTTGACCTTGAAAGGTTTCAGCAAAGAGCCTTTTCATCTTCTGCTGATCTTCCCTTGAGTTGCATAGTCTGGTCACCTCCACTCTCATATCTTTTACCAGGCAGCTCAGTGATTTGACCACACAATACCTCCCACCAATGAGATGACTAACTATTGCAGCCTGTAAAAGCAGTCTAAAGCATCCTATTAAAAGCCATATGCCATTTGAACTAGTGATGCTGAAGGAAATGCAAGTTATAAACAAATAAACAATCTTCCTTATGCCAAATTTTCATTACCATTGCCTAGGAAGAAAGTAGGGAAGGGAGTGCAAAAATTTTCTTACAACAGCTCTGAGGAAGGGAGCATGCCACATCCATGCTGTATACACATGACACTATTGTCTGTGCTCAGACAAGTTCCAGGGACGTGGTGAACCATTCCAGGTCCCTTATGAAAAATCCTGACCTTCCTGAAGGAAGTAGACTTCAAGGGATTAGAAATTCACTCATTTACATGACGCAGTGAGGACACCGTTTTATGTTGTCTTATCAGGTATTGGAGGTATTCCTCTAAATATTGTATACATCATGACTGGTCTTTGAAAATAAAGCTTCCGTTTCATATCAAAGCCCTGATTCAAAAACTTCTTTTCTTTACTTCTTTTATGCTGAAGTAAACAGTGAAATGGCAGGAGTTACTCTTGAAACTCCACTAATTGGAATGTGATTTCTCCAGTGTAAGGTAAGGCCTGTGTACCTGGGGTTGGACTTCATTGTTAAAATGCTTGTACGGAAGAAATTGTCTTTTTTGGGGGTCTCCGCCCCAATAATGAACACTTCCTCTATTTACACCAAATTAGTAGTCCTGTAAGAATAAGAAGCTTAGATGCCAAGGAGTATGTGTTTCTTCTTCAGTTTTTAGTTGTTCTTCACTTCTGTTTTTTTAAGCCAGACTCTGGGAATTGGGCATGGAAATCTTCAACAAAAACTCAAACGCATGCTAAACCAGAATAGTCTGCATAACAAATTAGGCAAGAAAAATACATGGCTATCTGTTGACTTATGAAGCAATTAAAACCACTTTGGTGGATAAATAGCCTGTAATTGTTATGGCAGTCAGGAGGAAGAACCAGTAAGAAGTTTATGTAGTTAAAAGAGAAACAAGAACCAAGTCATCTCTAAGGAGAAAAACGGGAGGAGAGTTAAACACAGCCTCTCCCTCAGCCACCGTTTTGCTTCCAGAGGGTGGGTTTTTTGTTGTTTTTTTTTTTTTTTCCCTTTTGCATGAAAATTGAAAAGTGTTCATGGCTTTAGCAACAGGCTTTTGGGGGGGTTTTGTGTAAGGCTTTTCATATGATAATGGTAGATTCTATGGCAACCATTGAGAACGAAGGGCCTGGAAACAAAAGCTGCAGCAGCAGAGGATCAGTACATGCTCACTACGTCTGCAGGAATAACGGCAGAGACTCACTCTTCGGAAAGGTATCTGATGGCAGCCTGTCAAAGTAAAGGCTTTGTTTTAACTCAGGCAGAGTTAAATCAGTCTATAGTTAGTGCCGGGGTTTTATGACTCCAATTTTCACTCTAGAGTTTTTTTTCCACACAAAACCACATCTATACTAGATGTGCAGGCAATGAGTGGTTAATGTTGGTCTGATCATACTTTGGGGTGAACAACAGAAATGGGAGACAGAAAAGAACAGGTTTAGCAGCCAAATGCTGCTAGCTTCCTCATGACTGGTTACAGTCTCAAAAGAGACTTTGCATATAAACTGTGTAAGCAGGATTAGGCCTATAAGAGGCTGATGTCATGTGAAATCAATGCTTAATTACAGGTTACATGTACTTATTTATCTGCTGGTCCAAAAAAGAGTTTGTCATCTGAGCAAATGGAGATATGAAATATCAAGCCCAGTTGTTTGCAGAATGCTAAATTACTGTTTTGGAGATTGTGCTTTTCCCACAAAGATGGACTGAAACAGCAAATTATGTAGTGTCACGTAAAATGATGTTGTCAGCCATGAAATAGTCTATAGGACAGGCTAGTGTAAGTGTTCCTATTATTGTCTGCAGGAAGAATATAAGTTCAAATCAAGTCTGGCTTTGGAAGAAAACAAAACAGAAATTTCGAAAGTGAGAAGTGATACGAAGTATAAAGTAAGTTTAAGAGGAAATGTAAAGATCACCCTTTCTATTTGCTCTGTGATGTCACTATTTCTGTACTACTTAGCTTAGAAACCATCACAATGCAGTGATACATTGAAGTGGTGATTGCAAGTAGTCTTCCTATTCTTGTTTCTAAAGATTTGCTTTTTCCATGATCGTATCACAGGTTTTCAAAAAGTTACTTTATAAATAAATATCTAATAAATGTTAAAAAAGATTTCATACCAGGGAAAAAATTTTGCTAATGAACATGAGATATTCTCTGTTTAAAGTAATATTGTGACTGTATTATCATGAGTTTCCAATAGAATGCTGTATTACAAGAACAGTACTACAAAAAAAACAACTTCATCACGTTTCGCTCTCAGATGACTAACAGTAATAATATCTATGAGATACAGAATGATATGCCAGTTGTTGAAAAGTATTTGTCTAGATAATTTTCCTAAGTCACTTGTTTGACAAAGCTCAGGTTAACTATTGTATTTATAAATAAATGAATAAACTCTCAATGAATGAGTTCCATGCTCCTATATCAATGCCAGGGTAGGATTAGGTTCAGATTAATTGATAAATGCTTTTGAAAACTTCAGGCCCTCTTACGCAGAATCCAGGTGAAAAGAGAAAAGAAAGGTTGAAAAGGAAGGCTGAAATTATAAAGAACAGTGCTGTGAATAACAAGGTTCCATTATCAAGGAAGCATGATTCACACTGCAGATTTATTTCTCAAATTTAACCAGTTTATTTAAATATTTATTTTCCTCATACTGATATGCTCTTAAGCTTTTATATGAGTTCTGTGAATAGGTACCAACATACATTCTTTTGCTCTTGTTTGTGTGATTGTGTCATTGTTGTCCTGGATACAAGTTCACTCCAGTCTGTTAGCCCTTCGTGGAAAAGTGATCACACAGCGCTATAAAAGCACAGGGCCCAGGCCTCCCACGACCCAGGCTTCCTCACATGCATCAGTAACCTGAGCTCAGCCTCTCCAATGACTCCTTTCTGCTCAGGAAGTCTTTTGGTCTGCCAAGCATTTGAAATAAACAGACATGCACATTTTATAAAGTTTTGAAAATATTTTTTTTTTTTTTAAACACAAAAAATATGTAGATGTAGTCAAACCATAAAAGCTTCGCACATTTCCTTGAGTCATTTTTTGATCACTCTCAAGCTGTCTTTGAACTTAAGGAAAGTCTCTTTAGCTGTCCTATCTTCCTCTTCCTGCATTGGGCTTCTTCAGACTCTCAATTCTCTCCCTGTTCCTGACCTCTCTCTTCTAGTCTCTCTGCGGCCTCTTATTGATGACTGGGGAGAAACCTTTTCCTTCAAGCCCACCCTTTCACACCCTTTTTCAAGTATTCCTGACCAGCTTCATTATACAATTCAAAGTTTCTCCTTCTTCCCCTAGGACCTGTTGCTTTATTCCACCTCCCTAACTTCAGACTTAAAATAAAATAAAAAAATTCCACATGATAGCCTGCATTTTATTTGCAAGGATGCTCCACTGAATAGACGTTCATCAGATGTTAGCAACGCACTCTTGTTAACCCTCTCATAGGTGTAAGTATTTTCTTTGTCAATTCTAGTGAAGATTATTTTAGTACAGAGGTGAGGAATAACGGGAGTAAAAATATTGACCTTTTCCATGCAGTTCGCGTTCTGCAGTCACAGAACCCCAGAATGGTTGAGATTGAGAGTAACTCTGGATGTCATCTAGTCCAACCCCCTGGTCAGGCAGGGTCTCCTAGGGCAGTCAGTTCGATGTCAGATTTCTGAAGACATTACAGAATTCAGTGTGCAAGAATTACACCAAAAGGAAACTGGAGGTGCAAAAAGCTTTGAGGGTGATGATTAACTTTTTAAAATATTTTAGGTTTTTTCCTTCAAAAAAGCCATGGTTTGAACAGAAGTTTGTGGAAATTCCACTTTTTCTCTCTTCCTTTTCTTGTGTCAGTTAGTGGATTTCCCCAAATACATTTCTGAAACACAAAAGCAGAAGTGATGAGTGGGGATTTGTGAAGAATTCTGACATAAATATGAAGAAAAAGAATTGCTTATTTCTTTACAAAGAAAGATGAACTATTGTCTATTCCTCTGCCTGTGGTTTCCCTACAGGTTTTGATTTAAACTGTTAATTTAAGTTAAAACAGAATGTTCAAAATATTTCACTGTAATTTCATAGAATCATAGAATCATAGAATGGTTTGGGTTGGAAGCGACCTTAAACATCATCTAGTTCCAACCCCCCCTGCCATGGGCAGGGACATCGTCCAACCATAGACCACATTGCCCAAAGCCCCATCCAACCCGGCCTTGAACACTTCCAGGGATGGGTCTCCACAACCTCTCTGGGCAACCTGTTCCAGTACCTCACCACCCTCACAGTAAGGAAATTCTTGCTTATATCTCATCTAAATCGACCCTCCTTGAACTTAAACCCATTATCCCTTGTCCTGTCACTACACTCCCTGATAAACAGTCCCTCACCAGCTTTCCTGTAGGCCCCTTCAGGTATTGGAAGGCCGCAATTAGATCTCCCCAGAGCCTTCTCTTCTCCAGGCTGAACAACCCCAACTCTCTCAGCCTGTCCTCACAGGAGAGGTGCTCCAGTCCTCTGATCAGCTTCGTGGCCCTTCTCTGGACTCGCTCCAACAGCTCGATGTCTCTCCTGTACTGGGGCCCCCAGAGCTGTATGCAGTACTCCAGGTGGGGTCTCACAAGAGTGGAGTAGAGAATTTTGGGGACTGTTTTCTCCCCCCCCCAAGATGAAATTCGTGCAGTGCCCTGATGGGGAGCTGCAGAAGCATAAGGAGGTGGTGCACACCGTAGCATTTAATAGAAGTTTATTGCTCCTCCATCAGTAACAGCAGAAGTGGACACTGTTGTGTCACCAAATGTTTTAATCCCAGACTTTTTCTTTATTCCATGGTAGTAGATTACATGTCTACTGAGTTAAACAGACCTTATGAAACAATGTGGACTTGATATCATTTTCATGTAAGTGAAGGATATGGCAAAACAAGTCATGCCACATCTGGATATGAACATGAAAGTCTCAGCTCAGGTCGCCAGACAAAGAAAGATATCTACTGTCACTGGGGATGCTCAAGACTGCAGGGAATTATATTCTTAGCTTCTATTTCTTGCCCAAAAGTACATGGTTTCTTTGCAGGATGTGTGCCACTTCTGGCAATCCATCTTTGAAATACCATAATGTGTCTCAGACAGAACTAGATGACTACTCTTCAATATCTTCTTTTGAAGCAGATCAGAGACTGTCAGAGAACGTTCCTGGGCACTGAAACTCAGTCCTCTGTATTGCTAAAATCTTACCACAGCCCAAGACATGGTTTTGGCTCACACCTACTAACATTCCCTAAATAAAACTTTGGCATAATTTGGCAATTAGTAGTAGCTGAAAGCAATTCCAATAAGTGTTTGGATGTTACCGCTGTATTTTAGTGGGTAAGAGGTTTTAACATTATAGACACACGCTGCTCTATGCTATTTGGCCTCAGTGCCAGAAATTGGTCCTTTGCTCTTTTAATTCACTTGTATAGACATTTCCAAATCCTAGCACTGCAAAGCCAATCACAAATACTTTGGACAAGTTTGACCCGACAGAGTAAGCTGACACTAGGCAGTGATTTGTATCATGTGGTTAGGACGTTTTTGATGTGGTGTGAGGAGTCCCAAAGCCAGACTGACTCTATGGTTGAACCACATCCAAACTAAGTTAAAAGCATAGTTTTCCATCCAGTGTGGACATCCTTTTAGCATTGCAAAACAGCAACTGTGTCTGAGGTGAGAAAATTTTGCCGATTCAGCTAGCCTGATATAGGTACACATTTAGCGGAACCAGGACCACTGCAGTATGCAAACACTTCTAGTTTGCTTGTAAGCTGTCATTTTCACTTAATGGAGATTGATTTCTTATTGCATTCAGTCAGCTAAATTACTTTAAAGTGATTTCTTAATTAAACTGCTTATGATATTTATATCATGTATCTGATACTTTAATTCTTTAAATGGAGATCAGGCCAAGCAGTCATGATAACTGGTCTATATAGGTTTAGTAAGGACTGAAACTAGACAAAGTGACTGGTGACTTTCCTTGTTCCGTTTTAAAGGTGGTTGATAAATACATATAATTCATGCTACAGATGTCTTCTACTTCAAGTTAGGATCTAGAGGAGGCAGAATGTTTCTCTCAGCCCAGCTTCTGCCTGAAACATTAAAAATGAGAAACATTCAAATGTTGCTAAATCACAGAATCTAGACTCAGCACAAGAAATCTGACTCTGCACTAGAAATGCAGCTGTTCATTTATACTTTTACATTCTCTATGCAAAACTCAGATAATGGCAAGAAAATTTAAGAGAAATCAAACTTCAGTTTGGAGGATGTTTTGTGTAAGAGACTTTCTGCTTGTCTTCTGCAACGGCCTGGAAGCATGAGTCAGAAAGAGAGGACAGTGAGAAAATCCTTTTGAAAATATATAAAGGGAACGGAGTGTTCAATGCATTGCTTATTTTCTTTCATGTGATCTGCAAATGTACAAAATGTAGTTTCTTTGTGGTAGTAGTGAACTATTTATGTGACGATGCCTCTTTTACTCATGGTAAGTACTGTCTCATTCTGTCCTCCTTTTAAGAGCAGAATTTGTCTGTCAGTGACCAGAATAACCTGCAGCAACAGAATGCTACCAGAACGGGCTCCAGTATGGTCTTTTTACTCCTGGAAAGAAATAATTAGTAGCAGAAGAAAAATTTATTTTAATTTTAAGAGGGTAATTTGTTAATATTAGAATATGTTAAAGATTATGGCAAAAGGCCAAAAAATGCTGCATTTGTAAGAAGTATCATTTTCACTGGGATCTGTTCAGTAAAACCATACAACGGCACACCAGCTTGATCTTACAAACTCCTTTTCCTAGTCTGGTAGAGTTGAGGTATTTTATTTCTGACCCAGCTTGCTCACAATGGTTATCTCTTAACTCTGTAAGGTTCTTCTTAAAGTGCTTGGCACTCAGTCCAAACCAGTGTATAAGAAAAATGTTAGTGTAGCTGATGGGAAGAACAGTTTTCTCCTGGAAATGGAAGATACCCTATTTAATTTCATTTTAAAAGAAATTTTGCTGTGCTAAGGGGAAGAGACAACATGTATGAAGGGGAGAGGGAAGGGAAAAAACATCCTGCAGGGAAATAACAATAATGAGAAGCATTTCTGTTTAGCGAAAAGATTAAAAGAATAATGAAGACAAAAGGAGAAGTAAAACTACCCTGTTCACATGTTAACTTATATTAGTTAGTCTCTGCTTACTTTGTGATAAAGACTGCCATCAGGCATTCTGTCATATGGGGGAAGATAAGACACTAACATTAAAAAAACAGGATGAGATCCTCTTTAAGACAGCAGCATCCCTGTCCAAAAGAAAAAATCCACTCTGCACACATCAGAAGTTGAGAGGCCAACTGTTGATTCAAAGGGATGATGTTCATGATGTTAAGAATTATTAAAATAAAACTACCATGATACAGGAAAGTAATTTTCTTATGTAACAGTGCATACAGTACAAACCAAACCACCATAAAAAACAATGGAAAAAAAAGGCTGAAACCAGCTCACTGGTTAAACCGAATGCGACATATTAAAACATGCTTTATGCTTTGCTTTATAAACAGCGACGTTGTACCTCCCGGACCAGGTGAAAGGTAAAGAATGAGAGAGGTACTCATGGGTGCTCTGGCATGATTGCTAAAGGCTGAGAACACTGGCTTTGAACCCTTCTCTGTGAGCTAGCTGAGACCCTGTGTGTCACTGTACCTTGGATACCAGGGCGAGAGGCAGAAGGTCACAAAAATGCATTGTAACCTTTTTTACAGGCAATGTGGCTCGAAATACTAACCTGTTCCATTTTTTAATGAAAGCTTTCTAGCCAAAATGTGTCTATTGACTTAGAAAAGCTAGTTTGAAAGATACAAAAAATATCCCAACCTATTAGATAATTGCATCTTCTGGCTAAAGGAAATAAAAACATATTCACTTTCTCCCCTTTGGTCTGTGTATTCCTACTCCATGTATTAAATGTACCATGTCTGTAGGCATCTTGGAGTGGTATTCAAAATTCCCAACTGTAAAAATAACTGTTTTGGGAGGATTTATTGCTTGAGTGAATTAACCTTGTTCTTTTTCCAACATTCAGACGGAGATAGAGGCTGAAAGCTATGTGCTGATGTCCATTTTGTATGTGTGTATTTAACTTTTACTGACACAATATTCTGTGGAACAGCAGCCCACTATAAAGAAAAAAAAAATAAAACAAAAAGCAGGCTAACTAACAACATAGCAGTGTCCAAAGATACAGCCTCATATCTTTGTTTTCACAGGACTGGATGTTCTCTTCATATGGTACTTCATATAATAAAAACATGGGCATGTCCTTACCTTTAGGAATGAAAATATTTCTCTTCAGGTAGGAATTTTCAACCACTCAAGGTTAAGCACGTGTTTAAATGCTCTACCAGGTGAGGGCCATCATGATGTTTTCTTGAAAGCACCTTTTGGCACGGACTTAATTCTAAAGGTCATATTCTAGAACAGGAATGTGGAAATTTGGTTCTACAGTCAATTGGCAGTGACTTTCCCGTAGTGAATCTCTGACCTACTGAAAATTGTGGCCAATCCTACAAACTTAGCTACTTCAGTTTTTCACTTCATATTCCTAGGACTGGATGGGTGAAAAGGCAAAATAGAGAAAACATCCCACTGCTCTTTTTTAGCCCAGTTCTCTGTGCCATTGCATTCAAGTTAATTCTGTAATGGAAGGAAATAGAATTTGTAAGGTAAATATTTCACCATTTCAACAGTTTTTCATAGGCTTGCCATCAGTAAATAAAAACAACTGTCAAATCACTTTGTGTACCTTCTTGACAAAAATCAAGTTGCATTAACATCAGTATTACGAGACATCTGAGAAAAAATATGCAGATCTTCTTCTTACCTTGCACACTGTCACACTGCAGAGGCATTACCAGCAGCTGTATCGCTGTTGGAGGCAGTAACAGTAAGTATCAGAAAGAACCCAGTTTGAGTCTCAGGTCCCTACCTGAGTTTGCAGTGCTGGTGGATAAAAAATTCTTTGTCAGCAAATGTGGTATAGCTGTTTCTAAGACTGAAATGGGAATCTATGAAATTAGCTCTGACTCCTCACAACAGTATTATTTTTATACTATTATTATTTCCTGCCTACAGGAAAGCTGGAGAGGGACTGTTTATGAGGGAGTGTAGTGACAGGACAAGGGATAATGGGTTTAAGCTGAAGGAGGGTCAATTTAGATTAGATGTTAGAAAGAAATTCTTTACTGTGAGGGTGGTGAGGCACTGGAACAGGTTGCCCAGAGAGGTTGTGGAGGCCCCATCCCTGGAAGTGTTCAAGGCCAGGTTGGATGAGGCTTTGGGCAACATGGTCTAGTGGAGGTGTCCCTGCCCATGGCAGGGGGGTTGGAACTAGATGGGTTCTTTAAGGTCCCTTCCAACCCAAACCATTCTATGATTCTATGATTCTATAATATTGACATTGTTCACAGACCATGTGAGATAAAACTTGTTTCATGTGAATGTTCATGCAAGTAGAGTGTTTGGAAAAAAAGGTATAAACATTAAAAAGCTAATTAATTTTTAAATACAAATGAATATTTGCAGAGCCTTTTTCTCCCAGCATTTTCACAGCTCTGAATAACGCTATTCTAATGACAAGGTTTCACATTTTTATACTCTTGTAATTGATCTCTCCAGTACACATGTTGCAACAGAAGAGTTCCCTGTGGATTATTTCCTACCTGTTATATCTATTTCTGGAACCTAAAAAAAACCCCAGCCATTACACATCTCTTTTAGGAATGGAAGCTCTGAATTTTGTCACTACCTTTTAATGATCTGTCCTTTGGAGAAAGAGGCTTTGGAAGAGGGCCATTATAAAATACAGTACAAAATACAATCCCAGCTTGTTCTACAGATTGGAATGGGGGACTCTGTGAGAAGAAACCTGTTGTCAGATTTTACTCATCATCTGTTTTAACATATATTGACATCTTTTCACAGTCCCTGGCACTGAAACTGTCATGCAGCCAACGCAGGAGCAATTTCAAATTTGAGGTGATCCATTACTCTGACTGCAAGTAGGTGGGGAGACTAGGCAAGCAGCTCCATGAAGACTGGCAAGTAATTTGTAGCACCAAAGCTAGAGATCAGCATATAAAATAAAGCAAAAATAAAAAATACAATAACTGAAATGAAAAGAAAGAAAGAAACTCTAAAGGAAGTGAACTGTGAGAATACGGTCATAGCTAACAGCCTCCACTGAAGTCAGCAGTTCTGGGTTTTTTTTTTAACTGATTTTAGTGGGATTTGGACTGGATGGCAGAGGGTAAACACATAGAACTCTGAATTAAGATGATAAGGCGTTAGTTAATAGATAGTTATATGTAAGTGTCATAGCCAGTTGGTGTGGCAGACTCTGGGAGGCTGGAAGACAAAAAGGGAGCAGTAGCCAGACTGCCACACTTGCAAGCAAGCCTTCAACTCAAAGAATTTGCAGAGGTTTACTGAAAGTTTGCCTGGATGGAGCAGGAGGCTCTTGGGAGATTTCACTTACCTGTATGCCAACCAAATACAGAAAGCTACCCATAAAGTGGGCAAATTCTGGTGTTATACCTCTCCTTGATGAACAGCATTTGATACTGAATATGTCCTTAAGTGATTTGCCTAGCTTAAGTTAGAGCGACTCCATCACTGGCACTTTCCACTTTTCAGAAAAGTTATTCCCTAGTAAGAGAAAACTGACTGCTGTGTCTCTTGATGTTACCCAGAGTTTGCCCTAAAATACAAAGTAATAGTGAACAGAGAATGTAAACATAGTACTAGCCCTATTTTAACAAGATGTGTCTTTGGCCTGTTTAGCTCCCATGAATGGGAAAGCAGGTTTTTAGGAAACACCTTGCAAATTCTCCTTTGAAATTTTCCCAAAGTATTTTTTCTTATCTTGTAGTAACTTTTTTTTCCTCTGGTAACTGGTTTACCTGGGCACCAGGGACAGCTATAATCTGCTAGTTATAATCCACTAATCACAACATAGACTTTTGAGTTAAATTTTATGTATTTTGAATTTATTTGCCCTTAGTCACTTCCCAGGTACTATTCAGTCATCTTGCATTGGCAGTGGTGGTATACAGAAAAACAACTTTCATTTTCCAGAAGTATTTCTATTAAATTATATTTTTTAATGGAAGATGTCAAATTAGGGAATTTTTATTGACAGCATTCAGTCAGCTAGTATTAGCCTAATTAATGTCTAGTTGTGAGTGTCTGAGTATGTATGTGCACTTCAAGTAACCTTTGCATATCCGGTGCAGCTCCCGTGCAGTCTAGACGTGCTCACATCCCTGCAAAAGAGAGAAGTCTGGTGAAAAAAGCTCTCTTAGCTGTGTTTCCAGCACTCCCTGATCCCTTTGTTAACCTTCATGGGCAGGTTGCAAGAAGCCTGTCTCCTTCACTGGGGAACTGGGATGACCATTTGCCCCTTCCTCTCATAGGTATAGCAAGCCTGTTTCAGCACTCCACTCCTCCCCGTGCCCATGAGAGGCACTGTGCCTGTCAGAAGCATAATATGTCTTGACATTCGTTCCTTAATATAGCTCAGCCTCATAGGAGCCTGACATGTGGCTTTCTGTGCTAAATAGACCACATTTCCTTCAAACACTTTCATTTCTGTAATCTTAAGTGTGCGATATGCTGCCCTCAAGGAAGCTTACCTCTATCGCTCTGCTTCAAATCGAGCTGCTATGGCAAAATGCCTTCCAGAAGAGAGGGTTCAGGGAGGGTTAGGTTAAAGGCTTAGGTTTGTGAAAGAGCTACTTTTTAAGGGGTGTGCAGTTAGGCCTTTCAGATGCTTCTTCAAAGCTGGGAAACATTCTCAATAATGGGGTGATGGGAATATCATGGAGGAAAAGTTGGATGACCTGGATAACAAGTGGGATGGAAATTAACATTACGGTAGACAAGGTCATGCACTGAAAGACTACTAAGGCTCTGGGACGTCATCAGTGGTAAATAAGGATAGAAGAGAAACCAAGTGCGTGAGTCAGCTAGTGGATGGCTGTAAAATAGCACTGGGAAAGAAGCAAAGGCAATCCTACAATGAAAACTGAAGGCTCTTCCAGTAGAGGTAAGAAAGTATGACTGCACTGTGCAGTACCCTGGGGAGGTCTTCATCTAAATATTGTACACAGTTTTACTCAGACAAGTTCCAGCAGGATAAATTGGAAGTGGAATGGGTGCAAAGAGGAGATAATTTATCAGGCAAGTGCAATAGCCATGTTGCGGAGTCTAAAATAACATGGCTTCACGAAATGAAATCTTCCCATCAGTAGGTCAAAGTGGGTAAAACACAATGAGGGAAAAAGAACAATTTAAGGTAAATGACAGTGCTGGCACAAGACAAAATAAGTATAAATTCCTTGCAGTCTGGCGGAGAAGTAGCCGAGCTGATCCTGACAGCACACCAAACGAGCAAGTGGTCAGCTCAAACCAAACAACCTGAGTGTCTCTCCACAACACATCTACAAGTTCTGTGCACTTCCTTCCCATAGACTGTTGTGAATAAAACAGTCTTCATGAGCTCAAGAATCAGTCAAATTAATACATGGGATAAAAAAATTCGACTGAGGTCTATTAAATCCAAAAACCTGACTTCCAGCTGACTCTGAGCTGGGAATGAGCTAGGAAGTCCTTGAGCTAGGAAGCTGTGATAATTTCTGGTGGTTGTTGCCACATGCTTGCCTCACTTCATGGCTTATTCACTTCCATGGACATATACTGTTGATCACAGTTAAAGGCAGAAGACAGACAGGTTAGACAAAGTTTTAGTATGAACTGGAATGGCCAATCCTATGTTTCTACATAGCTTCAGATCAGCTAGCTCAGTCTTGGGAGCACACTAACCAGGTGTTGAAAGCTCAGTGTAGGCTAATCCACCTGCTTGCTTGGCAAAATGTATGGAAAGCACACAGGTCACAACATGAAAATATGAGACATTAATCCCAACAAAATATTTTGATATATTTTTCCATAAAATAAAACTAAACAAAGAAACAACAAACTAAAAAACCCCAAACACACACACACACAAAAGAAAAAACCCACAAAAAAAACCCCCTAAAGCCCCAACTTACTTGTTTCTACTAAATATAAGTGCATGGGATTTTTTGGCATGAGGAGCTTCTTTCCTGCCTGTAGTCTCCAGGAAACAGAAATATTCATCAACATACTAGGCAGTGACTTCACTGTGGAAGGACAGGCTGTTTTAAAATGTATGATATGAAGAGCAGAAAGCAGCAGGCTTTGTCATTTGAGAAACTGTAGTTCAGCATAGTTCATTACACAAAAAAAGTAGCAAGAGCATCCATGCTTGGCTCACTACTTATTGGTTATGACTGTTTCAGCACAAGGGCACATTCCACTCTACGTGTTAAGGAGAGAAAAATTCTGATTGCCTTTCTGCTCTCCACTGCCTCAGTCTCTGTCTGCTCTCATCAGGTTTTATCTTTCTATTTCTTCTCTGACACTCCTGACCTTCACATCTTTGCGTGTTAATTTTTCTATACCCTAACACTGATCATGACTTGCCTACAGCTGCAGTAATATTTCTGGAGTGAGGATACCAGCGCTTTGCGGAGTCAAGTCCAAGTGAAGTAGTACCACATCTTAATGCAGCATCATAATTTTTTTCCTCACTGTTTTTTCTCCTTTCTGTGCTTTGTAAATCCTAGTGCTCTGCATGTTTAGCTGACTGTCGCTGTTTATAGACCAAAGATCTTCATCGAACAGCCCACGGTCAAGCCCAAGTCCATTTTATGACTTAAGGCAGTGGTTATAAAATTATTTGGCTGCAGTTGAACTGTCAGACCTGGGACCATGCCGGCTGCACCCTGACCATGTGTCAGGATCCCTGTCCTTCCCCAGGAGGAAACCTGGGAGTCATGGACCCAGGTCTGAGGCCAGGAGGAGAGAGCACCTCAGGCAGCACCTCCACCCCACACCCCACACACAGCCCCCGAGGTGGCCAAGCAGCACGAGGGGCTCCTGCCCTGGCATCACCGAGTCCTGTCTTCCCTTCTGCTGAAGGATGACACCTGCCTGGACTCAGACTGCGTCTTGAATCTTCCTGTTCAGAGGAAAGTTGAGACAGAGAGGATAAGAAGGGAAAATGGAAAGAGGAATGTATGGGTGTATAGCTGGCTGGACAGGGGGGTACTCGTCACAGGAGATCTGTCCTGGTGGATTACATAAGCCTTTCAGCAGAATTTGTTGTCTTAACTATAGGTGTCGTTACTTGTTCCTCATGTTCTTATTACAAAAGATGGAAAAGGAATTATAAATTTGAAAAAACAACATATATTAACAAATTTGCTATATTGCTTTGATTTTGATAACTGATTCCTTTTAATTTTGCTACATGCATTCCAATTACTTCTCTTTGGAGACTTTATCATCAGTAAACTGTCTGTAAGATAACAGAAAATTTTCAGATAGCATATTTTTTATCAAGCTACTATGGTTACTGATTATTCTGATGATGACTTAGTATCCTGAGAGGGTAAAAATTATTTTTATTCTGAAGATTTCAAGATGTCATTTTTTTTCTGTATTAAATTATACTGCAGATATGTTTATTTACTAACAATTGCTCAAAATTTTAACTTTTTAAATTATGATATTTGTTCTCTCAATAAATATTTTTAATAAACATGTCCAGATTTCAACATACATATAAACATGTCCAGATTTCAGTAAACATGTGAGCTTTCATTTAAAGATACTCCCTGCTCCTGGGTTCTCTACTAAAAATAATTTTCTTTTTTATATGATATTTTTCATTACAATTACTTTTGAACAAAAAGTCCCATGTTGTCTGACCTGTGAAATGCAAAGGGGAAAAGCTTGTGGAGGGTTTTTTTTTCTCCTTTTTTTCAACATTTGCAGTGATTTTCACTCATAGAGTGTCACATATTTTCTTGGAGAGCAATACAGGATTTTTCCATCATTTGGAAAATCACCTACAATCATATACAATTAGCATTTATTTTTACTTAAGCTAAGAAATTGTGAATGGGGTTCTTAAATAATAAAATATTCAGAAAAGTCAGGTATTTTTTTCTGGAACTACTCCAAACTTGTTTCACCTGTGAAAATCAAATCTTAAACCCCAGCATTAGTTTATTTTATAGCTATTAATTTATTTCTCCTTCTGTTATTTTTTATTGACAGGAGTT
The DNA here is from genome assembly GCF_011004875.1 of Balearica regulorum gibbericeps. Classification (NCBI taxonomy): domain Eukaryota; kingdom Metazoa; phylum Chordata; class Aves; order Gruiformes; family Gruidae; genus Balearica; species Balearica regulorum. The sequence continues at coordinate 53,211,546 of NC_046186.1, read as the reverse complement.
AGCAACAATGGCTCACAGAACAGGTACTGAAATTGCATATAAATGTGAAAAAAATCTATTAGACTTTTAAAACATAAATTCCCTCATTCTATCCCTGGTCTGTGATCCCTCTTCCTTTAGCCTGCTGTGTTCCTCTGAATGTGTTCCGGTTTGGAACAGTTAATTACCATACCAGATTCTCATTTAAAATGTAAGAAAGAGCTTTCAAACAAAATAAGTTCCATCTTCAGGCATTAGCAGCAACGAGCATCTGGACAGCAGAATCAACTGAGAGATGTGCAGCAGCACAAATCCAGGCCACAGTTTTTTGAGGAAAACTACTTGATTCTTCTCTCCTGCCTCCAATCTGAGCACTGCAGCTGTATTGTGCCTTGCACTGCGGATGTGTGACACAGTGCAAAAGTTGACACAATGCTGGGAAAGCAGAAGAAAACTGAATGGGACTGTAAAACTCCCTCTTTTGGCTCAGTGGGGAGTCTTCAGAGTTTACTTCAGCAGAGAGGAACTCATTTTCAGTTTTTCTTAAACAAAGCAACACAGTAAGAGGAGCAAAACTGCCTCCTCTCCTTTTGTTTGTGTCTTTTTTTTTTTTTTTTAACTTTAATCACTCTGTTAGCATTAATATTGTAGTTTCTCATCCTGTGAATATAAACAAAGCTGGTACTCTCCTTGCTTCCTACAGGATTTCTAGTAGTTTTCTAATATTTTTCTAATATTTTTCTACTAATGACTGCATCTCTCAGTCCACTATTCAACTGCTCCCACAAACTGCACATGATCACAAACACGCATACACTTTCAGTAGATAATTTCTATGCTGTAAATCAGAGAAGTAATTAAAAGCTACAGGAATCTCATTTCCTCTGTCCAAATAGCTGTGGGCACATTCATAATTTGTACCTAAACCCTTTTATGTCAATGACATTTTATTTCACCATCATGTTTCTAGTATCTATGGCCCTAATTTGCCCTACTAATCTTCAGTCCATATTATCACAGATGATAAGAGATCTTTTGTGTCTTGAGAGCCACATATAGCAGTTGCAAAGGATACCTATATCGGTAGGACTTTTTATTAGTGTCTCTTTTTGTTACTCTTCTAAAACATCATGTGCAATTATAAAACATAATCTCTTATATCTTGAAATAATAGATTTAGCATGGAAAACTATATTGAAAACACTGCATGAATGGTCATGCTTGTACTTTTTCAGTGCAAGTTGATACATGTTACTTTTAAACTCCCTAGCCCAGTTTACTGAGCCTTGTTGATTTAGCCAAGTGAAAGAACCGTCTTATCACTACAGGAGGTGTTGATCTGTTGACCCGTTCAGTCTTAGCCATGATCTTAGCCTAAATGCATGGGAACTCAGGTGAGAAGTAGCTTAGGACTCCCAAAGCCTTAAGCTGCTTTTCTCAGAGAGCAAGGAAGCCAATATATGTCTATCACAGATCATTATTATTTGTATCAGCAATAGTGTGGCCAGCAGGACTAGGGAAGTGATCGTTCCTGTGTACTCAGCACTGGTGAGGCCACACCTCGAGTACTGTGTTCAGTTTTGGGCCCCTCACTACAAGAAGGATGTTGAGGTGCTGCAGCGTGTCCAGAGAAGGGCAACGAGCTGGTGAAGGGTCTGGAGCACAAGTCCTATGAGGAGCGGCTGAGGGAACTGGGGTTGTTTAGCCTGGAGAAGAGGAGGCTGCGGGGAGACCTGATCGCTCTCTACAGCTACCTGAAAGGAGGTTGTAGCCAAGTGAGTGTCAATCTCTTCTGCCAAGTAACAAGTGACAGGACAAAAGGAAATGGCCTCAAGTTGCACCAGGGGAGATTTAGATTGGGTATTAGGAACAATTTCTTCACCGAAAGTGTTACCAAGCACAGGAACAGGCTGTCCAGGGAAGTGGTGGAGTCACCATCCCTGGAGGTATTTAAAAGACATGTAGATGTGGTGCTTAGGGACATGGGTTAGTGGTTGGACTTGGTAGTATTAGGTTAATGGTTGGACGTGATGATCTCAGAAGTCTTTTCCAGCCAAAGCGGTTCTATGTTTATTTGCCCTAAAACATGACTTCATTAGCTACTTACAGTGTAGCTGTCAAACTCACCACAAGTTGGAAGTCATCCAAATAACAATGTTGCTAACAAATATGAACTAAATTATAATCACCAGTTTATGTGATAGTGGTCTAAACAGATTACATTAATGTTTAAAAAAAAAAAAAAAAAAAGAGAGAGAGAAAAAAAAGAATTTGGGAGAAACCAAATGCATACACCAGGTCTCATGTAAGCCAAGTCAAATCAATGCAAAAGTCCTGTACACATCCCCTGCAGTTTGGCCAACCTTACAACTAGTTGGATTATACCATTATAATTGTCCTCCCTCCCTTCCTTATTTTCCACTCTTTCTTTTATTCTTGCCTCTTACTATAAGTTGAAGGTCTTGAGACAGGACTGTAATCTCAGTTCTAATAGGTCCATTTGGTGTTGCCACAACAGAAATAATAAGCTTTTAAGGGATCAGAGCTACTGTCCTGAGACCTATTTGGGCTCTCATCAGAAAGGGAAGATCAAGCAGAAGCCAACGGGCGATGCAGACATTTGTAGACCTCCTTGTCTATAAAGACATTGCCACAGGGATAGCTTTTCTAGGAAGTTATATTGTAGGTCCTCTCTTTCCACTGTATCTTTGCATGCTTATGGGAACTCAGGATGGCAGGTGAACTACTTTTATCTTCAAATAAAAATGTTTATCATAGTTATGGTTCAAACCAAACTATCATCTTCTTGTTAACATCACACATTAGAGGTTAGATAAGAAATATGCCAAACCAAGAGAATTAAAACAGTTGCATAGAAAGGGAAGCAAAGCTAGGCTTTATGATTTATATGATTTATAAGCAGTAGTAATCAATATGGCTTGCAAATAGACAAGATTTCACTTAAAACAGCCCATGGCTGTGACAGATACTTTACAGAAAAAGCAAGAAATCCCAGTTTACAAGAGGAGGTGGTGGGAATGAAAAGCAGACACCAGAAAAGAGGTAAAAGAAGTTGGTCCTCTTGCAGATAATGCTTATTCATTCAGCTTTAAACATGTTTCTAGCTCCATGAAGCATCTCAAGATTCTCCACATGCTTACAGTTACACATGCATTCAAATCGCTTGGCTGGCTCAGAGTGCTCATGGGGAGAAGCAGAGGCTCTCCTCACACTGCTGCTGAGCTATCATTGGAAGATATTGGGTAAAGCAAGAACCTCTTTGACAAATTTACCCATCAATAAAATGTTTAATCTCACCAAGATATTGCTTGGATTGTTTTTCTTTAGCTCCAGATAAAACTGGCTATGGACTATGTGTGGGCACAAAGCGATGGGGTTTGATTGCCTGTACTGTTTAATCGTTAGCATGCTCACCAGCAGTTTTGATCTGTATTGAGCAGCACTCTCACAGGCCTTGCTCAGGTATGATGAGGAGATAGATCTAGGGATGTTCCCAATGGACAGTGGGATGTGGGCGTGAGGGAGAACATCATTTAAGTAGGGCAGCTGTGCCATGCCATTGCCCTGATGGGCCCAGTAGACAGTTCCACAATCTTTTTTGTTTGTTAATATATTTGTAGACAAAGCATACTCTGAGGGTGCAGGTCTTTGTATGAGCTAACCATCAGGTCATTTCAAGAGATTACCTGTCCATTAGAGCAGCTGGGGCACAGTGAAGCTGAAACCTTTGGCATGGAGCTAGCTCCACTGCCAGCCTCGGTGCCCCGCTTCCCGCCTGCCTGGGCTCCCTGTCACTCTCAGCTCCTCTTTTCCACTCTGCAACTGGGCAGGAGACTAATTTGGCTGGAGCTAGAGAGACACAGATGGTACCAGGGTACTGTCTCCAAACATACCAGCTGCTATAAACCTTGGAGTTTTTGTCGGTGTCTCCAAAACGGCTCTGTTAACAGTTTGTGCAGTGGAAAGGGAAAGAAATGTGAGAGACACTGAGTTCTCAAGTTGTTAATATTAAGTCAGTGCAACTTTTTTTTCCCTTCTTTTTTTAAAAATATGTATTCAGTAGATTCCCAAGTTCCCAACAGCTTTCTTCTGAGCTACAGCAGCACATTAAACTGAATTTACTGAAAGGTACCCTTAGAATAAAAAAGAACTGGCATTTGTCTTGGTTTAAAAATGGATGGAATGATTCATCAGAAAAGAAAATATGTGGCAACAAGAGAGGTCTTTCTAAAATGTCTGGGGTTTGTAAACAATGAGATAAAGTAATCAGAAAGCAAAGACAAAGCTTTTCCCAGCTTTGAAAGCCCATTTATTCCACCGGGTATGGGTCCTGCTCCCTCCCCTATTCCTTGTATCCTCTCTGTTTCTGAGGAACAAGAGTTCACACAACATTCTGAGTTCAGTCTCTGAAAAGGAAAAATTTTTGTTGTCTAAAATTGATACTGTCTCAAAAATAAAACAAAATAAAAGTGTTTAGTTTTTAACTCAAGTAACAAAGATTTTTATATTTTTCTCAGCTCTCAAATTTTAAGTATACAATAAAAGATTGGGTTAAGAATTATAGATGTCTTAAGGCAAGAAAGCTTTAAATTTTTCTGAAAATATCCATGATTTTGCTGTTGTCTACATTCCTGACGTATATCATGGGTCTTGGATCTAAAAGTTATTTTCCTGATCTACTGTTATTACAAGTAGATTATGAAATCTCATATGGAAAGTAAAGAATGTGTGATATGCATAGTTTGCTCCTATTACATATATATCTTAACAGCTAAGTGTATACTGGTATATTTTCTGGTATATACAATTAAAATGTAACTTTATTGTGACAGAAAAAACACAGTAAAGCTCATTCTTATCTCTGGTTATGAGCATACTGTACTTTCTCTCTGTGAAAATGTAATCAATAGAAAAAGGTAACATTTTAATATTTCATGTCTGTCATACCTGAATAGCAGAAATATTGTTTTTCTCTGCCCTACTAATAATGAAGCTTTCACCCATTTCACATGAGTATGCAAAATTCCAGGAAATTTAGCATGTTCTTCTTTGCAATAATTGATTTGCCAATCCATTTAAATACAAACTACCTTATCTATCCATCCATCTGTCCATTATGCTTTATTTCTTTTATGCTTCTTAGTTGCTGTATTTTATGCTTCCAAAAATATGGAAGACACAAAAGAACAATTTTGTTCTGTTTATTAAATGCCTTCATAAAAGCCTTCTACTAGAATTTCAGGTGTAGGGCTAAGAGTCTACAAAACTCAGTCAGAGATTCATAGGCATTAGAGCCTTTGTTATTGATGGGTCTTGGGGTCAGACTCAGCTAATGCTAAGGGATCCTTACTCCTGGGAGTGAGCTGCTTAACTAATTTAGCTTCCTTCCCCAGCTAACAGCTGCTTTCCTGAGCAAGCGCTCCATTATCTAGGTCTGAAGTTCCACCCTGACGATGTTGAAATGATACGATGCACTCAGGACTTGTAAATCACAGTGTTAACCTGCTAAACTCACTGATTAACCCAGGACCGGTGTAGAATATAAAGAAAGCTGGCAGTTTGACTGAAAGGCAACTGATAAAGACTGAATGGATAGAGAAATTTTGGCCTCAGTTACTTAGTTTCTTGCCAATCTTCTACGGGCGTGATACTGCTACTCTGTCCCAGAAGCTTTGCTTTAGACTGGTGTGTCAAGCAACTTTTTAACCTCATTTGAGGAGAACTGGAGGAGTGGATAAAGTGGAATGAAAAGCATTGTTCAGACGGTTTCAGAGAGCATCAGGAATGCCATTAAAAATACCTGTTTCCTGGAATCAATATCTCTTTTGCTTGGTAGATGCTCAACACAGCTATATAAACACTCATATTTTCCTTAGTGTAAGTACTAACAGGGAAGTAAAATTTAAATGGAAGGAGATGTGCACTTTCTGAAACAAGTATCCTTGTCTGAGGTGATCTGCCAGCATAAGTCACAACTTTTAGCATGGAAAATTGAAAATTAAAAAAGTATTCTAATTGCACAAATGAGTTTCATGAGTATTTATGTATTCAGATTTAAAAAGGTCCAAATTTTACATGTATTCCTAATTCTAATGGGGATGTATGTTAGAAGATGACACAAAGTGGCATTTAAAATTAATTAAATGGAGAATACTTTTTACCTTTACATGCCTCTACACTCCCCGGTGCTAAATAACTGAAGACCAAAACATACAACAACAACAAAAAAAAGAGAGGACAGTAATCATAAAATGTCTTTTAGATGTTTATTACACAGAAGTTGGATGCACAGAACATTTCTCTAGAAACTCTTTTGAAGATATTTCTATATCTTCAAAAATAATCCAAGTGATATGACTAGAATTGTACACACCAGAGGGTTTTCCTGTCTTGTGGTTTATCTGACTAGGTATTCTAATAGTTTGTGATGGATATGCACCAACCGCAGGGATGAGTCAAATAGAAGAAATTAATTCATCATTAACTAAGATGAATTCACTTGAGACATCTTAGCAATCAAGATGGGTTAAAATATGCCTTTGTTGCCAAAGAGGAAATATCCAGCAGTAGGCATGGGAATAACGCCCATATTTTGCTGGCTCTAGAAACTTATTACAGAAGAGCTAAACTTACTTCTGTGCTAAGCATTTCAGATTCAGTCAGTTGGGAATGACAATAAAACTACAAACCATTCCTCATTATTGAAGGGTAAAATCCAAACAGAATTAATATCTGGAAATCCCCTGACTTTTTTAACAGCTCTTTCTATTTTTAATTTGAAATGCATTTTGTACAGTTGATATAGAATGGAGAAGCCAAGCTAGCTAGGCTATAAAAGCATTCATTAGTGTGTCATAAAGATGAAGTTCAACTTTAGTTGCTAGCATTAAGCCACACCATTTTTGTTCACAAAAGCTGTAAGGTGTACACCTCTTATTATGTGCTGCAACATTTGAAAGAATTATACTCCCTGAATGCTACAGCATACAAATCTCCTCATGATCACACCTATTCTAAGGAGAACAAGACCCCTCACTACCTCCACCCACAGGGAGAGGTTGTAATTTTGGCATTTGCTTTGCCCCAATATTGAAATATTTAATGTAAGGAAAAAGAAAGGAAAAACAAAAAAAAAATATTTGAAAATGTTGACACAAACTATTTTGAGCTAAGCAAAACACTGTACTGTTCCCAAATGGAAACATGACTTTAGGTTAGTCAGTGAATTGCTGCTCAGTGAATGTAAATGGAGATGAGAGATTGTGGTGGATAATGGAAAGTGAAGTTGGAGAAGATGAGACAATGACCAGGTTGGAAAGAGCCACCTGGGTCTGCAATGCTGGTGACTGTAACAACTCAATTTTTTACCTAATCTCCAGGCTAACTTTATTCATAGCTAATTTATACCCATTTGGTCTTGGGTCAACATCATCTGTTGGTTTAAATTATTTGTTTCCAGATCTGCTGTTTACCCAGTCTTATATGTAACACAAGAACAATTTCCCCTCAGCAGAGTGTGGCTTCCCATTTTATGAGACTAGCTAAGCCTTGCTGCCTTTCCCATTTCCCATAACTTAAGCTCTTCCCTCACCTGATGGTATCCCAGCTCTACATCTGCTCTATCTTGAACACGGGTGACTATGATGGACTAGAACAGCCAGATTTTTCTCTTTCTTTATATTCCCTCCATACAATGCTCTCAGGGTTCACCCAGCGCAGTAGAGGAGGCATTTTGCACCATTCAATAGTATGCTTTGCTACTTGTCAATGTTCCCTAAAAATTAATACAGAGACCAAGCTGAACGCACTGAATCAGTGCAATTTCAAATTGATCTCAAAGACTGGGGCTTAGAACCACAGCTGAACTGTAAGTGCACAGTTTTCAGAAAGGCTAAGGGTGACCAACAGAAATTATGCACTCAGCCTTACGTGCTCTGGCTAGCATACAAAAACAATAACCCATTCGGCCTTTTCATTGTCTTATAGCTAGTATTTCTTACCTAATTTTGTTGAGTCAACACTTAGACTGGAGTAACTACTGACTGTCAACAACTTACTTTTAAACACTTTTTTAAAAATTACTTTCTTATTGCTTACTGGTGTGTGGGTTCACAATAGAGTGCATTTTATGTGTGGAAGTGTATGCCTACGTTTGCAGGTAAACCAGACAGCATTGGGCTTCACGCTCCTGTGTCTAGACTGCCACTGGTACCCAAGATGACCAGCTAACACAGGAGCCTTTGAATTATCCTGAAATAATTTCTGTGATCTTGGTGTTGTCATGAACAGTATTAGAAGGTCAAGAAAAGCCTGAGAGAACTTAAAGAGAAAAGAGAGATCAGTACCTTCCAATTGCCTGCTTCTCAGTAGTATGTAGCCTACAAAACAGCATAGCATGACACTTTTAACTTTAAAATTATCTTAAACTGCCTAGTTTTGACATGTGAATATTTCTAGATCTCTGAAAATTAGACTTCACATTATGAATTTTGTGGTCTCTCAGCTGTCCTCAACACCTTCTGTTCCTGAGTAGGCATAAGAAAGGAGCTGTGGCTCAAGGCCTGAGCAGGTCTGCGTCCCAGACATCCTCTGCTCAGAGGAATGCAAAACACCACTGCCACGCTGCTATGGACAGGCAGTGGCTTTTCAGGCACTTGTGTAGCTCAGATTTACTGAAAGTAACTGGATTTGTCTGGATGGTGACATTCAGTTTTCACAGAAGGACAAATTTTTCTTTTTCTTTTTTTTTTTAAAAAAAGAGGGTGCACTTTGACTTGTACGTACACCTAGAGTGAAAAACAGCCAATTGTCTCACGTGTTTACTCCTATGGCAAGGAGAAATCCACAGCCAGCTCGAAGAAGTCCAGGCACCTTTGCTGCACATAGAGGACAAATAATATGATCCCAGTAGAAAAAAATATAATGCGAGAGAAGTTACACTCCATCAATTCTTAATCTCTTCTTGGCTCATAGAATTCTATGTTGTGGTTCAAAACATATCTGAGGTTGCTCAGATGGTAGAGAGCTCTTCATAGAAAAAACTATCACTGACATAGAGGGCACTGCAATTAGAGATGTCACTTATGCAGGAATGTTCCAGAAGTATGTTTATCAAAAAATTTTGTAAACAAAACAATGAAATATGACTTCAAGGATCATGGAGAAAAGAAACTTTCTTATTTCCTATTTCATTTCACTGTTATCTTATGATAAGAATTTCTATGGCCAAATAATTTGGCCTGTCCAAAACTCCTGTATCAAGGTCAGTCCAGACTTCAGGTTCACATGTGTACTGTGTACTTCCACAAATGTCTACAGCAGCTCTATTAAACAATATTAAGCAAGGCCACATAGCATAGTGATAATTTTCCTCTAGCTGCCAACACCCGAGTACATGCACAAAAGACAGCCAGAACACTTTCTTCATAAAAAGCCATGAGATGATAAATTTTAATTCATATTTCCTAGTGATGTGAATAAATGTAGATGATTGAAGAAAGTCCCTTGAGCAAAGGAAAAACCAAACCCAAACAGGACTACACAAAGGAAAATGTGCTTAAGTTCCATGAACAGAACTTGTTGTCCTTTGATAAGATTAAAGAATGTGGATGCATAGACAGGGATTCAGGAGAGACATTAATGCTGTCAATATTTTGTAGCAGTATCTTTATTTGATCTATCCACGACCAGACCGCCTTGAATACCTTGAACAACATTGCCTGTGAAAAGACCTCTATCGGGCTTTTGTGGCCATGGAGTCCGAGCTCCCAGGGCCGGCAGATCTCCAGGCACTTGCGCAGCTACTCGGGGAGCTGGGGAGGTCCCGGCAGGCTGCAGGCTGGGGGTGGCTTGAGCTGCATCTTGTACTGAAGGGCAAGCTGGAAGACACAGTCTGGGGAAAGGCTGGGTCATCGCTCGGCCACTTTGCTCTGACCTGCAGAGCCAGCGTGCTATGGCACCTGGATGAGGGGAAGAAGAGAAGATGAAATAAAAGCTCCGTTGAAAGGGAAGGGTGGCACAGTCTAACGGCCCAGCACAGCTTCATAACAAGTAGGGATATGATGCTAAACAAACTGCAAGGCACTTTATTTTTTCTTCTTGTTTTTGCTCAAGCATTTGAAAAGAGACAGAAAGAATTTCAGCCTTTAACAGTGATCTTTGAAAACACCTTGCTTCTCATGAGAGTCTAGCGCAGCCCTCCCACACCCTTTGCTGTCCAAATAAACTTTGCGAGGGAATGTTCTTTACATTCCCTGTTGAGCATGTATAGAAAAGATCGCTCGAGCACAGCCCCGCTCCGTGTTGACGACAGTGTTTCCTGTTATTGTGAAGGAGTCACGGGCCTGCCTCCAGTCCAGATCTGCGGAGCGGTGGTGTCACAGATGTTTTTTCAGGTGTAAAATTCCTGTTGGCCACACAGGCCGTTCACACAGGATAAAAACGACATCTTCAGCTTGGCTTGGTGTGTCTGTTTGCTCAACGCTGAGCTGAACCAGCTCCTCTTCTTGCGGCAGTGATGAAACTAGGGAATGTGGAAGGGAGTTTAAAACCCTTCCTGTTGCAATAGGAAATGTTCTGAAAACCTGAGATTTCACTTTTTGTGCTCATTGTGGGTCAGCTAGGGCAGAGGGAGAAGGACAGGGAATTGTGAGTTCAAGGACTGCATGATAGGAAAGGCTGTCCTTTTGCTGAAAGAATGTGGTTGAACTTTCTCCCTGAAAAAGATTTATCCTGTTGTGATTTCAAGAACCCTTAAAAAAGCCAGCACTAGAGAGCCACCCACGCAAGATAGCAGCATAGCAGCTGCATAACAACACTAATATGGTTAATGGCTGTAAATACAGTGTAGTATTATGAAAAGGTCACTGTGAGAGGGTATCCTGCTGTGCTAGAGCTTATGCAGGTGCTGTGGGTGTATCCATAATAATATCATATCACTGATGGCAGAGAATTATTAGATACGAACCTTCCCTGTATCAACCAGGAGAGAACTCTGCACTCCATAAACTTATTTAACCCCGGCATAAGTGTTTTTACAGTGCAGTAGCTACTCCACTGAGTAGAAAACTCATCTCACCGTCACTTTGATATACTGTCAGAAATGTGGTTTTCTTTTTCTTTCCAGTACAAAATCATTCTTACTTTATAAGCATTTTGTTTGTGTTAGACAGATAAGAATACTCCTCCTTCTTAAAGTGATTGTTTTGATGAAATGTAGACTTGCTTGATATTACTTTTCCAGTAAAATGTAACAAGGAAAACTGTGGTCTGCTGTAAAAGTGAAAAAACATTGCTGAAATGGGTTTGTTTTGAAGGAAAGCTGCAAGGCCTGAGACCTGCTATTGCAATGAGGGCAGTCTAAGAGTTCAGATGATCCATTTCTTCATTCTTTCACTTGATTGTTCCTTAATAATGGTTCTTCTGTTTGTTGGAGATGTTTCTGAAGCTGACAGAGCAGTCAATACTTCGCATTAAAAAGCAGTTGTTAAATATCGGGAAAATAAATGGTTATTTGGCATGTTTCTAAAATGTCATCAACTCTTCTCTGCTATTCAACATACTTGCATCGTTCTTTGGTGAATTCATATGAACAGAGGTCTAAGATCAGTGAGCAAACCCAGAAAAATATGGAGGAGTGCTGAAGAGAATCCTGACATTTTCCAAACATTATCCATATTTACCTCCCATTTTGAAATTTCAACACATTCCGAGAAACTCTATAGCTGTGGGAAAGGGTTAATGATGAATTTTCCCTTCTTTTTATAATATTTTTTTTTTCTTTTTTTAACCTCAGAGAAAAGAACGCCACTGAAGGAACAGAGCCCTGGGTTCTCTGATTCATCAGAAAAGTCACCGGTATCTTATTCAGATACAATAATTCTCAGCTCACACATATGCACACATACATAGACACAAATACATGTGGAAGTGTGCGTACACATTTATGAATAGCTATCACTAATAGGAGACTTTTGTCTACTCAAGCGATAAGTGAAGAGGCTAGATCAGATTGGGCTGGTCACATAATGAAACACACTATTTTTGTACATCATCTTTCATGCAAACATATCACGAAATTCTTCAAAGCCAGTTTATCTACACATTCCTGAATGGTGCAACTAAACTGCTCAGCTTTACAGGAAGCATCTGTAGATGTTGCAGGGCAGGGGTGAAGATGGAAACAATGGCCAAGTTTCAGGAGAATGATTGAGTACTGGAAAACTGGGAAGTTCGTGCAATGGTATCTGCACTTTTTTAGGCAGTTGGAGAGGCTCTGCCCACTGAGCAGATGACTCCTGGAAGGAATTTGAAGAGAATTAGTGGGAATGGCTATTTCAGATGGCAGAAGGAATCAAAAGAGAAAGCCAGTTCCTTAGGCCTGGCCTGTCTTCTTTCAAGTCTGAAACATATTTCCTTTCTGTCTTGGATCTTTTGTGCCTGAGAGCTCTTTATCCTGCTCTGGTAATAACAGCCCAGAAGGAATGCTCCAGGGGGAAGAAACTGGAGTGTGCTCTGCTCACGACTCATCCATCGCTCAGGCTGAGGTGGACATGACTTGCAAACTTTCTGGTTATTGTGGATTTATACCTCTTGCATATTTCCTCAGCCTACCCCAGCCTACCCCCCAAACTCCCTGCCTGCTCTCTTGCAGTAGCATTCTGCCTCCTAAGGGATCCTCCAGCTTGTAAACAGGTCCCACTTGAGTATTAGCTATTAGTTGCAGAAACGACATGTAACAAATCTAAGATGATAAATAACAGAGGTAGATCAGAGTGGACTTTGGACACTAACAAATTGATTTCATTTCTGTTTTAGGCACTAGTAGGCCCATATTCACCTGATAAATATCAGAAAAAGTGACATGATTTGACAAAAGGCATTCCATAGAACTGAGTAAAAATCAAATTATAGAGGTTTGAATTTTAGTTGTTTTCATTATAACACTTCTTGCTAGTACTAGGCAAAACTGCATACACAATATGCATTCAATAGATGTGATTTTGGGAAGTTACAAAAATCTCCAGTTTCCACTTGAAAATAATAGGTACAGCAAGTGTTTGAGTTACAGATTTTAAGTTAAGAGAAGGTTAACCCTTACATGTAAAACTCAATTTTGAATCACATGGTGGAAAGCCTTTTGGTTTCATTCTGGCATAATTCTTTTCACGATCCAGCTCTTTCCCAAATGTCCTCTCTCTTTTGGGCTGTGATCCCCTTTTTTTCATCTTGTCTTTTCTACAGCTATTCTTTAGCTTCAATTTATTTTCTGATCCACAGTAATATATGTAATTCTTCCACAGGATATGGGGTATAGCTACTGCATTTGTAGTAAAAAAAGTCCCAGTACTTCAGTATACATGTAAAAAGCTTAATTTTCTGTTTTCATAAGCATAAATTATAATGATATTAATAGTATTTGTAGGATTTCAGCATTGCCAAAAATGAATGACTGTAATTAAGAACATAAATATAGAAACAGATCTCTCAGCTTGGGTCATCAGTAGCCTTCATATCTTGCTGTGGATCAAAAATTAAAGAAAAGAATAGGAAAGGAGAGGGAAATCGGTAGAGGGGCCTTTGATCTGCTGTGCTTCCTCTTTAGCTGGGTTAGGTGTTCAGGAATGCAGGTGGCAGCTGGGACATTCTTTCGCTATCAGAGATGGTGCCTAGCTACAGGCAAAAAGCAAGGAACATTACTGTATAGTGGGGTATATGTTTTATTGTTTTAGAATGGGCAAGTAATCACTTATTTGGTGCTTAATAAGTCGAGGAGCTTGGGAATGATAAATTGAATTTCCAGTTATCTATTGAAAAACAGATGGTCACATTTCAAAACACTTTATTGCCAGCATGCTAACTTGAAAGGTCACACAGTGCTCTCAGCTGAGGTTTTCTATTGTTTGCGATTTCTGCTTGCAGGCTGAAAGCAATATCCTGCACATTTGTTTAGCCTGTGGTACTAGTCACTTTAATCTGACATAAGTATGGTCTACCACCCCCGACTGGATGTTCTTCTTCCTCCTTTGGGTGGGCATGAGTATCTGTGCGGCTGCATGGTGGTCTGACTCACCCTGCAAATGCTAGTTCTGGTACAGTTAGTTGATGGTGGTGAGAATAGGCAACCTGGGGGAACATGGGACCATCCTTTCTGGCAGCAGGCAGCATTTACATCAGATCACAGTGTCTGATAGAGTGCCTTAAAATAAAATCTCCTTCAGATTCATGGCTGAATTTAAAATATTCTGTAGCTTTGATGCAACGCCACTCTTATGCATTTATTGTATTACTGCCAAGTGTAATCAAATCTCTAGAAGAAATTTCACAGCATGCAATGCTAAATCAGACAAACCAAGCTGTGGCATCCTTAACAAAACCATACCTGAGTCTCATGGCAAAGGCTGTTTACTCTAGCAAATGATCAAATGCTAAACAGAAGAATTTGGAGATGCTTCAAGTTTATTGTTCTCCTTGGTTTGTTTGCCAAGGCAGCAACGCAAGTAATTAACTGTTCAGTCACATCTAAACCCAAGTAGTAGGAAAGAAAGAACATAGGTAATAAATCTTTTTCTATCTCCTGTCTGATTTTAACCTCCCACTCACCAACACATTTCTAATATCTTAAAATAAAGATTTATATAGTAACGGAGAAGTTAGAGATGCAAAGACTGTTTTGCAGTCATCTGTTTCAACCACCATTTCTCATTTTTCATTTCTACTCCTTCACATCAATTTTACCTCTTCAGATTCCTCTAGATAATTCTTCTTGCCTCTTCTTATTTTTATAGATAACTGCTGAAGAATATAAATGTTCTTGGTCACCTGATTTTTTGAGTTGTCTCCATAAGACCCAGGTTTGTTCAACTGGTCAACTTCTAAGGGCTGCTTTTCAGTCTTTTCACTTAATGAAGGCTCAGGCACACAAAAGGGAAGAAGAATCTCCTGGCAACACTAAGCTACAGCTTCTGAGTCCTTTTTTTTACCAGACTTTCTCTGCACCCTCTCCAAGGGACGCGCACACACAAATCGCAGAGGAGAAGCCATTGAAACTGTAACCTCCAAAGAATTAACTAGCAGACTGTGATCCTGTGAAAGAATTACATACATTACTGTGATCTAAAAGAATGAGCTCCTGTGAAGCATTTCCGGTAAAGGGAATTTTTGTTGCATGGTCAGCAACACCACTTTTTCACACACAGCCTTGGTAGTCCTTTTTATTAGGTACTGTTACTTACACACAAACAGTGGCGAATGCCAGAAGCATCTGTGGTAAAACAAGTCGCTTCAATTTTCCCCCGGCTTCTAATGCAGCCTTTTTTTTTTTGTTTGTTTAAAAAAAAAAAAAACAAAAAACCACCTCTTCTGATAGCACGCAGAATATGGATTTCTTCTATCTGAGATAGGATTGCCTCTAATCAGTGGTGCTGGAAGTAATTGTTTAGCCATGCCGAGCACTGCTGCAATGCTGCTTGCTGTCTCTCACAAAATGTCTCTCACAATGACCCCCAACTCATTCCTAGCGAGTGGGGCAGGCTGGGCCCTGTGCTACCATGTGCGAGCCCGCTCAGGCTTCAAAGCACTCTCCAGCTTAGGGTTTCTGCTCCTCACTGTGCTCACTGGCAACAAAGATGAGACTGGTATAGTCTTTTTTTGCAGCTAATGGACTTCCTTGAGGTGTCTTTCCAAAGGGGATTTGTTTGTGTATGTGCATACACACATGTAATGCAGCTTGAACTGGACAATGTCTAAGTGGCTGCTGAAGAGGGTGGAGAAATCACCCACTTCACCTATGTTCCTCCCCACAGCAAGCCTCAGAATCTTTGAAACGAACTCCATGGGATGATGTTTCTTCACAAAGAAATGGGTTAGATCTCAGAAATGAGCAATTCTCTTCATTCTCCACAAGAAGATGTGTAATGATCAGAGTAAACCCAATAAACCCTCTGAGTTACTTCTAGCATCTTCCCATAGTTGATTTTTCCTTTCCTTTATTTTTTATTACAATAATTATTTTTCAAATGTATTGAAAAAAGTGCTGAAACTATAAATATATATCTAATTCCTTTAGAACTCAAATCCTGCCATTATTTATCTTGTAGTAGACCTGAATGCTTTTTCTTTGACCAATACTTATGTAGCCATATTTGTGCCTTGTCTGTAAAGTTAAAAGAGATAAGCGGCTTTGCTGTCTTGTAGAGCTGGCTTTTCTGCATAAATTCTGTGGTAATAGCTTGTTTTTATACAGTCACTGTTGCACTGTTTAAGCAAACAAGTTACAATTTAGCAGTCTTTTTTTTTTTTTTTTTTTTTCTTCAGGTGTCTACTCATTAATCATTGGCTAAGAAATAGCTCTCAAAGCTTATGTCTGAAGACAGCTGTAGTCAAGTAAGAACCTTGATTAACTTCCTTTGTTTTCTTAGTTTGAACAATACGTTCTGTTATCCCATTTGGGTTTTGCAATGCCTGGGGTTTTAAACTACTATTGAATGGACTATTATTATCTTAGAAAACACCAGGAGCATGATTACATCTTGTGAAGTTATTTACATTTGCGTATGGCAAATGAAAAATGGAATTTTAATGTAAATTAGTAGAGAATGATGGTGTATAACTGTACTATCTTCCATGCTGCCCAGTTTTCACAATTGTGATGTCCTGGGGTGCAAAGGAATGAAAAATCATGCTCTTGATTAGGAATTATTTGCCTTCTCAAAAGAAATTTCAACTGATAATTTTTTGTTTCAATTATAGTATTCTATAGTTGATGGAATTTAATGCAGCCTGATTTGAGTCAGAAACATTAGGAAATCTTTGTCTTTGGAATTATAATTGTCAACTCGTATGCTTTGGCAGTCGTTTCCTGAAAGCTTGCTTTGGTCTGCAGTAAGTAGACAGTACATACGACAAACCGATTGTTGTGGAAATATATGATCAAGCTGCCTGTTTATTCGAGATTTTGGAAAGGGATTCCTTTTGCATAATTTGATTTACAGATGTTCTCTCTGAGTAAAGCATTTCTGTCTGCCTATTTATTTGTATCAGTATTTTCCTCTTTTATCTAAAGTGAAGTGATTCAATGGTAGAGATGTGCTTGTTTAGAACTAGCAATATGCTGAGCTTTGTACAATACTCAACAGCAGACAATCACTGCCCTGGAGAGCTTAAAGTCTAAAAATACCTCAGCTAATGCTTCAGCTTTTTTCAGCCTTTAACATTCTCCAGATTTTCTTATTGTTTTGTTTCATCTTAATACACCTCAATTTTAAACTGTCAACCAAAGCAAATCAGCTTGGTTCCTCTCTGTGAAAATAATCTGACAACAGATAACAAATTCATTTTCAAATTTTAAAATACCTGTGGGTTCAATCCAGCATTCACTGAACGACAGAATCCCATCATTATGAACTATCCAAGGAACTTTAACCTTGCCTACCCACTCCTAGCAATGCCACTGAAGTATCTGCAAGCACTCAGGCTGTGTTACCTGTCTTATCTGTAGCTGTATAGAGCACTTTAGTTGTAGCAAACTGCTAGACCTCCGGTTGTAAATGAGGTCATCTAGGTAAGACATGTCCATCTGTGTGATGCTTTCATGAATATATGTGTGTATTTTGAAGCAATGGAGTGCATGTCTTTCCAGTAAGTCTCATTTTAAATATGTGATGTGGTTTTTTTGCCATCAGGACTATCAGCAGCAAGGGGAAGATGAGCGTGATCCACTAGTTTAATGCCAAATGAATGGAAGGACAGCAAAAGATGACATAATGTGCTAATAGCAAAGGGACTAAAGAAGAATGAGGGAAAAACAAACTTTAGCAGAAAGGCTTTGCAGTCCACTGGATGCTGCCTCTTTATTTTGTTTGTGGATATATTTGTATGCGTTTCTTCCTCTGTGGTTTCTCCTTTCTAAGAACAACATCAGTCAGCACTGAGCTGTGGTGTCAGATTCTTTCTAGGGATTAAGCTGCAGGTTTAACTTTTGGGCTGGCATAAGGACCATCTGTTCAGTGTAGTTTGCAGGCAGAGTGGCGATATGTGTGTTGTGCGCATACAGAATTCACTGTAAAAAAAGAAAGCAGAGAATATACTTTAGCATCTTTTTGTTAACTTTGGTTTTGTCATTAATCTTGTCGTTGCTTGAAAGCGAGTGCTTCTAAAGGATGAAATCATCGTACTCTGTTCTGTGTGGAGGAGAGTTTCTGATTGTTCTTCGGAGTGTTTGAACTGTGTGGTGGCTTAGAGGATTGATAAGAAATGGAGACATTCTCTGTCCCAAAACTGCTGCTATACTATGGTGGCTGCAGTAGCTTAACACTTTTGAGAAAGGGAGCATTTCACTCTGTATTCGTACCTTTACATTTCCCAGCATATGACTTGTACTGACACTCTTTCCTCTTCAGCTCCATTCTCATCCCATTAAGTCACTGTGTATAAAAAGTTGCTCTTTACTGTCCTGTCTGCTATGAACATTATGGCACAAGCAACTGCAGGAGTCATGCACACTTCTGTGTGTGTCTCAGATCAAGCCCTACAGCCATATTACTCCCATTTGACAAGGACTACTTCTATTGCATGAACCAGAGCCACTTCTCTGCCTTGACATGCTCCTGGACTACTGAGCTAGCTCTCATGCCTTCTCCAGTAGCCTCTCTTCCCATTCCTGCTCCAAAGATAAGACATTGGAGTTTCATAAGTCACAGAGATCTCCTAGGTATTGACCATAAGTTATACCTCGTATTCCTCAGGTCTGACCTTACTGATCATCCATCTGAAGTCCTTCACTCTTTGTCTTGAGACATATTCCATGTTATTTCTGTGAAGGGTTAGTGAATGTTAGGAACGAGCTGGAATGAATGTGTAGACTTGAAACACTATGGAACTCATTGAGAAAGAAAAATAGAAAAGTCTGTAAAAAATTGACATCTTTAAAGAAGGCTCTTTTCAATTTTTGCTATGTTCAGGAGGACATGTTCTGGAAATCCCTACCTGAAACAACTATGGTTTTGAATTGCTGAGAGACCTGATCTACAGACTTAAGCACATTATAATGAGACAACTATAAAACTATGAAACTTTTCATACCTGTTGGTCACTTATTACTTTTGTGGGCCTCCCTCTGACTGCCAATCTATTGTAGCTGATCTTGTAGTATCCCCTTACTAATGGACGATAACCATACCCCTGTGTGCTGCTGTTGCTCACAAGGGCCTGAGCCCTCCCTGTGTGGAGGGGACACACGTGGGGAAGGGAGAGGCTGACAAGCGGGGATAGGAGGCTTCACAGCTATCCCAAACCGTGACTATAACTCGTAAGTCAGAGCCTTGCCTCTAGTGACCACATCAAATTCCAGCAAATACAAAGAAGCAGATGGATTTTAAAGCGCTTCAGGTACAGAGAAATGAGACAACAGCTTGTTACCCATCAGCTTTTTCACTCCGCTCCTCACAGGTCCTTGGCCCGGTTAAATCTGCTGTCTGAGCTGCCCCTGTGAGCAGGCTATAATGTCTTTCAGTCAAATTAACTTGTTGAACAATCCATGTTCTTTAATACAGTTCACCAGGTTGTGCAGATTTAATCCAGATCAGGCGTGGACACATGATCCCGCCTCTGCAAAGTTAACTGGAGAATGCAATATGCATGCTGGCTTTATTTTTTTAGACTGGTTTATGCTGGCTGCAGGAGAGCAGAAGATTTCTGATCCAGCATAAAGCTCGAGCAGCACAGACAGACAATACCTGAGGCAACATCAGGTCCACTAGGACAAAATTACCTATTCAGGGTTGTCTAACCAATTTGAAGTGGAGAGTGAGTTTCTGCTAGTCTAATGCTCTGCGCTATGCAGCCATACAATTCTGTACTTGATGCTAGTCTTGCAGGTGCCTTAAAAAACTGCTACGTGCTTTCATACTTGATTTACCATCTCATGCTGCCACGGTGTTTAAAAGTACAGAAAGCAGGTATTTGCTAACACAATCCTTTTTCACTGAAGCAAGGTAAGAAACAACCTCTGCCTTACCATCAGCATAACTGGATCTGCCTATTGAACGCGTTAAAAGTCAGCTTGCAAACAAAGGGGCCCAGTACTCCTGTCTCTCTCTACTTTTTTTTTCAGATAGATGCAAATGAGCCTCAGCAAATGTTGAGGAAGCATGAAATATACCATTCCTTTACATTTGTGTTAATAAAGTTTCAGGTATGGTGTGGATATTTTCTTCTAGCTGTTGTAAGACACAAAGTACAGCAGTTTTTTTCAAATGTAATTAATAATTTACCAAAAAGATGACAGAAAGTGGAACAAGGGAGTGTAATTAGGCTCCATTTCTATTTTTTGGGAACATTTTATTTGACAGAAACCTATTTTCCTCCAACCTCTCCATTTTTGACAGATGTCAGTCATGTTATAATCCAGACATAAGAACATTATTACTTTCCACTCCTTTTCTGTACTGCTTTTACATGAAAGAAGGAAAACATGCAGTAACTCAGGATGATGACTGCCTAACGAATCGTGTGAGAGAACTCTTTATATAGAATAATTTATTATGAGCATATTGCAGCAAAATACATTTAGTGGATAAAGCTTTGTAGGAATAGTCTTTGGCTCTTAACACTGTCATTACAATAAAAGCATTTTCTTATAATGTATCTTCTATTCATTCACCTTCTACTGTATTCCTCAGTTATACCTTCATTCAGCATAAGAGGTCTCCAAGGTGAATACAGAATAACATATAGGCAAATAGACCACTGGTTAAATAAAATGTAGTCACTTAAACAAAGGAGAACAATCCAAATTTCCTGAATAATCCACCTTAAGTTGCTATGATCTGTAGAAAAAGCCCTTAATGCACCTTGAGAATGATTAATCTGTTTTACATAAAAGCACTGTTGCATTGTCTGGACTAACCATCTAGATGCCTATCCTTCTGCCACTGGGGCACCTAGACCTGGAATTACATTTACACCGCTGAACACAGATGAAATACTATTTGTACAATTTAGCACTCAGCCCTGGACAACATGTGGCTCATATAAACTTAAGGTGTCATGTGTTTGAGTTTAATGTATCTGAAGTAATATGGGTGCTGTCTTGCAACCCAACAAAAATATATATATAGCGCAAGAAACTGCTGTGCATCCAGTCTCTATCATATGTGGATGATATGTAAGGTATGTGGGAGTATTGAGGAGAACTAGGAGGTGTAAAGTCTGTTGGGATAGGGTTGCAGGAGAGCGGGATGTCTAGCATGCCATACTGGTCCCTGACATCTGCTGTCTCCCACATTGTACTTGTGCACTACCTGGAAGAGCTCTACCTCATCCATATGGTACAGCTACTCTCACAGTTCAACAGTAAACCAGCATGTTGGGCTAGTGGTCAAGTCTGTGTCATGGCCCTGTTTCATTTTCTAGTGTAGAGATCATCTGAGTGCCTAATGGTAAATCTAGAAATAGCTTTATGTGACAACACACAAGATGGATATTTGGGTTTGGTGCCAAATTTAAGAATAGTACTTAAGTGCTTCCTTAACAGTGATGTCAAAGCTCATGTGTTTCAAGGACTTTGAGACTCACTTGTCCAAAATTTCTAAGTGGCTAATGTGTCACATTACTCAGTATGCTTGCTCTGAGAATCACATTTTTAGATATCTGATTATTCCCAAATTACTTTAGTGATTGCTGAAATTACTAGTCCATGGTCTATAAAAGACTATGCAAACAAATTGAGAAAGAAGGATTTATTCACCATTCAGAAATTCCTTGGCAGTATGTCTTTGGCTGCTGAAAGCACTTTAATACAGACACTGAACACTGGTAAATCGTAGCTCAGCTGAGAAGACTTAGGTAGATTGTCTTGCATCACTCTTCAATTTTATCTCTTTTGGTATTGCAAAGAATGTTTTTAGGAATGTTTTTCCTCTGACATTTCCATTCACAGCAACTAAAGCACTTCATGCTAGTTAGAGTTGCGTTAAAACTGTCTGTCTTTTGTAGATGTGTAGATGTGTGAATGGAAGAAGAGAGAGAATCTCAGAAAACTGTAGCTAGCCCTGCCCGTTAAATTAACTGGATTTTTCAGACATATAGCTTGCAGGCAATTTGAATACCTTTTAATCCAATCTGCCCACCCCATCGCATACAGATTTTGTAATGCAATGGTATTGGGTGGCCTACTTCACAATTTTTTTTCTTAATCCTCCACCAAAGCGCAACACTGGATAGTGGTGGGACTGGCAACCTGTAGCCACTTAATCCAGTCGTGCCCAGAGAGATGGAGGGCTGGGATGATTCTGCTGATTCATCCGCAGGGGCTTTATAAAGCCTGCTTTCCCTTAACAAGCCTTTCCATTTAACACCTTCTCAGCTATACACTAATGCTTTTGGGACGTAGGTGTGAAACCAGGAGGAGAAATACACCTGTTTGCACAGTGATTTTTTTTAAAGTTAATAGTGGGAAGTATTATGTAACATGACTATTGCAAACAACTGGAAGTTTAGCTTGGCAAATGGCAAGCGGCCCCTGCACAATATTGTTCCCTGCATGTGGAAATTCCCAGCATGACAGATTCAAACATTTAACATATCTGACACCTTGCTGGAAGAATGCAGATCAGACAAAGCAAAATGAGGTTCTTCAACAAATAGGTGCTTGGACATGAATCTAACAATGCTGAGGAATTTAAGCTGTTCATCCAAAAAGGAGGAGAAAAAGAGAGGACAAAACTTTCCTTTTCATGTTCCAAACATCTTCATTTCGTGAGAAAGCTGCAGTGGCGAGTTTGGTTCTTTTATACATCAAAGGGTAGCTGTAACCAGTTCTGGAAGTGGGTTAACATTTGATAATCAAGTGACTTTAAATACTAATCATCCTATTTAAAAGTAACATTGGCAAAGAGGTCCCTAATGAGAAGTAAAATTACATTATAAACACTATTCCGTAAAAATAGGACCTATTCAAGTGTTTTCTTTGAAGCCAGATGAGAACTGATCCAGTGTCTGAGTACATTCTCAGGGTGCTATGAGGAAGCAGAATTCTTTTCATAATTGTTTGACAAACTTCTTCCAAGACACACAGTGCACAGACTTAAAATGCATTTTTCCTGTCGTGTGTCTGTGTTTATGGGTGAATACCATATGGACTTTGGTCTGAGCTTTGCTCATCTGAAAAACACTGGGAGAGGACTCCATGTTTCAGTTAACTGTTTCCTTTTGAGCAGACAAAACATGTTCATGTTAAGGAAGTAAAAATGACAAAGCTATTTTAAGGTAAACAAGCCTATGGCTGAAATTTCATTTCCTCAGGGTCTGGGGTATTTTTGTTGTTGTTATTCACATCTGGATAAAA
Source organism: Balearica regulorum gibbericeps (assembly GCF_011004875.1). NCBI lineage: Eukaryota > Metazoa > Chordata > Aves > Gruiformes > Gruidae > Balearica > Balearica regulorum. Next base: position 53,188,202 of record NC_046186.1, on the reverse strand, counting down.
AAGACAGATTAGGTATCACAACTGTTAGCTTCAGCTTTTCTTAGGGAAATAAAGATGGGCTTTGAATAGGAAGCATTTACATAATTTGAAGGCTAAGCTGAGCCTGAAGGCAGTGATCAACTTAAAGATTTGTCCTACAGTAGCATATTGATGTGAATGCTGAAATGGGGCAGATGTGCCTGATTGACACAGGCAAGGCTGTGTTCTGAGAAGGGATTCTGGAAACTGATAAAAATGATAGAAAGCTTTTATAAAATTGCTCGGTCTTGCAGTTTAATTTTCCAGTGGTTAAGGAAAAAAAAATGGAAACATTCATGTAGATTGAATTGGGTAGATGTGACTTTGTACAGTGTCCCCTCCCGTGCAGAGCAGTGACTGCAAACTTTCCCATAGGAAACTAAGGTCAATAAAAATACATTGTTTGGTTAATATAGGAAATTTGTGAATTCTGCCTTTTAGTTTTTTTCAGGTCTTTTTTTCTGGGGTATAGGAACATTGGTCCAATCCTGAAGTTGTTGCTTAAGGCTAAATCCTGCTGTTCTTGTGCCAAAAGACATTTAATCAAATAAATGTTGAATTTGGTTCTCTGTCTTTATTCAATTGTTTTGGGTTTGTTTTGGGTTTTTGTTTTTGTTTTTGTTTGTTTTTTTTTTTTTTTTTGAGTTAAATATTCATTGACTTCAACAAGAGTTTTGTTTGGTAAGAGCTGAATTAAACTAAGTAGAAACATGAGGACCCAGCTAAGATACTGACTTCTCCCACGTCCTTAGAGCTCAGTATACTGGAGTTCATTAACTCTTAGAAATGCAGTGCTGAAAGTTGATGTATTATTAAGTAATGGTAAATGGAAAGTTACATAGATGGATTAGCTTACTTGCTTTCAATTTCTACAACGCAGAGTAAGAGGTTGTTTCTCTGCAAAACTTTTGGACACCCACTTAAGATTGCAAAACTGTGACAATATAAATTATCTCCAGGGAATGCTAAACCTCTCAGTACTCTGACAGTGTCTTGAGCTGGGCAGGTGGCAGAAGAACACGAAAGTGGCTAATCGACGTGGCTCTCAGGGTCGTGCTTGTTGTGCTGATGCAATTGTAATTAAATGATTAAGTATGAGGGCAAAAACCAGGAAAGGGTTAGACAAGGTTGTGTTTTAAATTCAATAGGGACAGATGGGAATGGAAAAGGAATTCCACTGTTAAGAATACCAACTCATTTCTACACTGAGATGGGCTTAGCATAAAGGTAACTATGGTAAAAAAGTTGAGAAGCAGAGTCTGAATATCAGACTGCTCTGAAGTTTAGAGTAAGGCAGTTTCAAGAATATTCTCCTCTACTCCACACGCACGTGGTCCCAATTGATCAGACGGCAGCTGACAGCGATGAAGCCTGCTCCTGTGCCTACCATGCCACTCGTAGGGGCAGGAAGGAAAGCACTGACAGCACCATTTTACCAGAAATGGCTCCTCATGCTTGGAAATGATTCACTGGCTTGCAGAATGATTTACCCACATTATGTCTCTGTTATATCTTAATTCTGATTAAGGGCAATGTGAAGTCTTATTTTCCTAAGGAGAGCACTGTTACAAGATACAGGGCCTCTTTGTCAAATTTTCTGCTGGTCTATGTGCCGTTTGTTGTTGTCTGCATATACAGCATTTACATCAGCAGAAAAGTATTGCTTCTTTGCATAAAAAAAGTAATCTGGGTAGCTTTCCGCTCCAGCTGAAAAACTCTCAGAGATTTGGTCTCTTTCTAAAAACAGATCATTAAGGCTACATTATTTGAAGGAGTATTTGGCTCTATTCCATGAATGGATTCTAGTTGTTAAATATATATTTTTTTTTTCTTTGTGCTTTTCTCATTGTGGTTTTGAGTATCTTTTCTGGTTGCTCTGTTTGATATTTTAGCAGATAGAGACCAGAAAATTACAACTGTATATTGTCCTAAGCAGATTCACTCCTAAACAAACTATTCCTCAAATATTTCCAGAAGGCACCAGCAGCTCCTTAAGAAGTAACAAACTACAAAAATGTTATTTTTCACAGTTAAGCAGACTTTGGTCTAAAGCTGTGCAAACAAGCCTCTGAATTCTTCTCGCTTTCAGAGACTGTTTCTGGGTGTGTGCTCATCTATAAATCAAAAGCATTTGAAACAATGTAAAAGAAAATGTTTAAAGAAAATAAATACTAAAGGAAACGTTTTTTCTCTTCTCCCTCCTGCAGATCAGGATACCTTCCAAAGAAGTCAAAGGCATTACAGGGATGCAAAGCTCAAGTACGAAGAGGAGATTCACGAGCGCCTGGTCCAAATCCCACTGAATTAGTGGCAAGTTTGTCCTTGACCACAGCAAGTTTTGGATGAGATCCCATGCTCTGATTTTGGCAGTCAGGTTGGCTACCACATCACAGTCCACTTCAGTTTCAAATAGGCAAGACCAAAACCAGCGAAAAAGTAGGTTAAAAACAAAAAAGGCATTGGATCTATGAGGACTCTGCCAAGCTCTTTTATAAATGATATGTGGCTCTTCATGAAACAATATGTAGCACTGGCAATGTACAAACTGCCCAAATGGCTTAAAGACTTTGGTGTAGCATTGATGTGAGAGGCGCTAAAGCAAAGTGACAGTAATTAATGCCCTGCCAGTACTGCAAGATAATACGGCCACAGGTATTTTAAACCAGGTAGTTTATATTGGATCTTATTCTGTTGCTGCTGTCAGTGGCAAAACTCCTGGAGACCTCGACAGTGAGAGGACCCAGGCAGTGGTGATGAGGGGAATTCATTTGCTCTGAAGGGAGCAGAACTAACTCAGAACAGTCCCATTACTTCATGTTGACTGGCATCATCCACCCTTGTGTTCCTGATGGTTGACATCAGTATGCAGTAATAAAAGTTCTGCTTGCCTAGGGTACCTAAACACTGGAGCGCAGCTGGAGGTGAAATCTGTGTATGAGAATATCAGTAATGAATAAAAGTTTTTCCTGCCAGGAGCCACTTAGAAGGAAAAATAAATAAATGGCTAACTTGCTCTGGCTGTTCTTTTTAAATCAAATGAAGCTGATTATTGGGGGGGGGGGGGGAATCAGTAGGGTTATTTAGGCATATGTAGTTTTATTCTTTTTAAACAATAACACTATAAGAATATATAAAGGATAAGGCTGGATCAGGTGGTGTTAATCACTGATTCTAGTCTTTTTCCTTCAGTGCATGCAAGTACTGACACTCATAGTATTATCTAAAAGGAGTATAAGAAGCATCTTAGTCTGTTATCAGCAATAAATTATTGAATAGCCTGCCTATGAAGAAAATTCCTTCTCTGATAAATTGACTCAAGCTTATCCTTTGCATTCGAGTCAACGATAGTGTTGTTCAGAAAAAAGCAAGCCCAATGCAACCATCCAGTATCCCTGAGATCTGGGAGGAGAAGAGATTTTTGTCCCTAGAGCTTTCTTTTGTAACTTTTTGATTAGCATTCAAGAGCAGAAACAGTACATAGCTTTGAGGAGTGTTAAAAAGTCCAGTCACTATCAGGGCTACAACGTGTGTGTGCACGCGCGCGCATGCGTGTGTATGTCTGTGTCTCCGTGTCTGTGTGTGTCTGTCAGGTAGTGCTTGGGTCTGCAGTCTGCTCTCTGGTCCCAATCACTGCCTGCCTGCATTGCAAAAATCTGATTCACCCTTGGGCTCCCTTTTAGAGTGAATCAACTGCATCTCTTTTAAACCAAACTCCAGGTACAGTTCTGGGGGAAGCTCATTCCAGGGGCCTCTACAAATAAGCACTGTGACTGAGATTGCACAGTCCTGCACTTGCACAGTCCTCCAGGAGACTGCACTCTTGGTCATCTCCAAGGCATGAAGAGCATCCCCTGTGTTTAATTATATAAAAGCATAATGCTGATATGCTCCAACACAGTCCTCACGCTGTTTCAGACCCTTTGAACCAAATAAAATACACAGAAAATAATTGTGTCTTGGCCTGAGGATACCACACAGGGCCCTGGAGAGACCCAGGGCCAAGTGCTATGGAGTGTGGATGCAGTCAACAGTCTTCACCTCTTGGTGCAAAAACATTTAGCAGGGTAAATATTTACCCACCCAAAGTGCATGTCAGGCATGGCTGAAATCAATCTGTGTATGAAAGATGATAATTAACATGATCAAGTATTCAGTATATTTTTCAGGGCTCCCTGATTATGGCAACTGATGCAAGCACTTAGAAGAGCACCAGACTGTGAGGTTCAGCACACCTCAATCTCTTGGAAATTCCATATGGTAATCCCCATTTAACTAAGGAAAAGGTGCCAGGTCCCTGCTAGTTGAGATAGGGGCATTAAGTATGCCAATTTAAAAACTGCACCTCTCAGACACTTTCTATTTTATGTCTCCAAACTACGAGTGTGGTACAATGAATAGATAAAGCATAGGAAAGAGACTTAATTTGGTTTCTACATAAGTGAAAAAAAGGCCTTTTTGGAATTATACTTGGAGTCAAAGAGGCCGTATGTTTTGGCCATCAGACCTCCTCAGAGGTCTGTGCTCCTATACCGTAACACATGTATCCTACCAGGTGGGTTATTTTCTGAGTCATATTTCAGCACAATATAGCTTTTAAGGCAGGCTAGGGAAGGACAGAAATGTCCTGATTCAGAGGGACATTTCCAACAGTTGCAGAGAAACTGTATATGAGGTATTTTGTCAAATCATTGATAAGTACAAAGGACCCTGCTCTCCAGAAGTATTGCGGTGAGCCCTGGGGATGTCATCTCTAGTCACTGAAAAAGGGATTCCACAAAGCAAGGAAATCATCTCAGTCCTTTAATGTGATGGTGAATTTTCGTAAGGGACTTTTGGGAGCCCCTGAGGGTCTCTTCCACCACATCAATAGTGCAGTTCAGCTGCACCTGCATAACGTTAAGATTGCTCTTTCTATTCTGGATGGCAGGCCACTGAGGTTAAATCTAATTGAAGGATCCTTACCACTGCAGAGCTCAACACATTTTAGAAGCTGAACATAAGTCAGTTTTGCATGATAGATAACAAAGAGGAGGAACAAAGTTAAAAACTAGGAATAGGGGGTGTTCACCAGTCAAGAATATTTAAAAAAAAAAAAAAATGGTGATTAATTATTTTTCTGGATCTTAGTACGTCATTTCATGACACACTTTCCCTGTAAGTAAATTTACATAATGAAAAGCTGAAGCAATCCAGAATTTTAGGCTGAAATATGTAAGTCTCTCTCAGAGCAGAAAAGCTAACACAGTGACTTCTCTTGAGCTGTTAAAACTATATCATATATCTTCAAAAGTTGTTTACGTGCTTCATATCTACAAGCCAGCAAACATAACCCACAAAGCCGGACTTGTCCCCATGACCCACTGACTTTTTGACATCTTGAGGTCATGCATCCAAAGCATGCACAAGCAGGAAACGCAAGGCTTCTTCCAACCACATCCTGGTGTGTCTGTAGTGTAAATTAGAGCTGTGAGAGCTCTGGGAAAATTCATCTGGAAGGCATGCTATGTTTCTTTTTCTTATAAATTGTGCTAAAGGGTTTGGGCTTAGTCTGAGTGTAATTAAAATTCATGAGAGTTAAATGTAAAGGAAAAAGAAGAGATTACCCATAAATGATTAGTGGTAGGGGGGAAAACCTATTGAGAAGGCATCTAGCAGGAACCTCCTGCACCTCAGGACTGATGTAAGTGATAAGATGTGATACAAAGATGAGGGAACATTTATTAGAATTGCAATGCAGTGATGTAAGAGTGACAAATACTAAGCCAAACAACTGATCATCATTGTTCAGGCTAGGATAAGCACACATCCCTGTGTGCAGAATAGGACTTATGAAAATATCTTATTTTGGTGGGACTACAGACATCTCAATTTCCAGTCCTAAAAGAACCCAACTTCTCTTCGTTTACGTATCTAGCAATTTACTTGTCTCGCAACTGAATTAATTCTCTGCCAGTCATATCTCTGTCATGTCAGCCAAAGCTGCAAGAAGTCACTCAGATGCCACTGATCCCCGCTGAGAAACTATTATTGAAGTGTCTCAGATTGCTCTTAAAAATAATCATCTTTTATTATGTTTATGTGAACAAGAAGCAAACCAGACAAAATGAGACCTAAAGGAAAAAGTAGAAAGTGTAAAGGCATTCTATAAGCATCTGGCTTCAGGATAGTCAGGTAAGATTCAAATAAAGTAAATTATCTTATCCTATGTGATTCTTATCCCAGGTACAGCTTAAAAATGGATCTGAAGTTTCAAGGTTCTCATCTGAAGATGAGGACACCGAACACTGTGCCACACAGCAGAGTGTTAAATGAGTATCCTGGAAGGACAGGGGCAGTGTGATGCTTAAAAAGAGGGAATTGCTGAGCTCCATTCCCATATAAATGAAACAAAATCAGGTAGGTCCATACTTTCTGTGCTGGCATGATTGATATGTGTGATAACACGAAATCTTTGATAGCCATTTATGAAATTCTGCTCAAACTGTACAGTATATCCAACTGCCTCTGTCCCTCAAACCCCAATCACTGAGAAATAAAAGGTTGGTGTTTTCTGAATGGCACAAACAAAGAATTGTTGGTACAATTGAGATGTCAATGAATTGGGTTAAAAAAAAAAAAAAAAAAAAGAGTTATATTACTTGCACCAAATAGGAAGGAAATTAACACATAGAGGCTATAAGTTGAAACATTCCCCCAAGAAACAGCTTGAGAAGAAGGATTTATGAAATAGCATTTTTAGTTTTGTGTACAAAGCAAGAACAGGTGCAAGACCAGTTTGACAAATAAAATGCAAATTCTGCATGTTTGCAAGTTCTAAGTGCTGCAGTATCCAAGCACCCAACTGTTCAGGTCTTGAAGATCTCAGCTGGATAGATCATCACATTTATGATCTGTTGATATGTAATGAAAGTGGTCAGCAACAGGTGAGACTACTAACATTCAATGCAGCATGAAATCTCCAACTGACCAGAGCAAAATGTCAAACTGGACAGAATGAGGTGAGGCACAGAACACAAGTTCAATAATAAAGAGGAAGGGTGACTCATGGGATCAGAAAAATAAAGATGATCTTCTCGACCTTATTATGTCCCATCACAGCCAGTCTATTCATATGGTGTTTCTTTTGACCATGTGGCAGTTTAGCAAATGTTACTGAAATCCACGTATCTCTTTCTGACTACTCAGAATGAAGGGCTGCCATGCATAATAAAGCAACGTTGCAAGCTGACATTCTGAATTCAATTGTCTGATTTGATGCAATACATAAAACTTCCATCAGCTGCACATCAGTAATGCCGTAACTATTCCAAGCTGTTGCTCTATGACTCTTAGCTTTGTTTTATTTTTCAGAAGATTGATGAGAGGGGTTTGATTGACATCATTCAAAACATGCTGCAAACACTGCTAATTTTAATATTAAAATTCCATAATGTAGCTCTGCCCAGATGTTATTTGTTAGAAGTAGCCTGTTGTTTTCTCTATTCGTGCATTTTTCTTTGGCAGTCCTTATAGGCTTTCCTGTAAGCAAAAAGAAAAACTCCCATACCTTTAAATCAGACATGTCTGGCATAACTGCACTCGGTTTAGTGCAGAGGGGTTACACAATGGATGAATGGGTGCCTGTAAATATGAGCTGAGCCAGAAGCCCTCTGTGTACAACCCCCCCCAGAGCAAGGCAGCCAGTGCGTCAGTGACAGTGTGGAAAAACCCGTGCCCTGGCTATGTGCGGAGCTCACGCAAGGCTAACACGACAGTACCTGCAGATTACAGGATTCAAGAAATTTGGAGGCAATAAAGAGGTCACGCAAACGGAAAGATATTTAAAGACTTCTGAATAAGATTTCTGTTTCTCCTTGACAGATGAATTAAAGCAACTTTGTAGCAAGGCAGAGAGGTTTTGCCTGAGCAAAGTTTATCACTGTAAGGAAGTTTTGCTAGTGACAAACACATGAATAATGAGAAAGGCTTTGTTAAGTAAGTTGTTTAATCCTCAGAGGGTATAAAGGGTATATTGAACTAATATTTCAATTTTCCAGTGGTAACTGGTTTTGTTTTTCTCTTTGTGTTAGAGAAAAAGTCAGGAAGTTAATTCTTTCATTAGCACATTTGAACAGTAAAAATGAAGTGGAATCAATGTTGTTTGGCTGGCCTGTGGTTTTCACAAAAGGCAGTGCTGTGAGGTGCATTTTTTTCCTATTCATTGGAAGCATCTGAGTCTGAGACATTTTAAAATGACACTGAAGAGACATAAATTGAGCACAGAGCTACCAAATACCAGGAAATAAGAATCGAAGACTGACTGCCTGTAAAACCTAACAAATATTTCCATCAGTAAAACTGACAAAACAGTTTAGGAAACATGGTGCAATTAACAGTTGGACGTGAACATGCAATGGTTTACAAGAGATGTACAATAGGTAAGGTAAATCAGTCCTCTGAATTTGCTTGCCATCTTAGAAGTCAGGTCACATATCTTCTTGGCCGATCGTTTGTGAGTATCTTAGAAATGATTGCATTTCCTAGAGAGTGCCACCACACTCACTGCAATATAGCATGAATGTGAAAGGGGATTATTACCAGAGAATCTCCAATCAATAACTCCCATGGGTGGAGCCGTTACAAAAATGAGTTGTTTAACACTGCATCATAACTGTATGTCCAGCTTTGCTGTCCAGTCAGTTTCTCCGTTACAATCTGCCATTATCATTGGTTTGGGCAGAAACTGGATTCCAGCAGTTGGACATCTATGATTATGTGTACATTTATATCTTCCACAGCATGTTGCAAAATGCTTATCCCGTCAGCTGTTAAAACTGTTCACAGAGCTACACTATGAACCTAATTGTTGGAATGAGCCAGGTCAGAAACCACTCTCCCTCCCAGATGATTATTGATCTCAAGCCAAAGCAGACTATATTTAAACTCCCTACAATAGCTGTTTTACTGATTTTTGTAGGATCAGCTGATTCACTTTAATACCTTATTTCCATTATGGTTGAACACTTATAATTAATGCCACTGTTTTCTGGCTCAACTGTAGTTATGTGATTTTTTTTTTTTTAAATACTATTGGATTGATATTTCTGTTTTGTGTCTTCCCACAGCTCATTTAGCTTGCATTTTTCTTTCCTTGTCTTTCTCTCTTCCTTTGAAAGTATATTTCCTCTTTCTACTCCTGTATTAGCAGTTCCCTCCAGGACTCTCATTCCCAGATTCAATGCCAAAAGTACATGTGCTGTGTTTAAGGGGGTTTATGACCCATTCTTCCTTTTGATTGCTGCCTACACTGTCAGAGAAGGTAAACCTTGCAGTGATGGCCAGAGGAGCAATGTTTAACAGTCTGTAGCTTTGTACATACCAGTTTCCCTCCAGCAGCTCAATCCACCTACTGGCATGAGAAGGCTCAGCAGAATTGGTCTCAGTGCTGGTAAACCTGTTTACCTTGCCAACAAAGCTGATGTTCTCCAAAAGGGGAGTTGTGGTTCACAGATTTGTTTTGCTCTTCCTGCCTCATGCCATGGGTAATATAACAAAGAAAAAGTCCAACAGAAGGGCTAGTTCTGACCTGTACACATTACCCACAAAGGTAATACAGTGTTTGAGCCACCGTTTTCATCTCAGGAAGTATCACTATGAAATAAGTATCTCTCAAAGAATAGCTGCTGCAAAGCTGCTATTACCCAGTTCATCAAGGACAACTGAGGAGTGAATAAACAGTGAAAGAAAAGGAGAGACTATACTTCACAGCATGCCAGCTAGTGCAGCTGAGGATTTGCATCAGGAGACAGATCTTGTAAAAGGTATCAGGTTCAAGTGGAACTAGTTCTTTTTATTTTATCAAGTTAAAACAGATTTGTAAATGCCCATCTCCTGGAGCTATGTGATTACAGATGCCTTTGCACACTTATTCTTGCACACTTGAACAAGTCTGAGACTCAAGTTCTGGACCATTTAATCACTATGACCCTTGAACTGATGCCCTATCCAACATCTCTGAAAAACTTGGAAAAAGAAAGTTATCTTCTCTTTCCAGTGAAATTTCTGCAGCAGTGAGTCACAAGAGCAAGTCTATCTCTCTCAACCTGTCCGCCCCCAGCACACACTGCTGGTCACACAGAGATATCTCTCGTAAGGAGTAACGCCCTCCTTCCCAGCTGAGAAAAAAATGGCTTCAGCTACAGTGCACCACACCTCTTCAAGGTTCGTACTTGAACAGGAAAAAATAATGATCCAGCAGGATCCCAGCACAGAGGTGTGAGGAGCAGTGAAGTGTCCCAGCAAGCACATCCCAGATCTGTGGCTGTCCCTGGTGCCGCAGTGGTGGGGAGAAGAGGGCTCTTGAGCTGTGTCCCTGCACTCAGCTCTGGGACAGAGACACAGTGGAGCTAGTCCTGAGGGGAGAATTTCAACCTGCATTAGAAACTAAAGATTTACATTTTTCTTTAGAGAAATATTGCCTTAATGAGTGTGGATGTGACCTTTTTATGGAGAAAAAAGTTTTGACAACATCAGGATATTGAGCTGAGGTTTCAAGGTGATTCAACTGAACAGATGAGATCCTGGCCTTTTGAAATGAAAATGAAATGACTCATAAATGTATTTACAGAATTTGAAACAGAAGATGCCCAATAGTTGAAAGAGTTTTCTTCAATCTAAAGTTTTTTGGGTTTTGGTTGTTTTGTGTGTGTGTGTGTGTGAATATTTTCTCTAAGTGAATATTCTTTGGAGCCAAAAGAAAATGTTGCAAAATTCAGACACATAAGCAAAACCCAGTTATTTACAGAGTTCTGTATATAATATGTTCATGCCTTTCTTTTAAGGTCCATGCTTCTTGACTAGTCATTTCACAAGTCTGACTGACACGGCGTTGTGAACATGTTACATTACCAGGTGGGACAATATTGCAGCAGTATATATTATCTCCCAGACCATTCCTTCATTTTCTAGTATCCCCTCTTCCCCCATGACCCTTTTGCTCTTTCTTGGCCACCTCCCAAAATAATTCTCTTCTGTTTTCTTTTTTGCTGACAGTTTCCATTTAAAAGACCTTGATTTCTGCCCCGTTGTATTCATTACAGAATATAAATCAGGAGATCTCCGATTAGCTTACTTCCTTGTTTTTTTTAGCCAGGATGATGTCAGTACAGCTTAGGGAATGAAGTTTATTGGTTACATTGTGCGGTCTCTGCCAGCCAAATCAAGAGAAGCCCACTGTTCAAAAGAGTGTGGAAGCTTGATGTAAACAACTATAATTTATATTGCTTTGAATCTGGTGAGAAAGAAAATTTGCATGCCAGACGTGAATGTGTTTTGTGATCAGGCATTGGTTTAGCCTGAAGGAAGAAGTAAAACTGAGTTAAAAAGTCACAGCTCCCCTTTTGTTCTGCAGGAATCAGTCTCTGGTGTACTTAGTGACTCATTTTTTGATAGGTGTGTTTGGCAATACTCTCAGAACTATTACTTAAAATACTGCCATGGAAAAGGTGCATTCTCTTTTCTAATAAAACAAACGGTCAACTTATTTAAGATTCACAAGACTCACAAACCCTCACGAGGGTTTAATGTTGCCACAAAGACTGGCTGTTTGTTTCCTTGTCACAGGGGAGTGCTTGGTGACATTCAGGTTCCTACAAAAATGGAAAGATAGCTTGAGTGTATTCTCAACGCTTTCTTCTTATCCATGCTATATAGTTTATTTTATGCAGCACACATATTTAACATTAGCCAAAATAGCAATAGTATTTAATGGCAAGGCTAACCTTTATCATCTGACAAGTCCGATTTGCTGTTTGTAGTCAAAATCACGTTCCATTAGGAAAAGTCACATCAAGTTATATCCCCACTGCTCTGTTTATTTATTGAGAAAGCATGTTTTCACCTTATTTCGCAATCCTTTCTGATCTGTTTATTTTAAAATTAAATACTCTCACAGTGAAGCAGCATAGATTGCATTTCCCCAAATACGAAATAAAATTTCTTTCCTCTCAGAACAATGCCAACTACTGACACTGAAAATCAATTTTAAATCAGTGAATCTTAGCCTTGCTTGCATCCTTTCAGGGTCTTCCCCAAGGCCCTGAGAAAGGCAGCTTGTCTTCGTTAGGCTTTCCACCCAGTCCTGCTGCGAGCTGCTCATGCTGAGGGAGGGCTGGTTCTTGCAGGGCTGGGGAGCAGGCGGTCGTGGTGCCTGAGATGGGCCTTTGTGTAACACACTGGGTGGGGGGACCTCTGTGCACTAGTGGGGTCTCCTCCACTGTGGGCAGGTGAAACAGCTGTGAACACCCTCCCCTCTCCAAACAAGCTCCTGTGGCCCCATACCCATTTCCTGATAAAAAAAAAAAAAAAAAAAAAAAAAAAAAAAAAAGTAGCAAATTGCACAGACAGACAAATAAACCAAAACAAACCCATGGCAGTGAATTACGGCAAACCTCGTCTGACATACGGCAGTTTACTTAAGTCACTTTGAAATGATGAGGTGTTTCAGTGAGCTTTCACACCTGTGTTCAGAAAGGGCCCCGAGCCCCCTCGCCGCGGCGGTGCTCTGTACAGGGCTTTTTCACTAAATGTGGTGGGGCCTGAAGGCTACTTGCTCTTGGCTGGAGACCTTGAATGCTGCGTTTCAGCTCTACATGGCTGAGATCCCATGAACATTTTAGTAAAGAGACAACAATAAAATAATATTCAGTGACCTTTCACTTTGCTGGTAGTTCTTAGAATTCTTGTCATTTGGAATCACAATGAAAAGCAATATTGTATAATATTTTTTCCCTGCTTGAATCAGGACAAATTGAAAGCTAATGCTTTTTTCCCCCTGAAAACCATCATTCCAAGACCTAAATCTGAAGATTTCTGAAAGTGACTTACTTTTCTGGGCCAGGACATCTCTAAAAATAAAGTTTAATGTAGCTGACATCTGCCTAAATTTCTTGAAAGTCTAGAAGAAAGTTTGGGGGTACAAGAAACCCTTGATGATTCAGCTCAGAGAGGCATCAAGTATTTTCCTCTGGTTTAAGAGCATAAGAAATTAGAAGACTGCTTTTACTAGAACTATTTGCATCATCTGTACTGATCAGCTTCTCATTTTTGAGTCTCAAGTGGACATACCTTGGCTTGTAGAATGTCACAAAATTTCTTTGCCTTTTATTTTGTAAAAGCACATTTAGAGTAATTGATCAGCAGATTTTTTTTTCATTAGCTGTAGACAAAATTAATGTTTAGGACTCTATTATATGATTACTGAATAGCAAAGGATTAAATTTATAGAGATATGCGTGGTTATTCATAGATATGTACTGTTTGAAAAATAAACATTCAAACATTGGGTTTTGCTCTCCAGCCTTACACATATTTCCAAAATGGCTAAAATCTTAATTTTATTTTTTTTTAGCACACAGAAGATAAGACATAGGAGGTGAACTAAATCCCAACTTACAGTGAGGATATTCTAACCACTTCCTATCAAGCAACCGAGAATGTTGATACAGTGGGCCAAAAGAAAGAGAAATCAGTTCTCTTATCCGAGCTCTGAATTTTAAAGCAAGCCTGCATAACAGCACACAAAAAATGACACATTCTTTGTGGTTAGTCCTGCCCGTGACACAGTATAGGCCAGGAGAACTTCACTTTGCTGAACTCTCACCTAAACTCAAGTGAGAATTTGGGGGTGTGAAGGGCTGAGGGGTTTCCCAGCTGGAGGATACCCGCTCCTCTAGGCTACTGGTTTGAAAAGGCCTCAGGTTAGTATGGAAATGGAAATTGCTGACATACTGTCCAAAACCTGCCACATGTGGAAATACCTGCACATGACTGCCGCCTGGCAGCAGTCTGAATTGCCCCTGCAGCGAGGGACCCGATCCCAGGGCATGCAGGCAGCCCAGGGAGGGTAAACGTGCTCTGCTTCTGCCTCTGCTGCAGAAACCTCTTCTGCAGCCTTCCTTCTCCTCTGCCACCAGTCTGATGCCTCCCCTGGGCATACGGACACACATGCCAAGAACTGTGTGGTTCTGGACATATAAACAAACATGAGGGCTCTTAAACCCCACGGTTTATAGGCTAGTCTGTTGAAAACATGCTTGTTGGAGATTAAAGGCTTAACTACCTATGTTGCCAGAAAAGCTATCCAGGAGTTTTCTAAATGAAACATAAATTCCCCTCACTGTAATTACTGTGGTCAATTATGCTAAATCCAGCAAATAGCTTTTCTGTAAACAAACATTTTGTTAGTGAGATTAGAGGTCATCACCACTGATGCATAGGGATAGATCATTAGTTCTGATAAAATCAGAACTTAGCCAGAAATTTCATCCTTCCTAGTGAAATTGTAAAGTGAGTACTTTATGAACGGAAGCAACTCTTTTTTTTAGTAACACCTGAATTTTCTCAGTCATTAATTAAGATTTCTCCAAATTTCAATATACCAGGATAGGTTGTTCAATCTAAGTTATGAGAATAAAATGAATAGAAGGGGAACATGATGCCAGATCAATAAATCAAAAACACAATATAAAAATTCATGATCACAAACTGTGGTGCGGTTACTTTTCTCCCCTTTTTTCATTTATAATTTATTTCCTAAATGGAATAGAAAAATGGCTGCTGAAAATTGTAATAACAATACTTATTACACCCCATCACACTGATTGGAAACTCTCACCAAAATCAGAGTTTCTTGCCCTAAAGATCTTAAATATATAGTGGAACTCACACAGTAGAAATTACTATCTTGCACAGCATAAGTCACAACACTGAATTAAGTTTTGACTTTAGGTTAAATGTTGGAAAGTTGTTAAAAATATTAAATAGGAGGGTTAATTTATCTGGTTAACTGTGTAATTTAGAGAAAAATTACATCTGTTATCAAGCCACTCCTTCTCAAATAAAAGGTTCCGATTCCTGTATTAGGTTGTTCAGACTGGCACTTCAGGATGTAAAACAATTACTTACATTCCTGAATTACAAGCTGAATGTCGTATCTGAAAGATTAATATCTCAGTAAGCAGATAGAGTCAAAATATTAGTTTCTCATCTCCAGCCATTTAAAATGTTTTACCCTTGATTTTTTTTAGTTCTCACAGAAATGAGAATGCCCTAATGTCTAAGCTGTGGTGGTTTTTGATTCATATTATGATTATCTACAATGAATATTTAACATTTATTTTGCACATCAAACATGCACTGTAGTGTTTTAACACTGCAATTGGTTCTGAACTGATGATTTAGCAAACCTCCAAAAATGCCATTGACACAGTATGCGTTTATGGCAATAGGTGTCAAGAAATTGGTCTGCAGCCGGAACTGTGCACACCTCAGTCTGTCTTCTTAGATAAAATTTTGAAGTGAAAGCTTTCTGCCTCCTTCTTTGTGGCAGTCTTGGTTTTATTCTTGTAAGGTCCTTGTACCCTTGCCATTTAGTAACTACTCTTTGTGTTCCCACCTTTACTGAAGCTCCTCTGTGTGCAGTATCCTCTGGGGAAGGGATTAGCATTCCAAGCTAGACCAAAGAGCTGGAGCAAACAAAAAAATAGTTAGCATTGTCACTAGCTTCTTGATGATCTTTTGACATGCTTGGAATAGTTTACTTTGGGCATGTAGATAAGAAAATAACCTACCAGGTAGTGCATAGAGTATGAGTGTATAACAAACAGATTGCAGAAACAATTGATTGTGCTTCTGATTAAAGACAATGAGACAATATCGCTGTGAAAAGACAGATTCAAGAAGGTGAGTTCATTTGAAAAAAGATTGGGTGTGTATCCTAGTACAATTTTATATTTTGGACGCAAAAATGTTAAATTTGCCTTGTGTACTTGCTAGAGTGTTGTCTGTGGCACGTTGCCATTGCTAAACCAAACAGCATAGCAATAAAACATCTTTCCATGCTGGAAGAGGAAGTAGGAGATTAGTTTATAAGAAATAAATTGCATAAAACTATAAGAGAAATCCCAAGGGTCTCAAATGTGTAACACACTGGGGAGAGCTTGTTTTATACAGCTTTTAGGTTGAACTAAACAGTATGAGTGTACATAATGTGTTTTCTTAAGGAGGCTCATAATGCATTTTATTTGGTTTTCTCATGAATTGAAAAACAGGTCTCTAGTGCTATATATTGTAACTTGTTAGATTGTATTGCCCCAGTTTCCATGCTTTATTCATATTTTGTGTTTGGGGTTTGTTTGGTTTGTTGGGGTTTTTTTCGGTTGTTGTTGTTTTTTTTTTTTTTCTTTTTTTCACTTTCTCCCCACAGAAATACCTCTGCTGTTACCAGTTTATACTAGCGTATCCCTTCATGGTGTTAATTGTTAATTATGGCTTTATAGACTGTGTGCAATTTTCTTTGCAAATATTTCTTGTGCGGTCACAGTGAATGACTTTAGGTACATTAAAAGAAACATGGTAGGGGAAGATATGTTATGATTTCAGTTTACAGTCGAAAACCTGGACCTGAAGTAGAATTTGTGTTGTGCTTTGAATGGAAGAGTCCACTCATGAATCTGAGAAACCTGGCAGGACTTAAAAGAACACCGACAGACATGTAGACTAAGCAGTGACCTGAACTACAGTTTAAGGACTTTTCTTCATTTAATATAAGCTGCATAGCCCAAGAGCCATCTGTCATTTGAGCTCAGTGAAAGTTTCTTTCACCGATCTCTTCCCCCCCCCCCCCCATTTTGTGTAAAAAGGCAGATTTAGTGAGATCAAAACACTTCAAGAATGTGTTTTGCCAAATCTTTCCTTAACAAATGTAAACATTCCAAAAATTCCCTGTGACTGACTTTGACACATTTTTAAAACGATAAGTTGTCATTTGGGAACTGGAATGATTTCTCATTTCAGCAAAACTTTTCACTTTATTTATTGTCATAAAAAAAAATAGCATCAAACTCAAACCAAGATGCACTGATTTTCTGGACTCCAAGGGATTTCACACAAACTTCTTTTTTTTCTTTTTTTTTAAATTCACTACATTAAAAAAGAAAAAAACAAAACAAACCATTTAGGCTTTCCTATGTGTGAACATCCAGTAAGCCAAAGGAATGATGTTTTCATCCTGCCTGACAACCAATTAACAGTTTCCCTTCCCTTTCGCTCACATGGGTAGTCATGAAATGTAGGTGTTAGACCGGAGGAGTTTCTTTGGAGCTCTCTGTGACATGACCATGGGCTAATTGACCTTGAAAGCATGAGCCTTTGACTAAATGGTGGCATAGCTGTGGAAATCTTCTCAAGTTGGTGAGACAATTGCATACAAAGATGAGCAGATATGGTAGCAGCTACTTTTTCTGGGAAGCCCTTTATTAGTATGTTAACTGATGACTGCAGATTGACAAAACTGTATTTTTCTACTTTTTTCTTCCCCTTGCTTTCAGTAACTGCCGCTTCTCTGTCATGCCCCCCCTCTTCCAAAAAAAAAAAAAAAAAATAATTTAAGAAGGGTTAAAGTTATGCTAGGATTCTGTGTCATGGATAAAATCCAGGCCCCTCCCCTGCGACTTCAAAGGGGCCATTTGCAGTGGAATGAGTGTCATTTGGTGGTGGAAGCAGGAAGCTATTTGGGCAAGAGGCACGACATAAATGAGACAGGGAGGGGGGGAGGACCAGAACCTGAGGACTGGTGCAAAAGGCTTTCCACCTATGGGAGCACGCAGGTTATTTCAGCTGCTGGGATGCAGCAGACATTCGCAGGGGACTTGCTGCCATCCTGGGAGGAAAGCTCGCTTCTCTTTGGCTCTGTGCCCTCCTGCCCTGCAACCCCCATAAAAACTGAACATCGGCACAAGGGCTGATGTCTGCGCGTTTGAGAGCAGACAGGGGACCATCACACTGAAACTAGGAGTAACTCAAAGTTCTCTTCTCTTGGGAAAATCTGGCTTCACCTCCTGCTCATGCAATTCTGAAATAAGCCACAGAGCCTCACTTGCTCTCTCTGTAGTTTAATGAGCAGAAAAGAAAAATTCCTTTCGTTCCCATTGTGAAATGGACCTTTATTTTTATAGACAGATACAGTCCTGTCTCATTCATTGCTGTATGCAAACAAGCTCACTTTGTGCCTTTTCTTGGTCCTCACTATTGTCTTTGTGTGCAGTTTTTTTGGGTGTAACTTATGAAGTTTTTGCTTGCCTTGGATTCCTGCAGGCCTCATTTGGATACAATGCATACTTGCCTCACTTCAGTTCCTGTAGACAGTGATGTATTTGATCTGCTGGCCCGAGATATGCATTTCTTTCAGAAACCCTAATGTAAACACTGGAAGTAGTTTATAGCTGCGAATCAGCATCCAATGGCAATGATGATTTAAGGGTATGAAGAAGTGACATAAAAAACCCCCCGTCCACTCCAATGCAGAGTCTTAAGGTGGTTCTCTATTATCTTCTTGAAGCTACAATTAGAAATACTGTAAAAAGAGCTTCTGGTTTTCTTATAGTTTTCTTCTCTTTTATTTTCTTTCTTTTTTTTTTTTTCTTTTTTCTGTTTCGGTCAAGCACAAGGAAGTATATTTCTGCTGTGCTGACTTTTTTTTTCTGCCCAGCAGAGTTGGAGCTGAAACAGAGTCTTGCTGACAGGATTTAATATGAGGAAGTTTTGCAACATAATTTACAGCTGGTGTAAAACTTCTCAGTGAATGTCAGAAGGTAACTGCTGCGATAAACTAGTTAGGTATTGTTGGGTATATTATCGGAGCAAGATGTTTGCCCCTCAAACAAACACTTCATTTGCTACAGAAGGCTTTCCAGGCATCCACCCTAACTGTTAAAATCTACCATTTGATGAGCAGAGTTAGTTTATGTGCACATTAAAGAAATGGTAGAGAGACAATCCTTGATTGCATTTTATTTCCAGAGGCCAGCTTCAAATATAAAGTAATGAATCTCTTCTTTTTGCTTTCAAAATAAATTTGTCCAACATCCCAAAAATCTGAAATATTTAATAGAAAGACACTAAGCAATGAGAAAAAAAAGAAAATATTTTCTTTTTGTTTTAAAAAAGATTTGGAGAGTGAAACCTGCTTTTGTACATCTTGTTAGCACATTTCACTGTAGTTGGCAGTTTGGCAACAGTTGAAAAAATATATGTTTGTTTTAGCTGGCAAGACTGCTCAATGTATTGGCCTGAGCAGTGATCTGAGCGTCTGGATACCTGGAGTTAATTCCCAGCTATGCCAGTGCTCTGCCGGGTGACTCTGAGCAGCCACCTCTCTGCCTCGTAGCTGCCTGCTTCCCTCCCGTATGGTTTCTCTTCTTCTAGTCAGCTGGTGAACACTTGGAGCAAATGCTTCCATGACATTTTTATCTGTACAGCACCTAGGACAGCTGACTCCTATCTCACTTGGGATCTGCGGGTACTTCGGTCATGCAAGCATTAGCAACAAAAATAATGATGCCATTAATCAGCATAGCTCCATGAAGCAGATTTACACACAAAGCAAAGGGTCCGGCCTACAGTCTTGTTCCATTGTGTTTGTGAGAAGAAAATGATGCAAAAGAGAAATGGAAATGGTTCCTTTTTACTCCCTTTTTATGTTCTCAGAGATGTTCAAACACTGGAAGAGGCGAATCTCTGGTTAATTAGGACGTAGTTGAGGAACACCAAGCCCTTGCAGTTAGTGGAGTCAAAAGAGAGGAAAGTATTGGTTTTTCACCTGCTTAAACAGGAGAGAAGTGGTGCAAAACCAGGGACATGGTAGAAGATAAAGCAATAATAGGCAGAGTAAATAGCCAGTGATTGTTTCAGTGTCTCTGTCACGGCCAACATGCTCATATGAAGGTATGGTTGAAACTCCTACAGCTGCTCCTGGGTGTACATGACAAAGAAGTTTCTTGTGCACTTCTGAGGGGCAAACTGCTGCTAGTACAGAAAAGGTAGACAAAAAACTCTCTACAAGGTACTGGCTAATACTATTCAGATAATCAGATAAGGTCATTGCGTGTCATAGCCAGCACATTCACTATTTTATTTACTTACCCGTCCTCAAAAGGGTTTTTGAGTCCTCTGCGTACACTGTTTTGACAAGTTGTACTGCATTGACTGAAGCCGAGTTACTCCTTCACACGGGTATGAAGGAAAGTCAAACCAGGCCCAGAGCTGAACTTGTGGATGCAATTATAAATGATCAGCAGTGTTTTCCTAATCTGCTTTTTATTGTTGCTCTTTTGAGCAGTACAAGTGTTTGATACTCACCGCATGGTCAGTGTTGGCAGATGAATGTGTTCGTCTCAAGTGCTGTGTCCTTGTCGCCGCACTAAGCCCAAGCTAGCACGCTTCCTACGACATGCTAACTTTGCTGGCAGGCAATTTTATACTTCTGCAACTCAGAATGAGGGGTGAGTGTGAAGAATGGATGACAGTTCACAAAAACTGTTCTGTGGTCTGAACTAAGTCCTGAAGGCTTGGAGGGTTATTTCCTCAGTTCACCCTGAGCACATTTTTCTTGAGCTGCAGACTTAATGCAGATACCTAAATAAGCAATTAGTGCTTCAAAAGTGTTGTGTCTCCAATGATTCCAGTAGGATTTGCTGGTTCACTATTTTTAATTAACTGATAAGGATTTGGAAACCTAATTCTAGGCAATTATTCCAGAAAACTTTGGATAATGTCCTATAACAATATTCATTATTCAGAATTAACAATCAACTATTCAGTGCAAATTTGGAGGATGTGCAGTAAACAAGGTGTGAGAACACACATGGAACGAGTACCAAAGGAGAATATTTGTAAATATAGCATGCTATCATGTTCTTAAAACTATATTAACAGAAGTAAATTAAATTTGGACAACTAATGTTTTCTTAAATTTTCACCAGTATATTCTGCAGTTTTAGTATTCTTTCAGTGTAGGCTTTTTATAATAAAGTGTACACTGGTCCTTTGTTATACTGTATGAGGAATTAAATGTTAAATTATAAAGTATATTTAGAAAAAAATGAAAGTTAAAATGCAGTAGTTAAATTAACCAGCTGTGGTCCTCCGTGACATGTTAACCCTGCTTTTTACATGCTTGGTCACTTGCAGTCTATTTTACTAATTCAAAGAATTCACAACACGTCTCTCAGCCATTTCCAGGAATTTGAAAGAGCTCGTTTGTTTATTCTTACTTGCAACAGGCATCTCCACAAAATTCTTCAAAATATACCAAAGGCTTTTTCTCCTCTGAAACAAAACTGGAAGCACCTAAAAATAACAATTTTTTTTTTTTAATGGGCTAATTAGTGCATCAAATTATTGCTCAGGCCCTTTATCTGAGACTTTGGGTAAAATCCAAATGGAAATGAGCTTGGCTGGTGCATTTTAACCTACATTTGTCAGCCTCACAAAGTCACCATGCGATGTAGCCCAGTTGGCAGCTCTGGTTAAGAGACAAGCAGGGCTGGCATAGCTGAGATGCTTCAAGAGGGGAAGGCTGTAGCACTTTGACAGGACTGCGAACACACACTTTCACTGCGTTTCCTGCTCCGTCTCCGCTTCCAGTCCCTGCTCTCTCTCCCGCGCTGGCAGCAACATTGGACGCCATTAGGTTATTTGAGACATACAATAAAACTGCTTTTTAGGAAAGCGGTAAAATCCTCCTGAATATGAGCATGCTTGAAAATTAATAATAGTCCACTTCCGAAGCTGAGAAAGAGTCACCACTTGGTCCCGTTGTGCACAGCTTGTGGGATGCCAAGCCAAGCAGTGCTCGGGCATCCCTCCTCCCGGCATGGCTGTTCCCTGGTGCCCGCCGTGGAGCCACGCAAGGGAGGCGGGTAACGAGACGCGTCAGTGAGCACGTCTATCGCCGTGTCTTGTTTGAGCTCCTGGTCTGTCGGGCGCTGTGGTGCAAGCACAGGAGGAAGGGTACTGATGGTTTGATTGCTTTGGCTGCGCCCCAGGACAGTTGTGACGTGGAGATACAGTATCTCAAGGATCCGTCCTGTTACAAAATCGTAAAATAAACAAACAAAACAGAGTATTTTAGGCTCTGTAGCCATTGCATCACAGTAACGGCCAGAGTAAAGGTTGTGTCCCAGGCCAGCCACAGAAGAGAGTGCTTAAGTGAAGAAAACAAACTTTTACAAATTCTGCCCTAAGCCACAATTGCATAAACTCTCTGAGATACTAGAGAGATTGTAGAAATTCTCCCTTCTCTTACAAATACAATGCATTTTGCTCATTTTTTCCAGACGCTTGTTGTCAAGATCCCCTGGATGTTGTGCGTCTCACTGACAGCACAGTCCTTGATAAGCTTGATAAGTCCTATCACAATAAAATCAGCAGGAGAAAAATAACTGTCAAACTAGCAAGGCCAGGATGAACGTCACTAAAGAATGAGGTGGTGAGGAGAGTAGGTGCAGCTTTGGGAAGCAGCTAGTAACACTTTGCAGAGCTTTGAAAATCACTTATTTGTTTTTAAGAGCTGAAGGTGAATAAAATCAAAGGCTAATGCTATTAATAAATTATCTCTTATTACTCAAGGGAAGAAAAGAGGTCCTGTGCAACTATATTTTCTCAGAAAAGAACCACAGATAAGTATTAGGTATATTATGACTTGTAAAATATTTAGAAGAAAAAAAAATAAATTTCTCCTTATGTTTTTATTTGTCACTGAAGACTCCTAAATAAATTAATATGGGTGGGGTGTGTTTGGGGGTTTTTTGGTTTTGTGTTTTTTGTTTGTTTTGTTGTGTTTTTTTTTTTACCCAAACCTTGCAGAATTTTGTCAGGCTCTTAAAAATGACTTATAAAATGTTAATGGAATATGCAGGGACATTTTCATTGACAAAAAATAATCAATTTTTCTTATTTATTTTTAATGGATCCATTTTTTCCACTCTGGAAATATACTTCAGGAGACATATTTAGTCTCATACAAAATAGAAGATATTCCCAAAAGCAGAAAAAGAAAAGTATGTTAATTTATTATTATACAGAACTATCCTTGAGGAAATTTCCAAGGTTTGTACTATTTTCCATTAAACTCCCTCAAAAGAAGTAAAAAAGAAATACTGCTAGGTTTTGATATGATAGAAGTTGTCTCTTTATATTTAATGCTAAAATATTTGGATAACCAGTTTATGCTGAAGTAGAAAGATAATACTGATTGCTGTATTGCTTTTAATAGCTACCAAGAACATGCAGGTTAAACAGGTTTTGCATACAAATGGGAGTTGAAAGAGAGAAAATTAATAAAATAGATTTTGAAAGAACAACAGTATTTATTGCTTTGTCTCAATTCAATGAGGACACAAGAAACCTAATTTTTGAAGGAAGTATTTTCATTATTGTTTCACATTTTATTAAATTAAATTTTAAAAATCATCCTGAAAATAACATTTCTTGTTCAGCAAATTACATCTTCTAGTCAGAAGTCTTGCATTTGGCAAAAAAATATATTTCTCTCCCACTTATACCCACTACTGTTTTCTCATGTAACACAGCCAAGACAGCTTGGATTGATTTCCTTGTTCATTTTTCAGCTTCATTGAAAATGTCAGTGCAGGCAATGCAGGGTTTACTTAGTTAACATCTCCCTCCCAAGACCAGCTACCTTTGCAAACAACTTGTCAGTAGCATGCTTGAGAAAGCCGGATTAAAACAAGCTAGATGTTACTGCTGAGATGGTCAGGTAGCTGTTATCTAAGAACAGGCACATTTTTCTAGATCCTTGAATTTTTACAGTATTTCCTCATTCCTCACCACTTATGTTTTCTCCACAGTGCAGCAGTGTGGGGGCTATCCAGAGGCGAGGGGGGATTCTCTGAGCAGGGCACAACGCGGTCAAAGTCAGCTCTCGGTGAACGAGATACTGTGCAGCTGCCTTGTGGCGCGCCTTGCAGCCCTATTGTCTGTCATTCTGCGACTGCCTGATTAGCTCATGTATTGTGTGTACATACAAGCACTCACACGTATCTGACACAATTTCTGTCCCGAGTGAGAGGACTGCTAACGAAGCTGAGCCCTATTACGGTCCAGAGGCACGTGAGCAGGTTACACATCCAGAATTGAGATAGTAGGTAGTACTCTGCACCAGACTCAACCAATGCAAGATAAGGTCACTTAAGTGTGAGACACCTCAACCTTTGAATATCCAGTAGCGAAGTACATCTGAAACCTCAGGTGGCTGTATAGTGCAAATTGTACAAACTAAAAGATGATCACTTGGTACATCTAGCCAAAAAATGACAGGGCCATTTGTGCAGCCTGCTGTGCTCTATGGAAAACCGATATTCCTGGTGCTGTGGAAGCGCTGTGAAATTATTCGTGAAATCGGCTGAATTATGGACAATGGCAGTTACCTGTATATTAGGAAAAGGTTCAAAAGTAGGTTGCAGAAATTCCATTAAGATAAAACCTGCACTGTAATACATAGGAAGAAAGAATAAAGATGAATTTTATTGTTTTCATTATGTCAATCTCTAGGAATGTTAAGCTCCAAGTAAAAGTAAATTGTTTAAATGACAAACTTTTAGAAGAGACAGCATAAGAACTCAACAAATAAGAAATTACTGATCTGGTAATAGTGACAAGTTTTGTAAAGGAGTTTGCTCAGTTTTGAACATTTGTTTTCTATTATTTCAAGAATCAATCTCAAGGCAGAGTGTACACAAACCATTAGCAGTTTAGAGTTTATGGAATCATGCATAACATTGCAAAGAGCAAAACGTTAGTGTTATTGCTAAGATTGTGATTGTGAGAAATGTGCTACATAATTATTGTCATTGTTATAATCCACAGAGATTTACCAAGACTCTGCCCCATTATACCGGTTTTCTGTGAGCAGGGATAGTAGATTGCCTTGCAAAGCTCATGATTTAAACACATCTCAATAATTGATTAAGTATTGTTTAGTTCTGTTTTGTTTTCCTTATTAGATGCTTTCTGAGGTAACAGTGGATTTAAGTGGAGGATTTCTGCATAGACCTTCAATCTTTGACAAAATGAGCACCTAATAAGGGTGTCGTAATAGGGACAGGGTGCTCCTGTACCAGAGCAACACTGACCAATTAATGCCTCGGCATATGGTACCACTGTCTTTATAAATGTGTCAGCTGACGCAGAGAAGTGATGATAATTGCAGAGGGTTACACATAGATTCAGTAGTAGTGCCAGAGATTGAAGAGTTCATATGACCAAGTATCTAGTAAATACTCAGATAGAAAATTTCAAAGCTTATTTGAAATTATGATAAAACTCCACTTTTTGTGTCAGACTCACCGTAGTTTGTCAGGCCACTTGATCTTGGTCAGCAAAAAGGCCACAATCTAGCCAAGAAGTCCTATTTCATGGGGTGCATCGGCAGCAAGACAATCCTATTCATGCCACCTCTTCTCTGCAAAAGGTACATATCATTTGCCACTTGTGCTTTAAGCAAAATCAAACCTGAAGCCAAACCAGAAAATTATGGCTCCTTATCACCATCTCAGTTTCCTTAGTGTTTGAAAACAAAGTCAGTTATGTTTTAGCCACATTAAATACACTTGAATATTCAGATTCTATAAACAAGCCAGTGTCCTTTGTTCTGCTATTGCAAATCTTAACGAAAAAAAATGGTTTAGCTGGGTTTATTCAAAAGTGAATTTGTGGAGTTACAAAATGCATGTGCTTCCTGATTATCATTATAAAAACACTATCATATTATTTCTGCTCCCTGGGGGACAGATTCTCAGATGATGTACACTGTCATAATGGTTGACTTGAATATGATTTCAGTGAGTCATATCAACTGAGGATCCTGCCTTAGTACAGAACTGCATTTTGCATGTTTTCCTTTGTTGGTTACTTACCTGACTCATACTTCCAAGGGAAGGAAATGATAGCATGTGGCTTAGTTAATTAACCAGCCAGAACAAATAAACTGAAAAAGGGTTGATTTAGATTGGATATAAGGAAGAAATGTCTTCCGATGAGGGTGGTGAGGCACTGGAACAGGTTGCCCAGAGAGGTTGTGGAGGCCCCCTCCCTGGAAGTGTTCAAGGCCAGGTTGGATGGGGCTTTGGGCAACCTGGTCTAGTTGAAGATGTCCCTTCCCATGGCAGGAGCATTGGACTAGATGATCTTTAAAGGTCTCTTCTAACCCAAACCATTCTATGATTATATACAAATTAAGCAGCAAAATTTGCACTTTGGAAACAAGCTGCTCACAAACAGTGTGGCATTGAAGATCTGTCTGTTGGCAAAGTCCCTTTAGTAAATCAGAAGGTCTGGATGCAAGTCAGGAGTTACTTACTGGGGGAGGTCCAATGGTCTCTATTAAGCAGGATACATAACCAAAATGGTCCCTTGTGCCCTCTGAGTCTATTCAGCTGTAGTCTGTAAATTAATGATAATTGTGAATAATTTCTGTAAAAGCATTCATGCAAGAAGGCAAAAGCAGTAAGGAGTATCTTTTGCAAAGCTTAGCTGTACACAAGGGTACTGTACACCAGGCATGCCTCTCTCAATTTTTTTGAAATTGAGGGGAGTGGGGAAAATTTCCACCTTTGTGCAGACTACAGTTTGAGGCAATGCCCTGTTACCATTTTGCTATTTCCAGGGTGGGCTATAGTTTCAGCTGTGATAATAGCAAGCAATATAACCTCAAAATGAAATAACTGTAAAACCAGTCCACAGCCAAAATACTGCAGCTGGAGCCAAGAGCAAAGATGCAGCATGACCTTAAGAGGGTCAGCATTACAGTTAAAAGACCCTGAGATATGCAGCTTTGAGATTATTTTTGTTTTCAGTTTCCAGTAGCAAACTAAGCTACTACATTAAGCTCATTGGAAGAAGTCAGAATTCACAGTGGATATTGTGACTTTCTCAATATGTTCAGATAATACCTCTGACTTTTTGAGTGGCATGGGTTGGTGGTTTGTTGTTGTTGCTTTTGGGGTTTGGTTTTTTTGGTGGGTTGTTTTTTTTTTTTTTGTGGGGGGTTTTTTGGTATTTGGTTGTTTTTTGGTTTGGTTTGGTTTGGTTTGGTTTGGTTTTTTCCCCAGAGAGTTTGCTACTTAGCTTTGCTGGGAGATGTGGGAGAGTAGAGGGAAAGAGAAATTTCCAACTTTTGCTTCCTCTGATGTGTTAATGAATGTTAGAAAAATTGCTATATTATGTCAGGTTTTATGCATCTCACTCCTATTGAAATATAGCACAGAGGTCTTGATGGTATCCCTAATGATTAATTATTTGGTCTCAGACTGGTATCTAAATTTCTTATTCTGCTGCTTTCAAGTCTTACTTGAATAGCAGTTGGTTGCCCAACCACCCAACCCTTTCTAAGTGACTTAGACAAAACAGTCTTGCTGAGTTTGCTGCATTGCTTCAGGGAGGTAAATTTTATAGGGCAAATTAATTTCTATTGACCCAGACAAATCTAGTCTGCAGTACCCAAAGGGGAAAAAATCCCAAGCAAACAGGGATGTCTAAAAGCCCATGCAGGAACCTTTAACCATTTATTAACCTATTCTAACTATGAATAAACCTGATTTTAGGTCAAGCCCTATAATTTAAAAATACAGTTTTATACAATTAAGAAATAATCTGTCTCCCATCCAGTTGGCATTTAATTTCATTAACAGGCAGAGGGAAGGAAGACTGAAACTGGCTGAATATCATACCATTCACTGATTTTGTTTTATTAAGAATTAAGTTACTTCCATATCACATATCATTACTTTTGTTATGGAAACCATGGATTTTGGTGGACTGCAACATACAGTTCCAATCAGTTCTCTAAAAATGGGAACTGAAATTCCTAAGAGAAAGAAAATTCCTGTGCTGTTTTGTATCATGAAGACCATATGCCACCAAAGCAGTGGAGCCCTTTGGGCGGACCCTGAATTACTGGGGGAAGTCTGGGAGCCCCCAAGCCTCACACTAAAATTGAATCAAAGCAGCCCACATGGGAGAGGAAGGTGTTTGCGGCAGTATGAGGAGGCCCAGCCTTCTTCCTCTGCTGTGGGAAGGAAGATCACTGGGGAGATAGCAAAGAGGATGAAGTAGTTTGTGGGGGGGAGATGTGGATTCAGTGCATACCTCAGCAACCTCTTTCAACAGGAAATGAAAGCTACCCAGATAAGGTGCTGATTGCCTCACTGACACTGCCCTGGGCTGCAGTTATTGCAGCTTAGGCTACGTGCAGACTTGAAGAGGACTTAAAAAAAATAAACTGAAAAAAAAACACCCACCACACATGAAAATCAATCCTTCTTGTACCATTCCTGCCACGACTTGAATCTAGAGTTCACTGTTTAACCTTAAAATGTTGATAGTATCACAAACAATCCCAACAACTTCAGGAATTCAGCAATTTCATACCTTAACTAGGGATCGGTTTTGGCAAGGCCATGCAGATATCTAACACTAACTGGATCCCCACAGAAAAAAAAGTTGAATTGATCTGTTTTGAAAATGAGGGTTTGATTTTTGCATTTTTTTTATATATGCCTTGTAATGCAGTAATACACTGACTTCACAAGCAGTGTGTAAATCCTTCAGTTACTTTTGGAATTATCAGCCTAAGGAAAAAAAAGGAAAAGAAAATCTGAATTTCACCAGCCCCATAACATGATACAGAAGGAAGTAAATCACAAATAAGGCTTTGAAAGGATGAAGAATATTCCCAGAGTTGGGGTGGCAAAATATAAGTAAAAAGCTACAAAGTAAAACAGTGATTTTAAGACAGCTGAATCCCACACAGGCATATTAGGCAGTGTTGAGTGCTGGGTGATAAAAGATCAAGTTCATGTCCTTTCTATTGCTGCAAGCAGAGGACTTAAGATGCTGAGTCTGACCAAAAGCATGAAAGAGTGCAGAAAGTCATGGGATAGTGTGAGTCACTTGGAGACTGATTTTCAAATGCTTCTCACTCAACCTTCCCCCCCCCCCCCCCGCCCCAGCCCCTTGAGAAAGCAAATTAGTCAAAATCAAATGTATTTATGGAGGGGATCCACAACATGGAAGATGCTATGCAGGCTGAACAAAATAAAGAGAAAATATTTTATGTTGGAAGGAGATAGAACCATTAGTATCTGACTCCTCATATGTATCAGCCAAAGCTGGGAAAAGAATTTTTGGAGAATCACTGTCATTACTAGTGTCTGTTATTGCAATACTGTGAAGTAATTCTGAGTCTTAACTCTATATTCTTCTGGGCATAGACAGAAAGTAAGAGGCAATTGGCACACCTATACTAGTATTTTAGTTCAGAGAAGTGAACCCTGGAAGACCATATTCTGATTGTCCCCACCTATTGCACTTTGGCTCTCATGATGGAACTGCCTTGGAGACTGCAAAATGGATTCCTCTGGGGTGAAAAAAAAGGAAGCCTACATAGGGTGGAAGCAAGGGCAGGTAACCTGGGAAGATTACAGAGAAACTGTCCGAGCAGCCAGGGAGCAGGTTAGGAAAGCCAAAGCCCTGACAGAAATTAGTCTGGCCAGGAACATCAAGGACAACAAGAAAAGCTTCTATAGGTATGTCAGTGATAAAAGAAGGACGAGGGAAAATGTGGGTCCCCTCTGGAATGAAACAGGTGACCTGGTTACCCACAATATGGAGAAGGCTGAGGTACTCAATGACTTCTTTGCCTCAGTCTTCACTGGAAAATGCTTGAGCCACACTGCCCAGGTCACAGAAGGCAAAGGCAGGGACTGGGAGAATGCGGAACCGCCCACTGTAGGAGAAGATCAGGTTCAAGAATATCTAAGGAACATGAAGGTGCACTAGTCCATGGGACCTGATGAGATGCATCCGCGGGTCTTGAGGAAACTGGCGGATGAAGTGGCCAGGACACTTGCCATCATATTTCAGAAGCCCTGGCAGTCTGGCAAAGTTCCAACTGACTGGAAAAGGGGAAATATAACCCCCATTTTTAAGAAGGGAAAAAAGGAAGACCCAGGGAACTACAGGCCGGTCAGTCTCACCTCCGTGCCTGGCAAGACTATGGAGCAGACTCTCCTGGAGACTATGCTCAGGCACATGGAA
Organism: Balearica regulorum gibbericeps; assembly: GCF_011004875.1. Taxonomy (NCBI): domain Eukaryota; kingdom Metazoa; phylum Chordata; class Aves; order Gruiformes; family Gruidae; genus Balearica; species Balearica regulorum. The sequence continues at coordinate 53,158,250 of NC_046186.1, read as the reverse complement.
AACAGGGAGGTGACTGGGGACAGCCACCAGGGCTTCACTAAGGGCAAATCATTCCTGACAAACCTGGTGGCCTTCTATGATGAGGTTACAGCATTGGTGGATAAGGGAAGGGCAACTGACGTCATCTACCTGGACTCGTGCAAGGCATTTGACACTGTCCTGCATGACATCCTTGTCTCTAAATTGGAGAGACATGAATTCGATGGATGGACCACTCGGTGGATAAAGAATTGGCTGGATGGTCACACTCAAAGAGTTGTGGTCAACAACTCAATGTCCAGGTGGAGAACAGTGACGAGTGGCGCTCCTCAGGGGTCAGTACTGGGACCAGCACTGTTCAACATCTTTGTCGGTGACATGGAGAGTGGGATTGAGTGCACCCTTAGCAAGTTTGCTGACGACACCAAGCTGTGTGGTGTGGTCGACACGCTGGAGGGAAGGGATGCCATCCAGAGAGACCTTGACAGGCTGGAGAGGTGGATCTGTATGAACCGCATGAAGTTCAACAAGGCCAAGTGCAAGGTCCTGCACGTGGGTCGGCGCAATCCCAAGCATGACTATGGGCTGGATGAGGAATGGATTGAAAGCAGCCCTGAGGAGAAGGACTTGGGGGTATTGATTGATGAGAAGCTCAACATGAGCCAGCAGTGTGCGCTTGCAGCCCAGAAAGCCAACCGTGCCCTGGGCTGCATCAAAAGAGGCGTGAGCAGCAGGTTGAGGGAGGTGATCCTGCCCCTCTACTCTGGTCTGGTGAGACCCCACCTGGAGTACTGCGTCCAGCTCTGGGGGCCCCAGTACAAGAGAGACATGGAGCTGTTGGAGGGAGTCCAGGGGAGGGCCACGAAGCTGATCAGAGGGCTGGAGCACCTCTCCTATGAGGACAGGCTGAGACAGTTGGGATTGTTCAGCCTGGAGAAAAGAAGGCTTGATTTTGTAGAAATGAATTGCAAACTTGATTTTGTAGAAATGAATTGCAATTTACAGTGAGGCAGCAGGTGCAATGCTTCAGTAAAACTGAAAAGAACAAGACCTTCATGCAGATAGGTTTAGAAAACGGCACTGGGAAATCCAGCTGCCTAAGATTTAGCCTCTGAAGAGTTAAGACCTGGTGTCAATTTTAGTATTTCCATTTTAGCAACATGCACCCCAATGTCTGGGTAATCTTTCTGTGGCACTGCAGAGGCAGAACATCATTTTAAGATGTGCAGTCATTTTTTGGAGAAGAATACCTGTAAAGAAACGAGGCATAGTTGGAAGATGCTGTTTCAGATGCTGGGATGAAGAAAGCTAGGAAAAACCGCAGCAGATGGCTAAAAGAAGATTGCAATCATATTTAGCTTTTCTCACTTCGCAACTTCAATAGCTACTTCGTGCCAGGGAACCCAGTGCCTCCGGATGCCCTTTCAATCCTGCTCATCTTTCTCTTTCTCTTTCTTACTCTTTCAGTGCTTGCTAGCCTGATTCAGACAGTGTTGCAAAACTGCAGTCCCAAACAGACTGTTGCTTTCTGGGTTATCCCACCACAAAGAAATTGGAGAGACCTATTTCTTCTGCCACTTCTGTTTCTGATGCCACCTGATGTACCTTGCAAGATCTGTTTTAAATTTAGAACTTTGTAAAGAGACCCTGTGTCTTAAAAGCTTTTTTGTTGGATCAAAATTTGGGAAAAGGACCTATGTTCACTGATGAGTCTCTAGACAAATGTCTCTTCAGGGATCTGGTTGTTCTATTGAACTAGATCTCAAGCTAATGCTTGTATGTCACCTAAAGAAATAAGCCCAATGTAACACATTTTCCACTTCAACAGTAATCTAGTGTGGTCGGTTGACCCTGGCTGGGGGCCAGGTGCCCACCAGAGCTGCTCTATCACTCCCCTCATTCACCAGACAGGGGAGAAAAAGTACAACGAAAAGCTTATGGGTCGAGATAAGGACAGGGAGAGATCACTCACCAATTATCATCACGAGCAAAACAGACTGAACTGAGAGAGGGAATTCATCTAATTTATTACTAAGCAAAACAGAGTAGAGGAATGAGAAATAAAATCAAATCCTAAAACACCTCCCCCCACCCCTCCCATCTTCCCGGGCTCAACTTTACTCCCGGCTTCAACCTCCGCCCCCCTCAGCGGCACAGGGGGACGGGGAATGGGGGTTACGGTCAGTTCATCACACGGTGTTTCTGCCGCTTCTTCATCCTCAGGGGGAGGACTCCTCTCATCGTTCCCCTGCTCCAGCGTGGGGTCCCTCTCACGGGAGACAGTCCTTCACGACCTTCTCCAATGTGAGTCTCCTCCACGGGGTGCAGACCTTCAGGAGCAAACTGCTCCAGCGTGGGTCCCCCACGGGGTCACAAGTCCTGTCAGCAAACCTGCTCTGGCGTGGGCTCCTTTCTCCACGGGTCCACAGGTCCTGTCAGGATCTTGCTCCAGCGTGGGCTTCCCACGGGGCCACAGCTTCCTTCAGGTGCCTCCACCTGCTCCGGCGTGGGGTCCTCCACGGGCTGCAGGTGGAATCTCTACACTCCCTCATCCTTCCTCCATGGGCTGCAGGGGGACAGCCTGCTTCACCATGGTCTTCACCACGGGCTGCAGGGGAATCTCTGCTCCAGCACCTGGAGCACCTCCTGCCCCTCCTTCTGCACTGACCTTGGTGTCTGCAGAGTTTCTTACATCTTCTCACTCCTCTCTCTGGCTGCAAAAGCTCTCCCTAACTGGTTTTTTCCCTTCTTAAATATGTTATCACAGAGGCGCTGATTGGCTTGGCCTTGGCCAGCAGCGGGTCCGTCTTGTAGCCGGCTGGCATTGGCTCTATCAGACACAGGGGTAGCTTCTAGCAGCTTCTCACAGAAGCCACCCCTGTAGCCCCCCCGCTACCAAAACCTAGCAACACAAACCCAACACATCTAGCGATGGGCAGCACAGTTTGTGTGGACTTTGCAAAGATGTGGGTCCCAGCAAAGAGGAAGCAAATTTTGCTATTAGGACCAAGAAACTTAAACCTTTACGAATGCAACTCCTTGCAGCAGGCAACCTGAAGACAAACAGCTGGGAAGAGCAATTCTTATGGGTGATTTAAGTCTGTTCAAAAGGACATTTATTCTGAAAGAGGCATCTTTGAGAAGGTGTGCAAGGAAAACACATTCAAAGTGCAATGTATTCTGAAAACATGAAGTGCCAAATGCGATCCAGATGGTGAAAGTAGTACTGTAAATGGAGATTCAACGGGGACACTTGAGCAGTATACGCAGCATACACAGAAACTAAAGAAATTTATGATTTAATGAAGACAAAAGACCTTTTCTCTCCCTTCACCAAAGCATGAGGTAGTGTCCCTAGAACACCAAAGTATAGTCGACATGCGACATGACCCATGGAATATGGTTCTGTAATGCAAGATGAAATTCTCTGGCTTTAGCTCCTGTTTATTCAGATCCATGTAGAAATAAATAAAATAAAATAAAACAAAACAAAATAAAATATAGAATATAAACATTCAAATAATATTTGTCTGCCACCAGCTGAGGTACTCAATCTCCACTGCTTCACCTGAAGCCAACTGTGTTTGATTTTGGTTTTATTTGCTTCTGAGTCAGAAGTGGTTCATTCTGCAGCTTCCTACCTGTGTCAGACCTGTGTAGGAGTGCTCTAAGTCTCAGAGAGTCTTTTCTTCCTGATGTTTTTCAGTAGTGCAGATGCATATTAGTATCTAAAGCAATCTCTTCACCTGTGCAATAACAGAGCTGATTCTACAAGCTTTTTAAGTACTTTAATCTGTAAGAACATTACCTTCAAAGCGAGTACTTTGGTGCTTGGATTTAGAGATACTCTTCAGAAGATTGCTAAATTTGCTCAAAACACTGAATCTGAATGAACAGAAATGTCGGGCTCAAAGAAGTGGGTCTTATCCTGAAAGTGCTGACATTTACTTTGACATGAAGCCTACCTTTGGGACTGCAGATTACTGGTTAGCTGTCACCTGACTCTTTCTTTACTGCACATATGATGGAAGGGCTTGAGGATTTGTCCTCTGTTTTCCCTTGAAGATGTCTTTAACTGCGAGGCCTATGTGCAATGTCCCATGAGAACATCAGAAACAGAGAAAGGGGAAAAGCATCTTACATCATTAATACTGTTAACTAACCTTTGCTCTGGCCTGTAAATAATTTTCCTTTGGCTTGTGTGGGCCTTATGCTCATGGGATGTCTGAAAATGTCACTTTTGTCAATACATAATGAGTAATAAAAATTAAACACTTAAGATGTCATTTTACTGTAGGCTTCTAGAGAGGCTATATTATTTGAAGATTTGAAGATCACTGTTGTATAAAATACTGATCTTTATATAAACACTATAAAAAGGAAGCACTTTTTAAGAAATCTTTTGTGGAAGATTTACTGGGTTTTAGTTGTATTCTTGTTCAATAGATGAAAAAAGCTACATAAACATCTGAATTGCTAGGCAAAAAGCTCTGGATACAAAACACATTTGCTGTAGGCAGTAAAATAATCTTTGTTTAAATATGAAGTAAAATATAGCAAAATGTAATGTATTTGTGTCAAATTTCCTTAGCAAAGTAAAAGGATTTCCTCACAAAAGTTAAGAAAATTTTTTACTAACCTGATAGAATTTAAGGCATCTTTCTTTCATTAGAGTTTCTTTTCTATCAAATTCAGTTTACTATATTTCTTCTGAGCAAGACATCCTGCAATTGAATTTAGTATAAAAACATATATTCATTTTGGGTTTTACATAATAGAGAACAGTTTCTCAGTTAATTTAATGTGCTTACAGGACATATTGTTAAATATGGTTCAACAAAATCAATCTGAATGACCTCAAGATTAGATTTTATTTTTTCATATTTCAGAGTACGTCTCTTTTTGCACAAGGTTTGACACAGATTTCTAATACATAAACAATAAATTTTGTCTCTACTGAGTAGTATTTATTGCTTAAATCTAAGGGCTTCAAATCCTCAGCTGTACTGCATCCTGTTTCTTCTCCTTGCTTTACAGAGCTAACATAGCATGGAGGAGTTTAAGTATAAAAATCACCCAGGGTATATATGTCAAAGGCCACAAACATATATACCTTAAATTGACCAGAAGTTCACGTTCAGTAAGAGAAAAATTACTCAGTTGCATCTGGACATTCTTTCCACAGCTCTAAAACCTGACTAATATTGACAATTTGAAACACTTAGAAATTACGATCTTGGCTTTATGTACACTGGATTTATGGAGTGAAGCTGAAAATCCTCTCCTCTCCTCTCCTCTCCTCTCCTCTCCTCTCCTCTCCTCTCCTCTCCTCTCCTCTCCTCTCCTCTCCTCTCCTCTCCTCTCCTCTCCTCTCCTCTCCTCTCCTCTCCTCTCCTCTCCTCTCCTCTCCTCTCCTCTCCTCTCCTCTCCTCTCCTCTCCTCTCCTCTCCTCTCCTCACAACAAACAATCCAGCTCGTCCGTGGATTTCTTTCCTTTCCTTTGGATCCCAACCTTCAAATTCTTCTTCTTCCATACTTGAACTTTGTTGCCAACTCCTGCAATGTTGTCACAGGTCTCAATGTTTTGGGTGTTTTCTAAGAGCTCATCATCTGCCAAATAGCTTACAAGCGAAATCGCTTCCATATTTCCAGAGACAATTTTGGGATATAATTCCCAGTGAGAACTGGATTGAATTCCGCCTTAGACTTCTCACTGAGAATATGATTTGAGGACACCTCAGGTCTGCCCACAACAACAGAAGCAGATGAAAGAACCTCCCATGTATTATTAAAACAATAAAAAACTTCTGTTTCTAAGTGATATTCAGGAATATGGGACTCTTATTCACATTTGTCAAATGCTTGTGAAAGCAATACTGCATTTGACAAGTCAGCTTGCTCTGGTGACTGTCCCTTTCCTTGCTCCAGTCAGACAGGACACGTTGGGTGCTCACCACTGAGATGCCCTCTGCCTGGGTGACCCAGGGCACAGCCCAGCCACCATCTCAGAGGCCTGCTGCTGGCAGGACAGCATTCCCTATTTGAGGGGCCTCTGCTTCTCATTCTGAATAAAAAATCTGGCACATCTGTAAGATTTTTGTCAACACAGATCTTTGTGCTGTTTCCAGGAACCCAAAATACCCAGGACTGGCACTGGCATATCTCATGTGTTGTGTCAGCCAGTTTTGACTATCAAGGGATTACAAAACAGACGCAAAAATTAAACCCGAAACTGCTTCAGTAGGCAACTTGGAGAGAAATTCCTCTGCTGTTCCCTTTTTCATTTCTTTGCTTTGAACAGTTGTTCCAGTTAATGGTAAGTTCCCATCCCCCGGCCTCCCCACCAGATATCTAAAATTGAGTCTTTTTTCTGAAAACAAAACAGCCTTTATGCTTGTAAAGCTCTCTGTTCAGAGTATTAAACACAAGAGTGATCACCCTAGTTTCTTCTCATATTTAACAACATGACTTTCGTCTTTAAACAATTTATTTCTGAAACATATTTCTTAAGTGCCGTTTCCCTGTCTTCTCTTGTTTCTTCCACTTAAAAAAAAAAAAAAAAATTCCTGATGAGCATAAAGAGAGGGCAATAGCTCCTGATCCACCATTTCAGGTCCCACTGTGGGCCAGAACCTGCTCATCCCCTTTCACATGCAGAGAAAAAGTTGCTGTCTGGTGCTTGGATCTAGTCCTTCCTGCTGGAAGACCCTTGCGATATTTTCCATGAACCACAGTCCATTGTGAAGAAGCTCAGGGAATGAAAAAAGGCACACAGGTGTTTTTATTTTGTTATGTGAAATAACTCTTAAGAAAACCCCCAAATTCCCAAAAGCATACACTAGATTTAGAAAGAAGAAAAAATTCCAGAACAAAAATTTATTGCAAATAGAAGTATTGAAATTCTTATGAATTAAAATATAGTACCTTCCCACTATCCCAGCATGTGATTTCATTAAAAAATGAAACATTGAACTGAAAAGGAAATAAATATTTGGTGAGAAAATGGCTGATACTGAAGCTTGCAGGTGAAAATAAGTGAACAATATTAGACCCTCTGGTGTGCAAGATGGACTTCAGCTAGGATTTTAGCAGCAGTTCATCCATTAATTACCCTAATTTCTGAGAGAATATCAGCCTTCAGCAGTCAGCCTACCTCTGTGAGTGGCGAGTATGTAACCTATCCAGAAGTCATCTGAGTTAATCGAGATTAATTTCTTGTGAGCAGAGAGCTCAAATCTCCTGGGGTCTCATCAGAATGACAGCACTTCTGATTTATACCCATGTAACAATTTTATTTATAGAAGGAAGTGCTTCACAACAAAATCAAAATATTTTTCCTTACTTCCCCTGCCTGACAGCTGGAATATATGTATGGCTTCTCTCTTTCTTGAAGCCTTAAAATCCTTTACTTTATATGAATTCAGAATTATTAAATATAATGAATCATCATATAGGATAGCTACTAGCAGATGATATCTAAAAATGGGGTTGAATTCTCCATTTGAAAGAGGACATGTGATTTTTTTTTTTTTTTTTAAAAATCATATGCATTTGCATTGATGGCAAAGGAAAGACTGTTTTATAAAGGTTGACTCAAATGAGAAAACCTTTTACAAACAGCAGTTCTATTAGGCCAAAAAGCTACAGATCAGAGCAGAAGTGATTCCTGGAGCAGCCATCAGCAAAACTTCTGTGCAGCCCCCAAATTTTGTAGACCTTTGCCTCTCTTGCCCTCCACCTTCAAATCCAGACAGCTCCCCCTTTTTATTTTGGCAATGTTTCAGAGAGTTTGTGAAAGGTTGCTGTCCTGGTACGTCTTTGCTCCTGCCTGTAAAGACAACTGTTTAGAAGTGCCACTGCACTTCTGAATGTTTCAAGACGTGACCTCAGATAGCTTGAAGTCTGGTATATTGTAGCTTTTAGGTTTAGGAGAAGAAAGTGCTGTGGGAAAGTTATCAAACTTCTTTTTGCAATGGGATGCAAATTCTGTTTCTGCCTCTGTTAGCTAGTGGGAAATCGAAATTTAACAGGGAGACTCTGTCAGAAGTGTGAAGGCTTATCTTGAATCGGGACACACTGGACATTTACAGAAAAGGTAATGAACAGAAATGAAGTTGGACTTGGAAAAAAGCCACAGCATCTGTTAAAAACCTCTCTTTAGAGAATTGAAATGCTGGGACTGAGTCTGAGAGAAACAGCACAGATGAAAGAGGGCATGTCGTTAAAACATGCAATGCTACTAAGTGGGTAATGCCTCCGCACGGACTGTGTTTGTGTGTATGTACACCCACAACTCCTTGCCCTTGTATTTTTTAATCTCCCAAAGAAGTGTGAATACTTTGCAAACTTGCCGTTTTTATGGCATGATACTCCTTATAAAGAAGGAACCTGAACAAAGTAGTTATGTTTGTAGAGACATTGAATGATATATAGATGAATCTTTATTTTAAGCTGATCTAACCTATTGACAGCAGAAGTGCAGAAGAGAACTAAATCCTCTATATTTAAAGTCATTTAAGAATTCCTTTTGGCACCACTACAGAGGACTAACCTTTGGTGTGCAAATGTACACTGGAGTTTTTTACTGGTATTTAAATATGGGCCAGGAATCTGGAAGGAGCTGCAATCTTCCTTCTGTTGAAATCAAACCTTTTCCCCAGGGCTCTTCACCCATTCCAAGGTCTTCTGAAGCATGGGCATAGGGAAGTTTCCAGTTTTCTCGACACTTTTGTAAGACATTTTGTAGTACTGCCTATGAAAGAAGCACATGGAAATCACATGCAAACAGAGAAGAAGTTCTACTAAATGTCAGGGACTTACATCTGGTGGCTGCACCAGACTGAATATCATTGCTGTCCTTTCTGTAGAAGGGAAGAGTTCCCTATTGCTGGCAGCTTGCAGTATTCTTGCTCTTTATTAAAACATCTTTTTAAAACAGACCATGGACCTCAATATCTGTGCAATATCTGAGCAAGGAGACTTTGCACGGGAGGGGAGCAGAGGCAGAGGCACACCATCCCTGATGTGATTGCTGGGATCCTCCTGCCTATTCCTAGTACGTGAAGGAGTAGCTGGGAAGAGCACTCCCTCCTCTCCAGGACTATATGTTAGTAGCCCAGGAATCAATCTGCATACTCTGTAGAAGGCTCCAAAGAGATTTCGCCTGTATCAAAAGGCAGGAATGTGAGGTTTTGGCCACCAATATGGAAAGACTTGTTATCATAAGGAAATTACAATTTGAAACGTTTTGGATGAGGAATCTCTTCAACCTGAATAGGTATTTCCTAGATTCATGTGACCAGAAGCAAGGCCAGTCCTCAACTAGAATTGGAACAAATTGATTCTAATGTAAATGTTCGTTTTGTTTATATTGTTTCAAGAATGGCACAAATGTCATGAGAATGCATGAGCCTTTCTCAGACTTTAAAGAAACTACTTTGAGGATCAAACTTTTTACCTTCATTCTCCAAATATAATATTCAGTTATCAAATATAATATTCACTTACATATATAATATTCTTTTATCAAATATCAAATATTTCTTGTAAATTCCATTTTGCTTTACAGTCTTGGAGTTGCCACTGCAACCTCAATGGCAGTTACCATAATTTTGCAAGGAAAAACAAACCAGAGAGGTACTCGTCTGGTGGTGGCATAATTTGCCACAGCTCCACTGGAAATCAGCAGTTGAAAATCCAATATGTAGAAGTATTTTTCTGGGAAGACATAAAAAATAGTAGAAATCTTTCACACACATCTCTACCATCTGCATTTGGAAAGGTTTGAATCTGAGACATTCCATGTATATCTAAACTAAATTAAACATTTGATATCTTCAGTCTGCCATGATTATCTCTTATATCCTTCATTTTCATGTGGAAATGAGATATGTTTATCCAAACAAATGGATTGCATTCTTTGTTACTATGATGATAAAGCTGGCTAGATAGTTATTCATATAAGTGAGGATGAGACAGTTTTCCCACACGGTAAAATAATGTTTGTCTTGGAGTACAGTGAGGCACCCACTGAGATGCATCACAAAATGCCCCAGTTACTTTGACAAAAGAGAAGAAAAAAATTCAGATGTCCAAGTACAGGGTTGATAAATAAGCAGTATAAATAAGGGAAGAAGTAGGAAGCAATTGCCAGGCCCTCAGTCCTAATGTGTGCTGTCTCCACAAAGTCCCATTTGTGGCCTCAGGAATTATTTCTTCTATTTTCGTTTGTTTTTAAAATACATGCCACAGAGAGAGGAGTTTTCCAGCACTCAAATTAATGTATAGAATACTGCAGTGGTAAAAGAAACTATGCTAGCAATGCATATGTAAATTTATTTCTGCCTTTGAACTCTGTTTATACATCACTCTGGAACTCAGCTGCTAATATTTAGCGCCACTATAGTCCTTGCTTACAGCATTTTAGTGCCAAGGGAAAAAAAAAGGGATTTCCTTTTCTTAGCAAGGGATTTCAAGAAGAGAAGGGAAGAAAAGACTGCTCTTATTGAACTTTCCTCACACATAACTTTTTTCATTAGCTGTGAAATGTCTACATCTGCAGCTAGAAACAAAACTGATAGATTTCAGTGATCCAAGGTGATACTATTATAAGGGAAATATCAGCAATTCTGTGGTTCAACATGTACTTTCCTTATAAAGGAAAGCCAACGTGAAAATACTTCTGCATCTGAGATCAATAAAAATGTCCTAATTTTTAAAGAAATATTCTCATAGACTTGTCAAGAGAAGTAATATAAAACTGCATTGCTCAAATGTCATTGCTTTTTACAGAAGAGCAAATTTTTCTAACACCCAGATCAATGTAGTGTAGAGTCTTAATCAATTCAGACTGAAATACTTTGAAGTTCTAACACAAAAGCCAGCTGGTGGAAGTGTGTTGCAAAAAGAACTAGCTGAATTATTCATTGTGAATAATCTGTGTTATGAATTTACCCTCCCACTGCCCCACCTCCTTTTCAGGAGTTGTCTGCAATGCAGTCCTCATCTCTCTGAGTGCTTGGCAAATGGTTTATATTGATGCATTTTTATATGGTTCCAAGAGTTGCTGGATCTCCTGAAAACTATTATTTAAGTTACTATATTTTGTGACTTACAGTCACATACAATACCATCTAGTAAATCATTTTATGGTATTATTTCAGTACACTGATGAGATGGCTGAAACTTTTTAACCTAGAGATTCCCCTTGTCACTTTAGACAGTAAACTAAGGTGGCTAAGTGAGATGCATAGGCATACTGTATAGTCTCTTTCTCTAACTGAGGGTGAATAGCACTCACAGAGATTGAGGCAGGTCATCTGTGCAATTATTGCTCTTCAGAGGTGCCTGGCCCTTCCATTTATTAGATTGGGAGTGTAAATGGACTATGAACACCACATTGAAGAATTAAATCTGGGTCTAGATGAGATTGCCTGGTTTGAAGTCATCTTTATGTAATATAGACAGGAGACTATTCCATTCAGCTAACATCAGATGACTCTTTTCTAAGATTACCTTTATGGTCAGTAAGGAAACACAAGTCTTTCTAGGCAGCAAATCATTTCATCCTGAGTAGATTTACAAAATAGCTGGATGACTTATACCCTAAAGGGCTTATTTCTCATAGGGTCTTGTGATGGGAACTTAAATAACCAGCCTATGTCTGTGTATCTATACCAAGGATATCTACATTCAGTTAAACTAATTTCACCTACAAGTCTTACCCACTCATGTTACTCATTGTCACTGATGAATATTAGTGGCACCAGCCCTTTTTCAGCTGCTGCAGAAGCACTTCTGTTGATAACACAGAGAAATGAGTTTTCAGTGTCATTGGTACTGAGGAAGTGTGCTGAAGTATTCAGTGACTCCTAATTCTTTTTCAGAGTTTTCACCCCAAAAAAGATAATGAAGGAATATAACACTACTTGTTCTGCAGGTGGATTACTACATCAGGAACCCATTTATACTTTTCTTACTAAATAAGTCTTCAAAAAGTCATCTTTATTTTTGTAAGAAAATTCAAGGTAAGTGGGTACTGCATAGCTCTATAGATACAACAGGAGAGTGATGAAATATCTGAGTGATAAGATTTTTGTGCACTGACTCAAAAATAATTGGGTATAAGCTTCCTGTTAATAAATTTACCTGTGAAAGGAAGACCGTTCTAGCCATCAAAAGACTAAACAGTCTTTTGAAACAGCCTTCCAAGAGATTATTAGTGATAAAAAAGATGGAGTTTGATAGGTTTATGAGCAAGACTACATGATGTTAGGTCTATTTTAGTGGGAGGTTGGACTTTTGATGGCAATTCTAATCCTGTGTTGCTGCTAAAGCCCTTAACTCTTAGAATCATTGCATGTCAGACGTTTGAGCAGATTAAAAGAGTGTTTTCACCATTTGAGAACTGATGCTAATTCTATTCTGTATATACACCTTCAACAGTGAGCTAGCTAGCTAAAAATATCTATGTAACTGCCTGTCATGCAAAGGAGACACTCTCCTATGAACACCTATCTGAGTCACTTATGTGCAGTGACGCATGCAATTTACTAGAAGTGCTCATTCCAGTTTTTCAGGAATTCACATCTTCCTTTGGCTTATCAACACCTACCAGTGCATTCTTTTTCATTATGTATATATTCAGAGAAGCACAAAAATGCTCACTAATCTAAAATGCATTTCAGAAAGCCATATAGATATATACTGTAAAAGATACCTATACACGTACAGACACAACTGATTAGAACTATTGGTTATATGCAGAACAAACAAGCAAATAAATATTTTTAATGTTATTAGTTAAAAAAAATGCTTAGTTCATAGATACACTTTCCAGGGAAAATATTCATTGTTTGGAGACAAGATTGAAGTATGGTCTTAAGTGACTACATGTGGTACTAGATTTCTCTTTTCATATGCTACTCAGCATATGTGCTAGTGCAGGGGTGATGGAAGGAAAAGATGGAAAGAGGAAATGGTATGGGTGTTTTTTATATTCACTCTTTTATCCTGCAATTGGCTGGTATATGACCTTACATCTTCTTTTACCAAGTGCAATAACTCCAAGGATAGAAGTCAGTATCCTGAGACAATGAAAACCTGGAATTGCTCTTGCACAAATGGTCTTGTAAGAGGCTGGGGTGATAAGCACAGTTTTTGCTGGCTTGTGATGTGTCAATCCTCTGTCATCAGGCTCCGTTAATAAGGTTAAACACTGCTTTTGAGAGATTTGTGTTGGTATTTCCCATGTGAAGTAGTCATGATGAGGATTGTGTCCTTTGATACAGATGATGTTTTACCCACAGTGAAGAAAATGTGCTACCCTCAGCTATGCCCTTTGTTTAAACTTGTCCCTTGACTTTCTCGAAATAAATGGAGCATATGAAAATACACTAGGGGTATCTTGCTAAATACTGTGGCCAGCTCAGACCTGCCAAAACTTAACCTCAAACTGGGGGTTCCTAGCTATTGGAACAATAGAGTTGCTAGGGCTGAGAGGGTGTAAAACGCACAAAATGTTCCTGCCTGCAAATATGCTGGAGAAGATACAAAAAAAGTAAATTTCCTAATATCCTGATCTCCACGTCCCTGACTTTTACTAGTGTTTAACAGTTTCATTTTCCCCTCGCTGTTTAGTGACAGCCAGGATAAATTAGTGCATGTTATGGGTAAAATGCACTAGAATCAAACCAGTTTAATTTTATGTCCACTTGATGCTAATAGAGAGGAAATTATATTCAGTTTACAGTTTGACCAGCTATTCAAAGTTTGAACTATGCTTTTCTTTTGGGGGTTTCCTAAAAAGCACTATCTAGTACAATTATCCTTTGGTAACCTTTAGATATAAAGAAGGGAGAAGTTCCAGTTTAGATCAGGCTATTTTCAGAAATAAGGCTTTCAGCATCATTATTTGCAGCTGGATTGAAATTAGGGGAGTTGGGTGTCAGCACTGTCTTTGGGGAGGGTTTGCTTCTCCTAGAGAATGATGCAGTGGAAATGTGTCCCCAGCTTGCACAGGGTCTTTGTGCTTTCTTTCTGATCTTCTGAGATCTGCTTTAATTGATGGGGACAATATTTTTAACAGGGTAAGTCTTAACCTGGTCCAGTGGAAAACATATTCTCACTAGCATGAAGAATTTTGCTGTTCTACCAGCCTGAGGCATTCTTGTTTCCATCTGGTGGCTTGAGCTCTTCCTGGCAGCTTGTCTGTACCAGTGATAGTGGAAGACTTATTTATGTATTGCTCCACATTGAAGCCTCGACTGTTATGTATAAGGGAATGACTTTCATATATCTGCTTTATTAAATAGAAACCTTTCATTTTCTAAGTACATATTTTCTGTAGCTGATGTGACAGCTTTAACCACAGTTATTTTCATTTTTGCTTTAGAGACATGTGGAAATGTGTACATAAATACTGTTCCAGTGCACTGGATACACATTCATAAAGCATCACAGAGAAAAGACGATTCTACAGTCCTGGAAAATAGAAAAAGTTACAGGTGAAGTTATGAGAGAAACTTCTAGGGAGCAAGACAACTTTCAAGGATAAAAGAAAAATATCTGTTTTCTTTACCAGAGAACATTACTTTTATCTTCTCTTAATCTCAGACAGCAAAACAGAGTAAAACAACCAACAATATTGCATGGCTATAAACTCTTTCCTGTTATAAACTTTTTTGCTGTTTATCATGATGGAAATTAAGAAGATCAGGACTCTCCAAGTCCTGCACGCGCACTGTGGGCTGTATGGCATGTAACTTTTGCAGCTCTGGGTTGTACAAGGCTCTCTGTAGGACTGAGGTGTGCTTGGAATAGAAGGTCCTCCATTCAGAAAGCTGCTGTAATACAGCTGAGGCTCTCTGCAGACAACTTAAGGTCACATAACTTTTTACATATTCCCCAGTGGCCATACATATTCTATGTGTTTTGCACAAACCGCATAGCCAAAGCCATGTGTTCTAAAATCATTTTGAAAAAGGGTGCAAGATTGCAGTAAAAGCCCTAAGATTATATTTGGAAACATTCATACATTTGCTTTTGAGGCATTTAAACTTGAAAGTGGTATTAGTGGTATTCAAGCTATGCTTTGCCATCATGAGAACTAATAACTTTTTTTTCTGTTTTAGTTAAGAAGATATTTTTCTGGTGATCACAGAAGATTAGGTGTGAAAAAAATGTTAGGTGTAATGGGATGTGCGGCAAAGTTCAATGAATTGGCAACAACTGGTGAGAATATGATAGTGCTGAAGAAGGCATGTGACCTGAACACAAGGTTTATTAGATCTCCAAATAAACAAATCTGCATTCTGCTTCCAAATGTCTCCAGGTGCAAAACAGCCAATTGTAAAGTATTTCTATTTTCATAGATAGATTATATATTGTCTGCTGATACTTTTTTTAACTTTTTTTTTTCTTTAGATTTCCATGGTGGTTGTTTCCTTATTATATTTTTCCTTTCTTTAAAAAATTTGTTTGATTCTACACTTCTGCTCCACTCACAATCTTTTGCACAAGCTTATCAGCTCTTCCTTCTGTTACTTTTTCTGCTGCATATTTTACAGCTCTCTCTTCCTCTTTCTTTCATACTTTTAACATATAAAAATAATCTAAATTAAGTCTATCAGTCCTGCATGGAGAACAGGGAAAATCAGAAATCCTCATTGATCTAGTTAAATATCATCTGCAGATGGTCCTGTTCTTAACAGGATGTGCTTTATTGAGTTTAGGATGGAAAAAAAGCAAACCCAAAAAATTGGCTCTATGAGATGTTGTGAAAAGAAGTAGAAAATAAAAAGAAGATATGAGACACACACGGATAAAAGGCGGGACTATCCACAACCTTATTTGCTTTCTTCTTCTTTACTTTGAATTTGAAGGGCTAAAAAATTGCTCTCTAGATATATATATTGTGACTACATTATTCAGTGGTTTCATTGCATTGATTTATATTATAAACGTGCTTTGTAAAAAGATTTAAGAAAAGAATATACTATTAGACTTTAATTTGAACAGAACACTTGAGGAATCATTAGGAAATGAGGTAAAGATAAGAGAAAGGAGAAGAGCACTGGGCTGGGCAAGTAAAAGATGCAATTTCATTGATTGGACTACAGGGTACTATGAACAGAAAAACAAATTTAGCTAAAACTCTCCCTGTGTACCCATATACACCATTTAATCTCTTAGTGATATTGAACTGCATTATACTATCTGTCTTACATCTTCTATTTAATTTTAGTGAGAATATGAATCACATGGTGTCTCATAATAGTGAGAATGGCTGATAGAGCTCTGAAACTAATTGTATCCTAGAGATGAGGTACCTGAAGGTAGGATTTGGAGAAGTGGTAAGACTCTGAAATGAACCTTACACTGTGTCTTTTAGATTGTTCTTTCATGGCCCTAAATCTTGTTAATATAACAGGAAATATCCCATTGTTTGGTGGAAGATGTTAAATCCTCTACTGTTGTGTTTAGTCCTTAATTTTCACTCAACATGAATCCTAAAGCAGCTGTGCTGTCTCTGGCACATGTAGTGGTGCATAGTTTAAGCCTCAGCATGAGATTCACAACTGTGAGTCTTACTCTAGATGCAGACACCTTCAAGGCACTGCAGACTGGATCCCACTCTCTTTTAAGACCGTGAGTATCTGGTAGAGTGGCCCTTTTGTTCAGCAGCCTCAAGCAGGGGTTTCCTCAGACACTTGCAGCAAGGGCACCTGCAGCATTTCTAGACTTTTTAGCCTAGACAGGATAAGATTTCTTTCCAGCATCACCTGTGCTTTTGCTGGGTTAAACGCAAAAGGAATTAGAGTCTTCCCTGGAAGACAGGGTCTGGGTCACTGAAATAGTGCCTGTAAGATTTAACACTAAACTTTATTTGCTGTCATCAAAACCGGGGCATAAGTCACAACCAGGGCTTTCCAGAGTAGATCCATATGGGTTAGCAGGGTATTGCATAAATGGAAGGGCACATCCCTCCCTGGCACTATGGTTTCAGCCCTCGAGAGAGCAAAAACAAACCTCACCAAAAGTCTGAAGTAACTGCAGCAGGTATTGGCAACTAAGCTAAAGGAAGGACACCCTGGCAGTCCACATGTGTGTGTTAGGAGAGGGATGGTGGGAGTACTTTCCTTTGTCCCCATCCCTGAACTTCAATTATCTATGTAAAGAAACAGGATTACACACTCCATACATGGTCCCTCCAAGGTGAGAGAGTGGGAACGGGTTCTGTGCCATCACACGCAGCCAGGAAAGAGCAGATCACCATCTTACACAATCAAGCAAACCCAGCTCCTGAGCACTCCAGCAGGCCTCTTATACTCCATGACCAAGCCAGCCCCAAGAACCAAGGTTTCCCAGCTCAGACCCTGACCTACCTACCCACTGCTGGATCCACACTGAACCTGCAGTGGGACCAGGCAGGGCTGCCTGTACCAGGCTATGGGAGGTGGCAGACAGCAGCAGTTTTGGTTCCTGACTCTGCTCAGGTCAGGAGAAGCTGAGTCTCCTTCCCATAGCATCATCATCTGGCATTTAGCTGGGCCTCGTCTTCATCAGCAGAGCGATCCTAATGAGAGCTTGCAGGTTTGGCAGCTCACTGGTTAAGGTGCTCTGACTTGGGCGCTGCCTGGAGCTGGAGGGTGTAGGTTCAGTTTCCCCTTTACTCTGCAACAGTTCAAACCAGCATCTTCCATTTAACAGGAGAGTGAAAAAGAAATAATGCAAATAAGTCAATTACTTGTGCCACTTGAAGTCAGCTCTCAAGGAGAAGATGGAGTTATTTCATTAGCTGGCTCTTGCCACATTGAAGATGGTTTAATTTGAAAGAAGTACAGCTAGGGAGAGCTTGTTTGTCCTGAGCACAGTGATATCTGTGACACCCCACACAAATAGATTATTAATACATTAACAGTCCTGATATTGTGTGCTGATTTGTGGCTTTTTCTCTTTAGTTGCGCACATTTTGCCAACTGACTACCTGAAAAGAATAAACCGCAATAAAATCCTACTAAGAACTATTAGTTAAACACCATGCTATGTTCTAACAAACATAATTTTTGATAATTGTCCTACGTAATAGAATCCCAGAGATTGAGGAAAAATGAGAGAAAGATGGTACAAGAATTTAAATATGTTTGTTTAATAAAGTCATTAAAGCAAACTTTAATACTCTCAAGACAAAAAAACTTTTGACTCTTTCACATAAACCAAAGATATTTGTAGTCCCTTCTAATTCAGTTAAAAGCTAATCTCTTTTAAATCCTCGTTCTTGTCCATTCTTTACTGAGGCAGTAAAATCTGATTATTAACAAAGGTGATGGAGTGCTTTGGCAATCAGCTGCTGCAGCTTTGTATCAAGTATAAGAGGAACTGATTGTAAAGATTGGAAAGGGTCTGAAGAATACACAGAGAAACTCTTGCTAGCATGAACACCTGATAATATTCAAAGTGTTTCTGAAAAAGACAGATGGCTGAAGGAAAAACTCCACCGTAGCCATGTAACAACAAAGAGGAGGCCTAATAAAAAAATGTCTGAAGTCATCCATATGGGTGGAGAAAATTAACTACATTCAAACAAAATATTGGGAGCAAGCAGTTTTCTAACAAACAACTTAGTTGGAGTTAACACAGCCAGAGTCAGATGAGCTCTCCCGACGAGAGAGGGGAATGAGTCCCCTTGGTGAGGTGGGGCAAAATGGAAAAGTTCAAGCAGAGTTTATGGCAACTCTTGATCGCAACGGTCCAGGCTGTGTTTGAGAAGTGCGCAGCTCAGCATGGGAAAAAGAGATGCAAGGGCTGCCCTACACTGCTTTGATCTTCAGCTGACCAAGTGACCCCATCCTGTCCTTCAGCATATGGAGCTCTCCAGGATCGGATCCCACAGGCATCATACTGGCCTCTGGGTAAACAGAAAGCAGACGGCGGCATTACCTAATTGCTACACGGACACTTCCCGACTCCCTCTATGGGCTTGCTTCTCCCTCTGCTACAGTGGTCCTTTTCCCCCCTTGGTTCCAAGGAGATGACAGTGGGGGCAAGGAAAAGAAGGACACATTAGACACCCGATGGCACTATCGACACTGCAGAACGAGGGGAGAGGAGAGGAAAACTGTATGGTGTTCCGCCCTCGGAGAGCCGCAGCGAAAACAAGCGGCTCAAATGAAGGTTACCGCACATTTATTTTCTTCGGTGGGGTAACTTGGAGGTAGCATGAATGGTAAAATCTTTTTACTCCAAAATGAGGGTTTGATTCCAGCTCTACAGGCCCCAGACTGATGGGCCTGAAGGAAAGGATAAAATTTCCTCTAGCTCACTGATCCACTGAGAGTTTTACCTGCCAAGGAATGAGAAACCCCAGTTATTCTTTCATAGGGATCTACGCCATTACGCTGTTTTGATATGAAACAGGTTGTAAGTACACAAGGCTGCCAAACTTTACTACAGAAATACTCTTGATGTCTCTCAATGGAACCTACTTTCCTAAATTAGAGCCTTACAATTGCTACAGTATGAGCAGAAACAATCAAATTCTGCCATGGTTATACAGCATAGAATGACACTTCAGTGGTAAAAAACATTACAATGTAAATAATTACTAATTTTCATCATTACATGGGCTGTAATATTCTATATGTTACATTACTTTTGCACAAAGGTTACTGGAAAATTTAAATTCAAAGCTTAATATCAGAGTACCATTTTCTTTGTCTCTGCAATTTTTTGAGCATGGAGGTTTCTAATTCATACTGTTGTGCATCTCTTTTGATAGCAGAGAGGCTCATTCATGTCACTGTCTTCAATTTAAATTTAGATTGCTTATATGTGTTCATATTTTCAATTTATATTATTACATCCACTCCTGCTCTATTCTTTGCTCATTAGGGACCTCTGAACACCAGCTCGAGGAAGTTCTGTTAAATGAATCGCATGCCCTTTGCAAGAGCTCTTTGAATGACAAGTGTAATTATCAACAATTAACAAGATGCTAATTATACCTTCAAATTATAATCCTACTGAGCAAAATAAAAATCCTTTATGGAAGAAAAAATTGTTAAAGGCACAACATTATATTAAACCAAATGACAAAAAGTTTGGCAACTTCCAACGGTATAAATCAAACAAACTGCTGAACACATCATGCAGCTTGCCAGAATGGCTCTCTGCCAATTAGCTTTTCATTGCATATTCAATAAGTTGGGGGTGGGGGGGGTGGGAAGAAAAGTGAAGGATGAAGATGATTTAACTGATGTGTCACTGCTCAATCAATAAAAAAGAAAAAAAAAATCAAAAAAGTGTAACTATTTAAACTTTGCCGTGTGTGTTGTCTTACAGTTACATCAAATTGACAGAGAAGAAAGGTTTGTCTGAAAGGTTTGAAGCTACAGCAATTTTAATAAATTCTACAACCGCAAGAGAAACAGCAAGAAAAAGCCTCCTTGTCAACATAAAAACTTGGACCCAGTCGTGTAAATGTTCACCATGGATTTGATTTTGTTTTTAGCAGTCTGCACAGGCAGTTTTGGATCTTTATCTGCACTCAAAGATGGAAATCCTTGCAAAAGTAGAGCGGCTAGAATTAAAACTCTACGTTCACGTGCTCTCAATTTTTATTAGTTATGTTTCCTCCTGGTATAATTTAGCTTAAGTATGTTGTTCTTCAGTTCATCCTGATCCAATAATTCCTCAAGGACTTTCTTAGTTTTGGTGTCAGACTAAAGTGCTCACAATATGGAAGTTTTGTTGGCATGAATAATAACAAAAAATGAATTCAATCTGTTGAAAACCTAAAAAAAAATCCATTTGTTTTCTCTAAAAAGAGTGTCCCTACCATAGGGTAAAACAGAGCTTTCAGGTACTATGACAGTTCTCTAAGATGCCTGGGGTTTATACCACTTCTATGGTAAAAGATACCATGTAACTCAAGAAGAAAAAAAAATTTACAAAGAATTCTCCCAATAAGGTAGAATTATCCATGGTCTACTCTGCAAGCATGTCTGCACTCCTTGCAATAAATGCTATAAAAAGAGGACAGCCTTCTGCACCTATACCATTGTTAGCTCTGCTGCAAACATGCAGTGGGGAACAGTTTTAGTTTTGTGGGTTTTCTTGTTTTGCTTTGTTTTTCTGTTGACAAATTCCAAAGAGTTTATAAACCTTAGCAGGAATGGTTTGCAATCACTCACTGAGGTGTATTAGGTGCTCTGGTTGGCCAAAATAGTGGTTGGAATACATGCCATGCAGCTTCTGGAAATGTTTTCAGGTCATGAAGCGTGATCTGCAAACACTCCAAGTCAACCCTTTGCAAGCTTTTGACAGGCTGGAATTCACACACAACTGATTCGCCAACCTCCACAAAAGGCTCTTTAATAATCCAATTTGTTTCCAGTGAGTACCTGATCCAGCTGAAGTTTTGAAATTCAGAAATCCTTGGAAGTTTTAAACTCTATTCTTCGTTTTACAAAGAGGATTTTTAAAGGCAATACCTAATTTTTTAGCTACTTAAGAAAACATTGTCTACTTTTCTACTGTGCAAAAAGATATAGTAGGGGTTTTGTGTCTTAAGAGAAAGTGGAAACTACTTAGAAATTACTTCAGAAGACATGCCATCAGGAAAGCAATGGGAAATTGGATGACAGCATTTGTCATATTCCATCTGTACTTAACTTTTCATAACCTATCTTATCTAAACATAGAAAGGGAAGGAGTTGTTTAATTTAGGCCTCATACTACAACCATTTAATAGTCATTAATTACTTTCTTGTCTATGAGAACACAAGGAAAAGCAGACTCATAATTAATCTAGATTTAAATATCCAAGAAAAGAGATGTCCTGATCTGCCAGGACTATATGCAGCAGAGTAAAAAAAACCCATCCTATTTCCCCGTAATCTTCTACTGGAACCTGAAGAGGCTGATGATCAATGATTGGCAACCAGACTCTTTTCTATACCACCCCACACAGCAACTTCTCTAAGACATCTTTAATTTCTAGGCTCCTCAGATCACTCTATACATCAACATAGTTTTCCAAAACATACTAAACTTTTATGTTTTATGTCTCTTTTTTTGTTTGCTTATTTGTTGTTGGGTTTTCTCGCCGTGATGTTGTCAGATGACTAATCTATTCTTATGTGGTATGCCTGGATCGACAGTGTAGGATATTAGGTAGCTACTGCTAGACAGACCTGTACTGTTGGAGTTTTCCAGTCTGAGAAACTGAAATAACTGCGCTGAGTAGACTTTTTTTTCTCTCATAGTCTACTTGCATTCTGGTAAAAAAAGGAAGTATCCTGGCTTGACTTATGGGAATATGCCTCTAAGCATTTGAAAAAGAGCAAATCCAGGAAAGCGTGGCATTAAGCAGTAGCTGTGTCCTGTCCACAGGTCAAGACATGTAATACCAAGGAGCAGGAAGCTCCTACATCCTCAGTCTTGGTAGAAAGAGAGTGACTTTGCCTTCTAGTCAGAACTGGTCAGTGTAGAAACGTTCTGAGCTGTTTTTATGAAGAACAAATAGTTTCCAGAAAATGAAGTAGTTCCAGGTTGTCTGACAGCAAGCAAATGCTCTGAGCTCCTTAGTCTCTTCTTCAAGAGTCACCTGAGGAAGACCTATCAAAACCAGGACATTTACAGTAGTTCAATATATAGAAAGTCATAAAGTTTTAAAAAATCTTTCTAAAGGAGAAGGAGGATGACTATGGAAATAAAAAGTATGAATGAATGAAAACTTCATCTTTATGAACAGAAAAATAACTAACATGAATTTGAAAACTATTATTTAACTACTATAAGTGGCTTCATAAATTCTAAAAGCAGAAAAAGGAAATGTACATTCCAAAATAAGGAAATAAAACTGATGCAAGAATATAAAAAACCTTAAACTTTGAATCATTTAAGTGACTACAAAACAACAAGAAGGAAGAATGAAAATATAGTTGAATATAAAATAAAAATTGGGCAAGGTATATGTCAAATTAAAATATCAGGCAGCAAAATTAAGAAAATAAATTAGAGATCATTCTGGTAAACAAGAGAAAAAAACCACTTTGAGCCATTCCATCTACTAACAGAAATAAAAATTGTATTACCAGGAAGATTCAGAGAATAAATAATATGAAGTAATAGTATGAGCTGACACAGTACTAGTTATGCTATGTTATGCTATGTAAAACCACAGGCCACAATGCAGCACAAAATATGTGCTGTGCAGTTCCCCATAATGAAGTGTTGTAAATTGAACACATTTTCCTCCGTAACTTCTTGTTTTATTAATGACTTCTACATTTAAGTTATCAATAGCTTTTCTCACAACTTTGCTGCTGGGCCTACTATGGATATCTACCTTTTCTAAGATTTTTGTAAGTGTGTGATAACCACCTAGTGAAGAATCAATAAGGAAATTTATAAATTTTATTTTATTTTCAGGAGTGGATGTACAAAGTAAGCTCCCCTGGTCAAGCTAGCATTATAAATGAAAGGATGAGTTTAGGAGACAGCAAGGCGCTTTTACAGAGGTGTCTACTTAAATGGCAAAGCAATAAAGGAGATGTATCAGATTTCCAACCGGAAAGCAGGTTTGCAGAGAGGGTCTGGGGGTCCTGGCGGTCCCCAAGGTGAACACAAGCCAGCAGTGCACCCTCACGGCAAAGACCCTCCCGGGCTCAAGGAAGGTGATCCTGCCCCTCTGCTCAGCACTGGTATTTATGAAGAACAAATTCTTCATGAACTCCAAACACTTGGAGTGCTGGGTGCACTTCTGGGCTTCCCAGTACAAGAGAGATGTGGACATACAGGAGAGAACCCACCCAAGGGCCACTAAGGTGATGAAAGGACTGGAGTGTCTCCTCTGTGGGGAAAGGGTGAGAGAGTTGGGACTGTTCAGCCTGGAGAAAACACAGCTCAGGAAACATATCATGACAGAATGATGGTGGGGAGTAAAGAACAAGAAGCCAGGCTCCTCTCAGTGCACCCAGTGATGGAACAAGAGGCAATGAGCAAAAATTAAAGTACAGGATTTTTATTTTTTATTTTTTAATTACTGGAAGGCTGGTCAAACACTGGAAGAGGTTGCCCAGAGATGTGGAGCCTCTGTCGTTGGAGATATTAAAAATCTGACTGGACACAGCTGTGAGCAACTTGCTCTAGGTAACCTTGCCTGAGGAGAGGGGTTGGATTAGACAATCTCCAGGGGTTACTTCCTACATCAGCCATGCTGTGATTCTGTGATTGTGAGATGAAAATAAGAGAGACTTAAAGAGGATAGAGTCCTATTAGGTCAGGTTGTCTTTGCATGTGTATGTAGGTATGTTTATTTGAGGGGTAATCAACTGTAAAGGACTTTCACAAGTTTCTTGCCTTTGTGGAGTCTTTCCATTTACAAAGCTGTGAGTTGAGAGGCTTTAGAAATGGGTTCAGCCAGTTTTCATATGTCTGAATGAGCAGATATCTGCATGTAGGAGGTTGGGTAGATTTAATTTCTTTTCAGACATTGTAATCATAAACTACCATGAAAACTAATAGGATGCTATTGTTAATTTTGAAGAGAAAGAGGAAAAGTACATGATCAGCAGGAGAAAGGGAAAAAAACAACAACCCATAGACGTACATGAGGAATCCAAAAGTGCAGATGAGTGATAGAAAGAATCATGCTTTTTTTTTTTTTTTTTTTTTTTTTTTTTGGCTCACAATAACCCTTTCTGCTCATTAGAAAAAGGCTGCAGAAAAGGTAGGTTTGTGATACTTCAAAGCCCATACAAGTGACTAATCCACCTACCAACCTTATCAAGACAGAAAATCAGATGTACCTTCTTTAATGCCAGCTTGCAAGCACTGTATGCAATCAAGGAAAGCTTTATTTATGAAAGGGTGATATAGTCATAACTTAAGATAACAAACAAAGTGTAATCCAGTAATTTTAGAAGCAATCTGTTTAACCTCTTTTCCTCATTATCAGAATGTATCTTCAAAATAGTTCTTTCATTGTGTCTTATTACCTACTCATTGAACCTCTTTCACCAGTAGGCGAGGGACAAGAACATTTTTTTGGTTTTATCTGCAGTGTGGTCTCAAGGGTCTGGGAGCTGCCTGCCGGCACTACTACCTAATCTAGTCTAATGACTGATGTGAAATGATCTGGTAAGCCAGACTCACAAGACTTTACTCCATTCTTCTCTGTGATCTATCTGACTGGAGATTTCTATATTTTATCTGTTCTGTCTCTCACCAGTAAACAGATACAGTTGTGGTCATTTTTAGTAACTAATAACTGCTTGGATCTTTCCTTGTCTGTGGAAACAGAAATTTTCTTCCCCTCAACATCTTCCTACAACCAAATCAAGTTTCTTCATATTTAACAGTACCTCCTGAGGTTACATGCTAGCAACACTGGTTGGCAGCTTATGTAAAGCAGGCTGTCTGGCATCCCACTTCTTATTTGCAGCAGACAGCTTTTCCTTCTCTGGTTTGATCTGGAGTTTGGGGAATGCTTGGGTGGAATTTGCTCCAGCTTCTCCCCGCAACCATGCAGCAGGATTAAGTACGTCATTCTCTTAGGCTCATTTCTGTATATACTTACGCATCTGTTTAACACTTGTGAGTAGTTCCACTGAGACCCTCAAGTAATGTCAAAGTGACAGAGGATCAGGGTGTGATTTAGAAGAGGAGTGTATATAACAGTTGCTTAGATCGCCCTCTAATCAAGGGGGGATAGGTGTCGGTTTATGCTTCTTCTCAGTGGGCTTGTGAATTATTCTTCCCCTTTGAGCGTTTTAGGTGCTAAATTAAATACAGAATATTTTATTTTTACACTGAGAACTATATTAAATAAGTTGCAAACCCAACTACTTAATCTAAGCTGAACTCAGTAGCTAACTGTTCTATTTAGGGAAGTATCTGGTAAATTTAAAATAGAAAGAGGGACATCCTAATTTTCTAGTTTTTGAATGAATATTTCACTCTCAGACAAAGGAACGGTACAGTGGAAAAGAGCCAGACTACTTACTCAGTCATATGAACTTCTGAAGAGACTGCTGTGTAATCTATTGCTAGCTGAACCAGGAAAATGTGTTGACCACTTAGGAATCAGGTATCAATTATCTCCATATGCAAGTACCACATGTCGCATTCCTCTGTCTCAGTGTCTTTTTCTCTCCCTTTCCAAACAGTACTCAAACTGACTGCTTATTCATTTCTGTGTACATACACGTACCCACTCTCCTGGTTTTTGGCTGGGATAAAGTTAATTTTCACAAGAAGCTGGGAGGGGTCACAGCCAGGACAGCTGACCCAAACAAGCCAAAGGGATATTCTATACCATATGACGTCATGCTCAGCATATAAAGGGGGGAGCTGGCCGAGCAGGAGACAGGCTGGGCATCAGGCTCCAGGGGTGAGCAAATTTGCCTTGTGTATCACACACATTATATATTCTTTTATAGGTGCTGTTGTTGTTACTTTCCCCTTCCTTTGCTGTTCTAGTAAACTGTTCTTATCCCAGCCCAAGAGTTTTACCTTTTTCTTCTGATTCTCCTCCCCATCCCACAGGGGGAAGGGAGGGCTGAGCGAGCGGCCGCGTGGTGCTCAGCTGCCAGCTGGGGCTAAACCACGACACCCACACATATTTTTTCCATGTGTATGTACATAACGCATGTATAGCGCTAGTCAGACCTGCTTGGACTTTTAGTTCAGCAGTGCCATCTTCACTTCTCACAGCATTCACTGTGATCTCTTCACCAACGTGGACCATTCTGACATGATATTTATACAACGCAGAATCATGACAAAACATGAAAAGAAATTCCTCTTTCAATGCCAGGTCAAGTAGTATAACAAAGGAAGAATTGCTATATTATCTCCTCGCGTAAAAGAAATTCTGAGTCTGCTAGTACCTGAAGAGCTGAATTCTTTGAAAAAGTATAGAAAAAAAGGGAAAATAGTAATACATCATGATGTTGTAAAGAATAACAAGGAAGATTAAAGGGAATACTTTGAAAATGGGAAAACACAAAAATAGCATAGGTAAGGGTAATATATATCTTAGCATATGAGTAATATATAGCACCAAAGCTACTGTCATCAATTTAAATTATTTCTGAAATGTCCAGGGTGATCAAGGAAGCTTAATATACTGGAATACTGAAAAAATAGAAGCAGACTTTTAAATAAACTTTGCAATGTACATATACACTCACAGTCTCATCTGTTCTACTTAAAAACATCCTTTCATCTCTAACATAAAATACCTATGTAGTTCCTCAAATTTCTCAAAATGCTATTCAAAGACATCCACTTTGAAGTCTGCCCTAGCCAAGTGAAGACAGCTAATAACTTAGCCACCAGAAAGATAAACATGAGGTCAGAACAAAGACTGTACATTTTTTTAAAAGAACTGGATATGAGGCCAGCACAAGGTTGAATGCTGAAATTAAAGGGTTTTTATTATCAGGCTGAGGGTGCTGAAAATAGCTATGGGTACTGTAATGTTTAGGTGGTAAGATGTGTAAACTGAGGTTGGTTAATGCTGGCTTCACTAGTGGTTTCCTTGATTTGAAATGATTGTGCTGATGGGAAGTGCACTTGAGCAACCTAACTGTAAATGCAGACTTTTGGGGGTTTGGGGATTTCCTTAGGTTATTTTTCCTTCTTTTAAGTTTAAATAAAAGTATTTCTCATCTCTCAACTTTTAAGCTCCTGCTTACCATGTGAAGTCGTCCTGTACGCTCACTGTGTTCCTTCCCCTTCTCATTGAAGTTACATCCTTTTCCACTCCGCCTTGAGCAGTTTCCTTTCCTCGTAAACTGCTTTTCAGATATCATTCTTCCCTATTGCCAGGCTTCATCTTTCTCAGTATAATTTCTGCCCACTAAAAATATGCAGAGCTCTCCATGATTTTTCCCTGCTGTCTCTATTCCACCACTGTATAGGTTGCAATATGCAGATTTATAGGTAGAATTGGAGGATTAGAGAACCATGGGCAGGGAGAGAAAGAAGCCTGAAAAAGGGAGGAGCCATGGGAAAGTGGAAGATGGTAATGGGTGCAGACATTAGTCTGTAGGAAACCAGCAGGCTGTAGAAAAGGTTTCTTCTGTGTGCAAAATACTCCTACCACATCCCAGTTATAAAAAAACATTTTCGTAAGAAATAGGAAAAGAAAAAATGTATTCCTCAATACTTTATTCACTACAACATCATCCTCTTGAAGGTGTTGGCTAGGAAGAAGAAATCTTAGGCAGTCTATTATTAGAACATTGACCACAAACTACCCCTTCCAACCTTCAAACCTTCAGAGAGAGCTGATATTTTACTCATCAAAGTAATTTTCTCCCTATATTTTATTGCACTTACTTCAATTACAGTCAGTCCTAGTCAACTCAGCCTGCCAAGCCATTAATGCACAATTACTTACATGTTGTTTACATTGTTAAAATATTTCCTCATAATAATATTATTTCCTCAAAAAACAATAAAAAAATGGCTTTTTGGAGGTTGCCTTAGTCTGTCAAGTCAATACAAATGTAGGGTATTTTAAGGTTGTTTATACTTGATATCATCTTTGCTATGAGAGCTGTCTTCATTCTATTTTTAAGAGAGGTTTATGCTATAATCCTAAGTACTTTAAAAATATGCTACTGGAAGTTATCTGGCAGATTGTACAACATCATCTACTGTTAAAATACAATGTAATTTGCTATTCAGAATAACGTTTTTTCTTAGCAATATGTCTCAAGAAGGCTTATTCGCATTATTTCAAATATATACAGCAAAGCTGTTATTGGAGTTGAGAGAATTAGCCAGATTTTGCTGAGTCAAGCATTTCTGGAAAGGAGGCCAATCCTGAAAACACATCCAATGTTTAAATAGAGCTGTGCCAGCAGGTACCTTCGTAATTAAATCTCTTCATTCTTTAATCAGTATTCCTGTCAATCTCTGGAAACTCCTCTGTTGTAATCATAAAGTATAGAAAACAGGTGTTCAAAGATAGTTTTTCTTGAAGTGCAAAG
This sequence comes from Balearica regulorum gibbericeps, assembly GCF_011004875.1. NCBI lineage: Eukaryota > Metazoa > Chordata > Aves > Gruiformes > Gruidae > Balearica > Balearica regulorum. The sequence goes on along the minus strand of NC_046186.1, from coordinate 53,129,265 downwards.
CAGGGCTAGAATAAACCTGACAAAGTGAAATGCTACCAACCTCATGGAATGTGAGGTGGGTAAGCCTACTATGTATTTTCTTTGCTTCAGCACAGAAACACTTGCAGAAATAGGTCAATATTATAAAAACATGCTGTGAACCTCCTGGAGAAACAGTCCACTACAAAACATAAAAAAAACCCCTCAAGGTACGTCTTTTATGCTATATACATGCACACCCCATTTATAAGCCAGAGCTTTCTGTCTGAATTCTAGGCATGAGCATTACAGCTGTCCTGACGATTTAATTTTTTTCTTTTTTTTTTTTTTTTTTTTTTTTTTTGGTATAAGGAGAATGTGTACTAGCTTCAGTGCTTCCACAATATCCTTGATCAAAGATTTATATATGCACAGAGAGCAGGAATGCTAGAATTATTTCTGTTGGAGACCTCAGGGATATGTGACTGGACAGGACATTTGCATTCCAAGCCAAACACACCCAAGCGCAGGTCAAATTAGATGTAATTTGAATTCCAAAAGCCATAAAACAGCCTGTTCAGCAATAAGTAGGGTAAAAAAGAAAGAGTGTCTAATGTAATCTGATATTGTTATTAAATACAACCCCCCTCCTTGTGCTTAAGTGCTGTTGATATTGTGACATGAATTGACAAAAGCCAGAAAATTCAGCATTACACTGACACCTCATCCTTTGCTCATGGCTTTGTGAAGAGAAGGGGAACCAGATATCATAGCATGAACTGAAGACAGTATCAGCCTTAGTTCTGAATTTCCTGGCTTTCGGTCAGCTTGCATCACAAGTGTAATGTTACTTAAACATAAGCTTCATTATAATTTAACTTGAGAAAAAGAAGACATTATGAAGCAAACATGCTCATTTGGCCTGTGAGACCAGAATAATTTTTAAAACAGCTTTTGCAGATAGAACAATGTTTAAGTGATTTAAAAAGAATGTTTATTTTCTCTTTTTTTTTTTTTTTTTTTTTTTTTGCTGTAGTAACTTCACTCGTTATACAAATATTATTTACCAAATGTACTTCTTATGGCCACTTATTGTCTATCAGATAAATATCCATTTTGGGACACAGTCAAAATTTTCTATATTTGCATTATACGTTAATTTATAATGGTTTCTATGACTTGATATAGTCGATTTAAGTAAATATTCATTAGTTCTTGACTTTATAGATGGTATTGACTACAACCTATTGTACTAATCCAGCTGCCACATGTGCATATTAAGCCATAGTGAAGATGTGTAATATTCTCAAGAAATTTGAAAGTAAACCAAGTTGCTCATTCCCATTCTCTTCCTCAACCAGCTTCCCTCTTCCAAATATCTACACATGCTATTCTAAGCTATAAATGAAATGTTTGTAGCAAGCACATGCTTTATTTAGCTATATGGGAAAAATTCATATTTCACATAATCTAAATGATGTGTTAACACCTCCCAGTCTTTAAAAAAACCCAAGAAATTACTTTGCCTCCCTTTTAAGTATCAACTAGAAAGCCACCTAGTTTGTACACATTGTACACAAATGTAAGAGGTTTCTTCCATCTTCCTAGCAAAGCCCCCGAGTGGTACTGCCATACATCTCTGCTGCATTTCTCTCCCCGCAACTGTTTACCTCGGTCTGTATTAGATTAAAGAGGGGCAGGAGAGGGGCTTGAGCCGTGACCTGTGCTTTCAGCCCCACTCCTACACACTCTTGTTCAGGCATGACTAGTGTTCTCCCACCCATGCCCAGGCACCAGTGTGGGCCTGGGACCAAGGCGGGCATTTTGGAGGTGACCAAACATTTTTTTGACAGAGAAGAATTGTGGATGCCAACTGTACTGTGCAATTTGGCGTTAAAGACAGAACGGTGCATCCCACTTTGTAGTATAGATGTAACCTAGCCTATATGGGCTCCCTCCATACAATATTCTCTTCACCTCAAACACCACAGGTGAAAAGGCAGGAAAGTCTCATGGGTGATTTTCTCTGTTATGCCATTACAGAATTTATATACTCTAATCTCTCTGTGATTCCATAAGTCTACATATTTGGATAAATAGATAAGTTAGGGTATATAACTTCTGTAATAGGATAATGGAGAAAATAATCTCAGTTTGGCATTAGGTTGGAAGGCAGTTTGGGATGCCATCTGGTTCAAAGCAAGCCAACTTCGAAGTCACATCATTCTGCTTAGGATGCTTTGTTTATGAATTAAAAAAATAAATTATTTTATTCTGCTTGAAAATATCCAAACAAAATTTACTATCAAAGATTAAACACTATATGATGAATCCTTTTACTTCAGGATAGACTAACTACTTCACACTAAGACCTAGATATGCCTGAAGGTCTAAGTTAAGGGAAAAGGTACAAAACCACCCAGCAGCAGCTCATAGAAAGGCCAGAAGAAAACTTTGTGCCTGAATTTCCTTGGGGTAATAGAGTGGTCTCTCCGCATTCTCCAAAAAGGACTTTACTTCAATGTTAAAAAAAGAGGGTGGAGATTTCAGTCTTAATCTTTTGTTTAGAGTCATTGGCTCTGCAGTAGGTGAGCAATGATATCCTTTGAGGGAATCACATGAGGTGTGTCCCTCTACGCAGGAAGGATGCCAGGTACTCTGAAGTAGAATACTTCAAGAGTTGCTCTTGATTGATACCGTAAAGGTGCAATTATCCCTCAAACTGTCTAATACTATTCAAAATGCCATCATGATATTGACATAAAATGTAGAACTGATCATTTATCCTCAAAATCAAATACATGCCCATATAAGAAAACATGTATTTGAATGACAGATGTGAATTTTGGTTTTAAAAAGGTATTTTTCCTAAGAAAAAGTATTTTCCAATCACAAAAGGTATTGAATACAGTGGAAAAAGTGCTTACCTCATTTGGGTTCTTGGTAAAATACTGAAAAACAATGTTAAAGAGAAAAAAATTAGATTTTTTTTCTGTATGTTTTTTTCTTAGATCATCAATAACAAAGTAATATGCAAAGTAATCTGTGGTTCAGAATTCCTGGGACTTTTTATTTACAGAAATGGGTGCTGAGAAGCTAATGAAGCTCATGCAAATCCAGTTATAAACAGTATCATAAATTTAAACAGATATGAGAAACATTTAAATCACAACTTTCAAAATGGAATGACAGCAGACTTCTGAAGATGCAGGGCATTGCAGATGCCACTAAATGCAATCACATTCAAAAATACAAATAATGTCTTTTTACTTTCTTATACTGCCTCCAGCACTCTAGCAGTAGAATATTTCACAAGCTTTTGTTTTTTTATTTCCCAGTTTGTCCCAAGAGAAACAGCTTGATTGGTATGTAGTCTGGGTATCTGTTGTTTCTTGTGAACAATTTATTGTTGAGCAATAAGGTTGAAGAAACTAGCACTTAATTTGAATCAGAAAGGAGTTAAGATTTTCAAGCACTTGCAGTTCTTAGAGCAAGAGGTTCAAAGCCTATGAAAAGCCTATGGAGACTTCACTGGCATCACAAAAATGTTCCAAATAATTCAGTGTATGTGTGTGAGTGTGCCTGTGTGTGTACGAGCTGGGGCATGAAAGAATTTCCCAGAACCAAAAATACTGAGGTAATCAATCATGCACATCCTGTATGCTTAGATGCTTCTCCTATGTGACTGACGGGTTGTTGTGCGGATGGTGCTGATCTGCTATTTTTTCCAAAACAACTGTTTGAACTTCCAAAGGCAGAACCAAAATAAAACAAACGGCAAAAGTATGGATGTTGAGGACCAGTTTAGCAGTCTGAGGACAATGGCTTTTCATGGCAGAGGACACTGGAGAAGAGGCAAGCTTACCCAGAGTGCTGCTGTCCTACAGATATCACTACAGTTTAGTTTGGATCAGTCTTATCCAGCTGCTCTTCATCCAGCTGCTGATTTGGACGAATCAGTGAGTAAGATAGGAACGACTGTATATTTACAGTAGAATTAGGTAATGCAAAGTGGCTTCTCTAGAGCTGGTTATCATCATGTTGACATTGGCTAAACATTCAGTGAGGCCAAAATGGGCAATATTTGATAGTCCTTAGGTGTTGCACAACAGAAATTGGAACCAGCTGAAATATCTGCATTGCAGAAACAGTCCAGGACCACCGCTCTCCCTGCTGTTCCAGCACTTCAGCAAGGAAAAACAGTGATTAAGACTCCTACCTATTCTGAGAAATTAATTATGATAAATGAATATGATCATTTTATCAAACTCATGAGAGACATGCTAGACAGTTCATGTGTTTAATTCATACAGGACAGTTTTTACTTTATAAATGTTTCACTGGGTAAATGCAAAACAACTCTAATTGTTTCTAGGAACTTTTTAATGTTTCAGTAATGTTCTCAATGATTTCACTGCTTTTCTTTATTTATCATAACACCATATAATTTATGGTCATGTTGGATTATATTTGGCAGTTATTTTCAGAGAAATTGCATGTTTCCTGATTGTTACCAATTATTTTTCATGCACACCTTGAAAAAACAGGAATGGATTCATCCTAACAGCTTTTAGACAACTGACGTAAAAAGTGCAGTCCCGCTGAGGCACACAGGATCTCTCAACAGTCAGTGAAGATTTTCCCATTCCCATTTCTAGACACAGTCAGACAGACTTGTCCTAGTATATTTAAAAACAGAGGCCACAGACTTATTAAACCTATTAAATGATGGAGGAATTAGCCTCAAACTACTAATGAAGCAGCTCCCATGAAAAATTATGCTGGCTAGAAATATTTCTTTCCCTTCCTCTCTGCAGAAAAGGGAACAGATAAAAGGAGAAGGATGGCTTTGTATTGCATGGTCCTCATGCTCAAAAAGTCTACGATGTTCTACGGATTTCAAATAAAAGTTCATCTGCCATTTGAACTAACATTTTAAATTAACTTAAACTCCCCTCTCCCCAGCAAAACAGAAGGAAAACAAAAGCAGTTTATAAATTTTGACTCTGAGGAAAATGTCCTTCTGGCCTCAGAATAAAAGATAAACTTGCATTAGAGATACGGAAAAAAACTATAAGAGTACCCTAGTAAATGATTATATTCTTCTGCTACCCCTGCTGCTGCCATCCTACCAAGATCATGAATGGATGAAGCAAACTCCAGCAGGAAACATACCCTTGCCTCACTCACCACAAAGTCAGAAATGGAAGGGAAAAGGATGAGGAGAAAAATAATTGTCTCCTCTGCATCAGTAAGAATAAGGAGGAGCCAAGTAATAACAGGTAGATTTCCACTAGTTCAGAGAACCTCCTTTCCACTTGGGAAAAGGTATTTCTATTGTTCCTAATCCCATAAATACATCCTGACCAGCTAAGAGAGTGCTTGGACATTCAGCAAGGCTCCTAGCAATGGAGCTGTTCATGTGGTCCAAGAAAATCCCTTGCTGCAACTCCTTGCTGTGTCAGGGCCACTGTAATCTGTTCATCTGGAGTTACTGTTCCTGCTGGCATATTGTTTCAATCCCTCCTTTAAAAATGAGAGGGAGAAACAAGTGGCTCCCTGTTGGATAAGTAACAGATCTGCTCTGTCAGAAAGACTGTCTCAGACCTCACAGACAGAGCCAGTCTGGGACATCCTGCAAACTTTCCTAGACACTATCCAAAATATATGGTGCCCTGTTTTTCAAATATCACACCATTTATCTGTGCTTTCTGGAAATATTTCAGACAGACACACAACATACCAAGATGATTGCTACAAAATGGAATATTCTTTCTTCCTATCTAAATGAAAAATGATGGCAGCTCTTTCTTTGGAGCAAAATTAATGCTTACCAGCACAGCACATGAAGGAAGATCAAGTCATAGCTCAAATTACAAAGTGAGTGCAAACATAATGGGAGTTGTATGAGGGGGGAAAGGAGGATGGAGATGATATTTTGCCAATGTTTGGATGGGCCTCACCTCCAGAATTAGATCTGCAATTTTACATACGTATGTAATTTTTCACATTTTCCTATGCTGCAACTGTCAGGACAATTTTTGAGATTACTTTTGGGAATGTTAATATGCTAAACAAAAATCATGATCTAGAGCACAAAAAAGGAAACTTTCATGTATTCTTAGTTTAATTTTTAATTTCTTTATCAGATTTCATTCTCATTATTGTATATTAAAAATCAATAACATTAAGGCTGGGAACAATTCAATAAAGTGTCAATGACTTTGCCTACTTAGGGCACAATCAAACAGGTTTAATTCCAGCAACTGAATACCAAATGCTCAGAATGCTTCATGTAAGTAGAACTTAGGAAAAGGCCCCATTATTACTAACTGCAACCACCGCACACTTCAGTTTGGAAAGAATTCACAAGCCATCCCACCTGTGGACAAACTTAGTAATGGAAAAACCCTGTGTGAAAGTCCTGCAAACACTCTCCCCTTATATACAGTGTTTTCATTTCTTCGTGAAAGACATACCATATTGGAACTTTATCTTAATAATTTTTTAAGGTTAAAAAGAAGGTAAGAATAATAATTCTGTTCTTTAAAAAAATCAGGCTGTTATGTTTTTTAAACTGTTGCAAACAAGAAAATTATTCAAATGAAAGCAGGGTGGAAGAACTTTCACAGTTTTTAACTCAGGTGCACAAGTGGGGCCCTTGGTATCCTTAAGCCTTTTATGTTGTCAATGGAGAAAGAGAGAAGCTCCCACCAGGGAGTGCTTCAGAGCAAGGATTAATTTTAGTGTTCTGAATTACGCCCTGGGAAAGATCCTTAGAGAAATTCAGAGAAGGTCACCAAGGGTGAGCAATGCTTTCTGTGCAAGGAATGAGTAAATAAGCTCTTCAACATGGAGAGAATTAGCTAAGGCGCGAATGCGACAGAGGCCTACAGAATCCTAAATGGCATTGAAAGGATGAATGAGGGTCAATTTTTATCTTCCCTGCTTTATGAGCTAGTGGTCATCACATAGCAGCTCAAAAGTTCAAAATATAGACAAGGGGAGATTCCTCACCCTGTAGCTGGGAAGCTGGGGAACTCTTCGCCAGTGGATGCAAAGGCAATGAGAAGTTTATACATATTAGAAAGTGGAGAGGACAAGCTGATGGAAGGGAATGCTTCACAACCTGAGACTTACTACTATCTCTGTTTCAGGAAGTCCGTAAATCATAATTTACTGGATCTTGGAGAATAATCTGGGAGAAAGAACAAATCTGCCCTTGCGCCTTCTTTTGGTGCCTATGCCTGGCCATTGCCAGAACTGAATGGAGGCTGAAGAAACCTTTGATCAAATGCAACTTAGCTGCCCTGTTCCTACGTCTTATATTACGTCCTTCAGATACTAACCTCTTGACATAGACCACAGTGTTAAAGGCTGAAAGTAGACTTCAGGGTAAATCCTCTGTGTGGAATAGGTAAAACTCTTGTACATCTGAAGACAGACAACAATTGCAATGAATTCCTAATACTGAAAGTTAAACTCTGAAATACTAATTGGGGTGAATGCACTCTGTCACACTTTCCTGACAGCAACCCTGGAGGCAGATTGGCATTTTCTTAGTGACCTCTCTACTTTTAAAGGGGAAATATATGACACCAGGTCTGTGTTTCGAAGAATATCTTCTCTTTGCTGAGTCAGCGCACACACGTTGGTTGATCTGTTCTGGAGGAACTGGGAGGGAGAATGGGATTATTTATCCCATCAGTCTCAGTCCTGGCAAGCACACAGATGGGAAGTAGTTACTCTCTGGAAATTATTTCTCTTGAGTTTAAACCTGAGATGCCTAGAGAGTAAGGGGACAGTTTATGACTCTCTATTTTCCTGTATGGCTGGAAGCCAGGCTGTGATCTGGACATAAGTTTAATGCTGTCTTTTCTCAGATAAACTCCAAACTTCTGTAGCCAGAATTTGAGTAAGAATAACAGTAAGAAGAAACGTTTCACATCTTTAGATTTAGAAGCAGAGTTAAATTGAAATTAAATAAGGGGTTTTGGTTCTTTTCTCTTTCTCTGAAAGGATAATGATAATATATTTTTATTGCTCCTGAGGCACTTAATAGATAAAAAAATCTCTGTTGGTTACTTTCTCTCTAGCAAATAGGACACAGATTTGAGCGAGCCAGCAGGGCTGGATCACATCTTGAACTCCGTAAGTGCTTTGCTACAGCTTTGGTTAGTTAAGAGGTTGTTGTGACTAATCTGAATTTAGGCACCTATTTTCACAAAGAACTACTGAAATCCCTCTCCGGCTGTGGAAGCAGTTTCAGCTGCTTATGACTAAAAACATTTCTCCTAATGTTTAGAGAAATGGCAGCAATGATGATGTCCTTCCTTGTCAACCATGATGTTGCAGGATATATATTGCTTATTAGGAAAATTTTTTCCATCTTGAAATTTTGGAATCACTGACTATTCTGAGTTATAACATTTGTGTTGAGGTAAAGAAATTCTGTAGCCGGAGGAGGAAAAACTTACTAATCTTGACCAGTAAAATCATGGAAAAACAAGAACCCTATTGGGTGAAATTGTGAAAAAAGAAAGGCCTTAAAAAATGAATAGTTGAATACTTTCAAAAAATTACAATGTGGTTCTTTCTATAATCACTTATGTTTCAAAACAAAAAATTCAGAGTAAAAGAGACATTTCCAAAATGCAGTTTATCCCAATCTAAAATAGATGTCTAAGGTGAATAAGATGATCCATCCCAGAAGTGCCTATATTTTAGTACTGACTGTTGGGGGAGCCTAGATAATTTAAACTAGATGTGTAGCTTTCAGGTGGCTGAATTTAGGGGAGTTCCACTTCAATTTTCCTGTTGCACAGTTTCATTTTCGATTCATTTTCAGTGTGATTCTTTCTGTTCTCCTGAGCTGACGTCCTCAGTCATTCTCAATGGAGTAATGCCCTCAGCTATAGAAGCAAATCTCTCTATAATGTAAGAGGGAAGAAAGATTTTGAACATGATTAGCTGTCACAGAAATGAAACAGAAACTTCTCCAGGGGAGTAAAACAGTTTGGTTTGTGCTCAGCCATAGACGGACTCTCTCCAGCAGCCCTGCAGACCAGCAGAAGACATTAAAAGTGTCCCCAGGATTTCTTGGGCTAGAGTGAGAAATTCTGGGTTTTTTCCATGGACTTTTAGGCAAATGCTGAGGGGTGGCACATACTGAGGGCAGGGCTGAGTGTGAATGGGCTTCTTGAGGGTGAAAAAGGACTATAGTTCAAAGTGCTGCAGAAATTATGACAGCATTTCCATAGGTAGCTGTGGACAAGCGGTATGTCAAGGCTGTTTAATTACCAACAAATTTATTTTAGCTCTTGGAGTAGCAGGGACTGAGAAGGCTTGCTCAGCCACAGCACATGTTCTGTTCTGCATCTCCAGAAAGTGTTAGGCTGTCCTTGCCACAGTCCCCGGAAGGTGATTTTTACCTGTGATAGTTAACGTGTATATCCAGAACTGTATTATTTAGCCCCTTTTGCGTAGAATTTTCAACCCCCTTGTCATTTCATGTGCAATCCTGGTTAAATTAAACTGGGTGTTTCCATCCTCCATTTTACTGAAGCTTCAAGGAACAGTTTGAAAAATGTTGACTTCAAGAAACAAGCTGAGGGGAAGTGATGCATCTTTTTCTGTGTTTTACATATATAGTATTACACACTTTTGCTTTATGGCGTTGTGCATTAAGAAGATGTTGTTAATGGCATCAATAAACACTATAAGCCCTTTCTGGGCCTCACAATATGTATGAAAAATTAAATCCTATAAAGCCTTTGCCTCCACCAAGTTCATTCATTTCTGGAATCATGTACTTCAAGACACAACTTAAGCATCTTTTTGATTACACAAGATAAAACACGAAGTGATTCTAGCTCAGAGCTAACCATGAATGAGGTTAATGTATGGCAAGCAATAATACTGAAGAAGGAACTGGCAGTAGTACCATGTGGGCTTTCTCCTGCTCTATGAGCGCTACTCATTGGAAGCCATAAAATCTGTTTGGTATAACAGAAGTGTTTGTAATTAGAGTTAATGGAGTTAGTTGAGACCACAGGAGGGGGAAAGTAGCTTTGATCCCAGGTGGCCTCATAGCAAGAAGGCTCACAGCAAGGGAGCACTCTGAATTGGAAAATATTAGAGGCATTTGCTGCAAAACCAAGAAGTCACTGCTGGAAAAGACCTAAGAATATAATTTACAAGCAGAACTAATTTAGTTTCCCATCTCTATCTCTTCAACTTTCTCCCCAGTCACAACATTTAAAATAAGGGTGAGTTTGTTTCTGTGATTTATTTTTTACTAAAAATGCTAATTGGTTCTTACAGTTTATACTGTCTTGATCAGGAAAGAAAAAGGTAGGATGAAAACAAATCTACCAAATCATTCCTCAGGGGGAAGAAACACATTCATTATTATTAATCATGTAATAGTATTGCTTCATAATAGCTGAAATGTTCAATGTCATAGCTTTTGGGGTTTTCTTTTGTCACTGTTACTGAGTGGCCACTTTTGGAAAACCTGTGAAATAAATACTGTACTTAGTGAATATCATACTGAGATTTCAACTCACTTAAAAATAATATTTAGATACTCTGTAGTGTGGTAATTCTTTTATGATAGATTTTTGGAACATTACCTGAGAAATTTAAAATTACTCATTACTTAAAGCCATTTATGTCAATAAACTAAGGAATCACATCAGCATAAGCAGACAGAAATTATGTTTGCAGGATGCATTTTTTTATTTAAAATCATCTTCAAAGTGTATTTGCACTTACATTTGTTTTCATCCTCCCACACTCAATAAATGAATGAATTTAAAAGTCTATCCCAAATTATTTGAGTAAAAAAGACAAGTATTTAAAAGAAAGTACAAATTAAGGAAAAACATGACAAAAAAGTGGGGAGGAACTTTGTCTTTAGCTGAGGACTAAGGTTGGAATGGGAACTGCTGAGAGGGAGGGGCATGCTGTTATTGCAAATAACAAAATCTACAAAGACAATCTATCAGTCCCAGCAGTTTGCTGACATCATTACTTTAATATTAAAGAAAAGGCGATGGAAAGCATATCAAAAGAAATTTATGTTGAGATACTTCAGGTTGCCTCAGGTTCATAGGAGATTTTTAAAATAGGAAGGTGACTTTTAGTCAGCTATGGAGATATATGGGAGAAGACCAGTAGCTACGATTTAGTCATACATCTCTGCATTTATGAAAAGGGAAGTAGTGAGCTGGGCTTTGAGGAGCTCACAGATGAGAATGTTTTGAAGAAAGGATTCACAACAATCTTGCAGAGGAGACAAAAACACGTCTAAGGGTCATAGCAGAGCAAGGATGATGTTCTACAAGCGAAGAGATGCATAAGTGTTGGGAAAAAATACTTAGGATCCAGAGGTTGCAGATGAACCCATGTGTATAGACACTTACCAGGGGAAACAGCCTTAGGTTATATACTAACTAGGAACAAACAATCATAGGAATGGCACGGACACCTTTGGTAGTGATTCAGCAGCACAAATGGCAGAATGGAGAGTCATTTGGCTTCACCAGCAGCAAGTGTGGCTGCAGGGTACGTGGTCTGTGAAGACATGGCACAAAATGACTGTGCTCTGTGAAGAAAGGGTTTAATACATTTAGTAGAACCACTAGTTGATTATTTAGTTAATCTAAAATATTGTTCAAAATTCCTAATAAACAGTCTAGAAAGTAATAATAGTAATCATTTCTCTGAGAACACTTCAAGCAGAGTTTGAGCCTTGGAGGTGCTTGGCACTTAAAGGGTGGATTACACATAACCAAATAAAATGTTGGCTTTGGGAGGTGGAATGAAGGCAAAGGGAGTCTCAGTGCAATTAAATATAGCATCTTGAAGAAGCTTGTAAAACTTTTAGACAGACTACTGTCATTCTGTTCTCATGCTGATGACCTCAATATCCTGCATTAGCAAATACTCATTTAAGTATAAATATTTCAGCTTTATATTGAGTGTCAGAAAGGCACAAGGAAAAAGACAGCAAACAGGCTGGCCTCAGATCTGCTAAATGCTCTGAGATCTCCTCTGACATTACACTACTGCTGTCACACACATACAAAGAGATTTATGTGTCCATCCAGTCCTTTAACTGAATTTATTAAAGATGGTATTTCCGGCGTGGTGAAAGTGACTGCCAGCTCCATCCATTCCCACACTTGAGCAGCATTTGGCAAAGATAAAAAGGAATTTATCAGTAAACTTTTTTTTTTTCTGTGCACCTTTTACTCCCCCACCCCTTATTTTTTCACCAAATATCAACATTCTCTATGGAAAACAGTCACTTCCTTTCTCTCTGATTAAAATCAGCAGTGAAGGAAAGGGGGGGGTGGCGGTGGTGGAAGGGAGTAAAGAAAGAACCACCCAGTGCACTGGGGAAAACCTGAGAATAATCAATTAATCTTCTGTTTTCAATCTGTGAGCTGTACTGTCTTGAGATCCATAGTCTTTTATTTGTACAAATAAAATAAACAAATTAGACCTGATTGATTTGCTGGAAGAAAAAGGTGGGGGGGAATTATCATCAGTAGAAAGTTTAGCAATGAGAAGAAATCCTTGCAGTCATTAGATAAATTTGTGGGAAATCTGAGATTTTCCAAACATTTTCTTGTAATGTGTTCTGACTCCAGCACGTCCTATGTACTATGGCTTTGATTACAAATGAATCAAGGGTCATCTTTTTGTTAGGCCATGGCAAGTGCATTCCCAGCATTTAAAAAAGGGCTTTTACATGACAAAATAATCTCTGATTTATTGCCTCATGGGCTCGTTTGGATTTAATTTTTGAGTCTGGCACCAATTCCTCAATTTCTTTGGTCAGTTCATTCCATTTCTCAGTTCTGAAACCTCCTCATCTTCAAAACCAGAGGAATGATAAACACACAAATACACCAGAAGCCTTGACAGTAACTTACTGGAGCCCCTGGGAAAACAGTGGGAACTTAAACCATGGTCTGAGAGAGAAATGGTGTTACCCTGTAGGATCTTGCCAAATTCCCATCGCTTCCAGTCCAAGTCCTGGGATGTCGTCAGGGAGGTAATGAGTGCAGGCTCGGACATACTGAGGTGGGAATGTTTTGCATCTTCTTGCTGCTCCTGACTTTAATCCAGAGTATAGAAAAGGGAATTCCACGATGGTACCGCCTGTCTGTGATCTCCCCTCGAATAGTGCACCTGGCTGCAGGTAATTACTTTCTATCTGCTGATAATGCATATTCGCAGTATCTGGGTTTGAATGGAGATGACAGTCATAATGGAAAGTATAATTATTTTCCTCATATTTTAAGAAGTTTTCATAGGTAGCTATAAACTGGCCTGTAATTTAAAATAAATGCAGTTTATTTCATCTTGTTTGATGTTCACTGCAAGTAAGTGGAGAAAGAGAAAAGAAGAAACACAAACAGGTGCTGAGCTGCTCCTCTGCCTTGCCATTAAACAAAAAAAAATATTCGTCCAGAAGGCCCACTGCTACTTATTTGCTTTACAAGGAAGATCATAGGGCAGTGAATAAGGCAGGACACATCTCTCCTTGCAGGAGAGAATTTACCAATATGTGCTTGGCCAGACCAAAACCAGGCTTACACTTCTACCTGATGCCTGCTGGGTTTGGTGGGATTGGTCTTTTCCAACCTCAACCATTCTGTGAGTCTGTGAAAATGGTAGCAGAAATAAGAGTAGAGAAAATGTCTTGAATCAGCTGGGAAAAGACACTAGCACTTGTCCCCCAGTATCACCCTGATTTTTTATAATTTTTTAAATTATTTTTTTCAATACTTTTAGTACTCAGTACAAAAGCACATGGAATATTTTCCCACTGGCTTGGAGAAATAGAATAATATAATGGAAACATTACCAGCAAAAAAATCAACAGCACAGGCACCAGAAAGGTAGACAATGACACTAGCATACAGATGGCATAACCTACATACAGATGGCTGTTCTGGTATTTTTGATAGAAACAAAACATCCTAATTTCTCTCACCCACAAAACAGTGTTTATCCTTGAGTAACATTTCCTGTGATCACACTTTCAAGTATAAATATTATTTTGTATGCTGATAGTGGGCAGAAGGAAAAAATTCCTTTTATTCTGGAAGATAAGAAAATAAGCAAAAATGACTCTTCTAATAGTTCTTTTCTTTACATGTCCTGGATTCAAAAGAATGTAGCAGATGCTTTCTCTCAGTTACTCTTTATCAAGAATATTACATACAGATGTATTTTGGAAAGTTTATTTTTATTTCAATTGAAAACACAAAAATGTTCTATGGGATGGGGAACACCCCTTTCAAAGCTTGACATGCCAATATTTTAGTGGCCGTGGGGAATTTTAATATGTGAATACAGAGCTAGGAAAGGGGAAAAAAAAAAAAAACAACAACCTATGTATTCTTTGTCTGAAAGAATTTGCAGAAAAATTCAGAAGTTATTTTCACAGCTTTAAACACAGTGAGAATCTCTGTCAACATGACACATCTGATTTCTAGGCTGCTTACTTCTACCCATCTTGGGTTCATTTGCCTGGTGCAAGATGCTGTTGATCTCTGATTCATTTTTCTAAGGTTAAGATTATTCTCATAACCTGGGTTTCCCCAGACAGGTCCTCCCTTTCCATTACAGAACATTATCTGGATGTCTTAGGTAGCCATGCCTGAGATGTCAAGGCAACTCACAAGGGATCACTCCCTCGCCCGAGCGCCGTGGTCCTTGCGCCCCTGTGGTGGAGGCAGCCATCTGTCCTGTACACCCTTTGTCTCATGTGCCGTTGTACGCTTTTAATACACAGATATTTGACCACTGGTTCTATTAATTCCTAAAAAGCACAAATTTATGCCAGATTCTATTTAGAGAGGCTCTCCAGAGTCACAGAAAAGAATCGACCCTTTTTTGACTCTCTGCATGAATAAAAGGAAATGCATTTACAATTATAACAAGGAAATGACCATTTTCTAGTATGACATGAAAAAAAAAAAAATTCCTTTGAAGACCATTTTAAAATGCATATGTCCCGGGGTGTTCTGGTGGCCTCCTTCATGTGTGAAAACATCTGAGTGTACTAAGCGTTCGTCTTTAAGGAGTAGCTGTACCACCTCAAGGAAATAATGTATTTTAAACATGCTCCAAAGATAGAAAGATCATTGCTAAATATGCATTTTTAGGACTTTAGAGAAGAAATGTGTGTTAAAATCTCATTTCAATTTGTCTGAAATATGATCTTTTTACTGAAAAGTAATCTTGTATTTTAATACAAGAAACTAGTGCTTGGTATTTCTTCTCACTACTCCTTTCTTACTTCAAGGATGTAAACCTGAATGTACTTATGACTAGTTCATCTCTCCCCCCTCATCCCCCAACACGCATTCACAATACAATTCATTCAGTGAAAAGCCTTGAACTTTCTTTCTTTTTTCTTTTTTTTTCCTTTTTTTTTTTCTTTAACACAAGGAAAGCAGAAAAAGCAAAGCAAAGCATTGCCTTCTCATCTCTCATCACACACTAGGAGGTAAATCCTGTCTCAGCACTGGCCAGCCTGCCCTGAACTTTGGTAGATAATTCTGGTAGTAGCACTCTGCAGAGGCTTGCTTCCCTGCGCTTTTTATGCAAGCTGCTGCTTTTTATGCAGCTTGGCAAACTTTATTGAGAGGGCACCAAGGGAGAGCAAACCACAGTTTTCATTAGCTCCCAGCTTACGGCAGCCTGGGCCCATTCAGAGCTCTGCTAAGTCAACTAGAGATCTTTTGATATCAGAGAGCCTTGAATCCAAGTGCCCATAGAGATATCATCTGTTGAATGAGAAAGGGATGGAGAGGGGGGGATGAAAATAATTACTCTGGAAAAATGTGCTGCTTGTTCTAGGACATTTTCATGTGACTTCCTTAAGAGTGAGAAGCGAGCAGCTTGATTTGTGCTCATTGTTTTGGTCAGTCTAGGCTCTTGCACTGAGAAACTGCAGGAACTAACTTTCACGGAACTGTGAACGTCATAATTTTATTAATTGCTTTAACATGTGTTTCTTTTACATGTCTGAAAGCAAATGCAATTGAAAGCTGCGGTTTCTGTGGCATTCCTGAAAATAAATATGACTGAGGACAAAACCTTAACAGAATATAGGGTGGAGGAGAAGCAGTTATACAAGCAATAATTCTTTTAGACTGATTTACACATTTCTGAAAATGTGTGAAAAATGATTATTACAAGTATACTTTGAAAGAAATTTTAGTGTTTATTGGGTGAATATTACACCCTTTAAAATACATGCTACAAATGTTTTGACATTGTGAAGAAAGTTAATAGAGAGAAAATCATGGAGTTCTGTACAACTTAAAATGCTCCTATAAAAAGTACTTTAAAAGCTACATGGGAACAGGTTTCCCATTGATTTTCATCCATGTGTCACATGCAGATGATTTCTCAAAATACAACAAGACCAAGAATAAACCAGGACTTACCAGAGAATGCTGTGTCTGGAAAATATATATCATGGTCATTAAGGATATTTCATATTTATCTTATATAGATGTCTTATGGAAACATATTTTCCTTGCTTTGTCACTCATTCTCTCTTTGCTGTTTTCTCAGATTTTGTGAGTCTGTCTCTCTGTGCTTTTTCAGACAGAAAACAATTAAGGAAAACATCTTTTCTGATCTGTTTTCTAGTGAGAATTGTGGGTTACTGAGTAGATACATGCGCCAGAAACAAAGCAGAAGATTGCTTAACAACAGCATGCTTTCTTTAGAAAAATGTGCACTTCCTGATTTGTCTGCATCAGACATGTTGCAAAATAAGTCTTTTTTTTCTGAGTCCACAGTATTTCTGCTTTCTAACTACTGTATCCCAGTCACTTCCTCAAATAGGCTGTAAACAAAACACTATAGAGATTTATATCAATACATGAAATCGCCTTTAATATTTGTAAAAAGCAGCTTCTGCACAGAGAATTAAATGCAACTCTGAATAAATATTTAAATGAGATATTAATAGAAGAGTAGAAGTGTCACTGACTTGAAACAGTGGGCATGTGAATAAATTGTAACACACAGAGACAGAAGTTAGAGAAGAATTCCTTCTGAACAGGGACTGTCTTGTTTTTATAGCAGTCAACGTAGTCAAATATCACTTTTACTGGGACTTTTAAGTGCTTCAGCAACATGAGGAGAATAGTAAAAAGAATAAAATAAAAAGCTATAATGTGGACATACTAAACGCGACAGTACCATGCAGCAATATTCAGCAGTGTTCATTCTTTCAAATGACAGTGCTTGGTAAATAAGGATGTAAGCTCCTCCTTTCTACTAAAAATAGGAGATATAAACTGCAAATAATTGAGAATAAGAACGTGATTGTACTATGGGATATTTGAGCCATTAAATCATGAAAACACATCTCTGACATACAGAGAGTTGGTATTAAATGAAAAGAGGGAGTATTTTAGCAGCAGACTCTGCCGTTTGCCATCCGACCAACGCGACTGCTGTCAGCAGGAATTGCCGGGCGTTTCAGCCCCCAGCCACCTCCCCGGTGGAGGGCAGGATGACAGCCAGCGTGTCCCCAGTCCGGGGCTAGCTGCCTGAAGCTGACGGCACACACGTGGCATGGCTGGAGAGCTGCAGCACCTGTGCGTTTCCAAAAAGGGAGCCCTTGGCCAGTTCTGTCCCTCTGCACAAACGATGTGGCAGCCCTGTGCCCACGTGTGTTTCCTTTCAGAGTGTGTGGATTCCTAAATATAGCCCAGGTGAAGGGTGCACAATGGAGCCTGTTTTGTTAAGATTAACAAAACAAGTCAGAAGCCTTGTTTTTGATTACAGTGAGCAGTTCCTTATTCTGCTTTTCAGGGTGGAATTTCACATGTGCTTTTCTAAGAGGTAGCCATCCTGCCTCCCCCCTGCTGCTGCTTCTCCATTCCCTGCAAAACCATCCCTCTGCCTTCCTGGCAGTAACAGGTGAACCATTTTCAAGGGTTAAACATAACTGAGCTAATTAAAAAAAAAAAAAAAAAACAAACAAAAAACAACAAAAAAACCATGTGAACAGGGGTAAAGAGTTATGACTATTCAGAGCACCAAAGAAATGTGAATGTGCTTAGTCTGTAGAAGTTAGCTTGATTTTTACACCTGTCCTGCTTTTTGAGAACTGCTACTAGTTAGGACATTCAAGGGATTTAGTTAATCAGAAGGAAGTTTGCTTTGCGTGGGTGAAAATGCAGGTAACCTCTAATGCATATCAATGCAAAAAACCTTACTCTCGTACAGCACTGTTCCCAAGATCACTATTGACATCTGGAAATGCGCTCCAGCAATAAGGCGAATTTTACTTTTAAATTAAGGCCGAAAGGAGACAATGCATCTGTTTATGTTGGAGCAGGAATCTAACACAGAAGTGTAGGATGTAGATGGACTACGTTTTAAGATTTATTTCTGATACTATAGATCATAAACATTTAGGACAGGAAATCACCTTGCCCCATACTCTGTGATTTGATCCAGTTATGAACTTTACAACAAAACTAAACTCACAGCCCTAGGTGCTTCCAAACTTGACATTTCAAAATCTGGGTCTGCAGTCCAGTTTTTCAGTTTGATTATTTAGTTTCAAGCCATGCTATTAAAAGTTTGAAACAGATCAACATGAGCCAAACCCTTAAACCTGTGCTTAGATGAAAGTTTAGTAAGAGTTCATACTTGGTATAAACTTTTGCCTCTTTTCTCCCCCGTGTATCAGCAAGGACAAACTCGTTTGATTTCTGCAACTGAGGGTCCATTCATCACTCTTTACCTTGTGCCTCCAGCACACAGGATTTCAAGGCAGTCTCCCACCTATATGTTAGACTGACCTGGGGGTGATTATAGCTTCCAGGTTTAGAGAAAATGAGGTTTACTCAACCTAATATGGGTAAACCTGCAACAGCCTTTAATCATTTTTTGTGAAAATCATTGCACAGCCCCAAAGGAGAACATTTCTTGAAGTCTGGATGAATGCCACTACACAAAAAGTCCTTCCAAATGCTATCACATTTTTGGTATAATCAAAAATAATACTATTATGCAATTACTGAATATAATTCTAGTGTGTAGGACCACAGTGAAATGAAAAAACCCTCAGCTTCACCTGAATTTAAACACTGCCAAATAGTACATCACAACTAATTTATCCCCTGCTTCACTCGCAACCAGTTAGCATCTCCTTTGTGCCTCATCACAGCACATGCCTCATTTATATTTCCATCCACCTCACTGAGAAAGGCATGCCTCACAGGTCGAGAAGCAGCACTATAAAATAAGTGCGCTCTTTACATACACTTAGCTTGACTGCTTCCATTCTTCTTGGCAATATCAGAGTTCTCTGGTTTAGATTAATTTCCCTAGTTACATATAGTATCTTGTAATTAAGTGTTTTAACTTTTTTGGACTGAGAACGAAATAAGAATATGACCTATATCCCCATTCCAAATGTGTGGGTGGTGCAGGAAAAAATATCTCTATTTTCACTGGGACATGCTTTGCCTTGCCCCAGACCCCTTTCTAATCAGGTTGTAAAGGACTCATCTACGCATGCAGCTGCAGTACGTTCACTAAGCAAAGGCATGTTAGAATCTGGCATAGTGAGGAGATAATGACCTGAATGAGTGGTCTAAAGCTGGACTAAGATGTTTCTACTTCCTTACCTCTGGAATAGCCTTCTCTTGTAAGGAAGCACCTTTTGTGCATTGGTAACCCTGCAAAACTGGGCAGAAACTAAACCCAAAAAAGGGCTAGGGCGTTGAGGGAGCAGTATAAAAAGGAAACGTTAGCCAAAGAAAGCTGGTGTCACCCTGTAGTCTATATAAGCATAAAGGCTCCTCATGGGAGTAACACTGAAGTCAATCTCTTGGTCTGAAGTGCTGTGGAGAACCAATCTCCAGCTACTGACTACAGAGGGAGCTTAGGAAAACTGCTTTCACTATCATTTGGAAGTTGTCTTAAATTAATATTGCAATATGTCATGTTTAATTACTTTTTAGGCTCTTCTGAGTGGATTACTGAACCATGCAATAGTGTCCAAGTTTCCTGTATTGTGTTTGGGAGTATGTTGGGTGAACTAGGAAAAATGGCAGGGGGCTACCTCCTCTAAAAAAAAAATGCTTGGTAGTGGTAGTAACTTCCTTTTATAAAAGAGTTGAAGTTTTGATAGGAACATCCTATAAGGCAGTCTCTACTCCAAAACACTTTATGTATCTCATAATAAATAGCCCTTAGGAAACCTCACCTTGGCTTTAATGGAGCTGGGAGATGAGATTTTTCTTTCTTCTAAGCAAGTTCTTCTAATTATTCGACTAGCATGTCCTGCTTCAACTTGTGCTCTTTATTCCTGCCCTAATTACTTCAGAATTATTTTCCACGCAGTGTAGGAACTTGAAAATATCTTTATATTCTGGTATCAAGCCATAATACTCTAGTAGCTTGCATAGTCACCTGGAATATAGAAGACATAAATTCTCAAATGCAGACGAGAGAATTCAACCTGGATTTTTCAAATCCATGGGAGAGTGAACTGACCAGTAGATTACCGTAAAAATATATGAAGAAGCAGAACTGTAAAGTATTTCTTTCTCTGCACTTGTTTAAAAAGAAAGTGCCATCACTAACATTTTCTCAGGGTCCTGTTCCTACAGATCCACATTAAACGTTTATTGACAGTATGTTCTGACTCTGTGAAAAGGGTTTCAGCGATTGCCTGAAGAATGACTCTGCTTTGTCGGTTAATGCAAACAACAATTCATCAAAGAAATGTGCAGCTCTGGTAGGACTGGATTGGATTAAAACCATAATGAATTTTTGGAAAGCATCCTTGGATAATGCATTTTGGAAGGCCAAAGGAAAATGAGGATTATCTAGAGACTTCCAATTCTCACTAATTTATTTAAACCACATAAACATTCCTCCTTAACACTCATAATGAATTGTTCCAAATTAAAGAGGTCATTTCACCTTTGAGATTGACTGTGATTAAAAAACAAAACAAAATACTTAACCAATCTATGCATCTAGGGATTGTAGTGAAATACCCATGGATATTTATGCAATTTGGCTTATGCATTATTCAAAATGTATTGGGTAGGGATTTGGCTAAAAGAAAAAAAAAGAAAACGAAATAAAGTTGGGTGATGAACAAAATATTACTAGATTATTAACGTCACTGACTAAAAAATAACATTAGTTTTACAGTAGGAGTGAAAAATTCTACACACAGCCAACCTTGGTCTCACTAGAATACAGTGTCTCTGAGAGCTAAGGTTACCGTATGTCTAGGCTCCCCTTGACACGTACTTTTTTTCCACACAAAAAAATGGGAAGAAAAGCAGGATTGTGTCACTTCTAAATGAACAGAACATAACATACGTGCTGGAACTCATATTTCCTAGACATGAACAGATACACAGTGTATGCAAATGTTACAGAAACATGGCATCTGCATTGTGACAGACATAATTGCAATTAAGATTCAATAGAATATTGATGCACTGCCTTGGCACCTTTGTCCCTTGCTTTTAGAAGTGGCAGTAACATTGGCTGAAGTACCACTTCCTCCTTCACCTTGACAAGTAAGACCTCTGAGATATTGAAGGATTAATGTGATGTCATTCTCCATTTTTAATCAGCTCCTGACCATCTTTGAATACTTACATTTCATCTTTCAATTTAAAGACAAAAGTTTGAAACCCCAGAAATAGATAGGAACAGCCTGAAGAAATGAGATGCATGTACTCAGGCATCTACACACATACATATGCATGGTCTTTTTTTTTACAAGAGGGATCCCAATGGCACATAAAGTGTATCTTACGGGATATTTTGGTCTAGATGTGCCAGGGTGTAGGAATTCCATACTTTAAAAGAAGAATGGAGCATGAAGTTAGAACCGTCTTGTCTGGGTAGAGAAATCACCTGGGCAAGCCCTTCCTTAGCCTTCTCAATGGCCCATTGAAAGAAATGGTATGGAAAATGCATACCTAAGGGATCCCAACCAGCTCATCAGAAGCCCGCTGTTCTTATAAATGCTAGACATGCTGAAAGGCTCCAGGTAGGCAAACAAACACCTCGGATGGATGTCTTCCAACCCAAATTTAGGCACCTGCAGTGCAGAATCTTTAGGGGATGGAGAGGAACAAGCATTTCTGAGGTTGTGGGCACCACATCTGCCTGGCCTGGTTTTGAAGCCCAGCTGTATGTCCATTGGAAAAAGGGCTATAACTGGCTTCAGGAATGACACATCTCCTCCTAACTGTGAACAAGCTGCAACACGGTTGGTAAGAATAAAAATAAAAAAAAAATTCCTGCCTGCGGGTGGATAGAGAAAGGAAGCAAGGTAAATTCAATATGTAAAAAATAAATTGCATTCAGAAAAGAAAGCAGGACAAACAAATCACAAAAGGAAGTAATTAGAAAGAAAGAGAAGGCTAAATTGCTGAGGCAGCTGTTCAGAACCTATCCACAAATTACTCCTGAGTGAGCAGAGGCAGCCTCAGTCATTTTATGTCAGGTAGGGACAGGTCATGATAGTGATCCTGTGGATACTGCTAAAACTGAGAAGTCTTCAACGGAGAGAAGTAGATATATGCTTATGGTATGAATATGCATATGGACAATTCCTTGAAAGAAACCAAAGCATTTCTTAGCAGATGTCCTGGTTTCAGCTGGGATAGAGTTAATTTTCTTCCTAGTAGTGGGTATAGTGTTGTGTTTTGGATTTAGGATGAGAATAATGGTATTTTGGTTGTTGCTGGGCAATGTTTACACCAAGTCAAGGACTTTTCAGCTTCTCGTACAGCAAGGATGCTGGCGGTGCACAAGAAGCTGGGAGAGGACACGTCCAGGACAGCTGACCCAAACCAGCAAGAGGGACATTCTATATCATGATGTCGTACTCAGTATATAACTTGGGGGAAGCTGGCCAGGGGTTTAGACCATGGCTCAGGAACTAGCTGGGCATTAGTGGTCTGTGGGTGATGAGCAATTGTGTTGGGCATCAGTTGTTTTGTATATTCATTTATCATTATTATTGCTATTACTATTATTATTATCATCATCATCATCATCATGATGTTCCTTTTCTGTCACATTAAACTGTCTTTATCTCAACCCATGAGTTTTACCTTTTTCTTTTCTGATTCTCTCTCCCATCCCACTGAGGTAGAGGGAGTGAGCGAATGGCTGTGTGGTTGTTTTAGCTGCCTGCCAGGTTAAACCACAACAGCAGACAAGATCCCTGATGCATCCAGTCTGGCATCCTGCCTCTGGCAATAAATCAGACTCAGCGTTTCAGAAACAGCTTCCAAAATCCTATAGTGTATCTGACCATTTACATAACGTGAAATATAAGCAAGCAAGAGGGAAATTCCTTCGTGATCTTTTTGTCAATCATATATCCTGGATCATTAGATATTTATTGCCCTTATCTTAGCATGAATAACCACTAATGTTGTTACTGGCAATAAAATTAGTCCACACTTAAAAAAATCAAGTTATTGCAGTTAACTCTGACCAAATGGTGCCTGCAGTCCAATATCTCTTTTTATTTATTCTACCTTTATCTGATATAAAAAAGCAATACACTTCTGTAGTATAAAAATGACAGGTAGGTAAAAGTCACTTAAAGAAAATTTACTTTTATCTCAGGTTGTCAATATAGTCAATATGACCTCAAACATTGTATGCAGTAGATCCACAGACAAAAGTAAACATTTCATCAAACATCACTTCTTTTCATCTGTATTCTGATGCAGGTTAAAAAAAGGGCTGGCTCAGCTTTTTACACCATTCATAATTATCATACGTTAATCCTTTTGAGCTAAGATTTTTAGATGATCCATTGCTACAAGTACTACAGAACAGAAAAATATGAGGAAGGTAATGAGCTCCAAGGCCAAAATAAAGACTGAAATGGCTCTGAAAGATGCTTTTTGTAATTCCCGCAAAAAAAAAAAAAAAAAAAAAAAAAAATCTCCTGCTGTAAAAAAGATACATTATCTGTAAATATAGTGTACAACAATTGCCACTCTGTAATGACAAAGTTCTTTTTTTGTTGTTGTTCCTGACAGAAAAGTGCTAATTATTTGTCTTCCCACGTCTGATACAAAAGCCAGGCACTACTTTTTCTAATTAACTACATTTCCAGTGGGACTAGAGGTCATTCACTAATTCTACTGCACCAATGAGCTACATATGTAATATCCATATCACAGACACAATAATCCACATAGCAAACCAAAGGAATATGTCCAAAGTGTCTTCATCATCCTCAGAAATTCATTGAACTACTGAAAAGACATCGTATTGTGGAAAGCATCATATAACACACAGTAGCGTGTATTTATTTTGTGCAGTTAAGTAAAGGTGGGCAAACAGAAATTGCCTAGTTAAACCAACAATCCAAGTTTTCAAGAAAAGGAAAACCCAGCTCGGAGTACGGTTTTGTTATTTTTTTTTTAACCCCTTTTCTTGTCCCTCCCCTAAGTAGCATAGGCTGGCTTTTAATGAAAAGGAAAGATAATTCCAGACCAGTACTTGTAAAATTGTGTATGGAAGCTAAGGTTGTCAGCATTTCCAAAATAAAACTGTTTGTTAACCTGTCAAGAAAAGTTTCAACATTGTTAACAATCTTATTTTCTTTTTCTCCTACTGCTAGAATTACCTATTAATTTGTCTTTCAAATATTATTCCCAAACATAATTTCATTTTCAATTATTTTTTTGTTTAGCCAAAAAATTACCCTACTATGCAACTAAAACACCATGCTTCAAGTCAGGTCTGAATCTAAATTTTTTTTTTCCCACATACTAAACAGGAAATTTCTTGCAACAAAAATGACATACTTGTACTTTAAGCTGCACGTAGTTTGTTTTAATCATTACCTACCACCTGGAAAAAATAATTAATGATAGAATATTGCAATTTGTGTGAGTGAAGTTGAGGAAGGATATTATTATATCAGAAAAAATGGACACAAGTCTTTAATAGTATTCTATCATTCTGCTGGTAGATCAATCAAATAATTTTACAGACTAATCAAATTTTGCATCTTTTATAAAGAAATTCTCTTATGTCTTTAGACATATTTATAACTCTTGTTTGGTACACCTCTGTCAAAAATATTTTGTATTGCAAAGATGGCAGAAAGATGTGACAGGTGATGATATGAACAAGAAAGGCAAATGCAAGAACTTTTAAAAAGCCAAATTGCCTTTATCCACATCTTTTAGCTAAAGTGATTTAGGATATGGATCTAAACCCACTCCTCATACATATTTTGCAATTCCAGATTAATTAAGAAACCCTGCACAAATGGGAATAGTAATAAGTCACTTATTCACCCTTCAATTTTGATAGCTTGGATGAAATAAAATCCTTTGTCCAGCATAACGAGTTTGTGGCAGTTGATTCTGCGGACTCCATTATCCCCACCCTGTCCATCAACAGCATGTTTTACAGTCTGTTTTATCTCTCTTCCAATTCTAAAGCAACAGGTATGGCCTGACTCTAGAAGGACATGAGGGGATATGAAGTTTGCCAACACACTTCTGGACGGCTAAAAGGTAGTGGAGAGGACATGGAAAGTGAAAATCATTGTGTTGATTTAATATTGAAGAGCAATATGTAATCAGAGCATGTTGTTCAAATACAGCATTAGGGCAAGGCATTTAACATTCTTTGCAAATGTTCTGGAGAGGAGAAATTTTATTTCAGAATAAAAGTATGACAACCAGCTATTGTCTCTGTTAGGCTTCTTTTGCTTTAAAAAAAAAAAAAAAATATTCCAGGAAGGTTTAGTCAGAGAAGATTTTTCCATATGATTTATAGGAGCTGAAGAACTGAGTACAAGTTGCACTGAACTGGATTCTTCAATCTGTCAATGCCACTACCAGCGACTATGCAGCACTCCCTCTGTTCTCGGTGCAGTGGACTATGATATTTTATTTCATACATCATTTCATATTCTGAAATGTATAATTGTGGATCGTACATCCAGTAAATCACCCTGCACAGCACTGAACATGTGGTCTGATCTTGTATTGTATGATTGCCCAGCAAGGTAAGTAAAAAAAAGAGCATTTTGGGAAAAACTGGGTAGTCTCACTTCATTGCTCTGCTCATAACACGGAAAAAGGTTTACAATCTACTACCCTTTTGTTCTGGTCTGTGAACACTTACTTCGATGCTCAGCAGTCCCCACAGTTCAGTGAAGCAGCGGCGCTTGTGCTGATTTCATTTGATTCCTTCTGCAAGATTACCTTAGCACATCTGGTAAAAATTAGATAAACAGATTAGTTACAGTTCTGTTTTCAGTTAATTTCTTGAAGCCTCTGCCCTTGCTTGTCTATTGCAGAGGAAAAGCATAAATTTCTGATAGGAACAGAGGTTCTCATTACTGGCCCTAGGTAGCGACTGGGCAGCCAGTGTCAAGTCTAATAAGACTGCAAAAATTCCAGGTCCCTAATTTGTGACAATGGTAGTGCTGCTGCTGCTGCACCGCAGCGGAGAGCACTGCTTGTCCAATAAAGAGAGGCTTTCTAATCCACAGAAATATGTCACACGCTTGCAGTTTTAATGAAACTGTAATCAGCCTAACCTCAGCTACACTTCCTCTGTATTCTGCTACGTAAAATTATTTTGTGGTCTATAAAGCAGGCAAAGGACTTCTTAAAATGCTCAGGCATTAATATCTTCCTGGGTTTTAACTCTTTAATGCTTTTTTCCCCTTCCTATGAGATGCCTGATAGCTACAGTAGGCCTGCTTTAGGAGAGCAGATAGAAAAGTAAACATGCTATATTTTGTTTAACACCTCGCAGCTGGCAGGCTGCACTCAGTAGGAATGGGCAGGCATTACCCTCCCTGCATCTAATGGACGACAGAAACCATGAAGCAGTGAGTATATGTGCTCACCAGGGCTGTTACCTTCACAGCGCTGAAGAGGGCCGTTTCACACTTCTGAGGCTGTGCTTCACCCAACTTCACGTAAGGACAGGACACCACTGCTTGTTGGCAGTTGAGAAAAATGAATATCAAGAGCGGCAAGAAAAGCTTTAAACATCCAGCCTGCCTGGAAGTCAGGTGTTTTTGAATGACGGTGCAACACTGATGATGAGTGAAGGTGCTACCTCGAGCAAAGCCTTTTGTCAGTCCCTTTGCTGCAGACCTTCAGGCGGGAGCAGTCAGGAGTTCCTGCTGCACGCAGAGGGCAGCCCGTCTTTCAGGAGAGACTGCTCCCTCGGAGTACTGTGCGCAGCACTTTCTGCCCCAATAACTTTCAGGTTTCACTTAAATCTGTCATCCTTGTCTCTTGGGACTTCAGCTGACTGGAGTCAGATTCACTTTCTGTTTATGACATTCAACTGCTAGGCTAACTATATCTATGTATATATATGTATAAATACACACACATATATATAACAGTTATGTTCGATTTCCCCAAATTTAAAGTGCAGTTTCTGAAGATATGTATACGAAACATGAGGATATACTAGGTCTCACGGTTGCTTTCCTGGATTTTCACTTAATAAAGAAAGCTTTGTTTATGATTTCAGCTATGAACTGTCTGGTACCAAAACAGCAGTGTCCTGCTTGAGTTTGCACAGAGCCTGAAATCAGAACTGACTTCTGCTCACCTCCTGCAGATGCCCTTCATGGTGTACCCTGAGAATGAGAAATGTATAACCAGAACAGAAGAAAATTCATCATCTCCATTGCATTCAAATTTAGGAAGAAAGAAAAAAAAAAAAAAAAAAGACCAAGTCTGGAATGCTAAATATTAATGCTAAGGAGGGTGCAGTTGACATGATTTAAGCTAGGGCTTCAATTTCAAAACTTTGGCAACTGAGCGCTTAAATGAATATGATCAAGATCTGTCAGGAAAGGGCCACTTCCCTCCGGGAGGAAATCATAGCAGCTTCTAGGCCTACAGTGTTGCCTGGCTGTCACAGCAGAGACACATTTGGCACATAGTCCTTACAGAGTGGGAATCCAGAAAAGAGCAAAGGTAAGATTTCTGAGACCCTGTATAAAACTCTCTGTTCTTAGGAGTTTTACTTATAAAAAGCATTACAATGCCAACCACGTCTAGTTCTGTTCACTCAATCTATGTACGCAAAGCAAATGAGGCACATTTTGGGTGCTGAACTTTCACCCATAATTTCCCATTTGAACTCTTGTATATTGGTATGTATACTTTCGCTATATAGTGATAGTAGACATATAAATATATACATACACATGTATATATATGCGTGACTAGAGGAGTGCTGACATACAAAATGTAAATGGATGCTTAGGCTCTTTGCTGCTGCATTTTCCTTTTTCATTTCAGAATGATGAGTTGCACTTCAGAGCATCATATTAATGTATACTGGAACAGGACTAACGCAGTGCGCTATAAGATAATTATAATCATTACTTAGATGGCTAATATTTTTTCTGATTTCAGAAAATATTCTGATTCATAAGGAGAGCTCTTAACACTCTTAGGGTTCAGATAGAAATGAATATAACCATTTAATTAATTACATTTTTTACGAAGTACAAAGTTTTTATTCTTTCTGTGTTACAGCTTACTTTAGTTCTCTTAAAATGTACTGTGCCATTTAATCAGATATTGGCTGGAAGGCGCCCCACCTACAGCTATCAGAAACGTTTTGAAACAGAACTATTTTGCAGCTGCATGTGGACAGTGAATAAACCTCTACTGAAGGAATGATCTCCATTACAAGGCTTTTCTGGATTTTTTACATCTGTCTCATAATTTCTGTTCATTTGTTAAAGCTGATCATGATATTGCCATCTGAAGGTCATATGGCTGCTTTGAGTTAAATAAACAGCACATTTGCTGCCTTGACATAAACATCTCATCCCCACCCAGATGAATGTTGTAGTGTCTGTGCTGGGTGTGCTACGGCTCAGCTGATCCGCCTTCATTCCAGGGCAGGAAATGAGACCAAGGAGAGAGAAAGTGACATAATCATATATTCGCCTCCCCATAAGCTTTTTGTCTCAAAATAAATAATGACATTTGACCTTGCTCTGAGACAACGTGTAAATTAAGACACATGACTAACTTTCTTGTGCTTTCCCCCTGAGGTGACCACAACTGCTTCTCACAACACGTTTTGACTCCTTTTTCCCCTAGATAAAAAGCCAACCATAAACGTAATAAACCTCTCCTTCCAGCTCATGGAGTAGTTAACCCAAATGTCTAGCTAATTAGGGTCTTTTATTCCTTTTTTTTTCCCTTTTCTTCTTGGACCAGTGGAGAGTTTATAAGCCTTTTACAGGAGGAAGCGTGGAAATCTCTGGGGGAGATGGCTTCTCTGCTCTGAGCATGTGTGAAGGCAGCGCCAGGGAAGGAGCAGCCGCCCTGGCTGCCGCGCTCGTCGCTCGGCTCTGCCTGCACCCAAGGGCGCACTTCATCACACTGCTGCACGAGGCTCTGGCAAGGCAGCAATGAATCCAGCTCAGGATACAAGGGAGCAGTCTGCCCACAAAACTGTGAGGGCAAAACATTGGATTTTGGGGGTATAATAATAGGCCCACAGATAGTGCATTGTATAGCATGTATAGTGTGCAGCCTTTATGTGATTGTACAGTGACATTTGTTCTTCCTGGATCCTTTCCAGCTGAGATTTACATCAGGTCTTGAAAAAGACGGAGAGTTCTAGCCGTTTGCAGGCAACTGCTCAGCTGTATCACAGGCTACGCCTTGTTGAAAAGCAGGGAAAATCAGAGTGTTGGACTGTACCAATTCAGTCTATTGGCAGCTGAGGAAAGGACCCTTCCATTTTACAAAGAGACTGCTAATTAAAGCAAAGCAGTAAGAGAGCAAAGGGAGGATGTATTCCAAGTGCCACTGTACTGAAGATGTTATGATTTGAAAAATACAAACTGTCTGGGAGCAAAATAACCCCTAGAAAACTGACAGAGTATAATCTGAGGGAAAAAAAAAAAAGAAAAAGAAAC
Organism: Balearica regulorum gibbericeps; assembly: GCF_011004875.1. Lineage (NCBI taxonomy): Eukaryota > Metazoa > Chordata > Aves > Gruiformes > Gruidae > Balearica > Balearica regulorum. Next base: position 53,099,297 of record NC_046186.1, on the reverse strand, counting down.
CTGCTTTGGTAGATAAGACCCCAAGAATCTTTTCTAAGATAGAAAAGATAAGATTTCAAGTCAAACAGCCCTGTTCTCCATACTGGTCCTGCCTGTTGGATGGCATGCTGTCTTCCTCATCTCTCTGCCATTTGATATGCTGACCGCTGACTCACAAGTATATGGTGTTGGTTTGTTTGTGTTTGTTGCCATGCTTGCTGCACAAGCCCTTGATGTAAATCCGATAATTCCACAGTTACAGGGAAAATAATGTTAATGTGAAAGACAGATTCCTGCCAGTTTGAGGTGATGACGCTTCAGAGAAAGCCCTGTGTTTACTGGGTATGGGTACTAACAAATCATGCTGTATTGGCCTCCTTTTTCCCAGCACCTAACATTGAGGCAGCTGTGTGACATCTGTAATTCCAATTCAGTGCAGGCTCACCAGAGAAGGTTTAGACCAATTGTGTATGTATTCATTCAAAGAATGGCATTCCCTAAGACTGTCTATGGAAACTATTTTAATCACCCTATCAAGTTAATACTACTTGCAATTTATTTAAATAAAGGAAATACCGTGTACAAAATATATTGGGTGAAGTTTTCTGGCTTGTGTTTTTCAGGAAGTAAATTCTGGCCTTTAAAGTCTGTGACTCCATGAAGATGGAATGATTCTCTTTCATGACGGCACACATGTGTTCTTAAAATCATCACAAATGCCTGGCTTTTATATTTACAGTTTCCTGAGAACTTGTTGTTCAGTAGTGGAATCTCTGCAGATAACCTTAACGTGAATACAACTCAATTTTACTTTAGGGCTTATCAGATAGTCTTTTAAGGAACTTTCTGCTTCTCATCATGCACAGTTTCCACTCACAGGATCTTGCAGGCTTCACAACAGTGCTTTGGAATTTTTAAAAGAAAGATAAAACGAGCAAACAACAGCAACAACAAATCCCGACATTTCTTCCCTAATGAAATATTGCCCATAAACCTAAAACTATAGTACTTCTGACTTCATAGCAGAAAGTTGATCTTCCAAACATTTTTATATTTGGGATAAAGGTTCTGACCCCTTGAGGTGCTGGGGTTTTCAAGGGACACAAAGTTTTACCACACTGTAGAATCTGAGAGTAGTTGATGGCTTTCAGAAAGTATTTTGCAGTTTGTAATATCGAGCTCAAAAAAAAAAAAAAAGCAAAATGTGGCTGTACTGAAGAGCTGAAGACAAGATGGTAGAGGGGGTTTCTTATATGCTGAGTTTCAGTTGGAAGTTTCAGTTAACTTTGGGTTAGTTAACATTTTTAACTTTCTATATCATATATGTGTGGGGTCCCTCAGTTATCTAGTAAACTACAGCATTCTTCCTACCTTTCTTCTTTTGATTGGCATCCTCCAGCCCACTATTAAAAACTTCAAGTGGGGTAAGAAATAATTTTCACTTGTTTTGCAGAGGTATGGTTTTCATCCGTAGATATTGAATATTTCAATCCAATAGTCTTCTTGGAGAACTCTTGTCAAGATGGGAACTCAGGTTCAGATGCTTCTTGAAAAATATGACAGCTGCCGCAAAACAAAACAGCAAGATCTATCATGACAGCAAGGTGAGACAATAAGTGACCCTCACTGAGGGGCATATCAGTTCTTCATATATGACCACACAGATCAGTCCCTGTGGTTTAAATAGGAAAATTATTAAAGCAAGACATCTTTTAACACAAATTTCAGAAGACTGAAATGACAGCTGCAACACACATTACAGAGTTACTCGGTGAATGGTCTTTCCACTGCTCCTGCACAAAGCTGAGAGCCACCATATACTCATGACAGCTTGGTGTCTGGAAGTGGCTTTGACCTTTGGGATGCACAGACATCTCTAATTAAAAAAAAAAAAAAAACTACTACAGCCGTAAGCACTGAAGCACTATCTGGCACTCTGCCATTTTATTTGGGTTATGAATTTCTTCTGTGCTGATGCTAGCTAGACATTTTTCTGGAAAGAATAGCAAGTTCAATATTGCACATTTCACTCCTGTACAGGATGTCACATGTTCCAGCAATTTTTGCTCAGGCCATTTTTGATTCCTCTTTCCTACACAAATGAAAGATCAGGGGTTTTCCCCCATTATAAGAAATGTTAAAGACAGTCCCTCGGTGGCACGTGGATTTCTCAACCCCCCTTTCCACCTAGTTGCAGTAAGAATGACATGCCAGGATAGATGGCAGAACATGAATTAGGAAAAGCCGTGGGGAGGTGGAGCAGGTTTTGCTGTGTTATTACGAACCAGTAGAGAACTAGCTGGATCCTCGCTCCATCTATTCATCTACCTGGAGAATGCATATCTTGCCAAGCCAACTGCATAAAGTTAATTGGCTCTGAAACTAGGCAGTAAGCTATTTGAAGCTTCAGATATGTTCATGAGATTATCATCAGGGAGGACATCTATTTTGCTGAAGTCCCCTTTTCATATCTGTTTATGCTCCATTAACATCCTATACTCTTCCCTTCCAAAATCCTTTCATTTTCTTGAAAATGTCCAGCCTGGGACAAATCCATTAAAAAAACCCAAAACCTTAATTGTGAATTTCATCATTTTTATGGCTAGATCTGCGTCTGTTGATGGAAATGCTGAAATTTCACTCTGGAATAAAGGTCTGAATTCTGGCAAGTATAACATTTTTGTCTGTTAGCACTGACAAGGCTGAACTTGGCAGTCTTGCAGAGCTCAAACTCAACACGTGAGCATATTCTGGCATGTATGGAGGTGAGAGACTGAATCCTTGCAGGCTAAATTTCCTGTTTTAACTGTGAGAAGAGGGAAGGGAAGATTCATTCACATTCATATGGCATAGCGCTTGCCCCAGGACAGTGCAGTGTTGCTTTGGCCCAGGGACACTGTGGATAATCAAAGGACTAGGATCCTGAAACAAAACAGAGAGAGAGAAAATGACAGTGCAGACAGCACCAGAATTGGCAAAAGTTGCTTGTTGAATCTGCCTTTACTAGTTGGTCATTCCAAATTAATGTGACTGGGAATTATAAAACATAATTTGGGTTTGAGTGCTTCCAGAGTCATTGGGGAAGCTGCGTGTCTGAGGCTGATGGGGAGGAAGGTGACCTGAGTAGCTGCTATGTTACAGATGCCACCCAGTACACTGGGTTTTGGCTGCTTTTGCAGCTGTTTCTGCTGTCTGGCCTCTCTCCTTCCCTCTCATATAAAATTAAGAGTATGCTGTAGCTAACACCTTCTGGATATTAACAGATAAAATCTGACAAGGACCACAAATCCTTACCATGTCAGAGGGCTGTGTTGTAATTTTGTGGTCAAAAGCCACAGACATCTATACCAGAGTAAAGCTAAATCAGAAATGCATGTGATGTTTTTAAATACCCTGTTTCCCTTGATCTCACCGTACCTAAATACGACCTTGTTTTTTCACAGAATGCTGTTTATTAAAGGATAAAGTGGAATGTTTTTAAAAACAGACAAACTTCAGAAATCTTCTGACGGAGCTGATCCGTGTGTGTCTAGCAGAATACTGTCTCCAGCAGTGGCAATAGGAGGTGGTGTTGAGGAAACCATGGGAGACTGGTTGCTTGCTGCAGTTCCCTTCTTGACACTCCCTCAGCATCCATGTCTGCTGTGTCAGGGATCATATACCCCTGCCTCATCCTTTTAATATCCATGCTTGAAGGCACCTCTTTGAAAGTGCTGGTCCTGCCTGCCTCTCTCAGCTATCTGTGGTGGACCTCATTCTCCAGAGTGGGAAGAGGTACTGCTCTTACTTCTTCTCTCAGCTCCCTTTTGCTGTGGGAGCACCTACCAGGTTTTGTATTGTGGGGGTCATCCACATTGACAAAAAACATTTGTCATATCCTCCCTCATTGGTCTCTTGTCCAAACCTGAAAATTCCTAGTTTAGCTTTGGAAAAAAACAAAACCCAAACAAAAAGAAAAGTCCAAACCCCAAACCCAACCCAAGCTCCCTAACAGAAAAACAGAAACAGGAGTCTTTTATGCCTGTTCTAAGTGGCACTTATCTCATAGTGTTTTTACAAATGTGCAAATTCCTTGATTTCATATAACTACCGCTGGTTTTCTCTTGTCTAAAAGAAAGAATATTCAGAGCTATTATTTTCACTAAGATAATTAACTGAATAGTTATATCTGTAATGCAGCAGCATTTTTAATATCTTCTAGAAATACACAGTATCTCTTCGGGCATTCTCTTCATTTCATCCTAAAAAGTTAATAGTGTCGTGTTACATTAGAAAAAATATGGTGCAATTATTGACAAAGACTTCATAAGAGAAGATGATAACAATAATACCTGGGGGAAATTTCTGTTTCTCTAAGCACAGAGACATAAGACAATAAAATCAATGTGATATTCATCGGAACAAAATAGAAGAATTCTTTGCAACAGAGTCTGATCTTCATCAGAGTTCTCTTCCCTTTGTTTAAGATGGAAGTATGCTTAGGGGAAAAGCTGGATAAGATACTGGCTGCAGCCAAAATGTGTGTAAAAAAAGACTTCTAATCAGCTACAGATTTTCTATTTCATTCCCTGGAGCTGAGTGGGGGATTATAGACTGAGCCTGTTGTGTCCCTATAGCTTCATGAAGAAGAATCTTTCCCTCTAGTTTCAGTACAGCTTTCCAACACAGATATGCATGAGTTATGTATGGGAAGGGTGGAAGTACAAATGCTTTTGCAATTCTTAACAAATGTTAGGGGGAGAGTTACCACTTGGACTGATTCAGCATTTAATGTCTTCACTGTTAAGTAATCCTCAGAAAAGCTTGCAAAGGAGAGAGTTAAGTTTTGCAATACTCACTTTACAGATGGAGAAACTCAGGAAATCAAGAAAATTACTACAGAGTAAATTTGGCTGTTAATTACACCATACCCTACTACATGATAACTTCTGGATATCAGACAAAATTTTTTAAGATACTTAGCTGTACAGTTCATTAGGAGACTCAATCTCATTTTAGCAAATAGCTTCTTCTGTTTTACAGACTTTTTGCAATTTGTAATTTCTGTAAGAGCTAGGCTGTCAGCTCTTTTCAAAATTTTAATACAGCTTGCTTGTGCACCATTGTGCATATCGTTGGTTTCTCTTCTGAATATTTAGCAATAAAATTCCTTCATGTCCAGTGTATGGCTTGTCAGAGGACTGAGAAATGTGTGGCAGAGGCAGGAGTAGAATGCAGAATTTAGTGTCTAGTCCATCCTTCATGCAATTACCTACTGCATGTATTGAACCTATGTTTAGTTGTATTAGTATTATTAATCACCAATTTAAAATGCAATAGAAGAAGGAAAGTGTGATGAATGTTTACAGCACATGACAGGTTATCTTTTAACTTACTCTCTTGCAAAACAGCAGGGCAGTCATATTTCTCATTTCATTCTTTGCGTTAGTCATTAATTGAACAGACCACTAAATAACAAGTGGGGGGTATTCGTGGTTTCGATGTTAACTGCCTTTTCCAGAAAGCAAGCATATTCCTGCTCTTTTTTCCTGTATTTTCAACATATAAAAGCAATTTTTCTCAACTACTGTTCAGTCAAGGGAGTCTTATTTTGCATTTTTCTGAAATGTACTCCTTTAAAACTTACTCTTTTAAGTGGGCTCCTGTCCATTGGCCTGTTTGGAACCATCTGAGGCAATGGATTATTTGCTGCTATAGATTAATGTTTGTGGTTGTTTCTCCCCACCCCCTCCACCCTTTTCTCAACAGCTACTCAAGACAGTAGCTAAATAGTTATTAACTATTCATGAGCTACTCCTATGACCTACTTCTAATCTTTATGTCTTATATCAGGCACAGCTTCAACATGGAGAGGCAAGGGGCTGTAGTGAGCAGTCCAGATCCACTGCTAATTACAATACTGCTTGTAGCTGATTTCATGTTTTTATTTCAAGCCCGCCTTGCCATTGCACATAATTGAAAGAGGCATGTGTTAGGCCACCAGTTTCAAAGATGTGCATTAAATGCAGGAGAGCTCAAACCCAAGCCAAAATGATTAATTAACAGTTCAAAGGGAAAGGGAAACAGGAGAGAAAAGGTGCTCACTGGAAAAATTCAGGATCCAGACACTAATACACTCTGGAGCTTAGAGTAATAACTCAACAGTGTTGTCATTGCAAAATTATTTTTATCTGATTAATTTATTTGCTCTCCAACTTGTAATCATGTTGGGAATTATCAATCTTCAGTTCACTCATTTTTCCTTTGAAAGCTACCATTCTTTCTGTATAGTGGTGGACTAGAAATAATCAGACAAGAGCAAGATTTGAACTTCTGACCTTTTGATGGTTGCATGCCAGTCAGGCTTTTCTGTTTCCACTTTCTCCCTCAGACTAGTTGGCAATCTTTTTATTTATTTATGTATTTATTTTATTATTTAACCAGTCTCTCTTTCAACAAATGAGCTTGCAGAAGAAAAATGTTGCCATAATGGCATTTTAAAAATACTGCTGGCAATTGCTGATATGACAGTACTTCTTTTCCTTCTCCTTCCCAGATAGGCAGAAACTTGCCACTTTTTTTTTGCCTGTTTCCTACCACATGATGCTGACACACATAACTTTTGGGTTTTTTTTTTTTTGTTAAAGACATGCTGAATCTGTTATTCTTACCCCTTTTCCTATTCTGAAATAAAAGTAAAAGCAAATGACAATCTGCAGTTGTTGCTCTTCCTATAATATATGGCTTGCTCAGATTTTCCCATTACATGAGCTTAAGTCCAGGATGCTAGCACTGAATTAGAAAATGTCCTTGCATCTGTATCAATGCTTATTTTCCCTCCCAAAATACTCTAACTCACCATGTCGGCTTATGAGGTCAGCCTTCTATGTGGTGGAAAAAGCTATGTTTCAAATGCTTTAGGGTGAGGAAGGAAATGAAAAGAGATATTCCACTTTCACTGCAAGTGACCCAATAACTAGGCTATCGCCCAAGCTGTAAACACTTTTTCCGTAGCAGCCATTTTCGGAAAGCATGAGCACTGCTCACTCTGGCACCACACTGCAGGAGTAGATCCTATGCCATGGGTCTTCTCATAGAAGAACTCACCTAATGGTTTGGCTACCTAGTACCTGTCAGGAGGAAGTAATTCGGATGCAGTCCTTTCTAAGGTTTCCTGTTGGCTTCCTTAGCATATAAGCTTTCACATGTACAAACCTTCTCCAGCTTTCTAGAGAGACCTACAGGCTTTAAATCACCATGATGGGGTCAGGTGCTTCACTTTTTTTGATCCTTGACAGCTAGCTAAGCATTGCAGTTTGGGTTTTTTTTTTCTTCATGTGTCTTGGGTTCCTAAGTGCTGTTATCACAACAAAACTATTGTGTGTCATTTAGGCAGCTAAATATTGCTTCAATTTTAGTGATGTCATAAGCATTCTTCTTTATAAAATACGAGGCTTTGTTTACAAGACTTCACATTTTCTGCAATTTGGGGTCCTTTAAGGCATCTCAAATGGAGTTCCTGAGTTAAGTCCTAAAAATAGCCACCAATAGTTACTAATTGAAAACCTGAGAAATGAACTTCAGGCATCTATTGGAGACCATTTGGTAAATTAGTTGCCTGTTGGATTCACTGTTACTATAGTAATCACAAATGTGAATGAAGGAATTGAGCGTTAAACTGACTGAGCTAGAAAGCTGGCCACTGAGGGGTAGCGTGAGGTTACTTCTGTCTCCCCCTATGGGCAATGTGTACCTGAAGCTGTAGCAAAAAGGAGTGTAAGGGGGAATTTCAATGGAGGAAAACATCACTCAGCAGATACTGATTAGACATAGTGACTAATTTGTCAACAATAATTTGATAACATACATTTTCCAGTTTTCTTCTTTATAAACTGTGAATAAAGAAAAAGTGAAATTATTCTATTGATTTGTTCAGAATGCCTTGGTATTGATTTGTTCAGAATGCCTTGGTATTTCCTCAGAGATTCCCTTTTGGTATGTATTATTTCTTTCATGCTAAGCTTATCATTTGTGTCCTACCATCCAAAATCTATAATGCATTGTTGGCCTTAGCCACACAGAACTAGTTCTGTCTTGTGTCAGATAGTTCATGGGCATAACATCTGACACAGGAATCCTGAAAACAGGACAAAACTTAATCTATTTTCTCCAGTTTCATGCTTAAAGGTCAGGGATCAGGGAAGAGGCATTATCATGTGTATATCCCACTGCTTAGTTTTAAACTTTATGTAGCTACAAACAACAACAGTACACTTTCATTGTGCAAATGGATGAAAAAAATAAAATGAGCTGTCTGGCCAAGTTTAATTAAGTCCCCAATTTGAATAGTGCTTTCAAAAATGTGTGAGGTTAGCACTCCTTTTTTGCAGATACTAAGCTTGTTTGCTAGACTTGCCATGGAAAGTGGGCAAAAAAAACCCCCTATGCAGATGAATGTGAAGCAAATGCATTAAAACAACTGGAACAGCTCTCTGTGGAAAATGCATTGCTCAGCAATAAGGATAATTCATTAATATTTCCAAGCTAGGAAGAGTTGGAGAAAAACCCACTTGGAAGAAAACCAAACTAGAATACGCCCAATTACTGGGCCTTAAATGCTTCCAAGATTTTTTAGAAGGTTGCGCTGGTTCATGCCGACAAGTGTTCCCTTTTGGCATCCCAGCCCTTCCCGGACATACCAGCAGCGCATGTGCAACAGCCTAACCTCATCAGCGGAGGGCACCAGTCCAGCCTTCTCCTGGCAGCTCTCCTTCTCAATTCTCTTCACTATTTATTATTCGCCCAAGAGACAGCTCACGTAGAGGCATCAGTAATGTTCCTGCAGCTATTTGAACTGACTTTGAAATAAAGTTGTCCAGTAAGCTACAGGGGAAAGAGAGGGTTTAAGGACAATGAAATCATACTGTTTCATAAACACATTGCCATTAGCTTTAACTTAGTGCACTAAATTGTGGCAATATGTTATAGTGAGACATTTCGTTCCTATTACAGCATGTACAGCATGTATTAGGAATTTGATATCCAAACCAGACACACAAAAGTTGGCTTGAAACATCACTGTCTTAAAATGTATAGCATTCTGTGTATGGTCAGATGAATCTAACTCTAAAGTGAGCAATAGTGCCATGGAGAGACACCAGCTCTGGCTGATAAACATGAACCTGGTTTTATCACCAGACATTTGCACAGATCAGAGTCAGATCACCGGTAATACTGTAAATATTTAAGGGCCAATTTCTCAAACAATGTTGTCAGAGATGTGCCAATTGCCCTTTACTGACACCATGGCTGTCCACTCTCCCTCCACTGGTTTACTTTTATGTAAGCTATCTCCACCTAAGTCAATGATGTGAATGTGTGAGAAATAATAAGGAATCAAGTCTTTTAATTGGACTGTTACTTTGATGTATTTGAGTATTTCATCTTTCTATCTATCCCATCACAATAAACACAGCCTCTAAGCTCAACCTAGTTGACAAGGTCCTTTAAAGGGTCAACAGTTTTAGGCAGGTGTCATTTATTACCATCATTTCAAGTAGCTTTTTAATGCCATTAAAATGAAAACTCCTTTCTTCCTTGTTAGTCTCTCACTTTTTAAGCAAACAAGTCTCTCCTACAGTGACATTTACAGTGGACACCTTGCTGCTACCACACATTTCATATGTCAAATATTTAACTTATTTTCTCAAGCCTGCTAATCCTTCCTTTTTTTCTTTCTCTTTGTCATCAATAATATTGCAAGATGTGAAATGCCAGTGTGGTCTGTCATCTCTTCTTGTCCATTGCATTTAAACACAAGGTCTTTCCAACATAAGACTCTTCAGGCCATTAAAAGCTCCTTTGTCATCTTTATGTAATGGAAAGTACATTGATTTGCATTTCACTTCAGCTAAACATATAATTATAAGCAAATAACTTACACAAACTGCAATTGTAAATTGAAAAATTTCCATCTGAATGTACACACTTATTTTAGGCAAATTTTAGAAAGACAGGGTCATTAGCATGGTCAGAATTAAATTCGTGTTCAAATTTGAATGAATATTCATGGAAAAGTTTCCAGTGCTTCGTCTAGTATAACACACAACAGAGTTAAATTTCTTACAGCCATTTCCCCATAGAATATGATGGCCTAAATGCTTTTGGAAAGATTAGAACAAATGGACCCAAATTTCTGTTTACATCAGTGCCGGCCCCTGCCAAGGACCCCCTGTGGCAGAGTCCCTTCTTCCTCCTCCCTGTGGCCACTCGCGAAGGAGTGGAATGCACCTCACTCAAAAGAAAGAAGCAGCAATATGTTTTATTGAGGTGAAACAATAATTTGAGAGAGTTCAATAAATTTGATGGAATTTAACAAAGTTCGGATCGCTTAAGGAACTATTGGCACAGGTATTACCAAAAGTGGTTTTAATATGATGTAAAAGTTTGATGGCAAGGTTCACTGTATTAATTACTGCATGGAAGAAACATACAAAGGAAAATTGAGTCAGGATCGAGTTAGCATGATTCGCACAAAGACCAGAGACACAGAAGCGTAAGGGAGACCTTCCCATTGATTCATGAGGTTCAGAGTGGACCCCCTTGTTTTCTAAACTCCCACTCAGAAGAGTCTAGGTGTGGCTAGGTCCAGTTCTAGTCCCAGACTTGGTCAACGGTTTATGTCTAAGGGATTATACATGCAAAGTTTATAATAATTAATATTGAGTAACTACGTGGATTAGTAATGTTTCATTAGTATTAATTCAGCATGCTATCAGTCACTTACCAAAGATCTGTCATTGGTGAAAGGTCTCTCTGCCTAGAGGAACAACCTTGAGAGGTGTCCCAGCTCAAGGGGAGATCACCACCATGCAGCCACGCTACTTAGCAGGGAGAGCTCAAAGAAGGCTCACTTGGGCTTTCATATTTATGCAATAAAGTGGTTGGCTTGTAGTCAAATTACATGAAATGGGAAAGGTGTGCATGAAACCCCTTGCACCCACAATGTACTTTGTTCCTTGATAACCGAGTCTTGAAAAAGCCACTCACTGTTCGTGTGTCAATCACATGATCCAAATTCCAAGCTCATATGCATCGATGCTCACTCTGCCACCTTGTTCCTTTGCGGGTTTTTAGACAACAGGATTTCTTGGCCTCACTACAGCTCAGGCCTTTACCTCCTTTGGAGCATATACCAAACTACTACTAGTACTGCTAGCAGGCTCCACCCTGTGACTACAGTCAATCCACTTTATTGACTCATAGAGCGGTAGCACAGACACCTCTTGCCTCTGTGTTATAAAAATGTGATGTATTTCAGATCAGTGATAAGAGTCCAATTATTTGATAAGCTGTTTAGTTTAAGGGTCACAATTAATGCTAGTTATATACGATTGTATATACACATACAGAATCAGTTGATTGTATGTGTTTTACATGTTAGGTTGACGTAATTTGTTTTAGCTTTTGCCAAACTTTGATATACAAAATTCTTATTAGCAATAGACATAATAAGGTCAAAACTAACAAAACTACAATTGGATGCAGCATCAAATTCCAAATTCCAGTTGCTGTTGGTGGCCATCCAAAAAGAGTTTCCCATCAGTGATGTTCTCCATCTTTCTTCACTTCTTGTAGCACATTGTCTCTTGTGTCTCTCCTCTGCATCATGATGGATGGCAGTCAGGATTCTTTGTCCATTGTTCAAATTTGTTTTAGAAATTGACTCAGGTCGTCATGTTGCAACAGTTTTATTACCAATTTGAGATTCATTCCAATAAAGGTAGGCAATAAATCTTGATAGAATGTATAGTTAGATTGCAGCAATTGGAGGGTTGTGACAGGAGCTGAGTAGTTAAAGTCATATCCCATAATTTTGGTAAAATGACAGATACAGATATTTGACTGATTATATGTCTCTACAGTGGTGTTATATATAAATATAGAATCACAAAGGGTTCTTATACAAACACATCCATTTCCAACTTATATAAGTACAGTTTCATCAGGATGTATTTGAAAATGACAAACATTTTGTTCAGTGTCAGGATAAATGTCTTGGGCCTTAATAGTATTACTTTCACAAATAAGTCCCTGTTGTTCCTGTGCAACAGATGCATCAACATCAATAGTTTGCCATTTGTTCCCTTTTTGTTTGACCCATACTCTGTGTTCTAATGGATAGAGTACAGTTCCATGGTGAATTAATCCCAGCACAATGATTTGGTATATGGTGTATATCGAAGCATTGCGTATTGTCAAAACAAAAGCTGTGGCTTTACTGTTAGTGGGGTCATACGTGAAATTATCTAGATACCACCAAGATTGGAAATCCTTTTCAAATTGAGTCCCATTATCCCAAATTACCTTTTGAATCTCAGTGGGCAAGGTGTCCTCATTGCTTTCCCTTGTAATCGCTGTTACAGTAGATTGCATTTACGACTGGTGAGAATGCTCTTTTTACACTACATGGAGACTAGTGTGGCCATCAATATATTACTATTTCTACTTCTGATGTGCACTAGAATAATTTTAAAAGAAAGTTGATAAGCTGGAGAGGGTTTGGAAAAGAAAATTGAATAATTCAAATATTGAAAATCTACTTCAAAATGGATGAATAGACAAAAATCTATGTATCGGAATAAGCAGAAAGGTGATGATTTGATTATGATTTATAAGCATGTTCATAAAGGAAACACCTCAAGTTAAACAATCATTAAAGGGATAAAATGAAGTAAATTACTCAGATATTGGACATTGCCACATTTTCAGAGGTTTTGTTCTCAATTCTGGTGTGATATTTTTGATATAACAGTGCAAAGATCTGAATTACGTTCTAAAATAATTTTCATTGAGTCCGTTGAAAAATAAATTAAAACATTATTCTATACCTTCAATTTAGATGTAGGTTTTGATGCAATACATTCTTCCTACTGTCAACATTTTGCTTTGCTCAAAAGTGTCTCCCCATTGTCTCGATTTTCGTTTCTTGTCCTGGGAGCTCTTGTTCCTTCTTTTTCTTTCTTTTTGGCAGAGAAACTACACTGCAAGGTCAGACCACAGCTTATCCTGACTTGTAATAACCTCAGCAAAGGAGCTGAGATTGGAGACACCTGCAGCCATAATCAGTTTGGAGATGACATCCATGAACAAGGAAACTCCTCTCCTTGGAGGCATGGTTTTAGCGGTGATGAGTTCTATCCATATAGGAAATTTAAGCAGTATGATTCTCTCTAATGTGTCTCCTAAGCAGCAAAGGCTACAATGGACTTAAAAGATCTGTCGTCCCTTGATTTCTCAGAGAGTGTCAAATGCAGCCCAAAGTCACAGGTACTGTTCCTCAAGGGTGCTCCTAACAGTCTTTGATTTCAATGAGGCAAAAGCAACAAAATATTGCAGAAGGTTGAAGTCTGGCCCTTTTAAAGTTAATGAGTGGCTAAAGTTCAGGATTTCTGAGGGTACTGTATAAGTGTTAGGTATTTAACAGTCCTGCAAACTTGCTGTAGAGTTAATGGGGACAGATTGATACCACTGGAAGGAGCTTCATCCCAACTCTATGATTACTGTCTCAGATATGGTGAAGAACTTGCCTTCTGGAAGGCCTCAATTGTCTGCAGTAGGAACTTGGACAGATAGTTTGGATTAAACTTCTAGCACTTACATAGACATCTGTCTCAGGCTGAGCTGTATCCCACTGTGAAACAGCAAGTGAAAAAGTGGTATAAAAGCAAGATCGAGCAATGATTTATTGTCACAGAGAAATTCTCTGTAATGAATTACAGGTTTATCCTTACAGAATATAGTACATCCCAAAGATGGTCAGAGAATTTGGAATGGGCTTGGACAGGAAGTAAGTAAGCATTGCTACCTTACCTTCACCTTTTTCTCTAGGTGTAAGGAACATTTCCCCACCTCCTGTAATACAGAAAACAACCAGAAATATACAAGTAAAAATATATATACCTATATGTGTACATGTCCACGTATGTGTATGCACATGTATATGTATCTTCCAATAAAGCATTCCATTCTAGTGATCACATTTTGTATGACTGGATAACACATAGACATTAGGTGATACATCTGAACTAAAACCTACAAAGAATCAAATAGAAATATATCTGTTAAGACCTCATTTCAGGGGAAACTCACCTCATGTCAGATTTCAAGTCTGTAGCGCAGACTACGTTTATAGGAAAGGACTGTAATGGCCACAAGCTTTCAAAAGAACTCAAAGCCATTTTCAAAATGCTGGGTGTTGATTCACATATTTCTAACAAAATCAGGGAAATGTAGTGGTTTTAGATGGAGCTCTGCTTTGAGAATTTGAAACAAAACTTGAGGATCAGCAGTAAACAAAGTGTTACTATAATCTCTTTCAACCAAGAGGTGAGGTTTTGAGCAGCTCTGGAAATGGTGACAAAAGGAATTCCATCTTGTAGAGGACAATAGTGTTCATTTGTGGCCCTGACAATAATTACATTCTCACAATGGTTAGATTTAGTACCTAGAGTCATAAAATTTCAGAAATGTTCATAGACACTAGAAGATGCAATGGCATCATTTCTACTGCCATAAACTATGCCTGTGAATGTATAATCATCTAAGTTGTATGGAATAAGAGAAGTCTGACTTTTTTTATGATGAGCAATAAACATGTCTTGCAAATAGTTAGAAAACACTAATTTTATTGAAGAGTGGCATTTATTAAGCTCTTGAACTATTTTAGTTATGAAACATATTTCTGGAGCTGATGAATTTGGTTAAAAACAACAACAACAACAAAACCTTGAAAAAGTTTAATAATACCAGAACCAAAGAAAAACAATGAAATTCAGCTCTTTTGTCGCTAATGAATAGCCTGTTCCTTCCTTCCTCTCAGCTGAAGAATGGATTTCAGTAACTGGAACCAGAGTGTCTTATTTCAATCCTAAACTACCTCGATCTGCAGGTCTCAAAGCAAAAGAATGAAACTATATGCCAGGTGTAATTTTGGTATTATTCTATATAGCAAAAGGTTGAATATAAGTGGGAGTAAAACTAATGCTCTAATGAGCAGGAATAAAACTCATGTCCTCCAGTGTCATATTTGCAGATGATAATATGATCCAGGTGCTCCTGTATTCATAGGTGTTACTAACGAAAGCCAAAATAAGAGCATAAATTTGCGTCTTGCTCACAGTCCCATGAACTTTTCTAGTTTAAAACTGTTAACTGTTTTTGATATTCATATGGTATTTACATATAGGAACAAAAAAATGTCACTGCTACCTTTCCAATCTAAGTGCATAGGCATGATGCAGAAGACATTTTGAATTCATTAAGATCAGTGGCAGAAATGGCTGTAATGAAAATACGCTTACATATATGCTGGAGAAGTATCACACATATATATGGATATGTGTAGGTGTGTTTAAATACATATACATGAGGAAAAACTGACATGTTAAGTCAATTATTTTGTTTTGTCATTAATTTTATTATTGATGAGTCTTTAATTAATTAATCTCCTATAAAAAAACTTTTACATGATGACTAAAATAAAAAAAATTAAGTAAAGTTCTAACTAAAATTAATTATGCAAACCTCTAGTGAATGAAAAGATGGGGACACGACCTATCTCTAGCAAAATAGGAAACATAAACATACATTTTCACGTACAGGTCAATGTTACACCTGTACAGATTTAGCATACTTCCTGGATCCACCACACACGTATTCACACGTACTGAGTATCGGCACATAACCTCCCCATGCCTGTGTAAATGTGTAACTTGAACCTGCTGAATGGGTATGCACAATGGCGTTTATTGAATTGTTTCAAGTTTCCTATCAAGGCTTTGTTTCCTCCCCTCCTATCTGAGTGTTCAGATTTCTAGAAGTGATTCTTTGATGTGTGCTCATAAACACGGAGGGATTTCCCCTCCCTTCTCCTTCCCTTCAATTCCCTCTTTGTGCTTGGAACAGTAATTCAACAACTAGCCTTTGTCTCTGTTGTATTTACAGCTACGCTCCCCTCAAAGATGGATGACTTTATTTATTTATTTATTTATTTAGGCTGGGAGGGGATGTGATCCATGCAGTTGAAGTGGTTTTGGCATCTTTGCAGGCACTGCTCGAAGGAGAGCAGCCCCTCCAATGGGGGATATTTTTCTGTCACTTTTATAGTTTCCCGGCAGCTGATGCATAACAATACAGTTATTTTCAATTTTGCCAGCGCTCTTTTACAAGTGAGACTATAACATTTCTAGCAAAAAAGGGCCCTCTCTTTTATTTTGATATTACTTATTCCCAAACTGGTTTGGCAAGTCAGTTAAACTGTACACGTGCAAAATGTTCTCCAGAAGTCGGAAACCTCTCTCCGCTGCTGCTGAAAGTTCCTATAAAGGATAGAACCAACTCACCCTTCTCTTCCCAAAAACAATGGGTCTTCACTCCTTCCCCCACCAAAATCTTAGTAGAAAAGACCTTCACAGACCTCACATATGGCCTTCTTTGTCAGCCACTGTATTAGCTTTAAGGAAGATTTGTGACACTTCATGTGTCTCCTCTGTTGAGGAAAGTTGTGTAGTGCCTTTTTTTTACTGTTTTGTTACCATGAAGGTTTGAACTATAAGCTTCCTTATGTGTTTTCCCTCCTTCGACATGCAATACTCCAGCTGGCATGAAGTCTGTGCTTTTTTTAATCTAAAGCTCCTACAGTGTCTGCCATTAAAAACATTTGAGACTCCGAGATGATTGCAATCCCACAGCATCTCCTGCTCCATAAAAATACTGTGGCTATTGACAAGATGGACTGAATATTTATCCTTTAGTGAGATTTACCATGTCTTCTCTCTGCTGAGAGCGATGGTGATGATTTATAACTTAATATAAAAGACAAACCTCCATGATGAAGAGCATAATTATTAATAGACATTATTCCAAGCCTTTATGTTATTGGTTTTTAAGAATGACATATCATCACTGTAATGCATGACTAAATGTCTCCAACTTAACTACCATACAATCGCTTCTCCTCTTACTCATGCTATTTTTACACTGTTACATGGTCAGGGTTATAGCTAACTCACAAATATGTAAGAGGGTCACGGCTGTGGACTTTTGCCTAAAACAAAACCAAAAAATGTTTCTCCAAGAACACTTGTCCTGATCCCTTGCTGCTGTCATCCTCCATATAACCTAAAGTAGTAACATCATTGGGATAAATTACATGAACATTTCAGATCATGGATGCCAAATTCACCATTCAGAGTTTCAAGTAATTCTACTTTCCTTGTCAGATTTCCACACCAAAAAATGAACTAACTATGGACAATGTGATATCCAATGCCTCAGTTTAGGCTATTCATAAAGCAACCTATTTTTCCAGAGGTAGAATGTCAGAGACTTATTTTTAAAAACCCAAGCAGCTAGACACCATACACTGCTCTCCTAGTGTATAATTACTTTTAGATCAAACAGGTTCGGGGGATATTTTTGCTTTCTTTCTTTCTATGCGATGAACTTACTGGGATACTCAAAGGATTCCTCTCTCCCTTATCAGCTTCCAGCCCAGGTCCAGCTGATCTGTGCCACTCTGAGATCGTTCCCAGCTCTGCTCTGCACTGCTTTTCTGGATGAACAAGGCTTACAATACTTTTTCTTTTTTCTTTTTCTTTTTCTTTTTCTTTTTCTTTTTCTTTTTCTTTTTCTTTTTCTTTTTCTTTTTCTTTTTTCTTTTTCTCTTCTCTTTCTTCTTTTTCTTTTTCTTTTTCTTTTTCTTTTTCTTTTTCTTTTTCTTTTTCTTTTTCTTTTTCTTTTTCTTTTTCTTTTTTCTTTTTCTCTTCTCTTTCTTCTTTTTCTTTTTCTTTTTCTTTTTCTTTTTCTTTTTCTTTTTCTTTTTCTTTTTCTTTTTCTTTTTCTTTTTCTTCTTTTTCTTTTTCTTTTTCTTTTTCTTTTTCTTTTTCTTTTTCTTTTTCTTTTTCTTTTTCTTTTTCTTTTTCTTTTTCTTTTTCTTTTTCTTTTTCTTTTTCTTTTTCTTTTTCTTTTTCTTTTTCTTTTTCTTTTTCTTTTTCTTTTCCTTTTTCTTTTTTCTTTTTCTTTTTTTTTCTTTTTCTTTTTCTCTGTAATTGTTTTGCTTGATTTCTCCCTCCTTTTCCCCTACTTGTTGGTGAATATTTTTAAGGAGACAATAATGTGATATATGAGTGTATGTAGTTTTGCACATGGCAAAGAAATTCTGAATTTATAAAATACTCAGTATATATAGGATTTGCAATGCATAAAGAGCATTACTTGTCCATGGGAAGAAAACCTACCCTTCCTTTTCTGAAGGCATATCAACAATGAGCTATATTTAAACATAAATAAAAAACCCTCATTTTTGCCACTTGGAAGATACTGTTCTGTCTGTGTTCAGGCATAATTTACCTTGTAAATTCACCAGTGTTAGAAAAAGAGTTGGCTGGCGTCTCTTCAAAACGATCTGTCATGACAGAGTGCTACCTATATATCTGCAGTATGTCTGGCTTTGTACTGCTTGCCTTCACAAGTGGCTGTAACAGTGCACACTGAAACTAAAGCGAGGTCTGACATCACATTTGCACCTAAAAGCCGAGGCAATGAAATAGAGAAGTCTATCCAAGCGTATTACATGCATGCTATTGTCTGCCACTCAGCCAGCCAGCTGTGGGACTCTCTTTTTTTATTACTACTACTACTATTATTATTACAAACCTGTTTTCCTTCACAGATGATATCATGAATTTACTTTTCCTGCAGCAAGAGCATGGATACTGAGGAATGAGAGGATGTACGAGCACGGGAGCACTCAGCAGGGCAAACCGGAGCCAAGGAGAGGGAGCCTGCTCTCTGTGTAGTTTCCTGAAACCAACCTCAGCACTCTGGAAATGGCATGAATAGCTAACGATCACCACGAATGCTGAAAGGCGTGCGGCTCTCATCTGACTGCCTCCTGCTCCCATCATCAGAGGGGGCTCTGGGACCGAAAGGTCAGGGGGATAATTCTGCACCTGCAGCCCACAGAGGGACGGGCGCACAGTTCCCGACCAGCCCTGCTGTAATTGATGCTAATTGTTACGGAGCCAAGGCGCCCTTCCATGGAGGAGCAGGTGGGAGCCTTTGTTGCGCTTGGGACCATTATACTAATAACAAGCTTACGATTCTCTGCACAGGCTTAGGAGTACAAAGGCGCAGGCAATACTTTGGCGAGCCCCTTAAAAGGTTTACTGGACATCTCCTGATGAAGTAAAAGTCCCTGAGAGTGAAAGAGCACAACAAACTGAAGAATAAAAAGGGCAGTACCTGCTGGCTGGCCAAGCCTTGTACAAACCTAGGTGCTGTGACTTGGGAGCTGTAAGCTGCACCTGACAGCTTCTGTGGAGACAGAGATTTTGCACCCTGTCATCTGTGGGAAGAGTCAGGTGTAAGCAGCTACTTCAGGGACCTAGAGAGCTCCCAGGGGAATTTTCTCTGGAGCTGCCCATCTGTTTGCAAGTTTTGATGTGAAAGAACAGGCTCAGAAAGGGGACTGAAAAATAAGAGGAAAAAGAAAGGAAAGGAGTCCAGCTGCTGATATGATATTGGATTATGGTCAGACAAAAAGCCAGTAATTGCTGATACTAAAACGATATGTGTTTTGTGGTTTTGTTTTTTGGTTTTTTTTTTTTTCCTTTTTCTCTTCCTCTATGTTTAAAGAGATTGTTCCCCTCACCCCCTGCAGACCACCAAGCTGGAAGGAAGGAGTGTAAGTCCCATGAGTGTGAGAGACTGAACACTGTCAGTCCATACTGGAGGATACATCCCAGAGTTTTGAAATCCTATTGGTGGCACTTTAGTAAATATCACAGCATTACAGGCAAAATCAGGACTAAACACTGAGGGCACTATAAATACAAATAAACACCTTAAAAAGGGAAAGAAATAGGCTAAATCAGTATGTTTCAATGCATGGTTTGTGTACCCTGTGTGGTATGCAAAACGACTGCGAAAATAGTAAAGCACTTCTCAAAAGCCCACACAGGCATTCCTGCATATTCAAGCAAACAAACAAAATGAAGGAAAATAAAAGAAGAAAACAAATAAAGTGTAGGCTAATTTTAACAGGCTTGTAAATAAGTCTGGAAACACCATGCAAAATGGCCTGTGAATTTCTCAGAAACCAATTAGAGAGTCCTTTTAAAAACCCTGGAGTAGATGACCTTTTGGATAGACTTTTCTCATCACTGAAACACAAATATGTGATTTATAATGCAATCAGTGGATTGCATTAAAAAGTTAATGCATGCTGCTTGAGGATGTCACATCCTGCATCGGGTGGTATAGATTATATTGACCATTTTATGTAATTTACTGTTATTTTTTTCAGAGCCTGACACTGAGGTGTAGTTAAGCTCCTAATTTAATCATGTGCCTCTTAGCTTTATGGGATCACTGTGCCCAGGGAAGCTGACATGATGATCCATTAAAAAGCCTACTATATCTTTAAAAAAAAAAAATTTAAAAAAAAAAAAAAAGAAGAAAAGAAATATTCTTGAAGGGGTTATGTTAGAAGCCAAAAAGGGAAAAATAATTTATGGAAAATCATAACTCCATTCAGATATCACAAGGACACACTTTTAGATACAGACATCAGGTTACTCAGGGGTCAACAGTCACAGCTAAGCATCACCTGCTCCACCGAATCCCTTCTAATGGTCCAGGAAGTATAAGCAACCACTGCAATGTAAAAAACAGAAACCATACCCTTGAATTTGGTCTGCAGAAGTCATGAATTTGGCTTAAGAATCATGGCAATTAAAAAACCCTAAACAAATAATGGCAATTAAATACAAACAAACAACGAACCCACAAACACTGGCTGGGCTTCTTATTTATCTCTTCAGTGCTTGAACCATAGAGGCTTAGAATATTAGCAACTGATTTTCTTTCTTGAGAAATAATTTCTGAAGAATTGCAGAGTTCCAGGAACTGGAAAATCCAAGCTCCCACAGTGTTCACTGAAATACAGCAGATTGACTTCAATTTATGCTGTTAGCACACCTGGAAAATTCGCAACCAAGATTTAAATCATTGAGACATCGAAAGGAAAAAAAAATCACCTGTAATAACTGATATTCTGACTGAATTATTGTGCTGGCTACTCTGTGCTGTATCACACTAATTCATTAGCAGGTATGCTGGGAAATGAACCTTGGGAAAGGATACGGTTCCTGTCGTTTGCATCTCATTAGCTAGGAAGTGATGAAGTGACTTTGGGGGGCCTGGCCTGGCCTGCTGAACCTAACAGACCACATTTTTTTTCCAGAAAGATTTAAATCCTTAAGCCTGTCGGGAGAGGAGCAGTGAAGTTTCAGGTGGTTGCATGATTTCATGTAGGAAAGCTGGCTTCCTAAGTGGCTCTGCAAACTGTCCACTGGCAAAAAGAGGATGTCCGTTGTTGCCTTGCTGTGGGTATGTGAGCGGCTGCAGATGAGAGGAAGCTGCTCCCAGCTCGATGCCACAGAATTCCCCCACTCTGTGTCTCAAGTTCCAGGAAAACCTGCTTGGTGGGTGCTGTGTCTGGCCATCTCTGCCTGGCTTGTGGGAGGCAAAGGAAGAGAGATACGGGCTTAGCTGTAAGAATAAGAAAGAAAGAAACCAGTTGTGTGACCTCCAAACTCAGAGAGAAAGCTTTAACAGGTCTGTTCAGGTCTCTCTACCTCAGGATCAGCTACACAATCATGGCTTGTCCATGGAGCAGAGATTCGTAGCCCATTCCCCACCTCCCAGAGCTGGGAAAATTATATCAGCCCACACAAGGGGCCAACAAATATGCCTGAGATCTTGAGGATGCTGTCTTTGAGCAGATGCAGAACGCAGTTAGCCTTGTAATGGCAATGGAGGTGGGAGGGTTAATCAGAGAGTGAGGAGATAATGCTCCTCTCCTTAAAAGCATCCCTGAGATACAATTAGCTAGAATCTACAGTTCCTGCCTTAGCACTGAAGTAGGAGTTGCAAAGCCTTTCGTTTAGTGGTCTTGTTGGGTGCCCTTCACTACAATTCAGGCAGGATGTAATAGAAGCAACTGGGTAATCAACAGCCCAACTGGGTGATCACCAGCCAAGAAAAATAGAATAGTGGCAGCATCAAAGTGCACTGCTCTAGTATAATTGCCTGAAAATTACAATGCTTTGCAAAGATCTAATATTTGTATTCATTCTAGGTACTGAAGACCAATTTTCTGATGAGAACACCAACAACTGGGATGTTATTTTTGACATGTGCCTTCAGCATCTTGGTTAAAATAAGAGACTATACAAATTGCCAGAGTTGGCAAGTTATCTGTGTTCACTTTCTTATCTTTCATGAAGATTCTTGTCTAAATAAGAAGAAATCTACTCCTTTTCAAGGAAATCCTGGTGTCAGAAGTTCCATACTCTTATCCTATGTTGATAGAGAATGCAGCACAGACTAGAGAAGGGAATAAAAAATAAACCCCCAACACGAATGGAGCCACACAAGAAGAAAAAAGTGATTATTTATGTGCTTCAGCTTACTGCACTGACAATTTGATAGCTTTCAGGATTTCCCACCATACTCTATATATGTCTATTTTACAAGCAGCAATGGACTAGGAGGAGATTTGGTTTTGTCGAGTTTTGCATAGATATTCTGGAGAGCTGCATGAACTCTGCTGCTTTGCAGGTGGAAGGTAGACTGTGTCACTATTGGTCTACTCTGTAGGGAATACTCAGCTGCAATCTTTCACCCATTTAATTGCCAGTATATGACTGTGAAGAAAATTCTTAGTCTTTGTGAAAACCCAAGGAAATGTATTTGAAACAGGCTTGCCATGAAAACAAAAAGTTGGCAAGTTGCTTTGAATTTTCATGGATTCTCATGTGCTGGCAGGCAATTTTCACAGGGATAAAAGGTCTTTGATCTTAGTGAATGGCTTCCTTCTATTTTCAATAATGCAATAAGCCATTTTCTTTTCTGGCAAAGGTATTTCCATAGAAATGTTTTGTTCAATGCTTTCACAAAAATACTAGGAATTAGTCAAGAAGTCACACCAGCCAAAGGTCAGAGGGATCAAATGGCTTTAACAAAAATCCTAATGAGTAACGTGGGGGTTTAAGATATGTCTCTAACAAAAAATATGGCAAAGAGCATTTTATTGAGTTTTTGATTGGTTATGAAATTGGAATTCACCTTAGCTTTACCAAAGTTTGGAAACAGTTCAACAATCCGGAGTTAAATTTTAAATAATTTTTTTGGACAGTTTCCATGCAAATGTTTCTGGTCTGAAGCAGTCTGACTGAATTTTGCATTGAGAAAATTATCCACATTTAAATTTGATCTTTAAAGCAAAATCTCACATCTTACCTACCAACCTCCACCATCTTAGAGTTCCCTAACAATACTATGGCAAAAGAATTTGCTGCTGAGAAGGATTCTCTGTGCCACATAGCACATATTCAATTCAATGCCACTGCAGATTTTTGCCTCAGGTAGTCAGTAACTGGAAGGACTAGCTTGTTCCAACTTATTCTTTCTTCTCACTACAGGTTTATTCAGTCATGCTTATTCCTGAACAGATACAGCAAAAGCCATCAATGCTACAGCACTGATTGCTGTATTTCTGCCTTTGCATGCTACAGAAGCTGTTAACTTGTTTCAAACACTGTGAGAAGCAGCTTAAGCAATTTTGGGACTGCTTTGAAGACCATTAGTTGCAAGTTATTAAATGCACATTGTTAATAATGGATAGGACTGAGAGCTAGTGTAGTAGGCATTATTCCCATTGAAGATAATGGCTCTTTGCCAAATGAGTTTGCAGTAATTGTGCCAATTGTGAAATCTGCTGGGCATAAACTGAAAAAAATAGGAATAGCTCTTCAATATATTCAGTAATTATTCTCTTAACTACATTTTAAAAGTGCATCTGGACACTGGACAAAGTCTTCAGAATCTAAATGAGCCAAAGACAAGCTCTCCTCACAGCACAACAGGGGAATTCAACCAAATCCATTTATTATACTCTGAAATCACAGCTGACTTCTAGTAGTGCCAAAAAAGAGAGGTTTACACAAACTGCTCATAATTTTTTAGAGCACTAATTACAGCTGAAGTGCTATTTTTTGTGTGAACAGAATTTGTTACCAAGTGCCATGTCATAGAATATAAACTTTGCATAAGTCCAAAGACTCAGATGTTATTGCAAAAGAAGGGGGAGGAAAAAAAAGGGGGGGAGGGGGTTTTATCAAACCTTAAAAAAAGAGAAAAAAAAGTCTTGTACTCATTTGCTAACTTATTCTTGCAGAATTGTAACTTATAAACAATAGGAGACAGCTTTCCTTTATAAAATTGCTGCCAGTCAAGGCAAACATAGCTGGTTTCCTTGCTTTATTTTGTTTTCCCAGAGTTAACAAATCAAAAGAATCTAGTACAAAACCTTGAAATCCCTAATCAACAGTCATAGGTGCAATAAAGTTCAGTTTTTCTGAACACTGTAGAACTACTGAAAGGCAGAATGTAATTTCAAAGATGTGTTCTTATACTTTTAGGAAACCTCACCTGTATAACTGCTTGAGGATCAGGCTATGAAAAGAAATATGAATTTGTTATTAATTAAATTCTAAAGGTGATAAAAGCAGAACTTGCATCTTGAAAGAATAAGTGAGAAGTTTGTAGATCAAGATAACTGTGCATAATCACCAGAAATGGTTACACAGATGAGGAACATCTTTCAAAATGTTTTGCAGTCATTTGGTCATGTATGATTCCATGTAATTATTTAATGAATGATTTTCTATACCATCAATTATGTCAAAGCCTCCCAGGGCTGTTTTGATTTTGATTTTGTTTTTTCTTGTGGGCTGCTCCCACCTCACCAATTAGGTATATTGCAGAAAGATTTGCTGACTGGCCATTAGAGCATGTATTCTGTGAATCTATACAGCTACCACAAGGGCAAGCTCCAGAAAATCTTTGATGTTCCACCCATAATTTCTGTTAACTTTTTATTTTGCCTCCATTACCCTGCTTTCATACTTGAATTCCTTCACCAAGTCATAGAAATAGACAGTATAAGGTCTCGCTTCTAAGACACATTTGTTCAAAACAACTTTGTATTTGCTCAAGCAGTTTCTTTTTAAACATCAGGCTTATACTAGGATTATATCAGTCCGAATAAGTAAGTAAGTACAGAATGGGCTAAGAATTTCCTGCCATTTTGCTCATATATTTGATTACATGCAAGAAGCATTTGGGGTTTGCAGCTTATAAAATTTAGAGTAATTTCTTCCCAGTCTCATATTTAAGTAGAGAGAAGACATTCCCCATCAAAATTTCATGTTTATTATGTTGTTTCCCATAGTTCATCTCATTTGCTTATTGGTGTGTTGACATAACTTTGGTTCAGAGATTGCTCTCTTCACAAATTGCAGAGGAGAATTAATCACATGAAAGACTCTGATGACACCTCAGTCCTCAATAAACTTCAGGACACAGTGCTTCACTAAGGCATTGCTTTTTCCTTTGATAATTTTAGAAGTTCCCTGGGGGAACAAAGAATAGATCAGACGGTATGGTCCAAGCCTCAGACTGGAGGCAGAGGGATATTAACAAGGAGATTAAGGAGGGACTTGGCAGCATTTCCAAAATCACTGATTTATCTCTGAAAAAATAACAGCCTGGAACAAAGATTGCAAACTCTTCAGCTTGGAATGCCTGGACCAAAACATTCCTATCCCAAAGGGTGAAAGGCTGAGCGGTGTCCTGCACTCAGAAACAGTGATGACACTTCAAGCTTGCCAGTTTGAATGGTGAGTATGTCAAACGGCAAGGATGCCAAATAACAGCCTTAGTCTGGGAAACTACCTCTCCTGTCAAGGGGGAAACGGCATGGACTTCCACTTTTAAAGGGTTTGACATATCTCTCACCTTGGAGAGTAATACTTGGCTTACAGATATTTCTTATTGTTCTGTCTGTGGTAGCACATCCATAACGTGGATGTGAAAAGCACGTTACCTGGCTGACACTTGCTAAAATAACTGTAGTAACAAAACTGGTACCCCAGTTTTGCCAAAGGCTCGGATTTATTTGGGGTGAGGAGTCAAAATCTGTAACTCAATGTATGTGTGCAAAAGGGCTCTTGGAATGATTAAAAGGCAACATATCTCAATGTACTTGCTGCTACAAATACTTTTGAGAAAATAACTTTTTAAAGTGCCAAAACAGTAATGTGTTCCTTCTAGGATAAATAGATGGTAGAGTAGAAATAAAAGGCTTGTAATTAAGTGCTAAAATAGTCTTAACCTTTCAGAAAGTTTGAGAAAGAGATTTTTCTTCTTTTTTTTTTTTTCTTTCTTCTTTTTGTTTGTTTTGGCCATTTTTTCTTATTGACCTTGTTGTAACTTTCAGATGTAAACAACTGTAATACACTCTGAAACACTCATTTTCTTGGATGTTTGCGGTCTTTTCCGTTCTTTGGAAAGTCATTTGGCTGCACATCTCCCAGCCCCGCAGGCATTCTCCTGCTTCATCCTTCAGCTCAAAACACAAAAGAAAAAGAAAGCCAAGACAGCTTCCATCCCTGCCCTACTCATCTCATCCTCTGCCTCTTGTACATGCATGCACAGATACACAGAATATGCAGCAACAGAGGGAACAAATTTCTAAAGATTCAGCCCACAATCCTAACTAAACCCTGGGAATGGACAGGCTGCCAATGCTGAGCTGGTGGGGAAGATGGGCTGCTGACAGGTACCAAGACTTCCATACCTAAAGCAAAACGGCATAGCAAAAAAGCAATTACTTTTATTTAACCCTCAAGTATTCTGTGAGTTTCAAAGACTATGTGTAATTCCCTGGGAATTGTGATGACTCTTTGATCAACAAAGGGCTTGCGAACTCCCTACATATCCATTTTAATGATAAATTTGATTATCATCTCACTAATGGAAACTCAGGCAGTTAGTCTCAATTCACACAAATGCAAATCTCAGTTTACTGCAACAAAGAGGAACTCAGATAGTGGTTTTGACTTGGAACCCCTAGGCATGAGATTTTGGTGTGGATCTCATACCACTTGAGAGACAGAATATCCTCTGATTACTTAGCCTAAATATATAACTAACTCTCTTTGGTCCCAGAACCACCCAGCCTACCAGAGGTACATATTCTTCTGGTTTATAACCTCTGGATCAGGACAGAGGTAAAAACAGATGAAATGATGCACAGGAATGCTCTTTTTCTTTTAGTAGCACAACACATAACAAATAACAAAAGATTAATTACAATAACAAAAACTCTTTCCTACATACATTTCTTCTGAAGTTTTGTTATCACTTTGGACTGGGATCAAAATACTCAGAATTAAAGAATATTTTTAAGTCAGCCTACTTTCTCTGGTCATGGCTGATTGCCCCATTAATCACCTTTCTTGTCCCCTTCTTGTTCATCCCACCTTCTTTTCCCAGAACTTGTTTGATCAGTTAAGCTCCCTGTGTGATTTTGTGGCATCTTGATTTTATTTCAGTGATCTGCCATTCCTCTAAAACCAAAGACATATTAGCACCTTCGGCAGCGATGAAGTTACAGAGAGAAGCCTGAGGGCTATCAAAAAGGACTTTAGGGCATTGGGGCGATTGGTCCCAGGAGTGAGTGCACAGGTGGTATTTTCCTCTGTCCCTTCAGTAGCAGAAATAAACACTGTAAGGAGCAGGAAAACCCACCTGATCAACATATGGATCAGAGGCTGGTACCATCAGTGGAATTTAGGGGTTGTTTTTTTTGATCACGGGGCGGTCTATTCAGCACCAGGTCTGCTGGCGACAGATGGGGTCCACCTGTCTCAAAGGGGGAAAAGGATTCTAGCCCAGGAGTTGGCAGGGCTTGTGGAGAGGGCTTTAAACTAGATCTGAAGGGGGAAGGGGATAGAACCGGGCTTGCTAGAGATGAGCCTAGGGGCACAATGTCAGAGACAGGGGTTAGACCAATAGTCCAGCTGAAGTGTAACTACATCGCTGGTGATGAGCTATGGGAAGGCAGGCCACAATCAGAGGGGTTGTGTACTAGTAAGATTCTTCAGTCTGCTCCACGAGGTGCTGGGTACGTGGAAGCACATCTGAAATGCTTCTGTACCAATGCTTCTCTACCAATGCACGCAGCATGAGGAACAAGCAAGAAAAGCTAGAAGCCTTGGCTTAGTCCCAGTGCTATGATGTCATTGGCATAAGTGAAACCTGATGGGAAGAGTCCTGTGACTGGTGTGCTGTGATGGATGGTTACAGGCTCTTCAGGAGAGACAGGCAGGGCAGGAGAGGTGGGGGGGTGGCACTCTGTAACAGAGGGGCTGGACTGTACGGAGCTGTCAGTCGGTGGTGACATGGTTAAGACCCTCTGGGTAAGAATTAAGGGACAAGAAAATAAGGGGGATGTCTACTATAGACCACCCAGCCAGGACGACACCACTGATAAATTATCCTTTAAGGAAATAAGAGAGGCATCTAGATCAACTGCCCTTGTCCTTATGGGGGACTTCAACTTGCCAGACGTCAACTGGGAACACCACACAGCTGATACCAGCAGGTTCAGGAGTTTCCTGAAACATGTCAATGACAAATTCCTGGAACAGGTATTAAAGGAGACAACGAGGAAAGGTGCCCTCCTAGATCTGTTACTCGTGAACAGAGAAGGTCTCGTGGGGGAAGTAGCGATTGGTGGCCATCTTGGCCATAGTGGCCATGAAGTGGTAGAATTTAAAATCTTTGGTGGTAGGAGGAAAACTGCCACCAAAACTTCAACCCTGGGTATGGGGAGAGCAGACTTCAGGCTGCTCAGGGAACCAGTCAGTCAGGTCCCCTGGGAAACTGCTCTTGAAGGCATTGGGGTCCCTCAGTGCTGGTCACTTTTTAAGGGCCACCTCCTCAGAGCTCAGGAACAGGCGATTCCAAAATGCCACAAGTCAAGCAGGCAGGGCAGAAGGACGCCTTGGCTGAACAGGGATCTTCTTCTAGAGCTTAGGCAGAAGAAGAAAGTGTATGCCTGCTGGAAGCAGGATCAGGCAACATGGGAGGACTACAGGGATGCTGCTCGCCTTTGTAGGGAGAAAATTCGTGCGGCCAACGCTCAGTTAGAGATGAAGCTGGCCAGTACTGTGGGGGACAATAAAAAGGGCTTTTTTAAGTATGTTAATTACAAAAGGAGGACCAGAGACAATATTGGCTCGTTACTTGACGAGAATGGTCACTTTACAAACAGGGACATAGACAAAGCAGAGGACGTTTGATGCCTTCTTCACCTCTGTCTTCAACAGTGATGATGGGCTCTGGGACCCCAGGTGTCCCGAGATGGAGGACCGTGACTGCGGTAACGATAAACTCCCGGCTGACCCCAAAATTGTGCAGGACTTGCTGCTCCACCTGGATGCATACAAGTCCATGGAGCTTGATGGGATTCATCCCAGGGTGCTCAGAGAGCTGGCTGATGTCATTGTGAGACGTCTCTCAATTATTTTTCAACGGCCTTGGGAACTTGGAGAGGTCCCAGTTGACTGGAAGCTGGCAAACCTTGTTCTAATCTTCAAGAAGGGCAAGAAAGAAGACCCTCGTAATTACAGGCCTGTCAGTCTCACTTCAGTGCCTGGTAAAATTATGGAGAAAATTATGCTGGGAGTTATCGACAAGCACCTGAAGGACAACGCAGTCATTGGTCACAGCCAACACGGATTTGTGAGAAGAAGGGCCTGTTTAACAAACTTAGTTTCCTTTTATGACAAGGTCACCCATCTAGTTGACCAAGGCAAGCCAGTTGATGTCATTTTTTTAGATTTCAGTAAAGCTTTCGATACTGTCTCTCACAGTATCCTTCTGGACAAAATGTCCAGCATACAGCTTGACAAAAACCTAGTGCGATGAGTGAGCAACTGGCTGATGGCTTGGGCCCAAAGAGTTATGGTAAATGGGGTTACATCAGGCTGGTGGCCAGTCACTAGTGGGGTTCCCCAGGGCTCCATTTTAGGGCGAGTTCTCTTTAATGTTTTCGTAAACGACTTGGATGTAGGACTAGAAGGTGTCGTGAGCAAGTTTGTGGATGACACCAAATTGGGAGGAGCTGTTGATTCCGTCGAGGGTGGAGAGGCCTTGCAGAGAGATCTGGACAGATTGGAGAACTGGGCAATCACCAACCACATGAGGTTTAACAAGGGCAAGTGCCGGATTCTGTACCTGGGAGGGGGCAACCCTGGCTATACATACAGACTGGGCAATGAGACGCTGGAGACCAGCCATGCTGAAAGGGATTTGGGGGTCCTGGTTGACAGCAAGTTGAACATGAGTCAACAGTGTGCCCAGGCTGCCAGGAAGGCCAACCGTACCCTGGGGTGCATCAAGCACGACATTGCTAGCCAGTCTAGGGAAGTGATTGTCCCACTCTAGACTGCGCTGGTGAGGCATAACCTCAAGTACTGCGTGCAGTTTTGGGTGCCACAGTACAAAAAGGACATAAAGCTATTGGAGAGTGTCCAAAGGAGGGCAACAAAGGTGGTGAAGGGTCTAGAGGGGAAAGACGTATGAGGAGAGGCTGAAGTCCCTTGGTTTGCTCAGCCTAGAGAAAAGGAGACTGAGGGGAGACCTCATAGTGGCCTACAGCTTCCTCACGAGGGGGAGCAAAGGGGCAGGCATTGATCTCCTCCCTCTGGTGACCAGTGATAGAACCCGAGGGAACGGCATGAAGCTGCGATGGGGGAGGTTTAGGCTGGGTATCAGGAAAAGGTTCTTCACTGAGAAGGTGGTCGGGCAGTGGAACAGGCTCCCCAGGGAAGTGGTCACAGCACCGAGCTTGACTGAGTTAAAGAAGTGTCTGGACAACGCTCTCAGTCATATGCTCTGATTTGGCTGGTCCTGTGTGGAGCCAGGAGTTGGACTCAATGATCCTTATGGGTCCCTTCCAACTCAGGAGATTCTATGATTCTATGATTCTATACCTTCTCCCAGTTTTTCAATGCATTGGTTTGGTTGAGAGAACAGTTTTTAAACTTTTCTCCCTTGCATATGTCTTGGACACACACCACGTGAAAATAAAGTCTGCACATATTTCCATGACACAGTGGTGTTCTTAATGATAGCTTCATAATTTCAAGTGTAAATAAAAATTGAACATTCGCAAATTCTTTAATACCTTGCCTCCTCAATGTGCATTGTTCTGTGTTGTTATTGATTATACTGCATTTTAGCAGAATTATAATAGTCTGGTGGTATGGAAATGAATGGGACCTGACGCATGTCTTCCATTCCTAAGTGGTGAATATTGAAATACAGAATTCTGGTTTCGGTTCAGAGAGGTTTCTTCTAGTTTAAAGGCAAAGGTTTTCTTCAAATATACACAAAGGTCCAAATTCTAGGTCTGATCATACATCCACTTCTAACATTAATAACCCCACTTACTCAGATGTAATTATACTGACAATTATAAACTTAAATATCTAGCTGTCTATTTGGTAAGGATAAGAAATTGGCTGGATGGTCACACTCAAAGAGTTGTAGTCAACAGCTCCATGTCCAAGTGGAGATTAGTGATGAGTGGCGTTCCTCAGGGGTCAGTACTGGGACCAGCACTGTTTAATATCTTTGTCAGCAACATGGACAGTGGGACCAAGTGCACCCTCAGCAAGTTTACCGACACCACCACACTTTGTGGTGCTGTTGATACGCTGAAGGGAACGGATGCCATCCAGAGGGCCTTGACAAACTTGAGGGGTGGCCCTGTAGGAATCTCATGAAGTTCAACAAGATCGGGACAATCCCAAGTACAACTACAGGCTGAGCAGAGAATGGATTGAGAGCATCCCTGAGGAGAAGGACTTGGGGGTATTGATTGATGAGAAGCTCAACATGACCCAGCAACGTGCGCTTGCAGCCCAGAAAGCCAACCGTGTCCTGGGCTGCATCAAAATGAGTGTGACAAGCAGGTCGAGGAAGGTGATTCTGCCCCTCTGCTCTCCTGAGACCCCAGCTGGAGTACTGCATCCAGCTCTGGGGGCCCCAGTACAAGAAAGATATGGACTTGTTGAAATGAGTCCAGAGGAGGGCCACGAAGCTGATCAGAGGGACGGAGCACCTCTCATCTGAAGACAGGCTGAGAGAATTGAAGTGGTTCAGCCTGGAGAGGAGAAGGCTCCGGGGAGACCTTATGGCAGCCTTCCAGTACCTGAAGGGACCTACAGAAAAGCTGGAGAGGGACTGTTTACAAGGGCATGTAGTGACAGGACAAGGGGTAATGGATTTAAGCTGAAGGAGGGTCGATTTAGATTAGCTGTTAGGAATAAATTCTTTACTGTTAGAGTGGTGAGGTACTGGAACAGGTTGCCCAGAGAGGTTGTGGAGGCCCCTTCCTGGAAGTGTTCAAGGCCAGATTGGATGGGTCTTTGGGCAACCTGGTCTAGTGGAGGGTGGGTGGAACTAGGTCCCTTCCTACCCAAACCATTCTATGATTCTGTGATATAGAGCTTCATAGGTATACAGAAAGAATAAGTTGTATCATTACAGCATATAAGAATACCATTTTCTGTCATTTTTATTAGAAACCTTATTGGTGCAAGACAAGTTATTTTTCTTAAAACCATTTTCACTTTATTTGTAGAAATATCTTGAAAACACATAAGCAGCAAAGAAGTTTAGATCCCACTGAGAAATAGTTAATTAAAGCTATAGATAAAAATAGATCATATTTATTCATTTTCTGTGCAAAGTTTAGCTTTACATGCCAATAACAAGGCTTCTGTGTCATTATCTTATATTTAGTGTGCTGTTTTTCCCATTCTCATGTTTCTTTTATTCTCTTTGACTGATCTTGAAGAAAATTCCTGTGTGCAGTCCCTGGGTCAGGATAAATTCCTGGTCTCCATGTCTCCACATCTCAGGACCTCCACATACACCAATGGAAAAAAACCCAACAACAAAACAACAACAACCCAAAACACAAAAGAATCATTCTGATAGATATGTCTTGAAAACAGACATCAAGTAAACAGAAATTTCTCCAGGGAAATGCAGTTGAAAAATCTTGCATCATAATTAGCTATTAATTATTCTTGTTGAGGTCAAATTCAATGGAAATTTTAAGCATGGGCTTTCATTCCTAAGATAGATAAATGGGACAGATCTGCTAAAAGTTAAGTATGTGCTTTAAAATCCTTTACAGGTGCCTTTAAGTCCTTCTAGATGTGTTTTTTTTTCATAATGATCACCACTGAAATACCTTTTTAAAATTACTAAGTGATAGAGGGACATAATTATTCTCTAAAATAATGTCTTCTACAAGTTGCAGCTGTGGCCCTGTGAAAGGCAGTACTGATCTGAATGAGAACCTCACCAGAATAAAGAAATGAGATCCCAACAATTATAATACAAGGCATTCTGAGCTCAGTTTTTCTGCTAGTGTAAGAAGTCAGTACTGGTTTTCTCGTACACCAATATTATGTTCCGGCCTCTTATGACTTGTGCATTAACAAAACATTAGTGCTTGCCAAAGAGCCAACAGTGATAACGGTATCAGCTGATGATATGGCACAAATATGAGGAGTTGAAAAATTCTTACATTAATAAGTCAATGACTGTTGTTATAACACTGCAGTCATAAATTAGAAGGTGCTATATTAGGGTACAATAAAATGATATCAAAGTAGCAGTAGGTTGCTTCAAATTACAGCTATAGAACTAGCACAGACTGGCTTTAAAATCATACCAGTGTAATCCTGTTATTGTCAGTCATTTACACAAATTGAATGAAACACTCTTACTTGTTTTAACTTGTCAAAACTCAAGAGCAGCGTAACAAAAAATCACTGTCATCTGCATCTATGAAAACTCCTAGCCCTAAAATAAAAGCTCAGGGAGTGAACACCAAAGTTTTTCTGCTTTACAGACACAAATGACTCCAAGCAAGAACTACCCAGAACAGAGCATGGTATGAAGTTCTGTAAAAGACAATAGCACATCACCAAGGAAGAATAAAAGGAGAGGATTAATGTTCAAAGTAATATAAATCAGTGCACTGGTAAATAGTCTATTGGGACAAAACAAGAAATTGAGGTTTTTCAAGTACGCTGTTACTTCTGCGAAATTCATATTCCTAGATTTTGCAGTTTTGCCACAGCTTTCACTATTTTAATTTTTTTTATTATTTTCAAAGAGGCAATTTTTCAAAACCACTACATTATTTCTTGATTTTCAGTAGAAGCTGTTAATGGAACATATGTATTAGAATAATGAACAGAATTATATACCTATATAGAATTTCTTAATTTTCTGCTGAAATCATTAAAAGCCTTTTTCGAAGTAAGGAATCTATTATCGTTCAAGAATGAACCTTTATTTTATTTTATATTTTATTTTATTTTATTTTATTTTATTTCACTCTCACTTTTAAAATCATCATTACCAATGCAAAACATGAATTCATTCACATAGTGGACCCACCCAGGTAAGCACAGACATTTTGAGCTATTTTTGCTATTGCATTTCTAGAAGTCAAAAGGTCACATCAATTTTGAAACTGCGTGAACAACACCTCAGATCTAATTGATTGATATACCATGGCTTTCTCAGCTAAACCCTGGATGAGATACAGCTTACACAAGGGAAAAAAAAAAAAAAAAAAAAAAGTAAACCTGCCAAAGGAAAGCTTCTGCTACTATAACCGCATCTTTACTAATGTTTCTGCTAACACAAAATTTTTTCATATATTTTAATTATGGATATGAGTAAATATTCACCATGACATACATCTCAGTCTTCAGAAAAGCATTCTCCTGCAAAGGCATTGCACGAGTGCGAGAGCAAACTTAGAGGGATGACTGCCCCTCACTGAGCTAAGGTTTGTTATGAAGGTGGGAGCAAGAAGACCCAGCCTGAGGTCCATCTTTACGAAGTCTGCCAAAGCTTTGGAC
This sequence comes from Balearica regulorum gibbericeps, assembly GCF_011004875.1. Taxonomy (NCBI): domain Eukaryota; kingdom Metazoa; phylum Chordata; class Aves; order Gruiformes; family Gruidae; genus Balearica; species Balearica regulorum. The sequence goes on along the minus strand of NC_046186.1, from coordinate 53,064,405 downwards.
TGGTGGAGATTACTTTTACCAGAAGGCAAGAGAGAGCTGGGAAGCAAGCCGTGCTTCTCAGGATGTTTTGTTATTACAGAGTTTTCCTGAGTTACCTCCACTCAAATTAGGAGCTTGATTCGCAATCACAGAGAATGAATGTTGCTGAGTCTCTCCAGCTGGGCTGCTCCTGTGTGCTGGGAGGTTAATATGGCAGATGGGAAGGCTGATGCATTTCCTATGCAGTTGTTCCTACCGTTGTGCAGCAACCTTGGTGGAGATGGAGATGTATTGCCCCAAGTCATGAACATGTTCACCACTGCTGCTACAACCCCAGTGATTACAAATCAGAGCCCTGTGTTTATCTTAGGGAGAGATGTCCGACCGCAAAAGGCTACTGCTGCTGGGAAACATATTAGGAAGAGAGAACAGGTACATAGCTGCTGTACAGCCAAGATGGGTAAAATCATTAGCCATTAATCTGTGCCTTGATGGGCCAAGAAGCTCAAGTTTAAAGCTTTAGTTCAGTTTCTGAAATGCTAGTGGAATCACTTTAGTTCTGACTATCATTAGCATGTCCATGAAGTATCTGGGTTTGCCATGTAGTTTTTACCGTATTTCTGGAGCAGCTGCACATTCCTCACCCAGAGAAGACTGTAACATATCTACTGTGCTTCTGGCAATGCAAAAAATATTCAAAGCATACACCAGTTTTCTTATGTTCTGCTATGTCTTCATAAGGGAACATTAAACCAAAATGGAATTATATCAAATTCAGAAGTCATACTGAGCTAATAAGGTTCTTTAAAAACCTGCATCTCTAATGCATCTTCCTATTGCAATTATTTTCCACTCAAACATTGCCCATACAAAGTATTTTTAAAATTATTTACCAGAAACCCATAAAATAATTAAACATATGCAAGGTGTTAGATTTACAAGAATATTTTTATTCTCAGTTCTAGACTCTGATTTGGAGAACATCAAGCATTTTCTTAGATTAATTACAAAAGTAAATTTGCATACACCAAGAGGTCCTTAAAATAGATTAATGTTATTAATAAAACTGCTTACTGTTCTGTTGAAAAGTGCAATAATTTTCAAAGGAGCATCTCTAAAAAAACAAACAAACCTCATATCAAGACATATGTCAACTCTGCCATTTTCATGGTAAAAATTAAGGAAAACAATGGCAATTAAAATTAATTATCTCCTCTAATAAACATTAAATTTCAAGTTTTGGAACTAAATACAATAGCATCTGTGAGACTGCGTGTGTGTGTGTGTGTATATGCATAGAAAGCGTGAGAAATTCAGCTGTCATCAAAACATATCATTAAAGTTGTTGCATTAATGTAGAAATACTGGACTTCTCACCAAAACCAACTGAGTTTACACTGAACATGTAGTCAGTCTTGTGTGGCTGATATTAGACTGTATTCCTTTAACTAACTTCAGCCAGGGGCATCATGTTAGAAATAGTCATTTTTTTATGCTGATGAGAGGGACACGCATAACTGCAAACACTTCCTAGTGCACTAAACATATTGCAGAATGATGAAGATTTTACTCTCAAGCTGTAGTATATCTGAAGAGAATTCTTCCACTCAGACTAATTCAAGGTGGTAAAGGGGGTCTAATGATATCTTGGGGTCTAGCACTAAATTCTCTATATTTTTACAGTAACACTCTCTGCGGCCTCTCTTTTTTTCAGACTGTTTTGCAAAGGACTTTTTTCCTACAGTTTTTCAGGTATCCAGAATAATGAATGCAGTATCAAAGCAAATGTAGGAAAAGAAATAACAATGATCAGTTCTGTGCCACATTGACCTGACAGCTTTATTTCATGCTTTTGCTTTTCCTCGTGATTCCTTATGACTTCTCCATTTGCCTGAAATGCAATTTATCCTAGATCTTTTTTATTACATTCAAGCCTATTCTTGCAAATGCTTTTCTAAGTTTGGATAAGACTAGTCATAGCAGTAAAAAATTTTGGTGCAGATCTGCAACTGCTATAAATCAGCATACCTGATAACTGAGGACCTGAAGGTGCTGTTGGTACCCATATTGTGCATGGACAACGGGGCAAACTTTGCACTGTAGAGCACAGCCATCTTTTGGATTAGTTTCCACTGGCTAAAGTTTTTTCTTGTGTATCTATTAAAACCTCTACAAAGTGTCTAACCTGCCATGCTTTATGCCAATGGAAAATAATAGCAACACTAATTGGGGTGTCGATATTTGAATCTTGTCAGCTCTAAGCTATTCTAGTTTAAGCCTATTATCTAGTTTTGAGGAAACTTCCTAGTACATATACAATGGATATAGCTAGAAATGTAAGCACAGATTGTTTTGCAGCCTAGCTATCTTTTCAGGGTTTTGAAGCTTATGAAAAACTCCTGTGAATTGAGAAGCCAGAGTATAATGTTCTCTGCTGAGACAAAAATGCATTGAATCCTTCAAATCCTATGAAACTACTCAATTTTGGTATTATTTCTAGCTACTAGGTCTGATTTCTGCTGGAATGTACTTGGCTGACTAATGCCATGAATCATTGGTGCTCCACTAACCTAAATCAAACTGGATTTGTTCTATTTTCAGTCAGTAACCAAGTTATTATGAGGTGTTTGCTGGCTTTCAAACTCAGTAGGTCCCTAAGCAAAATACACATTTGTGGTTTCACTCATGGGTTTTTCTTTCCTTTTATTTATTTATTTATTTATTTATTTTAATTCAATTTCCATTCAAGGGAAAGTTGCTGGAGCTTTCAGCCTGTTATGATTAAGGCAGATAATTGCCTCAGCTATAACACACTCCCTGTAGTGTGGAGGACAGGCTGGAGGGATGCTGGGTGTGGGTGCAGCTGCTCCTCTGAGGAGTCAGTCAGAGGCAATGGGTTTACCAAAAGGTTGTGGGCTACAGACCCCTGCTGCTAATCTGCCCGTGGAGTTGTCTGCAACAGAGCCACTAGCAGCTTTATATTTCTAGCACTCAGCATCATAACTCTGACCTCTTAACTTCAGCTTCTTTCACTAAGTCCAGTCCTTTCCTTGAAGCCATCAATCTGTCCTCTGGCCTCATTCAGTTCTGGAGATTTGGAGGTACCTTCTTTCTTCTTGACTTATAGCTGAATCTGTTGCCTTTGCAAAAGAAGGAGGCCCCTATTCATCCAAAATTTCATTCTTTTATGAAAAGATTTTTTGTTGTTGTTGAAAAATATCAACTTCAGTAAAGAAATCTGAAGATGTTACAATGTTTTGCAATAGGTGGAAGGGAAAACAGTACTCTGTTTGGTAGAGAGTCCATCAGGGGGAATCTTTCTACAATTGACTTCTACCTGAGCATCTGTCTCAGCGCTCCAAATTACCCAGCAAAATCTTATAGAAGCTCTGAAATCAGAGGCATTTACATTGGCTCCTCTACCCTGCTCTCTTCATGCTGCAGCTGCAGCTAAAGTGCAGGTAGTCGAACTCATGTTTGACAGTTCAATGTTGTCCAACAGTTCCCCAGGCCTATTGTCTATTCATTCTCTGTTGGGTTTTATGCCCCATAAATTGCTATTCAGTCTGCAGCTTTAATTTGCACACCCCTGGACAACTATTAAATTCTCATCTTTCACTTGTGATATAGCTCCATTGTCTTGTTTGTGTTTCAAGAGTAAAATATGAGCAGGCACTGACATTTCTGTACTCTTTCAAGAGAGATACCAGCTAGCAGTAGGAAAATACATTATTCCTGCTGCTCTTTAATGCAGTGTTACAATGATTACAAAACTACAGATATGAAATTACTTGAAATTGTGTACACTGATTTTTGGATGTACAAATGATTGGGCAATTTTCAGGAAAAACAAACCAAAACAGAAAATATTGCACAAAGAAGAAAATGGGCAGGGCATTAGACTTACTATTCTTAAAACTATCCAAAATCTGTGGTTGTAGAGCAATAAAATTGAGGGGTTTTCTTCTATAATGTAGTGTCTATTTTATTCTGGTTTACTTACATATCTCCTTTACTATAATATTTTAGAACATTCCTCAAGTATGTACAGTGACAAAACTAACATCAATCACCTATGCTTCGTGCTTTCTAAACTTATGGTTTAGTATTCAAAACATAAACAATATGCCAAGTGTGGGATCTGGAGGGGCTGTACAAAGGATTTTGTCAGATTTTCCAAAATTCAAGTCTAACAGTTTATTGTAATCTCCAAGGTTTTAATATAAATATGAAATTATGACCCTAGTTCATGCCTTGGAATAATTCCAGTAATCTCAGTGGAGTTCCACTGGGGATGTATTTACCTCTCTTGTTTTTCATGCCTCCACTTACCTGGTTCCTAATCTGCAGTGTATTATTTTGTACTCTTTGATGGAAGAGACTGAAAACCAAAGGAAAACCAAGTAACAGATATCCATCCTTATATCCACTGATATTCATACCTTATACATCCTTTTTTCTTACAATTTTTTACCAAACCCAGATTCAATTGTGTGATTCTTTTACCAGTTTTCCAGATAGAGCTGTAGTTTGTTTGCCTCCTGTTTTTACTCTTATACCACAGCCCAGTTGGACTACTTCTCCCAGGGCTAAATACTTTCTTCTTTCTTCTATATTTGACTCACCTACCTTGCCTTCATAGGTTGCAAATGTAGCAACCAGGCTTGAAGGCTTCAGGCAGAAGTGTTTGCCACGGAGTAGTGTACCAGACTGGAATTTTGAGTGGCATCATCACCTGCTGCGCCTTTTTACCACTGCCTTTTATGCTGCTTTCCCAGACTCAGTGCCAAAAATCTTGTAGAGACATCGCAATAACTCTGCAAAAATGAGCCTTCTCTAAGTTTTGGATGTGTCAGAGTCCAAGACAAAGGATGTATTTCTGTGCAATCATTTCCTTCTCTTAGTCTTGTGCTGTGTGATGCTTCCCCCAATAGTTACTGCTATTTTTAAAGAGTTTTATTAAGTTGGCTATAGAATGCCAAGGACACTTTTGTGCTATGGCAGGGTGAAAAGGGGAACTATTACAGTAAATACCAAGAATCCAGTTCTTGAGCTAGGATTGCATGGAATTTGGATAAGTTAGTAAGAATAGATCCTTAGACAAAATAATATAACAAAACAGTTCATATCCATACTTAAATATAGTCATATTTAACTGTAGTCATATTTAAATGTATATGGATTGATCTTATATGTTTGTGGGAATGGTTATATGTGTGCGTATCTTACTGTCTTGCCATTATGAACTGTCACACATTTCTAAGCAGTCCCTGCACGTATACATATTCCAAACATCATAAGAATCTAATCAAATAAATAACTTTGCAGCCAAGTTTTGAAGCAAGCTCAACACCAACAGACATGACACCTGCTTTACAGTTGGCAGAAATTATTTATTCTCTTAATTATTTTTTTTTTAAATGAAAGTGATACAGTATCATTGTAATCAGAAAATGTGTGCTCACCCTCCAGTTTTGCAATTCATCTGCACAGGCAAGGAGCAATTCTCCATTAAACAAGAACAACCAGAGTATTACAAAACTCATCTTTTCTTTCCAGAAAATGAGAAATCTTCAATTAATAGAAATATTTTCATTGTGGGTTTTTGCTGTTGTGATTAATGCAGACACATGGGAAGATGGAGACATACAGTTTTCAATGGTAGGCTGCAACAGCGGGTTTAACGTAGCAATAGCTACATTTTATAGCTCTGAGAGCCTGGTAATCAGTTGGTGTAATGAAAGATGTTGCTTCTCCCTGCAAGTACTGCTTTGCTTAATACAGCAGCAAGGTCCAGCACAGAATTTATATAGCATCAATCTCACAACAAGCTTTCTGAGCTAAATGTATCCTGGCCTACAAATAAGGTTCAGTTTAATCTCAAGAGTGAAATAAGGTGTCGAAGTGGGTTTCTGGAAATATTTCAGGCCACTATTTCTGGTAAAATCCATTTTCTCCTTTAGTCCTTTACTTCTTTAATCTACACTGAACACCAGTTACAAGTTATGAATCGCTAAATGTTCCCACCAACCAAAGATTACTAATTTTTAAATCCAGTGGTTAAATATGCCAACACCTAACCTAGCAGGAAAATTCCTTACAGATACTGCCCTTCATCTTCCAAAACCAAGCCATCGGTGACGAGCAATCAGTAACAGCCTTTATTCTGCAGCCACCGGCAGGTCAGGGAAGTCACAAGGAATAAGAGACTTAAAACATCTGCCTCTTTTTTTTAAGGCAAATGTATTGAGAGATCAGAAGGGATCAAATAAGTTCCCATCCCTTTTGACACTTAATGAGACGATGAGAACTTCCTCCTTCCTTGCGAAAAAATCTATTCATTTGCACTCTCTAGAGCTGCTTTATCTCAATTCATAGATGATGGCACTGTGTGTGTACTGGCTATCTCAGGGTTCCCCAAGCCCAAAACTTCTAGGGAGAGTTTGATCTGCTGCCCAAGCAGAGATTGACTACGTAACCCTAATGCAATAAATCTGCTGCCGTTCCACAAAGTGGGATTTACAGTGTGTGCTCACGCCAACTTTGTTGCACGTGCCAGGAAAGCCTCAGAACTACAATGAATGTTTTCAAAATAGTTACAAACTCTACAAGCTGTAGACGTCTCAATTTCTGGAACTATGGCAGCCTATGAGGGATGGCCCAATGTTCCTGTACTTAAGTAAAGTAGATAGACAATGGGCAGCAACAGCAGAAATTTCCATCAGGAATAGATCTACAATGGGAAAGGGAGTCCTTGATAAGATCTGTCGAGGTAAGATTTTGGAGCAGAGAGAGGAAAAAAGCCCAGGAGGTGCACATTTTGCCTCTACAATTCTCTTCCTCTCTGAAAACAGCTCTTTTGTGTAAGTCTGAACAAAGTCCTGATCATATGAGAAAGATAGTAAGGTACTTTTAAGTAAAAAAAAAAAAAAAAAAAAAAGAAAAAAAAACCAAAGGGTTGTTTTGGGTTTTTTCTGAGGTCTTAAAAAAAAAAATCAGAAAAGCAAAATTTCATTTTAACAACCAACATTTTTTCAAGGCTAAGGTTTTAGTGGCAGTTTGGGAAGTTCCTCCTGAAAAAAACCATATCAGAGTGAAAATGTTTGCAGCTTCTTCAAAATTTCCTGTGGAAAACAAATTACATTTTTAGTAATGTGTTGTAGCCACCATTTTAAATTTTCGGGGACTATATTTACCCTAGAAGCCATTGTTGTGCTCTGTTCTCTACAGCTGTAAACTGACCTCAATTTCTAACTAATGGCATGTTGCAAAATACTGCAAATACTGATGAAATTTCAAGTGCTGTACAAGTTTTCCTCCTGCATTCCTTTTGCAGAACCTTTGGGAAAAGGCATTATGCTTTTCTGCTTATGACCCAAACTCATGCCCATTGCTTCATTTAACCACCTTTGGGATTAGTATTTCTGCTCCATTCTCTTGGGCGCTCCCAACAATTATTATTCCCAGAGGAACAATTGCAGTCATCTGGTTCATAAGGCTTCAATTAAAAGTCTTGAGGGAGGACATTAAAAGAGGTATTTTATTTTAAAAGCCTTTAAACACTGCACAACTGCTGCATTCTGAAGAGCTCCCTGCCATTCCCTCTCAGTTCTTTCTCTGTCTTTTAGTCTATCTCCATCACTAATTCTGGCATGCTCTGGCAAACTTTTTTTTATTGCAGTACATGTGTGCAATCATTTTGGTGGAGCACATTCTGTGATGCATTCGTGCTACTAACATTAGGTATCTAACCTCCGTGCCTAGATTAGGGGTCTGGCCTGACTAATGCATCTCTGTAGGCACTGGAAAGAAATAGGCCCATCCAGAGGGAAATGCACGGTAGGAGCATAATCCCAGTTCTCTGGCTGACACTCTGGAGAAGTCTTTCAGTATTCACTGAGAATACCAGAGGGGTGTCTAGCCCTTGGGTCACTGCCGTTCTTGCAGGGCTGTTACATGACTAGCAAAGCCAGGCTGGCTGGGGGATGCTGGATACTTCAAATTCCTGGCCACAGGGGTCAGGAAGACTGTACAGGCAAGTGAGACCAGCTCCATTCCATAAAAGAGAAATGGCCTCTTGTCCTTTATGCTCATGAACTCTTCCAAATCTCCCTTTAATTCTGAAAGACATATGGCACGTACACCAGGTCTCTAAACTGTGGGAATATTTTGGTATATGACTCATAGATCCAGGATATGGGTGACCCCTGTTGGTAAAGGACTATGAAGAGACCAGCCTCCAGATTTAGATATTTCATTGCCTAAATTTGGTATGTGAATCTTACCTGCTCCCTTTTACCTTCATGTTACTGAGCAGTTTGGTTCCTATTTTGTTGGGAACGATGTGAAGGAGTTTTGAAACCAATTTCTAACATACCAGGCCTTATTATCTTTCTTTGCTTTGATTTCTGCTTTCCTGGAGATCAGAAAACTTGGAGCTTTGTCTTCTTCATATTATATAGTTTTTATTTTTATTTATACTCCTATTATTATTATAACTATTAATAATATCATAATTGTCATTATCATTATTATTAAGCAGAAACTGATCATCCATTGCTATAACTATAAAATATAGGTCTCTTGGAAATGATCTCCCATTATAATCATGTAGCATCAGAACTCCTAAAATGTAGTCAACATCCAAGCTGAATGCAGAAACTAGGTTTTTTATGAGGGTCTGAAAGTTCACATTTCCATTGTTTATTAGAGAATGTGGATGTACTAAGCATCAGAAAGGAAAGAGCTTCAGCATTTTAGAGGAAAGGAGATCTAGTCATATACAAAAATCATCTAACTGGCCTTGATAAAATAAAAATGCTGAATAAGAGACTTGTTTGTATACTGATGCTCATAGATATAACATTCCCAGCCATATTTTAAGAGGTAGATTTATGTCAATTGTAAAATGGTTGAAAGCAATGATAGGATGACGTGTTGCGAAAAGAGAAGAACGAAGAAGATAAACCTTACATTTTTAACATTTTCACTCAAATTACTATTTCTTTAAAATATTTTAACAACTAACATTCCATCAGCATTATGTCAATATGGTCATATTACTCATCTCAGTTCTCGTATGTTTTGTTTATGATCCATGAAAGAATTATCCCTATTCAAACTTATTTTAATTGAATTACAAAACAAAAAGAGCCTTTTCTAACTTTCTAACCTTCCTGACAAACCAGAATAGGGTCAAAGAGATTTGAAGAGTCATTGAAGAATATGTTTTGATTTACTTCAGATAGACTCAGGGGAACTTTGTTCCAGATGGTAACCTTAACCTTTTACAACAAACTGTCTATTCGTGGTAGTCCCTTATTACAATTAGATCCATATCTGTCTGATATTTTGGTGGTCAGGAATTTCCTGGTATCATACCACCTATGATAATATATTTTGCATCATTTATCAAGAATATGTGTAATAGCAGAGGAAAGGAATTTAATTTCAGTTTCTTTCATTTGGCAGCGAAGTTTTTTGAAGTATACTCACTGTAAGCACTTCAGAAAACAATGTAAAGCAGAAAACATCCTCACACCTAAGTACTTTTTAGCAGTTTAAATGGTAACACAACCACTTCATTTCTCTTTTGATATGAAATTTTTGACCATAAAGAATTGAAGAACAATTTTATTCCAATGGTCAGGTTTAGATATATTAAAGTCACTTACTTGTCTAACTATGAATTGTATACAAAAAAAGACACTGAAGTATTCACAGAATGTTAGTTGTGCTTGGTATTATCTATATTTCCAGTAGGTTGATACAATCAAGCAAATGAAATGCAGTTTGTAGAAGTCCTGAAAACAAGAAGATGATTATGTTTCTAATAGCCAAAAAAATACCATATTTACCATATTTTGTACATATAACAAGTATTTATTTTTATTTCATGGATTACCTAGTATTCTAGGAATCACAACTCTTCACTTTTTGATACAAGCCACAACTCTCTACATGAATATCTTATCTAGATCATTACCAGACCCTATATTTCTACACAATACAGATAGAATTGACCCATGTTCACACCTTTAACATGACATTGTGCAGACCTTCTCCATTTAGAATGTCAAATATAAATTTTTAAATGCTTGAGATAAATTACCTCCTTCAACACCACCCCTACTAAACTGAATCAACTTACCTCAAATATTCAACAGCAATTTTCAGGCTGGAATCCATGGAAACCTTGACGTTTGGGACCTTGACTTTTGAGACCTTAAGAGGCTGGAGAGGTGGGCCTATGTGAACCTCATGAAGTTCAACAAGGCCAAGTGCAAGGTCCTGCATGTGGGTCAGTGCAATCCCAAGCACGACTACAGCCTGGGAAGAGAATGGATTGAGAGCAGCCCTGAGGTTATATCTCATCTAAATCGGCCCTCCTTCAGTCAGGAAGGACCCTCCTTCACACAGGCCCACCTCTCAAGTCTGTCAAGGTCCTTCTGGATAGCATCCCTTCCCTCCAGTGTGTTGACACCAGTGGTGTCGGTAAACTTGCTGAGAGTGCACTTGATTTCACTGTCCATGTTGCCAACAAAGATGTTAATCTCAACATGGGAATTGAAAGAACATCTTTTTTTTTCATTTAAAGGAAATCTATACCTAAAATTTTTTAGTTCAGTTTATGTGAACCTTCTTCCAATGATTTTTGTAGCTTGGACATGTGTTGAAAGGCTGGGAGTGCTTCTGTTCATATTCAGCAACATAGTGCTCTGTGATGAAATAAGTTTTTCTGATCAGCCAGACAATGACACCTGGTTTTGAAATATGCCGTTATTTCCTTCCTGGTGGCATGAATGATTTTTCTTTCAATAGAAACCAACATGGATGGTAGTGGGAATGTGATACATTTTGGACCTTGTTTGACATATGGCCAAGAGGTAGGTAGTGTACATATCTGAACCTAAAAGCTAGAAATCCCAGAGTTTATATGTAGCCTGTGAAGGTAGTCTAAATGCATTTTCAAGGACTACAGCAATGAATCATACTCTTCATTTCGCTCTGGTTTTTATCTAAGCTGATTGGTATGTGAGAAATACTACAACTTTAATTTTGTTAGCAACCTCTTCATGTAGAGAGTATCAGATAGTGCAGATATCTTACTCTGTATTTATCCTTTCATATAAGCAGCAACAAAACCAAGAAGACTTTCTTTTTTTCTTATTTTTTTGGTTAGAAAATATGTAGCAGAATAAAATGTGACTTAATGCTCATATTAAATGCAACAATTCCACAGTAAATCAGGTCCAGTCATTCAAAACTCATTACAAACTGACCGTTATGTCCCTTTCATCACAATCAGGGAAAGAAAAGCCTTGAGAATGACATTCACCACACATAGAACCTTAACGATAATGATTCTTAAAGCACTTAATCAGGCATATTTTATTGTAGGACAACTCCATTAAAAAGACATTCAGAGTTGTATAGTGTTTTCAAGTGGAATCCAGTGAATTTCTGAGAATAATATATGGTTAGGAGCATCTCATTTTCTCCTGGATATTTCACAAAACCTCTTTGAAGTCTTTGGAGTTATAGTAGGGATAAATTCATCTATTCCAGTTACACACAGATATAAATCAGATAAAACTACTGAGAAACTGAAGACACAGATCTTTAGCTGGTTCCTGTCAGTATAGCTCACTAAAATCAATGGAGCTATGCCTGACTTGGAGTCAGTCTGGTTCCATTATTTGCTTTTATCACTGAACACATATGTATTTCTGCAAACGAATTTCCAATTAGCTAGTTGTACATGGGCTATTTATTTGTCCTGCAGCGTCTAACATAATATATAACCTTTCTGCCCTTAATATTGCTAAAGGCAACTGATAACAATGAGGCTATTCTTAAGGAAGAGCTACTAGATTTTGAAAACATTTCACTGAATAATTTTCACTGTTGCATCTTTTATAACAAATAAATCTTTATTATTCTACCATGTTTTGCACAATAATTCCCTTTCTAGAATACACATGACTTATTTGTTGTAGAACAACTGCTAGCCTCCAAGTGCACAGTGATAATATATGAGACCAAAGTTCATCTAGTCCAGTATCTCTTCTGTAACGGCTAGCAAAAGTGAACACTTAATGAAAGAATATAAAACCAGGAAAAGTGCAGGTCGCCAAGGCTACCCTTTTCAGCATCAAGGAAAGGCAGATCTGTTCCCTTGTGCATCAGAAAGCAACAGCAAATGAAAAAGAATGCCAAAGACTGACTGAAGTTTTTTGAAAGGACATGCTGACTTGGTATTAGTTGTTTTTTTCCTTTACCTGTATTTATCTAGAACCCAAATGCTAAGCCTTTCAGCAGCAAAATGAGCTAAAGTAGTCCAGAGGCCAAGCTGATTTGTACTAGTTCTAGAAACATCACTTGCCCCTGTTCCCTCACACTTGTCTACACACAAAGGTGTCAGGCCTAATTCACAGCCCTACCAAGTTTATAGCAGTTTTTTCTATCATGTCATTGACTGCCATGAGATGAACTAAGTGAATTTATAAATAGGTGCAGGATAGTGAAATCATTCACAGTTTGGTTTTACCAATTTTAACAGTGCTTTGCTATGAAGCGAAAGAGAGAAAGAAGATGGCACGTACTGTGTCTTGTATAGTAGCATCATGATGCGGAAGAAAGTGCAAGTTTGCATTTTGTTACTTACCAGGGTATTCCAAAAGTGACTCACATTGTCTTTAAGGTTAAAATATTCATCCATTTTACGTTAGAAAGAATAACAGAAAAGCACACCTCTTTTCAAGGTGAATATGATTGCCCTATTTGCGGCTGCTTTTAGAGTTTCATTGTATAAGAAATCAATCATCTTTTATGTATGACAAAGAACATTTCAGGAAAAGGGAGATACACAGAACTTATTTATTAACTTGTTTTTCAGCTCTTATTCTGAACATGTGTTCAAGGTGTGAAGAAACACAAACATAGAAGGATCAAAAGAGGAGGAAAAGAAGGATCAGAAGAGGAGGAGAAGGAGCTCCCCACCCAGCCTGTCATCTGCAAAACAACCAAAAATATTCTGAGATGACTGCACATGCCTCTGTTTTATTAACCTTACAGTGCAACAGCCTGAGAGATATTGTAGTCAAACTCCTTTTATGTCACTCATAGCATGAGAGGGGAAAAGGCAATTTAAGGCAGTTCCCTTGAGCTAGGAATTGGTAGGTTAGCTTCTGCCTCACCGCCTCTACCCTGGTCACTGCCGTCGGTACTGCTGCTCTCCCCATCCATCCTGGACCCTCTGTCCCTTGGTAGCTGCTGCCGCCTGGGCACGGCTTGCACGCTGCTGGGAGGGAAGGAGACTCAAGCCTGGCAGTAAGCAACATGTGAAGAGGAGAAGACAGAAAATAGCTGAGATGAACAGCAGCGAGGATTGTACTTGCTTGAAGGCCTGAAATAACTCCTGGTGGCCCTAGAGGCCTTATTATAACCCGGTTCTGTCTTCATGGACAGTGGAGCTACCATACAGCTTTTCATTAACCACACAGCTACTCAATCCTGTATTGTTTGCTTCTGATAGCATTGGGAGCCTGTAAAATGTGATGTATGCAGTATGTTAGGTTAGGATGGAGCAGCAATTGTACTGTGCTTAACATTCCTATCGTCAAACAAACAAACCAGACAATGCCAAAAATGCAGTTTTCCTTAAAACACAGACTGCAGTCATTTGATATTGTAGCTGCTCATTGTTTAAAGCCACAAATATTCAAGAACCAAAAGAGATAAATCATGTTGTGTCAATCTTTTACTTTTCCCCTGGTAAAAGTGCTTGGGGAGGGTAGCAAAGGTGTAGTGGAAAAATGTTGCAAATCAAATGGACAGCCTGTTCAGCCTGTTTTGTCATTTCCATTGCTTGTGTTGAATCAATATTTGCTCTACCAAAGAGAACATTTGGAAGATGTGCTTCAGAGCACTGCTTGAAGGCCTAGAGTGGGTTCAATGCTTGATTCAAATGTGCTGGCACTGACTCTAGTTTGCTCTGTACACTCAGCAGTGTTAATGCAGGGGAAGCAAAGACAGTCTGTCTGTCTCCTTAGCTTTTCCCTTCCTCCAATAAATACATCTTTACTGTAACTTGGTAACATTCCTGAATACTGAACCAGACATCCAAAATTCTGTTGTTTAACACTGATAGAGCTTGATGCTGTATACTCCGGGTATGTTGATGCTGCACACTCCAGGTGTAGCTGCATTTCAGTGGTGAACTCAAGAAAGTGTTGCTTATACTGGGTATTGTTACTGTTGTTGTTTTTATTGAATGAAAATTTTGGTCTTATCCAGACTCTAAAATATAAGATCCCTTTACTGAGACTGAAGCGCTTCAGTATAACCCACTCTTCAAAAATAAGCACCCTAGGGATAGGAAATGGGAGTTGTATTTATTCCCCTGCAGGCTTCTCATTCAAATGGGTGAAAAGATGGTTTTAATTAAATGTACAGAGGATAAAATACTTTTAAAAAGGATCTTTAAAACAATATTGTTTAAAACAAAGAAAGAATACTCCCTGTGGCAAGTTTCACACTTAGACAAAGGTTCCTTATATTTGCAATATCAGCAAACAACACATTCTGATAAGTAATGGTTTGGTAAAGCAGCTCATGACTTTAAAGGAATTAAAACTAGCTTTGTTTAGTGAAGAAAGCCTTAATTTCTTTTTTGGTCTAAATGGAAACTTTCATTTCTTTTGAAATCCTCCATTTTTTTTCAGTGAAAGTCAGGAGAAAACACCATGCCATTCTGTAAAAAAAACAAAATCAAAACCTTTTTGTTACTGCCAAATGTACAGATTTTTTACTGAAATATATGTCAGATGTGAAATAATAGTAATTCCTTTCATTTTTCCATTCAGAAGAGTAGAATATTAGCTTCCTAATTCTGAATGGATGAAGCTTGAATTATTAACCTAAGGCTAAGCCAGGTTGTTAACCTCAGATAAGTAATATTTTTGCAGTCTCTGTGAACCCAAGAAAGAAGAGCCCTTAAAATTTGGAGTACACTTCTGGTTTAGTAGTGACCCCACTGGTGTCTGTGCTGCAATATGAATACCCTGCTAGGCATACTGTATTCACAGGATGAATTTCAATGCCTGAGCTTGTGCAATTCATTGGCAAAAACTGCAAAAATTAAAGCAGTTCAAATGGCTTCGCTTTTGATGGGGGAAGGATGAATTTATAGTATCATGTCATATGTTTTCATTTATTTCAGTGAGTAATAGATGTGTTTCAGGGCTAACCCATACAAGAAACAACTGATGTAAAATGTGATGAAAAAGGAGCATTAAAGAATAATTCTTTATTTTATAAGCCAGAGGACAGTCTAGTCTTTCTGTTCTTAGAAAAGACTGAGTGAGAGAGAGAGAGTACTTCAAGTTGTGAGGACTGCAATCTTAAACTGAATCAGTAATTAAAAAGGTTAAGTAAGCCCTTGGGGCAGGGACTATCTTTTCATTATAGCTTTGTAGAGTGCCTGCCACAGCAGGGTCCCTCCTTTCCATCAGGAACTTAGGGTGTTGCTGTGATGCAAGGAGTAAAACCACCACCACCAATACTACGGGGGAAGAAACTCAAAAAACCAGTCAACATTTAATATGCAGAGTCTCTCTCTTTCTCTGGTCTTCACTACACTGTGGAATAGAGGAGAAAGCCCAGCCACAAAATAGCAGAAATATAACATGTGATGAATTTTTTCTGTGAGACAGGAATCTGTTGCTGCTATAAACTCCGTAGCCACACTTGCCTCAACCAGGTAGAAAACACTTCCATTAGTAGAGGGTCAGCCTTGGAGTCTCTTACTGTTTGCATCCATCACATCAAGAAATCACATGCAGAATGATGCATTGTGGAGGAAGGATTGTTTCAAGCTGGAAATTTTGTTGGCCGGGTTAAAACTAAAGAAAATAACACTTTTCTTCTGCATTATGTCTAAACAGATACCTTGTGCGAAGTCCATTACTATGCTAGTAAATCATTCTAGAAACAGAGATATCAAAGAAAAGAAAAATAATAAGAGAAGAAAAGAGAAATAACTAAGGGAAAAAGGGAGAAGGAAAGAAGCTGGAGGTGATATTTTATGGACGTTTTTCCTGTCTGAAGTGTGTAGCATCAGGCTTAATCTGGAACAGGCACTGTGTTCAGGACATTTAAATTCTAGCAGCACTGAGAAGCAGATTTTCCTGTATGCTTTGCATATGTATGAAGGACCCCCAGGCTCAGACTCAGGATGAGAGAACAGGGAAATTTTCCATCATGGAAAGATATATGCTTCTCTTAGTGTCTTCAGTAGCCAGCTGTAAATATTGTGCAGCATGGGTGACCTAGAAGGTAGGAGTGTGAAAAGTCTGCGTAAGACTTGACAAAATGACTGTCCTTAAATTCTGTTAAGGAAGCAGGTGTAAATTCCTACAGACAGAGCAAGTATTGTCTTACCTATACTATTTCCCTACCTGAGTTTGCAACCAATTAGGGTCTCTGGTAGTAATGAGACCTACTAATTATAATCTGAATTATTTTGGATACAGCAAGCTGTAGCACCTAAGAGTCTGGATAGAACAAGGGGACTAATGATAAAAACAGTATACAGATATGACGGACATTTTTGGATACTGATATCAATGAACCCTTTAATGGAAGTCCTTTGAAATTCTCTCTTATGCAGTGGGTTGACATCTTCTTCTATGGAAAAGGCAATCCATGGTCCCTTAAATGACACTCAGAAATACCAGAGATGAAAAGCCTGCTTCCTGTGTCCCAAACATTATATTCCTGTGGATTAGACAATGCATCCCTCAGTTAAGTTACATTGTACACAGTTTAATTTCTGCTTGCAAAATTTTGAGCATTTACACCAATATCACAATAATTTTCTTTCTTTCCCTGCCCCCACCCCCAATACTAGCAAGAACTTCTTGTCAAAACCTTTTCTTTATATGTAATAAGAACAATATAATTTTCATGTTCCTATTTTCTCATTCTTGTATTATGCTCTTTTGGTTTGGGGGGGGGGGAGGTTCGTCTTTTTTTTTTTTTTTGCTTTTCTGTTTATCCTGTTCATACTAATGGGAAAAAAAAAAAACCCAAACAACCAAAAAACAAAAAACCCCAAAAAACCTAAATAAAAAACCCAACCTGAATTTCTGACATCAATTGTTGTTGCTCATGAATATCCAACAAGAGATTTGGGTATATGACAAATAAGCTTTACATATCAACTAAACACTCTTTGGTGAGCAGATTGCATCTTCTTGATTATATTAAAGAAGTTAGCAAGCATAGCGAAACAATCATCTCAGAAAAAGTTTTACTTTCTTCTCGAGTAATTAGTATTGGAGTTACCAACTTTCTGTGATCTTACAGTGGAACTGTTTCTGTAAAGCAGATGCAAGCAGCATTGCCTAGATCCCTGTGTCTTCAGATGACAGTAGTAGTCTTGTGCTCAGAGAAACAAGATCTATACTTACAGTGATCCTCAGGGCATGTGTATTTTCATCGGCCTGTGGTGATGGGGGTGCAGTTACTTTGGATCTTATTCCCCCGAGATCTTAATGAGCTGCCACTGAAATAAACAGAATCTTTGTCCCAGATCTAAGAAAAAACCCAAGAATGTTCTCTCATTTTGGTTTTTAGAACTTGATCTCTGCAGCAGTGTCTATGTCCCTGAAACACAATTGTAAGGGCTTCCTGTACAACACCCAGGGGTATTATACACCCGTTAACAAGCTATTTGACAGCCAGTGTGCAGAGTGGGGAGCCACATAAGGGCACCTGCAAGAAAGTGCTTGTGGGGGAGAGGCCATAAGCAGACAGCCCCTTCCCATGCTACACTCAGCTCTAGTGCTAACCAGATATCTGAAGGAGACGCTGACAGAAAACCACTGTTCATTCACTGGAAAAAAAAAAAACCAACAAACAAACCAAAACAAAAATAACCATCATCAGCTTTCACTGACAGCATTTTTACTCAGTGGACTCCCAAGACACTGACTGGCACAAGCTGCCCAGATAAGTCTGGCAGTGAAATGACTTGTTTGTACATCCAAAGTGGGGGTTAAAGAGGAACTAGGCATCAGTATGCTCAACAGTGAGCTGCTAGGGTTCTGCAGAACCTGTGCTTTTGGGTGAACTGAAATATTAAATATTGATGGTGTATGTTGAGTTTAGGTGCTTGAAACATAAATGTCAGGAAGGCAGGGAGTGATAACGGATCATGATTTTTAGACACAGCTCCCTCAGTTCTACTAGTGTGGAATTAAGAACTTAGGGTTAGTCCTGAGTTTCTACCTCTGTCCTTTGTTTAAGTGAAAGTCCATAAACATGGAAAATTCAGTTTCCTTTAAATCAGTTCACATACTTTGTCTATAATAAGCCCTGCTACTTACACAGGAATACTTGCATTATGCTGACTGTGAGGTGAGTCACCATGAGAAGCTTTAAAATTAGATATTAATCAGCAAGCTCTATGAGCCCTAATTACTAGCTACCTGTGAAGCTGATACTGCATGGATGATGAAGGAGAGAGATATGCACCTTTCTCATTTATTCCAGTGAACACAACTAGGCGTGGCTAAGTGAACAAGCAAACTCATTTGCTTATATTAGAAAGCTCATATTGAGGTACCCAAGCTTCTATACCCCAAAGGAAAAGGTTTTATTAGCTCGGAGCCATGTCATAATGGATTAGGTGAAGACATAGTTAGCAATAGGTTCATTGAGAAAAGAGTATGTGTTCAGTAATGAATTCTTTACCAGTAACTTTGACATGTCTCAGCAGCGTGTTGCACAATGACTGTTTCTCCCCATGGAAATAATTCAATATTGTACACTAACCTGCTCTGGCTTCTTTTGACTCTCCCTTTTTATGATATTGTCAAAGAGGAATAACTTAGCATCCTTTGTTGTCTGAATGTCTAAACAAATTACAGACAGCCACTAAAGCTGTATTTGCTGACTTGGCTTCTGCTGACTCAGCTTTTTCTGTGTCTAATGAACTTCTTTAAAATCAAGAGTACTAAGAGATGGTTTTGCATGCAGAATATATCTGGCATGACTACAGAACAATTATTTATCTGGTGGGTTCCACTCTATCGGCTCTGGGGGAAGCTTCTAGTAGCTTCTCACAGAAGCCACCCCTTTAGCCCCCCCACTACCAAAACCTTGCCACGCAAACCCAATACATGATTAAGAAAGAAAAGGAAAAAAAAAAAATAATCAGCCTTATCAATGGCCATAACCCCAGGGGTATTATCTGTAGTTTATACAAGAAGATTTACATTTCAGTGGCCATATTCTGTCCAGAGGCACAGTTGCAGCTGGCATAAAAAATAGAAGGTTAAATCACCCGTATAGAATACTTAGGTCTTAACTGGTATTATTATTTTCCTTACTCTATCTCTTAGGAATTAATTTTTTTATTTATCAGGGATGCAAAGTGCACCAAAGGTAATACAGAAGGACACAAAGCTAGGAGAGCCTAGATTATACCTGTGCTGTTCTGCAGCCCAGAGAACATCAAGTGTGCAGTGGGAAGGATCTCTTAAAGGCAGAGTGCTAATTCGTGCATTTCTCTTGGAATGAGAAGGTTCCTTCTGATGCTCTCCATTGGTGGTTACATGTGATGGAGACTCTCACAGTTAACTTGTATGCATGTAGTGATGAAGCTAACTGTTGTTATGTTTCTTTTCTTCTCATTTTTAAAATGACACTTGTGGTGACATCTGGATGACTCAGTAGATAATATTTGTAAATCTCAGAAAGATTCTGATGTGAAAATTCCTTAGATGTAATATTCAGGGAACACTTTGTGAAATTTTTAACAAAACAGAGAGAGGAAGGTTTAAGGAAAACAACACTGATAATAACTCTTTCTTTGCCTCAGTCTGCTTCTGAAAATGGCTGTGTTTTATTTGGAGAGTAGACTGCTAGGAATCCCAGTCCCTCTTTCCCTTCCTCCCTTCCTTTTGCTCTTCCATCCTTCCTTCTGTCCTTCCATCCTTCCTTCTGTCCTTCTATGCTTTCATCCTTCTGTCCTTCCTCCCTTTATCTCTTCCTCCCTCCCTTCCTTCCTTTTTCTCCTACCCTAACCTAGGTGGAAAACACAAGAGGAAGACCAGCCTCTCCCCTGGGGTCTGGGAGCAGGAGGAGAGCTCTGGCACAGGGGTGAGTGGGTGCCTCACAGCCAGGCATTCAGGTGGCATCAAGGACCAGGCAGGAGTTTGCCTCCTCCCTCACTGAGACACGGGAGAGATGAGCCAAGGGAACAATATGGTAATTTGCTGCTGGCTCCATCCACAGAAAAAGTCTTACTATTTTCCTTCCCACGCAGATAAGAGGAGCTAAGCAGCTGGTTGTGCTTTCATATTTTTTCCACAGAGTCCCTTCCCTTTTTGGTTCTTGGCTTCTAGGGTCACAAAGCCAGCTCCTCCACAAAACTTGTGGCAAAGCCACAAATGAATCCATCAAAACTATAATGGCTTGCCAAATACATACATTTTGGCTTTAATCACAGTTGTCTGAGTTATAAGGAGTTCCTTACATCAGCAGGGTTCCAGCTTTTGAGATGCACGTATATTATTAGGAAATATATGAGGAGTTTAAAATGGATTTTGTAATGAAAATACACAAGCCACTATAATTGCACTGATACTAGCTGGTGTCATTGTAATGTCACACATGCTTATTATTATATGGCAGCCACAATGTGACATAATTTGCAGCAAGTGGAGGATTTGTAGTGTGTAAAAGAGAAATTGAAGAAACACTGCTTTGTGAAAACAAATCACAAACTATTATTCTCTGCTCAATCTATTCTGTACTTTCTGTAGTTCATTTAATTACCAAGAATTATTGTCAATCTCATATTTTCACATCCTGAAAAGGGCAAGTGCAGTTTGAGAAAGCGAATGAAATGCTCCTAACACATTTTAATTTTCCTAGAAGCCTCGAAGTGTTGGCATGAAGGAATTTTCTCTAGTGTGAAGGCTCACAGAAGGACTGTAATTGTGGGTCTAATGTTACATGGTTTTCTGGAGAAGATGGTTTGCTCAGTCATTTACACTTCATGATTTTCTTACTGTTATTATAAGAGAAGTACTACTTAAAATCATCTCCTTCATTAACATCATGGATCATAAGATGAAGTAACAATCCATTCTGCTGTAACAGCCTGAAGACTTCCTCTGTATGGATTCATGTAATTTCATTTTTAAATGTAGCATAATTCCCAGAAATGTGTCTAAGTCTGAAGACTCAGCTAACAAATATGTCTCTGGGTGACTTTGCAGGGTGAAATAATTACTACTTAGTCTCTTCCTTTCTTTGAGATATCATATAGCAATGTACTATTTCAGAAACTGCAATGAAGTGCCTTTTTATGACAGAAATGCTCACTATCTTTCATACTAATCCTACTTATGTCAATATGGATCATGAAGTACAGATGTAAAACATTCAGTATTCTACCAAGCCAATCACTTGTTATCAGTAGATTCTATTTATTGGCATTTGGCCATTTACATGAAATTGCTTATCACTTCAAAATTATATTGTTTGTAAAGATTGGATGAGGTACCTGAATATATTTGCCCATTATTTATCCACTTTTCATGACAATTTTGGAAAAGCATTCCTGGATCCATCTTGTCACAAATTTTTTTTATAATCTAGCTGTTCAGAAATAACCATGACGTGTGGTCTCCCAGTTGAATCTATGCCTTAATATTTGTCTTAAAAGTGAGGAAATACGGATTGGAAATCCCTTAGTCACAGAATGAGCCCTGGACACAGGCATGTGAATTGTGGGTGGGTATTTTCTCATTAATCTATGGGGAAACACTTCCTTCTGGTCTCTTTTAAAAGCAAAAATTATTCCTCCTGTTCTGTCCTGTTTCCTTTTTCCCCTTCCCTGTAACCTGTGCTGGTTTTTGAAATAAAAGGTTCAAATTTCCTCCTTCAGGAGAAGACCCTAGACTGTAGTTTGTGGAATATGGCCTAAACTCCGCAGCGGGAGGCAGAGTTCAGACCTACCCCATGCCCAGGACTTTCTAGTGGCCAAGCCACTGTGTGCTGATGTGAATGACCTTCATTCTCAGGTGCGCACAGGTCTGGGGAAGCAACTCACCTCGTGAGTCGTCCCAGTGCTCACCACTGTGGTATTGAAGCTTCTTTCTGCACCTTTGGACCTCCGGTCACCATCTGTCAGGGGGCAATTATTGCCTCATTGTAGCTCTGTGTGGAAGAAGGTATTAATTGCACATGTACCATGGTGACAAAGGCAAGATGAAAACATAAGAGGATTAGTTTGCCAGAGATGATAAAGAAGACAACAAAAAAAAAAGTCGAAAGAATAATCCCAGAAACTCCTAAATCAGGACAAATAATAACTTCTCTCTTCTCATGCCTAACCATAAATGCATTGATCCCAGCATGAATAAAGCCCAACATTTTCTTAAAAAAAATATTTCATCGAAGAGAAAAAGGGCTTTTTGATCTGCTTCATGCTCTTGCAGGTCAGCCATTTACATTCTACTTGCTGACTTTCTAGGGTTTTCCTAGTATACTTAACGATTGTACGTAATGTCTCTGTCTAAAATACTGGCAGAATATCCAAAAGAAAAAAAAGCCTTTTCTTATATGTACACCTAAATATAGATATTTGGGGAAGTAAAAGAAGAATGCTTGTGACAAACTGTGAACACTGCTTGGCAAAAAAGGATTTGTCTGTCTAATTGCTATTTCCATAGTAATCTGTTTGTGTTCTACTTGTCAGATACTCAGTTATGACTGTCAGACAGAATTGCAATTCTGGTTGAAAATAGGACATTTCACCTTTCAATATGAAAATTACAAGTCTTTTCAGTGAGTTCACTTTCTAGAAAATATGGGATTTATTTTCTAATGTATGCAACTCTTGTGGTTTAACCTGGCAGGCAGCTAAAACAATCACACAGCCATCAGCTCACTCCCCCCCCCTCAGTGGGCTGAGGGAGAGAATTGGAAAAAAAAGGTAAAACTCATGGGTTGAAATAGAGACAGTTTAATATGACAGAAAGGGACGATGATAATAATAATAATAATATAATAATAACAATAATAACAGCAACAACAGCAACAACAACCACCACCATCACCAAATACACAAAACAAGTGATGCCCAGCACAATTGCTCACCACCCACAGACCACCAATGACCAACTAGTTCCCAAGTCATGATCCAAACCGCTAGCCAGCTTCCTCCAGGTTATATACTGAGCATGACATCCTGTGTTATGGAATATCCCTCTGGCCAGTTTGGGTCAGCTGTCCTGGACATGTCCTCTCCCAGCTTCTTGAGCACTGCCGGCATCCTCGCTGGCAGGGCAGTACGAGAAGCTGAAAAGTCCTTGACTTGGTGTAAACATTGCCCAGCAACAACCAAAATATCAGTGTGTTATCAACATTATTCTTATCCTAAATCCAAAATACAATACTATACCCATTACTAGAAAGAAAATTAACTCAATCCCAGCTGAAACTAGGACAACAACTCAGGACTGCTACAGCCTAGTTCATGATATCTCTGCAATGTGTTCCCACCCTGTGTGGAAAAGACAGTGATTTCTGAAGGATGTATAAATAGATAAAGTGAGATACCACATAAGGAAAAAATCTTTGTCCACTTTCTTCTTCCAAGAGCTTTAGATGGATATCTGTCTTTCTAATTTGATGAGGTTAGTAAGTCCTTTAGAATCTGAATCCTGAGCGGGCTGTGTAGCGGAAAAATATTAGGGCTAAAATGTATGTTTGCTATTGGTCAGGAGTCAGATCTAGGTGAAGGCAGAACCTTAGTTGTCTTCATGTAGCTGCCTACAAGCAAATACCTAAGTTACCAGTACAGTCAGCTCCAATTAAATGTAGGTCTCTTAATCAGAAGGTAAATCTCACTATTGCAATCTAAGTTTAGAATAAAAACAACAGATTGACACAGATAAACATATGCACAAGCTCGAGGGAAAAAGAAAAGTGAGAGGTGTAGAAACTTTGTGCAGTAGGTCACCTGCCTAGTCTGTGGAGGGTAGAGTCCAGCTTTGGGAATGCATACTACTCATATAAGTGTGTATTTATTTGCATTGTTCCATAAGATGCTCATATGTAGTATATAGATGCATATAGTGGCATTCATCATATTTATTTTCAGCTGTGTAAAAGTTTAGTGTCTGTCTGAACTTCTTGTTCAAATTCCCTTTCCACAAGGAGAGACAGGGGCACTTCTAGAGGGTAAATCATTCACCTCTGAGACAACAGTTCAAGTTGAACAGCCACAACTACAGGACACTTTTCAAAATGTAAGTGCTGTACTAAAGCACAAGTAAAAAGCAACAGCCTCTGGAATACCATATAGAGATCTTCAAGAACAGCAGATGAGAAAAATGAAAATGTATTCATAAACACTACTCTACCCATTGAACATAGTACAACACTATTTGAAAATGATTAGGAGTGGAGAGAAATTCTACAGAAATAAGTTTATGAAGAAATATGGGTGAGGCAATACTGGTTTTGTCAAGGCCAGAGAAAAAGATTTTCAGCATCTAAGACACACACTTGAGAGAGAGTTCATATAGATAAACCACTCCTGACATCATAATAAGGGTACTCTGTTTTGATGAGCTGGCTTAGCATGTAGAAGTGGATGTGAAACCTCCTTTAATTTCCAACAGCTGATAACACTGTGGCTCAAGGCTTTGGGAGAAAAAAAAGAGCCCCTCTAACTTTATCATATGGAACTTCAGACTCTTGAAATATTAAGTCTGTAAAATGAAAAAAAAATATTTGAAGTTTTCTGTTTATTTTTCCTTTGTTGCTCTGTAGTATAGGCCTGGAGTTACACTCATTCATGCCTGAGAATATTTACCATAGGTAAATAAGCCGATTACCCCTGAAAAATCTTTGATTTGGGGTTTTCTTTGGTTTGGTGGGGGGATTGGGGTTGGTTTTGGTTTGGGTTTTTTTTTTTTTTTTGGGGGGGGGGAGTTGTAAGATTAATTTTCACACAACAAAGTCAATCCTACATGGAAAAATGAAGTCCATCTTAATAATAAATCATTTCCAAAGCAGAGAACCACAAAAAGAAAGCATAGAGCAAGCATGGATTTGCCATGGGAGGGCAGAATTGGGGTCTAAGTCCATTCCAACGAGTACAAGCTACGAAGCAGGTCATCCTTTGCTTTGTTTGCAACTATGCAGATGCAAATTTCCTTTCCTTTCCCTCCATACTATTCTGGTCTGTACCTGTACCTACAGAACAAAAGTTTTGAGAGGTATAAGGTATGCATTTGCTTAAAATGCATACTAAAAGATCACATCTTCAAAAAATGAGCTGCCCCTATGACATATGCTGGGCTGCTAAAGCTCAAATCCAAAGTTCTCAATTCATCTGCAGAACAATCTGTGGAAAACCTGTGCAGCAAAAATTTGCTAATTTTCATCAATCATAGTAATTTCTCGTGGTGAAATAGTAATCCTTCAGCTTCCAACCCCTTCTAAATTTCCGAACAAATGTGTCAATTAGATATAGTGGGTTTCATGATGCAGATGCCTGTCATTCATATGAAAGTCACAACGCCACATAAAATAATAATGACATTCATATACTTGGATTCTGGTTCAGAAGCAAGATAGTGACTTGTGGGAAATCGTACATGGCATAATTCCTTGAGCCATCAGCTTAAAAATGTATCATCTGAAAAGTATCATCACTCTGGAGTATATATTCTCTGTGAACAAACTCCAGTGAGGAGTTAGTTCTCACTGTGGGCCATGTAAGCTTAACCAGAAATCTGTTACTTGGGGAAAGAGCATCAGTCTTTCTAGTGTCTGATGAAAATAGAGGAAGCTGTCAGAAAGAAATAAAACAGGGCTGAAGCCAGGAATCACTTACAGAGAATCTGTGTCCATGAGTAATGTAGAACAAGAAGCTGAGTAACCAGGAGTCAACTTTGTTCAAGTATGTTGTGAGTGTTTAACAAGCATCAGTAAAAGAGGTTTGAGTGGACAATCAGGGACATAGGGGAAAACCTAATGAAATTAATTTATACAGTTCCTTCTTCTTCCTTCCTCATTCACTTGAGGAATTTACTATAAAGATGAGTGCAGAAAGCTTTTCTTGCTGTGGTTCTGAAACACATCAGCTTTGTGGCTTGAGAACAAAGACCTGAGAGGGCTGTCAAAGCTTTACCTTGCTGGGTCAGCCAGGTTGTGCAGGGGTCTAATTCTTAAGTCACTGATGATGGCCAGTGTTTCATGCATAATAACAAGGACAAAGAGCCAAAAGTTTGTCATGCACTTCAGTGGCCAGAGGAACTCATCACAAGAGTGTTCAGGTCTTTTAGTGGAAGTGGTGTTTCAGCTTGAAAATACAAAAAAAAAACCAGCAAAAAAAAAAGTTTCATTTAAAATCTATTCCTGTTCCTGTTCCTCAAATACTTTTATTTGCACAAAGTATGCCATTTAACTGGACTTTTCTTTTTATGGGGGAGAGATGGCAAAAGGGAGCAAGGAGGCGATCTTGCACCTGTAGGCAAAAGAAAGAAGGCTTTTCTTCATGGAGGGTGCCTTGTGGTGTTCCCGTTTACTCAACAGCTCACATATCAGTGTGTTGAAGAGACAAGTATCTCACCCAGGTTCAGCCTGTCTGTCTGCCTTTAGCAGGCTCTCTGCATGGAGGAGGCTGAGGACAGCTGTCCTCTTCCAGGCTCAGCTGTGCCGAGAGGTTTCCACTCCAGCTACTCGTCACTGTGCCTCCCCCGAGGCTGCTGATGCCCTACGCTGGCTAACTGACTACATTAGCTCCCTCCAACCCACTCTTAGGAAAAAAAAACAAAAACAAAACAACAGGCTAACTTCAAAAGTTTAAATAATAATTAATTACTAATTTGACCTGTGAAGATTAAAGCGTATTAAAGTGTTTTCCCACAAGCAGTTCAGTAGGCATTGTGGAAAAGAGGCACTTCTGTCAGTGTGTGGCAAAAGACCAGCTTTAGATTAGTTGTGGTTTTTTTCCTCTGGCATAATAGTTTAAGGCATATTTTTGTTTATTACATCAGAAACAAAACCAATCATTCATTCAAACAAGAAATACAGGTATTCCATGTTTGAGATAAGCAATCCCAGCACTCTCATCCTGCATCTCAAAGTTTCGTTAAGAGAACCCAGGCTATGGATGGTTGGCTGGTACTCCTACCATGCCACAAGGTTCTCACCGTCCTTAACCAGAGTGACTGAAAGTATGTTTCACACACCCTCATTGAAGAGATATAGAATAGCACTAGGATACATGACAAAAAGATAACACAACTATTAGAGAGTTAGAAAGAGGATCCTCCTTGTGCACTTTGTGTATTACTTCAGCCTTATAAAAGATATTGTTTTTCTGAACTTCATGCAATTTTTAGAAAGGCCAATTTTTGTTTGACTTTTGGAAGAAACAGATTTCAACATGTGTCAAGTACTTTTAAACAAAATTCATCAGAAAGGATAACCTTGGACCTCCACTCAATATCTTAACATGCAGAGATGCTTTGATTCAAGTGATACCACTGTGAAACTATATTTTGTATAATTTCCAGGAGTAAAGTATAAATATTTCTATCAAAGTATTCTTAACTTAAGTTTGTTTGCTAAGTATGTTTCTTCCTTTTTGGAGCTTGTTCCTGTCGTAGGAAACCTTTTTTGTTTTAACGGAAAAATAAAATGGATGGATTCCCTAGATTTTAATTTCTACCACTCTGCAAACTCACAAAACCATAATGTAAGGCATTTGTGACAAATCTCCAAAAATAATGTCTGAGAGCCCCTTGCTAGAATATCGGCCAAGAATACTATTTCTGTCATTTCCTGTTTCTCACCATGCTGAAAAGAATTGTAAACATGACATTTCTCCTACTATTTGTGCACTTTTAAAATTCTGATCTCGGCAGGAGCCAGGAAAAGCACAAGAACACAAACCTAATGTCTGCACAGTAAGGGAAGCTGAGATTCGGCACAAATGACCATTTAATTGCTTTAGATTTGTATTTCTGTACAAAATATTGCTATTCAAGGCTTATAAGGCATTTTCAGAACATGTGACCTATTTCTGACATCTGTTTTAGAATAGGATGAATCAGATCGTAGGTGTGTTTATTTCTTTCCACTGACTACAAAGGTATGACCAGCTCTGCTGTACCTGTGTACATGGCAAATGTATTCATTTGGTCATCTGAATCCCATCTTTGCTTAACTGCATGCAGACATGTCAGTCTGTGTATTGACTTTTGCCTTTATATGTCTTGTAATATCCATATTGCATCAATTGAAAGAGACACCTTTTTTTTACTGTCTATAACGTCTTTTAAATATAGCAGGAGTTACTACATCCTGTCTACTCAACAACTAAGTATAACATCTAACCTCCAACTAAACAATCTCCATCCTATAAACCAATTTGTATATTCTAGCATGCTAATCTTCCTGTATCACAGTCAGAGTAGTAGACCCATAGAATCATAGAATCATTTAGGTTGGAAAAGACCTTTAAGATCAAGTCCAACCATTAACCTAGCACTGCCAAGTCCAACCACTAAACTGTGCCCCTAAGCATCACATCTACGCGTCTTTTAAATACCTCCAGGGATGGTGACTCCACCACTTCCCTGGGCAGCTGGTTCCAATGCTTGATAACTCTTTCAGTGAAGAAATTGTTCCTAATATCGAATCTAAACCTTCCCTGGTGTAACTTGAGGCCATTTCCTCTGGTCCTATCACTTGTTACTTGGGAGAAGAGACCAACATCCACCTCATTACAACCTCCTTTCAGGTAATTGTAGAGAGCGATCAGGTCTCCTCTCAGCCTCCTTTTCTCCAGACTATACAACCCCAGTTCCCTCAGCCGCTCCTCATAGGACTTGTGCTCCAGACCCTTCACCAGCTTCGTTGCCCTTCTCTGGACACGCTCCAGCACCTCAATGTCCTTCTTGTAGTGAGAGGCCCAAAACTGAACACAGTACTTGAGGTGCGACCTCACCAGTGCCAAGTACAGGGGGACGATCACTTCCCTAGTCCTGCTGACCACATTATTTCTGATAATAGCTATGTTTCTTTTAGTTATTGTTATTCACTGAGGAACAAAGACATTGAAGAATCCTTGATTCTTTCTTTTTTTTACATTGCTTCAATGCTGGCATCAATTCTACACTGTGAAGGAGAGTCCTAAATATATGTTTGGCATGCTGTTTTCTGTACGGTATAATCTCTAAATACAGCGTCTGCCCTCACTCATTTAAGCTAAGGCAGAAAAGGAGCGCCCCAGCCCCCACTCTCCCAAAAGACAGTTTATGGCTCTGATGGTACAGAACAGAAAAAAAATTACCCCTTGTTGCAAAAGACTTTAGGAATGTCTCCAGACTGTTCATTCGTATGGGTCTAATTCTGCAGCTCCTGGAAATCAAAGAAGAAACTTCTGCAAAGCAGGGTTTCTTCATTAGGAAAGATACTCTTCTGCAGAGCTTGTCTACTGCAAGAGAAAGGTTTCTGCTGACTTTGTTACCTTGTGCTTAACTGACAGCATCCTGTGGAAGCCGCTGTGTAATAAAGGTTTCTGAGGATGAAATCTGGGTAAAATGATCTCAAAAATATCCATTGCTACTGAATGATTTATGCACAAAAGAAATGGCTGTATGTTATATTAAATAATGAAATATTGGGCAATTAGGAAAGGACTCTAGTATTCTTGGGAAGATTTGAATGTCATCCAAAACCAATCTGTGGAGATGACTGTTGGCAACTTAATTACAAAACACATTTCCGTAGTAGATCAGAAATAGCATGCTTGAGTTTGTACAAGTTAATTCCTGATTGCATTTACAGTACGCTAGGACAGATGCTTCCTCCTATTTGTGCAGCACAACAAAAGTCCTGAGCTGGAAAAGAAATAATAGCAAAAAGTGCTTGCCTCCATGATTTTTATTTGTTTGTTTGTATAAAGGTAATGGAAACTCTTTTGGAACAGTTTTAATAGAGATGTAATGCACGTATTCTACAATGAAAAAGAACCAAGCTGCCATGGTAATTTTACTCCTGGTGATATTACAGCCACCAAAATAAATAGAGAAAAGTGTGACTACATTTTTTAAACATGTGCAGGGAAGTCACATGCAGTTGGAATGCCTCTGCAATCTGAGTTTGCATTCAATCATCTGAGTTCCACTATAATTTTTCCACTAATAAAAGTTCAAATGGTTCAGATTGGCTTCTGTTACAAAGAATGCACTGAAATCTTGGCTGTGATGACATTCATGGGCATGGAAATATGCTTTATATGACCCTAAATTTCTAGAAAGTGAAAATACTTGAGAAGCCTTTCTCCCCTTACTGAATTTTTAAACTGGTTTGTTTTATTTTGTTAAAATTGTTTGGATATCTTAAATATATCAAAGCAATATAAGATATATAGTTTGGATATAATATTTTTGCTTGAACAAAGTCAATTTCAAATAGTGGTTAACATAAGAAAGACAATTAAGACAAATTTTACCAATGTGAAAGTAATCTAAAATAGACTACTTGTTCATGAGTGGTTTGTGACTTTGCAGCTGCAGTGTTGGGGTACTCCATTTAATACATATGCGAAGGCCAGGCTGTGAAGAAGGTCAGTTACCATTTTCAAAAAATTAGGTACCTTTATGTGGAAGTTATTAATTTAAACAGTGGAAACCTTAAAATTAGTCTTTCTGAAAAATCATGCCTTTGGCTTTTCGAATTTTCCCCTCCGTACAAATTTCAGGAAATATTTTTTAACAGAGGAAGTGACAGGTCTGTCAGACATTGAGTGAGATCTGTAGCACATGCCACTTAGGACTTTCAAGTGGTAGATAAATCAACCCGAACTGGCTCTAAAACACCCTGCTTCATGGTCTTTCTTATCTGTCCATGTATTCAAATAAGATGCTCATGATATGTTCTAGTTTTTGAGGTGGACCTTTGTGTACATCAGGACTATAAAAAGTACAAGATGTAGGACAGAAAGACATTTAAATACAGTGCTAACAAGTGAATCATATATCCTAAATTAAAAACAAAAACAACAAAAAAACAACAAAGCCTGTTTAAATTTCTCCATGTTTTTGCTATTAAAATCTGGAGATCTGGTCCAGTAAAGGACTTAATTATGTGTTGAACTGATAAATTCCATGAGATTATGTATGTGGTTAACTGCTTTGATGGATCCAAGACTGAATCCTTAATGGTTAATTTTTTATTGTGGTGTGTTTGTAGTAGGGCCAAAAGTAGTTTAACTGTCTTATTTAATTTTGATATACAATATGTAAACATGGTGGTTTCACTAAGAATCGTATGGAAGAGTTATAGAAAGAATTTATTACCAAAACCTATAAAATATTTTCTAGTAAGTTTGCAAGTTTTGAATACAGAAGTATATAATCTTACTGTAAGCCCATGGCTGAGAATTTATTAATTGTTTTGTAAAATAAAAAAGAGCTGCATAGATTAAAAACATATGAAAAGATGAAATATATGTATAAAAACACTGTTTTCCTCTATTTAAATGACAATCTTCCTAGGGTAATCAAGCATCATTCTACTGGCTAGAACTGGTTACGTAAATGATAACACACTACTTTATTGATCAATTATGTTGCTACCTTTGTTACATCAAGGAGTGCCTAACATGGATCTTGTAAAAGATTAATTGCAGTCTAGCTCCAGAAATGTATCACCTTTTACAGAAAGCGATTCGACAGGAAGTAATACAAAATACCTGAAGAGATGATCAAATATCAGGAGTGAAATTCAGACTTACAAAGTGCAAATGTAACTTGGAGGTGAGCTAACAAAATCAAGCAGAATCCAGCTCCCACAGAAGCCTGAAAAATCTTCCATATCCATCAGAAACTGATGTTCAGTCTTTCACCCAGTCTCTTTCTCATTGTTATAAACCCATCTGGAACTTTATTGTTTTCTGCCTTTTCTTCTGCCTTTTCTCTTTCCCTGATATTCTTGGACTCTCCAAGTCTTCAGCGCTTTGGAATTGTATGTTATATATTTGATCCTTGAAAGTTGGAAAGAAAACACAAATTGCAATCCAGTAAACTACAGTTCTCATACTTTCCTAGCATATGATTGTGATTTTATAAGTACTGCAAAGGTATGTGAGAGCTGTATATCTCTCAGAACTCATTTAAAGAGAAAAACCCAAAACATTAAGATGAGAAATAACATGAAGATAGACATGGCAAACAAAAGAAGTAATGATAATCAGCAAATAGGGACTTCCACTGGGATTCGTTACATATTGAGAAATTCTATTGGTGTGTTTCAGTTTTGCTTTTCAAATTCATCAATGATCTAGAAGAAAGTGCAAAAATTTAGAAAGAAATCCCAGAGCTGTTAGACAAATGCACAGAGCGCAACATTAGTAAAGTTGATAAAGAAAAAAATTCAAAACCCCTCCACAACTGCAGAGTAGAAACTGGAAAACAGGAATGCCAAAAGTAGCTTTGAGATGATATTAGACAGCAAACAAGATATAGTAGGAGTTTGTATTATAATATGGCAGGAAATCACCAATGTAATTTTAAAATGTCTCCATGGAGAAATCATGCCATGGAGAAGGAATATAATAATACCTATTTATCTTGCCCTGCAGGAAATACACCTTGAATACTAAGTTGAAAATTTGGTACTATGTTATCAAAAAGATAATAACTGGGCTGTTTACAGAGATTAAGGGAAAAAGGAAAAATAAAAAAAGTAAAACAAGGAAAAGGATCATTAACTGATTAACTTGAAACCTGCAATAAGTACCACTGAACACAAGGAAACTATTCACCCAGCTTAAGGATTTTTAAAGTTCTGGTACTCATTTCTAGAGGTAGCGGAAATTTTGTGGTTGAGGTTTTATTTTGTAGGAACATTATTTTTTGCAGTGAATGAAACTATTTTTGAGAAATATATGAAAAATGAAACCTTTAACTGGTCTTGATGTGTTTGGAGTGAGAGAAAGGAGGGCGTGGAAACAAGAATGTGCCAACAAGTAAACCCGTATTTGAAAACTAGCCTTCTTACTTGTCATCTTTATTTTTGCTGTGTCTGTTTGTCTGCTGAACTAAAAAATCAATTCACACATTTCTCTGTTTAGTACCTTGCAGCAGAAAACCCAGATAGAGTCCCATAAACTTATTTTATTGAGGCAATAACCCAAACAGTGTCATCTTTCTGAAGGGAATAGACATGATGACATACTACAAGTACTGAGGGTGCATCAACATCTGAAAATGAGAGGCGTGATGCTGATTAATTGAGAGGGTAAGAACTAGGATCCAAGGAAAGATATGAAGACAGGGAAAGTAGGTCAGAACATTAGGGAAAAATTCATGGTGGAAACAACCATATGCTGGTTAAACAGTGTCTTAAGGTGTAAGGACTCTGATCTTGTGTGTATGGATAAAGCCTAGCACACTCTACAGGAAAATGTGGATATAGTAATACTAATAATAATAGATTTCAGGGAGAGTCCCTCTGGAACATTTAAAACTAAACTGTCTGCAACACTGGTGTCTTTGTGGTAAAGGAAAGCTCTTGCAATGGATAGGGAAGGAACAAATAGACCGTTTTCATTATAGATGTCTGGGCTTGTGTGAAGCTAAATGCCTTTAAAAAATGGGCATTCTCAAGAATGTGGTGTCTGCTGTCAGTATTATAGGGAAAATGTTTCCCCTTCTCACTTGGTTTTCAGTCAGTGTGGCAAATAATCTAAATGTTTGTGTAATTGATGCAAGATTGTGTAATTAATGTGGCCAGAGATGGTTCTGCTGCAGAACACAGGGCTCACTGGATGAAAAAACAAATGAAAACCAAATACCATGTCTGGATTATGTTATAGCTACACATGATAGGTTGTACATCTGAGAGCAGGGGGGAGAGAAATTGAGCCAAAGAGGGCAAATTCCTCAAATACACAGGAAGGGGACTTGGTTGGACCTGAGGGGGAAGGGAGGACATTGGATTCTACACACCCTATGCAAAAAACTGTAATTCATCACTGCCCAGCATATCCTGTGAGCGTGCTACTTCGTATGATGTCGGTGAAGACATATCAGGGACAAAAAAGATTACTTACGGTGTTAAAGTGTCATGTCAGGTCACTACTCGAACAGGAGCAGTTACAAACACATGCTTATTTTGTGGAGTTGTTTGGATTTTTAATCCTTAAAGCTGGTTCTTTTTGGATGTTTGGTTCCTGAATAAATATTTAGGCACCTTGTAGTAGAGGGCAAAACTGTTTAATGTGTTTGTTTTCAGTTTGCTGTGTAAATACTGAGTATGGGATATACTGCTGAAGGGGCATGAGAGTGGGCAACTGAGAGGAAACGTACTCACATGCCTTGACCTGGCTGCTGCTGGTGGGGTCAGAGTGAGCATCTCAGGGCGGTGTGACACGCTCTGAGAGCAGCTTAGGCTTGGTCTGGAGAAACTTCAGCATTGCCTCAAGAGGCAGGAAGGGGTAGAAATAAGGCAGTTGAGAAACTCCTGAGCGGAGTTGGCTGTCTTGTCTGCAACAGGGAACAGGCTCATAGCTAAGCCTTACTCATAATAAGTTAGTTAGTCACCTGGAAAGTGGGAAGAAAAGAAAGGACCTATCTTACAAAGCTACTGTTACAAAGTAAAAAATTTCTCTTCAAGACTTTCATTTACTAGGTCTAAAGCATTGAGCTTTCTGTATTTGAAGAGAAAGTTGCTCTAGTTAAGTTTAGGGGATGAGGGATTGTTTGGGGTTTTGTTTTGTTTTAATTTGAACAAGTGTATTTTTAGAGATCAAACAGCATCAGTGTCATCTGGCACAATCATTTCAAAAGAAAAGCCAGGAGGATGTAGTTCCACTCTGGTCGCTTTAGGATCCTATCACATCTCAGTAAAACTTTCCTGATATTTACATGTCCAAAGCATTTATGATTCATGTTGGCATTGCTGGAATTAGTAAAACCTAAACAATTAAAAAAGCACAGGTGCATTTTCATTAAATGAGTCAAGATAGATTTTGGAGCCCATCTCCGGGTATGTACATTTGGACTGCAAATGGTGATGAAATAATACAATGTTTTTTACTTTTGAATCACCTTGCCAGCGATTGAATAGTACAAAGCCACTTTAATGCAGAACTCTGACTAATGTTCATTGAGCAAATGTAGCAAAGGTTTAAAACTATTATCTCCCAGCAGATGTTTTGCACTTCACCTGTCAGTCACAACTTTCTTGGCAGTCAGCAGAAGGCAGCATATGCATCATTCAGCAGCAAACGCAACTAAGGCACCAGTCTGTGGAACGGAGCAGTTGAAATAAAAGAACGTAGGGGGTTTTGTTGTTTTCCTACTAGGAGAGACTGTAACTTTTGGTGGTGCCAAGACCTGGGTGCAGTAACACCCATGACCACTACAGTGAAGTCTGCCTGAAGTTTTCTGTTCCAGGCTGAGTCTGATTCCTTTGAATTGCAGAGGAAGAGCAGCCTAAGGAGCTCTTAACTGGATCCTGTACTGGCCTACAGTAAGGTGGGCAAGAACTATTCAGGAGCAGATCTTGTTATGTTGCAAATAGCTCTGCTTTCAATGCAGAATTAGTCTGCATGTTCATAATTATTGTGCCACATAATTTCACAAACAGCAGAAAAAATTATAAGTTCTTTGATGGTGACTTTGTATGACTCCCTGTGTTACCAGGGTATGTATTGATAGGGCAAAGGGTAATGGGTTTAAACTAAAAGAGGGTAGATTTAGATTAGATACAAGGAAGAAATTCTTCACTGTCAGGGTGGTGAGGCACTGGAACAGGTTGCCCAGAGAGGTTGTGGAGGCCCCATCCCTGGAAGTGTTCAAGGCCAGGTTGGATGGGGCTTTGGGCAACCTGGTCTATGGTTGGATGGTGTCCCTGCCCATGTCAGGGGGGTTGGAGCTAGATGACCTTTGAGGTCCCTTCCAACCCAAACCATTCTGTGATTCTATGATTCTATGAAAATCCACCATTTTTTGTTCATGGTGCTTGATTACTCTTTTAGCTCACATAGTGGTGTTTGTATATGTCTTTTTTGAAAAGACAGTAACTATCAACACACACGAGTGACTATTCTTTTAGCAAGTAATTTGCTTGAAAAATGGGTATTAGTTCACCAAATGCTCAAAATAAGCTTTGTTAGAGAAGCATTTGTGAAGAATGAATAACAAGGCTACATGTGCAGTGAAATCACTGGTGGATCAAAATTTGCTGAAACACTCTTCAGAAAAATTCAGCAAGTGCTAGCAGATTTCCAGGTAGAAATAAGCATTCTTGTTCCTCAGAGAGTAACAGCTCCAGTGAAACACAGCAATATGTGTACATGTATATACAAATATTCAAAGTCAAGGCGGTGAGTTAGCCATCTGAATCTCATTGAAGATAATGAGAACCACGTGGCCAAATCCCTGCTTACAACATGGAAAATTTTTCCTAGTAGCTCTACGTAACATGAAAAAAATGTTAAATAATGAAACATTGCAGCTTTTAAAAACTTTGTAAATACAAAACACATCTTAGTCAAGACAAGTTTACTAAAAAATTGTAAAACCACCATAAAAATCTTGGCTGTGCTTAAAGAAACTGTAACAAACATCAACCATTATCATTTAGAAAGAGATAATTTCCATTTCATGTTAATGAACTAGCAAAGACAAAGGATGCTTTACTGTGTACTAAGTCTACATGTCTGTTTATGTCTTCTAAAAGAAATACAATTTAAGTAGGAATTCTGAGAGAAACACTGGAAGGGCACTGTGATTATTGCAGCTACAAGAGGATGAAACAAACAAACAAAAAAAAAGCCCATCACATCATGAAGTCTGCAATGGTACCCGAGTAGCACCCATTTTCCAAAAAAATTACAAACCAGTTATAAATCTGATGCTTACATCACTAAAAAGATGCAGGGTGACACAGGCACAGGCACTGACTGCAAAGGAAAATAAAATAAGTTAGAAAGGCTCATTATTTAAGTGGAAGCTTAAGGTGAAAACCCATCCTATCAGAGTGATGCAGAGTTTGAAGAAGAGAAATGACTAAAAGTGGAAAAGTTTTGTTGATCTGTGTGTGATGTATATCATTTTACCTTTTAAGTGTCACTCTTTCAAGTCTGTAGAAGAGAAAGAAGCCAGAAAACTCTCTTTCTTTATTTTATTTTTATTGTAGCATGAGGTGGAACCCAAATTTTACAGGTCAAAATGGATGATTATCCCAGCTTGGAACAAAACAAGTTAAAACATGGAGCAGAGGAGGATGCCTGTGTATGCCAATCGATAGACAGTCCTTAGAATGAGTCAAATGACAGAATATGAGGAAAGTGAGAAAAGCCCCACAACTCTGGATAAAACTTCCATTGTGCTCATTTTTATTACAGTTCAAATCTGAAAGGCTGTTCAGCAGGGCACATGACATATCAACTCATCTGAATTGAAGCATGAGTTTTCTAGCATTCAGATTGGGATCTGTAAGGGCTGGATGATTCCCAGCAGTTTTCATCCTTAACCAGGCAATGCCTGAATATTTTGATTACCTTTATCTTCACTGGGAAGATCAGCTTAGGCTGAAGAGGAAAGACATGTGTGGTGTGCGAACCATGTAAAGCGAAAACCCACGAAGTTTTAGGGCTTTTTCCACAGAATTTTACCAGATATTTCAAAGGTTTCATTTAAAAAACTGGGCCCTGATTGACTTTCTCATCCTTTTTATGCACTAAGCATATATATATTCAAATCTTGCTTTTGATTTTAATTCTATGTAATCTCTGATAGTGTATGACTCTGGCCATACAAGCATGCAGAGTTTATGGAAGTGACCTCAGTGATACATACACTAGACACTTCAGGCACCTGAAAATTCAAAGACAAGGGAAATTGGCTGCCACTGCCTTTCTTCTTGCATTGCTGTGTTGGTAGATATGAACTAAATTATTTTCCTGGGTGGTATAACTGTAGGCTAACAGCCACTCTGATGAGTGATATTTTAATGAACTGTTTCATTTCTCTAAACATATGAAAAAGTTACATCATACAGAAGGCTGTATTTGTGCATGTAATATAACAATACATATCTGAGAGTTGTATTCTTATTGCAGCATAGTGTTGATTATATAAGCCATGAGCAGTGTACTAGTCATTTGACACACTTTGTTTAATATTTAGTAATTTCCATGAGTCTGATCCTCCTCCTGTGTTACTCTCTAGCTATAAGAGAAGCACTTTGACTCTTTCTACAAAGTACATCTTTTTCTTTTTGAATTTAACACTTTTTCCTTTAGCCTATGAGTTCATCATACTCAAAAGCAAGATTTTTTAAAGTATGCTGGGCTGACACTGTGAACTGTTTGGATACATGATTGTGGGTTTGGTGGAAAACCTAACATTTTTCTTAGTCAGGATGGATTATGATTTTTCCACTTTGCTTTGGCAGGCTCATTATACCACAGTGCACGTATGCTTTCCCATAATTACCCACTACCAGTTGTAAAGTGTTGATCTTTATTTTGAAATTAGGTTTCCACAATGCATGTAATATAAGATGTAAAATTACAGAGTGCTGAAACTGATGTAAGAGTACTTTTAATCTTTGACCTGTACAATAAACAGATGCTTTGAGTCTGTAAAAATTCATTTAGGCCCCAGGTTAATGTCAGAGAGACAACTCATAGAAATAAACAAATGAAATTATTTATGCTGATTATTTACATAATAACTGGATCTCAGCTTTGTTTTGGGGAAATGTGTAGAAACTTCCTCACTGCCTTCACTTCTTCAAATATAAGAAGATTTTTAAAATCTCAGTCACTAAAACAGAAACATGCATGTGATTTCATACCACACTGACAAGGATTTGATTCCTGTAATTGACATTAAAGCTGTCAACATCTTTTCTCTTGAAAATTATCTCCAGTTAGAACATGACTCTCATGTTCTTCAAATTCTCCTTCATGTTATTCTTACTTTTCTGAGTATTCAGAAATCTGCATCAATATCTCCCTTTGGTAAATTGAAACTTCAGAAAAAGGGATAGGATGAGGAAGATGGCTTATTAAATCCAAAATACACTGCCTTGAAAAGAACTCATATTATGGCTATCAATTAAGTGTGAATAAGCTCTTGTATATGTGTAAATGCATACATCTCCTATGCATATACATGTGTATTTGACTGTTACCTAAACTTTATGAACCCTAAAAATATCATGCTCCAGACTTGTATGCTCAGGTTATCCAGGCAGAGTGATCTCAGAGCAGAGCAGTACCTAACTTAGTGATATCTAACTGAGTAACTATGTCATCGCTATCTTTTGCTTTTGGATACATTTTGCTAGGTTTTCAAGGCCATAAGGCAATTCTGTGATCTACTATCAACTTCAGTATAATATGGACAACACATTAAAAAAAAAAATTAAAATGTATAACTGTCTTTATCTTCTATGAACTGAGGTATGAAAAGTCACGAAGCTGTGAAAAGTTCATAGGTTGCAGATGGGAAATACTTTGGCTATTGCTGAAAAGACTCTGCAGTACATATGCAAACCAACATACATCCCCAGACCGAACAAATACCAGAAGTTGTATTTATACAGTGTTACATAGTACTTTAGTGATAAGACTCTCTCTGAGCATGGCTCTAGTGTCTGTATGAGATTTCCTGTGGCTTTGACTTCTCCTGTCATTGCTTTTTTTTTCTTTTTCTTTTTCTTTTTTTTTTTTTTTTTTTACCCAAAAGAAAGAAATATAGGCATAATTATCTGTGTTGATGTGTATTTTGGGATTGTTCCAAATCCCATTGAAATGAGCCAAAAGACTTTCAGTGAGTTCTGTTAATCCTGCATTAGGCTCTGTTTCCCTTCATTATATCATATCTGTTAATGCCTTCCTATTTTATGTTATTCTTGACTAGTTTTTAATGCCCACTTATCATAGTTTCTCATAAAAGTAACATTTTGAAGTACTCTGCTTACCTGACTTACAAATTGTCATAAAAATCTGGACAGCTGGTAGTCCTACTATTGCCTGTATGAACAACTGAATATTTGAAAATATAGAGAGTACTCTGTAAGGGTATTAAGACACTTTGAGGACTGTTTTGATAGCTCAGAACAGGGACAATCTTTTTGCAAAGAAATTTAGTAGGAATAGACACAACACAGCCAATGGGAGACTCATCTATGCCAACAGGTGACCACATTCACATTAAATGCACTTAGGGTTCCATACTTCATTCAGGAAATCCGGGAAGAAACTGAAACAGTGCAGCTCATAATCTGTGAGTCTACCACCATTGGGATGCACTGGACTTCTTTTATGTGAACTGCATAGTGAGCCAGAATAGCCTTAACCATCTACATATGGGGTGCACTTTGTATAAGTCTGGTTCATCCTACCCATACTGGGACTGTGCATATGCGCTGAGCATGCCCTGTGGCTGTTTGGCTGGGGCCCACGGAAGATCAGCGGCTGCACTCAGAGCTGCCGCAGCTCTGCGCAGGTTGTCGTGCTGGGGGGTGCTAATAAGGGGCTCAAAACACCTTGAGTCCTTCAGTAAATCCATACCTGATTATCCTAAAGATGGCATTATGCCTATACAAAGAACACATCCAGAAAATAAGCTGGAGGGTCAATATACTAAAGGTATAAGGCACTTTTTAAAATTATTTGCCTGTTGTGCTAGGCTTCCTGCCTATCTTTCCAAGTTGAGATTTTTCAGTCTCATGACCTGAACAGACAGTGACTTGCTTTTTCTTTCGGTGGGATTCTGGCCAAATGCATTCACCTGCATTCAACTGGATGCTGAAATTTGCAAAAGGAACATACAAGAAAGTTGTAATTAACTCCTCCAGGATTTAAATGGTAGTGAGCAGAAGCATATTACTTCCAAGGGGGAACCTGCAGGGTTTGGTATATTTTAACAAACAGAGTGTAATTTCACAGATTGAGTTAACTCATTTTAGCTCTCCAGTGTCCCTTGGGAGACAAGTCCTTAAACTACATACTGTTTCAGCAGGGACTATAATTCTGTTTGCAGAGTGCTTAGCTTAGTGGAACTCAGATCTCCACAGTGCCTCTAGGACTACTGGAAAACAAATGTTAAGTAATAATACAATAATAACATAGCAGCTAGATGCATTGAATGTCATGACAGCATTCCTTCTGATTT
The DNA here is from genome assembly GCF_011004875.1 of Balearica regulorum gibbericeps. Lineage (NCBI taxonomy): Eukaryota > Metazoa > Chordata > Aves > Gruiformes > Gruidae > Balearica > Balearica regulorum. The sequence goes on along the minus strand of NC_046186.1, from coordinate 53,023,180 downwards.
ACAAAAGGTTGTGCAAAATCAAGACAAAGCTCCTAGTCTGTAATAGATAACTGTTACAAATATCAATTGTTATGAAACAGGACCACAATTGGCTGCAGGCTGTTCAAGAGGATCTCTGCAATTTCTTCTGGATATTCATGCAAACATGAATTAGAGGGGCAAGCTGCTGACACCTCTGGTGCTAAAGCTAGCATGAGAAAAGTGTTATACGTCAAAAAACCACTTCTTACCAATGAACAATGTAGAAATATTGGGTGCCAGTGAGCAAAGAACAATTATTTTATAGAGGCCTTGAATTGCATCACTTTTGTCTGTTCCCTAATGTTTGTTTTTTTTAGTTCACTGAGGAAACTGCTAAGGCACTGAGATTAACAGCTGTTGCAGCACCATTAGAGGCTCAATGTTGTGCAGAAGTCTACATGTTACTGAATTGACACATTTCCTTACAGACTAAGCAAGTGCAGAATTGCTTATCATTCCTCGATAAAAACAATGTACCCACACTTTTCACAAACAGTAAAATGATCTGGAAAGCTATAAAAATTAACTGAACTTTACTGTTCTACAACAGACAGTTCTTAATTCCCTAGGGGCGCTTAAAGGCCAGCTTCAAATGGGAACACTAAAGACTCCTTTTAGTTTTTTGGTGCATACAGGAGTTGTGGAAATGTGGTCTCCCACCCCCTGGAAAAGGACTTTCACTGCTGTTATGAAAAAGATAGCTATTGTCATTTTAGTAGGAAATAATACCCTGGAAATGCTTGAAATAAGAAAGTGACTCAAATTCTAAATTTCAGTTTCATAGCAGTATGTCGGAGTAGTCCTGAGACAGATGCCTGAAGAACTTGTCCCTCAATCTTTTGTATGGCTGGCTTAAGCTTCCCTGTGTGCTGACTATGCTGAATGCTGGTAAATGCCTTATTCTCTTTCATTCCGTAACAGAAAGTATACACACCTGATTTAGGACTCTGAAACTCACTTGAGGACTGTGTCCATTTGATCCTTTATATTTTTGTATGGAGCAGAGCATCAACTAAGTCCTTCGACTCTAGACATAGACTATTCCTCTGAGTCTTTCAAATCTCTCCTGAGACATCTCTTTCACTTTACATTAAATGGATATAAGTGAACTGGGGTTTTGTTATGTTCCTATGCTTCCAACAAACACAGTCACAGTCTTTCTCTCTCCAAATGAACATTCAGTTATTTATGAACAGTGGAGTAGTCTTTGCCTTCTATTTCCATCCTGTTAGGCAGAAGATGTACACCCTAAAGGTGCACTCAGTTCTGAATTCTGCTCAGCTTTAGGCAGCTTTATTGAAGTGGTTCACTGAGAGTTCAACAGAAAAAGCTCAACTAGATGTAAAACACGAGAAATATTTAGTAATAAAGGCTATAGTATTCAAGAATAAAAAATACAGATGACAAAGATGCAGAGCCAGAGGTGGAATACCAACAGGCATGTTCACCTATGACTTCTCCTTTGAGGGCAGGGTTTTGTGGGGTTTAAACAGTGGTGTGAGAATATTTCTCTTTAATCTTTATTGTATCCATCCTTTGGGGATTAGTCAGAACAAATAATACTTGATTAATCTATAGAGGTCATTTATGTCAAAGTATTCACTTGAGGAATAGGTACCTACCGATTTCTAGGTGCAAGTCATGTGTCATGAGGTGTAAGATTGGTTTACCTAATTAAGCAAGAATTAGGGTGAATTATGAGTCTTTCCTTATAATATTGCCCTCCTTATAACTTCAAAGTACTTAGTGACATGGAGAGCACGTGTTTTAATCTGAATAGTCCTACCACAATAACAGAGGTCAATATAGTCAATTTTGACCAAGGACTCATCCTCAGTGGTAATCAACAGTAAGAAACTGGAGGTGTGTGAGCAATGGGGAAGCCTGCAGGAAAAAAAGAAAGGGAACAAGGTAGTTGAACTCAGCCTTTGGAAGGATGTAGACCAGGATCTGAGAACCATTTGTCTAACGAGATCCATAACTGAAATGAAAGATTTTGTCATATTGCAAAAGTGGATTTTAAGCAGAAGCTCTTTATCCATGAAATGGACGCAGTTCATACTTGAAATTTATGGAAAAGTAAAGTGGCAATCTGAAATCAAACTGTTATGGTGTTTGTATTGACAGTGGCTGAGCACCAGCAAAAGACAAGCTGTGGCAGAAATAAGAAACTTTTTTTTTTTTACTACATCTTGATTAGATTTTTTTTTTTCAAAACCAATCCATAAATAAAGGAGAAATATCTACTTGCATTTGATTTTATAGCTTAATTAAGGACATGCCGTCACAAATTCATTAGATTTCAAGGACAGGATATATTAGATATACATTATTAATAAATCAATAGAGATAGGAGTGATTTTTTTTAAATACATATTTATTATATTTCAAATAAACTGTGCAATAAGGTACAATACTGCACAAAAAAATCTAGCAAAATAAATGTACATTTGCAAGTACTTAAAGACGAAAGTGATATTTATTGACTTAAGATCATGAGATGTAAATAAAGAGAGGGGAAAATAAGGAGATGCAGAGATGCAAGTTCCATTTTTTATTTCCTCCTCAGAGAGGGGAAAAGAAAGTATTGATGCAGCCATTTTGCCGTGTCAGCTGTAGATTTCTATGGTGTTTCTGTCATGCAATATGCCACGGACTGGATTTGAACATTCACTTGGAAAAGAGCTAGCTCATATGAAGACAAGAATCAGTGTCTAATAATATGGAACAACAGAACAACATATTTCTAGTACAAATAATGTGAATTTCTAACCATTCTTCTGCAGATTAACTGCCATGACAAAAGCCATACGATATAGCCAGCATTTAAAGTGAAGACGATAGAATGTGAAGGCACATTCTAAAGGTTAAATTTGGGCAAACTTGCCTTTAAAGTTCTAAAGGCACTTCATGAAGCCATTAAGAAATTGTCTCATTTCTTTTTCACCTTCTGAAGGTTTCCCCTGTTCTTTAGCATTATGCAGGGATTTAAGATTTAGCATCACTCTTATTTTGTAAAACATGAAGGCAGTAAAGCCTCCACTGTGGTACTAAGCCTAGGATCAGAAAAAACCCCAAATAATGCATATCTGAATATCCTTGACAATAATGCAAACAAACACTAATATTTTTGCTTGTAGCTGGTGTTGGCAATTTTGCAAATTATACTTTGCATTTTCATGTACTAGTTATCATTTTAAAATTCCAGCTTAAAAAAGAATCTCAAGATGCTGTGAAGTGGTTCCATCACATTGAAAATATGTATTTTTTTTCTGGTTGTACAATACAAAGACATATCTCCTGTTTGACCTTTCTATAGTACATGCCAAGAATCCATCTGCAAAAATAAGGTTCGACATCAGAATTAAATCGCAAACAGCATTATCTTCATGTACATAACAGATCTTTTATAAAGAGACAGAATTTCTTTTTCTTTAGACTTAGAGAGATTAAGGTCACATCACAGTATGTTAAAATACACAAACATCGACAATCTTTGGCAGATTTATTACCTACCACACACTCACAGATCCCTGTGAATCTTTGTAATTCTGAACATTAACAGCTGGTAGTAAATAACCAAACATAAAGTGCTTGATGGAAAGAGAAAGATACCTTCTTATACTTCCAGTGAGGTTCTTCACTGGAAAGCTAATCAAAGAATGATTCAGAAGAAAAGCTAAAAACAATGTTCAGTTTGTTTTTGCAGATGTCCCAACTTTTGAGCTTTAATTTATGGTGCAAATATTTCAGTAAAACAACAAATACTAGGGTCTGAGCTAGAAGAAATTTACCAAGAAATTCCAGTTTATTTTTTTTAAACCCATCTGATTTAGCGAAGTTTTCTATTTGTGAATACTTCAGAGCCAGCTAGTTGCATAGGAGAAAGCATTTAACATATTAGGAGATGGAAAAAAGAAAGAAGAGTAAAATGGCAGCCAAGCATTAAATAGCATTAACTAAATTTCTGGATTTGTTTGTATGCTTGCTGTCTTTAAATTGTAGAAGGTTTCTATAGGATGCTTGGAAGAAGGATCTTGCAAGAAACTCTTTCTTTGAGAGTTTTTAAAATGCTTTCTGGAGCTGGGTTGTTGACAGACATCCTCTCTCTGCCTGTAAGTCTTTAAACCTTGTTTATCCGTAACAATTGCTCACATGAGCAGAGTGAAGGCTGTATTCCCAGCATGGTGCAGGGAACACACTCTGGTCACCCCATGGCAGCCCTATAGAACCTGTAGAAAGTAATTGAACCATATTTGCTATTTTTATCGTCTTTGTCACTGACACAGGACAACTTGCAGTCAGTTCCACTGAAGGAGTGGGATTCAGAGGGAGACAGTGAGCAGGTGAAGGAAGCTGGATTCCACACTTGCTCTCAACAGTCATGGTCTGCCTCCTAGCAGTTCTACAGAGGGATGGGAGTATGTGGAGTCCTGCAGAAGGAGTATGTAGCCATATTATAGCCTCACTTGGTGAAAAACGCATGCTCACGTGTATTTTGAAGTCCTCTTTATGCTCAGCAAAACCTCTTTTTTTATGCTGAAGATTCAGATGCAACTAGTACTTTGTATCATCTGCAGCATAGTAAATAATGACCTTATTTCCAGCTGTCTTTACCATTCCTCATCTTAGCAAAAGCAAAGCAGATCTGGGAATGAAGCTGTCTCACTAACACAAATGCTAAATAGCATAGAATGCAGCATGCATCTCTCAAGAATCAGGAGCAGTATCAGTTGCATCCTCTGTTTATACTGGCTTCAAAAAAAGGTGCTGAGTCAAGTTAAAAGTGCACATCACTATCTTTTAAGCATTCAAGGGGTCCAAAGCATATCAAAATTAACTGAAATTATACGATGCAGATTTTCACTCTTTTAGAAGAGCAAAAAAGCTTTCTCAGAGACTAGAATGTACTCCCTGGGGAAAATGGGGCTCTTAAAAACTGCTTTTGATAGCCGCCTTCTCCATTCATCCTCTGCGTTTAGTATAAACTCACATCCCAAAACCAAAATAACCCCTTATCTGTCCTTCTTCCCTTGGGAAGACAAAAGAAACTACAGATATGGCTGTCATATAGAGCAGCTGGATGCATTCAGGTATTAAGGTAATGAGCATGGAACAGGATGGAGTTGAACAGAATACAATAGCATAGCAACCCCAACCACAGGGAGTGGTATATTTCTGGCTCATCTACAGAGTATGGGAAAAGAATTGTTAGACATCTTGCTACAGCTCTGCATGCTTGAAATTAAACTTAATTCTGCACTTAAGTCAAAGATCACTCTCAATCAAGCTAGCTGTAAATGGGTGCTTGATCAGTGGTCTAGAGTTTAAGGCGGTTAGCTATGTTGGCGGATTGCCTAGACACCTTGCCTGGGGAAATCATGTAACCATCATGATCAATGGATCACCTAAACACGGATGGACATCTGACCCTGCGCCTCAGACCTCACCACTGGTGTCAGCCACTGTGTGGCTTTTACATTATCTGAGCCAGATGCTTAACTGAATTAGACAAATTACACAGTTTTTATCTACTGAGAATCTGGCCCATTACTTTTTGTATATCATCTCTCACTGAATTCTAGGAAACAATTTTCAAAAGCCATGTCCTCATCATCAATAGCGATATGGGATTATGAAATTATAGCCTATGAGGAGAGAAGTTAAACTAACATTAAGGGCATTTCCATATTCAGATCTATAACAACTCATCCGACAAACTGTAATACACCAGAAAAAGTCCATATGAGGATTTTTTGCCTCACCAGATCTAGGAGTGTAGCTGTAGACAATCTTCTTCTTTGAAAAGTGAATGATTTGAACTCCTTATTCAACAAGTACAAATCAATCTTTATAGGCAAAATTTTCACTGGTTTAATGCAAGGAAACATGACAGAAAATATATGTTCAGGTTATTCAGCTTTTAGTCCTGGACATAGGTGTAATTAATCACCTGTACACTTACTCTTCAGAGCAGGTCAAAAGGGAATGGCTGATACTTTGGTTTTATCCAATTCAGTTGCTTCATAATGCAGTTGTTTGATTGAACAACTGGACTACTGCAGAGTGAAACAGAAATTTTTCTGTTATAATAGTCTAGCAGTAAATTAGCACTCACACAAGCAAGGGCTTGTTCAGCTGGGCTGAAGTATGACTCAGTGGTGTCTCTGAGTCACAGTATCTCTGGATCTGGGGTTGTGTAGCTCATATATCAGCTCTTGCTCAGATCTCTGCTTAGTCCCAAAGTCTGTTCTTATGAGTTTAAAGAAATTCAGATAGAGTTAGAGGTTTATTCACTGCACCCTTTTGCTGTGTCTTTTGCTTTTCATTGTGTTCTTTGTTTTGCATTCTGTTATGCAATCTCCCCCCATGTATATGGCTCAGTTTTGTACAGTTCCCTGAGCACAGTAAGCCATGGCTCTTGCATGCTAATTATTAGCTATTTCCTCTTACCTTAGGAATAAGAATGAAAGAAAGAAAGAATCTGGCATCTGAACTTGTTTCACTTTTTTACTTCCTGCAAGATTTATCATTGTTCAGTTCCAGACTGGAAGTGCCCTTTTCTTCACACAGTGAGCATCCTATGTTGAGTCTTTCGATTCCACTCCCAAACCACTTTTAAACCACACATTTGCATTCATTCCAATGGTGTTATTTTAAGTTTTCCTTTCTTTGCACTTTCCATTCCTCATCCTCCATTTGAGTTGCTGACTCTCTGGTCCTTTTCTGTTGGCTACAATAAAAATTATATGTGTATATAAATTGTGAGAATGATTAATTATTCATGACTGTCTCCTCTCATCTTCATTTTCCCAAGCCTTTCCATATGTCCTTGTATATTTCATTTCAGTAATTAAAGTTTCCAAGTTGGCCCATAATGCAGAATCCAGCAGCATAGCCTTTTCTCTCTTTCTCTTCTTCTTTCTCCTTGGCATGGTGGGAGTCAGTATTTCTACAAAAGCCTGCCACAGACATTGGGCTCTGTGCCTTTGGGAGAATGAAACAATGTTGGGAGTCACTGGGAAGCTGTGTGTGCCAGGGAAACCCTCTATTTCAAGTGTTCCTGTTCCACTGTTATTTTTTCCTCTCTGGGTTCTTTTGATGGTTTCCAGGTCTCTCTTCTGGGATTAGACTGTTTTATTCGCCGTTGCTGCTAAGAAGCATCATCGAAACAGAGAAGTAAAAGAATCTTCCAGTCTTTTTAGTTCAGTTCAACTTGATTGTATGAGTGGGATTCAGTAACAAAAGCATTTAATAAATGTGCAAGTGAAGTTTAATATCTAGTGAAATTGACATTAAAATCCTCTAATGCTGAAAATAAAAGTTGGGAATTTTTTTTATTATTTTCTTTTTTAAATCATGAATTCATTATCAAAAGAGCACTTTTGATCATATGTTGGCAACTGGTGCAATTATGTGATTCTTGTATTGCTTTTCTCCAGCTTGTTCTTCCAATATTGAGTCCATTAGACTAATGTGAGTAGAGGACTATTAAAATGACAAGCAAGACTATATGATAATTTTTTATGTACTCACTCTATAACGATAATTTTTTATGTACTCTACTTTATCATTCCATTCATTATGTTCTGAGGCTTATACTTTTCTTTTGTGCTGTTTTTCACTGCAAGTGTCCTGTCTGATATAATTGTTCCTCTCAGAAGGTCATGGGTCTTGGTGTAAACTGCATTGCATATGTCAGCATATCAGCAACATCCTTCCATCAGACTCTGAGAATAAATGTTCTCACAAGGAATGGGAACTGTAACCCACCTTTTCCAATTAACTGAAATGTCAGAAGTTGTTCTGGACAAGATAAGTCAATACCAAATGCCTGCAATAATAGACATCCTGAGGTAGGCAGGAGGACCAGGACATATCCCACCCACATTTAAGGATATAAGTAATTTGCCTCAACCAATTAGATCCTATATGCAGTGTTCCCATAGATCCCCATGCTGCCCCTAGGTGATAGAACAGTTTCAGTTTCATTCAGACTCAGTGTCCAGACTGAACTGTTCAACTGACGTCCTCAGAAAGGAGCAGTGAGACTGAAGGTGGCTTGTAGTATTTAAATAATCAATGCTAGTTCTGGAGAACTTAATGTTTAATCTTTAGTACGTTACAAAAAATTGCAGACCACCTATTAGTCATGGCTCACCTCAGAGGTTCAGATTAATTCTGACATCTGAATTCCCTGGCCTGTGAGTGTCAATGATGGGTTAGTCTGCTATGATCTTCCCACCTACCGCCCCCCTCCCCCAAACCTGTTTGCATGCATAGTCAATTCACATTTAAAAGCAATCAAACTCCTCTCACTTACAGGTAAGCTATCTTCTAACACCTTTCCCTGTATTTAAGGACCCTTTCTTTTTCCAGGAGTTAGTACAGGATACATATATGAAAGGCAGAAGACAGATCCTTCACAACCACTTCTTCCTGTCAATGTGTCCCCATGTCCTTCCTTCTTTGACATTTCTGCTCTTTTCCTTTCCAAATTATGTGCTTACTTCAGGACCTGGGTGCTGCTCTGCACTTGGCAGTGGCAGCCTGTCAGGATGCAGCACAATGGAGGCTTTCCAGGGTGATAACATCCTGCTCCATTCACTTCCCTCCTCTCTCAACATATTTCCAGCACAATTCCTTGTTATCAAGCATCTTCTTGTGCAAGAAGTGCCTCTAGGATTTAGGCAACTCTGCTGATTCTGTCCTGCTCACTCTGAGTTAATTAGGAGCCCCTTCCCTTCCCTTCCCTTCCCTTCCCTTCCCTTCCCTTCCCTTCCCTTCCCTTCCCTTCCCTTCCCTTCCCTTCCCTTCCCTTCCCTTCCCTTCCCTTCCCTTCCCTTCCCTTCCCTTCCCTTCCCTTCCCTTCCCTTCCCTTCCCTTCCCTTCCCTTCCCTTCCCTTCCCTTCCCTTCCCTTCCCTTCCCTTCCCTTCCCTTCCCTTCCCTTCCCTTCTGGTTTTGCCCCAGCCAGAAGCTAAGCACCACACAGTCGCTCACTCACTCCCACCCTGCGGGATGGGGGAGAGGATAGAAAAAGTGAGAAAACTCATGGGTTGAGATAAAGACAGTTTAACAGGTAAAGCAAAAGCCACACATACAAGCAAAGCAAAACAAGGAATTCACTCATCATTTCCCATCAGCAGGCAGGTGTTCAGCCATCTCCAGGAAAGCAGGGCTCCATCATGCATAATGGTTACTTGGGAAGATAAAAGTCATCACTCTGAATGTCCCTGCCTTCCTCCTTCTTCCCCTGGCTTTATAGACTGAGCATGATGTCATATGGTATGGAATATCCCTTTGGTCAGTTGGGGTCAGCTATCCCAGCTGTGTCCCCTCCCAGCTTCTTGCGCACTCCCCAGCCTACTCGCTGGTGGGGTGGGTTGTCCTGGCAGAAAATTGTCGTCATCTGCCCTGCCTGTCCTTCCTAAAGAGCCTATATCCTTCCATTCCAGCCCTCCAGTCATAGGAGCCATCCTACCACATCTCCATGATGCCAATAAGATCATAGCCCTGCAGACATGCACATGTCTCCAAGTCCTCTTGTTTATTCCCCATGCTACCTGCATTTGCATAGAGGCATTGAAGTTGGGCCCCTGATGAAGCTGACTGACTGGCTGGAGCAGCTGGAATTCCTTTGTGCCTCACTTCAGGTGCTCTCCTACTGACTTGTGGTCCTTCTCCAGGCTTTGGGCATCTATTGCTGGCACTGGCATCAAACTGGTAGGAGTGGGATGGATTGAGGTTCCCCCTCCCCTGGTGACTTTAGTATAAAGCCCTCTTCACCAGCTTGGCAAGCCTATGACTGAAGACACTCTTCCCCTTCTGACAGATGAACCCCGTCAGTCCTCAGCAGACCAGGTTTCTCAAAGTGAGTCCCCTGGTCTAAGTAGCTAAACCCCTGGCTGTGGCACCAGTCCTGTAACCATTTGTTGACTTGCCAGATTCAACTAGCCCTTTCATACCCCTTCCCTTTGACTGGGTGGATAGATGAAAAATCTACTTGCGCTCCAGTGTACCACTCCCAGGGCTGTGTAATCCTTCCTGGTACTCCTCACACTGCTCCTGACTGTATCACTGGTGCCCACATGAAACAACAGCAGCAGATAATAGTGGACTGTATGAAGCAGATAATTCAGTGGACTGTATGAAGCTTGATAGTTTCTTGTTGACATCCCCGATCTGAGCCCCCGGTAAGCAGCACACCTCTCTAGAGAGCGTGTCAGGTCAGCACATGGGTGCCTCAGTACCTCTCAGAAGAGAATTGCCTACTACTGTCATTCATCGCCTTTTCTTAGTTGCGCTGGTTGTTACACGGGGACCAGACTGGGCTGCCTTACTCAGCTCCAGTGTCTCTCCTGATGTGGGGAATCTTTCCTCTTCAGTTTGCAGAGCAATGAAGTGGTTCTGCAAAGGCACCTCAGGCTTCACGGAAAGTCTCTTCCTCCTGCTGGGCTTTGCCATCGCGAGCTTCCATTCTTCTGCATTACTGGCCCCCCTCCCTTCTGTGTGTGCCGGTGGGGGAGGTTTCAGCTGTTTGGCTGTGGACTTTGGATCCACTGCAGACTGCACTTGGAGCCAGCTATCTAACTCCTCCTCAGCGTCCCTGATGATATGCAGCCTTCTCACCACCTCCTGCAGCTCAGCCACCTGCTGCAAGAGGTCCTCCACCTGGGCATAACTTAAGTGCAGATCCCCCAGTCAGAGCTGCAGACTTTGCTCTCAGACAAGCACGCACCATTGCACCTCGAGGGTCAGGTAGGATGGCTGCCTTTGACCTCTCACAGCATGGTGCCCAGTTGCTGGGTTATGTGTTCTTCAAGTCTCCCACTCGGCCAGTGGAATGCCACTCTTTCGAAGAGGTGCCCTTCCTGCACATCCTCCAGTGTGAACTGCCACACCATCCCCTGGCTGACGCACCACACTCTGTTTGCCGGCCCTATTCACAGCGCTCCTGGCTGCTAGTGCTCCCTAGGTCTGCCTTTTGTAGGTTTCCTCCTTTTCCTTTTCCTTTTCCTTTTCCTTTTCCTTTTCCTTTTCCTTGTCCTTTTCCTTTTCCTTTTCCTTTTCCTTTTCCTTTTCCTTTTCCTTTTCCTTTTCTCCTTTTCCTTTTCCTTTTTTCCTTTTTCCTTTTTTCCTTTTTTCCTTTTTTCTTTCACTTTCCCTTGTTCCCTTTCCTTTTCCTTTTTCACTTTCCTCTTCTCCTTTCCCTTCATCCTCCTACTCCTCCTTCTCTTCCTCCTCTTCCTCCTCCTCTTCCTCTTCCTTCCCCTTTCCCCTTCTCCTTCTTCTTCTTTTGTTTTACTCTCTCTCTCTTTTCCTGTTCCTACTTCACAAATAGGACTTAGAATGGCTAGAAAAAAAAAGTCACAGTTACTTCGGTCACCATCATGATTCAGTACAGGATTCCTAGCAATGAAAGCATGATCTACTTCAGATTCCCCCAGTAAACTAGGGTGCTGTATGGAAGAGAAGATCTTATTTTAAATTGTGAACCACAGGCTTATCTGGACCTGCAATTTCAGTTTCAAGCTTTTATATTTCAGATTAACTTTAGTTGATTAACAAATGTGGTTCTTAAATGGAAAGAACAGTCCGTGAGGGTTATATACTGGTTAAAGTGGGACTTTCTTATGCAGGCAAGTCTATGAACATACAATTGACAGTTCTTGTAACTTTATATCCTCTGGGGAACAGATAAAGAAAGAGGTTTTGGCATAAAATACCCAAAACAAGGGGAAAACAATATTTCTTTCATCAGTATGTTATCATCTATTTTTATTTTCTGTGAATATTCGAAGAACAAAACTAGAATTTTGGGGAAGAACGTTCATGGAAACGTTCATGCAAAAGGGAGAAAAAAGCATCAGATCTGCATATTTCATTTTCAAAGGTATACATGAATCTTTACTTGGTGCCTTTCTTCCCCACTTTGCTCCTGACGCAGCCAGCACTCTCACTAGAGTCAATGAGCTTCTGCACCTTTGAGCAAAGCCATGGTCAGAAATACCAAACAGTATCCTCAAGTCTTGTGACAGAGTGACTTGAACACTGCCTTTCCAGCCTGAACTCATACCTTCCCTATTCCTCAAAATCAAACCATCCAGAAAGTTTCCTTCTGGGTGTCCAGCCCCTCGCCATCACTGTTCACAACAGCCGCTGCCTTCCTTCCCGCAGCCCCCTGCCGTGGTGCGTAACAGAGCCGTAACTGTTTCCCAGAGCTTGCTTTCACTGCAGCCTCATGGCTGTATCAAAAAAGAAAAAAAAAAAAAAAAAAAAAAAAAAGAGTGAAAAAGCGGAAAGAGTGCCCTGTTGCTGACTGGGACAGGGATGAATCGTGTCATAGTTCAGAGCACTATTGTCGCTCTGGCACCAAGTCACTGTGCTTGGTCTCTGCCAAGGCGGGTGTCAGCTGGTGAATTATAACATTGGCAGACAGGACAGAGATAAGCAAAAAACACAATGACAGCTGCTACACAGAACTATTCTTTCTGGCCTGCTGAATACAGAAATACATTGTTTAAATAAAGACAGACAGCTTCATTATGCAATTGTCTGCTACTACGTCTCTGCTGAAGGAGTAGTATTGATTCAGGAAACTATACCCAAACTCATCAGACTAATGTGTTCTTGCTTTCGGACTCCCAGTGTAGTAAGAAATATAGCAATGTAACTCTTTAACAAAAGTTCTACAGACATATGTGTTCAATGGGGAAAGAAGGTCCTGGTGATAATCTAGTAATTTTGTTTCTGATAAATCCTTCTTGCATCTATGTGAGTCCAGAGCAAAACATGGAAACAGATACACTCACCTCACATGGCAGATGTAAGATGTAACAGGAGTTAACAAATAATCTCTATATAGAGCTATCACCATATCTTTCCATCAGTGCAAGTCAGCAAATAATTTTCTTTTTTTTTGTGTTATGTTTTAGTCCAAGTGGTAAAGAGGTGCTGAAGGGGAAAATTAGATAAACCACAGAAATTGTCTGAAGTTATCTTACCATAGTGTGTTTGTTAAAATGTTATTTCTACATTCTTTCACATAATTATCTTTGCAAACAATGCAGGGAGACACTTTAGAGTGTGGAACACAGGAAGGCAGCATCTAAACAATCTTTCAAATGGCCCTGTTCACCTTTTGCTTAAACCTGGCATCACTGAGCTCCTTAACTGAACAAAATGAAGTGAGGAAGGACTGCAGAGATGTTCTCATGGGTGAAAAGCAGATGAAACTATTCATTTCAAAATAAAGGAAGGGAAAGTTAAATTAGAAATGTATTGTGCTGAATATTGCAGGGCATTCATCTTTGGGAGTGCTAGGGAGTAGAAGACTCTTAAACTTAAAAAAATGGGACTATAAATAGACTGTAAAGAAAAAGTAAGCAGTGTTATTCTCAGCAGGAATTAGTCAACTATCCAAAGCTCATGAGAACAATTCCAGTTTTCAAGGGGCAATTGTGTCCGAACTGGCTCAGCTATACATTTGCTGGGATCCTGGAAGCAGTTGTGTGAACTGTGAACAGAATATTGAGAAGGCAGAAATTGTGTGGGAAGCTACTCTTGATTCCTGAACTGACTTTGTTTAAGTAGGAAGAAGGGGTGGGAAGGCCATAGCTTATTTTAAGTCCCTTTTAGGTTACCTTGCACTTGCACAGGAGGTTATCAGCATTATGCAGAATTGTTTTAAAATGGTGATTGCCTGAACAAGTCAAGTTGAATTATTTGCATAGATGCATTGTTAGCCAAGGAGAAACACAATGATGAGCAAAGGTCTTCCTGGATCTTTTTGCCAGCTCTGTTTGCTCATGCACTCTGGTTTATGAACTAGCTCTTATCTAGCCATCTCACAGCCTGTGTAGGAAGTCTGCAACTGTCTGACTTCATTCAAACCCTAGGTGACCTCTGCTAGACAAATGTTACAGGTATAAAATGGCACAGTCAATTCTGAAGCTGAAGCTTCCACATAGTAATTAAAGGGATATGTAACAATGTCAGACAGAGACCTAGGCCAAAATTAGGTGGTGATTTTCAAAACACTTGTAAAATCACATAGTCTGCTTCATTTGGAGCTGAGCAACCTCTATTTATGGTTCAATTACTCTACCATTTCAGATATGTGAATAAATCACATTGCAAGCAGTGGCTTTTCTGCAAATTTCTCTTGGGATGTTTACTTGGTAATTAATTTCAGTGGCATTGCAACCATTAAATTAGGGATTGCCAGCATTTTTAAAAAACAGAATATTTTGAAAAGCTGCAAAACCCATTACTGCTTTTCAGTCAGATGTTTTCTGGCATAAAGTATTCTAATTCTGGGAACATATAGAATATTATTAACATACCTGAAGCAAATGGCTGAATTAATATGCTTGTTGAAGATTTATGAGTCCAATAATTTAGGTCTTTTTGTGTTTATCTTGAACGTTTCAGTGACTTTGGCTCACTTATTTTTTATCTTGTGATTGCTCTGAAACATGGTCATCACTTTGCAAACTAGTTAAACACAAAGAAAACAAGGCTATTGGTAATAAGACTTAACCTAAATTTTCAACTTTTTTGAACAGTATTCACTCTGTTGGGACCCAGTCAACAGGAATCAGATATCGCTATGCCATAAACATTTACTGGTCATTGCAAACATAAGAGTAGTGACAGCATTGAAAGGAAAAATAAGCAGACTCAGCAAATAACATAGATGATATTTGCTCTCCAGAAAAACAGGGCTGTCTAACTCAAGTAGCAGGCTCAAAGGGCTTATAAGGGCTGAGCGTGGCTGCAGGAGTCTTGGTGGGGGGGAACTTTCCTCCTGATCCCTATTCTTTGCAACTGTCAACGTCCTTCTCTTCTTTCATACCTGCTGCAACGTTGCTAGAGATCCATGTCTAGAGTCTGATGGGTGACCTCTGCATGCTTCCACCCACCTCCTCCTGCAATGGGAGCTGGAGTCTCATTCAGGTGATCATGGCAAGAAAAATAGGGAGGAGGCAGAGACTGATTACTAAAGTAGTATGTAGTATTTGAACAGCTCTTTTAGTATAGGCAGAAGCAATATATTTTCTGTAGTCATTTTGTTACTGCTGCAGTTCTCCGCTCTAAACAGGTCATGCTTTCCCTAGTTTAACTCATTCTAAGTATATGTATGCCCTGTATCATTACATGAATGCTTTTCATCCACATGCCCATGCAATCATAAATTGGGCTTTGCAAAATAATTATTTGAGGATATAAGCAGTTTTTAAAAAAAATTAGGTGAAAAAAGACACAATAATGTTTGTGACTGATATTGTGACTGTCAGCAATAGCTGTCTATATTTAGCTATCAAAACATGAAAGTGGGAAAACACCTTCCAGTGCTACAGAACTATCAAGGCTATGTAACAGCTATTTAGGCTAAACATGGGATTCTTTCGTTGCTGCTGTTCTTGTTTCTCCTATTTACTCCCAAGGTCTGATATGCTCTCAATTAGCATCATACTGTAATAATTTTGGACAAGGACTCTAACCACTTTTGCAGCATTCCTAGAGCTGTGGGAGGTTGGACCCTGATCACTTGGCTTAAATGTTACCTCATTAAATAAATATACTCTTATTTCTGCTATCTGTATTTAGATGAGGCTTTAAATAGCATTCAATATTATTTCTTTTACTGTTACTCTTTTGCAACTGTAATATCTCCAGTTTGGAGGGATGATGAAGTCATGACATACTGTAAGCAAGGCTGTTCACAGGCATTTTCAGCATTTCTAGAAGGTGGAAATCTCCAAAGAGTTTGTTCAGAAAGTTGTAAACCAAATCATTTAAAGAGCATTCAGTACCCTAAGACCCAAACCTGTGGCTTCTCAACTGACTTTCAAAACTCTTTTCTGTATACTAATAAATATAGTTTGAAAGCTTCAAGCTTGGTCCCCACCCAATCTGTATGCACAGCTGTCGTGGTTTAGCCCCAGCTGGCAACTAAGCACCACAAGGCTGCTCGCTCCCTCCTCCCCCCAGTGGGATGGGGGAGAGAATCAGAAGAAAAAGGTAAAACTTGTGGGTTGGGATAACGACAGTTTACTAGGACAGCAAAGGAAGATGAAAACAGCAACAACAATGCTAATAAAAGAATATACAAAGCAATTTGTTCACTGCCCAGAATACGATACCCAGCCTGTCCCTGAGTGGCAATTACCCCTCACCAACCAACATTATATATACTGAGCATGACATCATATCGTGTTGAATATCCCCTTGGCTAGTTTGGGTCAGCTGTCCTGGCTGTGTGCCCTCCCAGCTTCTTGTGAAAATTAACTCCATCCCAGCCAAAAACCGGAACCACATCTGTTGTTCAGTTCTAGTGCAAAATCAAACAGCAGAAATAAGCTGTTTAGTTTGCAGTACTGATAGTTTAAATTACAGCAGTTATTGAAAACAACATGAGTCTACTTCAGAATTGCAGAACTGTCCAATGGTCAGAGAAGAGGCTACTTGGGAGGCTGATACGCTCTTCTCTTGCATCTCCTGTCTGAGTACATGCATGTCCTTTCCTTGGCTATAACACAGTCAGGTCTGGCCAGAAAGATTCCTGGGTTAAGGCAAAAAGCTAACAAGACTCTGATTTCCCCAATTAACCCGAACACAGTTTGTGTGTTCTTCAAGCCAGATATTTTCTGAAACTGATCATGACCTCAAAACTCTTTATTGCAGTGTAGCTGTAACGACTGCTCTGAAGGTCTTTTTCCTTTGCACTAGTGTACAAGAAAAATAATGCAAGCCTGCCCTCCCTGCTTCCGTCCCTTCCTTTTTTCCTTCTAGGAAGTGTATGTCATGAGGTAAAGGGGAAGTGGGGAAAAAACCCTTGTCTATCTTAGAAAGAAACTAATAGCAAAAGACAAATTCTGATTAACATTTGAGAATCCTAGTAGTGGTTAAGGTAGTGTCTTGAATGTAGACAAACATACCGTTTTCCCACCTACAGGTGTCATGGTCAAACCAGTCCCTTTTATTCTTTTTTTTTTTTTTTTTTTTTTTTTGATTTACTCTTCAATGTTCCTCTTTCTCCTTGTCTAAATTTTCTCCTTTTCCTGTTTTAAAAAAATAAGGTTAAAAAGTAGGAAAACAATATGCAGTTCTCCAGTGAGTTCTAGTTCTTCACTCATTCTTTACTGTCCAGGCAAACTATTGGTTTTATATGACTACGGCATTAACCAACACAATACATTCATCATATTGTGACAATACAAAACAGAAAATAAGAAAGAAGACCAGCTTCCTGCCAGGCTTTTCTGAAAATAAATGCCTGTTTTCTAGAGCCTGGATACTTCAGGCAGTCATTTCAGGAATCCAATGTAACTTGAAATACAGTGGCTAGAATATTAAGAGTTATTTCAAGATTTGTTTGGGAATTCCCGAAGTATTGTGGGATGCCTTGAACTCCACTGGAGTTAATGCAATACAAACTAAAGTGCATACAAGTTAAAGTGCATACAAGTTAAAGCAAAATACATCACATAAAATAAAGTACAAAAGTGAAACCATCACCTCTCTATTCCTTAACCAGATGCAGGTCTCTAAGGAGCAACTTTTCAAAGCATCCTAATCCTACTTTCCTCAACATAGGAAAAGCTATGTTTAAGAGTAAAAGAGTAGTATTAAAGATATCTGTAAAGTTTTTGGACTGTAATAGTAGATCACATAAGGCATTATTATTGACTTGTGAAATAAATATAAGCATAAGCAACCATATTATTCCTTGCACATTTAAAATTCTGTACTAATGGCAAGCAATTGATCTTCAAAATATTCCATTAGGCTATATAAGTGTTAGCATCTCTGTTGTACAAAGGAGGCAGGTGGTGCTTGTAGTTGCCATAATTTCAGGAAAGACCCTTAAAATGTCAGCAGCAAGGCTTTATTTAAAACCTTATGTACTTTTGAACTCCAGCTTCAAATCTCTTTATGCCTGATAGCAAACAAACAAACAAACAAACAATTATCTGTACCTCTTGCCATGATTTCCCTCACCCATTCTCCTACTTCTGCCCCTTTCTCTAGGCACCTTTCCTTACATCCTTCCTCACATCTACTGTGAGATGTCTCACCACAGAAACCTGAAGCTATTTTGTTAGGGTATAATCTGTTCTTCACTGAAACAATGCCTCCACACATGTGAGTGAAAGTTGTTCCATTAGAGTTATGCTTACTTTTGCTAGAGGAGAATCTTCCCCAGTGTGTTTTGTCTTCTTGCTTGTTTAACACATGGCAAGAAAATCGCTATGGAGACTGTAATTTAGTAACTCCAAAACCACTTTCTTCCAACATCCTGAACTCCTTGGCTCTGTGTTAAATCCTTCAGTGCAAGAGGCTAAGATACACTGGGGATTAATTTGGCCCAATAATTTCTTGTGTTTACTTGGAAAATCTTGATCAAGATGAAATTTGATTTAAAAAAATGAAGAAAACATCTTTGACAAAACATGGTTCTAAAATATGTTTTCCATTTTCTGATCATTTCTGAAATTCAGAAACAGAAAAGTTTAACTGCAAACAGGAACAAAATCCATCCTGACTCTACTTACTAAACTGATGAGATAACTGTCATGATCTTATCTGCATGGCTATTCATGGCTGGATCCTAAAGTGAATACTCCCAGTGCTGCACAGTCCCATTTTCTAAATAAGTAAGAAGACGTGAAGTCAGCCTCAGGGTTATTTCCTGATCTAGAAATAAAAGGCTGGATACAGCACAAAATGTTTATGCCAGGGAACTGGGTTCTTGTCCCCCCTCTAAGCCTGCACAAGGTCAGAGGGATGGGTGACAGAAGAATTACTCTGCACTTCTCCTGTCCCACAGCCGTTGGCTTGGGCTGTGAAGGGCTCCTGAGATCTGCCTTTGCTTTGGGGCAGAGGTATGGGTCAGCCCATGCCCCAGATTTGGCTGTCCTGTTTACAATTACCACTGCAGTGTGGGCCTTCTGAGTTGTGTCTGCTTTAGGGATGGGTCACTGTGTGCTAGGTCTTCTGTCCTAGCACCTCCTCTCCTAAAGCAATATAGACATGCTGCATCACTCTGCCTGAAACTCTTGTTAAATTCATGAAGTCCATGTCTAAAGCAGATACACAACTTCGGACCTTAGCTGGCTGTGTTTATCTAAACTCCCCCGATGTCTTGATTTGACCTGAACAGTCCCCAGTAGACCTTGGATTTTAAGTGCCCTGAGTTAGATATTGGGCAGATATCTATTGTACCTATATGGATACATGGGGAAGGAACAAAGTTGCCCATGTCTTGGTCTGGCAAATATGACTTGTACAGAGTAGAAAAGAGTGCTAGATCCACGTTTTAGAGCCTAAGAGTGTTGATCAGGTCTACACACCTTTTCATGACTTTTTTCCACCCCAGAAGTTGCCCTCAGGCAAGTAGCCCTTGTATTTGAACAAAGTAGTCTTGCTTCCATGTTAACAAAAAACATCACACATTTTCTTCCTAGTGTCACTTGGCAGTGATTTTTAAAAACGAGCTGCAGATACAAGCAGCAACAGTGATAATTTATTCCAATCAATAGTGTGTTTGAAAAGGTTGAACTAAGCTGAACCTCCTTCCATTTCCCAAATAATTAATAGCAATTATGCAGCCAATCCCCTATACATGCATTAATGGTTGTAAAATTGGCTCAAAACGCTGTATGACTGAGATAGGATTGAGTATTTCTCTGATGATGCTACATACATTGTTTTGTTGGTTTTGTAGTTTTTCAGACATTCAGTGTCTCCTGAGGCACCCTGTGCTGTAAACATCAGCTAGTCGTATTACTTTGAAAGCCTGTGAACGTGCAGGTTTACAAGCCATGGTGTCCTCCCTCTCTGATAGCTTTACTCTCACTTCTGACAGTACTCTGTGCTTCTCCCTGCGGTCCAACAGGTCTTCAATGTCTCTCTTGCTTCTTTCTCTTCACTGGGGGCCACCTCTCCTGAGATTGCATGAGGCCAGTGTCATGACTGCTTTCCTGTCATCCCATATGATTCATTGCTGGCTTTAAAGTTTGGGATATAGCCACACCTGGCCCCAAAGCTCACAGGTAGCACTTAGCCTTCACAGAAGTAACTCAGACCTAGCTTAAAGTGCCTGCAGGAAGGGTGACCTATCCAATGTGCAGTGCAGTGTGGTGCAGATCACAGCTATATGATGTTGTAAAATGAGAAGTGCTTGTTGGCAACCCAGACAATAGTTTTGGAGGCTGAAGTTCAAGGGGAGTGAAGGAGGATGGTCAGTGTCTTGGACAAAAACTGTGAGGTAAAGATGGCAAAATGACCTACAGGAAAAATATTGCAAGGCTATACTAAAGGAGAAAGATACAGGAAAAGGCTGAAGCTGAAGGATTGGGAAAGACAGAGAGAGAAAACTAAAGAGCAAAATGTGTTAAGAAAATTGGAAGCTGCAACAAGAAAAAGGAGACAGAAGAAAAGTGAAAATTTAAATGAGAAGAAAATAAATTAATGAAAGAAAAACAAGAAAAGTGCATCAAGCTTTGGAATTAATAAATTTAGCAACATTTCTACTCTGTCAGTATTTTCACATCACAAAATGGGAGGATGAAAAACCAGAGTCTATGTGAAATGCAGAAGGGTCTGTTACAGTCTTGTGAGTTGAGACATGGGAGATCTTCAAGACAACTGTGGCTGGGGAGCGGCCTCAGGTCATTCATTGTATTTCTATTGCAACCATTGGTTCAATTGCTTTACAGCTACCTTTATAGATAGCTGAACAAAAACATTGGCAAGATTTAGATATAATTTATTTAGAGAAAGCTTACCATGTTTGGCAATAATAATAATAATAATAATAATAATAATAATGATGATGATGATGATGATAATGAAAGAATATACAAGACAAGTGATGAACAGCACAATTTCTCACCACCAGAAACCAATGTTCAGCAAGTTCCAGAGCTGTCTCACCTCCCGGCCAACCCCCAGTTATATATGGAGCATGACATCATATGGTATGGAATATCCTTTTGGTTAGTTTGGGTCAGCTGTCCTGGCTGTGTCCCCTCCCAGCTTCTTGGGCACCCCCAGCCTTCTCATTGGCAGGGCAGTGTGAGAAGCTGAAAAGCCCTTAACTGCTTGGCAACAGCTAAACACATCAGAGTATTATCAACATTATTTTCATCCTAAATCCAAAACACAGCACTATACCAATTGCTACAAAGAAAATTAACTTTATCCCTGCCAAAACCAGGACAAGATGAAGACTGCTAAATATCATTACTATTATTACTATCATGTGAAAACCCACACTGTGTATTTAGCTCTTCAGAAGGAGGTAGAACTCCACTTCTTTATCTCTATAAGAATATGTAGGTAGAAGGTTAAAAGTGTTGGGGTTAAAAGGAGTCAGAGACAGTGTATATTCAATGGGCATATTTGGCAGAAAGCAGGGAAAGGACCTGGGAGTGTAAACACGGTAAACAGAGCTACAAAACTGTCAGCAAAATATATTTCTGCAAACAGGAAAGTGCCAGAAAGCGTACACAGGGACCCAGAAAATAAGACAGAGGATATCGTTCCAGACGCATACATGTGGCATCGTATTCTAAAATGTGGGTCTCTCATACCCAGGTTTACACCTTATATTGCAGAGATGATAAAACATATTACAATAAGCAGGCACAGAAGCCTAGCAAAAGGAAAAGTCTAGAAGTGCTGAAATAGTGGCTGTGCTAGATTTGCAGTCCCTGGACAGAAAGTGATTAAAAGCAACATATGGTTCAGACTGTTACCTCTTTTCTGATTTGTGAATTTAAGCACACCAGAGGCATGTTCAGTATTTTGTAGATTTTTAATGTATTATTATATTCTAATAGTTAGGGGCCAAATTTTGTGGCCTCAGTGTATGGCCATTTATCATCTATTTCAAGCTATCACTAATTTTAGACTACTTAAAATGTCACCCACCAACAAATTCTTGGGGCTGATGTCAAAACTCACATTTAGAGCAGATATTAACAAAACCAAATAATTTATTTCAAAGTTTGAGATCATGCATTTATTTCAATAACTAAAATTTTGCAAAATGTTTTTGGGGTTCCCCTCTCCGCCTCGAAAAACCTTAATGTCTCTGTTAAGTGTTGAAAGAGAGAGCCATCCAATATACAACTATTTTATGTGCTCTTTTCCTTATCACTTATTCTTCCCCATCATGTCTATGTTAGTGGAATAATACATAGTCATTTCACATCTAGAAACTTTAAATATGTACATTTAGTGTTGCTTGCAAATACAGTTGGCCTTTTTTGTCCCTACAAATAGAGAACAGGCTTTATGCTCTGATAATTTGTTTTGGATATTTTGTGTTCTCTTTACACCATCTTATATAAAACATACTCTTTTATTTCTTTGGTTTGAGCAATAAAACCATAAAAGCTACCAAAAAGCAGTTAGTGGTCCCTGTATGGATGGATCTTGCTTCTCTACAGTCCCTGGCACTGTACAGGAGTTGTGCAGAATGATATATCTGCCAGTGCCTCACTGCAGCATTTTACAATATACATCTGTACAGTTTTACCAATATACAACTTTATTTACCTGTGTTATAAGCAGAGAATATATAGTGAATCTGCAGGACTTACAGAAGAAATGCCAGTCATAGTATTTATTTGGTGTCATCTTTCATGTGGCAAGACTTTTATTGTTCCCTTGTGTCAATGCAATACTTTATGAAGCCATAGATCATTTTCATGGTCCTGAATCATGTTTAGTAGTTTCTTACAAATCAAGTTAGTAATAGCTATAAACCTCCACCATTTAGTGTCCACCTCAGTTCACTCATTTCAGACCACTACTGGCCTCTGAGTTAATTATGGAACGTTTTAAATCTTTATTGTCTCATTTATGGTGTAACAGGGAAGGTAAGGCTATAGGGGAATTTGCCTTTCACCAGCTGAATTTAAAGCTGTAGGATTACAGCTGAATATGAATGCTGTACGTACAAACTCCATGTGTGTAGCTCCATCCCCCTGAGATCACAGGGATTCTTAGTTCTGGACAAACTGCCTGTCTACTAGCCATATAGTCTCAGGATGCTTGTAAAGCTGTTGAGTTTCCTCATCAAACGTCCCTGTGAGATGACCTTGTTCACCCCAGTGCCACCCCGTCATTGTCTGTTAGTTGGCAATATTTCATCCCTTCTCTCACTTCTTGTTCTGACTCCATGCTACCAGCCCCTGTATAGCCTTACCTGTATACTTGCACACCAAAACCACAGTGATTGCACTGATAACCGTTCCCTTCAGTGACAATGAAGAAGCTTTAGGTGTCAGCTTAGGGCTGGGCTTTATCTAAAGATAAAAGCTAGCTAAAGATAAACAGCTGATTGCATGCCCTTTTTGCAATACAAACTAGTCTGCCTCCCCTCCCTTCACACCCCACGGAAACACATAGTGCCTGAATCATTGCTCGCAGAACTATTATTAAATACTTGCTTTGTTTGAATGGTATATTTTAATTGCCGTAGCATCCAGCTAGTATTTATCTGCTAAAAAAAAATGTTAAAAATAACCTATGGATAAAATTCAAAAGCAGCTGAGCAGGAAATGTGACAAATTTTATTCTAGTTACTTGCTTAGTAGCAAAATTTTAGGGCTAAAAATCTGATACTAAATGTGAAATTGTAGGTATGGTTAGGTTGGTCACTGCTTCCACAAAAAAAAAAAAATTCCAATCTACATGGTAAGTAGGAGGTCAGAATATGGGACACAGCTTTTGTTCACTTGTAGACTAAGAATTTCCCTCTTGGTGTACATTAATTGAAAGAAAGATCTAATATGTACTGTTCTGTGAATGCTTCAAATTCAAAATAAAAGCCGTTTAAAATAATATAGAACTGAACTCCAGACCCAGTCTTTGGGTAGCCAGCTGTCTGCCTATGTCAGCATTTGCCTTTGCTGACACTCTATCCAAATGCTTTTGCATATGGGCTCAGCTTTCTTCAAACACTTTGGCCAATTTAATCTTGGCCGAAAATATAACCACCAGCTCTATGATGACTGTTTGAGTTGGCTGCAGGGAAGAAGCCAGTTTCTAGCTAGGTAGTATTGATAGGAGGAAGATTAGATTTCATGTGTGAGGGTGTTCCCTGAGTATCTTAGGCATGATCATTCGAAAAACCTCATGCCTAAGTAATGATTACTAGTTAAGCATGTCGTGGTCATTTCCAAAGGGAAGCGTGGAATTTGGAAGATGTTCTTATTTTGATTCCATGGGTTTTAAATATGTCTCCTGACAGAAGAATGGGAGCTCCTTGCTGAAGCTTGGAAAGGGGTGAAATTAAACATCCAGTCAGGGCTGGATTATCATGCTTTGTTTTCTGCAGCTTTGATGGATAAGCTGATATTTCATACATGCTGGCCATGGGACAAGACCAGAAACTGTAGAGACACAGGCAGAAGCTCCCACTGCTCCTATGATTCTGTTATTGTCAGCAGCAAATCAAAAGTCCAGTGAGGAAGGCAAGCATCAACAGAGGATATATTAAATATTCCTAGTATGTAATTAATTCTCTTGGTCAAAACGAACATAATTCAAAACAACCTGAAAATGGAGAGCAGCTACAGTTTGAAAACAAATTGCCTTGTTACAATCTTCATTTCACAGTAATAATAATAATAATAATAATGATACCACCACAATAATGTGAGGCAAGCTCTGTGATTTTAGGTGATGCGCACTGCAGAGCACATCCATGGTATTTTCTAGCTCCAAACAATAGCAGCTGAAATTTGACGTATTTAGCTACCTATTTCCAAGTTTTCTGTCTGCAATCTGTTGTTGAATTTTCTCATATCAACAGATTGCCAGGAGCAATATTGGTATATTAGTTTACAAATGGATGCAGTAGATTGTTATAGTCACTTGTTTTCTCTCAGTTCTAAGCATTATTGTACCAATTTATCGTTCAATAAGGAGCACTTACAGTTCATATCAGGATTTTATAGAGCTTCTTCCAAGCTAATTCAATGTTTTTCGCATGCTGGATTGGACTTTGAAAAGGCTATTGATCTTGAATGATTTTTTCTCTTCTGGATTCTCTTTAGAGTGTTTTCACTTTCCAGCATTACTAGATATTTTTTGATAGTTTTTTTGTTGTTGTTGTTTTTCTTTTTTTTTTATAAGTGTCAAGGGACCTTACCCACACAGTTTTGGAAGAGGTCACAAATTGGATTTCTTCCCTATTAAAAGCCAATACAAAGCAAGTCTGAGCTTTGGACTAGAGGAGAAGCAAGCAAACAAATAAAAACAACCCCCAGAAACAAACAAAAAACTCTCAGTCCTGATTTACTGTGGTTTTGCTATTACAAGTAATTAATTAACTCATATCAGTTAAAAATAGGGAAGGATAAAAGTCAGAAGAATCTGTTGCTTAAAGTTTCTATGTATTCACTACCTAGAATTGCTATAGAAAGCTAGCATTTCTGTCACTTTCTCATTTTGCTTTCAGAACTGTGTGGAAAAAGAATATTGTTTGTATGGCTCTTTCAGAAATATGAAGTAGAACATTTCTTCCTCAAGCAAGAGGAATTATGTTGGGGGGAGGGGGAGCAGAAGGAGCCATGTGTCCTCCTATTCTTCTTATTTCTCTTCTCAGAAAAAAAAAATAAAAATCAGGCTACTCTTTCACAGTAAGATTCAAACTAGTATCTAGATGACAGTAACTTGAAGAAAGACAAATAGAATAAGAAAGAAAAATAAACCTGAATTACAAAGTCTCAGAAGAGCATGAACAGGAGTGATACGCAATGTCTAAAGGCACTGGAATATTAGTGACAAGCCATGGTTCAATATTTCAAGTTATCACTGAGGCTTTCTTGGTGATGTGCTTCCCCTACACCCATTTCAACAGTTGCATAATCATTCAACCGTCTGAGTAATTGTTGAGTTTTCTTTTTCACTTTCTTGAAACCAAGTATCTATTTACTTAAATCTGAAATATGAAAGAACAGATTTATTTTGCATACAATACTCTAGATTCTTTATCCAAAGAACCTCAGAGCTTTCATTGAAACAGCATACAGCTGAGCATTAGGTTTGAACACACTCTAGTAAAACAGCATGCTACTGAGCACAACAATCAGTCTAAGGTAATAGATTAAGTCTTCTGAAAGACATCACTGAGTAAAAGCTAAACTATAAAAAAAATGTATTTAATCTCTTGTAAAAAAAATGCTTCTAAATGAGTCAAAAACTAATGTGGCATAACCAAAAAATGTGATTCTAAAGGATACAAGCTGACATACTGGCATGATACAAAAAGAAGCTTTGGAAGAGCACGGCAAGTGACCAATCCCAAAATAAACAAAGATGGCACAGGCAACGTTCACTGTCTGAAGTCCTGTATACACTATGACAACACTCACATCATCAGGTAATTTTAAACTTGCTTCAGTTCTCAAAGAAAAGATTGGCCTAAGGACTGTGAGGTTTTTGTCCTGTGTGGAGCAAAGCTAATCTGCCTAAATTTCCAGACTGGTCTAGCGGCATATTCAGGCACCACATAGTTGAAACCTGAGGTAGGCTGGAATATGGTAGGGAGAACGTGAAAAATTATTCCTTACCCCTCTGACTTCTTGCTTCATGTATCCCATACAATTTCTATAATAGTTCTGGTATTGCTTGTGAAGTGAAGTCTTTAGATGCTAAATTGCCTGGATCACGGGGGAAAAAAGTTTATTGCAAGTGCAAGCTGAAGAAACTGTACACCAGTCTCTCATTAAGTCTTCTGTAAGATAATAGGTACCCAACTTTTATTCTAATGCTAATATTTCTCAAGTATAAGAGTCATTTTAGAAATTACTTTCTGTCTAGCTAATCATACTTGACAATGGTGAGGCCATGCCTAGAATACTGTACCCAGTTTTGGGTCCCTGAGTTCAAGGTACATGTCTGTCTGGAGGATCGACAAGGTGGTCAGAGCCTAGATCATGTGGCCTACAGAAAGAGGTTGGCGGAGCCAGGATTTCACACATCAAAGAAGCAGCTAAAGGGCAATCTATTTGCCTACAACTGTTTTAAGGACAGTTACAAAAATGATGGAGCCAAACTCTAGATTCTTGGTAGTTCCAAGCAGTCTAACAAGAGATAGTGACCAGAGCTTGCAGCCTGGACATTATGAAAAAAAAAAAAAAAAGTATAAAAAATCCTGGGGGATCATGCAGCACTGTAACAGGTTACCCAGACAGACTAAAGAAAGGTTTTCAAGAAATGGCCTTGAGTCTTTTATTTTTTGAAATTTTCAAGACAAAAAACCCAAGGTTTTTAAACAAAGATAAAACTAACCTGATCTACCATTGCTGATAATCCTGCTCTGAGTGGGATGTTAGATTAGATGACTTCCAAAGGTCTCTTCCAAATAATCTTTCTGTAATTCTATAGGTACTTCTATCCTAGAAGTCAGTTTTACCCAAATTCCTTCATAACCTTCTGTGTGAAGCCCTAGCACAAGTCTTTTAGCCTGTGCTAAAATAATTTCCAGCACTTGTGTGCTGCTTCTCAGAAAGTAAGGCAGGCTGCTTTGCCAGATCTGAACAGAGTTTCTGGTGCATTTGATTCTTCTACAAGTTCTAAGTCAAATTTTAAGTCTTAGCATTCTTAAGGAAAAGGGTACAATCTGATATTTGACCCTGATCTTATATGTAACCTAGACCAAAACATGAGATGGAGAATCCACCACGTCCCTAAACAGTTTGTTTCACTGGGTAATGATGCTTAGTATTTAACATGGGCTGTATTTATCATTTTAATTTGCTTGCCTTTGTCTTCAAGTCATTATTTCTTATGAAATTTTTCTTTTGTAAATTAAGAACATTCTTTATTACTCAGTATTTTTGTGTACATCTTATTTGGACAACGATATATGAGCATAAATATATGTGCTCATTTAAATACTGAAGACCCTCAGAAAGATTACAGCAGTCTAATATAGCCATGTTTCTGACTAGAATTTCAAAAGGGTTCAGGATTATTAGGAGGTTCATGCTTATTACACCTTCCTCTGCTTTTGAAAATCTGAGTATTAACTTGTGGGACACCAATCTTCCTTTCAGCCAGTAATATGTGAGACTTTGTCAGTACCAGTTGTCCTTCCGACTAGTCTCAACTCCATCATACCCTTGGATTACTAATCCAAAACCAGGTCTGCTCCTTGACAGAAGCAATGACCTCTATCCTATCCTCGAGCTTCAAATTCTTGAAGGTTAGACCGTATTCTTCTCTCTTGCAGCTTTATGCCAACAAATTCTTTTGAGAACATTTTAATTTCCAAAAGACATGTTTGCATTCAAATTAAGCCCTTGCTTTGGAGACAGACACCAACCAATGACATTGCATTATCTTCCCTCATGCATTTTTGAAGACAGAACTATCCCTTTCTAACAGCTTATGTCCTCAGTGTTATTATCTGAAGAATAAGAAAATTACTTGATAAAGATTTCTTGACATCACCCTGTGGAACACCATTAAATATTGGTAAATTTCTGTAACTACTGCAAAATATAAATTGCATTTCATCTCTTCACCTCTGAGATTCTTGGCAGCTGATATTTATTTGTTGGAAGTAGTTTTTCTATTTGTTTTCAATTTGATTTACTGTTACATGTTAGTAAATAATATCAGGAGACAGTTGTCTCCTTCCCTTATTAAAGGCTGAATGACATTTATCAGTTTAATTTTAGTTAAAATTATTCAATCACTAAGGCACAGGATCAATAAAAGAAAAAATTGCAGTGATATCACTGTTGCTTTAATTTATATAGAGAAGAATTTGTATTTATAAACCGATCATTTTAATAGTGTATAGTATGAAAACAACTTATATTTCTTTCCCAGGAAAATGTGCACAAGAAAGTAGTCTATGGATATAAAAGTGATATTAAAGTCTTTGGAAGATAATGAGAGATTCTGTTGTGCAATGAATGCTGCAAATACCATTCTGTTAGCCACTGCAGAACTATTGCTGATTTCAACAATTTTTAGTTTTCCAGTGGAGTTATGGATCCCTGTAGAGTTGAAGTGTATTGGTAATAAACCTGCTTTTTTAAGTAGCCTTTCACAGACCCCTGAGAAGTAATCCACCAACCCCAGGGAGCTGTCTAAAGTAACGGTGGAATAGGTTGATGTGCTCAAAGATACGCACGAACAAATTAGACTGCAAATACAAAAAAGTGCCATCGTTTTATCCTGACTTCATTAAACATCCAAAAAAATAGACATTTGATCCATGATTATTTTCAAGTACCACTACAATGAAAATTAAAAAATTATATGTAAATAAAACATATGTTTGTGATACAACTGTATTTATAAAGACAATGGTGAGAAAATTAAATTGAAAGATTCTACTTGTCACCTACAGAATCTCAGACCCAAGTGTACAAGTGTATATGTGTATACAGATATGTAAATACAAGTATAAGAGATTCTGTAATTGAGAGTTTTTAACTTTGCAGACATTATTTTTGTTTTCTTGTTATTATTACTAAGATTTAGAACTTGCATCAGCTGGATCCTTTTGAACTTTCTGATTATTTTGCTGCCTGTAGTGTAACACATATGGATGCTAGCTAGGAAAATTCTTTTATTAAGTTTGTAAATATATCTTGATATCATCTAATGGGAAAGTGTTGGAGAGACAGAGAGCATAGTGTCTTTATACCTTAAATGGTTTATTGAAAAATAATAAAAGAGGCAAGAAAGAACAGATAACACCAAAGAACTAGCCAAAATTTTGTGAAAAATGTGACAGATGAACAGTACTGACTTGCTTTAGTCAGACACAGAGAGCAACTTCAGTGTCCTCCTGTCCATGAGAAACAGATTCAAGTCTAGCACAAATGTTTCTTGAGTCAGAATGTTTGAGCCAGCTCCACTATATAAAGTGAAAGCAATTCATTTATACAGCAATCCTTGAAATAAAAGCAAATGGAAGGAAACTGTTAATTCTTGTCAGTATCAATTATGTTGAAAAGACTACCATTTTCTCTTTCTAACAATGGGATCATAATCCATACTAAAGTATATGTTAGCTTAAGCTGAATGGGGAATTATTGGGCTTCGTGTAAGTAGTCTGTAAAATCAGCATTACTTCGTTACTGGAAGATTATGCAGTCTGATTAATGGAAAAGACCCAACTGGACTAAACACTCTATTTTATTGGCTCTTTATTTAACAGCCTGCAGTGGACGGTCATCTGGACTACATTTGAAATACAGCTGAATGGAACCTAGCTTAATGAAAACCCACAGGCTAAAAAGTGAATGTTACAAAGCAGAGCACAGAGCAGTTAGTGTACTCAGCACCCACTGACGGTTTTATAAATTAGTAAAAGAATGCCTGAAAATCAAAACAATCTGAAAATACATTTCCTGTCCCTCAAACATGGGTACTTCAATGCCTCTGTGCTCCAGTATTTATTTTCTGTGCTGAGTAACAAGCTGGCATCTTTATCTGACATTTTCATCTGTGAAGTCAGTGAGCATTCTGACAAATTTCTCCAGCACAGGAAAATCTCTCATATATTTTTCTAGAGGTCCAGACAAGCCCCAAAAGAGCTACCCAACCTGCAACTTCATTGGATCCAAAGAAACAGGATGAGAATGTCATACGGAGCATAGATGAATGAAGACTTGGACTGGGAGACAGGCAGTAATAAATCTGCAATGCACTGAACCTCTTTTACAGCATCAATGAGATTTTTTGGTCAGCAAGTGTGTCAGATCCGTGTTGTAAGTTGCAAACATGTCATCATTTGTTCTTGCCATTCTTTCTAAGCTGAAGCCTCCCTAGCCAGGCTGATTTCACCTGCGGCTCTCAACATGGCTTAACGCCATTCTAGCTTTCCAACTCACAGCTCGCCTTAGACATATGAATGAGCTGAGATCCAGCCCAAGCGCATCAGTATTGAATAGCCCAGGCAACTTACTAGTTATCTGCATAATACTACTAATTGTATAGTTCCCATCCGTCTTGTGCAGTTGCATATGGACTGTGAAATGTGGAGAGTACGAGGCCAAAGACCTCAAGCAGCTGTGGACCCTGTGGTCAAGAGTGTCACATTCCTGCTTTTCCTTACAAGAGATCCCCTGTGTTTTTGAACAGTTCAGAGCCTTTTGAAAAGCAGTCTGACATGGAGCTGGATTCCTCCTTGCACAGCCTGAAACCTTTTGTGCTTCTGCAGTCTGTACACCTATAGCATTGTGAATGTACAACCAATTTTACTACATCTTCAAAAGAAGCAAGATTGTCCTGAATATTTTAGCAACCACACTTTCCTGCCTCCCAGCAGTAAAGATGTAAAAGTTTAACTTCAAAATTACCTGCTTTGGACAATAACACTTTTTTTCGGGTCTGCTGTTTGGGTTTTTTTTCTTTGAAAATGTTGTGCACATGCTTTGGCAGTTTAGGCTTTGAATGACCTTGGCAAATGTTCATCTGTGGCAAACAGCCTGTTAACATGACAATAATGTTGACCTTGAACTAATTCCTCTCCAAGAATGCAAATTGCAGAGTTCACACGGAACTGAAAGAAACAATTCAGTTTTACATTGTTTTCAATCGCCTCACACCTGCTGTTGGGACTAGTAAAACGGATTAAAAACACAGTAAGATACAGCAGGAGAGATCTTGGGTCAGAGCTGTGAAAACAACTGATGTTTGTTTGTTTTATATATATAAAAAAAAGATCATTTCCTCCACTGAAGACTGTTGATAAGCCCCCCTGGCGCTTTTGGTTGTAATCCAGACGAAATTAATCTTTCTGCATGATGTCATATAAAGAAATTAGTGTCCTTCATTTGTGTTTAAAAGCTAATTGAATGTGGGTTAGGTGGGGTTTTTTTTCAACTTTCTTTTGTCAAGAAAATTCATTAGATAAATATGGTAGAATTTCCTTACATTTGTGTGTACTTTCTAAAAATAACAGAATGGTTGATAAAAATATTTCAGAAAAAAGCAATGCAAACTTTCATCATATTAGAAGTAAACAGACATAAGAAATCATCATGGAATTTCCTTTCTTTTCAAATGATCTGTCATAATCAAATACAAATACAAATGAAGCCACAGGCATCTTGTCAAATATTTTTCATCTATTGTATTCATTAGAATTGCTTTCCGTACCTCAGAGGATACGTGTAGAACTAAGTAAATAAAGGTGATTCATAGCACCAGGAAAATGGAGGGAAAGGCAGTGATCTGAAAGAACAAATGCAAGTCACATGTACTTCCATATACTCGCTTCCTTCAGGTCTTAACTCACGGAAGATGCTGATCCTGCCTCTATTTTTTTTCATCTCCCAGAGGTTAAATGAACATTATTAAGGACATTGCAAACTTCCAAAGGTCTTGAAGATAAAGCAAGTTGTTCCTCTCTAATAAGAAAAGGATATTACAGGTCTGGGCAAGATCTGAAGATGTGTGGTCATGTAGTTCAGCATGTAACTTGCAAAGTTGTGAAAAAATGTAGAATGTTCTTTGAATTATACCATTTTATGAGCTAGTGCATGTTGATGTCTAATAAGTAGTGAGTCCCAAGGAATTATAGTATTTTCATGCCTTACTTTTACACTGCTGGAGCCAGCTCCATCTGCCTTAGTGCTTCTTTGATCTAATGCTGGAGCACAAATGAGACTCTACTTGATGATTTGAAGACTAAAGCTTCGTACAGTTTTGAGGGAATTCTGAATAAAGCTACTCATGTATGCAGTGGGAGTATGTAGCTAAAAGATACGTCTTTCAACTCAACGAAATCCAGTACACTTCACTTTAGACCAGCAATGGAGAAATAGAGACATTCTGTGAGATTTCTTTATTTTTTCTGAAAATATTAATTCACATTCTTAATGATTGTGCTAGTGGATTCTGGCTCCAGTTGTCATCTTTTGGGAAGGGCGTAAAACATGAAAGAGCATAAAGCAAGAATTGCTTTTAAAGGTATTCTTACAGCATGAATCTCAAATATAGGAAGCATTTTAAGAAAACACCCTTTGCCTTCATGGCATGTGCCACCACTTCAAATTTTCTTGCAGAGTGTGTTTAGGATATGTTAATTTGATTAAAATTTTATGTTTGATAAAGCTAAAACATCTCTCTCTCAATGAGGTTCAAAGGTTATTTTATTTTTTGTAATGTAATCAAATAATAATATAATAGCTGGAGCTAAAGAAAAAAAATTAAATACTAATTTCATCAAATTCCTAAACCAAAATACTTTAGATGTCATTTTTTTTCGTGTCTCATTTTGACTTTTTTGGTCCAATTCTGAACAGAAAAATCAGGTTTTAACTTTCAGATTTTCCCATGAAGCATAAATTCAATTTTCCAACTATTTCTATGTATATGTAAAATTGTTCTTTAGATTTCTGCTTAGAGAATGGAATGGCATATGAAAATTTCATATGAGAATATCTGGGGAAATCATGATATATTTTGCAAGCTGAAAATATCCTCAATTAATACGTTATGCACTGCAAATCATTTTCCCACTGTTAAGCAATAGATTTGTTTGATGATGAGATGGAAAGGAAAGTTTCAGAAGGTTTTCTTGCTTCTGCTGGATAAAGACAAACAGAGCACGAGCCCGCTGGGGCTAGCACATGAAATAACCGTAGAAATAAGCCTGGATGTCATAAGGTCATTTATTTTAATTTTTTTTCTTTGCCAATTTTAAAGAAAGAAAATAATGAACCTCACCTCCAATGGTGGAGGAATCATAAAGTGTTGCCTAAAGCTGACTTTTTTGTTTCATTGTATTACAGTTTAAGAAGTATAGGGACAAACAAACAAATGAAAAGTTTTAAATGGTGTGGACTGAATCTTTCTTTATACTGACCTAAACCAAGAGTGAAACTATTGAAATTGATTAAATAGTGAGGGATTTATAATGGATTAAAAGTGATCCAAATTTTTTACAAAAGTAGCTCTATTAGCACCAAATCTCTTCCTTTAACTCATGTAATTGTCTAGCCATTCTGATGTCACAACCATGCTGTGTCCCAGTGTTCACACAAGTAAGAATAAAATGTTGGAAGTGTGATAGTCTCTGCAAGGGTAGATCTGTATACGTCCTTGAAAGCAACCACTTTGATTAAAATCACCTAAGGGTCTTTTGTGTTTTTTAAATGTAAATATACAGATAGTTAATTTTAGATATTTTAATATAAAACTATAAATAAAAAAGCAGAAATGCAAATAAATTATTCATCTCTTCGAAGGTTATGTGTAAGGAATAATATACCACTACACCTAGGTATCTCTAGTTGGATTTAAACCACGTGGTGCCACAGTTTATGGATCTCAGCCTGAATCGACTAACTTTTTTAGTAAGCTTTAGGAATTTCATTTGCAAGACATTGTAACTTAAAATGCTGCTGCTGAGGTACCAGATGATGTCTTGTTTATAGTTTAAAAGTGTTATAATTTAACAGGTGATTCATTTTGTGTTTGTTCACATCATTTAATTCAATTGTCCTCCAGCTTTTGGAGGAGATAAGGGGATTGGGATTTTTCTTTGGAAATTCTGACTTGGATATGCTTATACTGTATAATTCTAGCAGCTGGTAGTTAAGCACATATTGTGTTTTTCCCAAGTGTTCAGTTTCTTTCATTCTTTCATTCCTTTGTCCAATTTTTAAGCTCAGGAAAGGCAATACTAATTACTTCTGACTCGCTGTGCTGTTAAAATACTGTGTACCTTGTTTAAGCATGACTGAGGTGGAATTTTTCTCTCCCTTTTAAAAATATGTAATCACAGAAATAAATTCCTTATTTAATATATAAGACAATATCATGACATAATTAAAGGGTATAAAAGAACCAACAGCCACAAGAATGTAACAACTGAGGATGTAATTCTAATCAGTAAATATCAGTGGTCTTTCACTTCACCACTCAGAAAGCTTTTCATTCGTAGTTGCTTTGCAGTTATATACACTGATAGATATTATAACTATCAATCACTTCTACCAATCAGTTAATCGTAAATTCAGAGGGTCACAACTGGTGGCAAATGGTATGACTTTAATTTCTACTCATGTTGTATATAATTACTACTTTGTCAAAAAATAAGTATCATGGGTTTTCTCTTCAACAATTTAAAAGTGTGTTGGTTTTGTGTGGCAAGGTTTTGGTAGCGGGGGGGGCTACAGGGGTGGCTTCTGTGAGAAGCTGCTAGAAGCTACCCCTGTGTCTGATAGAGCCAATGCCAGCCGGCTCCAAGACGGACCCGCCGCTGGCCAAGGCCAAGCCAATCAGCGCCTCTGTGATAACATATTTAAGAAAGACAAAAACAGTTAGAGAGCGCTTTTGCAGCCAGAGAGAGGAGTGAGAAGATGTAAGAACATCTGCAGACACCAAGGTCAGTGAAGAAGGAGGGGGAGGAGGTGCTCCAGGCGCCGGAGCAAGATCCCCCTGCAGCCCGTGGTGAAGACCATGGTGAAGCAGGCTGTTCCCCTGCAGCCCATGGAGGGAGGATGAGGGGGTGTAGAGATTCCACCTGCAGCCCGTGGAGGACCCCACGCCGGAGCAGGTGGAGACACCTGAAGGAGGCTGTGACCCCGTGGGAAGCCCGCGCTGGAGCAAGCTCCTGGCAGGACCTGTGGAGCCGTGGAGAGAGGAGCCCACGCCAGGGCAGGTTTGCTGACAGGACTTGTGACCCCGTGGGGGACCCACGCTGGAGCAGTTTGCTCCTGAAGGTCTGCACCCCGTGGAGGAGACTCACGTTGGAGAAGGCCGTGAAGGACTGTCTCCCGTGAGAGGGACTCCATGCTGGAGCAGGGGAATGATGAGAGGAGTCCTCCCCCTGAGGATGAAGAAGCGGCAGAAACACCGCATGATGAACTGACCGTAACCCCCACTCCCCGTCCCCCTGTGCCGCTGGGGGGGGCGGAGGTTGAAGCCGGGAGTGAAGTTGAGCCCGGGAAGATGGGAGGGGTGGGGGGAGGTGTTTTAAGATTTGGTTTTATTTCTCATTCCTCTACTCTGTTTTGCTTAGTAATAAATAAGATGAATTCCCTCTCTAAGTTCGGTCTGTTTTGCTCATGATGATAATTAGAGAATGATCTCTCCCTGTCCTTATCTCGACCCGTAAGTTTTTTTTTCATTGTACCTTTTCTCCCCTGTCTAATGAAAGAGGGGAGTGATAGAGCGGCTCTGGTGGGCACCTGGCCCTCAGCCAGGGTCAACCCACCACAGTCTTTTTTGGCGCCCAACGTGGGGCACGAGAGACTCGAGATAAGGATAGTAATTGGAAGAGGTAACGGGCAAAACATTGACTGAACGTAACTTGAGAGTGATATATTTGTGAAGGGACTAGAGATAGATTTTGTGTGTAGATTGTCCACTCTTGTTTGGTGTTGTGATAGTGTTGTTTTGATGTTGGTGTGGGGAATTCTTTTTTTTTTTTTTCTTTTTCTTTGTTGATGTGATTAGTGTTTGTGAAGTTTTGTGTTGAATGTATATTTTAATGGTAATTCTTAAATATGTGATTCACAGAGGCGAGGGGTGGAATGTGTTGGTTTTGTGTGGCAAGGTTTTGGTAGCGGGGGGGCTACAGGGGTGGCTTCTGTGAGAAGCTGCTAGAAGCTACCCCTGTGTCTGATAGAGCCAATGCCAGCCGGCTCCAAGACGGACCCGCCACTGGCCAAGGCCAAGCCAATCAGCGCCTCTGTGATAACATATTTAAGAAAGACAAAAACAGTTAGAGAGCGCTTTTGCAGCCAGAGAGAGGAGTGAGAAGATGTAAGAACATCTGCAGACACCAAGGTCAGTGAAGAAGGAGGGGGAGGAGGTGCTCCAGGCGCCGGAGCAAGATCCCCCTGCAGCCCGTGGTGAAGACCATGGTGAAGCAGGCTGTTCCCCTGCAGCCCATGGAGGGAGGATGAGGGGGTGTAGAGATTCCACCTGCAGCCCGTGGAGGACCCCACGCCGGAGCAGGTGGAGACACCTGAAGGAGGCTGTGACCCCGTGGGAAGCCCGCGCTGGAGCAAGCTCCTGGCAGGACCTGTGGAGCCGTGGAGAGAGGAGCCCACGCCAGGGCAGGTTTGCTGACAGGACTTGTGACCCCGTGGGGGACCCACGCTGGAGCAGTTTGCTCCTGAAGGTCTGCACCCCGTGGAGGAGACTCACGTTGGAGAAGGCCGTGAAGGACTGTCTCCCGTGAGAGGGACTCCATGCTGGAGCAGGGGAATGATGAGAGGAGTCCTCCCCCTGAGGATGAAGAAGCGGCAGAAACACCGCATGATGAACTGACCGTAACCCCCACTCCCCGTCCCCCTGTGCCGCTGGGGGGGGCGGAGGTTGAAGCCGGGAGTGAAGTTGAGCCCGGGAAGATGGGAGGGGTGGGGGGAGGTGTTTTAAGATTTGGTTTTATTTCTCATTCCTCTACTCTGTTTTGCTTAGTAATAAATAAGATGAATTCCCTCTCTAAGTTCGGTCTGTTTTGCTCATGATGATAATTAGAGAATGATCTCTCCCTGTCCTTATCTCGACCCGTAAGTTTTTTTTTCATTGTACCTTTTCTCCCCTGTCTAATGAAAGAGGGGAGTGATAGAGCGGCTCTGGTGGGCACCTGGCCCTCAGCCAGGGTCAACCCACGACAAAAAGTTAAATAGAACTCAAATTTTCCTCTGCTCTTTCCCCTTAAACAGCAAGGTCTCCGGGCTAATGGACCTTTTCTTCTTTATATGTTGTACAGCGTTTTCCCCAGTAGAGCCTTTCGGTATGAATAACTTTACTGTCAATCTCTGGGTTGATATCCAAAACTTGGTTCTCTGACATCCTGTGGAAAAACTTGCATTTGTTTCTTTTCTCTTTCCAAATTGGCTGATAACAATAGCAGTGACAAACTGCTAAGACACACGTGGGGAAGAAATGGACCCCGTGTTACATATTCACTTTCAACACATGGCAGCTTTACTGGCAAATACTTGAAGCATGCCTGAACAAGTACTGAACTAACTTTGTTACTGGCATCCACCTACTACAGCAATGATTACCTAAGATAGTCCATTTTATTGCTGGCCTTGCTTCTCAGTGTGTGCCATCATCACAAACTAAGTTAGCAAAAATTCTCTAAATATTGATAAAGCCTTATACCTCAGGGCTTGGAAACCTGAAGGAAGCCATTTGCTGCTGAAGGAATACATGTTGAAAGAAACAGAATTTCTTCATTTTATTTTTCACTGTGTGCTCTGGGCTAGTATTTGGGATTAGATCCAGGTGAGGCTTGCATGTTAAGCATAGCAGCATTTCTATACAGTACATAAGGAGAGTCACTTGCCTCAAGACACAAAGTAAAACAGGAATGAAAAATGTAAGAGTAACAAGTGTGCAAAGTACAAAAGAATTTTTCCATCCCTCACCTTTTCAGAGTGTACCAATTCTGTAGATTGGGGTGGGGAGGTGGAGAGTCCAAATCACCTCTGGGAAAGAGAGAATCTGAACAGATGTT
Source organism: Balearica regulorum gibbericeps (assembly GCF_011004875.1). Classification (NCBI taxonomy): domain Eukaryota; kingdom Metazoa; phylum Chordata; class Aves; order Gruiformes; family Gruidae; genus Balearica; species Balearica regulorum. The sequence continues at coordinate 52,984,676 of NC_046186.1, read as the reverse complement.
TCCTGCATCCCAGATGCTCCAGTCACGAGGCTATGGGGAAAAGGGGAGACATTGCCATGGGGTTAAGTATGCCTTAAGTTGCCAATTGGACCAGGCATGGAAAGCGAACTAGGCAGGACAGCTCCTGGTTTGTGTGTCTGTAAGCTCACTACAGAGAGAATTAGAGTTGGATGGAAACACTGGGGGGGGGGGGGGGGGGGGGGGGGACGGGACAACAACAAAACAGATTTGAATAAAAAAGTGTTACTTCATTCAAATCAGAATGGCTGGACTGTACTGTTATGGGTTCAACTAACCTCTGCTATCTCAGGCAAGTTTAGGAGCAAAACCTTCTGATCGCCAGGCAAGTCAGGCGCTGTTCTGGGAACTTTTTAAGCTTTAGGTCCCCAGCCCTAACACAGCATGGTAAGGAGTCTCTGGGGTGTCTTAGCTGCTTATATTAACAGTGAAGGCTAAAAGTCAGTTCCTCTGAGTAGCTATCCAGACTAAGATTACAGTTCAGAAACATCAGAAAAAAATGCGATGCAATCCAGTTCAAAATGAGAAGAGAAGAGAAGAGAAGAGAAGAGAAGAGAAGAGAAGAGAAGAGAAGAGAAGAGAAGAGAAGAGAAGAGAAGAGAAGAGAAGAGAAGAGAAGAGAAGAGAAGAGAAGAGAAGAGAAGAGAAGAGAAGAGAAGAGAAGGGAAGGGAAGGGAAGAGAAGAGAGGAGAGGAGAGGAGAGGAGAGGAGAGGAGAGGAGAGGAGAGGAGAGGAGAGGAGAGGAGAGGAGAGGAGAGGAGAGGAGAGGAGAGGAGAGGAGAGGAGAGGAGAGGAGGGGAGGGGAGGGGAGGGGAGGGGAGAGGAGAGGAGAGGAGAGGAGAGGAGAGGAGAGGAGAGGAGAGGAGAGGAGAGGAGAGGAGAGGAGAGGAGAGGAGAGGAGAGGAGAGGAGAGGAGAGGAGAGGAGAGGAGAGGAGAGGAGAGGAGAGGCGAGGCGAGGCGAGGCGAGGCGAGGCGAGGAGAGGAGAGGAGAGGGGAAATCTTTCCTTACATCAGTGTTAAGTCTCTTTTAAAAAGCCAAATACCTTTTCTGTTATAGTTTATTTTGATGGAAAGTAGAGCTAAGGAAGAAAAAAAGAGGGAAGGGAAAAAAAAAGGAAAAGAGCCAATGCTTTGTAACTGCCCTGTTCTTCAGTGACCACCGGAAATTTCTGTATAAGCAGAGTCACTTACTGACCCAACACATATCTAACGTAGACATAGTTTGCATTGCATTCTCTGAGAGTCAGACGAGTAAATGCCCGTCAATCAGCCAACCGACCGATAGAGCTCTGAACTTCCTTGTGTGCCAACATCAGCCATTCAACATCAGCAGCTCCCTGGGCACAGCTGACAGCATCTCTCAACAGAAAATCCAGCCTGGAGCTTGGGGCTCCGTCCTTGCTATGCAGCTAATTCTTTTTTTCACTATGGAAATGGCTTACTTTCTGCTATTAAGTCTGGTTTACTGCCATCCTAGGAGGATGTATGGAAAATTCCTATGTATCCCCTATGGAAATATATTACCAGTTTATTATAGCATTTCCTCACACACATTTTATTTTCTTAGACCCTCAGGGGGAGAATTGCCTTACACTGTTCTCAGGAATTTAAAAACTCAATTGGATCTGGACGTATTGTGTTCTAACACTAAGTTGATCTTTCATTTGATTGTCATTTGGTTTCTGGAAGGGATACATGGTCTCTGTTCTTATTCCCTGCTAAAATTTAGTGAATAAAACTAATGAAAAGTAACATAAGGATACTGACTGCAGATTTCTGCAGCCCTTGATGAAAAATGTCAGACAATCTGGAAAGTTAAGAATAGTGAAGTGTGTATTTGGCAGAGTCAAATCTGGACACTTTTCAAGATAATGTTCTTAGGGCAAAGCAATACATAAAATACAAAATAATTGGAAACTATTAATAAGGTAAAGTATAATATCCTGCTTTTCATCATAGGAAAATGATCTCCGTTCTACATTTCAGTGATCACTGAGCAATGTAAGGCCACTGTAACAGACTATTCAGAAGTATGGGCACAAAAATTTTTGAAGAAACTATTTCTGCAGGACATATTGCTTTCTATGACAGTTTCCACATTTAGCGAAAAAAAATTATGAAGTCTGTGGATGAGTAGTATCCAGCAACATCATGGGCAATTGTCTAGACTACTTAGAAAACCATTTTAAGTAGGCTCTTTACCCAGACATTTCTAAATACATGCAAAATTCACTATGTCGCTCAGGGTAGGAATTCATCCTAACAATAGAGCCAGCTGGCAAAACTCAGCTCCCACTGGCCCAGAACGTGTTCCCAGTGATAAGCCTACAATTCTGATGTGACCATTTCAGTGCAGTACTCCAGATTTGTCAGAGTTTAAATAAGAGTAACTAAAACAAAACAAAACCCCACCAAAAAAAAAACAAAACAAAAAAACCCAACCAAACCACCACAAAAAACCCACAACAAAACAAAACAAAACAAAACAAAACAAAACAAAACAAAACAAAACAAAACATTCAAAGGCTTGATTGATTCATGACAAGTTTGAGGACCATCAGAAAATGAAAAATTTGACCCATGTCACACCCTTGATGAGCATCATTATTGTAGTTGTTTAGTAGTTTGTTCAGTATTTATTTCAGTGGTCAATTGACATAGGGGTCAACTGTATAAAAAGGTTGACAATATTCAGTCTATGTGTTGAACTGTATATAGCTTGGGACAACATCTTCAGCCAAATTTCTACATATTTTTTTTAGTGCCTGAAATGAAAAAATAATGCAAAACATCAGGCAACCTTAAGATCAGGCAGTAGCAATAGCCTGCCAACTGTAATATTTTCAGATGAACAGGCTTTGTTAATACCCAGTAGACTTCACTGAGGAGAGGATTTGGGGGAGTCATTAAATTCTACTATCTTTCCAAAGTGAAACTGAAGGTTAATTAATTTTGCAAAAGAGATTCATGATTATATCTTACAGAATATGAATAATTACCATACTAGACTGTTTTTCTTGATTTGAACCAAGTGAATAAAATTATCTTTTACAAAAAATGATAAGGAAGATTATTTTTCTAGTGATATAGTAGTATCCTTTATTTAGTGGATTTGGCTTATAAAATTTGGGAAGCTTTGAGATGCTAGAGTTAGACTGTTCATGTGTTTGTTGATCCAATGTCTCAGTATGAAATATATTTGATCTTATATCTATGAAACTTATTTCTCTAGATAATTTATGTGATGACTATCAGTCAAAGATTGGTGAACTAGGTTGCATTTGTCATGCTCTAGTGTGCTTGGTGCAGCTTGACTAAACTACTGACCTCTACAGTTTTTCCCACAAAATAAAATATCTTTATCATTCTTCTTTGTTATTTTCCTTATTAAGCAAGAAGGATCTATTCTCCTACTAAAATACTATTGGTTAGTAGCAGAAAAAATGTAAAAGAACACCAAAGAAAAACATGTGGTGAATATCTTCTTTTCCCAATATAAAAATATGATCTTACATCTACTAAAGCATGATTATAAGTCTAGATAAGATATGTTAAAATCTGTTCATGATCATATTGAAACGGCAATGAGGAGAAAGCTGGCTATACCAGACAGTCAGGTGTTGTCTGGGTGTTCATTGTTATTGCTCATCACAGAGGGAGCAGCAAGGTTACAAATCTGAAACCCCCACCAATTTCAGCAACTTTATAGTTAAATCAAAGTATATTCTAAATATCTAACCTGATAATTGTGACTCTTTTTAGAGGAAGATTTTCTATGTGGGAAGAGTTCTTTAAACCCAATATAATACCCTCTGATGTCAGTGGAATTGAAGCATATGGTTTAGTGCTATGCTGAATTGAGGCAAGCCCATGGATAGCCTCACACCCTGTCCTCAGCCTGGGTCTTTGCAGGTAGTCTCTGCCACACAAGTTCCACATGAATTTGCAGAAGCAAGCTTCAACATATTTTGAAGGAGTCTGCAAAGGTTTCTGCATTTACAAGGCATCAGATAGAACCTGATCACCTCTAAAACACAAGATTTCATAGAACTGCGTGTTTCCTGTATTTGCTTGTTTGACATCTGACATGTGAGGATGAGAAAGTGAACAGATAATCCTCTGATTTGCAGTGCTAATTTTTATATGACAAGATAAGACTAGCTGGTAAGTATTTAGTATCTGCCGAGTCAAAGAGAAAGGCAGTGATTTTGCTTTATTTCTCAGAGAAAGTGGGGGAATGTATTTTCAAGGAGTTTCAAGTTAGCAAATAATCATCATTATGGAACATTGTTCTCTAAAATTACAGTAGAGAGAGCACTGAAGAATGTAGTAACGATTCCTATTTGTTGTGTAAATGACATTTTTGCCTTATGCTGGACTTCCAAGGCTTACATCTTTCTCTCAGGTACACTAATATCAAATGACAAGTCATTCTTCTGGTATCAATAGTGTTTATGCAGTAAATTTTGTGGTGTAATTCATCTTATACTCAGGGTTGTGGCATTCACTTTTAGAAAATACCATTTTCAGAGCAACCAGATACATATGTTTGACTATTTATTTAAATCACCTTTTTAACAGACAATTTTCCAAGATAATAAGGTAAGACCATCCGTGTTTGTGTAATTTTCAATTCTTTGAGTGCTTCAGGAATATACCCTTACCAAGAGGCATATTTTGTAGTTTTCAATGATGACTGTGACAAATTCTGGGAGGGGGAACCCTTTAATCACAAAAGAGATTGACTGTGCTCAGTAAGTCCATTGAGATATTTTTCGCATTCCCAGGTGGTCTCTTGGGTCTTAACTAAACTACACCCTTTTTAGAAATAATGGCTGTGTGTTACTTTTCCAAGTACCCTGGCAGATTGAGATTAGATATTTGGGGATGTAGATAATCCACTTTTTGTATCTGAGAGAACAAAAAATTTTGCAGCATAGGTTTAAGAATCCACAGCCTAAAAATTGATGGTTTAGGCTGAAACAGAGTACAGAAGACTACAGAACCACTACATAAAAGTACACGGTGCTGCCATCAGCAGCACATGAGCTCAGAGGACCGGGGAGAGGAAACCCACTGGCATCAGTCTAAAGTTTTCCTGTGATCTCACTGGCCTTTCATACTGGCATTAAGACCCCAATCCTGAAGGCATTTACAATTGCTCTTCATTTTAAATGGATGAGCCCTGCACATACTCACTGAAAATGTTCAGCTTCTTGTCTGCTCAGAGAAAACCTTCTTGTTCAACTGCCTAATGTCCTTCAGTTTCAACACAAGTTTTAACCCACTATAACGGTATTTGAAACCCTCTTTCCTCTCACCTGCCTCATTCCCAATCTCCATTCTCCGTGTTTCTCTAGTTCAAGAGCTTCTGGGAAACAAGCTTTGGCTCCCCATGGCACAGTGAACTTGCACATGTTTTCTGTTAACACTGCTATGAACAAACATCCTCTTTTTCATTGGCTTTACCTAACCAGGATTTTAGTGTTCATGATTTGAAGTGTCAGCTTGTAAAATTCACAGATAGAAGTCATCTGCCTCCTTGCTTCCTTACAGTAAAAATCCACAACTGATTGGAAGCAATTCTGCTCTTGTGTTTTTATGGCTGATTGCAGGACTAAAGAGGAAACATATGAGTTGCTTACTCGTGGTATCTTGAGAGAAAGGTAGCTGCTCCTTTTGTTGTCCTTTTTTTGCACATCACTGACTGCTCTTAAGTGAGCTGTAAAACGATGATACAATTATGCACAACGGTAACACAATGAAGCTGAAACGTTTCTCAAGGGCGGCTCTGTGTTAGAGGTAGGGCTCCCCGCTGTTTGAAGCCCTGTAAATGGTCTGCTCCACTTCAGGCAGTTATTGTTAGAAATGTTAGCTGAGGTTTTGCTCCAGCTGAAAAACGCTGCGTAGGCAGATCTGCCGTAGGACTGTGAGCCTGGGCCTTCCTTTATAGTTGAAAACAGATTAGAAGAGGAAAGGAACATTTCTTCCTGTGGACCCACTCTGCCCTCCTGGCAGGAAGCTCTTTGCAGCTGCGCTGCTGGCCACCTGTGACAGCAGCGCTCAATAGCTGGATATCCTGTTGTACGGCTCGACTTCTCAGCCATCCAGGATGGCTATGTGGAAAGTAAATTGTGACTTTCCAGGGTTTTAAGCATGCCAAGATCAGGTATGAAAAAAGGATGCCGGAACTCACTGAATCCCAAATCTTTCTGGCACGCTGCAAATAATACACTTAGTTTCCAAGACGTGGTCGTGTGTGTGAATGCGTGCGTGTGTGTAGGAGCAAGAGACAAAGATGTTTTATCTTGGCTATGGTTTCAGATCCTCGGCAAGCTATTGAGGAGATAACAGCTAAAGGAGAGCAACTGAAACAATTAAGCCTCAAAACTAGCCACAAAATTCCAGTTCTCAGATGGAAAATCCAAATTGGTTCAAGTAAGAATATCTATGAAAGAACCTCAGTTTTGGCCCTTCTCCACTCCTTTGTGCAGGGAAAGTAAAATCAGAACATGTGATTTCCTCTCCAAGAGACATGGGACAGAGGGAGAAGTGGGATTTTAAAACAAAGTCTGGAAAACCTTTCTAAGCATGAATCACAGTTTTAGGTCTTGCTAGATTTTTTTTAAGGACTGCACATAGTTGAAGGCATTCTATGCATCCCAGGGCCTAAACTTTTTGCCTGAAAGGAAGAGGAAGGAACAGATTTACTTCATGATATTATACATTTGGATAAATATTTTATAGTGAGTTTATTTAAAACACTGAGTCTTGCCTTGCAAGTAAGAGACAAGCTGCCTTGCTTGTGTCTTTTGTAGTCTAATAACTCCTATACTTTTATAGTAAGCTAACTAAACCATAGGATTCCTGGAAATTTAAAAGTTGAATGGATGGGAAGACTGTCACTTATCCTTAGACTTAATTCCATCTGACAACTAAACAAGCATGGACTACTAATACACCACTGTACCAAAGATGCATTCAACTTTTTTACAGGAAGTTCCTTGACACTGAATTTTAGTGAATCTTGCTATCTAACTCTCTTAGATCTTTTTGAAAGCCCATCCAGAATGACTTTTTTTTTTTTTTTTTAAATGGACATCAAATATAAGTGTAAAGCTAGGAGACAAACACGTTTGTATGATGACTTACAATGTCTATGTTTCGGGGTGTTTTCTTTACGGCTTTAGACAATCAACCTTAGCTTCCTTAAGTGCATTTATTGTTGTGTACTGATGAAACTACAGCAAATGTACTCATACAGTTGTTCTGTGTTTCTGCACATGTGAAATACTGACTATGAGGTCGTTGGGTGGAACTGAGGATGACAAACTGTCATCAAGAACTTAACATGAATTTGAGAAAAAAACCCCACACGCTTTTCCAGAACTAATAGTTATAATGTCAGGGCCACAATTCACAATACAGTAATATAATGATATGTCATTTTACCAGAGGTTTCCTTCAAGGCTGGTGTAGCAATTGTAGGTGCTCAGTCACAGGTTAGTGTGTCTGAGTGTGAGAGAGAAGAGAGGTAAAATTTTATTTATTCAAAGAGAATGAAACAAAGCTCACATGTAGTAGATGTGCTCAGAGATCAAGGCACCCAGAAAAAGTGTAGGCTTAGTGTCCTCCTGCAAGAGATTCAGAGCAGTAAGCACAGAAGTCAGCACTTCTTGGAGCTCACCTTTGTCAATGACTTAAGACTAGGTATATTTTTTGTGAATAATGGAAGGGCATCAAAGAAACTTCATTCTGCAATTTCTCTCTCTAAGGGAAATGATTTCTAAGGGAAATGATCTCTAAGAACCACCAAACCAGCCAAGTGATTGAATCTGAAAGAAGAAAGAATATATCATCTGAATAATCTCTCATCAAAACAAATCTGGAATCAAACTGCTAATTTACAAAATTTAACATTGAGTGGTCAATCTTGTGCCTTGTCCCTCTTTCATAAACCCCAAATTAACCAAAAGGAGACCAGCCCATCCTAGTGGAACACCTCTGAATTAACTGGAGTTATGCTAGGGTTGCATGTGGCCACACAAAAGACAGCTAAAACAAAAGAGTTAGCAGATATCTCTAACATGATTTCACTAAAAAATTCAGATGAACTTTCATGGAAAATGTTGTGTGGTATTCCCACAGTCCCATTTGGCCTGCTTCACTTAGTGCAGTAAAATAGAACTAAACCTTGTTTTAAGAAACTACTGTCTTCTCCTATAATATGAGAAATATTAATTTGTCTAATGTATATTAAAAAATACTATTAATCAAACAAATCTGATGTCTAGATTTTTTCCAGATGAGCAAACACTAGACTGGGATTTCTCAGCATTGACGGTCTCCCCTGTTAATTTCATTGAGAATGCCTTTGTTTTGATTGCAGGAACTCATCTTTCTCCCTATGAGTATGTAAAAGGTCATATGTTTCCACAGTGTCTCTGCCAAACACATTCAAAAGAAAGGGTCTTTTGAATCACGACATGCTTGAATTCAAGCGCTCTGGTGTTTCAGAAGACTGCTTATTTTGTTGTTCCTTTTCTATTTTCTTATTTGTTATTAAATTTAAAATCATCATCATCATCATCATCATCTTAGATTTGTTGATTCACTTGTCCTAGGGAAAATCTATTTTCTTCTTTGAATAGCCCCGAGGGCTAAGTCTTCCCTGGTAGTATGTGTGCAAGTCCAGCTTTGCTGTGAACTTAACCTAAGCCTTAGGACTGTCTCTTTTACAACTCTTACAGCTGGTAAGAATAATTGCTACCCCTATATCTGATTACATTACTTAGAAGAAAACAGGAGATCAGTCCATAATAATGATAAAGTACTCAGGGACAATCACAGGTTAAAAGTAGAGATATCACTATTATACATTGGTAATTAGGAACTACAATTCAAGGAACTCCTGGGGAATATGATAGCCTTTTACTGTTTATTAATGCATTTGCTATTATTATTTTGTATTACTTAGCTAATTATGTATCAAAATGTCTCAGAAGATTATCCTATTGGCTAGATTGAAGCTTTGTCCTTCATAGAAAGATACATCAATAGTCCAGAGTTTCCTTCGATGCCAAAGTAGCTCTCATTATCACTTTTTCCCCAAATTGGTTAGACAGCTGGATCATTCACAGCATTTTTTTCCCTACGTGTTAAAGCTGATGAGGTCCAGGCATAATGCTATTTCAGTTTGGAAGAAACTTGGTTCTTAAACTACCATAAAGCTTTTATTCCAAGCCAAATATTCTGTAGAAAATTTCACAGGTTGAGAAAAATATAGGTCAGATTTGTTTCTTTGAACATGAATAAAATGCTGCAGTTGTAGCAGACACACACATACAGAAAGATAAAATACATCTCATAAAGCTCATGGTTTTCAAAATCACTGAGATGCATAAAAGCAGATTTCCTCTTCTCAATAACTACAGGTTCCAGTCTCGCTCTGAAACTTGCTGTGTGATATTCCTGCAAAGCAAGCAGGCAGAGAGTTATCACACAGTCCATTATGGTTCCCACAGTTCTACCTCATGAATTTCAATTATGAAAAAAAATTGGAGCCTTAGAGTATTATTTGAGGGGCAGACTGAGGTCAGGCTGTAAGAAAGGAACACTGACTGCATGGTTCTTGCAACAGAGAAGAGGATACCTCAAAATATTAATGCAAGATGAAACCTGTTCATTGCATGAGCACATAAGCAAAGCCTGCTAGCAGTAGAGCCCACAAAATTATTCAAAATGCATCTACAGGGTAGGTCTGAAGAAGTTCTCCTTTTCTGGTAAATGTGTGGCTTTTTGTTTTAATTCCGTGAAGCTTTCTCCCCTAGTCTGACCACGCCTCCCGAGGGAGCAGTTTCCAAGGAGGCCTTTGGAATCCAAGTAGTCACTTTATTCCTTGCAATCTGGCATGCAAGTTATAAGTAACCAGAATAATACCAAAAAGGATTGAAACTTGGCTATCTTGACATGGACATCAGTTAAGAGCATATACTTTACAGCAGTATTAGTCTTTTCTAATCTATACTGGGACTGGAACGAGCATTACAAAATTTCCCCTTCAAGTAATGTGTAGTTGTATCGATGTCCAGCAAAACATTTAAAACATAGATGTTTCCTGTATCTCCTGACATTTCTATTCAAGGACTGTCCACCGAGTCTACTAGTTTTTCACTGCCCTTTCTCTAGAACCAATCCTAGGCTCCTATGACTTGGGAGAGGCAGAAAAAATATGCAGAATAGAAAAATATATGTAAAAAAAATTCTCAGGTTTAATTAGAATGCAGTTTTCTAGACTTTTTCTGGTATTTGTGTCATTATTAATAGGAAAAGATAAGTACAGCTTTCCCATTGGGACTGGAAGAAGGGAGTGTGGGCTGAGAACAAGATATTTATTTCCTGGAAATTTTTAAGATTTCAAAATTAATTTTCATTCCTCAGTGGGATGAAAATGAGTCATGTTCATATTTACATAGAGAAAAAAAAAAAAAAACAAACTAAAAAACAACAACTTGAGAAGGGGCAAGAAGAGTCAAAGAAGGGTTGATAAAGACATACATCTGGTCCTGCTATGACTGCAGCAATCTTCTTCACCACCAGATTGACAGTTATTTCATTTGTTTCTCAACTGAGACTCTTTTCCTTCATAGGATTAACGTTATTTGTTGCACAGAAAATCTCTAGTACCAGAACCAGCCCATTTCAAAAGACATAAATAAAAAAATAACGCTAGTAAACCTCATGAAAACATTTGTGTTAGACACATCAATGTAATGAAATGGTAATACTGGGCAGGAATATGGTGGATCTTCAAGACAACTGACATTTGAACAGTTAAATCAACTCTACTGATGGTTTAGTCAAGGCGTGCTAGAGAGCATTCAAGACAAGTACTCTAGCCTTCTTCTGTTTCTGCATTTTAATATTGTTAATATAATCTTTCTAGTTCAGCACATTCTCCTTCAGGGCATGTCTACACTACAGTAGACAGGCCACATCTCACTTAAGGAGCTTTCTGAATTGATTGGGCTCTCTGCCAGAAGACACATAACCATGTTCATATGGCACTGTGGAGGTTCAAGCATCTGCACAAAGTCTGTGAAAATGGGCTTGTTTTGTGCATGGTGCCATTTTCAAAGAATCTCTCAGGTGTAAAACCTGTTTTCATCAGTATTGCAACATGGTGACAGGAAATCACGGGACTCTGTTATATCAGCCTTTTCTGCCCCTTGCCAGCTCTTCCTGCCTTCTTGGTTTAGCAAAGTATTCGCCTGCCTTTTCCAAGCACTGTCAGTGAGTAGTACACAGAGTATTTTATGCTAGATCTGCCAAAACTGGACTGGAAACTGCACTCTCTTTTAGCTCAGATGTTTAAGTAGTACTGCTCTGTAGGTAACGAGGGTTTGGGATAGAAAGGAAAAATATAAAAGCAAGCAGATTTTTTTTTCTGTTCTTCCTTGGAAATAGGCTTGATGAAATGTGTGTTAATTACAGGCCTAAAAATCTCTCATTTTAGATTTTATGGCTGATTAGTTTTGGGGGGAAAGGCCCCCAACTTCAACAAATTATGATATTTTTTCATCACTTTACAAACAAAATAATAATCATAAAACCCCAGAAAAGAGCAACCAATTTGGCTGAAGCTATGCGTCAAAATTTAAATACACCTGTCATGAGACTTTACATCTGCTGGGGAAAGCTAGCAGCAAAGCTTTATCCTATTTAACATCTCAGACACATGTATGCAGTTATGAGACTTTCAGCCAATACAAAATCAATAATTTATACAAGAAATCCTGCATGAGTCTCTCCTAACTACCAAATAATAGATGAAAATTGACAGATAAAAGCCCAACTTCAACAACATCTCAGAGAAAGATACCATGTACATGCAGGGCATCAGTTAAATCTGTTCTCCTGAGTATGTACTATGTGATGATTGGAGCTGGAAATAAAACTCAGCTGAAGAAAAAAAAAAATGAAATTAATCTTTAGCTTTGGGTAGCAATAAATTAGCTTAGTTGGACTCCAGATAACAGGACAAGAAGGTCACAGGACAATTTAAGAGGCAGTCATGTTTCTTTCTTCCAACTTCATTTAAGATCACATTGAAAACCTACAGGGGATGTTGCCAATAAAATGTCTAGAATACTCTGCTGTCAGAAATGTAAGATCCATGGGGATACAGAGAGAGCTAGCAAGCAAGCAGGAGCCTGTTTCCTGCTGCCTGGTGTAAGAAGCACTCTCCTGGGACTGTGTGCATCCTGCTCCCTGTTCCCATGGATTTTTCATTAAGCCGTCTTTGGATAAAATGCATAGCCAACGTTTGGAGCAGAGTCTAAATGCCAAACTCCCCACTTTCAAATGTACCTCCTTAACCAAGGGCTGTGGTGTCATGCATTCAGTCTTGGGCTCCCACAACTCTTTCATTGCTGGCTGCACACTGTCCTACCTTGAGGAGCAAGGGTGGAGATCCCCACTTTCTCACCTCTGCCATCCCCTGGGCCATAGTGTATCCTCCTGAGAAATATGAATGTGGACCTCTTCAGGCTCCAATGGAAGCTGAATCCCTACTCATTGCATTAATATAGTATTCTGACCACTGAGTTCCTATGAAAATGTGGGCATTTCTCTGCCAGCTGTGGTTGCACATGAAAGACACCATAACTGTTGTACTTGATGCTGAATTGTGCTGGCATTGTGTATCAGCACATTTTCCCAGACAGGGTGCCTCAGAGGTGCTGAAGTATGCAGCCAGGATGAAGGATGAACCAAGAATACATGCCCCTAGCTGGTGCCCAAACCGAGCTGTGCTAGCCTTGCCCCTTGTGGCCCTTGAGGTGTTGCTTCTGGAGGTCAGTCCTCCTAGATCCTGCAAACGAGGCTGCATAGCTTTTTAATGATCCTATTCAAACCCAGGCATCTGACCTCAAACCGGAGCTGTAAAATCACCAGTCTGTCTGGTCTACTCTTAGGGGGCCTGAGTAGCAGGTGATGTTTTTAATAACTCTCTTACTTGGAATTAGAAAACAAATTTCCCTTAAAGTGAGATTTGCCCCAGTTCCTTAGGTGACCAGAAGCCCACAGGCAGTGGTTTATTACATGAACTGAAGGAAGATACAAAACATTTCAGAAACTTGTTTTATTTGCACTCTTCTATGGAATTTCTTTAAACAATTGCAATCCAAAAAGAAAAGCTCTCAAGCTCTTGAAGTATCTAAGCTTATGAGAATTTTTCCCTGCATCTCCTGAATTAGATATTCTATTTAGATCATGTTGGCGTCACCTTTTCAAACAGCTTGTGTTTTGTTTGACAAGTTCATTTTTAGCAGACAGGGAAGCAATCAGTAAGCTTCTCTATCAGGGCACCCCTTGCACTCTGTCTGCTGTCAGTAGAAAGAGTTCCGCACATCTTCCCAACTCCCTGTCTTCTGACCTCTCCATCTCACCATGTACAAAGCAAAACATGCCCTTAGTCCAATGCACAGATCTTTTTGTCACAGATAGTGAAGTTCAATTAATGATTTATGTTAACATTTTCTTAGAAGATGTGTGATTTTGTTTTGTTTCTCTAATCAGACTATGTTAATATTTTACCTTTGCATATCCCGATTTTTCATTGTTTTTAGTTTCCCTTGAACTGATCTGAATTCCTGAGAACATGATCACCCAGAGCAATTGAAGAGATTTCTTGTATGTCTTCTGAGCCTATGTCAGACTTTATCAGTACGCAGTGGCACTGATACCCATCTTGCTTCTAGCTGAGGGCTAGGAACCCAACCAAGAGGGGTGAATTCTCCAGCATTTGATATTTGACAATAAATAGCTAGATTTCATGGCTGCTTGTGACCATCTGCTTTGTAAAATACCAGTATTTTAGCTGAGATTGTACCTAAAGGACAGAGGAAACCTGTTCACTTAGAATCAAGGTTTGTTGGGGTTTTTTTTCAATGTTGAAAACCCATAATGTACAAAAAGTTCTGGAAAACCAAGGCCTGAATTCTACAGTTATGCACTACTTTCCTACAGCTGGTAATAGAATAGAAAAGTAAACAATAAAAATATTTCTTTCTCTACTCATATTTCTAAGGCAGCCAATGCCAACTACTACAAAGAGAGCTCTGCAATTCTGCAGTTTACTACAACATAATAGAAAATGCAGGTAACTGCGTTAAGCCTACCAAAACTCTCCTGTTTGTAGCAAGATCTCTAATAATGAAATTAATGCCCATTGTGAGTGGCAACAAGATGCTGGAATCTGATGTGGAGGTTGCATTTTATTTTCTCTTCGTACAAGCTTTTAGATCCTACTTCTTGTAGTGCTCAGGGCCTTTAACATTAATCTAGATAGAATAATTCTGTTGTGAGAGTAGACCAATTGCATGGACCAGTTTCTCCCTGTGAGGCTTTTGAGGCAAATGGCAAAACCTGGTTATCAACTTAAAAAGGACAAGGTAAAAATCAAACTACAAAATTAACACTTACCTTCAGAAATAAATAAATTCAGCTCATGATTAGAAAAGAAAAGACTATTCAACACTCAGTGCCTTCTGTTGGCAATCAGACCACTTTTTTGGATTTAGGAATGTAACTTTAGGAATCCTATTTTTTAAAATGCTTGCTGGTGTATTTTGCAGAGCAATTCATCTGTTTTGTTTCTATGAGTAATGAACTCATCTGTTCAGAGCCTTTATATAAACATGTGGGTTTGGAAATAAACAAATGCTATTCACTAAAAGAATACACATCAACACAAGCACCTTCTATGTCAGCCATATATCTGCTGATTGTATGGAATTAAGTCAATTTAGGTATATTTAACTGAACTATATTTAAGATTTACAAAGAACTGCATTGAGAGAATAATTGTATGAGTAATAGTGCCTACTGAGACCACAGTTTAATTGTTTCAAGCGTCTCAAACATAGGGGACACCCAGGGAAACACATTTTTATTTGCCTTTTCTTCAGAGAGGATGAACGGCTGAACTGTGTTACCCCAGAGGTAGAATACTAACAATATTTCCCAGTGGCTTAGTCTGCTTTGTAGACTTTAATCCAAAGAACTGACAATAAATGCAAGATCACTAAAAGCTACACAAGGGTTTGTATCCATGAATTACAGGTGTTTTAAAAATGGCTTATATGAGGCACCTAACCTTGAGAAAGAAAGTTTGGGTTTTTTTTTTTTTTGCTGGTTATCGAGTTTGCAATATATTCAAGTACTGTTATTTTAAAGGTCCTAAGCCGTGCTTCTGTTAGATGCACACTGCCATTTCAGGGATATAAGTAAACTCAATTTAGCTAACTTATTTCTAAAACACATCTTTTACCTGATTTCAGATACATGTGCCATTCCTGTTGACAGCGTACTTAGAGTTTTTCACTCCGTGGCAGAAAGAGCAGGGCCTGAGTAAGCACTGCCCATCCATTCCTCTTCCCTTCTGACTCAACTATTGATTTCTATCATCATCTTCACTTTCTCCTCAGTAGTACAGACATAAATTCAGTGAAATGACCTGGGCTAAAAAGAGTTTTTCCTTGAACTTATTCTTAATACTTATTATTGCACTATGGAACAGAAATGAAACTGAGGAGCTGAGAGTCCTCAAGACAGCATTGCAACTAAAATGCTTCACATCATTGGACCAGAGCTCAGAAGTGTAGTTCCATGTAGATTTTACCTGGCAACAAAGCCATCTGAAAAAGATATTTTCCCCCCGACCTCAGCTGTCAGTACCTCAGTACTTCTACTCTCTGTCACAAATTAATGTCCCTCTTCTACACTGATGCACTCTCCTCTCCTCTCTTTTTTTTTTTTTTTTTTTTTGACACTCTTCTTGAAATATGCCGTTGGCACAACAAAGAAGGTAGAAAACTAGATGAGAAGTAGCGTGAAGACTAATACATAGTTGGACAGATAAGGAGTATTTCACTCCATCTAGGTAGTAAGAGTACACAATGCCCTCTTCTTCTCACAACACTCTTCCTGTTCCCTGGGCTTTGACAATGATGGTGTCACCCCAATGACTCAGTGACTGCATTAGAGAAAGCAATCTAATCCTTGTCCTGATCTGATATGCTGAATTCTCTGTCTGCCTTGACTTCTCTGTAGGGGTTTGGCCATAGCTGTTGGAATCACACCTGAATTTTCAGAGGAGCTTTTCTAATAACGGCCTGTGTACTTTTGACTGTACAACCAGCCTTTGGGCAATAAAATTATTGGCAAAGTTTTATCCATTTTTTTTGCCATGAACTTAGCTTGACTTGGAGTCAATTCACTCAGGTAATTTACAAGCAGACTGTTGAAATTATCCGCTATGCCAGAAAGATTATCTTACTTTTTCAATATAGGTGTTTTAGGAAAGTCCATTTAAGTGAAAAGAAAACAAAGCAAAGCAAAGCAAAACAAAACAAAAAAAATGATGGTTTTGGATTAAAGGTACAGGAACTAAGGCTCTTAATTGAAGTTAAATGTGTTGGAAAAGAATTCATCCACCAAATGCCTTATGCAGGCATTGTTTAACTAGAAGTGGCCTGTGTATTTTTTTTTTTAAACTTAGACTGACGTTTTTAAATACTTTTTTTTTCCAACAGATATGGATACATCTGTAAAATTTTCTTTGCTTCTGAAATATTCTTTTCTTGAAAAGATGAGAAATCATTTTTAATGGAAAACTGGAGAATTTTTTTTTTCCATATTTTATAGGGAAAATATTTTCTGACTTGCTAGAGCTTCTGTGATAACTTTCTCATTATATTTCATTTTGGTGCATGAAGCAGTCTGAGAAAACTTTACTTTTTTAACTGCTATAAAAAATGAGAAATATAAAAAATGTATTTTTATCAGTCACCACAGCCAGTAAGTCTCTTCCAAAGAAATCAAGACATCACACTGCCTTTAAAAATTGTCTGTAAAAGTGGCATCTTCTAATTTAAGAGCTCTATCCTTTGCATATAATAAAACTGTGTGTTTAGAATTGTATCTGGTTAGGATTATTAGCTGACAGAAACAAATTTACTGCCTTGTTAAAACCTTTTAGCACAGCAGAAAGAGCATAACAGAGCTGTAGTCTTTTCCATCTTGTATGGCAACAACTGTCTTGTTTACAAAATTTTGAGCAATTACGTGCTGAGGAAGTCCACTTAAGACAACTGCATTTACTTTGCTGTTGGAAAGATGAAGTGTTTGGGGCTGTGTTTTTTTTTCCTTTCAGCTGTAAGTGGATGATTAAGCATTAGAAAACACAAGTTCAACTTGACTTTCAGATTCTCAGATCTGAGTTTGCAACATTAGCAGTTACCGCATTAACTTGTAGCTTGTCCCATTTGAAGGAAAATAACCACAGGCAGGTCTACATTATAAAATGTTGCCAGTGCAAATATTTGGCTTCCATTTGTGAAGAAAATTTCACTGCTAAAGCCTCTTTTTTTAAGAATAGATTTGCACTGGAAATGCAGTTCATTTCACAATATGACTGAGGTCATTTAGGAAAATGTCTTAACACTACTGTCCAAAAGAAAGCCTTTGCAGGATTTTGCCAGGATAGCTTTGCAGAAAAGTCACAGTGGTATAGACAAGCCACAAGAACTTCCCAAGGGCAGATCTTTCACAGTGTGAAGTACTGTACTTCCTATAGTACTGTGATTCTATAAAGGGGAGCTCTTTACTTTGGGCAATGAAGAAAACTTACAAGTTGTGTGATATGCAGTCCAAGCAAGGTTGGTCATCAGAAAACTTTCTTAGGAGCCTTAAGACCTAGTAGGTGTAGACTGTGAAAACAATGGTTCAAATCTTTGTCTTGTCAAAGCTGGGGTACAAGTATTCCCTGGCTTTTCCCAGCCATTTTCAGTCTTCAAGAAGCAAACAAGCAAAAAATCACTGACTCCAGGCAAGCCAACTAAATATGCAGGTATTCCCAGCTTCCTCTGGATGTTAGCCTCTGTTGACTGATAACCCTTTCCCTCTCTTTTTGCAGCCAGAAAAGCCCTTTTCTCTAGTTTGCCTGTGAATAAACTCAGCACAGCTGTGCCAGCCATGCTCCAGTGCACGTCTCTGCAGTGAGGGCCAGGCAGCTGTGGTCTCTCCCTAAAGAAGGCTGGTCATTTGGCTAGGAGCTTTGGAAGGGGGTATACAGACCACATCAGGGACAAAAATGCCAGCCACATGTGATGGCTGGGAAAATCAGTCTGGAAAGAGAATTAGGAGTACACAACCTAACAATGATTCCTTTAATACACTGTGGGTTGGTAATGTTTTTGAACAAAGTAGAAGAGAATAGCCTGGAGTGCCTGTGGAGGGGGAGGAGGAGGAGACAATGCCCTTATTGTCTTTTAACAAAAACAATTCTGAAGTGTACCTTAGCAAAACTCATAGCTTGAAATCTTTTTTCTTTCCAGTTCTGGCCTGATGCGCAGCATGTTCCCCTAGTGTTCCCCCATCCTTAATTGCATGTATACCCAAAGACTTTTGTGCTGAGCACATTTTACTACTGAAAGGAGAAAAAAAATCGTTGAATGTTTGAAAAGCTGATTGACAAGGAATTTTTTTCCCCCCTGAACTTTTAAATGCTTTCAGCAGTGCTTCCTTATAGTCTTAGACAATGCCATTGACCCTTTTACAAATCACTGTACACACTGAAGAGTGAAACTTTATACACAGTTAAAATTAAACTTTTTGGCCAGGTTTTGACAGCTGTTATTCTAAAACAATGTTTTGGCTCTGATCAGAAATATGACTTTATTTCCTTTTGGGTTTCTACCAGAAGCCATATGACTCTGTTTGATAGATGTGGAGGAGGGGTGGGAGCAGGAGAGCAAGGAGGTCTTTCAGCTGCTTTCCCAGCACAGTTCAGACTGCAAAAGTAAATGACGAAGGAATCTCATTTATCCAAGGTGTTGGGTGTATGATACGTGGTCCCTGAGATACTATTTGAAGAGAGATGAAAATCGTGTGTTGCATATTTACTATCAAAGATGAGGTCCTGAACTGCAGGACTGGGAGATGAGACTACACTTTGATTTTCTACTCTTTTCTGTGAAAAATAAAAAGATATTCATGCACAGGATGGTATTCATGTTGCTTTAAGAGTCAGAAATTGAACCATCAGTAGGTTCATGAAAGCTCCAGGTGGCACTAAGGCAGGTGGGGGGCAACCTGTGCCCTCACCAGCACATTATATTACCTGCTCAAGTACCTTTACTTTCCTTAGTAGGGCCTTGACATGGCTTTTGACCACAGGCAATTGCTGTGGTTGCTTTTGCCAAAACCTATTCTGATTAGAGATCATATCAGTATAAGAGGTGGTCCGAGCATGCCGTGCTGGGTGGGCTGAGCCAATGCTGCCTGAGTCTGTAAGAGCTCTGAAATGCAGCAGCATCCGAAAGGTGATGCGAGCTGAGGGGGCCTCTCAAATCCTGCCAGGTTTCACCGGAAAACCATTACTGGCTGCAGCAGGTGGTAACTTAGACATACAGAAATTATTTCTGTGGGGATTAAAATAGGGTGTTTAAGTACTAGTGTTGGTTGGGATTTCCAAAGGTGCAGGGAAATGAAGTCTAGTGCCTATTATACTATTACCTGTACTAAAGTGCAAAGATCTGAAATTCCCTTTTAAAGGCCACTTTTAAATATTGAACAAAAAGCTTTCAGTTGAAGATTTCAGCTGAACTCTGATCTTTTCGAGACCTAACCCTATCAAGGTTTGTGGAGTTTGTCACAGCTGCACTAGCAACAAGACTAGCTAGCTGAATCCATCTCCCCCAAATACTGCAGAGGGGAATATGGCCACAGCAGCATTAATTCAGGTGTTCTCCATTGTCCTTTCACCAAAATATGTCTGTCCTGAAATTCTCCACATCTAGGATGAACAAATAGTCTGGATGTAGGACTTGGAATGTGTGTGAACACACATTCTTAGAAAATGTAATGGAAAAATGAAATAAACTGCTGGTTTCTCTGCAGTAGGATGCCAGCAGGGAAAGACTCCTTTTAAAAACAGTGCGTGTGTATGGTGTTTGGGGGGTGTGTGTATATGTCAATATATGCATTTTTAGCTTGAAAACCAAATTTTAGGAGATGTTATCTTTTGTAAGTCATAATAGATGTAAAGAATTGAAAACTGTGGACAGAGGAGATATGTATGACAGCTGTCAAAGACACGTTCACCCGCATGGAATATATGAACTATTTGACTTTGCCAAGGTCAGCATGATTGGTTGACTAACTGCTGATCCTGCAAGGTACTTTACATGACTGAGCAGATGTGCATGATATTCAAAAGGAAAAATACTGATTTTATAAATTTTGAAACAGTAAAATAGCAACATGTTTTCATTCAAATTCAAGAATAATTCAAAATCCATGAAGTAATGAACAATGTCTAATGGATTATCTCTCTGTGGATCCCACTAGTATACTGGGAAAAAAAATTCCTTCTGAACTGGAAACTAAAATATTTCTCAAGATTCCACATTTGCCTCATTTGCAATGCATAATATAAAATTTACCATCTAGTACATCGTAACAATTACCAAGATTAAGAAAACAGCAATAATCCTAATGAACTGGAGGCATTATTGTCAAAGACATATGGTCTGCTGATATAAGATTGATAAAGGTGCTTTGGTATCACCTGCCCTTTGACAGAGACAAGACAGAAAAGAATTTACCCCTAGCAAACAGGCAAGGACCTGACACGATGGGACAGTGAAGACAGAACGGATGGCTGCTCTTCTTTATCAGGAATGCATTAGAATGTTCTCTATTTAGTTCCTTGCCTCTTAAACTACAGATATAGTAAAACAATAGCAATACTTCCCATTTATCCACCTAATATATTCAAAAACAGTCTTGAATTCAAAGCAAATAAAACATTTCTGAAGTGATTCAAGTAAAGTAGTGATTTGTAACAACTTTCTAGAAAGTGGACACACTATTACCTGGATTCAAGCTCAACATTTTGTAGAAAGGATTAAGGAGCTTTTTAAAAAGTGTCTTCCTTCCTTCATTTGTCTTCCTTTATAAAGCTTGCATATTCTTTTCAGGTTGGTAAGTATCAGCATTTTTTTTTTTTTTTTCATTTTGTGTGTGTGTGTGTCCTCTACTTTTTGAGAGGAAGACATTTGAGAGCTTCATAAATGATAGTATTGTGTATACAACATGTTTTGACTGGATTTTTTTTAGGTCTTCAAAATGTGGAAATTACTAAACTGGCCGGCCTAAGGTCTATCTGATCTAATATTTTATCTCAGAGGGTGCCCACTTCATGCTGGTTGTGAGAAAGAAGTTTTAAAACTTCTGTGTAATTTATTACACATGAAGAGTGGAATAATCTTCTCTTCAGGTAAATCTGACCTTTATTCCTGTTAGTTATTGCAATAATTAAACACAAAAGCACAAATTGTAATTTTCCTTCTAAAAATAATCAAATTGTAGCACTGATTTTTTTTTTTCTGCTAGCCTTGTAAACTTTCAAACACTATATTCTTGAATTCCTGTGCCAATGAAATGTACACCTGAGATTTTTTCTCTGTTTTTTAAGACAGCATTCATTATTTCTGCTGGAATACTGAAGCAATCTAAACCAGCTGCTATGTTCTTCAGGTATTTTATTTTAAAAAGAAGACAAAACTTGGGAAATATGTGTTCTAGCTCTCCCTTACTCTTTCTGTTCTCTTCAAGCTATTTTTGTAACTATTGCAATGACAGGGATCATGGTCTAAATGCACTTTCCATTAACAATGTAATTAGAATATCGTACCTTTTATTTGTAAAGTTACAGGGGATATTTTGTAAAATTATTGGGAAAGAACTGTTGGTATAGTTCTTTAAAAGGTAGTGTTGAAAACCTTACAGCTGACAAAGCTTGACAGGTGCATTTCTCTTCCTGCAAAGATTTTATAGATTATTGTGGATTCCTTCAAAACGTCTAGTCACTAAAATAATAGGAGACTGTGACACTGGTAGAACAGTATAGGTACAGCTCCAAACAGTGAGAAAAAGTACTGAAATAATTGTTCTTCCTTTAACTTATGTATGGCTATAGCTTAGGGTAAATGCCTGAAACTTAGGATGCATTAGCTTTTCTTGTCTCCTGTTTGACCAAGTCAGTTCTGAGTTTTTAATTCAGTGTAGATTTTGGCTTTTTTCATTGACATTTTAAGGAATAAAACCAAGTGTAGAGGTATTAAAGTTGCAGATTCTTGCTGTAAATTTTCATTCCGGTCCCATTCTTGTTGGACTCTTAGGATGCAGAGGACAAAAACTCTGCAAAGATAACAGGAGTCATTCAACCTTTTATTCTAAGTCTACCATTTATCCAAACAACATTTGGGAATCAGGGAATTAGTGGCACAGATCTATGACTTGTCTCCCCATTTAGTTTAGAGAACACTTTTTACCCCAGGGGAAAAACTAAGAAACAAACAAACTTAAAAAACAAACAAACAAACAAAAACCCCCACAAATTACTGGGCTTTTAATAATGTATTATATTCTTTATAAAGTTTGAAATGAGAAACTCCATTTAGAGGTAAAATCCCATTGTATTTTGCTTCCCTAGTAAAACTGTCTGATAACATTGCTTGTAAGCAGGCCTTGAGCAGATTCCAGGACAAAGTCTAGTCCTCCTGAACAGAAACTGACAATTATGATGCCATTCTTGACATTTATCAAGACTTTCCATAAGTACTTATGTTAGGTGATGTGATTAAAGGCTAACCACAGTGAACACAGGCTTGGAGAGGATCAGGAAAGCAATGACAGACAGGACAGGGGGAACTCACTAACCTCTTCAGGGCAGAGAGAGTACCCCAACTTGGCTACTCCTAGGACCATCAAAGGAGAATGATAGGACCGTTGTCCTGGTGGGGAAAGCCACCAAGAGGAGCTAAAGGAACACCATGCAGACTTAAGGGTATCATTGCCTCCAGGAGGACAGGAATTATTGTGGGGTGCTGAGAGAGTAAAATTCTGGAATTGTGTAGAACTTATGGAATGTTTTAAGGGGATGGAGGAAATGTGAGAGAGTTATGGAATATTTAGGGGAAAAAATGGGAATAAAAGGAATGAGAGTAGGTCAAGGGGGAAAAAGTATGAGACAATAGAGGTAGAAGGGGACAAGGGAGATCAGTGAAGTGCAAACTGGTTGCCCATCAGTACCCTTCTCTGACTGAGCCTATATGTGAACACTGCAGTCTGTCCTCCATTCATTAAATCCTTTTTCTAAGTCTTTTTCATATGCACGCACTCTCTATTCTGTGCATGTGAGAATATTAACAAACTACATGGTGAGTATGACAAGAGATCTGAGTGCCAGTGATCGGAGTGGGCCCTCAAGGACTTGTAGGTCCATGGGCCAGTGACAGGAGGACAGCAGGGTCTGAGGGCCAGCAACCAGAGAGCCTGAGCATCTAAGAGCAGGTACTGAAGAGACACATATTGTTTGTGGAAGTATTCCATTATTGCGATTTTCAGTCCTCTCCTGGCAGGAGAGGAGGAGCAGGATGCGGCCATCTGCACTCTTCATGTTTGTGCGAGTGCTGCTCGTGTTTACATGGGTACTGGTACCAGCAACGCATTCTGACTGCAGTGGATCTGTGTGACCAGGCACATGTGTGCTCTGTGTGTGTGTGCATGCGTGTGTGTGAGCGCATGTGTGTGTGTACCTACTGGGAACACCAGCCCAGCCACACTGCTACCTGGGACTGGGGCAGGGACCTGTAGCATTCTCACCTCTGTGGGGCCAGGACAGGAGGGATCAGCTGGGACATCCATCCTGCCAGGTTCTGCCACCTCTAACCAGTCCCAAAGATGCAAGCTGTAGGCAGTCTGCTGCAGGCCTTCAGTGTCCCTAATCCCAGAGGGTTTTCCTGATGTCTATCTGCAATTTGAGATGACTATTTCCTGTTCTATCCACTATGGACAACAATATAGATAATTCCAGTTCTTGTGCTTATTTTATTTGGCAGAGGACACCAAGGGAGGACAGACCCTGTTGGAGACCAATGCAATTTAAATAAGCACATAAAGACTACAGTGGTTAACTGAAACAATACATAGTTATCTCCAGAGTGCTGTTGCCAGTTTGGTGATATTTAATGTTTCCCAATGCACTTCCAGCTTCGCATTCTGTAAATTTAATAGACTTGGCCCATGTTATATCACTGTTAATACATCGAGCAGGCCTGGACTGAGTCCCAAGTGAAATCTTAGTGAACTCCACCTGTTACAGCCCTCCATCCTGGCAGCGAATGGTTCCCAGCTACTCTTTGGGAATACTTATACAGCAAGATTGTATCCAACAGTAGTTTCATCATGACCATAGCTCCCTGGTGTGGCCATGAGAATGACACCTGAGAGAGTATCAAAAACCCCATTAAAGTCAAGATGTATGACACTACTGCTTCTCCTCTGCTGCCTGTGTCCTGGTATCTTATGGAAAAGAATGACGTTAATTCGACAAAATCTGTCTTGACAAATCTGTGTTGGCTGTTGCACAACTCCTTTTTGTTATGCTAAGAGCTGTTGCACTAGAGGTGACCCCGAGTCAGGGAGATGCTTGATACGCCAGTCAGCCAAAGAGGACTGGGAGGAAGTTCTTGATGATTCAACCTGCATCTTGACAAGCATTTTCAGACACTTCGTCAAAAAAGTCCCTGGCATAGCATCTAACTGACTCCATAATTGAAGTATTAGGATGATATTTTACATGTGTTACAATGGCAGGACAATAGCACTTTGGTTAAGAAGCAGACATAACCTGTATGAAAATGAAAATACATGGTAACTTTGGACTGCTGCTAAATCAATCCAAAGAATCCCATTTAAGAGTGTAACTGTCCCAATAGCAGCAGTGGTTGATGATTAGAATTATTAGGTTTTAATCAGTTTTCTGGAAATATCCCAATTAAGTGTATTTTTTAATTAAGTATATTCCAGTTAAGATTTTTTTTATTGAAGTCTTGAACAGTACCTCTTAATTTCTCTCCTATTGCTATAATTTTTAAATCTCTCCCAGTAATTGTACATTTCAATTTTGTAAAATGATTCTAGCATGCAATTTTTTAGAAAGATGTAAAAATAAATTACAATTGAACTGCATTACTTTAGAAGAAGATTTCTGTAATTTATTTGCTGAATGAGGCCTAGGAAACTTGGGTTTATTTCATCCCTCCATTACGAACTTCCTCTTATAATTAATGCAAATAAACTGACAGGGTCTTATGTTACTATGGTTTGCTATATTCAGAAAGTTTCATGCTAATGAAAGGTTAGACCCATATGCTTACCAAGACATGATGGAGGAAAGGGAACCTCTGTTTGCGGAAAGTATTTTGGTTTGAGTAGACAGAGGGGTACATTTCCTGCAGAGCTATGATTTTATTCAGTCATCTTCTAGTTTTCAGTAGTTTCCCCTTCAGCGCCAGAATGACTCTGGGCATGGCCTAAGTCCTTTTTTTTTTAAGTTCATGTCATTGTCTTTCAGATTTATTTTTTTTTTAAATACATTCTTTCTATGTATGATTTTCTAAGATGACATCAATCCATCTAACTTAGGAGCCTAATTTAAGCCTAGCTTCATTGAAATCTTCAATGCCTGCCCCAGGAGAAGTAGGAGGTCATGCATTTTTATTAAGATAACTGTCTTTGCTGAAAACCAAACCAAACCAAACCAAACCACACTTGATTTATAGTTTATATATCTATTAGGAAGGTGACAGGTACAGTGGCATATGTGCTTTTGATCAAGGTTACAGTAGCATATCCTCAAACTTCTGTATTCATAGGATGAATGGATGTGGCCCTGATACGTTCCTGTATCTACAGAAATTACCGCAAAAGACAGAGCTGAGGATGTGCTGACAAATGTGAATGTTATGGTTGCTATTTGCCTTCCCAGAACAGCCTGTAAGAAGCAGGGCTGACTTGCTTGATGTGAATTCTGTTTCTTGGGGGTGGTAACCTCATTTTTTTGTGAATGGTTTTGAGGTTTCTCATGCTTGTTTGTCATTATTATTCTTCTCTGGGTATTTTTTAGTAGGACTGTGGTATAGCACAACCACTGACAACCAGTGTCTCAGATTCATCTAGCATCGTTAATTTTGTGGGAAGTGCCAGTAGAGAATGTACTGCAGAGTTGTTCCACTCAGCTCCAGCACCATAGATAGAGAAATCCACATGAAAAATAATTTCTGCAACTTGATCACTCTCAAATGTGAAAATTAAAAATAGGAGAGGGAGGATGAAGAGGAGCAGGTGTTTAAGCATCTCCTGTATCTGGTCAGTAACAACTATGTGTCTTAGAAACTGCAGTCTTGTGATACCTTCATATGACTAAAACTACAGGTCCATGGCATAGTACTACTTTAAATTTCTGTGTTGAAGTTTATTCTGTGAGGAAAAATAGAAATAAATTTTTAAAAATCCAAAAGTTTAAAGTAATTACAAATTTTGAAACTCCCCAACACACCATTTTCTGTAATATCCTGGAATACAGTACTAAGAGAACAGGCATATCGTTGGCTGACCAAGTGACTGCAGTGGAATAATAATTTTTTTCTTTTTTTTTACTCAACTTCTAATAAAAATGTCCCTTGTTTATTCATTTTTCAGTAACAAATATTTTCTACAAAGTTCAGATTTCACTGTAAAAGCAGAAATCACCTGCCTGACTAACTCAGTTTTCTAGCTATGAAGCTAATGCTTCCAGAATTAAGAGAGTATTATTAGAGTTGTGGTACATAGTGAAATAATAATTTTTAAAAATTACATAAATTAATATGTTCAATGGACATATCCAAAATTTTCCTCTTGTGCAGGTTGATTGTAAAATGTACTGACCAGATCTGAAAACATTCAGAGACATGAGCATGTATTGAAAGAAGCAGGGCAGCACAGGTTATGAAGGACATACAGCCTGAAGAATTCATCAGAGTATTAGAAGAGCTAAATCTGCCCAAGTGTCCTGATTTCAGCTGAGATAGAGTTAATTCTCTTTCTAGTAGCTGGTACAGTGCTGTGTTTTGGATTTAGGATGAGGATAATGTTGATAACACACTGATGGTTTTAGTTGTTGCTAGGTAGCTGTAGTGTCTACACTAAATCAAGGACTTTTCAGCTTCCCACGCCCTGCCAGGTACACAGGGAGCTGGGAGAGCACAGCCAGGACAGCTGACCCAGCCTGGCCAGAGGGATATTCCCTGCCATAGAACGTCACGGTCTGGATAGAACTGGGCAAGCTGGCTGGGAGGTGGGATTGCGGCTTGCAAACAGACTGGGCATTGGGTCTGGCTTTTTTTTTTCCTTCTGCATGTGGTGAGCAATTGCATTTGTGCATCACTTGTATTATTGTTATTGTTGTTGTTGTTGTTATTCTCTTCCTTTGTTATCCTATTAAACTGTCTTTATCTTAACCCATAAGGTTTGTTTTTCCCATTCTCCTCCCCATCCCCTTGTGGGGGGAGGGATAAGTGAGAGGCTGTGTAGTGCTTAGTTACCAGCTGGGATTAAACCATAACACCAACTTTCAGAAAACTAGAAATAATAATTTATTTGATGAACTGTTTATTGTGAAATACTTTTGTACTTGAAACACATTTCCAGATCTCATCATCTGCTAATACTCCAGCTATTTGTCTTTCTTCTTTTATTGTTTGTCTCTCCAAGTCAACTCAACATGTTGTTTATAATTGCTGACAGTCTCTCTGTCAGATGTGCACTACATCCCTCCCAAATCTGCTTTTATCTTTTACACAAAATAAAGCTGCTCTTATTACAGCCTATAATGGCTGTTAGCCAGATCTCAGAACCAGTACTTCTCCTGTATCTTCTTTGACCTGCCTCTCTGTTCATCCTCCCCTGTGACTCATTTCTCTGTAACCTCATCACAAAACCAAATACAATGATTTTCTTAATATGGATGACTCCCAGATGTGTACTCTAGGCAAATCTGCTTCTCTGTAGACCAAAAACCACTCAAGAATATAGTTAAAAGACCTTCATCATCTCCTTCCCCACACCTTTGATAATATTTCCACTGATATTTTTTTCTGATCTATAACCTTGTAGCTACCACCAACTCAGACCCTGCTGTCAGTCTTTCTGCCTAGGCTTTGCCCAAATATTACAGTTTCTATCAGACAAAATATGCCTAAGAACTTTCCTGTCTAAACATCCAACTAAAGCACGCAACTCCTCCAAACTAAAACCATCTTGTGTCTTTTCTTCTCCTCCTTGATAAATATTATCATGTCAGATCCATTCTGAATGCTGCAATAAAAGACATTTTCTGCTATGATCGTGTCACATATCTCTGTACATTTGTCCATTTGCTTACTCTTCTCCCTTATCAAACTCATGTTGCTTGTCTTCACTGCAGAAACCACTACTAGCATCTCCACAGAAATCTTATTTTTCATTTACGACTCTGGGTGCAGCTCCTATCTCTCTCTAGTCCTCCCAAAGAAGCCGTTGCCTGGAGACTGACTGGGCATCAGTCTGCTGGTGGGAGGTGTTGAGTGCTTGCCTACTTTTCTTTTTTTTTTCCTCCTTTTTTTCCTTCATGTATTAAAGTGTCTTTATCTTGACCCATGAATTTTTCTCACTTTTGCTCTTCCGATTCTCCCACACATCCCACCATGGGGTGGGGGTGGGGAGGGGGTGAGTGACTAGTGGGTGTTTAGTTGCTGGCCAGGGTCAACACATCACACGTGGAAAAAAGAGTTTGACTTTTTTTGCAAGAATTTCCCTGATATGACATTATTAAGAATTCTGCAATTTACAGCCATTTGATGGCAATTGTGTAATTCCAACTGTAGGAAAATCCAACATAATATGAACAAGCTTGTAGTGAAAGTTTCAGTATGGCAAACCAGAGTCATGAAAAGCTTTTCTCACTTTTACTTTCAAACTCTTAGATTTGAGTGCTTCACAGTTTGTTTCTTGTTGTTTCAGACCCTGAGAATGAACCTTTGCTGTGTTTGAAATGCACTGGTGGGCTGGGCATAGTCCTGCTTCTTTACTTTTTCTTTTTTATTTCCCTTTACTTTCTGAAAATTCCCTTTCCTGGTAGAAGCAGATAGCAAAAAGTAAATAAATGTTGTAAATGATAGTGTTCTTTTCCCATCTTCATCACCTAAATGGTAATGCTATAGAAGCACTAAAGATGATACTTCCAAAAGTATGCACATTTGCCCAACTTTAGATTTAAATAAAAAAAATGTATTGCCATTTGAGCAAGTGCAGGCACATTCAGTTTCATCATGGATGACAGGTTTTCTTACATTCCTATTTTTCAAGATTGAGAGATCTGCTTGCCATAAAACGTATAAAAATAATAGAAATAACAGAATAAGGAAATAACTGTAACTAGCAACATGTTACTCTCTGGTGTATCATGCTGGTTAACTCCCTGAAGGGTTTAACTTGCATTTTCTATACATTGTTATCAAGACAAAAATCAGAGTCAAAAAGAACTGGGCTTGAACCAATCAGTAAGATAACATTTTACCACTTGTATAACAAACAATTTCTGGCATGTGGCAGGTACTAGTGAATAAGTAGTAAACTTTTTTGGCAAACTGAGCTTGCAAATTAATTTCCAGACTGTGTAGCCTCAGCTGCCTGGAATAGCTTTTCAAGAGATAAAGCACACTAAAATAAAAATTAAATAACAAAACAAAATGAATCTTTGCTTTATTGAAGAAATATAACTGGCAACTTAAAACACAAAATTTGTCCAAAAGACAACTTGAGCAGTAGAATCATTAGCATTAACATGGCTCTTTGCATGTACATGGCACAAGCGAGTCCTGTCAAATCCTACTGTGCTTCTCCATGCAATGCAGAATACTACATTTTTTATATCACCTTGTGAGTCAACTGGTATAAAAAGAATAAATAGATACAATAAATTAAAAAGTGTTTAATTTTGTATGACGGTAATCATGACATTCTGGTATCTCAAACTACTGAAGTCATACAAATGTAAGCCTAACACACTGCATGGTGTATGTAAGTGTATTAGTATTTTATTTCAAAAATATTAATACATGTAATTTTGGGTGTTGATGCATGTAATATCTTAGCAAAATCAAATCTTAAATGTCTGGGGAACTAGCTTTTCTAATAATAAATATCTTGCCTTCGAGATTGTACATAAGTTCTCAAAGAGAACTTTGCTCTCTGCAAGAGACTTTGCTCTCCATTAGGCTCCCAAAATCCATTCATCCTTTACCAGGAGGGATAGAAAGTAAATGCAATCCAGTGGTGCATTGCATCCACTTCTGAGGGGTTTTTCCTGTTCAGAAAAGGAGGACCAAAGACCCCAGTCATCCACTGTTTAACCAATATGCTGTAATGAAAATGATGCACCTTTTCTCTGCTTTTCTTCAGGTACCTAAACACATAAAAGGGTTTCTGTCTATCTAATCCCAGTCCTAAAGAGTGAACAAGGCCACAAGCCAGTGCTCCAGTCTGAGGAAGCAACCCAAAACATCATTGCCTTTGGAGTTCCTGTTGGCTGGCATAGGCATTCCTCTCTTGGTGGACACCGTCTATCCCATTGTAAAGTTTGTTGAATCACGTAGCTGCCTTGCTCTGCTCCGTGAATTACAGAAGGAGTTCAAGGTGCCTCAAGGTATTTATTGCCAGGCTGGGTCAGGACACATACACCCCTTTGTGAACTCAATGGGTTCAAGCACAAAATCTGTTTATTGCAAGGGGTATATATACCTTTTTCCACCCCAAAACCTTTGAAGAAATTCCAGCCTAAGTTAAGATTTTGTGGGAAAATTAGACTGAGTTTTGTACTCCATTGGAAGGGATCTTTAGTGATGACCAGGATGGTGACAGAGCTTGAATCAGTAGGCCTGTATTATGCAAGGTCACATATACAACTGTAGGGATCTTTAGTGATGACCATGATGGTGACAGAGCTTGAATCAGTAGGCCTGTATTATGCAAGGTCATATATACAACTGTAGGGATCTTTAGTGATGACCATGATGGTGACAGAGCTTGAATCAGTAGACCTGTATTATGCAAGGTCACATATACAACTGTAGGGCAACTCAGTATCTACGCTAAGGATCTGTTATACTTAGAAGTGATGACAAGCAGTGCTGTCTATTGCATCTAGCCATATCATATGATACCTATTATGCTTTGGAAAAGCATGAATTTATTTCAAATTAAACCTTATAATTACAGTGGTTTCTTTTATGTCCTTGAGTTGAACTTTGTATTTAATGTCTTTCCATCCTCTATGACTCAAGATTTTTAGAGACAAAACTTAATATTTTTAAAAATCTTTACCTTTAAAGCACAGTTAAGTGGCCAGGGGTTGAAGACAGATATTACAAAATAAGCCAAATTTAAAAGTGGTTGGAAGAAAAAGACAATATAGTGTCAGATATATTTAATGGCCTGGAAGTCATTTGGGTCTTTCTGAGTAGAAGGATAACTGGCTGCATAGGATAAAAGTACTGGTTTTGTCTAAGTTTCAGTATTTGTTTATTTCTGCACATTTCTTATTGTCTGATTGGGTGAGTAGGTACTAATTTCATGGGTAGCTAAAGCTCAATTTAACAAAGCACTTAAGTATTCACTTAGCAGTAAGCACTTAGGCAGTGTCACTGATTATGTCGAAGGAATTATATGAATGTTTAAAGCTGAGATTGTTTTCTGCTCAGCTTTGCTGAATGGTGCCAAATTTTCCATGATCAAGCTTCAATTCAGCAGAATCACTGTTATTCAACAAAATAGAGAGCAATGTGCATAATTTAAAGTAAATTCTAGAATTTCCCTGACACAAAATTAGTGGCCTTTATAAAACTAGGTTTAACTGATACATCTGAGAAGCTGATCAGAGGGCTGGAGCACCTCTCTTATGAGGACAGGCTGAGAGAGTTGGGATTGTTCAGCCTGGAGAAAAGGCGGCTCCAGGGAGACCTAATTGCTGCCTTCCAGTACCTGAAGGGGCCTACAGGAAAGCTGGGGAGGGACTGTTTATGAGGGAGTGTAGTGACAGGACAAGGGGTCATGGGTTTAAGTTGAAGGAAGGTCGATTTAGATTAGATGTTAGAAAGAAATTCTTCACTGTGAGAGTGGTGAGGCACTGGAACAGGTTACCCAGAGAGGTTGTGGAGGCCCTATCCCTGGAAGTGTTCAAGGCCAGGTTGGATGGGGCTTTGGGCAACCTGGTCTAGTGGAGGGTGTCCCTGCCCATGGCAGGGGGGTTGGAACTAGATGATCTTTAAGGTCCCTTCCAACCCAAACCATTCTGTGATTCTATGATTCTATGATTATATGATTCTATTTAAAAAAAAAAATAATTTACTTAAAAGGCTATGGATGTCTGTGTCCAGATTCTAGACCAGTTTAAGTCTCCCTTATACTGATCAGCCTTACAGCAAAGTACAGAGCATTTGCAGTTTTTAATAATGGAATTGTGCCATGAGTATGTGTAGTAGAGAAGTCAGAATCAAGATCTGATGAAGGGTTGCTGAGAACAGAGAAGCCTATTTACTGACAATGAATCAAGAATTCTCAGCATTTTCAAAATCAGTACATTTTAAATATGATACAAAGTGCAGCCAAATCAGTGGAAAATTTCAATGGCTATTGCCTATATTTAGGTGGATAAAAATTCCTTTTAAAGGATTTAAAAAATTTTATAACCTCTTTTATAATGCATTTTATTTTAACAGATGTTCTGCGCCTTGATAATCATTGGCTGCCCAAGACAAAATGTTAGTATAATACCATGTAACTTTTCCTAACCCCTAGTGCTGCTCTTATCTTTTCTGAAAACTTGGTGCATTTTCCTTTCCATTATACAAAATATTTCTGATAATTGAATCAAGCAGACCAAGAAACATTTCCAGATTTAATCAGGCTTTTTTTCTACTGGAATTCAATGATAATATTCTATTTGTAACATCAGGAAGAGCTACAAAACACACCCAAGGAGTCTGAGGCTTAGATATTAACTCAGTCAGAAGGCAGTCTTCATTCCACACACCAAATTGTTGGGATTTTTTTCCAGTTATCATAGAATAAGATGATTTCAATATTGCAACACTAGATGTCATCACATCATGGTACAACATGGTAAAATGATATTTAAGCCCTTACCAGAATAGGGATGAGTGAATAATTCAAAATGAATAATTTATTCACTAGAATTTGCCTTTTTTTTTTTTTTTTTTTTTGGTCCATGAAATATTCAAAAGCAGATTACAAAGCTCTTTAAAGTATTCCTGATCAGAAATGATTTTCTTCCCATTTTGTTTCCTATCAAATGAATTTGAACTGTTCATTGTGAACTTCAAAATTCACAGTCATTGATTAAGGAGTGTTACTTCTGTTTCTGATTTATTCAACAATAGTGTAAACTGATGAGCTACAAAGACAAATAAAAATCAGAGCTGACAAAAATGGAAGTCTCTTATTAAATCAAAATTTTCAGTAAACTGTCAGTTAAAATTTATTTTTTTTTAAAAAAATGCTTCAGACATAAGTAAATATGGGAAATGTATTCATTTATGTTAGTTATTTAGCTTTCTGTAAAATGCTACTTAAAAAAAAATCCATTTCAAACAGTATAGTAAAAAGTAGATTTTGACCTATGAGTGATGAGTTTTTAAAAGTTATTATCCTTCAATTTTGCACTTTTTAGCACATAATTAATGTTTTCCAGCATATATGTCTGTGTGACTTTGTTAGAAATTATCTTCCTTACACTGGGTCTTGTATTGAGCTGCTGCCAATTCAGATCTTTTAACTTTTATTTGTTGATAATGTGAAAAGTGCAATGTACTTTATAAATTATTTCTCGCTATGAGCTCAGGTCATATCACAGATGTTCTCCAGTCCCTGAAACAGCTGCCATTATGGCTAGCAGCTGCCTTCTGCAGTAGTGCCACTCATGTCGTACCTTTTGGTCCAGATAATAGGATGTCCAGTCTGCTTAATAATAGTAAAATAATAATAATTTTCAAATTTTCTGCCACTCAGAGACATACTTTCCTGTACTCTGAAAGCACAGAAAATCTCAAGAGACTTTCAGCTACCTCTTTTCTCTTCTCCTCACTCTTTCTTACTTCTCTATTACCTCATGTTCTTGAGTAGCACACCAAAAGGGAAAACTCCATAACTTCATAAATTTAGACAAATGCAAACATAAGAACTATTAATGCCAATTTAAAAAAAAAAAAAACAACACAACAAACAACCCTAACACCCTCCCCCCCCTCCAACAACAAAACATCAGAAAGCATATAAACAAAATTACTGCAACATCTACTGTAAAAGTAACTATAACTCCTTCGTCTCAGTTTTTGGTTATTTAGGTAATTGAGATTTCTGAAATTAATTTGTAAATACCAAAATGGCCATTGTATTCAGTACTTTATTCAATGAGTCTTTAACATGAAATGTAATACCAGTATGACTAAAGGAAACTAAACCTTTAACTAACACCCCCAGGATTATAAAGCAAGGTTCACTCACATTTTTCTACTGATAGTCCAATTCACACCAAGCTTTGCTCTGCAAAACAAAAGGTTGAGAAATGGTACTAACCTAGACCAGACCACGAGGACTAGGGTGCTTTCCAGTTAGGTCCAACATTTCCTGGATGACTGGTCTACCAACACCTCTTCTAAAAGAAAAAGCAAATTAACCTTCTCAAATACAGGTGCCTGAACCTCAGGAAAAGATTTCAGATCATGAAATTCTCATTGAGAATTTCACAGCAGTGACACCCAGGCATGCTTCTTTTATTAGCATTTCATGTTCGTCACTTCATTCTCATGCATTCCAACACTAAAGTATACCACCACACTTTAGATCCTTAGGTAAAGGACGCACAGAAAAGATACAGCACACTTTAAATGGTTTGCTGTTATTTAGTATACCCACTTCATACATTTCCTTTACTAGGCTGAGATTCCCTTCTCGCTCACTGGCATTAAAATTTTATTCTATTTTTTTTTTTTTAATTGTCAATGACCAATTTACTTTTAAACTTAAACCATATTTTAGATTATTCTAAATGGTTTAGTTAATCATAATTGTAACCATTCACATTTATTGTGGTTACTGACCTCATTATCTGGGTTTTAAAATAAATAAATGTTATTTGCTATCTGGTTTTGATTTTTTTAAATTATTATATTCTGTGGATTTATTTGTGAACATTACACTTTTGCCAGTGCACCATCGTTTATCTGTCCCCACTCTCGCATTTTTTGATATTGTACTACTATTCCTAGACAGTGCAACCTGATTTCTTTTGATGGAGCCACAGATGCAGGGAGCTCTTAGCTCTCAAGGCCTGTTTGCATTAGCTTATGATCTTGTTACCAGCCATTTCTTGGGCTGAAATCAGTGCGAGTGCAGGCTAGTGCTCATTGTTGTTGTCTGCTTGCTCTGCTTTGCTGATTCCTTAATGGGTATGCTCTGTTGGGGATGGCATGAGGAAGGCAGTCACCTTGGAGAAGGCTCAAAAGGCAGAGGCAGGGTTTCTTGAAATAGATTTTGACATGTCTTTCTGCAACATAGGGAAGGGTAATACAACAATTCACTGTGATTTGCTGATTAACCAGCAATAGTGTGTCACAGAACAATAAGAAAGTAAGAAAACTATACTATTATATTTCAAATAAGTATTACAGCACTAAGTCCAACTTGCCACTATTTTAATGGGGAAAAAAAAAAACAAACCAAAACAAACCAAAACAAACCAAACCCAACCCTTCAAATTCAACTTCATAAGTATTCAGAAGATTTTGCAACAGCAGCTAAGGTATGGTATATACTTAATGCTATTATTCCAATATTACAAACAGATAAATGGGAGTGAACAAATGAGGAATTTGTCTGCCTCTTTCTAACATCTCCTAACCAGTTAATAGACGAGAAAGAATATCTGATTGATTGTAGTAAGCCATATATTCTTTGATATTTTGATAACACTTCAATGAAATAAATAGATTTTTATTAATTTGTCTGTTATTAGAAGTCATTTAATAAATATTTTACTCAAATATGAATAGAGAGAAAGTGTGTTAGCTGCTTAAAGTCTTGGTGATTTGGCACCTGATTGCCTAATCCTGTAGATTTGTTACTATTCCAGTAACTGTTCATGAAGCCACTTATAAATAATTAAAGTGATTCAATTTCAGGGGTGCAAAGTCATGCTATTTATTGATCTTCTAGACATAAACCTTTGATCTTAATCATAATGTAGGGGCACAATTGCCTTTATGGTGATCAGATATAGAAGCTAATTCTCTCACTACTATTATAAAATGAGAAAGAAAACAGCCGTTTTATCAGTCTGAAACTTACACTCTACTGCCATAACAATTTGTAACTATCTGCCATTAAACTCTCCTTCTGCCTTTGAGCTTTGACAGATTTTTGGAAAGCTGGATGACAGTCATATGAACTCTTAAAATAGTAGCTGAAAGATGAGAAAAAACGTAGAGCCCAATCCTGCCATGCAGACTGGGTGGGTGCAAGGATCTAGCAGGCTATTACAACCCACCTCTGTCTGCAAGAGGTATTAACGACACAAGCACTGACAGAAGGAAGAAAAGAATTAACTCACAGCAAGAAATTTTCACTCATGATAAAATTCAGAATGACACTCAGGTTTTGTAGGTACCTGATGTTTGAAATATAAGAGAACATCTTTATAAGCGCTTCTGCTCATGCTGATATTGTGTATACAGACCTAACCCTCCAGGAGTTTCCAGTCTGATTGCATTTCATGCACTGTTTCAGCGCTACAGCTATCATTTTAGTCAAGCAGAAAAATCCTTTTATTGTGTATTTAACTATTTTCATATTGCAGGACTGAAATATCATAAAATATTTTTATAACAATTGTTTCACCTGCCTTCTTCCAGGGAATTTAGCAGATAATAAATTTATGGAAGCAGTTGTGCTGAATTTATTACTATTATTTCATAAATGTCTGCTGATGGGTTTTTGTTTCATCTATGAATCCTTTACCTTGGGAGAGCTGAGATCATATATGCCTCCTCTCATTTGCCAGTGAAAGGAGTGTAAAGATGGTTGTATTACTAAAGGCCACAAAACAGATTTCTGAGAACCTGCCATTATTTACCTGTATGTAAGGGCTACTCTTGTTGTATTTCAATATTGAATATGACATCAGGTTAAAAGCATTGTGGAACTTCATTCTGAATACAGTGAGAAAGTATTTACATCAATTTTGTCATATTTTTATTAAGTTCTGACATAAAACTAGCTGAATTATTTGGTTGTTTATATTAAAAGAAAGAAAAAGAAAGAAAGAAAGAAAGAAAGAAAGAAAGAAAGAAAGAAAGAAAGAAAGAAAGAAAGAAAAGATTATTTTATTCAGAACCTACAAGTTTTTATCTTAGAGTTGATCTATAAATGAGAATCATTTTTGTTGCAAAAACTTTTTGGGAAAAAAAATCATTAGCCATTTTTAACCATTTGGTTCAAATTTAAATGCCTATGAAATGTACCATCAACACTGCAAATACAGCTAGCTCACTCTTTTGTGGATTGAGTTCCAAAATAAACATAATACTATACAATTACTGTTATTCTACTTGCTTTTTATCACATTAATTTTTGTCTTCATCTCAACAATAAGGTGTATACAATTTTGAGACTACTTTGTTTATATAAAAATTGATCTCCAAGTCAAAAAAGGTGGTACTGATCATACATCATGTATACACAAAGAAGGCATACATATGTAAGGTAAACTAAAGTAATTGTATTGCATGAAGTAATTTTGGTTTTTATAGCATATTTATGTACCTCTATTAATCCATCTTTTTCCAGACAACAATATTATTGCATCACACTATTTAAATATAAGTGTTAAGAGATACAGAAAATTCACCATCATATCATGCGTGTGGGATACCTGTAGAGAGCGTCTCTCTTTTGGTCCCACTAGGCACCTCTGTGGTATTTCTGGAGTGTCCTGACAGAGCTCAGACAGCAACCCAGCTTCTGTTAGCTATTCTTCTGAGTTCAAGTCTGCTCATGCATGGAGACAGGGTGGAGCACACTATTAGACCTCCTGGAAAAAATGCAAGCCTTACCCATGGAGATTAGATCCCTATCAAGGGATTGGAGAGATTAGAGTTTTGGTACCTGCCTCAAAATCTGGGTGACTCCTGTTCTAAGTACCCATATCCATTCCTTTACCGGTGTCCACTGTGGTAGTGGAGTCTAGTCTATCCTAATTACAATAGTAGCAATAAATCTTCATAATTTTCCTCATTTCATTAAGGTCGCTAGAAAACCTTTCATTGTCTCCCTGAAAGTTACTGTATAGCTCTTTTCATTGATAGATTTCCACATATTTTCTACCACTAAGGTGGGATAATATGCACTAGAAAAAGAAAGAGGTTCTTGGCCAACTACCCATTTATTTAAAAGTGTTTGGTAGGGTTTTTTGTTTTGGTGGGGCTTTTTTTTTTTTTTTTCTTCTTTTCCAGGTGAAAGTAAGTTTACCCTTCTTTGCTACAAAGGGTCAGCTATTACTTGAGGGAAAACAATCAAGTGGAACAGGACAGCCTTAAACTTTAACATTTCAACGAAAATGTGCTGGGTCAATGAATACCTCAGCCTACAGTATTCCTTCTTAGATTGCTCATAGGATTTGAACACAAAAGAGACAAAGAAATAATACAGTAACGTATATAGTAATTAAAAAAGCCTGAGTAAATAGCAAGAAGGAAAATTAAGAGCAAGAAGCAGCCTTACCAAAATAACAGAAGGAACAACTTTCCAAGGAATATTTAGAACTATATCAGACCTTTGAGTGTAGCATACAGAAAGCCTAACAGAAAGACAAAATAAATAATCAAAACTTGAACACCCTAAATTCTAAGAAGAGATCTGATTTCTCACAGACCTTTGTCCAAGTGGAGCTAAAAACAAAGTAAATATTTCTGCAACTTCCACATCAGAAATGTGTGAGAATACACTATAGAAGTGAAGAACTTAGCCTACTGCTACGACTGTGCCCATCAGCTGTAGTGTGGAACAGAATGAGTAAGCAGGCTAAATACACAAATATGATATTGAAAGGAAAGACTTAATCACTGCCTTCTCAAAATGACAAAACTGGATGCTCCATCCTTTCTTGCTTATTTTTTCTATTCTCTATTTCTTTACCTATCTCCTGTTTTGGTGTTTGTTTGTTTGTTTGCTTTTACTCTGAGGCTGGGGGGATATTTAAATGCTCTTAGATTCCAGGATTGAAGAAATCCTGATAATACAACTGACACTAACACTGTCCTTTTACAGGAATACTCTTCATCTTTTCTTCCAGGACCAAAAAAAATTGTTCAGGCCTACTCTTGCATCTCTAATCATGCTTGATACACCCAATATATGTAGACTTACATCAAGAATAAATGAGCCATAAAGAACAGGAAAAATGAGAATAGGTCTCTTGAAGAAAGTGTGGCTCACCCCCTTTTTTGGATGTTATTGCTGACAAGTGGATATATATTCTAGTCACTGCCGCATAATGGGAGTAATATGTGATAGCATGATATAGTCAAATTCCATGTTCTGAGGCTCATTTTCTATTTCTTGCTTCTTAGACATTTTCCTTCTGGGTCTGCATCTCATGTTCAGGATTGCTGTGTGGCCGACAGAATAGATTCAGTAATGTCCAAGGTATATCCATGTACCAAGCATGCTGCACTTGTGCCATAGCTTCATCTCCACAACTAGGCCAACTGTCTGATGGGGTAGCAATAATGCCATCAGTTTACACTGAAAGTTCCTGCTACCTTAATGAGACTAAAAAGATATCATCTAACAGTGGTTTTGTCTTTCTGTTTGCCAGATAATACTAAGGAGCAGTTTATGAACTCTGTGGGAGCTTACACTACAAAGCAGTGCCTTGCACAGCTCGTACAGAGCCATGTTGTCTATAGATGTAATCACCATGCCAGAACTAATTAAGCTCAGAATGACATTTTCCAGATAAAGTTATTGCAAAGTTCCATAAAGAAAACCAAACTACATCAGATCAGAAAACCTCTTGGCCTAAATGTCTTTACATATACAAGGACAGATCTGGCCCGTTTTTTTGATGCACAATAAATGTATTTTTTCCTTCCAGCTCTGAAAAAAGAAATTAGAACAATACAGTCTGTGCAAGCTGAATTATAATATGAATACAACTATCATTTAAGAATGTCATATTCTTAGTTTACCCTTTGTCCTTACACGAAGGCAGATTATGGCATGGGCATTTAAAATGCACAGGGCTGGTGGGAGATTTTAATATTTTAAGACATAAAATCATTAATTTTGCAAAAAGTTGGGGCTGAAGGGAAATTATCAGTTAAAAACAACTTGTAGCAACGTCTATGTGAAAAAACTAGTGGGCATTTGCTCTTCCACCCTGTCAGTTTGATTGTTCATCAATTGTCTGGGAAGCTTGCACTGGTGCAAGAAAGGAACTTTACAAGAACCTAGAAAGGGAATGTAAGTAAGCAATGCTTGGATTATAGACTAGGATGGTAATGCATAGTAAAGCCAAAAATGCAGTATTCATATATACCTACGCATGTATATACATGTGTTTATAAAGTAGGAGAAAACACTCCTCAGCTGACCACTTACCAATGTGTTATTCTACAGTGGAAATGATACAGTTTAAAAGTCTTAAAAATTCGTTACAATTTTTACTGAAATAAATTTTAGAGGAGACAGTAGGGAATTCAAGGGCAGTATTCTTTTTGAAGTGCTATCAGACAAAACTCAGGTCAATTTGTTTAGTGCAGTATTACCTTTAAACTAGTTATCCAGTATGCAAATATAGCAAACAAACAAGCAAATCTGGAGCTCATTTAGTAACATATTAAAACTAAAAGAATTCATAATTTATTCAATTCATCACACTTTCACAAGACTGAAAATGTTGATTCCAGTGGAAATTATTCTGCCCCTCTGCTGAGCAGTACTAGGTACATGGCTCTTGCAGATAGCCTGGCAAACGAAGAGGAATTCAGTGATGCTGAAATGCAATGTATCTTAAATGTAACTATGCTATTTATATAAGCCACTCCTCAAACCGAGTATAATATAGTCACCTAGTCCAGGAAATTTACTTCTGTAGCAATGTCTAGTTCCAGAAAAACCTCTCTGTAGTATGAGTTGACTACACAGATTTTATCTCTCAGTACTCAGCCTTCCTCTACTCAAAGCCACAGACAGTCATTTTAATAATAGGCACTATATTTTTGTGGAATTTGCTCATAAGATCAAAAAAGAAAAAGAACAAAAAAAGACATGGGAAATTGTATATTGCAGCATCACTGGGTGACTTGCACAAAGTATTGTTTCTACCATTATAGCCTGATTATTTCACAAGAACATCTACTTCACAGGATGTGTTTTACAGAAAGAAACTTCTTCCCAAGCTGCATAAGCTTCAGATGTACCCTTCAGGTGGAGGACAACAACAGGGGAAAAAAAAAGTCAGAATCAAAAGACTTAGTATGAGGTAACTAAAGTGCAGGGAAAGGAAAAAGGAACAGCCACAGGGGAAGGGGAGGGGTGGGGGTGTTGGTTGGTTGGTTGTTTTGGGTTTTTGGGGGGGTTTGGATTTCTTTTTGTTGTTGTTGTTGTTGTTGTTGTTGTGGAAGAAGATTGGCGTTTGAATCTTCCATAAGACACTGCAGAGTTATCAAAGAAAGACTAAAATATATTTTTGGCCCTACTTTTTTAATATAACTTATACACAATATTAGCTTGAACTAGAAGAACCTTTTCAATTAATCTTATTCCAAAATCATGTATGTTTCAGATAGGCATTGATCAGCATTCCAGATCAAACATTTCACTCTTTACATATCCTTTCATGGAATTTGGTTGTTATTCAGAAATAAGGATATTGTGACTTACTGATTTATTTTTTGCAAATATCATTACTCAGAAAGCCTCTCGGTTTTTTAGGTGTTGGACCATTCATGAGCCAGTCCTGATGGGCTTATTCAATATCTTTATTCACAATATTCAGACTAAAAATTGTTTGCAAACTCTTGGATGTAACAATTCACAATTCATGATGCTAGGCCAGCTAAATTACACGGTGTTCTTTCTCACTCCTAACAACATGATGGAATAATTAAAAAACAGAGTCAGCAATCTTTTAAAGGTGATGTGCCCAACTCTAATTAGATGCTGAGTCTTCTGGGTTGCAGACCCTGCATATCAGTGATGTTTTACAAATGAGAGAAGGGCTCTCAGCCTCTACCTAATCTCAAGTTCTGTGGTCACTCATTTTATGTCATTTGTCCAGGCACCTTCTCACAGATTTTGTATAAGCTTTTGCTTCTATGTAAATAAATAATAAAACTGCTTAAAATATATGAAACTAAGGATCTACAAATACATCTGGAGTTAGGTAAATGTTAATTTCTTTTTATAGGGTATGTCATGAATTCTATGAATAATGACAAATTCAACTCTGTACTTCTTTGTACAAATAATAACAAAGAATTATTTTGTTTTCCTATTCAGACACTGCAGTTGTAAACCTTTGTGAACCAGCTTTATGGACCTTCAAAAGGACATACTGATATCGAAAGAGTTTGCATGGTTTTGTAAAACAAGTTTATTGATTGTCATGAAAAGACACGTCAAGTACTCATTCTTAGTTTTCCATAATATCATTTCAGAGCTTAGCTCTTAGTTTTGGCTCAGGATTAAGTACACAGTAGAACAGAAATACAGCTTGTTAGTGAGTTTTAGTCAAGAACAGAGATGCTAAACAGGAAAAAAATATTTGATTCTGTCATCTTGTCACCTAGATTGGCTGAATGTATTCATGAGAAATCTTTGACACAAAATTTGGTTTTTAATATAATGATATTTCCCTTCTGCCTCTCCCCAAATTGCCTTCTTTCTTTGGCTGTTGTCAAAATAGAAAATGCCTGA
The DNA here is from genome assembly GCF_011004875.1 of Balearica regulorum gibbericeps. Classification (NCBI taxonomy): domain Eukaryota; kingdom Metazoa; phylum Chordata; class Aves; order Gruiformes; family Gruidae; genus Balearica; species Balearica regulorum. The sequence goes on along the minus strand of NC_046186.1, from coordinate 52,941,673 downwards.
AAATGATAATAAAAAAGATATTATTTTGAAAATAGCAATATCTTTGATTGACATCTGAAATATTGTATAGAGAAGTATCTCTATAAATACAAATAGATACAAGTCTTAAAAAATATGGTTCAGCTGTGTCATGTCTCTCTGTCTCTGTTCTCCCCCAGAGGATGAATTTTGGCTTTACCTTCCGGGATGCAGAGCTGGGGAATCTCAGGAACTATCATCTTCCATCCTGGGGTCTGACAAATCTGTAACACCTGTTAAGCACAAAAGCAATACTTCTAAAGAAAAATCTGTATTCTGGTGCAAAGTTATTTCAATTTTTTTTTTTCAACACCCACCCCCCCATCCCGCACTCCAGTCTATTCCAATTCATAGAGACAATTTTTTGGAGTTGAAAATGTTTGACATAGTAAGGAGTAAGAGTTCCGATTGGCAAAAAAAAAGGGGCAGAGCTGTCACTCCCTCTCTGCAATATCAGACCATTCTTTAGACATTTCTCAGACCATATCTGGCTTGGACAACCATATCTTCCTTTGAAAATCTGAGAGAGATCACAGAACAAAAATATTAGAGTCTAAGTTTAGATGAGTTAACACTTCCAAAGATCAAACAACTAGTACTTTGTGTACTGTATAAAGCTAAAGAAGTAATAGTCATAGATCAGGTTTGGGAAAAAAGGTGTTAATTAATTTACGATGAATGGGGTTGATAACAGATTTTTAGAAGCCCTAGCTGAAACAAGCACAGAAAATATTTCCTTGAAAGTCAACTGAACATTTTTATTTGAATATGGGTTTGATATTTCATATGGTGTTAACTGATGCCAATATTTTAGTATGCATTTGGTCATGACCCAGTAAAGAGATTCTGGGACTGTCCATCTGCTGTAGCCAAAGATATTATTATGCTTCTTATGAGCCTTGGCTGCTACAGCATTTATATCAATTCAGTACACGTAACATTTCATTCTGCAAATATGTAACATGAGAACAAAATGGGAAAAATAGTAGAAGTTAATAGTGACTCAAAGATGAAGAGTCCTAAGTTGTCCATGAATAACTGAAGTAAAGAACTGGTGAAATTCTCATGATCATCAGAGGGTAAGGCCCTAAACGGTTTTGCAAAGCTAGCAGTAAGTGAATATGGCAAACAGTTTTAAAATGTTACCTCACAAATTGCTGAACGGGGATGTTTGGAGTGATTGCTTAGATGAGATCACTCTGGAAAACCCTTTAATTATGTTAAGAGGTAAAATTGCAAAATATTTTTTTCTCTTTATTTAAAGTCCTATAAAAACCTATAAAATGCCTACCCAGCACACTGGTATGGTGAAATAAAATGGATAGATTTTTTATATTGGACACCTTTTCTTAGACAAAATGTGAATTCATGAACCGAACATTTGAGGAACAAATGTCAAATTAAGACTAGTCTGCAAGTATAGCTGCATGACAAATATATTTTTGTATATGTAACCCTTTCATTATTAGTAAATGTACATTATATACATAATATATACACATTGCATACATATGTTTAGTATATTGTGGGGTTTTTATATTGTGTATATAATTTATGTATGAAGCATGAATTTGTATATAGAGAGAAATGTAACTGAGCAGTACAGATGCAAGTAATACAAGAGAAAACTTACCTTACTCTGGAGTCCCCTTGTTCCCAGTATTTTGCCATCTTTCATTCCTCACAGCCAACTCTCTCCAATCTAAGAGCTCCCCCAGCCTCTGGGTCTGCAGGTTATGTGATAGGGCACGCTATCCACTGCCTTACTTCAGTGACTGGTATTTTTAAGGGAGTGTCAATAACTGAAGATGTGGTTTATTTATGTGGAAATACAAAGCAGAGAGAATTTTGTGCATAGTCCAATTTAGCCTCTTGCTACATTATTTTTATTTTATCCTTTTGTGTGTGTGTGTTCATATAAGATCACTGAAGGGATTTTAGGCTATGATTGTCAGAGAAATTTCTGTTTCAAGGGAGGATGCTAGATATAAGAAATAATTAAGATGGAAGAAAACTAAATAGAAACAGATTCATTTGCAAAAAAACAACCTAAACTGTCAAATGACAGCCTTCACTAAATCATCTGTAAACCATTCCCTTTGAAGTTCACCATGGAATGAAGTAATAGACTGGTAAAGGGATTGTGATTTAGGCAAGAATATGCTGCCCTGCTGATGACTGACATCTGATAAGGAGTAAAGCTCCACTGCACTTCAAGTGGTGGGTTCTTACTTTCAGTCTGATGAGGTCATCCCATACACAAGTCACTTCATATTTCTCTTCACTGAAAAGCTCAGACTCTTCACTGAAAAGCTACCAGATTTTTTCTTCCTTTCTTAGTTCTAGAAATGAAATTGTTGAGGAGGACATGTACATGCAATGCATAAGAAAGAGTTTCGATTTCATGTAGTTTCTTAAAAGTATTTTAAAAGAAGTTTAAAGATCTGTCTGTTCTGCAATTACTCTTGACAGAAACTGACAACAAAAGGTTTCACCTGACCTACCAGAGAGGAAGTAACGAAACTGAAAGTGGCTTAAGTTCTTGTAAGAATTTGGAAAACAATTAAGTGGAATAGAGTGATTGTCTGGCTTTTTGTCAAGGTGAGGAAAAATGGTTTATATGTTTACACTACAATCAAGAACATTTTCATCACTTGTGTAATTCAATGTTACCTTGATAAACTCTTTCATGAAAAGAGCAGAAGAGCACATCTTTCAGTGAAAAAGTTAGCATCTTTAACTGAGATGTCATCTGAGATGTCAAAGAGAGAGTCAGGATATCTCTCTTTTAAAATAATGCAGATTTAACTTGTCTGTGAAGTTTGTTGAAAGAAATGTGCAATTCAGAATAAAAAGAGGTTCAATTCTATCCTTCAAAGGTCTAAAACCAAAATCAGACCCGATTTTGGCTTTGTAATTAGGAAAACAAAATCAAATCAAGGTTTTGCTCCAACCAAAACATGGCACCCTAACTCTCATGTCTGAAGCTACTCAAGTAAGCTTTTATCATGGTCCCTTTAGGCCAGCCCTGCAGGATATTTACACAGTGCTTGTATCAATGTAGAGGCCTGTCATGGTTTAATCCCAGCCAGCAGCTCAGCCCCATGCAGCCGCTGGCTCACTCTCCCCTCGGTGGGATAGGGGAGAGAATCGGAAGAGTAAAAGTGAGAAAACTCGTGGGTTGAGATACAGACAGTTTAATAGGTAAAGCAAAAGCCACGCACACAAGTAAAGCAAAACAAGGAATTCATTCCCCACTTCCCTTGGGCAGGCAGGTGTTCAGCCATCTCCAGGAAAGCAGGGCTCTGTCATGTGTAATGATTACTTGGGAAGACAAATGCCATCTCTCCAAACATCCCCCCCTTCCTCCTTCTTCTTCCCCCAGCTTTATATGCTGAGCATGACGTCATATGGTATGGAATATCCCTGTGGTCGGTTGGGGTCAGCTGTCCCAGCTGTGCCCCCTCCCAGCTCCTTGTGCACCCCACTCACTGGTGGGGTGGGGTGAGAAGCAGCAAAGGCCTTGGCTCTGTGTGAGCACTGCTCAGCAGTGACTACAACATCCCTGAGTTATCAACACTGTTTTCAGCACAAATCCAAAACACAGCCCCATACTGGCTACTGTCAAGAACATTAACTCTATACTAGCCAAAACCTAGCACAAGGCCTTTTCTTCTTGTCTGAAGTGATAAAAGGATCAAATATGATATCATTAAAAATCATAGGATAAAAAAATACAGTAGTGCAACTGCTTAACTGAATATGATTTGCTACTATTGTAAGACATTTGAAACCAGGTCATGTCAAACTACAAAGAAAACAACTTTTCTTGTGGGTAGATTGGTCAAATGCTTTAGGTGTGTTCAGCCCTTGAATCCAGGGGACACTTTGGCCAAAAAAAATCTTTTCATACAGAAATCACAAATAGAGAAAATCGCCGTATGACAAAACATCTGCAATCTCCTCAGTTCTCATTCTCAGGATGAGAATTTTCTCATTCTATGTTTGTTTGCATAATGAGCCTGAAAGCTGTATTTCAGGAGCCATGGAACATTTCCATAGGTTATCACATAAGATGAGCTCCTGAACACTTTTGATGCAAGAATTTATATATATTTTAAGTAGGTTAGGTTTTTCCATCCTCCACTTACCTTTCTCTCATACGTATACCTTGCTCTTCATTACAAGATATTTTGGAAAGAAGGCTATACTGGTTTTTCTGGAAAAATAGGAAGAAAATGTATCTCCATTAGTGAAAAACCTGGTCATTGACTTTTACATAGATTTTGAATAAATTGCTGGTATTAGTGTAACCAACTATGTATGTGATGCAGTCTTTTCATTTACCAGCCTGTCTCTTTGACACAATTTCTTAGTGAAATATTCTGAAAAGAGCTTTGTGAGAAAGATTTTTTTTCTGATTATATATACTAACCTAGCATGATCTAGGTTATTGATAAATGTTTCAACTTTTTTGTGAAGAAATGTTAAAGAAGAGTTTTTTCCTAGCAAAAAATTAAAAAGTTTTATTGATGAGGAAATGATAGCAAAATCTCATTGCCATACCTGCATATAAAAATAGTTCCCTACTGACTGAAGTAGAAATATACTATTAACTCATTAGGATGCAAAGATAGTTGATTGACAGTGGATCTATTACAATTATTTTTCAAAATTTTTTCCTTGTCCTGACCCACATCTCCATTCTAAATTTTCGTGCAACATGAAAGGTGGTTTAAATTATTTGTTGCTAAGTTCCTGCAATTCATATAGGACCTCACAGAAACTCTTGGAAAAGTTAATGCTGACTTTTATATTTACATACATATACATTGTCTTATCTTTTTTATTTCAGACAGGTGCCAATAAGATGTACAAGGAAGAAGTTGTTTTCAAGTAATTTATTTGGGAACAGATTGTACTGTATTATACATAGCCATGCTGTGATTTGTTGATGAGACAATGTTTTGCATAGAAAAGATATTGATCACTGCTTTCAAACTGTATTCAATATCTTCACTTTCACATTCCACTGTGATGTAGCACAATATACTAAGCTATCAGTACAGTTTTCTTTTCTCCTTCCTGTGGCTGTTTCTCCTTCAGGCTTTGTTGGAATATCAGTAAATTGTAAGAGTCCCTGCAAGATCATTATTCTGATGTGTTAGCAACAAGATATTTTCTTTTTAGCTATATTGTATTAACATTGTCTTGGCCCATCTCAATTTAGTATCTTAATATTCAGATATTTCATTTGGTTAATTTTCAGTGAATTTTCTATAGCAAAATGATTTAAAGACCCTGAGTTTACTTACATTAGCCTGCAAGAATTCTGTGTCTAACCCACAAACATCTTATTGTGTAACCATTTTCCTGTTTCAATCTCATCTCCAGTTCTTGAATGCATGCTTGGAAGTTTATGAAATTAAATTTTTCATGAAGAATGATTCTTATGACCTCAACCGTGCATCAGCCAGTTACCTGTTGTAAATTTTCCAAGTCCCAGACAGTTTTCTCCACTTCTGTACCATCAGCATTTATGTGATATGTTGGACTATTTGGCTGGTTCCCTCTCATATATTTTGCTTTTAGGCACCTGACTTCAAATTGCTTTCTGCTTTTTTGCCTTAGTCCCTTCCATATCTATCACTGGATACTGGTTGACAAGACATTTTCCCATGCTTATTTTGTTTACTTAATTTTATTATTCATAAGCTGTTAGAGATTGAGGCTAGTTAGCTATTCTACACATGAAACATCAGTATTTCTCTATGGAGAAATATACACTTATGCTAAGTAAAAAAGATCGAGCCATCTGGAATTAAAAAAAAAATAAAAATCATACAAAGACCTGTCAGTTTATCTGACACTGCATTGTACTAAGACAAAAGTAAAGCACTGAGAAAATAACCTTTCCAAAAGGTGAACATTTTATTTTTGCACACATGTAAAAAAATTTCACTGGGAATAGTTTCTGTCATAGCACTTGATAGAATGTGTCTTTCATATGGTGAAAAGTAGATCCTTTTTCTCTTTTGTGTTACTTTCTGATATCCTCTTCCCAGGCAAAAAGATACAAAGTTCTGCCAAATACTGGCTTATGCTTTTATAATTCTTTTTTTAACAATTATTTTGTTGATTTAGGGTTTTGGTTTGGTTAGGTTTTTTTAGTGTGGGCATTTTACAACTTAGTAGGTGTTTATCCAACTTGAATCCAGCTTGTCTAAGATTTTTGTCTTCATGGAATCATAGAATCATAGAATGGTTTGGGTTGGAAGGGACCTCAAAGATCATCTAGTTCCAACCCCCCTGCCATGGGCAGGGACACCCTCCACTAGACCAGGTTGCCCAAAGCCTCATCCAACCTGGCCTTGAACACTTTCAGGGATGGGGCCTCCACAACCTCTCTGGGCAACCTGTTCCAGTGCCTCACCACTCTACAGTAAAGAATTTCTTTCTAACATCTAATCTAAATCGACCCTCCTTCAGCTTAAACCCATTACCCCTTGTCCTGTCACTACACTCCCTCATAAACAGTCCCTCCCCATCTTTCCTGTAGACCCCTTCAGGTACCGGAAGGCTGCAATTAGGTCTCCCTGGAGCCTTCTCTCCTCCAGGCTGAACAATCCCAACTCTCTCAGCCTGTCTTCACGGGAGAGGTGCTCCAGTCCTCTGATCAGCTTTGTGGCCCTCCTCTGGACTCATTTCAACAAGTCCATGTCTTTCTTGTACTGGGGACCCCAGAGCTGGACGCAGTACTCCAGGTGGGGTCTCACAAGAGCGGAGTAGAGGGGCAGGATCACCTCCCTTGACCTGCTGGTCACACTTCTTTTGATGCAGCCCAGGACACAGTTGGCTTTCTGGGCTGCAAGTGCACACTGCCAGCTCATGCTGAGCTTCTCATCAATCAATACCCCCAAGTCCTTCTCCTCAGGGCTGCTTTCAATCCATTCCTCGCCGAGCCTGTAGCTGTGCTTGGGATTGCACCGACCCACATACAGGACCTTGCACTTGGCCTTGTTGAACTTCATGCAATTCACACGGGCCCACCTCTCCAGCCTGTCAAGGTCCCTCTGGATGGCATCCCTTCCCTCCAGCGTGTCAACCACACCACACAGCTTGGTGTCGTCAGCAAACTTGCTGAGGGTGCACTCGATCCCGCAAGTGCATCTTTTAAACTCTGATCTCAAGATTGAAAGTGGTACATTTTTTGTGTGAATTTTTCATATTAGAAGACAGCTGATAATGTCATTAAAAATTCTGTGTTATTTGTGACCATTTCACATGATAAAATACCATCTATAATTTAACATATAGATGATGTACAGCTTTCTCATTGGTCTCTTTCTGTTCCTGCTCTGGAAAAACATCTTAACAAATTAATTAATATTGATGTCAGATGCAATTATTTTAGTCATATCTGCAAAAATATGCTTGAGTAATAAAATTATTCCTGAGCAAAAGGAAACAAGTTAAATTTTAATAAATACGACAGTAGCTAATCTGTAAGTGTTTTCTTAAATGGGAACAAACATTGGAAAGTGGGTAGAGGGAAGCACTTGGGGTATAGTTCATGTATAAGTAATATGGAAAGTGTCTTACCTTCCATATCACTGGTCCTTCTTTTAAACCTGATTTCTTATTCCTGAACAGTTGTTGAATAAGTTTTTCTGCAAGAGCTCTCTCTTTTGAAGATTTAAAAATCTTTTAAACTTTACTGAGCAATGATAAAAATAAACAGTTTCTGCTAAAGATAAAACATTATTTGCCAATATGGGTAGTAAAACTTGAATTAATAGTACTCTACTATAAGTTTTATAATTAAGAACCAGAAGTGTTAGATGAAACCCAGCTTAATCCTTATCTCACTGCTCCAGATTTCTCAGCTTTGAAGAGAATGTTTTATCATATCTACAATCAAACCATTATTTGGCCTCATTACTGCTGGAGTAATCAGCGATTAAAATGCTTGCAGTGACCAAATGTATAAACAAAATAATCTCAAGAGTTCATCAGAAATACTGCTTGCTTGTTTTCATGGGACATTTTTAGATAACTGCACTTTTTTCTTCCTTTTGTAAATTTTGTAGTTTACTGGAGTCCAGGGTATTGAATAAAAATTTTGAGAACATAGGGGACAAAGAAGAGATCTTGAAGAACTTGTTATCCAGCTGATATTTTCCGCTTGGTGTTACTGCAGGGTCTTGCATATTCCATTCAGACTCTGGCACATATCTTGTGTTCACTTTAGTTAGACTTCAGATTGCTGCTCTCAAAAGTTGCATCTTTTCAGTTTATTAGATCAGTGCAAGTATTGAACAAGACAGGGATAATGATGTATCTGCTTCACTGTTAAGGCCTGGAGGACCACTAACATTTCCTATGTCACTTTTTGGATTATTTCGGTTCCAGAGAATGCATAACACACCTCACTATTGTGCTGGGATCTTGCACAAGGTGTGAAAAAAAGGTATTCCCTTGGTTTTTAGACATTAATCTATTCACTCAGTACTCAAGAACTTCTGGTAGAGGGAATTGTCAGAATGGCAAAGCACATTTGCAATCCCATCTTTAAAGCAGACCTTTATTTTTATTGGTGCCTTCTCTGCTTATGCTAGTAATTGTACTTTACATACTATTTGTATTTACTGCTCAGTTGGAGGATCCTAGTAAAGTTTATGGGCTTCTAAACAAACATATTTAGCTCATGCTCTGCAGAACACTAAAGCACCTACTTAACGCTAAGTAGTATTACCTACATGGCCACATTTAAAGCCTGATAAAACTTAAGTATGTCTGTAACTGTTTTGTTGAATCAGCATGTTAATTCAGTTTGGAATATGTATAACTACCCTCTATAGCAGTCTGTAGTTGATGACTAGTACAGAAAATCAGATCCTCAAATGAAACATATTCAAATGGTCCAACCTGTCAAACGGCACCAGTGAAATCAATGAAGCTACACTGACTGACACCAGCTGAGAATTTGGTCCGGGAATAACAGACAATAAAACTACAAAATTGTAATTCATAAGTAACATATTCTGGAAACTCAGGCACATAATAGTAATCATTGGTATATGAACATCTGGGAATGAATAGGAAAGAAATAACAAATCATCTGGAAATTTTTTTGTGGAAAGTGCTTACTAAGGAAAAATGAGGTTTACAGTAAGTCAAGCAAAAAATAAATCCATGTGAAAAGAGACATATGGGTAGGTAAGCAAATATCGTTTTTTGGTTTTAGTTTTTCACAGTGGCAACTTTAAAAACAGTTTGAATTTTAAAGGAGTATGCTTTTTTATCTCAAGGAACAAGATGGGGTTTTTCTGATTCTAGCCAAGATGACAGCAGCACATCTGAGCAGAAAGCCCCTTAGGAGCGAGGCAGGAGTAGCCATGTGTTTGCCATGGGATGGTGCCTTCCCTCATGTTCTTGGGCATGAACTGCCTGCATGAACTGTTTGAATCTATCTGATAAATGACACAGACCCAATCCCAAAACTATGTGGAGTCCAACTCAAGCCAGTGATAAGGAAAATTTTTAATCCTTTGATTCAGATGCATATTTTGTTCATTATTTCTTCAGTGTGCTTTTGCTTTGCAGTAAAAAATGTATGTGTGCTACAAGTTAAAGCATGTATTCAAGCACTTAAATCACCCTTACAGTTTCTCAAGTTATAGTCCCTCTTTCCTCTCCTGTCCCACCACAAAATTCATACCAGCTTTACAGAGTCAGCCCTTCAGCCTGTAGAGATGGTCCACTATGACAGGGAGCAATCTGGGTGGCTAAACATAGATGTCCAGTGGGATTTTAGGCATTTTGGGAAATCAGCTCCAGCTGCCATTTCAGAAGTGGGTTTCCTATAGGTCCTGTGCCATAACTTCTAGGAGTGTGATGTGTCTGACAATATCAGGAGCCTACCTGTTAAGGCCTTGTCAGATAAGAGAAAAAAATTAATCCCAAAGTTTAAGACCGTTCATTGAAACCTCTCTAGTGTTGAACACATGAAGTGTCACTGAGAAAAATTAGCATAACATCTGGTTCAACCTCTGAGGAAATATTTGCAGGCTGCAAACTATACAGGCAGTTTATGTTAAAATTAGTATCTCAAATGATACCAGTAGTTAGTCAAGATTATGTTTAATAAAGAAATGTGTCCCTCCTACACAAAATGAGCATGAATTACAAAGCTACACCATGTCTCCTTGCTAAGAGCCCTACAAAATCACCTGCATTTGGGTGGAGTAGCAGAAACTACTGATAAATATATATCTGAAATAAAAGGTTGTTATGTGCAGACCCAGCACAGATTGAAAAAAAAAAAAAAAAGTATTAGTGCTCCTGAGCACTCCAGAAATGGGCCTACCCAGCACTTGAATGTGTCAGCTTGTTTGATATAAAAGACTGAATCAAGTTACACCTATGGCATTAGAAGTGGGATCAGCATAGTTTGGTCTTCTCAAATAAAGCAGGACTATAATACTCTGTTCAAGTTCAGCAGTTTAAATTATTTCTTTTTCTTTCCTTTGGAAGTGCAAGACAAGATACATGATTCATCAGAGTGGAATTTTCTTTTTCTCAGAATATCCAAATATACCATCAACATATGACACCTCTAAAAGTGGGCTCAAAGGGCTAACTCTGATAATGCACTTGAAGAAAAAGAAATGTTGGCTACTCAGATAAGAATGAAGAAAAAAAGCTACATCTTGTGGGAATTTTAAAGTAGGAATATCTACAAGTTGTGCAGTGGGGAAAACACCTGTATTGACCTTAGTAAGAAGGACTGAATTCATCTTCTATGTCTTCCACAGGTGTGATGTAATTTTTTTATGTCAGAAAAGATTTAAACTTTCCAAACTGTATAATTAAAACAAGCTTTGACCAAAAAGTCCTAATTTGCTGATATTTAGCGGCTTTTAACAGCTACATATTTAAAAATCTAAAAGAAAGAGGTATTTCATCTTTGACTTTTTTTTTTTTTTTTACTGTAAAAATACTGAAAGAAATATAGACAAAGAGCAACAGCAACTATAATAAAGTTAATACAGGTTTCCCTTGACATAGAAGGTAGGTCTTACAGTAACGCTAAACTTGAAATCTGCTGGTCAGGTAATAGGTGAAAGAAGGTTAATAGCAAAATAAGAGGCACAGCAAACCCCTTAAAACCATTGATCAGCTCAGAGGTTATATAGTCTAATATTCTTGTTTTAAAACATAGTAAAGCATCCTCCTGTATTCCAGGAGGATAAAATGCAAGACCTGGAAACAGTGAATTAAAAATAGAATATTATATTACAACATTAGTACCTAAACCCTAGGCACTGGGTTTTGTTCTAGATGGAGCTGAACAAGCCACTCCACTGCAAGACAACAAGTGGAGCAGTCTTCTGCAAGAAGGCTCAACTCAATTAAAATCATCAGGCTCCTTCCTCAATAGTGAAATGAGAGAATTACCTCCAGAGGACAATTATTTCCATGTATCTTAAATACATATGTTTACTTATCTTTAATGTGATAAATTGCCATCTAGAGGTGTCTATCTCTCAGCACTGACTTTAGAGAGAAGCTACCATAGCCAGGATGCCTCCCTGGGGATAGCTAAAGGTAAGAAAGGAGGAAGTCCCCATACAGAGACTGACTCTGGTCCCTTCAGATGCCTGAAGCTAGTAATAAGATTCAATCCAGCCTTCTCTCAAAAGTTATCTTGATTCACCAAAACACAATACTATTATTTCCATAGCACTGTGCCAGTCTGACTCTGGAAGCCTAACACATTAATACCTTAAATAATTCCCTTAGTTCACAGAACTCTTATTAGTTTTATTTTGTCTTAAAGAATAATTAGGTGTGGGGCAAGTTGAAAAGAGAGATTTCCCTCTGCACTCAAAAATGTCTTTTATTGTTTCTAAGCTACTTTGCAAGGAGGCTGTGTGAAACTATAGACTAGTTTTTGTCAACTTTCTCATGAACTCCAAAGTGGTTTGAAGTTGCAGGATTCTTTGACGTAAACTAGTTGAAACATTTGGATGGCTCAGCAATGTTGCCTGCACAGTCAAGAGATGCTTGGATGCACTTACAGTGAAAAAATATAGGAACTGATATTCTAAGTAATTTAGAGTGTGAAAATTTGGTCAACAAATTCTAAAAAGTTATAAAGACTGAAATCTCCCAAAGAAAGAAAAAGGGACATCTTGTGATATGGCAGGGTATATATATTTATGATTAAAAAAATGCAAGAGTTATTTAGGTTGGCAGAAAAAAAAAAAAAAGATATAGAGGAAATTTAATGTGTTTCAATAGTCAGATGTACCCATCCCATTCATTACCAGAATGTGTCAGCATCCTTTCAACAGTGGTACACGATTGCTGAATAAGAGAATACTATGAAATGAAGGACCAGTGGAAGCTCAGCTTTTTCAATTCACTGTCAACAAGATAATAAAATCAGCCATCATGGATATTTTATTTTTCTAATTTACAAACGCAAAGCAAGAGGAGAAGAGCTATCCAAATAAAACTCACCATGCACTGACCTATTATTTGTAGGTATCAGAAAGGAATATCCCACATATCCATTGAAACTCATCTCTATGGATGCATATAAAAACATGCAAAAAGCAGAATATGCTGCTGTGAAGTGGCAGTACCATTTTCATATGTGTGGATAGCAAAATCCATTTAAAAGAGTAATTATTAGCCATATGTGGACAAACATTAGCAAGTTAAATGGGTCACTGTTCTGAGTACTACCAAGTACTTAATAAACCTATGAGCCACTATAATGACGCTTGGGAAAGCTGTCAGGAACGTAAGATACAGCAAACCTTCTTTTTGCCTCTTCCATGTACATTATTGCCATTAACATAAAAATGGATACCACGCCTTAGTAAGTTTACTCCATATCATTCGTCACTGTAGAGCCTGATGGAAGTTTGGCAGCCCTCCAAAAAAGCCAGGAGAGCTAGTACACTTTATGCTGTACTCTATTTGTCCAAGCTCCATTAAGGGAGTGAAACCACTTCACCCCAGGTGCTGTGACACCACATGAAGTTTTTAACGAGTCCATCCCCAAGAGGGAACCTCTTTCCTGCCAGCACTCTTGACTCAGTACTTTTGTATAAGTAACCACAGAACAGTGAGAGCTACTATAAATTGCCAGTGGGGATCAGGTAGTACTGGCAGTTTGAGCTCCCTGCTATGCTTTTAAAATCCCTAAGACTCTTAAACCATGACTCAGAAGAGCTGAAGCTGTTTCTTCTCAGCCTCTGGAATCATCCCATAAAGTAGAAGAAGCAAGAGGCAGTTTGGAAATAATCCTTGTCCCCAAGAGATGCCCTCCAGATATCAACTGCCTGTGTCTTTGCACATCATCCTAGCTAGTGCTTTTTGCCACTAGTATTTTAATAAAATAATTAGCAAGCAAAAATAGTCTTACAAGGCAGATCTTTACAGTATTTCCACTTAATAGATGTCCATCATGTCTCAATAATCTGAGCAGATAAAGCTTTCTCCCATTTCTGTCCCCTTCCTCTCCTCTCACACCAATGCCAGGTTTGGGTATGAGGGAGTGGTATTGCTAGGCAGCATTTCTGGGGAGGTTACTCATGGGACTACACAGCCACTGCTCTCTGGCAGCACTCACAGCAAAAGTAGATGTTTGTTGGTACACACTTCCAGCTATTGCTGCACCTCCAAAGATTATCAGAGATAACAAGAGCCCATCAAGAAACACATCAGGCAAGCCTGCAAATGTAGTCAGCATTCAGGTGAGAATATCCTCTACTCCTTGGTCTTTACAAAGTACATCTCTCATTGTTTCAAAATTCTCCTGAGTGTTTGAAAAACAACAGTAATTTAAAAGTGTCAAATTGCCGTACAAATCTTACATTTTGCTTCATAGCAAGTATCCATCATATCTCAGCCATCCTCAGGAAAAAAACCAGGAACCATGTGTCAGCCATCAGACATATTATTCTGTCATGCAGATCAATGCCTGACATCTCTCTGTCACTCCTGGCTGTCAATATTCTTGGGCTCTGTTTATCTGCTGTGATCCTGAACTTCCTGCTCTGCGCAAGACGGCGTGGAAGATCACAAATCCTGCTCCTGCTTTAGGCTGACCTACATTCCCCAAAAGATTAGGCAGCCCGAAATACAGTCTTTAATTTTCTGGGACACGTCTGAACAACAATAAGCTTCATGAAGAGGAAAACACATTAACACGAGCTCCAATTCTCATCAGTCTTCTCTCCTGGCAGAGTCTCTGAAGTAGCGGTGTCACTGAGGGGCGTGTGTACTGCTTTCTGATCTTCTCCTGAGTGGTGTTTGACTAGTGATCGCTTGCTTTTTAACAGCTTTCGAAAACAGCAGCAAAGTAATCCTGTCAATGCAGTTTTATTTACCCCCAAAAAAGGGCATGTGACCTGTTGGAAAAAAACAAACAAAAATCCTAATTAGATAATGATCAAAGACTAGAGGAGAGATCAGCTCTTTCGTGCAACATAAACGTTGGAAAACAAAAGATTCTTGCAATGTAGGCTCTGCTTATTTCAACGCACCAAACACCATATTCATGTACATAATGCTCACTATCAATGCAATTAAAGAAAAATTTCAAGTTAAATCCTGGATGGGACTCCCCAAAACTAATATTTGGGAATAAACTGTCTCCTTTCTTGGGAGTACTTAACTGAGAGTAAGGGGTGAGGATTCATCTCCAGATTCAGTCACCTGCATGAGGCATATACGATCCAGGTCTACACCTGTAGTAGGTATCTAAGCTCCTTGCGTGGTCATGGAGATCTAGTCAAGGAATCTATTAGGTCATCTAGGTCCATTGAGCTCCACCTAAAGGAGACACCTGCATTTAGCCAGCTAAGCAGCTCTCCATTAATCATATTACAACCATATTTTACATGCATAATTTTTAAAATAAATTTTTTTCAAGCAACAAGTCTTTACTTAATATTGCAAATTTCTGGAAGTTTTGATGATGAGATGCAGATATAGTGATACAGAAAAGGAAAAAGAAGGGGAACTATGTTCACATATGATTTTTGGCAAATAATTTTTGATCTGTACAAGTTAAAGTGAATTGAGTGCAGCGTGTGCTTTCAGTTTACCTTTATGACTTTTCTAAGGCTGCTGTATAACAAATTGTGACTAAAAGCAGAAAAAGATTGTGTTAATATGATTCACAATAATACTCCCTGCTCCTCCTTACATTCTGAAGTTTGCAGATCTTCCTTCTCATTGTCCCTGTTTTATTACATCTTTGCAGAAATATACATGGAAGTGATAGCACTAGTGGAGCATGGCATAGAAACATTTCATAGCTGAGCAACAGCAGGTCACAGAGACAGCAATGCTGGAACCCATGACAACTGCCCCACCTGAAAGTGGCTCTCCGTGCTCTCTTCATGAGCACCTACAACAGCAAGCCCCAAACAGGCAGCCAAACCAAGCACACCATCAGGTTCTAATCAGTGCCAAAGCCTATAATGTGGTGCTAGCAGCAAAGCTAGGCTGAGGTATAAATACTGGTTATACTATTCATCCTTGCTTCAATGGTGTCAGGTATTAATGTCTACTTACTTTCTGTCCCAGCTTTATGCTGTTCACTTCATTTATGAACCTCAGTCTTAGTACTCTGTTGCTTCAGCATAAAAGAGTCTGAAGTGAAAAAGGAATTGCCTGGAGAAATTCACAAATATTGCACAGCTACCAAAAAAATGTGCAGTCATAAGGGTCTATAGAGTGGGAAAGGACAGAGAGACAACATAAATAAAAGTCCAATGATCCCAGGTAATCTTGCAATGCTTTTTTGACTTCTCAAGATGCTTAGACCATTAATCTATCTGAGCAGGCTAGAGCGAGCTTTCAGCCTTTTCTCCCTCTCACGGATCAAATAAGCCCTAAAACAGTACTGTCCTATTCTCCTACCTCAAACTTTTTTATAGACACAGAGAAGCTTTGTCACAATTAAAAAAAAATTCAGTTCACATAGGTTACCAAATCAAGATTGAAGAGGTTTATTATTAATTAATGATATATACCTACTGGCAATTGGTAAACTATAAGTTTAAAATTCAATAACAAAATTCAACAAGTAAACCATAGTATTAGATGCTTAGGAAATGTAATACATAGCTACAAATTCCTAAACACCTTTCTGTAATTTAACCCCAATATCCATACGCATCCACACCCGCGCTTACAGAGTTGCATCCCCTCCCCATACCCTTGCCTATACCACTGTGGTGTCCCCTACTTGCACACCTCTCCTGTAAGAGATGTGGGTTACTCTTTGGTAAAATGTGTAAGCAGACAATGCAAAGGACTGTTTCAGCAATAGCCCATCAGCATTTAGAAAGAGCACTGAATGCAGGAGGCCTGATAAATCTGTTAGAAGAGATTGAATTTGAACAGAGTCTGGAATTGTAACAGTGGTGTGGGATACAGGAAAGAGGGCTTCTAATTTGCTGATATTTTTTTTTTTTTTTCTCCTTGGGAGAAGTCAAACTCTTATTGTTATTAAAGAAGTTAACTTAAACACTCCTATGTTAAATGAGGGTGCTTCACAGAAGATTCCCTTAGGGAAAGTGCATTTCTATGAAGCTCAGTTTGGTAATTGATGTTCTACTGATTTCAGAAAAGAAAAAAGGGCTGCTGTATTTCTTTCTTTATTTTTTCATGCAACCCTTCTACTGGTACAGTCTCTTGCATACAATGATGGTTTTCTTCCTGAAAACAGCTAATTGAACTCTGCTGTATAGTATGATGATGCAGCAGCTGTATTATGCCAAGATTTTTTTGTTTGTTGCTCAAGATTTATTTTTAAACTGGCTGAGCCTTGCAATGTCTTGCTTTACACTCTGTGTGCCTTGAAAAACTGTGTAAGAATCAACTGAAGAAATCAGAATATAGTAAATATGACCTGGCCATTATTTTACTGATGCAAGCTCTGGTGACCCTATAAAATCTTCCTTCCATGCAAGCCCTGCTTTGTTATCATGTAATGTCCATGAGAAAAATAGTAGTCAAGGTTTCAGAAAAAGAGAAGGTGATATAGACTTATGAAGATGGTGAATTACAATAACACCTCAATTTACTTTGTAGAACTTATGAAACTTAAAAGAAAGCTGGAAATAATGACCTTCCAGGGAACATTTATAATAATTTGGACATTCCCAAAATTTTATTCGTAGTAAAGAATAAAATTGTGACATTTAGTTTACAGCAGTGTGTCACTTCCTAGAAAGCATTCCCAAAGATAATCTAAGCAAATGGGGAAGTAAGAAAGAACACAAATGTACAATGAGCAATATAGAAAACAACTGTATCAAGTTCACATTTCTGTAAGGAATATATGAACTTTCACAGCAATTTAGCACACATACACATACAAATAAAGACAACAAAAAGTCCAGAAGAATAATTCTGATTTCAAACATGCCTCTTATAGTGTTCTCACTTCTTGCATTTTAGTAGCCACCTGAACATACCATAAACAAATTTTTCATGGAATGGGCCAACCCCGATATTATCTATGGTGACTCTGCTTTGGTATTTACAACAACAATAGGAGGAAGATTAATTCACTCAGAGGGTTGTAAAAGAAAACTAATGTGTGTCTCTTCATCATTATGAATGTTTAAGCCTTAAGAAAAATAGTGAATTTTCTTTCAGAAAAAACACAGGTGCAGGTGATTCTGCTTTAAACCCAAGGTATGGACAAGTCAACTCCCTGCTGCCTTATGATGCTGTGGCTACAGAGCTCTATTTGCTTCTCTGATAGGTGCCATATGTGTAGACATCATGTGTGTGCCTGGCCAGGTCTCAACTCTCCAGTCTCACTTTGTAGAAGTCAAGAATCATTCCTGAAACTAGAAAGTGAACCTGTTTTGGGGTTTTTTGGTTTGTGGGTTTTTTTTGGTTTTTTTCCCCACAAGCAAGCCTATAATAAAATTCACTGTGATCTAGCTCAAAATTAGGATTAAAATATAATCTGTTCATAACTGAAAGTTCATAAATATGAAGAATTTGGTGATAGATGAAGATCATGCTATGTCTTCATATCTTTCCAAAGAAGAAAATTATAGGAAGGGACAAGGAGAGGAGATAGAAGAAAAGGAAGGGGAGAAGATAAAATAAAGAATAGCAGCAAAACGCATTATTCTATACATCTATAGTAAGTGTTGCATATTTATGTCAACCTTTTGGTGGAAGGGTTGCAAAGTTCCAAGACATTAAATTACCTCAGTAATGATTTACCCTCTTAGAACTGCTGGTTTATGGCCTTCAGTTTGAGGATAAAGGCATGATGGAAATCATGCACACATGATCCCATAGCAGTCTGAAACTGGGCATGAGACAAAATTCATCAGGATTTAAGTTTTATTGCAAAATAAAGCCAAACTATAGAGAATTCAAAATCTGTATTGACATTCACAGACATTTACTTTTGGAGTTTTGGCATCAAAGTAACAAAAACTGGCAATTTCACTATTTGTCATTTCCTGAAAATATGGATGCAGGTGAATCAGGAGACTGTACAATATTCAGAGGTGTCCCAAAGTTTTCATCTAATGCTTCCCAAAACCGCTCCAAGCACCAGGCAAGATTTACAATGAACACTAACGAACCGAGCAATAATACATCCAGTAGTGAGAGAGCTTGTTCTCTGTTGGTATCTGTTTTTTTTTTCTCATTCCACAAAAGCAGGGGAGCCATAGAGCCAGTTTAACCAGCTGCCAAGGAATTTACCCTGTAGCCTAGATGTAGCCTGATGTTTTCATACATGCTTTCCCTGAACCTGAGGGAGCAGCTGTGGAAATGCAGGGTGTCCACCTCGCCAGTGTGTTCTGACTGTCAGTGTCTGTTGGGAACGAGAGTAGCCAGGTTCATCTTTTAATTATGTTTTTCTTTGCTAGATGTTTCAAGCAGCCCTTTCCTGAGTGTCAGAAAGAAATGAAACATAAAGCTACCTGTCGTGGTTTAACTCCAGCCAGCAACTAAGCACCACACAGCCATTTGCTCACTCCCCTGCAGTGGGGTGGGGGAGAGAATCGGAAGAGTAAAAGTGAGAAAATTTATCAGTTGAGATAAGAACAGTTAAATAATTGAAATATAACAATAATAATTTTTAAAATTTTAATGAAAAGGAAAATAACAAAAAGAGAAAGAAATAAAACCCAAGGAAGACAAGTGATGCAAATGAAAAACAATTGTTTGCCACCAACAAATCGATGCCCACCCTGTCCCCGAACAGTGGCCTGCTGTCCAGCTTCCCCCAGCTTTATATGCTGAGCCTGACATCACATGGTATGGAATATCCCTTTGGTCAGTTGGGGTCAGCTGTCCCAGCTGTGTCCCCTCCCAATTTTTTTGTGCAACCCCAGCCTCCTTGCTGGAGACGTGGGGTGAGAAGCAGCAAAAGCCAAAGTATAAGCACTGCTCAGCAGTAACAAAAACATCTCTATATTATCAACACTGTTTTCAGCACAAATCCAAAATACAGCCCCATGCTAGCTACTATGAAGAACATTAACTCTATCCGAGCCAAAATCAGCACACTATGCTTTGTTGCTCCTCATTCATTCTAATGTTATCCAGTCCCTACTGCTTCACAGGATTATAATTATTGCAATCCAAATAGTTTCACATGAAAAAGAAAACAACAAACTGTTAAGAGTTCAAGTTTCATCAAGGGATTACCAAAAGCCTCTTCCATAAGTGACAGAAAAGGTAAAACCACCAGGCAAAAAATTGGGTCATTTTTTAAATTGTGATGTATATGTATAAATCTTCTTATGCATTTAAAGAGATTGTTGGCAGAAAGGACATATTCCTGGTGCATTTAGTATAGCTTTTATTCTCTTTCTGTTCTGAAGATTCTTTGAAATAGTTTTAATGATACAGTTCAGCGATAAGAACTGAAATAATGTTGATGATGATAAAAATTTTGCATTATTTTATGTCACAATCAATGCAAAGGCACACCTGGGGAGCACACTACTGGAGAATAAATCTGCCTGTAGAAGACAAAACAAGAGACACTGCAGGAAAATCCAGTAAGAAAAAGATAATTCATTTCATGAAACTGACATTGAGGATCTACCAGTTGTTGTTTAGTGTCTTATAATATGTGGTAACACCTCAACTTCATCTAAAATCTGCACATGTCAATATGAAGAAGCAGAGCAACAACAAGGGAAGCAGCAGCCACAGGGGTAGGATATGTGCTTACAAAGCAAAGAAACCTTGTCTTACTATGTCCTGGGCAGGTAGCAGACACTTGCAGTGGCATGAAGTGTTCATTGATTATTTTTAATTTTGTAAGTCTTTGTATTTTCTGCTGTCTTTTGGAAAAACTCTCAAATACTATGAAAAGATGCAGCGGAAAAAAAAAAAAAGAAAAAGATAAAATGAAACCCAAAATAGACTATGGCCACAGCATTTATGTTCTGAGAAGGAAAATATGAAATAATAATAATAAAAAAAAATCAAGAAGCATGGCACCCCATGGAAATTTCACCTCCAGTTTTCAGATGAAAGAGATCTACAGGTAGGCATCCAAACAAAACAAATCTTTTAAAGTTCACTAAGTGTGGTGATTGAGTTCATATTATTAGACTGTATGAGTGCCTATTTTTAGGTTTTATCAGTATAACTAATTTCACCACCGTGTTTGAAGTATGATCTTTTGAACCTAGCCCCAAAAGAAGTATGCTTTACTAGCAGAACTATAATGCACTAGGTACAGAGCATCTTCTGTAGACACATTACCTGGGCCCTAAAATAATTGTAATAAGGTGACCTCATGTGGTTCTAGGTCAAGTAATCAGGAAACACATAGATAAATTAAAAGCAAGACAGCTTCTATAAAAAGTTCTTGAGGAAGGAATGTGTTTTTAAGTTCCCCACCTCTGGCCTCTGACTTGACATTTCACAGCTCTTTACACCCCAAAGGCTATAGGAAAACTCATGAGACCTCCTTGTTTCCTTGGAAAGGAGAGGAATATTGTACCTGCATAGAACAGCTATGCCTAAAGATAGCTTTCATTGAAAGATATGTATTAAAACATATAAAATATATCTCACATATATACTATATATATACTAAAAAGACTCAAAAACTTCAGGCTCCAAATGGGGGGGTGGGGAGGGAATAGAAAGTTCTTCTGAAATTCTCTCAAAGTTTATTGAGTGAATTGAACCCCATATAAACTGGGTCAGGAAACACATATAACACTGTCCAAATTCATATTTATCCAGGATTTGTTTCCTCGTGATGCACGCCCAACGCACATGCCTTTTCTTTGTGTATGAGTTGCTGGCTCATTCTTGAAATAAAATCAGTGTGTTAACCAAGCTATCATAAATAAGGTTTTCCTCTAGCTTCCTGATTGGAACAATTTCTCTTTCTTGTTTTATGATAAAACACAGTATAATTAATACAGTATTGTTTAACAAATTACTCACAAAACAATTCATAACATAAACATTTACAAGTGAAATATTTAGGTTACAAAATAGTTTACAGATAATCACCTATTTTGTAACTACAAATACTTTACAGTTACTCTTGACTTCCTCTCATGGTGAATGTATGTATTTGCGAGAAGAGACAACCTTTGTGATGAGAAGGACAATATTCTACCCCTAGATGTATATGAAAAGATGAGTTTCTACCTGGATTGTCTATAAGAGTGTTCAGATTATCCCTGTATGTCCTCCTCATAGCATTGCTAGGAGGGTTAAAATCCTGATTCTGAAGAATGTAGGTGCATTTAGGAGCACAGGACTTCTTACTACTCACTTTTCTGATTGATTGTTTTTCATTCTGTTGTATAAATACTATTGTCTGAACCATAGACTGGAAAACAATAAATGTTGCCAAGGAGTGAGTAAAGATTTATTCTTTGGAAACAATTTTGGAATTGTAAAATGTGGGCACAATACCACCAACAAGCCATGTAATAAACAAGGTGTCATCTACATATTGTGAAATTCCATTACTTATAGTATTTTAAAATAAACTGTAGTATTTAGTACACCCAAGACTGTGGATTCAACTAAATTATACTAAAAATACCTCAGACTTAATCTGAACCTAAATATCCCTGTTGCTCATTAATATGCAATACAGATATTAAATAAAACTACTCATGCCACATATGTCAGTTTCTACAAAGTATGAAGTGTCCTTTTTCACTAATACACACCCTACCACCTACTACAATTTGTATAAGTTGTTCTCATGATGACACAATAATAAATCTCAATAATAAAATCTACTCATAATAAAAAAAAAAAAAACAACACCAAAACAAACCAAAACCCAAAACAAAATAAATCAGTCACTAGGCAAATCAGACTTTTTTTTTTTTCTTCTTTTTTTCTGCTCTGTCTCCTCTCCTTTCTCACTCTTTTTCCTCCATTAAAAGGACGTCTTAAAGTTTAGCAGAGCATTTTGAACTAAATAGGCAAACATCAATGTTCTGGGATGCTTCAAAATCTGCTACTCATGTTGAAATTTCATTCACTCCAAGGATATAGCACTTCGCTCCTGGACCACCTAGAACTTATGATCCCACTGCTTTACTCCACATAAAAGGCACATCCACCCCTACCCTTCAGCGTCCACACCTATATCACTTGGAGAGAACAGGTTAGCACTCACAGGATGCAGAAAGGATAAGAAAGGCAACCGGTGAAACTCAAAATGAGAGAAGCACCATTTCCACAGTATCACCATCACCTCTGCTTTTGGTGTCCACTTGGGACGCACAGCCAGGTTTGGCACCAGAGATGATCTTGGGGGACCTATGCAGGCAGCAAAGCTTTCTCAGCAGGTAGACCTGTCACCATCCCTCATTCATAGACTCATCTTCTTCATTTCTAAGGTGCCACTATTCCCCCTCTGCTGCTGTTTACACACACCTTGCTGTCTTTGCCCTATTCTTTTCTCTGCCCAAGGAGGCAATTTAGATAACACGTTAAGGCCAAAAAAAAAGAAAAAGAAAAAAAAGAAATCTTGTCATTGCAAGCAAAGACCCTCTTATGTGGTCTGATACAAGCAACAAACATTGGCCTCAGTTATGGAAACAAGTGGCTAGAGTCTATTCAAAAGACCCACATACTCTAACTGAAATCAGAAGAGCCATTTTTACAGAAAGCAAGCCACAAATCTTGTTTAAGTGCTTTCAGATATATACAGCTGTGGTCAGTTCTCAGGGTGACATTACCTAGATGCTCTGTTCACACAGTTACACTGTGCTCATTCAAGTTGAAAAGAAAACCCAGTTGTTGCACAGGTCAGTTCTGAGCTCCTAAAACTGCATTTTCCAAGGGCATCCCTCACTACACCAGCTGAGCTATCACATTCCCAGTGCTAGGCAGTCTGCATTGGTTTCCGCTTTGAAAACCTCATTCAAACTTCATTCACTTGTTCCACACAGTTGGTGTTTCTTCATTGCCCTACTGCTAATAGTTAATATACTTCCCTGACTCTGTCCATGTGGCATCTGGCAGCAGCAGTTACTGGCAGACAGCAACACTCTCTCATCCATTTTAGAGAGGAGCACAGATCTTTGGATCCATCTTTCTCTCTCACAAGACATCCTTTTGTGAATTCTCCTTCCTCCTCTTATTACTCCCAGCTCTACCTAACCCTGGAGGGTATGGGGACACTTCTCCATGACTTCTAGTCCCTGCCATGTTGAAGAGCGGGCTTTTTATAACCAAAGCACTCCCAGCTGTTCCTTAGCTGCCACTCAAAGATGGCAAACATAACCAGTGATATTCACACGTTCTCCTAAAGGCCCCATTGCAGTGCTCCTGCCTGCAGGCATCCTTAGGGAGCTGCTAACATGGCTGCTCCTCACCAGCACATTGAGGACCCTTCTGTATTAGGGCTTCAGGTCAGCTCTCCCGAGACCAGATCCAGCTGTGAAATGCAGGGAAGGGTTGCATAAATATCAGTCCTCAAAGGCAAATCTTAGTCCACCTCATCATATAGTCTTCAGCAAACACACCAGTTGTCTTCAAGACACTGACTGGAAAAAGACGGGAAGCTGTAATTGTTCTACTGCTTGTATGTGGGGGGATGCACATATGTTAGAGCATACGTAGTTTGAAGGGTATGTAAATTAATCCATAGCTGGAGGTAGCATACTCTCATTACTACTTTCTGAGTCTTTCTATAGAGAAAAGCATTTAGCTAGAGTTTTTAAAGTCACTGACTGAATTATGGTAACTGCTCTTTGGATTTACTGTCCTTTATACATTTGCCATTTGAGTAGTGGTTCAGCAAAACAAACAAAAATAAAATCCAAAGCCATGCTGTGTTGTCTCACATAGTAGTAATACCACACCACTTCCCTCATCCTATTCTTTCTGAAATAAACATGCTTATATCATTACAAAAGTAGCAAAATATTCAGTGCAAACAAATAAAATCAATCAGCATCAGCTGAAGCAGATAATTCTTGGTTTGCGATCAGAGAAGAGCACAGAGCATTAAGTCATTCTACAAAGAAAAGATGAAGATGGTAACAAATCGTCACCAATAGGAAGAGACAAGATCATAATAAATGAGAAATACTGATGCTACTGTAACACTACTATAATTTAATAAATGGGGAAAAAAACCCCAACCAACTATTTAATTTTTCTATAGCAACAGTATAGAGTATTTGACATGAGGAGATGCCCATCTTTGTTAGATATGACCAAACGCCTGTGAAACAGAAAGACTGTAGGATTTTGCTCAAGGGGAGCACCTGGAAGCCCAGCTGCTGTCCTAAGAGGGAATGGGATAAGAGGAATGTGTTATGGGACTTTGGCAGGAGGAGCTCTTCCTCAAAATAGAGGACTGAAGGCCTGAACAGGGAAGGGCACGCACTGAAAGTAAACAGGGAAAAAAGTGTTGTTAAGAAACTTACCTTTCCACCAGTGTTAAAAGTTGAGAGTTTCTAACATCAGCTGATTTCCTTTGAAATATTTATTTATACACTGATTAGATTTGTATATGGTTGTGGAAGACACCGCTTTGATGCTGTGTTTTCCCTGCTTTAAAGCCTTTAAGGTCTGTCTCATTTCGTAGTAGTATGCTTGGGAAGAGATAATAGGAAATATGAAACAAGTAACTATCAATCATCTCCCGTGTAGCCCCAGTTGCAATAGTATCTGAACAGTTCACTATCTTAAATACATTTGTCAGAGAGCTTATCAATGGCAGATCAAGGACTTCATAATGAATTTTCAAGGCCCATGCTAGAGCGCTGTAGGCTGTGTGGCTGATAGTCCACACCAGCAAGGAACAGAGCGATAAGATTGCGCAAACTCTGTGATACATAGCAAGGTAAAATAAACACACTTTCCAGATCGTAGATGTATACTGGGACGTGTGAAAATTCTCCTCTGACCTTGGAGGGGTGGGACTATCTATAGTATTCAGGCAACTTTCAGAATGGGGCCCTAAGGAAAACAAATGATGAACAAGCACTGGTTGCAAACTTAAAACCAGACCATCTGAAAAGCATCTGGTTTTAGGCTGCAAAATCACATTCATCAACCAGCAGAGGTTTTATTTAAGCCTCACTTTAAAGGAAAATTCCAAAAAGTTAGCAGCTAGCAAAAAAACCACAACCTCTTAGAAACATTATCTGCACAAGAAAGAAGGTTAAATAATATCCACAAATTTACTATGTAGACACTGCAGATCACTGAATAGAAATTTTGATGATAATAAATGATTGGCCATTGCTAGAAAAACAATCTGGTAACCAGCCATGTTCTGTTTATATAGTACATATGCCACGGTGTGATCTGAGCCCTGAAGCCATCCATATCCTCTCTCTAGACACAGACTGTCTAGGGATGATATTCCTGACTAAAATAGGGATTTATGGATGAGTACATACAGAAGCATTGGCAACAGTTAATTCAAATAGGGAAATAGAAAGAGGTATCCGAGTTTAAATTCAAAAATACCAGCTTTGTATATCTGACATACATACATAAAACAGAACTAAACAAACTCGTCCAGTTTGGATTTGAGTCTTTTGAATTGCTGTAGAACTTGTTTGTCAAATTTGCATCTGTATAAATAGATCATATTTGCATGAATATGAAGGTCTTGCTCCATCTCTGCCTGACTGCAGGCTCATGCATTTATTCAGTCCCTGTTGCCAGTGCTCGTGTGAGGGAGCAGCAGGAGCTGCTCCATGAGGGGGATGAGCTGGGAGCCAAGGGTGGCCCCAGGGCAGGCTGTGTCCTCTCCAAGCGGGCACAGCACCTGAGCAGGGTCAGGGTGGTGACAGGCACAGCCTCCCTCAGTGATCCCAGGAAGGGTGGTAGATATGCCAAGTGCCAGCCAGGAAACCCAGGAAACAATAAAAGGAGACGGGCCTGAAACAGGACTGGAGAGAAGGTTTCCTACACCCCAGGTCTGGGATCAGTCCCAGAAGAGTGGCCAGTGACTCAGGCCAGCAGAGACAGGGCGAAGAACAAGCACGTCTGAAACACAGCTCGGGCAACGATGAGGTGCCCAACCTGAAGTAAAACAGAGACCCCAGGCCACTGTGCAGAAACCTGTGGGGAAATCCTAGGTGATGCCAATCAGGACCTACCGGTGTGCTGAGAGCTGTGACAGTCTGTGAGTTTTCCTATTCATCCAGCATATTCCCATCCTACTAATTGTGCAGTAACAGCCAAAGAAATTTCTCCTGCACACATAAAAATTGTTGATTGGGGTAAATGGACCTGCCTGACCGGTCTCACTTGGAACCCCACGCAAGCACCATCTGCCCATTTCTCCAGAGCTCCATTTAGGTTCCAACCTAGGCACCTGGTGGGTTTTCACCACCCTGGTCTTGCTTGGGTGTTGTGCCCTGCTCAGGGTAGTCACTGTCCCTGACTTAGTGCCAACTCCAGGAGCCGCCTGCTCTCGCTGCTCATGGACACAAAATCATAGTGATCTGCAGCATGATGTGTCTGACTCCGAGTACTCTGGATGTCTAATTGCTGAGCAACGTAAGAGTTGAGCTGATCTGGACACCAAGATCTCAGCCACCAGGGGTGGTGGAGGTTAGAGAGATTCGTTACAGAATCCACACGTATAGTTTCCATCTGCAATAATTAGCCCAGGAAAAGCAGAGGTCATGCTATTCATCAGTTCTAGAAAAATCTCAAAATGAAAAAATCTTGACTGGCTACAGATTTTAACTATTCCCTAAAGTTTAAATTTTTTGTGGCCCTCAGTTTTGTCAGTGAACTAATTATGGAGTTCACTGAGTACGCTAGAGTTTTTCAGGCAATGACTTATGTAATGATAAAGTCTTTCATCAGTTCATATGTTTTTACAAAAAAGAATCATTAAAGATTAAAAAAGATCAATTAGATTAGTTAAACATTTATATTTGGAGACATTGAGTATGCATAATATTTATAATTTATATGTACAAAGTGCTATTTTCATATGTAGTTCATATATGCTAACCATATAACATATCCAGTATCTCTAGTTATGATCTCACTCTCTAAAGTAGACAAATATTTTCGCTAGTAATCTTCAGCTGACCATAACATTTCTACGCTACAAGAATGGTGAATTTTAGCAGATTCGTTCCTTTGCTTCCTGTCAAGGTATCTGTGTTCTTAAACTCATCATGGATATTAAGCTTCATAAAACTCTGAGAAAGGCTTGTTTTGACTGGGATTCATGTGGAGAATACCTTGGTGAGGCACATCATTGATATTCACGTGCAGCATTGATTTTTAACACGTATTTTTATCTTAGAAACATTTAACTTTATGTGGGGATGAATTTGCTGTTCAGTATTTATTTTGCTGTAAGGTACCCAAAATAATTTCTAAAGGAAGAAAGATTGTTAGTATTGCAATTCATCACCAGCTTAGTTTCACATTCTCTATGGAAAATATTAAATTGGTGCCAGTATAAAATGGACCTTAGGAAGGCAAAAAGTACCGAAATGAGTATTAGGTACTTACCTTAATTCTATTTCTTTTGCACAGACATTAGCTGAATTAACTAGTTGCATACTGCTTGTTAAGTAATACCCAGCTGTTTTCTATATACCTACAGAGCTACATTATTTCAGAGTACATGATTAGTAAACTATTGATTACGCAGGTACGACCATGATCCTTTTTTACAGTTACTTTTTCACTGACACTGTATTTTCATCATCCTTGGTAAAAAAGAATACAGAGGGAGTTCAACATGCCTTCAGTAAAGTTATTACAGTCTTACATTTTCCCTACCTGCCTGCTATGAACTTCACTTGTGTATGCCTTTCAATTCTGAACCTTTAGCAACTGTGCTGAAGAGGTAATTAAGGATTTGCTATATACAGTGAGATTAATGTGGTATATAGTGCACATCCTTATCTGTTGGAAGCAGAATGAAGCTTTCTATGACATGGCAGGGTATGTCATTGTCAGTAGAAACAAAACATTTACATATGAGAGAATGGTTAGGAAGTGGTTCCCTGACTTCTGCACATTCCTACTTTTTGAGATTTGCATGGTAGTTACATTGCTATTGTGGTGTCTTTTTAAAATAATTAGCCGTTTCTTAAATATGGGAAGACACTTAATATACTACACCTGAAGTATAATGCTTTATAATGTCCAGTATGGAAATATGAAATGAGAGCAGAATAGTATAGGACTCCTATGTCACCCAATTTTTCTTTTGGCAAAAGATATTCCTGCCAAATCTTCTCCTCCCACTGCAAAGTGAAACTAATTAAATTCTGAATTTAAGGATCAAAAAGTACTTAACAAAGTACAACTATTCGTTGTTTAATGGCTGGCATAATTGAACCTGAAGGAATATTTCTGAAAAATTGAGATCTAAAAGCTGAATGCTATCAGAACTAAGATTTGTTCCCTGGCCTGCCACAGACTCCTATGCAACACCCTATAAGTTAATGAAGCTAAATACTCAGAGATGGCAGTTTAATTGACTGTCATACTGTGTCCCATTGCAAACCCCAAATATGAATTTATCTAACTAAATGAGGTAGCTGTCTAGATCTCCTTTTTAGAGCAGTTCCACCTCCTCTCCCCTCCAGGTGCAGATCTAAAATAATTCCCACGAATTTCAGCCTAAAACTGTTTTTTTCTTGCCGCTGTCTATAAAGAAAGTCTAGGATGACTTCCACAGATGTAGGAGTATGTAGTATAGGTATAGTGTAGTATGTGAGAAAGTAGTATGGTATAGTAGGAGAAGTTTTGTGGAGTGAAACACAAGATGTTGAGGAACTGATATGTGCTCTGTGTGTGTTTGGGGGATTTTACTTTGGCTTGGTCCTAGTCTGATTGCCTGGAACGTACATTAGCAGGTCTACTATTAGCAGGTGTAGTGTGTTAGGTGCGCTCCTGGAATAATCTTTTGCTTTAGCTTAAGCAAGCCATTTGCGTGCTCTGAGGCTGCCCTGTGATACGAGCTGATGCTCTGTAAATTCCAAATAACCGGGAGATTTGTTTCAAATGAGCACTAATTATCTCAACTAAAATACTAGTGTGGGTGTTCCCTTAGATGTCTAAGGTGGATGAGATTTATCCCACTGTTACAGCCGTAGCATCAGATATCGTTTTTCTAGCTGGCCACAACATAGTCAAAACTCCACTCTAGTGAAGCGTTACCTGCAGGTACAAGTAGATTAGATATCAGTGCCTTTACAAGACTCAGTTTTCTGAATTACCTTTAATTTAGCACTGCAGTCTTTGTGTGCCTCTATGATATGAGCCAAACTCTAATAAAATAAAATAAAATAAAATAAAATAAAATAAAATAAGCCTCATCTCTTTCATGCTAATAGTTTCTTCAGGTTGGGATAGTAAGACAACCAAGAGGAGGTGAGCCTCTCATATTTGTGAAAGCAGTTCTAAAAAACTACTCTTCCAAGATCATCCAATGACTTCCTTATTAATTTTCCTAGCTTTATTTTCTTGTTTCCTGCATTTTAGAACTGAACATTTGTTCATTTATATAAAATCACTTCTTTTTACCATCACCCCCATGGTACATTATTATTACATCCTAATTGCATTATACTCTACTATCCTAATATTATTTAATGTAATTTCATCAATTTCATTGAAGTGCTTGATGTACCAAATACATACCAAAACAATCATAGGAACACATCTACGTATATTTCAATTTTTTAAAAAGTCCTAACATTTTGGAAATATATGAATCTTTTCATTTGGTGTTCCCTAGGTTAAGAAATTAAAAAGCAGAAAAAGCAGTTGTAAAAATCTACAGAACAAGCAAATTCTATCATATTAGCCCTCTGATTTTGTTATTTCCCTACGTAAATTGTTGAAGAAATCAAGAAACTTCTTACAGAGACATCTAAGTTCAAAGAAGTCTTTGTAATATTTATTTTTAATGCTTATCATGCATACGTTTGTACTGGGATCCCATCAGATAGTTAACATGCTATTTATCCTCTTAAAGAATACAAAAGTGTCAGAGAAAACTAATACCATGATTTTAAAAAAGGGCATAGTAACTTCATAGGTGGCTTAATACAAGTACGGTGTACAGATTGGTATTTGCTTTGAGATAAGGCCGAGCACAGAAGGGCAACCTGGTCCACTTATCATCTTTACAGAGGAAACCTAGAGGTGGAATTGTCCTTGAATATGCAAACACTGAAGTAGGAATCATTTGGATACTTAGTCTGCAACTCTTCCGAAGTGAAGAGGTAGGATGGTTTCTCAGCTGTGAAGATGTATCCTCTCAGTTTCAGCGTGGGTGATTGATTGCTTCCTCTGACAGCTCTTTAACTACAGCTTTGGAAAGGCTTAAAGATTGGAAGCTGGTTTGCATCTAACCCATTTATTTGTAGGAAAGGATCCGAGGAATATCCTGTTAAGAAATAGAGCTTTCCTGACATGCCACAAAAACTGGCAATTGGAACCAGATATCTTGTTGGAGTTCCTTTGCTGTGATAGGAGATAGTGAAGCATGGTCTGTCCATGGGAGACTGCAGGTTAGACGCTATTAGTCATCTCAGTTTAAGTGGCTGGATAAAAGTACTTTGAAACCTAGCTCGTGGATCTCTGTACTGCTCAGAATGAGCAAAGTCAAAGCATGAACTAAAACACAGAAACATTGTAAAATGAAAATTCTTAACAAGTTGGAAATCAACTATTTTACTGTTAAGTATGACATGATTGAGAAACTGGAAAGCAAATTAACAATTCTCATTGTTTTGATAATTTTGTTTGTGCAATATCTTTAAAAAATAAATATACAATAAGCCATTTCTCTTCTAAATCTGCTGTTGCAGGTCAGTAAAATCTGTAAGTACTCCCATTTCCAGGTTTTATATAAGGTTTTGCTTCTGCTTTTTTTAAGATTTCTTTTAAAATCTAATTTCTTTCCCTTGCAGAGATGATATTAACTGTGTGAGCAAACAAACTGGTTGAGTTAGCAACTGGAAGGATTGAAACACTGCTAGCACCTGGGGGATGTGTTTACAACAATTATCTTAATGAGATGATTTCTCTTTGAGGTCAGCCTGATCCATGCGTAATTGTTTTACACCAACTCCAACACCGGGAGCAGCTTGCCAATATTCTTGTCCATTAAGACTCACTGTAACATCCATGTGCTGTGTTTTCAATTAAATGTATGTTCTACAGATATACAACTGTGATGCTTCTCAGCCTAAAGAAGACTCTTCCAATTCTTTTGACAATATAGGTGTTTCCTTCTTTACCTGGGTATGAGTCTGGAACTCAGCTGTGTTTTCAGTAAAAGTTTGGATTGCAGGGCTAGAAAAGAATGAATAGAAAAATAGCACAACAGAGGAAATAGGAGTCTTCATTCTGATTTACCCGTTCCCTTATAAGCGTAAAGCCTTCCTCTCTCTAAACTGTTCCATTGTCTGAAAAATAATAGTGACTAATTTGAAAATAATTTATATCTATTCTACCATGCCTGTAGCTATTCTCGATCTCATTCCTTTGTTTTGTATACATAAATATCACATTTTTGGTTAGGTGAAAATATATGATGTGACTTATAAAAACTGCAACACCAAGCCATCACTACTCTGCTGTTTAATGAGGTCTACCTCAGAGAAATATTTTTGTATGAGAAATGCATTTTTTTCATTTTGTAATTTTTATTTTCAACTATGAAATATCAAAATGAAACATATCAGAACAAATCAGTGCAGATAAGAATACTCCAGGTTGATATTTTGATTTAAGGTTTGATTGAAGATATAAACAAAAAATTAAATATTGGAAATTCTGGCAAAACAAAAATGTTAGTGTTGGATCAAATGTCTTCAAGCAATAACAGCGATACTCCTGTAACTTTCACCCTTCTCCTCCCTCTTTCATTTGTACTTATTTTGCTAAGTTCGAAATGCAGCTCTGGACCCTGCAACCATTAAGGCCTAAGTTAACATGTGCATAAGTCAGTATCAATCTGAATTCAGCTGAACTGCATATTCAGAAAGTTAAATATGCATGTCTGTGTGCTGGAGTGGGACCTTATAGGAAATCTTACTGAGACAGAAATATAACCATTTTTTTATTTTTTATTTAAAAAAAAAAAAGAACCACCATAAAAATTGCTTAGATGAGACTCAGGCTTAGAAGTGATTAGGACACTTTCGAACAGTACTTTTCAGTACTTTTGAAAATGTGTTCCCTCAAGATGCCAATCACAGCTTCTGGGCATTTAATTTCCTCAGCAGTTTCAGTGCCCCTGCTGCTAGCGGGACTGCCTGGTGTCAGATTATGGCTGAACTTCTCGCTGCTGCTTTGACAGGCTTCAGGCAAAAGCAATGTGCCACCAGTTCTCTGCAGACCATGCCACACAGCAACAGTTGATCCATCTGGAAAAGAAGGTGGGGAAAGGAAAAGGTGAATGGAGGCGGTTTAGAACTCAGTTACTAAAAATAAAAAATAATTTTTTTATTGAAAAATATATTTGGTAAGGAAAAAACCACAAATGGATACACTGTCTTTTTTTTCAGTAGTACTCAATGTTATTCTGTAGAATAATTTTTAAATTAACTTTGAAATTTTTTAACAAGAATGTGACTCTTGAAGAACCCCCTTCTTTCTTGCTTTTGTTTCTCAGTTGTTACACTAATTTATTTGTAAGAAAGGAGAACACTAGTTTAAAAAATCACTGTCAGAAACTTGACTTATGCTTGAGTTTGGTTTAAGATGTTATGCTCAAAATCATTACCCATAACTAAGATTTCCAAATATGTCTAAAGAAGATGGATGATAAAATACTTTTAAAACATATCTTTACTCTTCTGGTCAGTTCCTGTGAATCTTAGCTATAGGACTATGTGTCATCAGGCAACATGATGCCTAGACAAATCTTAAAAACTTATGACAGTAGATACCTATACACAGAGCCAAAGAGCCAAGTTAAAAAAAAAAAAATAAAAATTAAAAAAAAAATGGACCTTTCTTCTAGGAGCCTAGATTGCCAAGTCAGTTCAGTGCAAGACTGCAGATGTGAATGATGGCCTTTTTTTTTTTCCTGCAGAAGCCTTCACTTTTTTCTTTGAACACATAGAAAAGCAAATTAAACCACATTAAATTTCTTAGTGCTTAATATAAGTGCTGGAACATCATCAGTAAATATTTTTTCATAGAAGACATTAGAAATGTAATTTCCCTTTCATTAGAGTTTGAATTTTTGTAACACCACTTCATCTAAATTTGTTGGAGAACCTTTAAAACCAGTAACTATACTTTCTTTTCTTATTATTCTTTTTTTTTTTAGAATTTTCTTTTTGTGTTTTGTTGAGTTGGCACAGAACTAGCTGTCATATATATGGTATCACATAGAAATAGTAATTGTTATCATTCATCAATCACCACATCATTCTATTGCCATATCTACAATAACAAACCGTACTGTGTAGAGGTTTGCCTTGCCCCTAGGTGACAATCTCTCAGTGAGAGAAATTTAGTGTTCCAGGGCTTATGCATTTCAATACTTATAGTATCCCTCACCCTGGTCTCTTTGCAGAGTGGATATAATCTGAATATTTCAGGAATGTATATATATTCAATTAGATGCTAAACATCTCAGAAACATTTTCAGCAGAATGGGTCTTATAAATTTCTGCTTCGTCCAGACTTGTTGACTGTCAGTGAGTAGCAAGAACGTGATATGATTCCAGTAAGCTCTGCTATGGGTATGTTAAGGTGACTAACAATCACACTCAGAAGCAGAATCTCCTGCTGTTTCAGTAGAAGATGCAGGTCCTACATGTGAACACTTTATTTTTCTGCTGCATATCTGTCATGGAAAACAAGCATAGCTGTTTCTAAAGATCTGTGTTAAACTAAAAGAATGGTAAACCATATGATGTAACTTAAAAACAGCTGAGGAGATTTTCTGAAAAATAAGTCACCTTTCAGAAACATAGAGATGTTGAAACTTTCAGTACGAAGGGTAAAAAATTTGGAAAATTATTTAGGAAGTGGAAAGAGATTGTAATGGTAAATGGTTTATAACATAGACATTAAACTCTAGAAAGCTGTGAATAATCCTTACCTAAATAAGTCATCCGATTTGAACAACGACAAGAATGAAAGAAATCTGATATGATAAATATAATGCTCTGTTCATACCTACTGCATTATTTCAATGTGTGTTTTTAGGAGAATTAACAAAAAGCATAGCAGCTGAAAACAAGTCAGCCTAAATTCATGTCAAGAAAAGAGGGGTTTGAAGTACCAAGTTTGTGATCTATGCAGGGAAAAATAGTTGAGAGTGAGAAATGCAGAGGTCAAAGACAGTCTGACCTTTGGGTCAGAGAAGATGAAAAAAGTAATTCAGAATTGCACTTCTTAAGGAAAAAAAAAAAAAAATGAAAAAAAGGAGAGAGGCACTGAATGCAGAAAGCTGCAAGCAGCATCTTAAAACAGTAAATGGGAATAAGCAAGTGGAGTCAGGAGATAGGGAAGATGTCATGCTCATGTACAGATGTAGAAGTCAGCATCTAGAGCAAAAAGAGTCATTTTTAATTCCATATCCACAAAATCTTAAATATGCCACTGTTCTGCCTCTGGGTATTTACTTCTGCAGTTTCTGTTCTAGGGCTATCCTTGTGATCATTTCTTACCTCCTCTGAGTTAGCCTCTGGGCTCAGTTGTGGAGGCAATGATGAACCTGATGATTTTGGTCAAATTAAATTTCATTTAATGAACTAAATTTTGTATAAGTTAAACCATGATTACTTCAGGCAATGGGTTTGACTGATATTAGTCTTCTAGTCTTACATTCTGTAATTTTTGTGAGATGCTATAGCAAGCATTCAATAGTAAAGTATTTTTGTAATTTGCTTTCTTAATGTTACTTTAGCCACGTTAGTTTGTGTTGATTTCTGCACTCTGGCAAGCTTGACAGTTTCATCTCTATGTATACAGAGATATGACATGAGATTCCCTCTTGCCCTGTCACTGGGTGCCATGGAAAAGCCTGGCTCCATCCTTTGTATTACCCCCCATCAGATATTTATACACATTGAAGATCCTCCTGAGCTTTCTCTTCTCCAAGCTGAACAAGCTCAGCTCACTCAGCCTCTCCTCATATGACACATGCTCCAGTCCCTTAATCACCTCTGTAGTCCTTTGCCAAACTTGATTATAAGGTCTCTTCTGTCCACATCACCCCGCACACTATGCTTGCCAGTCTAGTCTACCATTTTCTTACTTAATAGGAGCTCTTCATGTCTCTCCCCCATTGTTCCTAGTTTAAAGCTCTCTTCATCAGTTTGGCCAGACTGTTGGTAAAGAAGCTTTACCATCACTTAATTGGGTAATCCTCTTCCTAGCAGTCCTTAATTCTCAACAATTATCCCATGATCATAGAAACCCACATCCCGCTGCTGATACCAGCTGCACAACCAGTTGTTGACCTGCAGGATACGCCCACTCCTTCTCAAGTATTTCCCCTTCACCATCAGGATCAAGGAGACACCAGCTGGACCACCATGCTCTTGACCATCACCTCCAGAGCCAGGTAGTCATGCTTGATTGATTCCTTGTCCTCTCTCACCAAAATCCCAGTAACATGCTATCATTAGGAGAGTCAAGATCAATCAGAGATGATCAGTCAAAAAGTCACAACTAGTGCATAGCTGTATGGAATGAAAAGCCAGTAATAACAGTTTCTTGAGTCTGTAAAGTCATATTCTGGGCCAGGGTCTCTTCAGGGTCACCAAAAGTAATCATGAGGTTGTGAAACATTGACAATTTATTACAGTTACTGTAAACAAAATCTTGCCTTTCCACTCCCATTAAGTCCTTCAAATTCAGGGCCAAGTGTCAATCTATCATCAGTACCTCAAAACATACGCACAGATAATTCTTGCAGGCTTGTCACTGTTACTATGCATATGTGTTTTCCTGCTGGTTTATAGGAAATACAAAGGTTTCCTGGCATCCTGCTTTCCTTTTACCTCACAGAAGCTGCACTGGGATTCCAATAACACTGATAAAAGGGCACAGAGACATCTCTGGGAGTTCAAGGGCACTGACGAGGCATGATCTCAAAAGTGAATAAACATGAAATAATGTGACATGTGGACAGGCTACATTGAATAAGGTAGATATACAATTTTATGAAATCCCAGAGTGAGGCAGGATCCAAAAAAAGTTGCAGCCAACAAGGGATGGCAAACTGCCTGCTCTGAGTATGCCTGAGGAAAGAAGAATGTGCCTTTCCAGGACGATCAGCAAATCCCCACCTCATCTTTGCAACTGGGTTCCTGTTGCTGCTGCCAAAGACAGGAGGGACGACTGGAAAGAGGGGAAAGAGGCATTTCCTGGCAACAATAGCTCTTCCTCTGAAACTCTTTTCTGGCTGTCTTCCCTGGCTTGGGCCCAAAATTCATGGTCTCCCCCTCACTGGGAGCAGGACCTCTTCCAGTTATCTGCCAATTCTTGGGAACTTGAGAAAAGAGTAGGGCTACTTGGATGTGAAATATTGGTGTTAAGGGTGGGCTGTCACACCAAAGGGAAGAGGGAGTGGGGAACAGGGACTAAGATGGGAACATGGAGCCTGTACTCCTAAGAAAGAGATGAAGGGGTTCCAGGAGTGAGGAGCGGGAAAGAAAGAAGACGCATGGCCTCCCTCAGCTTCTCTGAATCTTCCTGACCTCTTGGCACCTTCCTCCACTCCTCCCCCATGCTTACTACTTCTCCCCTGACTGAACTCGGCCACAGCTGCATACCAAGTTTATCCATTCAGGAGAGTGGGTGGGGGATGCTCACCCCAAGCCCATGCAGTTTGGTTCCTGCTTCCATTGGCACACATGGACCAACACCTGCACTGGTTTCGCTTTGATCTGTCACACTTTCCCGTGCATTATACTTATTTCTCTGAGGTGCAATGAGATTTTTGCCTCATGGAAAGGCTATCTTGAGCAGGTGCTACCTAGTTCCTAGAACACGATACTTCTTTGCCTTCCCATTTGCTTTTGCTGTCTATCTTTTAATTGTCACTTTCACCCAGTCTGTCACCCTGTTGCTTTGTGAGAACCCAAGGTAAGACACCTTGATGTTTAATCATTTGCTGCACTCTACAATAGCTAATTGTCTCAGCAGAGCATGTCAGCTACGTGTTACCTTGCAAAACACATCTCCAGATACCTTATCACAGTTCTTGGGTGCACTCCAAACAGCCCACTCCAGCAGAATAACAACGAGCAGGAAACAGGCACAGCCAGATAGTGCCAGTCTGAAATGTCAGCATCAAAGGAACCAACCAGCCAGGAACACTGCAACGAATACACCAGTCTTGGTCTAACAATCAAATTCCCTTACAAACTGATCACAAAAGGCAATGGTCCAAACTGCAGTGTAAAAGAGATTGTAAAGAGTTGGAAGCAGTTTTGGGGACTGAAATCGGAGACATTTATAGAGCATTAGGTGGCAAGCACTCCATCTGAACAAATAAGGCCAAGATTTGTACTTGGATGACTTTATATGGTCTGTTGTAATTGAGGGGGATGAAGAGGTATAAAGGAAAGCAGAGATTGGGTTGAGTGGCTCATATGGTCTCTTGCAGCTCTAGTAGGGACCTGGAAGTTATCATACAACACAGTGAAGTCAGAAAAAGGGTGGAAACAAGGCCTACAGCAAAAAAAACCAAATTAAACAAGGAGTCATTGGAGAGTCAATTAAGACAAGAGTCCCACAGAAGACTATATGCGAGCAAATAAACAAATGTTTGCCCAAAGCTTATTGCCTGAAAGGTAATAGGAAGCGCTGGAGGTGGAATCAGGGTGTGCCTTGAACGGTAGCTGCAGCTTTCTCACCCCGTGAATATTTGTTCATCAAGGTAGTGAAATGTAATTTTTGGAAGTTGGAACCACCTGAGTCCTGAGTAGGTGTGTGGGGTTTTCGTGGCAAGGTTTTGGTAGCAGGGGGGCTACAGGGGTGGCTTCTGTGAGAAGCTGCTAGAAGCTTCCCCTGTGTCTGACAGAGCCAATGCCAGCCGGCTCCAAGACGGACCCGCTGCTGGCCAAGGCCAAGCCAATCAGCACCTCTGTGACACCATATTTAAGAAGGAAAAAAACAGTTAGAGAGAGCTTTTGCAGCCAGAGAGAGGAGTGAGAAGA
This sequence comes from Balearica regulorum gibbericeps, assembly GCF_011004875.1. Lineage (NCBI taxonomy): Eukaryota > Metazoa > Chordata > Aves > Gruiformes > Gruidae > Balearica > Balearica regulorum. Next base: position 52,902,986 of record NC_046186.1, on the reverse strand, counting down.
TGTAAGAAACTCTGCAGACACCAAGGTTGGTGCAGAAGGAGGGGCAGGAGGTGCTCCAGGTGCCGGAGCAAGATCCCCCTGCAGCCCATGGTGAAGACCATGGTGAAGCAGGCTGTCCCCCTGCAGCCCATGGAGGAAGGATGAGGGGGTGTAGTGATTCCACCTGCAGCCCGTGGAGGAACCCACGCCAGAGCAGGTAGAGGCACCTGAAGGAGGCTGTGGCCTGTGAGAAGCCCACGCTGGAGCAAGCTCCTGGCAGGACCTGTGGCCCCTTGGAGAGAGAAGCCCAGGCCAGAGCAGGTTTGCTGACAGGACTTGTGACCCCATGGGGGACCCACACTGGAGCAGTCGGTTCCTGAAGGTCTGCACCCCATGGGAGAGACCCACACTGGACCAGTTCGTGAAGGACTGTAGCCCATGGGAGAGACTCATGTTGGAGAAGGTCGTGAAGGACTGTCTCCTGTGAGAGGGACTCCATGCTGGAGCAGGGGAACGATGAGAGGAGTCCTCCCCCTGAGGATGAAGAAGCGGCAGAAACACCGTGTGATGAACTGACCGTAACCCCCATTCCCCGTCCCCCTGTGCCGCTGAGGGGGGCGGAGGTTGAAGCCGGGAGTAAAGTTGAGCCTGGGAAGATGGGAGGGGTGGGGGGAGGTGTTTTAAGATTTGGGTTTATTTCTCATTCCTCTACTCTGTTTTGCTTAGTAATAAATTAGATGAATTCCCTCTCTCAGTTCAGTCTGTTTTGCTCGTGATGATAATTAGTGAGTGATCTCTCCCTGTCCTTATCTCGACCCACAAGCTTTCCGTTGTACTTTTTCTCCCCTGTCTAGAGAAGGAGGGGAGTAATAGAGCGGCTCTGGTGGGCACCTGGCCCCCAGCCAGGGTCAACCCACCACAGTAGGCAAGAGATGAAAATGTGAGTCTTGTGCACATCTCTGTGTCCATGTTCAAACCTAAGTTATGCTCTTCTCTGTTAGAATTCAAATGAAGATAACATCGGAGTTGATTCATATCTTGCACCAATGATAAGAGATAATCAGTTTATTTCAGCTTCAGTTTCCAATGTGGATTACATTAACATTGAATTAGTTGAAAATATCGTTTGGGAATATATATATTATATCATTGTAACTCACATACAGTATCATAAAAATAAGTCAGACTTTAAAACACATGCTCACTTTAGTGGATACCAGGTAGTTGTAGATAGTAGGAAACATATGTAAAGAAACTCTGTTGAGACGACTCCAAAGAGACATGTCCATGATGCTTTAATTTTAAAAACACTTTTTAACAATGGTAGTGGCTTCTTTGAACAAGGAACATGATCTGGTTACAGAAAAACCTGCAATGCAAAATTCATATCTCAGGATGTTTCAAATAAGCATTGAAAGCTAATATTTTGTTTCAGCCTAAGTGTGGATTCTGATGCCTTTCTTTCAATGAGCTAAATCTTTAAGGTTTGGAATCTTAATCTCAAAATTAAATGTAAGGACAAGCAAAATCACACTAGAGGAGGTTTTCAAATGCTGGAATGTATGCTCAAATCACTGAAATGTATATTTCTGAATCTCTTAGGATCAAAAGATAATCTCTTACATTCTCATTTGAGCATTGGTTGGTAATACATAGACTCTGTGATTACTGTAATTAATATGGATTAATACAATATTCATTGGTTTTCTAAAGCAGTAATTCTGAAAAAAAAGGTTCCATACAATCTTATATTTATGATTAAATTTGCCATAAAGCAGACTAAAATAAAAGATAAAAGGAGGCCTTTTCAGCTTGTATGACCAAGATTAAGAAAATGACGATATATGTCTACTTTTCCCCCAAATTAACATTGACTGTAAATTCAGGTCAGTCTTCCATAATGTTGCCAATTAAAGTGCTGCACAAATGTAAGAGCGACCCACAGGTTCATATGTTTTTAAGGCCAGAAAAATCATTTAAATGATCTTGTCTGACATCTGCTATAATATAGACCATAAAACCTCATCCTGTTTCTTCCTTCATGCTCTTAACTTGCCTTACTTTCCAATAAATAGTAGAATATTTCTATAAAACTCTTCAACCCCTTTTAAAATCATTATTTTTTTGCATGAAGTAGGCTGTGGTCTAAACATTAGTCTGTGGGGAAAGTCTGTGCTATTTATAACATTCACTGAAATTGCTATAAATGTATCTCTCATTCCAGACCTTGCCTGCAGGTTTGATGTAATTGTACAGGTCTGTCATTAAACTAATGAGTTTGAGTTTGCAAAAGCATGTTTTATGACAGGCAATGAGGCATCACACCTGATTAAGAGTTGATTTCTTAATAAGGAAGGGTTCTTTTTCTTCTTCATGTGGTTGTAAATGGCATTAGAATTTAAATACTAGGGCCAAGCTTAACAATTTACTGTGTGGTTTTACAGGACTCTGTAATTTGAGGAAAAGACACTTCCTTTCTAATGAAGACTTTCACGACCCCTTTCACCAGCTGGAACATATAGATTTCACCTCCTCATAGATGTGAAAAGGAAAGTTACATCTCTACCAATGTAAATCTTTCAAAAATCTCTAAATCAGAACATCGAAACCTCATAAAAATCATGAGGCTTTAAAATACAATAATTGTTGGAATATTTGTATATGCTTTCTTGACAATTTTGACAGCCAAATTTGACAAGTTGTATGGGTGGAAATTGTTTTTGAGTGGTGCTCTAAATAGACATTTATACCCAATCTAGAGAGCAAGCAAAGGTACTACTAGGTCTAATTGTTATTCTTATACTTTCTAGATCTGTTTATACAGTAGACTTTAAGTGAAACAGGTAGGGGCTTCTTTTAAGTTGTTTACCTACAGTAATCCTAGTAACAGTCTCTGTTCAAAGATGCTCAGTGCTCTTCTGTTTCTGTGCATTATGTAAATGTAAAAAAAAAAATTATGTCTGTCAGTCCTGTCATGATCTCACTTTCTCTTCAGCAAATTCTCAGAGATTGAAAATAAGTTAAATGCAAAGAAATTAAATCAGATTTTTCTATGCTGACACTTCTTTCTTTTTTTTTTTTTTTTCAGGGAAACAATTTTAATTTTTTAACTATATCCTCTCATTGAATAAGAAATCGGAATCTGAGGAACACCAGAAAAAAACATCATGCAAGTCTAGAACACAAAAAAACTTGTTCAGACAATACCGGTAACATCATCAATAATATGGTGCTTGTTTCAGACTTTTGCTGGAGGGATTTATCAGAAGCCTACTACAGCAGGGCAGCTCTTCAAACAGCCTGCAGCTCTTTAAACATGACATGAGCTGTAGCCGAAACTAGCTGTAGCTGACACTACTGCTAACAGTCAGCTTGAGAAGGTCAAGATAAATGATGTCTTCAGATAAGTGCCCACACATTAGGTGTGTATCAATATGAATGCTACACACTACAGAAGCTAAGATATAATATTATTTTTATTACCGCAGGAGGAGGAAAGGCAGTATAGGAAGCCAGACCTCATACTGACTTTTTTAGCCTTCTCAAAAGTCTCTAAACCTTCCATTTGAAAACCTTTTTCTTTTTTTTTTCTTTTTTTGATTCCACAGTCTCTGTTTATCTTGCCAAAGGACAGAAAGTTCCTAATGGAAATTAATTTCTTTTCCCTGCTAGTTTTTTTGATTAAGCTTTTGCTACAAGGGCTCTCAATTTCTCTCCTAAGCAAGACTCTCTGATAGCCTCAGTAAAAACATTAAACACTGTTTTGTGCAGACACTAATTTTAAGGAGCTGTTATCTCTAGTTTCTGTATAAAGGAGCATAACCAGACCCCTTCCTGATCCTATCATCAGCTCTATTTAGTAGGCCTTCATTCCTGTTGTGGTTGTATTTCTCTTTGGAAATTACAGTAGGAGGTACTGAAGTGCCTATCCTAGCAGTCATGTCCTGACAGCCATGTTATCTGTGGAGGGAGCTCTTCTGAAATGTTGTCTGCTGTATATCAACATGTATATGAAACCCTTCTGTCTTTTGGGCTAATTTGGAAAGCAATGAGAACCTTCAAATATTTGGATCCAGCTGTCACCACTCACGCAGGGTGACCTCACTGTGCTAGGCGGTTATATTAAGAGCTACTCTGAGCTGAGCTAGCTCCAAATGAGATATGTCTACATGATACAAGTCAGAGTTCATAGAAAGAGAGAAAAAAAATTCATTAGGGTAACTAGTAGAGCTGGAAAAAATAGATAAGGTTGCAAGCAATCAAAAACTTTCTGTTAATAGAGTCAGCATACTTCACAGCTAAATACAGGCTGAAAAAATTGCTCTTAGCTTAATGATATATGTTAATTGATTAGACTGTGAGACAAGGTAGATGGTACCTTGTAAAGCAGAAGACTATTTCAAATGGAGACAGACATTAAACTGTTTATCTTGCAATCAGAATGGGAATGGGAGAGAGGATTGATATCCTGTAAACTGTAATATACCAGCATGGAAGTGGAAGAGAGCAGATATAGTACGTTTAAAAAATGTTACTTCTACTGAACCCATGATTCTTATTTTCTTATTGGCCTGTTGACTACAGAGGTGAAATCATGCTTTAGCCAAGTTGCAGTATGTTTGGTTTACGATACAGTAATTGATAGCCTGGAACATGCAGAACTTAATGTGGCTTTAACTGATAGAAATCCTTTGTTTTGACTTAAGTTGTATATTAAGATGTGAGCTGGAATGGATGGGCTGATTATCCTTGCAGATGTTGAACAGCATTGACATAAATTTGCTCTACTGTTGGCAAGGTGTTCATTTTCACCACCATTAAAGCTTTATCTTTTGATAGGAAACCTTCACTGATCTAGTGCACAAACATGCATGGGACTGTATCTTTTTCAAGGCTATCGTCAATACACTGAGTGATATTCAGATTTGACCAGTAAATTACTTTTCTGCGTGGAGCTCAATTTCTTTGACAAATGTGCTCTTCAACAAATGATGATGTGCAATGTAAGAGGAGGCATTTGTTTAAGTCATGTAGATGACTGAATAAGGCATAGGCCTGAAATTCATCTACTCCAATACATATTTACTTGGTTGCAGTAGTGCTCAGGGATTTTCTAAGTAGTTGAACATACATTAAAGGATCAGTTCAATGATTTTTCAGTTCAGTTCAAGTGTTGTCAAGATCAATTTTTACTTTGCCATTCTTAAGGGAATTGGTTTGCAGAGTTAGTTCATTCCTGTACATGGCTCTCTGCAGTGACGAATCTGCTGCTTTTCCTGTCACTTATTGCTTGTTTGATGTTTGGTAACTTTTATGGAGCTGACACATAAACTCATCTGCAGTGACTATGAGGGATCATTCTCTCTCTCTTGGATCACTAGGAAGCTTCTTTATGCTCATACCGCCTTTTCTATCAGTCATATCTGTATTTCTTGAGAAGCTCTGCTACGATTTCCATCTTTCCTTAATTGAGAAGTCAATCCCATCACAGCTGGGAGCTTCAGCAAGAGGATACACCTAAGTCACCTGTTTATATTTTTCATATTGATGAGCTATTTCTGGCTCCAGGCACACAATTCATACTTTAGCTTCTTGAGATGCATACTGAAAGCAGTGTGACAAAAATATCGTACATTTCTAGCAGTGGTTTTGTATTTCCTATTATGGTGTTAAATTACTTAACATGATCTTGCAGCTTACCTCCTTAAAATTCAAGTGGCTAGGAAAAATTACTATGTGCGGTGTTAGAGCTGCTTTTATATTTATAGTGACTGACCAATAAAAACTGAGACAAGACATGATGACTAAAGTAGGAATTTTTTTTGTGCAGTCCAGCAGTGTTATTGCAGTTAAACCCCCACAAAATATGTTGGCATTCTCATTTCCATTTTCTGCTATTGAAAGATTTGGGTTACTGAATAAGCTTAGATGCTAGACACCTGCCTGCATTTCAGCTAGTTACCATACTTCTTTATTTGCTTTTAGCAACTGTTAATACTACAGCTGTTAAAATTACTAATGTTCACAATTCTTTTATTATTAAGACACAATGGTTTTTAAGATTAAACTTTTCAGGCAAGGTTCCAGACAGTCATAATACTGCTACCATGCTTTGACAGGATTTCACTAATTCCTGTATGAGTTATGAAGGATGCATTGACAGCAAGATCAGATTTGACAAAGGTTATACTGCTATACTGCTTGTGAATACTCCAAAAACTAGCTTAATTTGTGATGTTAATTTTCCATTTGTGTGCTTCTTATTGACATAGCACCTGATTCTGTAATTAGGACAGACTGAGGATGCTTTTTGTTACTCAAAGAAGTTTGATCCTTCAAAATATCGTTTTATCAGTGTAAGACCTTTTATCCAGTATTGCCAACTTGATTAACTAACTAGGCATAACTTTTGCTACAGTAATAGGTATGTAACAAAATTTCCAGATTTGTTAAATTTGGTATAAACTTCAACACAAACTCTCCAACAGTGACACCTCCATTAGTGCTAGTATAGTAGCACTAATAAAACCCACTTTTCCCTCCTAAGCAACACCAAGGAACAAACCACCAGTTATTCATAGTTAACCTTGTGGTTTTCGAGAAAGTTTGTTAGAAGCATCAGACTATACACCAATGAGATCTTATGTAGATATGTGAGCCACTGTAGCCATCACTGCTTTCATCCCTTTCCTTCCTGGGCATAAATGTTCTTTCAGCTGATCGCTACTACCAAGGGTTAACTCATGACTGCATTAAAACTGCCTATACAATAGCTCTCCACGGTGGGATGATATTATGGCATCACTAGATGGAATTTTAAATTAAAACTCTTTGGTGTTTTACTTTCTGGAAGCTGTAATACTTCTTTTTTGGTGTGTTGATCTAAGACCTGACCTACAAGAGTGGGAAGAGTAATGAGACTTTCATAAGATAGCAAGTGAAGAAGATGAGTGCAAAATTGAACTGACAAGCTTTAAGGTGGTAATGTTCTTGTGTGCACTGGTGACAGCTGGTTGGAAGATTTGTGCTGAAAAGAAGTAGTTCTCCAGCTAGAAAGTATTTGATTAAAGAGAAAAAAAAAATTCTGGTTTTGACGTCTACCTTTGAAACTATTCACGTTCTCCAGGAGAATAAAATAGATTGTTCTTTTCGATAAGAAGATATATGCCTGTGTTACTAAAAATGTAGACTAGGAAACTGTAGTCTAAGTATTCTGAAAGCCTACTTCATAGAATAGAGGCAAGCATTAAATAAGCTAGTTACTGACTACAGAAAGATATGTAAATAGGACTGATAAAAAGGGAAAAGTATCTGGAAGCAGAAGCATGTACAAGGACTTCAGATTTCCAAGTGTCTTCTAAACAAGATGATGGTTGATATGGTCACTCATTCACCATGTATATTTTTGATAAACATGACCTATCATCTCTATTAGGTATTTATTCTATTCATATCCTTTTGGTATCTAGCTAAATAATATGGTTATCATATACAATGCATACACATAAAAAAATCACATCTCTACATTTATGGCTGTTGCTCCAGGGATTTTGAGGGCCAGCTGTTGAATGCGGAGAGTTAATACAGTGACTCATGAACATGGAAGGGGTCAAAGCTTACCTTTTCCACTTCCATGAACTCTGGAGACATCAAAACAAGAACAATTCAATAAAGTGAAAGGCTATGTGTTTTACCACGGCAAATTTTACTCTACAAAAAAGATGACCCTCCAATCAATGTTTTCAAGTCTGACAATATCAAGTCTATAACCACAATAAAACAAACAAACAAACAAACACACAAACAAACACACAAACCCACCACAAAAGACCTGAATTAAATTTGGGGAAATCTGAAAAAATTCTATAAACATTTGTTATGCAACAGTGAAAATGAAAATGAAAAGTTATTCAAGATGAGCCTCATGTTTTGCTCTAATCTGAATATGAAGAAATCCTATAAAAAGGTTTTACAACAACTTATCTCAACCTAATTTTGTGAGAGGCCTTCCTTCTTTGTCAGTGTACCCTTTCGTTATCCAGTAGTACAGGATTATCTAGCTGTCTATTCTTCTACATCTTTATCACTCTATAGGTTTGTGCTGTATAAAAAAATGACTCATTTCCATGTTCTGCATCTCATGTATATATTCTGGAGAAGAAGGATATGTACCCCAGATTTGAGTGTATGCTGATACTGTAATTAACTTATGTATTTATTAAAGTCTCTATTCTCCGTAGGCCATCACAATTTACAAGTGTGTTAGAGGTCAAGGTGAAACATTGTCAAAGTCTAATCTCCTTTAAGTAGCTGGAATTAACCTTGAAGCATCACAGAAATGGTAACTCTGTTCTCCAAGGAGAAGATGGCATTTTTCATTCTACCCTGCTGTTACCTTGAGAGTGTTGAAAGAACTTTTTTGTTGCCTGAAAGGAGAATACACTGTTCACACATTATACATTAAAATGACTGAATAGACAGACAAGTTGATAAAATGATCAGATCTGTTATTGAGGACTATTTGTGGCTGACACTTTTAACTATGCATTCAAAAATAATTTCGATCAGAAGGCTGAACATAACCAGTAATCTCTGGTTATTTCTGAACTGCTGCTTGCCTAATATTTTTGGAAGACAAACCCTTTGGGGCAGACTATATTTCTCAATACATCTGAATACTGTGGAAAACTCAATATGCAACTAGCATAAGAATCTTAATAGATTAATAAGATCAGACTGTCTAGAACAAGGTGAAGGAAAGAGAAAAGTTCCCATGAACATTAAGTTGCCAATCCATTCAGTTGCCAATCAACTTACAGTTAAGAAACAAATACTTAAACATCTTCTTTAAAAATGGCAAATTATATGAATACTTGTTAGATAGCTGAGGCCTTTTATGTAACTGTTGTTATGGGATTTTTTTTTTCATTCTTGTCAAGCACAGACAGAAACAGAATGTATCTAAATGTCCACTGTGTCTATTTTTTGCACATTCCATAAGACTGATGTTCACAATTACTGGGCATATTGAATTTCTTCGCGACATGCCTTCTATTATTAGAATTTGCAGTGAGTGCAGAGATAAATGTTTTTAGCAATGAAGTTTGTGAACTAAACTACCGTACATCAGATCAAACATTCCTCCACTGTGATGGATGACTTCCCTTCAGCTCTAAACTTCTGAAGCTGTTCTGTTTATTTCATTTCAAGCTCACTTTAATCCACACTTGAAGGAGCCAAATCTATATTCAACTCTGAGACTGCTCTGTGTTCCTGTCAGATCTTTCCCTTTATTTTGTTACTAATGTTATTTAAAGGTTCTCAGCTAGAAAGCTTAGAATATAAAAATGTATACCTGTTAATTTTACATTCTATATGCAATCTCTATGATAAAAAAAGCAAATGTTTCATTAGCTAATAACCACATAGCATGTCTTATGTTCCTCTAGCTAAATATTTCTTTTGCCTTTGGTAAAATGGTACATTAGGTCATCAGATTAGGTTAGCAAGCAAATTTTCTTTACCTGTTACTGTCTTGAAAGTTAGCGAGTAAGAGACAACCTGCATTTGTATTAATGCTTTCTGTTTTTCACCTCCAAATTTGAGTCAATTGGCCTTATATATTCAGAGATGTCTGAAGGGCTTTCAGCATCAATAGTAACTGGAAGCCCCTATTGTTCAGTGTAAATTCTTTCAATCTACTGCCAAGATGATACTAGACCAGAAGAAATACTCATTTTCTTCAACTGGCCATCCTATACAAACACAAAGTCTTGAGCACCAGCCAAAATTAGAATGTTTCCCTTTTGTGTTTATGTTTGGTAGCACTTGTGGAAGACATGATTGTAAGCCCATAGCATTCAGTTTTCACCATCTCCCCACTCCCGTCTGTAAGCTCATCAGTAAAAGCTAAAAAAAGGAGTATGCTTAGCAGCATGGTTCACATCCTAAGCCACTGGCCTGGTGTTTTGGTCTCATAAGCATATTAGACAGCTTTATGTGATTTACATTTAACAAAACTGTAAGGAGATTAATTATACCTTCTTAAGCCACTGAAAAGTAATGTAAAATCAATTACTTCGTTATTGGCTAGGCCAGGCCACGTGGTGGCAGGCAGGACAAAAATCAAATGAATGTAGCACTTTAGCTCTCCATTACAGGTTCTCATTAGCAAAGACTTTTCAGATATCTGGAGATGATCATGAAATATGGGATAATGCTAGCTAATTTTTAATAAGGGGACATTTTTTTAATTCAGTGATGGCTAGACATAAGGTCTTTGTGGGACTACAGTGGTCTTTTGTATTTCACTGAAGACTGCTGAAAAATTCTGTAGATAATGAATAGAGGTCCAATGTTTTCTCCCTGCAGATAAACAGCCATGGATTTATCATTTGATAATCAATGCATAGTTCAGTGGGAACAATTCCATTTCTCTGCATCTAGTACAGTATAAACACTGTACTATATTTCACAAGGCATTTTAAGCAGTTCATCATGAAGAATCTGATGAGATTTTACTTCTGGAGTTTTGAAAACAAGATTGAAAATATTTGCTGAGTTCTTATCTAGGGATATGACTGTAAAACAAGTAAAAGTATAAACACCCTCCCCCCTTAAGTTTATTTTTCTCATATGCCTGATGTCCTCTTTCTTCTATGGTTTCTTTAGAACATAGGTTATTTTGTAGTGATTTAATACACATTTATTGAGAACACAGACTAAGGTCCTACTGGCCAGGAATCCATGCAACTAAACCAGGAACAGGCTGAGCTGAGCTCTTCTCCCTTCCTTCTCCCAGGTTCAGATTATACCCCACAGCAGAAGGCCCACTCTGCATGGCAAATCACAAATAGCTGAGACATACAATGGTGCAAGTCTGCATGCATGGGACAAAAACACATGCTTCCAGCTGCTGCAAAGCAGTATAAAGTCTCATTAGCTGGGAATGAGGCAGAGAGCAACTACAATGCTGTGAAAGAACCAGTTTTGTGCGGATTGCTAGAGGGAAGGTGATGGGGGGTAAATCTAATAAACCCAAGACTGCTATTAGTATAATGCCTATTAAATTCTTCAGAGTTTTTCATGTTCAATAGTGACTCCAAATCCAAGTATTTGGTGACACATCAGGGAGCCTAATTCTTGGTGTAGAACATATATGTTAACTGGGAAGGGAGTCCTGCTGTGCTTTATCTCATTTCATTATACAGCCCCAAAATATGTATTCAGAAAAGAACACTTTCAACTAATATTTTGACTGAGGTGAGCTAGGTCCATGAACTTTGCTACCACACATGTCCAAAGATGTTGTAATTGCACACTGTTCTGACCAATGAAAAATTATTCTCAAAGCTTGTCCAGTAGTAGATACTTTAAATCATTCCACCTTGATTAATATCAACTTACATCATAGTTTTTTCTACAAGAGAGGCAGGACATTATTACAGCAGTTCAAAAATGCTGGAACTCATACTTGTTTAATAAGATAAACTTGTATTTTCTGGATGCATTGATGGCATCTCTCATGTTCTTTTCTTGAATAGCATATTACTATCACTTCACAACAGTGCATAGATAAAGACAGGGTGAGATAATTGTTGGAAATGGGAATATAATACCTCTTCACAGCAGTAAAGTCATAATATGTTGTAAATATATCCATTAATAGAAGTCTCATCCAAAACAGTATTTAGTTTTAAAGGTGTAAAGGGTATTAATTCCTGAACCTTGCACAGATACACTGCACTGGGATGAATTCAGCCAAAATTAAAAAGGAAATAATTGAACAATATAATCTACAAAATCCATTGAATTAATTAATATAATTATGTAATCCTGAGGTAGCTTAGAGCCATAAAATATAGATTCCTTCAGGAAACACACACTTCACTCTCTATTTCAAAATAATTTTATCTTCCTGTATAAAAAAAAAAAAAATCTTATAAATCAGTGCTGGCTAATCCCAGATCATAAGAGCTTTTGTCTGGAAAAACAATAAAGATAACCACAAAAGTAAGTCTTGAAGAACAAGAATCCTGAAGAACAAACACTTCCTGGGAAGTTCATTATGAAAAAAGAGACTGTGCTCTGCTCATGTACAGAGCAATAAATTTCACCAGTTTGAAAAGCAGAGGAATGACTCTGTTCTGCAACCACTTCCAAGCGGGTCAGAGAGGGTCCCCCTGCAGACTGTGGCTCTGTTGTGCTTTAGGGATGGATGGAGACCCCATGAGCTCTCTCATGTGGATGCCTCAAATGTTCTCTCATTTGGTCATTGGAAAAAAGATGGATGAGAACAATTATGTAAGACATTCTGGCAAAATAAATGAACCTGCTGGTTTTGCCTCTTGTCATTTACTTAAATCAAAATCAAAATACTCAAATAACAAAGCAGTGATTAGGGAGAGACTGCTCCTTCTGTCATAGGTCAGGAATGTTACTGTCTGCTTTTAAGATAAGGCTTGGCAAAATCATTTCTGGCCAGAGCCTTGGCACACTGAATTAGATAGGAATCTAATTGTGTCCTTTTTACAGCTGGTCTTCAAATACTTATCTGATGAGAGAACTCAATGAAATTTCCCATTCAAGCCGCTAAGTGTCATAACAGTCTGAATACCTAAAAGCAATGTTAAATGGAGTTAATAAAAAATGGGAAAAAAAGAAAAAAAAATAAAGTTTAAAAAATACTCTTAGATTGCTTAGGTTTTGGTCTTCTACTGACTAATCATCTCATGACTAATCCTCCATAAAGTTGAAGTCTCTGTGATTTCCTCTTACCCCCTTCCTGATTGGAAAGTTATATTCTTCCAGACAGGAAGCAGGAGCAATCTCAAGTGACATATACAGGCATTAACTAGCACAGCTAACACTTTGAGAAATGAGCAACAACAAAAGCACACTCTAAGGTTATGTACATTTTTCCTGTAAAATTATCCCTTCATTTCTAGCATAGTTCTATGAACGACAATATAGAAAGTGTTGAAAGAGATACATGGTATCTGCTTAGACAAGAACATGCTGATAAGGAGTAGCACGTGTCATGACAGAAGCATTTCTTCTTAGCTCATTACTTCCCGTTCTTTCCAGTTTCTCCTCCTCAGCACAATGCTGAAATGTGACTAAAGCAACAACGGTGATTAAAATGTCGGAATGCTCTATCTTTCACTGTCCGTCTTATTTTTATCATCTACTCAGATAGGTACATACAGTTGTGGAGGGAAAATGGTGACTCAGTGAGGCTGAAGTTACTACCCATTTAAAAGATGGGCATCATGCTTTGCTGCTTACTCCATGTGAGGGTCTGTAAATATATATATATAGAAAGAGATGAGGGAGTGCATCAGCGTGTATGTGTGCTTGTGTTCATGTGCATGTTATATGCAGTATAATCTTGTAATCATCAGAAGGCTTATTTTTGGTGGGATGGGTGACACTTCATATATATTTGGCAGCACAGCTTGCCTCCTTAGAAAACTGTTTGCAATGCTATTATTAAGCAGCATAAGCACTGAATGATTCTGCCTATCTGCAATATAAAATATTCATGAAAATTTCATAGGTCTCTTTTTGCAGCAGGCATGCTAAGTAGATTCTGTGCAACTGCATTATGGCTGCATTTGCAATTTTATAGTTAAAAATATATTAGTACTTTAATTATTAATGCTAATACACTGGGGTTTATAGCACTCTGATAAAATAGTCTCCAGAGCAGTAAAGTTCTCAATAAGAAAAGGCAAAATATACATGGAATAGAAATCATCACTCTCTTCCCCTTTGAAGAAAGTAACTAATCTTCACTAAATTGAATTCATATAAGTTCTATGAATTCTTTCACAATATTTGGACTAGCTTGTCCCCCATTCCTCCCCAAGACATACCTACCTGGGGAAGGACACTACAAGATTCGGCCATCTATGGGAGATGCCAGGGAAGGACTGTTCATCCTGTGCCGTCACATAAGAGATCTGCAGTCTTCCTTACTTTGCAAACAGTGGAGTTCCTCTATTTCTTTGTCATTATGAGTGCTGCTGAGAAAGGGTAGGGTATGGTGGGACAGCATTTGCTCAAGTTTGCACATGACTTCAGGTCATCTGATCTTTCAGTCTGGTCACTAAAAGGCAGGCAAATGACATTTTAAGGACTTCCTTTAGCACACAGAGTACAAACACAAGGATCTGAGCCACATTCAGACTGTGAGTCACTTAGGCATGAGTAGAGCCTTGACCATGGAGTGTGCAGGCAGGCATAGGAGAGTCTCCTCCTGCTGTCTAGCTCTTCCTGTATCTCAGAGAAGCAGTCATCAGCAAACAGTGATTAACCAGGTGATTCTACCACATGATTCTATATTTTAGTATACAGCCATTATATGAAGTAAAAACAACTTTCTAAACATCATTTGGATTTCTGTAGCCCTGAGATGCCCTTGCACAGCATCATTTACAATAGTGCTAAAGACAATATCTTTAACATGTAGACACACCAAAAATCATTGCTCCTGCACAGAACAGCAGCCAGTGTGCTGAGATCACTGACTACAGCTGCTGTCTCTTTCTTTGTTATCTTGTAGTCCTCTCTGTCTCTACCTGATATCTCTTGCTTTTTAAACTTTAGACTACAGTCTTTTAGACTATAACTTTGTAGGACACACTGTCTTCTTGTTAAGCATTCACAGAAACTACTTCTATGCTAGCAAATAAAATGGTCTTGGGCCTACTCTCCAGTCTTCAGGCTGAAGGATGCAGCAGGACTCCCAACTACGCCTAAGCTTTCTTCCTTCCCAGGACAGTCTTACCTCACTATACCATTATTAGGAACCATCCTTGAGTGGTGCCATCCCTTGCAGAAGCCATAGCCATCATCTCAGTGATTATGACATGGCACAAGCCAAAAGCCCATTAAGGGAGTGTGCTGATGACTAAATAGCTGTGGAAGAGCATTCAAGCCTGAGTCTCTTTAGATGCAGCCACAGATGCTTCTACAGCACCATGGGGTCCTGACATATATTTTGGCTTCTTTAACCTGCAGTGAAAGTATTATCAAGGTTTAGAAGAAGCTCTGGTCACTAGTAAGCAAGTCAGAAGTCCATGCTGCTTCACTGCAAGGTTTTGCATCTGTGTTTTGGGGCAGAAAGATGTCCCTGTTATGTAAAAGGCAAACCAGACGATCCTAGTTATTTTTATCAGTGATTCCAGAGTCCTACAGTCCATGAATAGTTCGTTGTACTTGTATTATTGCTTTACCTTGATACAAGGCCTGTGCCTCTATCTGTCTAGTCTGTATTCATCACAGCTGTTTTTGATAACATTTCTACTGGAGGCAAGATACCAATATCTTTCTTATGTTCTTTATTTCCTATGGAAAAAAAATTCCTTGATTCAAACTGAATGCCAGATAGATTAATTAGCAAGCACCTCTTCCCTCTTTCCTATGGATAGTCAATAGAACTCCATATTCAAAATACTGCCCAGTTTTATGAAGTTCTTTGACCTCTCTGAATCATGGAAGGCTAATTATTATGGATAATTCAGATATGAATGTGAAATTTGGGATCTTTATCTGAATCAGAAGTCTCAGATTCTCTATTCACTTGTCAAGTGAAAAAATGAGGGAGTTGCACAGATCATTATCTCCCAGCCATATACTAGATTATAAGAAATAGAAAAAATGTCATTTTCAAGAGCCAACTTAATGAACAATTGAAGCAACTTGGCAAACTTGGCAAAAGTTGAGATGGAGTCTCTTTCTTATTGATGACTTGTAAACCAATGTAGAGTACTTTCCTTTTAAACACTCCTTTATTCAAACAGCAATACAGTGTTCTGGTCAGCGTTATTGAGGTCCAGTCAGAAGATCACAGTGATTGCTTCCAGTTTTCTATTAATTGATTTAAGAGTAGTTAAAATGCTAAATTCTAAAAGTTATTATAAGCAGCTGGTTAATCAATTGAAAATTATTGAAAGCTAATTAATGCAAAGATCATACCTGTAAAATTGTACAAACATAAACTGTTCATCAGAATTGAAAAATGATGGGCGGGGGGGTCAGATAAAAATTTGTGCAAATTTGAAGTGATTTTCTATTCTCTGCTCTCATGCCATTTTGGTTACCTTATACCTTTAAATGTTCCTAATGTTTACTGGCACAAAGAGTTGTGACAAAAGGAGTTATAAAGCTGTATTCAGCAATTTTTGTTAAAACTCATTCTAACATGCACTTTTGTACTCAGAAACACATGTTCTTCAAGTTCTTACACAATCTTTTCATGAAGGAAAAGAAACCCTGTGATTTATCACCTAGTCAAAACTGAGTTGCACACCTAGCAAGATGAATATTTATGAACTTTTCACTGTCTAGATCCTCATCCTGTACTGAATGCAGTGAAAACACACTGATTTACATCAGCGGAGAATCTTTCCTTAATACAGGAAATCTTATCAAAGATATTTTGCAAGCAATAAAGAAACTAAAGCTGAATTTTTCATCCTGAAATATTCAATCATCAGCTCTGTTACTGATATACCTATAAACCATCTAATCTGACAGAGCTATTGTAACTCTTTTAAAATCACAGGTTTTACCATTCCCTACTCAAAAATAATACCATCTAAAGCAAGAACTTTGTTTCTGAATGCAAATAAGACTGTACAATGTGTTGAGGAAACCTGTTGTCTTTAGTTAATAGGTCTCAAAAGACTGGGAATTGGATATAAGAGTAAAAAATAACATGCTTAGGAAAGAAATAAAGAAATGTTTCTATTTAGTTGGTTTTGAAAGTAGTTGATGTGGTTTAAGTCAGATGCAAAAATGTGGCAGCTTTCTCTGTTTAGTATCTAAATATTCAGATATCAGTAATATTTTAACTGAATTAGATGGTTATAATTATACTTACCTAATTTTTAATCCATTTAACTGTAAATGAGCATTCCAGATTTCATTTTTTACTGCTCTGCATGTGGTAAACAGGCTAAGGAACATTTGAAATCCTGTCAAATCTAATACATAGCTCTATTGAGAAGTGATTTTTTTCTTCAGTCCTGAAATACACCTTTGAATACAAGGAGCTGAATAAGGACAAGCACCAATCAATCTCACTTACAAAGATAATGCTGAACACAAAACTCCCTTAGTAAAAAGCAAGGAACAATTTGCAGCAAAATATATTTTCTCCTGAAGAACCAGACACAAAAAAAGGATAGGCCATTGTAGTCAAAACTCTGTAACATTTGTCTAAATTGTATAAACTCCAACTCCTAAAAAACCCAGGAGGCAAGGGGAAAATCAAATGAAATTCTGCCTCTTTCAAAAGAGGAAATTATGCCTGACATATGTCAAAATTCCATCCTGAGAAATATAGTGGGATGGATTATAAGAGAAATGATCTCTACACTTCTGCAGCCAATTGGTGTTGGCTCTAGCTCAGGTATGTGACAGGAGGTCACAAACTTGAATTGCCCTGCTAAAGTGCTGACTTGATAGAAAAATCTAAACTTCGGTTGTTGCCAAACTGTTTCCTCCGGGTAATAGCTCTTTATCTATTTGCATGCTCTGCACACCCTCTCTCCTGTAAAGTTCTGCACTTGTGTCAGTATTGCCATAAACTACAGTCAAGGGACACCAGTTAATGGATTGATTTATGTTGAAAGCGTTACCTCATAAAGAATTGATATGCAGGCTTCATCGTTTTATTTTTTCCAGTACATATGACAGCATGCTAATCATAATTCCTGTGAGAGCAATCTTTATTTACAATTAAATTGTTATTTGGATATAAAAAATACACAGCACAAGACCTTTCCTTGGTCTTTTAAAAAATGTCTTGGGAGAATAATACCTGACCATAAGTTAAATACAGCTTCTTTAAACAATCCAACTTATGAGACTTTGCTTTCATAACTGATTAAGTAATGAACAGTCTGGATGCTTTGCGGGTAAGAATGTACAATATTTTCTTTTGTTGGAAAGTATATTTTATAAAGATCAAATCTCTGGACTGAAAGCAAAAAAGAATGAAGGGAAAGTAAAGCAGAATGTCATCAGGAAGGGTCTAACTAAAGCATTTGATTTGCTTCCTTCTTTTATTTGTTTTTTTAAAATATTAAATAAAGTCTGAAACTGTGCTAAGTAGATTTTTTTGTGAAACCAGATTTTACAGGCTAATTGGTCACTCATTTCTTAATATATTAATGATATAAACATGGACTGACTAAAAGATTTCTTATATCCATAAATTTTGAAAAAATGGGACACAATATCAAGTAAAGTATCTTGAAAGAGGATTATCTCAGAGGCTCTTCAAGATAGGTCTCATTACTGTTTGAAGATTCTGCTTATACAGAAACATTAGAGAGGATATTGCTTGTCACTGAGCTAATGTTTATGCCCAAGCCAGATGTACACAACCCCTTCACCAAACCTTTCTCTAATAGTGAAAGGTGGTTACATTACTACACAGCTGAAGCTGTGCAAAGTTTTACACTAACAACAATGGAAACCTACTTTTAGAAAAACCAGCTAAATCTGCCATACTTAGGGTATGGGTACCCTGGTGATGGTCGGCTACATGTGACATTGTTTATCTCCTTGTGAAGAGGTAATTTCCTACAGGGGAAAAAAAAAAAAAGACAGGGAAAAAAAAAAAAAAAAGAAACAAACAAACAAAAAAGAAACATTTTAGATGGCTTTGCTTTGCTTTTTGTGGTAAAACATAATGAATAAATAAATAATGCTCACTGTCTTAATACAAACACTTCCACAACTATTGTCTCCATCCAAGGTTCTGTGCAGTCCCCAAAACCTCTAGGCTCTGTTTCGGATTCCTTTCAGCTTAGGCCGACTGGCCTTTCCAGGGCCATAGATCACAGCTACAGCAACACTAACCCAACATGGGCTTGTGACCCACCTCTTTGGCAATATTGGATTCTGGGTCATCAATTTCAATTTAGGTGTTCCTTATCCTCTGCTACCTTCCCACAGTCTCTACGAGGTGGGGTTTTCTGCCTACTATCTGCTTCTTTTCCCTTCAATTCAATTCCCGGACCTGCTTATATTCCTGTGTAGGCCATACTTCTGCTCCATTCACACCTGAAGAAAGCAAGCAGTTGATAGACCATGGTACTTGCAGACTGGTCCAAAGACCTCCCCTTTAAATCTTTAGAGAGCTTTAATTTGGAGAGATCTGATTTAGCTCTTTGGTCCTATCATGCCATCTTCAGAAAATTAGGGAAAAAAATAGATTCTCTGGATGGGACCTCGATGTGGGAATGAAAACAAGTAGCATGAAGCTGAACAGTTCTTTGGTCAGCAAGCAAAACACGAAAGCAATGATTATTCTACGATGAACTCCCTCCCTCCCCCTTCTTCAGCCTTCATAGATACTATGTTGGATTCATGCCATGTTTTGTAATATGCAATGCGGCATGTCTGCAAAGTGGGGATTATTAGCAAAAGTGATGCAGCAAATGCAGGATGCTAGCAACCATACATGTTAACAGGTGTGGTATACCTTGAGGACAACCCTGAGTTGTGGTTCAACTGTACAAAAAGTTTCAAAAGAATTTTCCAACAGGAAGTGAAGTTTCTAGAAACAAAGCTACAACATTCCTTTGCAACTCAAACTAATTAATGGAGGGTGGCCATTGAATGACCGTTAATAATAACTACTAACAGTCAGAACAAATCATTGCAATTCCAACTACACATAGTAATGGGCTCAGTGGAAATGCTTATTCTGACAAAGCAGAAATATTTATAACTGAATTAATGGTATAACCCTATCTCAGCACAAGGGCCCAGAAAGGACAAACATGTTTCCAGCAACACAAAACAAAACAGCTTGCATGGAGTGGTTTAGTGCAACACTGAAAGCCAGGGAATTGGCCTCTTGAACCTCTCAAGCTTCGTGTCACTGAGGAGAGCACATGCTTAAATTCAGCAGCTGGCATGTGGCCATTCACACATAGCAAAAATTAAGGCAGGTGCTGGGACTTCAGCACTGACATACAAGGTTACTTTGGCACAGAAGGTAAAAATAATGCTATTTCCTAAATGATATAAGACATTCCTGAGCCATAATGAGTTTGGTAAATCTAACAGCCACCCCGCGCTGTGATTAGTAGAAAAGATGGAGAACCACAGGATTCACAAAATGCGGTCACCCTTTCTTTGTCTCATTTTTCTATCACTTTATTTAATAACACTGCAAATAAGAAGACAAAGCCCAGTATTAAAAAAAATGGGGTGGGGAAGACAACAGCTGCCTGAAAGAGTCCAGCTGTGCAGCATGGGTTCCGCTTGCAGGCATGTTTTATGCAAAGTAAGTGAAACTGAAAGCTTATAATAAAAGGCCAGTGATCTGCAAGGTTTCGCAACTTATTTTGTAGTTCATAGGAGGTTTGCTAAGACCGTGCTGGCACAGATGAGAAACAGAAGTGAAAGCAGGGAGGAATTTGCATACAGAGTGCAGATTTCATTGTTCATGGCAAAGCTGCCCTTGATTTGCTTCAATCATTGTAACAATCAGCCTAGCCAACTGTTTACATGCTCTCCATTGTGCTCGTGTTGGCTAGGAAATGGCAGGCGCAATGAGATTTGCTTTCTGCTGGCACTCTGGGGAACAGCAGGAGGGAGTTCACACACTTGACAGACAGACAGACAGGCAGACGGGCCCCTCTTTCCAAGAAACAAGAGAGTGGTTTGCTCGCTCTCGAGCTGTGGTATTGTGGCGATGAAGCCAGGAGCATGTGTGGCTGAAAGCAGGGCACACAGAACGGTTTAGGTTCCAGGGGAGAAAGGGTGAAGATTTACGCAAAGTGATGGGTATCAGCTCCGCAGAAGGATTTAAACACCTACCCCTCCCTGCCCAGCTACTTGCACCTAAGCTACTCTTAAGTAAGTTTTTCCAGAAAAAAAAAAAAAACAGGTTAGGGATGAGGCAAAATGTATTCATGCAAAAGTCGCAGTTGAAAAGGGTGTAAGAAAGGGCTGAAACTCAAGCTGTACGAAGGAACATGTAAACAGTTGTCCTTTTCCTGTAAAAGGGACGGATGGCAGTGTTGCTGCTGTCATAGCAACGTAGCCGCAGCTGTAAATATAATAAGCTCTCAAATTTAAATATAATCACAATCAAACAGAAGGCCCATGAAAGACAATCCCCCTGTCCTCCCCCCTGCCCCCTGCATTCATGGCAGTCTTAATAGGTTTAGGCTGATAGGCTTTTCCTTGGCCCACCCTGGTCTGATTTGAAATGCATGGATGAAAACGCTTCCCTAAGCTATTTGACAAACTTGCTAGAAAGGTTAAAACTGAGCATTTCTTAAGTTGCACAGTCTTACTCTTAGATCAGCTTTCTAGAACAAGAAAAGACATCCCTGTGGAATAAAGGAAAGTTTAAAGTTGCATGATCGGAAAGTGTTTGTAAACCAATTTGTTTTTACAATTTGCATAGTTTAAAGAATAAAAAAATATCCTATGGCTGAGGATCATGGCTGAAATAGGTTTGGAGGGGTTTTTTATATTATTTTTTCTTTTCTTTTAAAGTCTTAATCACAACCACTATTATTAAGGCAAAGCCAAAACTTATTCCTGGGACTACACACTGCAGACAGCAATCAGCAGCGGGCCACATTCAAATGCCTAAATTTCTTCTTCAAAATATAGGTGAATTATGCTCCAAATCTTCACTGATTATTGGTGAAGAAATCTCAGTCAGCAGTAGTCTAAGTCTTTCTTGTCAGCCTACCTGCTAGAATTGTGATATGCACCTCTGAAAAACATACTCTGTGCTCACAGTAATTGGGGAAACATGATGACTAACCTACAGACTACAAGGGCGAGGGAAAGGTTCCTCAGCCAAACAAAACATAAAGGAATGTATACTTGAAAACAGAGAAGTAAGACCGGTGCTATCGAAAGGCCGAATCCCTCAGCGAAACAAAATATCCAGGAATATAATTTAATAAGGTAGAAAGCAAAGTAAGCATTTTACACCTCTATTAAATTTTCCTTACAAGTTTTCTCTGCAAATACAGAAAAGACAGGAATGCTATTTCCTTGATATGGATTGTTAAAGTTTTGTTAGTTGTGATTTATTTGTACAAGTCTGACTAATCACTTGAAATGAAATGGCTATAGCAGGGAAATGATAAATTATCTAGTGTATAACACTGCTTAAAACCTAAACATGTGTTTATAGTTGCTGTTCTGGGATAGTTGCCAAAGGGACATTTTACTTAGCAAGTTATGTTAGTGTAAGTATTTTTTTTTTCCTATAAACAACAAAAAAAGTCTCCAAAAATAATAAGATGGGGGAAGGGGAGGAATCGCATTTGCCTGCTGGTAGGAAGCACCAGGAATCAGATTTTCAAAGGAATTTCCATACTGTTTTAATTAAAAATTAATTTCTTAATATCATCTGGGTAGAATTTTCAGAAAAAGTACATGGTACCTAGTATATAATCTAGTTATATGATAAAGAAGCAATTCCTCAGCATGAAAGGCTATTGCTGTCTGTAAAGTCAGTTACAGTGCATAGAAGGAGGTTGTGCTTCACTTTTCAGAGTTAGTTGAGGCAGCTGACAGTCACACCACTGAGGACTAGCGAGTACAAATGACATTCTTGACAATTCTTTGAGATAAAGGAAAAGAACTGAAAATGCATAAATCTTATTCTTGAAGGATAACAGTGACTGTAATATTCTTGAATGAAACAGTCTTAATGATTGGAGAACAAATCAGCCTAAAGTCCACTATGTAACATTTATCATTAAAAATCTTTACTTCATGAAGGTCTTTATGACATAAAGGAACATGACATTTACTTGAAAGGAAATAATAATAAAAACCAACATTTAAAAGTCATCAAATTAGAAGCCCACAGTTAATATACACACCATCAAGCTACTAGAAGAATAAAAGGCATTCCACGAAATCAGAAGTAATATTCAAGCGAAGAAAATGGAAAAGAGATTAAAGTTCAGCATGTTAAATGTAAGACATAATAAGGCCAGCCAGAAAATATTTTTCTGAGCAGTTTGCTAAAGGCATAAAAACTATTAATAAAAACATTTTGAAAACTTCAGGAGTAGGAACCTTGCTGAGAGCCAGAAGGGCCAATAGATAATTGAAATGAAAAGGAGAACTAAAAGAAAATAAGGCAGAAAAGATAAGTGGACTCTTTATATCAGTGTTGATGGAAGGGGTTGGGGGGTTCTCATACCAGAGTCTGGCCATCCAGGGAAGAAGTGTCCAAAATAAGCACTGTCATAGAATCACAGAACCACCGAATGGTTGAGGTTGGAATGGACATCTGAGGGTCATCTGATCCAACTGCCCACCCAATTAGAGAAAGGGTTTTGGAAAAAAATGGACAGAAAGATTACCATGGGATCATGAGTACCAAACATTATTTACACAAAAGAGTCAAATGAAACTCTAATACAAAATAAATGATCTACCAATGGTTTTAGCCCATTGTTTTAATTAGCAAGGTAACAGATTTGATACAAAATTTTTCAAAGTAGTTAAACTTGAGACTGACCATTGAAAATATTAAGTTTTGATCAGTTGAATTCAGTATTTATGAATGCAAAGCAATGTACACTGTAGACAAAATAGCCTATTATATACATATATGATGATGTTCACTAAAGTGTGTAGTGAAGATATCCAGGGAGCATTGTATGCAATTTGAGGAAAACATTAGTGCTAAAAAATACCATACAGAAAGTTCAGATTAAAAAAAGCAGTAAAGGAAACCATCCAAGCAAGCAAACACAGAAAATACTTTGTGTCTGTTCTTGACTGCTGCGTGCAGTTCTAGTTTCCTTATCCTAAAAAGGATACAGTTAAGTGAGAAAGGAAAAAACACTGAAAACAAGACAGACCAGAGGTAATGAGCAACCTTCATCCTAGAAAACATACAAAGTAATAAGCAAAAAGAGCAAGAGTCCTCACAGTGGAAAGAGAACATCTAAAAGACAATATAGTACAGGTCAAGAAAATCATGATTCATGAGATCATGAATGAAGTTGTGATATTTCTCACAGTGTCCAAGTATGAAGTCATCCAATGAAATTAACAAGTAGCACGATTACAATCAAAATAAAAGGAAGAATTTCTTTTCACGCATTGTGCTGGTAGTGCCACAGGATGTTGTGTAGACTAAAAATAGATATAAACTAGAAAAAGAATAGGTGGACGAGAGGCTGTGAGCAGGCTAATAAAGTCAATGGCCTGGACACAACCTACTGCAAAGGAAGTCTTTAAATTGCTGACTGCTAGAAGCTGAGAAGCCATTGAGAGGGAAGTTTCATTCCTTACCCTCTTTCTTTAATATTCGCTACTGATGACTACAAAAGATGGGATAGTAAGCTTACTAAATGTTTGATCAGAGCCAGTGCAGTCATTTTTACCCATATTAAGGAAACTAAGTGAAAACTGATGAGCAGATGGTCAAGAGATAGAAACAAGAAATGAGTGAAGTCTATTAAAATAAGGAAAGCTGTGAAAAAATCTGGCCTAAAAAGATAGGAACTATCAGAAAATGAGTTATTAAAGAAGAGGAACTAGACCAAGCTGATCATTTAAAAAAAAAAAAACAACAAACCAGTTACCAGGTTGGGTGGGTCACTACACTAAAGGGATCCAATACTGTCATTGCTCATATAACCACCAGGGAGACACCCTTCTTCTTCTGTAAATGGAGCAACTGCATACAGCGGTTTTGTATAGTTGCACATACAGATCCTAACTTTTCGAGACAGTCCTGAGGGAAGAAGGAGTGGGAAGAAAATGCAGAGAAAATGCATTATGTGAACAAATAAAATACAATACAATCATGCCTAAGATGCTGATAGAAGTATCTGTTTTCCCAGTAATAAGAGGTCGTCTCCTAAATCATGCAGAAATATATACTTAACTTTCATTTCCAGAGAGTAAACCCAATTAGAGAGGACCTTTGCTGAAATGGCCAGCAGGCTGTGAGGAAGCTCTTTAGATTACATGACTCCAATAGTTTAAGAGAAATATATAGGTGAGGATAAAAAGATAATGAGGGACAGATCTTAAACAACATTTGTTTTGGGGTCAGGTTGTTGTCCTTTATCTCATAATCAGTGTTTTTGTAATGAACATTCACAGTCCATTTCTCTCAGCAAGAGTTTCTTCAGTGACCAGACATGGGTCTGTTAGGCAGCTCCATTGATTCAGTCATATCATTTCCTTGTTTCATTAGAGACAGCTTTCATTTCATAGGCTCAGCATGGGTTTGTGTTTGGAAGGGGGCAGGAGGGAGAGGAATTCAAGTCGCTATGTTAATAAAGCTATGCATGGTTCCAGCTTGTTATCTTTAAATTTTACCCTGCAAGGACAATTGCTTTCCATTAATAATAAATAATAATAATAATAATAATAATAATAATAATAGTAAATTCTAACTCTTTGCTGTTGAAAGGCAATTGTTCTGATCACTTTCTGCCAACAAAGGGCTATAGAGGAAAACAAACGTTTCACTGTGATTGTGGGTGATGTGGTTCTCTCTTCGATCAGTACACACAGGAGGGAGATCCGTGTGTCCAAGTGTCCTGTGCTTGCTTTATCGCTGTGCCTCCAAAGGGCTACTGAGACTGTAGCAGGGAGAAAAAGGGCCACATAATTCCTTCAGCCTCCCTTTGACGGTGTGTTTAGTGGCACACTGTTCCTGCTAATGTGCTTCTTCAGTGTTAACCTTCATGCTGAGGGGACGGACACAGTTCCTCCAGTCCCTCTTGCAGCAATGTTTGAAAGTCATTCCCTCTGCATTTTCAGCAATGCTCTGCCAAAAAGATACTTATATACATTGATTGATCAGGATGAAAGTGCCAGGTCCTAAAAGAAGTTGGGCATTGTGATACACAGCTCAGCAATTCCAGAAAATGTGATGTCAAGCTCTGAGCGTGTGTGACAGCCTGGGTATGGCCCACGGCTGAGAGCTGTGTCTCTGTTGTCTGCTGCCTGCCAGATGGGTGCTGGCTGCTGCAGTCCAGGAGGGACTTTTCCTTGGAAGTTGGTGCCTGGCAATCTCAGCTCTCATGCTTTCTGAACTGTTTGAAGGCAAACCCGGCTCCTGGCCCTCCCAAATGTGTCTCATGTTATGGGTCTCTCTTGTGGTTGCTATAATTCATCACTTTAATTAGGTTCACTACTACTAGAGAAGTGTGCACCCTGGATTGACAGTTACCTCTGGGTTCATTTTTAATATCAGACAACTTAATGGAGAAAAATGTGTTGGGTTCCTGTGGAAAAACAAGAAGTAAAGATCTCAACTGAAAAGTATGAGATAGGGTCACAGAGAAACAAAACCAATAAAATTCAGTCTACTTTATGCTTAAAAATATATTTTATTCTTAGCTGCCCAGGGACCTTTCTTCTAGAATCCCTCCCCACTGAGCTCTACCCTGAGAGCAAATGGGGGAGGCAGAGGATGGGGCTCCCATACACCTCTGGGGCTAAGCTGGCTTTCCTTTCTGTCCACTCTCACTGCTCAAAATGGAGCCATCTTCTCTTCTCCTACCTGTTTATTATTCTTCATTTCTTTACGCCAACACTTCCTCCTTTCAGTTCACAAGGAGCAGTCAGTGGGACTCTGGGTGAGGGATAGAGGTGCATTAAGTTTACTATTAAAGCAATTTCAGAGGTGCCACGGTATCCTGATTGCTATGACAGTGTCCTGGTTCAGTTTACAGGGAATATCACTATGCATACCTTTTAAACTGCTTTCAGATGTGATACTTTAAATATGCCTTTACAAATGGAAAGAACAAGACACATCAGCAATGACAGTGGCAAGGTCCTCTGAGACCAGCTCATCTGAAAACCTTATTTCTCCACCCTTGCCAAGAATGTGAAACGTCTAGAGTATGGACTCCTCCAACCAAGTGCCTCATGCAGGCTGTAGGTAAGCACAGTAATGGATATTCTGCGTGGTCCAGATGGCTTCAAGTGTAATGTAAAAGTGTCCATGTGCTCCCCTCAGTACCAATTTCAGTGCTGAGTGTGTATTGCCTTGATGCTAGTTTTTGGATCCTTCTCTTGAGCTTACTGCCTGCATGCCACCCCACCGATATATGACACCTATGGTCAGCCTTCCTTTGATGTCTTCCTTTTTGCCTGAAGAATGGGATCCTTTTTCACCCTTTCCTCTCTAAAGATAAAGTTGGCATTTTTTTCAGCATTTGATGTCATGATCCCATTCTGGGGAAGCTAGAGAAGAAATCAATGGAACCTAGGTAGATTTAAGCTAACCTCACAACTATCATTAGCAACCAATGCCAGGACAAAAAAACAGGGAAATGGAATAGATGAGAAAATTCAGTAGCAAAGCAGAAAAGTGTGAGAAAGAGGTTGAGGGATAGATGAAAAGAGAAACTCTAGAAACCACAATTTAAAAAGCAAATACAGAGAAATAATAATGTCAGTCCTTACAGACAGATTAAGAAATGGAACTCAGCCAACACGAGGAATGGAAGAACAATATTATAATTGTTTCTTGAGAGATATGGCAATGGGCCATTTAGCCTGCTTGTTTTTACCTTGGGTCATTGCCCAGACTGGACAATTAAAAGGATATTTTTGTCATAGAACCAGTCATTTTATTTCAGTACTGTTAAAAAAATGCCACTACCAACTGTGCACGTTGATTTAATCTGTAGTTGTAGGGTTTTGTGGAAAAAGTACTGTCTACAATCCAGAAATCTAAGAAGCACAGCGTTAGTGTGAGTGTTCTTGTCATATCTTGAGGACTTTTCAAGTTAAAAGAATGACTTTCTAGAAAGGAGGTGAGATCTCACCTTCCCTACCTCCCCCCACTGGGGAAATTCTAAATACAATCAGCCAGCCAAATTCTCCCTTTAAGATCACCTACACTTTTCCTCTCTCCCATTCTGATTGTTGACATTTGCCAGAAGCACAATGAATCTTTAAATAGGAACTTCTGAAGACTGGTGTCATTTATTTTCCATCCTAAGCTAAAGAATGGATGGTGGTGAGTATATGGAGTTTTCCATTCAAGACTATTAGCACATCTGTTTTCCAAGGCTCTTTTTAAGATGTTCTATGTTTAGCAAAAAAGTTATTTTAGTTGCATCAGATCCCACAGGATTAAAACATTTCTGACATTGAAGCTTTACTATAGGTAGAGTTTTTAAGAATTAGAAAATTCCGTTTGGGTAAATTTATTCTAGTGGAATTAAATATTAAATTAATTGAAAAGGAAGAAGAGGACCTGAAGGGCTGGATGCATGAAGGTGTTAGGCTCTCATGCTGTGGAAACTGACTGAACCTCCCAGTTCCACATGTACCTGAAGGAATTTAAGTCTATAGCTCCCAGCTTCTAAGACAGTGTCTTGTTCATTAAACTGTGAAAGTATCTATTACAGCTGTTGTTTCATATGCAATCCTTTAGTTGCTATTGAGTGCAAGACTGAGAATGACTCTTCCGCTTATTGAATAAGTATTGAACCTGGAGGTGGGACACCTGCATTCCAGGACACTTTTGGAATCATAGAATTATAGAATGATACAATGGTTTGGGTTGGAAGGGACCTCAAAGATCATCTAGTTCCAACCCCCCTGCCATGGGCAGGGACACCCTCCACTAGACCAGGTTGCCCAAAGCCCCATCCAACTTGGCCTTGAACACTGCCAGGGATGGGGCATCCACAGCCTCTCTGGGCAACCTGTTCCAGTTACCACTGAATAGTGTAGTGCAGTCCCATACCACAGAGACACTAAAGTTACCACTTCGAAGTCCTGAAAGGTGGTTTTAAATAAACTTGCCATGGAGAGGATGGAAATGGGAATGAGAGTATGACCCAACACTGACTAAAAGGCAAATAAAATAATCCCCACATTTTTCACCACTGAAATGATTTGGCAAATTTGGGCTGAAGTCACGAAAGATTTTAAAAACAGTAACAGTGAAATGATGGGTTAAGGTAAATTTATTATTTCTCAGAAAAAATTTTTCTTTGCTGTTAGGTAAGTGTTCAAAAAATGTAAAAAAATAAATTGAAAAATAATAATTATATTCACAGGGGTCATCTTTCATAATTTGTCTGTCTTATGCAAAGAGTTTTGAAGTGTTGGCAGGTTCTTGTAGTTTATATTTATATTTTAATATTGCAGTTCTTAAAGCAACTGTTTATGCCTGATTAGCTCTAAGAGAAGAGACAGGGAAATTTATCTGTAATGTAAAATAAGTAATTAAAAAATCTCATTGTCTCTACAGTTTGAAGTATTAAAAAAATAAACCACTGAGTAGGACATTCTGTCTGAAAATGGGTGGGGAGGTTGCTTTCTTAATTCCTCCAACATTTAGTTATGAATTGATAAAATCAAAATATACAAAACCAGGCTCAGATCCAAGATCAACACATTTTATTCTAGCTATTATAATTTTCTGACCATATATCCAAGACACATATCAGCAGGTCAATGACTGCATTCCAAGACTATTGTCAGTCAAGAGAAAATTAAATGCAACTGGTTTATATTTTTTACCTATTGTTCTATTTTGTCTAGTCATTCTGTGAGGAAAACTAGAAGTAGAAAAAAAGAAAAAAAAATAGCCTTGGAAAGTAACTTATTTTCACTCATTGTCAATGGAACCCTTGTTCATTTGAGCCATCTAACATGAAGGGAAGATGAAGAAGGACGTATGTAGACCAGTTTGCTAAGCATCTTGGCACACTGTATCCTGGTACCCTCTGGCATTTAAAAACTGTGAATCCCAATTGTTTTCCCAATGTGCTAGAAGCTCTGTGTTATCATGGAGTTCACTTTGTCATAGAATCACAGAAACATGTAGTCCTCTGGATGTCTCTAGATCAACCCCGTGCTCAAGGCAGGGACAGCTGGAGCAAGTTGCTCATGGTTGTGTCTATCTGAGTTTTATCTCCAGAGATGAGACTCCACTGCCTCTCTAGGAAACAGACACCCTCACAGTGATTTTTTTTCTTTTCCTTTGTCTACACAGCCACTCATGTCACCACCTTGGTGAGGTATGACTTGCCCTTGCTAAATCCACGCTGACTGGTCCCAATGACCTCCTGTATGTGTCCTTCCTGTCCCTGGAAATGGCTTCAGGGAGGATTTGCTTCATAATCTTCACAGGGACTGAGTTGCTGATCGCCCTGCAGTTCCCTGGATCCTGTTTCCAGTAGATAGATACGATGTTTGTCTTTTTTACACTCCTTAACTATGTCCTCCTTTACTGTGGGTGTTGTTTCGCTCCCATAGGTGTGGTTAGTAGGCTTGGGCCTCCCCTTGGTGATGCCAGTGTGGCAAGTCCCCAGAAATGCTGGGAAAAAGGTGAGCTCCACAGCCATCTGCTCCGCACCCTCACAAGGCTCTCCCACAGAGGAACTGTGGGCAGAGCATGTTTCACTGAAGAAAAACTTTCCAATAAAAAGAAATCTCAACTTGTTGCACTCTGCAAAAATGCAGGATAAAAGGTTTCCTAACACTTACCCAACTAGTACAAAATTATGAACTAGAAAATCAAGGCTATACTATTATATATCTTTGTTATAAAGCCTTTAATGGCATCACTCATAGGTACTAAAGTACTGAGGTGATGAGATTCATAAATTGTGTAGATGCTACAGATGACACAAAACCCAAATGCTTTTCTTCTGTCACATTCCTGTACCTCTTTGCAGTAATTAATTCCACCAAAGCTGCAAAATGATTTCTGTGAAAAGTATGAATCAAATAACAGTTCCTAATTGGGATGAGCTGAGGTATAGGAGGATAAAATGCCAAGAAGAAATTCTTGTAGTTTTGTGAGTACTGTACTTACAATTGACCAATAACATTACAGTGGTTTAGCAGCTGTTTCTTTGTTCGGTCCAGTTAGTCCCACACATTGTCCCTGAAAAATTATTGTAAAAAGAGGTAAATGGTGAAAAAGTAAGATAGAGAATGTAAAGTTCTTTCCATTTTGCTGTAACTAAAAAAAAAAAATTGTCAAACCCCTCCATCCTCCTATTCATAGACAGTGCTACAACTTCAGAAGAAATCTACGTGAGTCTGAAACCCAGTGGATCTGAAATAACCACAGACATCACAGGCCTATATTTTATCTTCAGTTGCTTCCCAAACTACTTCTATTTGGATGAAATAATGGCAGTGAGGGTATGAATTTATTGTCATGTAATCTGTGAACAGAGAATTATATCATTCTGAAAGCAAACAGTGATTTAAGGCACTGAGGATCAATTTCTGCCCTGGCATTTTGCATAAACAATTGTCATTGTTGAGCTTGTGCCCAGATTTTAAAATAAAATTTGGTCTAGCTTTTGGCAAATGATGCACATTAGTATTTGAAAAGGATAAAGCCTAGGCTGGATGTCAGGTCTGATTTTGTGTTACTCTTGTTTTCATGCTGAATGTTGTACTCACACGCTGTATTTGGTGAGGGCCAGTCCAGTCCAGAAGGCAAATTGTAAAACTTGGAGGCAGCTGTGTGGTTCTGTGTAGAAGTCCCATTACAAATCAGATTAAATACCTGATCCCTGCCTTTCTGACTGCAAGCTCTTCATACAACATGTTTTTTACCATATGCCTTTATAGTGCTTGGCTTGTTAGGACTACCAAACAAACCTGGATGTACTACTATGCAATATCAGCAGCAAGTGTGGGACCACCAGGCAACTTCAATCTCATAGATTCTGGATATTAAAACTCACTCTAGCTGTCCTAAATCCATTTATTATATTCTACTCTTACATATACATTTTCATAAAACAACCTGTGATAAATTATTCTCTATGCACAAAAAATGTCCTAAGAAGTAAATCCAGACAACTGAAATTGAGTAAAACCTTAAATAAAACCCATTTATTTTATTATCTTTCCCTTTCATAACATTTATCAAAATATGAAAATTTTCCTTTACCACTAAAACTTTATTTTAATCTGTTTCTCTAGTTCTCTATAACTATTCTTGTATTTCTAACCTGAGGTAGTTAGAGTAGTATTTTCCTTTCAAAAATCACAAACTGACCCTAGTAACGGGCCAGAGAAATATGAGATTATGTGGTAAAAAATCCCTGTTAAAAAATGTATACTTTTGCTTAAAGCTCTTGAGTGGCATGGAGCAGATAATAGCATGTTCCTTTCTCCATCATCTATACTCCATTGCAGTAGTATCAATTTCAAATCTGCTTGGTAATAAATTGCAAGGGAAAAAAGTGATTTGGAAAAGAAGCTTCAATCTTAGAACATCACCAGATAGATTTCTTTTATATATGTGTGTGTGTGTGTGTGTGTGTTCACGTGTGTGTGTATATGTATGTATGTATAGAATTTCAGAAAACAGCTTTCTCTAAATCAAAGCATAAAAGAACAAAGGAAGTAATCTTCATATCTTACCTCTTGACTTTGTAATGTCCTTAGTGCTAGTGCTGCACCTAGAACATGCAGAGAGGGAAAGGACACAGGACAAAATTAACTAAATGCAATCAGGGATTAATTTCCTCCTGGATTGTGATTTTTTTTTTTTTTTTTTCAATGAAAGTGTCTTAACTAAACTTTTATGTGAAAAAAATCAGGTAAGGTAGGCTGCACCTCTATAGATGTAGGTAAATGTAGGTTTTAAGTAAGAGGGAGCTGAGTTTATATTACCCTCTAAAACTTCTCTGTTTTTAAATGGAATTTTTGAATAAAACTGCTGAGGCATGTGAGCTCTCCTCGGCCATCCTGTTAACTCCTAACCACTGGCAACTGGGAGCCTTTTCCATTCAACACAGCCAGAGACAGCTTAAATTAATAAAAGGGAGCAGGCCAGTGATATAATCTGATCTGCAGTAAAGCAGTCTCTGGTCTGGAAACATCTGACTTTAGCATGAATTAAAATCTGTAAGTTTTTCTAAACTTTCATTGCCTTCCTATGTTCCTACGGAGATTGCAGTTTCGTGTTTCACAGCACTGGTCCCAGAGTATTTCCCTTTTGTGGAAGCTCTTTCCTCCAGATTGTTGAGATGCTAAGAAAACTGATATGATACAAACACACATATACACACTGTATGTGACTTTCCCCATCAAAATTGGAGTTTTGTGGTGGGGGGAAGAGGTGAAAAAGCCCGCCTTTAATGATCCAGAATAATACCAAACATGAGACTAACTAGAAGAGCACTCTGCTGTCTCAAAAGTAGGCAACTCTGTGTAATGGCATCCTTTTATTCCACGTAATTGGATCTGTTAAAATATTTTTAAATATCAGTGAGTGAGTATTACAAATTATGTCACTTGGCAATCTTTGAAATCTGTTTTCCCTCAGGGTCAGCAGCAGGGGCAGTGAACTTGGAAGATGCTAACAAGGCTTTTTAAAGCCCAAGTGGTCTCTCTCCAAATTGAAAATCTCTTAATTTACTCATTGGATTTTACAACACAAACTCTATTTCTCCATATATTTCGTGTTTTATACATCCTGAGAAGAAACAAGAAATTGCTTTTAAAATAGTTTCCAACTGCTACATGTCAGCTTGGACAGTACAGAAAAACATGTGAATAGATTTTCCTTTTCCAAGCGGTTTTAATTAGTGCCTGAGAAGCCATAAGGGTCTACACTAGTTATACTTATGCAAAACAATTTGGGGTTTTGGCTGCAATTTTCCTTCATATTCTTCAGTTCCTCTGTAACCCTACCTCTACTGTTATTTTTCCTCCTTTTATTTATATATTTCTTCAAATATGCCCATAATAACCCCCTGAGACTTTTATCACAGAGGTCAGTGATTGGGGCAGATTTCTAATTGAGACACCTACTGAACTTTGATTATGTGTGATGGAGGTGCGCACATTCCAAAACGTATTGCATGATCACAGCATTGCTTTCCTCTGGGCAGGCTGTGGTCAGCAGGGTGAAGCTCTGGTGCATAAACTGGACAGAGTGGGGATGCTCAGATCATTTGGAAAAGCAACTCTGGAGCCTCTCTTTGGAAATTATCAGTGTTTTGAGCCTTGCTGGGTCAAGGTCCTCATCCCCAGGCCCTTTCTGTATCCTGGGCCATCCATTGCTGCCTCACTGAGTGAGCCTTTCGGCTAATCAGCCACAGGGGGCTCAGTGCAGTTGCTGAAGTGTAGGCACTATAATTGCCATTTGAGATGATTACCAGAAGTTCCCTGAGGTATGCACATGGGTTTTTGCAATTGGGACACCCTACATATTCCTAGAGCAGCATTTATGGAAAACCTTTATACCATGATTTCAAAATACTTAACAAAACTTCCTGTTTACACAAGAACAATACCAACAATTAGGATTAAGAGCTCCTTTATAGATTTGCAAATAGAGGGAGAAAAAAAAATGTTATTTTATCCTTTTTTCATAAAAATAATCACTGACAGCAACTAAGACTTTGTACACAACTAGGCAAGGCTCACTCAGCCAGAGTTTCTGAAAATGAAATGAAAGAAACAGAGACAACCTGAATGTATGTGCTATTTTATTCTTATCATTGGTGCTTTCTTTTCTGTGCTATTTGGATCTCCAGGCATATGCTTTTTTGCCTCTAATATGTTTATGCAAATTTGCTCCAATTGCTACTTGCAAGTGTTCACAACATGACAAGTATTCTGACATATTTATGTGACATACCTTTTGAAGAGATGATAGGGACATTACAGCACCACATTTGTGATGCTATAGATGGTGGCTGTCATGCTTTCCATTCTAAACCACTATTTTTAGAGGGTTTATAATCTTGGAACAGAAACTATTTTTGGACCTTAGTTTAACATACATGACTGGAATAACATATCTCTGGATACAACGTGAGAAGACATCAGTTCAATAGAATTTAGAGATATAGTGCCAATGAATATACACAATTTGCAAGAAATGAGGTTTTGCCCACATCAGTATTCTTTAAAATTTGAGTTTGCAGCTGGTTTCAACTCTGCCATAACTACATAGACTTTAGGATACAAATGTGTGCACATCTGTGGCAATTTATATAAAAATAAAACATTCCTGTAAGTGTGAAGAATGAACGCTCCTATGATGCAGGTGTTTTTAGACAAAAGATGGTAACAATTCGAAAGACCTGTTAAAATACTACTGATGCTCTTCGGAAAAATAGGAAAAAACAGAACTCAATGGCTTACTGCTGCAATATCGCACATGTTTCCTCTGACACTTAGGCACATGTTAAGGATGTTGCACAGACCATTGCTATTTTTTAAGTTTTTGTGTTTATATTCTTTAACTGTATGGAAACATTCCCCCTCGGAAAATACTCCTTAACCACTTGGAGAATTAGTTTTGACAGACATTGTCTTTCTGCCACTTAACAATACCTTCAGTTCTCCTTCCATTCCTCACATAGCATGGCAGTTTCCTCTCACTGGCACTAGCATCTGGGGCACTTTGTAATTGTTTTCCAGATACATCATACCTGAGAAATGGATGATGGCTAGAAGTGGTTGTCTTTAGGGCGTCATAAACTGAGGAAAAAAACCTCACCTCCCAGCATCCTCTGAAATTTGTCTGAAAGGAAAAGCCAGAGTCAGTAAAACACACAGTGGGCTTCTGTACACCATGATCTTCTGCAAAACCTAGTTGTATCAGATTCCAGTGAAAAGTTTCTGCTACTACAAGAGTCTAATCACCTGACAAACTAGCAATGTCTCAATACCTTGCTTCTGCCCAGAATCTCACAGTATTGCCTCGGATATTCTTAGGTCATGTATCAGCAGAGTTTCTGCAATATCACTGAGCATCTGTTGCAATGTGTGCTCCTTTCAGAAACCTAGAGTGGTGCCACAAGCACCTCTGGCTCGGGCAAGCGAAGATGTTCTGTAATGGGTGGGAAATGTGAAGCAGATTGTCTGTGTTCTGGCATCCATTCTTCTTCATTGCTGAAACAGCATACCTTCAAATGACCTGCATGTAAATATGCCATCGCACCACAGCTTTACATCCCAGGTGAGCCTCAAGCACCTTCATTCAAGGACAAGTCAAGTATAGGCAGTTGAGGTCACAAGTTACCTGGGAAGAGGAAGGATGACAATTATCCAGCCAGCTCTGCAAAAAAATCTGTTTGAAGGTTTCTCTGCTGACATCATGAGCAGAGGACAAGGATTTAGTCTAGGTACCACCTTACACCCATGCAGTCCTGCTCCTTTGTGGACCTCCTAACCCTCTAGGTGCCTGAACTCCTTAAACTCTGCCTCTCTCCACCAGAAAGACTCCTGAGTCACTAGTTTTAGGTGCTCATTCATGCCAAGGAGCACACAGAAATTGGTTTCTACCTGCTAGAGAGGGAAACCTTTCACAAAACCAAATGCTGGTGGGAGCACTGGGTCAGGAAATGTGGAATCACTCGCTAGGACTTTTCCCACACGAATGCCCATGAGCCAGTGGCTGAGGAAAGCAGCCAGACCATTGGGCCTGGGGCAATCCTGGCAGGGCACTCAGTCTCCCCACTCGTTCTGCAGCCAGCAACAGAGGAGTTGTGCATGAGGAAGGAAAATGAGAAAAGAAGGAAACCAAATCTATGCTACAAGTTAGAGGATTTGGCTAACAGAGGGGAGAACTGTTTCTGGCTCCTTTCCCTGCTCACTTGTAGGATAGTGCATGCCTACAGCAGAGAGCAGAGGCAGCTGCCTGAATCCTCCGTGGGTCATGAGCTGCTCCATGGCTTGTGTCCATGAGGGTGCATGGGTCCAGCTTCACCAGGAAGGCTGGGGGGTAGCCTTTCCTTTCATTTCCAGCATCCAGAGGTTCATAAACTGTAGTACATGTGTAAGACACACCTTTATCATCCCTCCTCCATACATACACAGACATACACAGATTGAAGTATAGTTAAAAGACAGATTTCTGCCCCAGGGTAACGGACTTAACTAGAAGGTTACTTTTTTCTTCA
Organism: Balearica regulorum gibbericeps; assembly: GCF_011004875.1. Taxonomy (NCBI): domain Eukaryota; kingdom Metazoa; phylum Chordata; class Aves; order Gruiformes; family Gruidae; genus Balearica; species Balearica regulorum. The sequence goes on along the minus strand of NC_046186.1, from coordinate 52,866,102 downwards.
AAATAAAGCCAGGCCTGATCTATCAGGTAGCCATAAGGTCAACAATATTTCAAAATGCATATGGGTGCCTACCATTCCCGATTGGTAAGCTAGTCCTTCAGAAACTAAGTGTACTGGCTCTTCCTCTAAGATCTGCTTTTCTCCTTTGAATTTAGGAACTTAGTTCTAGCTAACATTTCTCCTTTTAACCGAACACATTCTTTTAATGCTAGGAACAAATGAATAATGAAGTAAAAATTCATTAATTCTTCAGATTAAAAAAAAAAAAAAAGAATAAAACCCATTCATGTACATTAAAAAGTAAAGGCTCTCTTATAAATCACAGTCATACAGAGGAAAAAAAAAATTAAAAATCCGTGGTTTGGAGATTTTGATGTGAATCATTCCAGCTTTAAGGAGGAGTAGAGGTGATGTACCTTCCACTTTATCCTATGTGGACATTTTTCACAAAGCATAAATCAAAGTCCTCCCCAGTTTCCACAAACCCACGTGTCCACTGGTAAATCTATGCCCTGTTCCACCTGCTCCCGTGGCATCGAGCCCACTCACACTAGGTGAGTAGATCACAGAAGCCAATCAACAAATCTCTGGATGGTTTGGGGAGGTTAATACACAGAATACCACGAGTAAGGTTTTTGAAGAGGCTCCTGGCACATCTTGTGTTTTTAATGATTACGATCTCACCCTCAGGGCTGTGTGTTACCAGCTCAGTCCTTGTAGCAGGGGACTAGAGCAGATGGCTTGGCAAAACCAAAAGGCTCTTGCCTTTTCAAAAATTAATCTTTAATTTGTTGTTTTCTTCTAATAGGAAAATTCATGCCGATGAACAGTATTGAGATGACAGGCTTATATTTCTCCATCCATTTTCTGTTCAGAGAAAAGCATAACCATAATTATGTTAACTCCGCAGACTATCTACATCCTCTATGCAGTGCTAAGAGAATATTTCAGCACTCCCAGATATTTTGCCTTTGGCATGTCCACTGTGGTTTCCAACAAGGATGATATCACCATGTGTTTATGGATTTATTTGTTTGTTTTTCATGATGTGGGCAGTAGTCTACTACAAGCTGGCCTGAGAACTCCAATTGTATCATATAGATCAACCATCTGGCTCAGTATTAATTAATGGTAACATTTTTAATCATTACTGCTCTGGGCCAGATATGTATCATGAGAGGAAAAACCTTCTTATTGGCTAACCAACCACCTTGTCACCAGAAGCAGACAGATTAGTCAGTACCTAGTGGTGGGTCCTGTTAGACTTTGACGGACTGATCAACAATGGTACATAATAGATGAGCTTCTCAGAATATTAGTCAAGTACAAAGGGTGAAAGGGAATTAACCCTTTTCTGCACAGGAACAATGGGAATTAACCATGTCTCATAACTTTTCAGTTGGAAATTCTCATGTTCACGTCTGATCACAATATGTAACAACAAAGGGTTTGTGCAACTCAGTGTAATGGAATCTATTTTTATATTTAGTCAGTTTAACCAATTTCAAGACACAAGCATTGAAAAAACAGTTTGTTGAAAATGACAACATATATTTAAGTGACAGTATTTATCCAACACTAGTAGCACTTTTTAAGGCTTTTCTAAAGCCCACATTAAAATTTTTACTGTTTTGAGCTATGAACCCTCATAGGAGGTCATTAAGCATATAGGCAGTGGAACTGCACAGCTGCTCCTCCAGTCATACTAATCTCTAGACAGATGCTCTTCATGTTCATGTGCTGTGATGAATGCCAAAGAAACTATTAGAGAACAGATTGACTTAGACTGGACCATGATCCTTGGAGAACTGGTTTCAGACTGCAAGAAGAGCTGAGAGGTCACAGAGGGAGCTGCAACCCATGACAATGTGAACAGAGAGAGTTGTCTTTCAGCTAGATTTTTCCCTCCAGCATTTCAGAATGCAGCCTTGCTTGGAATGCCAAAAAAAAAAAAAAAAAGAAAAGCATTAAAGCAGAATTCCATTATTTCCTCCGCTTTCTTGCTTGCTGAATTTGCTGCAGCTAGCTTGGCTACTCAACTTTGCCCAAATGTGACTCGCAAGAGATTCTACACATCTCTGTATGGACCCCATGCTCATCCTCTGGCTGCTGTGATCTGCTACTGTATCTGTTGGGAATCTTAACAAGTAGCAAAGAGGAGGCACCAGGCAGAGAGTCATTCCCCATCACACCCCTCCCAGCCCTGCAGAGGAGGCCTGAAGACAACTTAGTTGTTATGAAACTGAGAGATCACACCTGCTCCCCTCCTCCGAGGCTCACAAGAAAGATCACATGCATTATTGGATTTGAGTCCAAGGGCCTATCTGTCCAAAGAGAGGTGTCATCTGTGGTACATCTCGCTGCGGACCTTACTTTTCTGACCTTCATAGCTACAGCAGATGTTCTTGTTATGTTGTTATTCTGAGGAAGGGGTTTTGTTGGCCTCTCTGGGATCCTGGGCTCTCATCCAGCTGCAGCTGTGGAAAAAGGATACATATAATAATAATGGAATCTTCTTTCTGTCATTTCGGCTTACATCATCTTGGCACCAGGAGTCAAGGTAGCATTAGTCAGTCAGTCATAGGGTTTGTGCGGATTCCTTCTCCAAACCACCACCCCTCTGCCTCCACTGCCACGCTGGCTCTGCTCTTATTTTCCCCTTCCCAGTTGGAGTGATTTCACAGCTGGGAAATAAGGAGTTGTTTCTCTGCTGACCACTGTGCTTTTCCTCAGCTCATACTTCCTGCATGTGTTAACTCTGACATTTGCAAAACACAGAAACCTGAATCCATTTAGTTATGCTGTAGCCATGTAAAAGTCTTGCAGTGGGTTGCTTGTAAAGTAGCAAATACCTATACTGGCCTTCCTTCTGTGGGCTATTTCTTTGGTTTATACCTTCTATAAGGAGTAAAATCTAAGTTCTTCCTGCCAAAGACTCAAAGAGGATTTCAAGCAATATATCGCTGTACATACATCTCAAGCAGCTACATCCCTGAGGGATCTCTACTGTGTTGGGAAACACTCTGAAGGGTAGCTGTATTGCATATCATTGCCTCTTTTTTGAATGCTATGCACAAAAATATGCCCACTGCAACTTCAAGTTGTCACGCAAACAGTCCCTAGCTATTTTGTGTGTGGATTTACTGCAAGAAGGATCAGAGTCTGTGAACATAAAGAATGATAGGGAGGCAGGGGGAACACTTGTGGGAAAGGAGGGTAGATCAAAGTATGTATATAATAATGATGGAATGAACTATGTAGTCTGATTTGTCAAAAATAAGGAAATGTTACAAGTTTGAAGCCTGTTATAACTCTTGCTTAATTTTGCAGAAGCTTTTAAGAGGCCACTTATTTTTAACATATTATAAAACACTCAGTTAAAATTCAGAGTATGTATATATACAGAATATGTGAATAAACATTGACTTACACATGCAAAATGTTATAAATCTCATTTGCTATGCAGTATAGCTGTGCCTTCACAAATACTCACAACGTTTTGATGATGCCATCCAGGCAGGAATGATTGTTGCCTTTTTCATTCATCTGCTCAAGCAGAAAAAAAAATATCACTTGCTCTTAACATCTGTTTTGCAAAGTTTAATCCATGAAATAAATGAAGTTGCTCTAGCAGATCCATCTGTACTGATCAAAACAAGTAAGTTCCTTCAACTTCCTACTTCTTGCATGAAAACTCTTCCCTGAAAATACGGCTTGGCAGGAAAACCAATGCCACTGCTGTACATTGACTTGTATCAGAAAGAATTAAAATAAGATGCTTTTAACTGAAGTACAGGAAAAACAGCTGAAAGGAATTGCAGTTAAGCAGGTAGGTCACAGTCTTGATGAATGTGGGAAGGCACAGAGGACAAGAAATGGTAATGATTTTTCCATGTTAGCAACATCTTAAAGTGTTACCATCTATGTATTTGTGCTAAGCTTGCTGCTGGCCTAAAACTAAATATAATTCCTGGACCAGAGTGGAAATTTCAGGAAAATGAACACTGCCTTCATATAAAAATAGGGAATCCAGAATTATTGCCTTTGGCAATGAATAAAAAGTGAAAGCAGAATGTGTTCCTGCAGTGCTCTCTATTCCATCTTAAAGATCCAGTACGCTCAAGCATTATTTTACATAAAGAGGAAGCACGGAGGCAGCTATCCAGTTTTCTTTTCTTGTTAGCCCCCCAATGGTTCCCATTTCATCCTCTTTTTCTGTTTCCTCTACCTGTCAGATTCCTTAGGGAAGCCATGTGCAGCTTGGACAACCCAAGTTGGAGTTTTTTCTCCTTCAGTTTTGTTTATGTTTGCTATTTCTTCGAACATGCTTCCCATTTTTCTGCCAAATAGGACTTGACAAAAGCCCTCTAAAGAGAATAATAAGAAAAAGACTGAACAGAAGGTGTTTAGTCTGAATGCTGGCTTCATTTCAGCAAATCAAGAAGTAAGTATGTTTCAGACAACTTTGTAAATCACAACCTCAACACAAACACTAGAGCCTCCTCATATTACACTGTTGGATACGAGCATGGGTTTCCTATGGAAGAAGAGCTTTTCTTGCAGATAGGACCTTTGTGGCAGGGATCTTAAGATCAAATCTTAAGAAATACACAAGAGAAAAGGACAAGAAAAAGAAGGTATTTAACATTTATGTGGTTGCATTTTATTGTGACCAGGGTTGAACCCTTCTATTTACAGTTGTGGAGAAAGAAAATATTTTCCTGACCGCAGCTGAAGAGAGACCCTGACAGGGCTTTCCTGCTCGCCATCTCCCATGTCATCAGTGTTTTCTGGGAGAAGAATTTGAGGTGGTTTTCCACCTAAGTGGTTACAGCTGTTTCCACAGGATCAGTCAGATGGAGTTTCTGCCTCTGTTTATTTTGGCTCTGATTTTCGGCTGGAGCCCGGCAGGATGACAGTGTTTGCTCAGGGTCTTGGGACTTTGGACAAACATTCCAGAATTTCTGACTTCTTAACATTAATGTTTGATGAATTCTGCTCTTAATTTCTTCTGGAAAAATGTCAAGCCCACTGGGGATTACCCTTAGTCTTACAACAGTCTTTTCTTTTTTTTTCTTTTTTTCTTTTTTTTTCTTTTTTTCTTTTTTTTTTTTTTCAAGGAAAGAAGAGAAAATCATTTGCTAGCCTGTGAAAATGAGCATGCTGTAAAAATTGGAGAATGGAGTTTTCTAAAATCGCAGGCTTCAGTTCTTTTGTAATTTTTTTCTTTCCTTGTTAAGAACACTCTGCTTGACACGAAACATCCACTGAGATATATCTACAGCTAGAAGTTCTGTAAAAAGCTGTTCCATATAGAGCATTAGTTGGGAAGGTTATTATCCAGTAGTTAAGCAGCTCTTTCTCACAGTTGCTGTTTTAATAGTCTCAAAACATTCTGTGTCAATACACTGTTGTCAAAAGTGACCTTTAGAAAACAAAATAAATACACAGGTGAAATTATGACCCTGGTGGAGAGAATAGCCTTTATCATTGACTTCAGCAAGGCCAGGACTTCCTCCCTAGTACATTATCTCTTGAACAATGGAAAAGCACAAGTTGCAGAAGTACATTTTGAGGAACATTTACAAACTCACAGGGATGGAGAGATAAATGTATTTACAAAAATATGCAAAAATATGCAAAGATGCACTGAATTAAATCTATATTTAAACTATGTTCAATGAGCGTACTGTATTTCTTTACTGTGAGAGTGGTGAGGCACTGGAACAGGTCGCCCAGAGAGGTTGTGGATGCCCCCTCCCTGGAAGTGTTCAAGGCCAGGCTGGATGAGGCTTTGGGCAACGTGGTCTAGTGGAGGGTGTCCCTGCCCATGGCAGGGGGGTTGGAACTAGATGGTCTTTGAGGTCCCTTCCAACCCAAACCATTCTATGATTCTATGATTCTATTGCATGGAGTGGCTGCTGATTTTTATAGCTATGTATCTTTAGTGACTTGCAAGGGACATCTAAACATTTATCATAGTTACATCATCATCACCTGACTTCAGGCTAGCTAGACAGCTGTACTTCAGAGGACAGTGTCTGGTTTACAGTCCACCCTTTAACCACGAAAAGCTCATGCTGCCCAGTCTTATGGGCAGGATGAGTTCCCTCCAGTGACTCCCACACATCAGAAGGAGGCAGGCAGGGATTAGGTCCAGACAGATCTGCAAAGTCTGTTTAGAAACCAGGTCTCTCCCCCTTTTTTTTTCTCCCCACCTCTTTTTTCTCATTCAGGGAGAAAAGAGGGAAGTACAGTCTCCTCAAGTGACAGTAATGGTCTTATCTTTGTTGATTTACACCAGCTAAACTACTAGCTTCAATAGTTATTATGAAGTTTTCAAAAACAAACGAGCAGGGGAAAAAAAAAAGGAAAAGGAAGGGATTTGTGTACGTATAAATAGTCACAGGAAGGTGGCTTCCTAGTTAATACACAAGCTTTCACAGCAGCAGCTTTGTGCAAAATGTTTAATATGCTTGCAGAGGCTGCAAGCACCATGGCCCCTGAGTCGCAGTGACAGTATCTACCCATCTGGAGAAGTTAACATAAGGAACAGATCTAGCTTATTTTTTGGAGCCTGATTGCTGGCACTTCCTCCCCAGTCTGTTTGTGCTGTCAGTGGTCTAGATAAAGCATACATTTAATCTGTGCCCTTGCATTCGGCTTTTCCATGCATAACAGCCAGAAAGGACTGGAGAAGAAAAGTTTCGTGGAGGCAAAACCTTGTGCTTGTACTTTCAAGTAGAGAAAGGACAGATCAAATCATAGTATTTATTGAAGCTGATGTGATAGTACACATCCCTGTGGAAAAAAAAGCCTTTGAAGACAACTTCCCTGGGTATTTTCAACGGACAAAGAGTGGGAGGCCCTCAGTTATGAACTTGCTGCCTTCAGTCACTCATAATATAACCTGGAAGTACTGAAAATAAAGTTGATACTTACCCATGTCTAAAATCTAATGATGAGATTTGCTTTTTGATATCTCTGTACAGCTTTAATAACCAATCTTTCATTTCAGAATAGGAAATGATTCATAAAATTGTCTTTTTCCTTGAACTGAAAAACTTAAGGAGTTCCAGCCAGTTTTGATTCTGACATCCTGATCTGAAAGGATGGGAAAGGGATGGTAGCACAGGAAAATGTAATGGGAGATCCCTGTGGAAAATAGATGCTGTGAGAGAATGCAATCAGACTGTAAATAAGTGAGTGTAAATGAGGATGGAATTTGTATCTGAAGGCAGAAGGAGGAAAGGTAAAACAGAGGGTAAAGAAGAAGACATCAAAGAAAAAAGAGAGGACCTCAGAACAACAGTTTGGAAATCTGGCTGCTCTGCCTTATGGACAAACAAGGCATCCCTCCCAGTGACTGCCAGAAAAGCAGGAACAGCCATCGTAAAGCCACCACTGATCAATTGTCACAATGCACCTTCTACTTGTTGACCCAAATTTTGTGGAAAGGAGGAACTAGCATACAGTCTTTGACTGTATCTTACCCAAGTAGCTAAGCCAGCCCTGAGCTTGAAAGATGAAAGTAAATGCCACATCTGGAATATTTGGAAACATGGTCAATCAAGTCCAGATAGAAGTCTACAGTGGAAAATAAGGGTTTGAGTGTACAAGTCACTTGCCTGTGCAGCTGGGCAGGACTGAGTTACTGAGATATTAAATAGGAGGAAGGAATAAAACTATTTAAAGTGTATTGTCAACAATATGGATGTGAATATATATAAATATTTTTTAATTCTGATAGTTGTAATGCTTCCTTCTTTGGAATATCAGATAAGAACCTGTAATAGCAGAAAAATATGGTATATTAACCAGCTGCTGAGGATACAGTGGAACACAATGTAAAGCACCAAGTGCATGAGATGACTGAAGCATGCATGTCATGTCTCTTTCAATAAAATTCTGAGCAGCTCCTGGTGAAACAAGTAGTCTGTCTTATAAGGAGGGAGATACTCAGATCTTTAAAAGGTCAAAGTTGAAAGATCACCTAATGGAAAAAAGAATCTTTAATGATATTAGTGAAGATCTGTTCAGTGTTTGCTGGTTGCATAATTACCAGAGGAAAAGAGTTAGGCAGGGTGAGATCATAAATAATACATCCATGAGGAATGTGGGTGTGATATTTGTAAAAGTAGAATCTGTTACAAAGTTGATGTTCCTCTGAATAAGGCTTGCTAAGGTATTGTTGCAACATTCAATATTCCCAATGTACGGATCATAGAGGCTTACTATATTTGTCATCTTTAGTTAGAAAAAAAACCAACAATCTTCAAACAATCTATCTTGAAGTCATATGGTATTTGAAACGCACTGAATCCAGTTTTCTAAAACCATTGAGTGATTTAGTGCTACGTAACTTCGAGTCTATCCTTTCAAGGCACTGAATTCCTGGGCAGAGTTTAGAAACACAGGGACAGCATAAAACTTAGTTCTACTAAACCAAATCCATAGTACATCATCATACAAAGCAACACAGACATAAAATATAAAAAAGCATGCTCAAAAAAGTAATTAGGATTCCTTGTTGGACCATAATTGCATACAGAAACATATCCAGAGAGACCGACTGGAATCACTTACTTCATTAGTAATGACTAATTGCAACCGTTGGAAATTTGTTAGAATATTTTTCTAACTATTTCTACTAGTAGTTTATATAAAATAAAGGTAAGACATTCTGAAATGAAGACAGCACTTTATAACTTGGTTTAGAAGAAATATCAGCATGACCAGTAAACTGAACCATTTCTTAAGCATGCTGAGCAGGTGGGCATATGATAAGAAAGTCAATGAGAACCAGTTTACACATCAGCAGAAAATGGGTGTATAAACAGAACTGTTGAGTGGAAATGAACTCTGAGTAAACCAGAGAAAGGTTTTGTTCAGATACAGGCAGCTGCAGTATTAAAGTTTGTCACATAATTCAGCTTTACACATATCACACTGTATCAGCAAGATATAGGAAAGCAAGAAGAATGTTTTCAGGTCTGAGGCATTATCTTCAGCTGTTGTGCAGCCATTTGCAGTAGATAAGCAATTAATCTAGAAGGAGTAATGGTACTGGAAGATACAGATGAGTCTGCTGTTGTCTTCATGAGACCGATTGTTGTCATATCAGTTCTAGAGTAGTATACTATACGCTAATAGAAGCACTCTCAACAGGAGTAGGTAATATTTTTTCCCACATATAATGCAAAAACTATATGATTAACAGGAAAACACCTGATGCTTGAAAATAGTGCAAATTTGGGTGAGAAGAAATAAGGGAGACATGCTCAGTCACATGTTGTGAAACCCTTGTGTTTGGCACAAGCCTCTGTAAGCAAGGAATCTGGGAGTAGCATGTTTTTATCATCCTCAATGATAAAAAAAAATAAAATCTATAATTAAATCCTAAATATATAAATATATTTGCCATCCATAGGGATTCCTATAAGTTCAGACCCTAATCAAGCAAAATGCTTTAGTGTGTCGGGGCCTTGGGGAGCTCTTCATAAATTATCTCTGCAGGTCAGGCTTGAAGAGCACTAGCAGCAAAGTGTGAAAATGCTGGCACTGTTTCAGTGACCAGTGGCTTTGAGTTGCCAGAACATACACCTTTAAAAATCAAGAGGTTAATTAAAAGTTTTCAAGAAAATTACAGGAAATTATTTAGTGTATTATTTAATATGAGGATTACCCGACTTCTATCTTTCTTGGGCTACTGGAATAGCTGTTGGGCGTCAAAGTAAGGTTATAAAGTGCAGCTACGATTTCAGTTAGAGAAAAAGACCTGTTGTAAAAGGAAAGATAGAACAAAATAGTTTCAGTTGCACTGAAAAATCAGTGGCACTAATGACTCTAGAAGTGAAAAATGCCCCAAACAGACATTGTCACAAGGAGATATTAAGGGCACCAGCACCTCTCTGAATCAGTAACTGCCAGCTATGTCTACAGCTAATTATTTACTGGTTTCTGGTAGTTCCTCTGGAGCTAATTTTACTGAGTAGAAGGGATCAAATTGTGGTTACTAGTAACTGTAAAAGTAGTGGTAATTTGTTGTTCCAGGCCGTTTTTCTTTTGCCCTTTCAGCAGCAGCCTGCAGCAAATGCAGGAATGTCTTGTCATTGTTGCCTGTCATTCATTGTGCTGATTTGCTTGTCTCAGAGCAGAAGAGGTAAGGCAAACGCATGTTCTAAACAAGCATGTTATACTAGTCAAGACTGTAAATAGATCCAGGGCATTAAAGTACCTCCCACTGAACCACATAAATAGATTTGTCAAAATACGAGGTTTCTCTAAGGAGAAAAATGTTTCCAGCTGAACTAAAGGTCTTTAAAAAGCAATTGCTCACTGATTTAGACTATGTATTCTTAAAAAAAAATAAGAATCCCCACACATAAAGGAGGAGGTGCATGGATGAAGTGCTTCTCTCATTTAGACAAGACTTCATGTTGAACTGATTGTGTTTTGAGCCGCTTTTAGCATTCTCTGCCACAGTTAACAGATTCAAATATTTATTTTAAAAGACAGAAAATTATTGGTAATTTTATGTTGGCAAACAGCCAGTCCATGCTTCATTTGGGAGTTAGCAGAGAGAGACAAGTATAAGAAACATCCTGCTATCTAGTGGGCTGGTAATTGTATTATAATCAATTTAACAAATTGAGCGTAAAGGAAAAATGCTTCACAAAGGAAATAGCTCAACCCTAGTCTTGAATCTCAGTCAGTGTCCTCTCACCCATTCTTTATATCACACCTTCTCCTTCTCCAGCCAGGACTCTAACGCCATATCCTCCCCACTATGTTTGGGGGTATTTTTATCCTCCCTTCCTCACTCCCCCAGCTTCCTCTAGCCTCCTCTCACTCTCTTTCCTTCCAAATTGGATGCCCTTATTCCATTATTTCCATTTTCCAGGCCATTTCTAATTCTTCCTTCAACCTGTCCTCACCAAGACCTCCAAGCCCAGCCATGCCCATCAAAGGTACTCTTTTTATGTAATGATGCAGGTAATGTGATTCACAGCTGCCTTCTCCTATTTAAGAGAGCTACGCTATCTCATGTATGTCAAGGGAGAATATCCATCACAGAGGCAGGTACCAGTGAACAGGTGAACCACGGCAAACAGAAGGCAGAGTAGTTTAGGCAAGCCAGGCCAAGAGGACCACCAGAAACACGAACTCCAATACATCCCTTGGATTGCTTATGCCTAAGGCTGGTAGGAACATTTAATCATATACTAGTGCTATTCCCTTTGAAACAAAGAAAGGACTATGTCTTCATATTTTGGCATTCTAATCTATTTCAGGGTTCAGGAGCACCTGAAACAGAATACTTTGGACTTGCTGATTTGGACTTACACATGTTTAGCTATCTGGGGTACTGCTAATGAAAAAATTGCTCAATGCAAGCTAGCTGCCATAGGTTTTATGAGATATTCAGTGACTCCTTGCCCAGTGTTATCAAGACTGGTAGGGTAGGGAGTAGGTAGAGAGTGCAGATAGACATGATAATACCTGTCCAGAGAGGTGGTGGAGTCACCATTCCTGGAGGTGTTCAAAAAACGTGTTGATGTGGCACTTCGGGACATGGTTTAGTAGACATGGTGGTGTTGGGTTGATGGTTGGACTTGATGATCTTAGAGGTCTTTTCCAACCTTAGAGATTCTATGATTCTATGAGCTACATCTGGATTGCAAATTTGAGGTTTTCTAAAAATCGTAGAATCATAGAATCATAGAATCGGTTAGGCTGGAAAAGACCTTTAAGATCATCAAGTCCAACTGTAAACCTAACACTGCCAAGCCCACCACTAAGCCATGTCCCTAAGCACCACATCTGCACGTCTTTTAAATACTTCCAGGGATGGTGACTCAACCATTTCCCTGGGCAGCCTGTTCCAGTGCTGGACACTCCTTTGGTGAAGAAATTGTTCCTAATATCCAATCTAAACCTCCCCTGGCACAACTTGAGGCCATTTCCTCTTGTCCTATCACTTGTTACTTGGGAAAAGAGACCCACACGCACCTGGCTACATCCTCCTTTCAGGTGTGCCCTGAGTCTCCTTTTCTTCAGACTAAACAACCCCAGTTCCCTCACCTACTTCTCATAAGATTGGTTCTCCAGACTCTTCACTGCCTTTGTTGCTCTTCTTTGGACACACTCCAGCACCTCAATGTCTTTCCTGTAGAGAGGGGCCCAAAACTAACACAGCACTCAAGGTGCAGCCTCATCAGAACCAAGTACAGGGGGATGATCGTTTCCCTAGTTGTGCTGGCCACACTATTTCTGATACAAGCCAGGATGCTGTTGGCCTTCTTGGCCACCTGGGCACACTGCTGGCTCATATTCAGCCAGCTGTCAACCAACACCCCCAGGTCCTTTTCCACCAGGCAGCTTTCCAGCCACTCTTCCCCAGGCCTGTAGTGTTGCATGGGGTTGTTGTGACCTAAGTGCAGGACCCAGCACTGAGCTGTGTTGAACCTCATCCAGTTGGCCTCAGCCCATTGATGCAGCCTGTCCAGATCCCTCTGTAGAGCCTTCCTACCCTCAAGCAGATCAACATTCCTGCCCAATATCTTGTCACCTGAAAACTTACTGAGGATGCACTTGATCCCCTCATCCACATCATTGATAAAGATATTAAAGAGAAGTGGCCCCAGTACTGAGCACTGGGGAACACCACTTGTGACCAGACACCAGCTAGGTTTAACTCCATTCACCACAACTCTTTGAACCTGGCCATCAAGCCAGTTTTTTACCCAGCAAAGAGTATGCCTGTCCAAGCCATGAGCAGCCAGTTTCTCCAGGGAAATGATGTGGGAAACATTGTCAAAGGCTTTACTAAAGTCCTGGTAAACAACATCCACAGCCTTTCCCTCATCCACCAAGAAGATTATCTTGTCATAGAAGATCAGGTTAGTCAAGCAGGACCTGTGTTTCATGAACCCATGCTGACTGGGCCTGATCATCTGGTTGTCCTCTATGTGCTGCATGATGACACTCAAGATGATCTGTTCCATAACCTTCTCTGGCACTGAGGTCAGACTGACAGGCCTATAGTTTCCTGGATCCTCCTTCTGGCCCTTCTTGTAGGTGGGTGTCACATTTGCTAACCTCCAATCACCTGGAACCTCCCTGGTTAGCCAGGACTGCTGATAAATGACGGAAAGTGGCTTGGTGAGCACTTCCACCAGCTCCCTCAGTATCCTTGGGTGGATTCCATCTGACTCCATAGACTTGTGTGTGTCTAAGTGGTGTAGCAGGTTGCTAACCATCTCCCCTTGGATTATGGGGGCTTCATTCTGCTCCCCGCCCCTGTCTTCCAGCTCAGAGGTTGGGTACCTGGCGAACAACTGGTCTGACTACTAAAGACTGAGGCAAAGAAGGCATTAGGTACATCAGCCTTTTCCTCATCCGTTGTCACTGTGTTTCCCCCCACATCCAATAAAGGATGGAGATTCTCCTTAGCCATCCTTTTGTTGCTAATGTATTTATAGAAACATTTTTTATTGTCTTTTACATCAGTAGCCAGATTAAGTTCTAGTTGGGCTTTGGCGCTTCTGATTTTCTCTCTGTGTAACCTCACGACATCCTTGTAGTCCTCCTGAGTTGCCTGCCCGTTCTTCCTACTTTCATAAACTCTCCTTTTTTTCCTGCATTCCAGCCAAAGCTCTCTGTTCAGCCAGGCTGGTCTTCTTCCCCACCAGCCTGTCTTTTGACTCATGGGGATGGCCTGCTCCTGAGCCTTTAAGATTTTGTTCTTGAAGAATGTCCAGTCTTCCTGGACTCCTGTGCCCTTCAGGACTGCCTCCCAAGGGACTCTGTCAACTAGTCTCCCAAACAGGCCAAAGTCTGCCCTCCAGAAGTCCAAGGTGGCAGTTCTGTTGATCGCCCTCCTTACTTCTCTGAGAATCAAAACCTCTATCATTTCATGATCACTATGCCCAAGATGGCCTCCAACCATCACACCACCCACGAGTCCTTCTCTGTTCACGAACAACAGGCCCAGTGGGGTGCGTTCCCTTGTTGACTCACTCATGACACTCAGTTGTGTCATCCCTGTTAACTATACCCCTTCTTCCTCCTGCTACAGTCCCACCAAGAACAGACAAATTTATTTCTGCTTATTTGTAATTACTTGTAATTATTTCTGAACATGTAGTTATAGTTTTAGATTGATCAATTCTAGGCCTTTAATCTGATGTTAATTTCCACATCTTCTCCTGACAGCAGTAAAGACTCACTGACTGTTCCTCATGTAAGAAAAACATTTCACTTCCATTAAATCTGAACACCAAGTTATATGGACTAGTAAAGGGGTTGAGCTTTCCTACATAAGCAAATACCTGCTTTCAATTCTTTTAGCTGTCCAGAATTTATTTCATTGAACAGAAGGGCTTAGTCAAATATTAAAGTCAAGTTCTGCAGAAGGAACCTGTTTGCCTTCAGCTTTCACTGGATTTATCACAACTCCATTTGCAGCACATTTTGGAAGAACATATTTTAAGACATATTGCTGTACAACAACTAAATCTCAGTGCTGATAAATCACAGATCTCATATCTAGTCTGAAAAGGCAAGAAAAAGAGGAAGGAAAAAGGTCTCTGAAAACTTTTACAGCTGGTTAAGGGAGAAGCATATGGAATTTTAGAAGGGCTGTACTTCTCCTGACAATTAATAACAGCTTTCACTTACAGAGCAGTGTTTGTCAGGATAGATCCCAAAGTGCTTTACAAAGTCCAGCTACTATATGCACAACACTGAAATGCACTAAGCTATCCTCTGGGAGAAAAGGACAGCTGCTATTGTGGAGTAAAGGGTTGTGTGATACTGGATACATATGAAAGTTTAGTTCTTATAAACTCGATAACTAGTTCACATCAACGAAGAGTTTGCTTGGGTTTGTAAAGGAAAGAGGCATCTTGACAAACAATTGGCCTGAATCACACTGAGGATGAAAGGAAGAGAGATTTCCTGACAAGAACATAAAGAAAAAAATCATACTCTCCCAAAATGCATCAGGGAAAACTTTAATGAGCATGGGATCATGTTCAAGAGGAAGATACTTTGTCTGGAATGGCTCATGAAAACACCATCTCCTAGTGTACTCACTGATTTCAGCCCAACTAAAATGACATGCCCATGCTCTGGTTTTGCCTGGTTCCTTGTAGTTATATGTAGTGCAATCCTTGCATTCAGACCACTGAGTCCCTTCTGTCAAGGTTTTGTCACAAGCTGTGGTTGAGAGCTTGGTGAAGAAGCTAGTGTCATGAAAAAATAAATTAGCACGGAATTGTAAAAAATTATCACGTCATAAAATGAAAACATGTTGCTTGGTATCCATGGTAACTTCAGAAACCAATGCTCTTTAACAGCCTTGCCTGGAATCATGTAAACTGCTTTGATAAAACATGAATCGTGGCAGATGGATATGTGAAAATAAAAATAACTTTGCATCCAATCTATTGCCCACATGGGACACCCTTGAAATACAGTGTGAGTTATATAACCCTATCAGGAATCATTTTGTTCTGAAACCAAGATAGAGGTAGCATTTTTTTCATACATCTCCACAGAGTTAAGAATCAGTTCAGCATAATAACTAAAACCTAGCAAGCAAATGCTCCCTGGTGCTCCTGAGAAGTAAATCTAACCCTCCACAGCTGTAAATCCAACAGCTCCACAGAAGAAGAGCTGTGAGCCTCTTGTGCCAGGAAAGGGACTAGTTTTGGGCTTTGACTGAATTTCATGGGTAGAGCACCTGCTGCGTGGCATAGGGTCAAGCCACAGATTTGCTTTCTGTAAGCAAGAATCATGACAGAGGTGAAAACAGGGCCAGAGACAAATTAGGACAAAGTAGAGTCCCCCAAGCATCTTCAATACCATTTCATGGATCTGCAGCAGAATACAGTTTCACTGGTGGTTTTTTTCCTTCAGAAAAGAAAATCTACCTTCAGCTTCATTGAACTAACTGGATAACAGTTGGGTTCAGCAAAAGTTAAAACCCAGGATGTGAGCACCAGATTGCAGGCTACTGCTCTGATTTCAATAAGCTTTCCGTTAAGGGAGCTGTGTCTTGCTTTATATTTGGCATTTGTACAACGGCACTTGAACAGGCAGGTATCCATCACCACAGGGAATGAGGACGAGAAACATGTGGGAGAATTAAGAATTGCTTCAGGATCTGAATCGACAGTTCTGGTAAGCAGAGCACACATTTATTCAGAGGTAGTGTGGTCTGGGCAGGCAGGGACGCCTTGCAGGCTAGGGGCATCATCTGCTCAGTGCGTGAAAAAGCACCCTCAACACTGTGGCTCTTTGCAAGACAAGAACCATGTCAGTGGTCTTTATTTTTTTATATCTCTTGGAAATTAAACTAAATCTATCAAATCTGCTTTGTACAATCTGATAAGAAGTCATCAAATAGTGATAACTTTTGATCTTTACAAGTCTGGACACATGAAACCAAAGTAGCTCAATTTTAGGAAACGTGAAACTTTAGCGTAAAGGCTCTGGATTAACATTGCCAACCCCGAGACTGGTGTGCTCTGCCAGTGCTGGAGCTGAGAGGCGTCATTCATGAATGGCAAAAACTTTCCTTTCCTCAGGAACACACATTGCTTTTTTTTCTTGATCCTAATAGTGTTATCAGATAGTAATATGTAAAGTCTGTCTTCACCTCACGCTTATCAAATAACTAACAAAACCAAAGCAAACAAACACCTAAAATGTGTGCTTTGCAAATAGGACCTCTTCCACTGGAAATGCCATGCCTACCTCTCATTTCCCTCTCTTCTGGAAAGCTCCTTGGCCCTTTCAAAAGATGCAGGTCACATGAACCCCAGGAAGAGTTGTTTTAAGTCAGAATGGGGTCCAGTCCAGAAATGAGGTCAAACGCAATTGTTATGTTAGTGAAACAGGGTGACTTCAGGAATAGGCTGTGTAAACACTGAAGGCAACTTCGTGTTTCATTGTCGAAGTGCACTAGAGGTTGAGCTCACAAAGCTGTACTGTCGATTAATCACAACTGGAGAATGGCAGTTTATATTACCCCATACCTTGCCAAAGTCACAAATGAACTCAGCAGCTATATGAAGAGACCCTAAGGTATTTCAGGTTAAAAGCCCTTTCCCTCATTCTCCTAGGTTCTAGCCTGTTGTCTTCTGAGCAACCACTTTTTCTTATTAGTTTATTTAATGGGACACAATTGTATTTTGCTTTATTTTCAAGATAGAGTCCAAAATTTAATACTCTCTGCTGCAAATGCATAAGACCACAGTGTTTTTCAACATTTTTTTATTTACTTGAAAGTGATTGCTTTGTCAAAGGGGCATGTGAATTACAGCACTACTAGAAAATAGCTCTTTGAAGACTGTGGAGTTCTTCCCAGATACCAGACAGGAAATAATTGTTTTCTTCTCCACACTTAAACTTTTCATTCCAGTTCTCCTATCCAGCCTCTTTGGCTCCATCTTGTGATATGCTCATATTAGAGTCTATATATTGTAATCGTCATCTCCTTTTTGCTATCTCAGAAAGCACTGTTGTTGGGGGTTTTTAATAATCAGAAAGTTCCATTTGCAGCAGCTCAGGGCCCTGAAAAACAGTGAGAGCAGAGAAAGGTCTAGCAGTGTAGACCCTCTGGATTTATCTCAACATGAGAAATGAACCTGGACCATTATGAACACTAATAGTACAATTTTTAATAATAGTGGATATTTGTAATAATAATGACAGTGACAAAAAAATAGCCGTTCTTTCCAGTGTTCTTATGTGAAGGCTCAGAGCAGCTTCATCTAACTGTCTGAAATTGTGTAAATAATACTTTTGAGACATTAGTAATGTCATATTTTTAGTATAATGTGGTTTTGCAAACTGTGTGTCCAGGAAGCGAAGCAAATGATGATGTCATATTTCTAAGGTAGCAAAGGTAGTAAAAGTAGTAATGTGTATTATTAAATAGTGTGTGCAATTTCCTGAAAACTGCAGTATCATATAATCCTAGAAATGTTTTAGTTTTGTTTGTCTTCCTTATGGGAATAGAATAACTGCATAATTAATGTTACTTACTAGTGACACTGGAAATAAACTGAAAGGAAGAAATAGACTCCTGAGCTGCTTTAAACTCTAGAAATATAGTGTAGCATATGTCAAGATCCAGTCTACATCCTGTCAAAGTTAAAGTCCCAGAAAAACAGACTGAGCCTGATTCCAATCACAGAGACACTGGTACAATTTGGATGCAAACACGCTGAAATCACTGGTGTGAGATAGAATCTTTCTTTTTATGTTCAGAGTTTGTCACAGAAGGGATTTTATGGTAGGGAAAGGAAATTTGAGATTACTGTCTGTTTAAAATGATCCTTTTGAAGCAGATATAAGCTTTGTTATGCTTTGTGCACATACAGCTGTAATGCACGCTGCATACGAATGCACACAAGACATTTACAACTCACAAGGCTTTTCTGAAGGCTACTTCAAGACCTCACACCTAAGCTGCAAAGGTCTCCACGCTATACCAGTTTAGGAAGCACACCCCAGTTGTTTTCCAAAACTTTACTATTAGTCCAAATGAAACCAAAACACAACAAAACCCTGTCATCTTTTTCCACGTCATTTAGTTTTCTTTCCTTTCAACCATTTTCCTGTTTTACTTTGGAAATCTCTTTACTTGGCTTTCACGTTTCCTGCCTGCATCACTTCCTGTGCATCACTCACATCCTGTCCATCTCTCCCTTGCAGGTGGCATCGTGTGTACTATGTGTGCTTTGCTTTGTGTATTGCAACACATCCTGCCCTGCTCCCTGTCTCCCTTGGGCCCAGAAGCCGTCTATTTCCTTGGGAACATTCCTGTACTGAAAAGGATTGGCGTCATCCTTCATTGCAAGCACGCGGGGGCCTCTGCTGTGCATAAGCACAAAGAGAGGAAACAAGGGGAGTTTAAAACTTTTGAGGAATATGGTAATCTATGAGGGACCAGCGTTTGAAAACAAAAGCCAGCGGTGGCATTAGAGGGTCAAGAATAGTTTCCTCCTGAGAGATGGAGAAGTTGACACCATCAGTCTTTTACCTTCAGTCAAGCTTATGAAAATAACTTTCACCAGAGGTGCTAAATGAAGAAGAAATATTTCTAGACTTCCTAATTACAGTTTGTCCCAAAAGCCAAAGAAGGACTACTATTGGCATCACTGTATTTTTCCGTGTCTAACTGTAAATATAGATGACTGTCCTTTTTATTGCACTTCCTATATGAAAGAAAGTGAATGTGATGTAAAAAGCAAAATTATTAAAGTGGTGAAAAGAAACACGTCAAAAAGAACTGTCTTTCCAAAGATGTCTGGTTCTAATACACCCACCTCTGTATGTAGTTCTCTGGTGTCAGCACTATTAAAACCACCAAACAATTGTTTAACCTATCATTTTGTCCTCAAAAGATAAGAAAAAAACCGACCTGTCCTTTCTTTTACAGTATGGCAACAGCAGTCTATTATGATAGTACTGCTCAAAGAAAGGCAGTGGGGCCCACCAGCATCAGCAATGCTTTAGAAACTGCTGCTTTCATCTAGATTTTTGTTGAAAACCATTTTATTTTAAATTCAGTCTTGATCCTCTTTTTCTCCTCATTTCTCTCATTTGAGCTAAGGAAAATGAACCAACACCAAGAAAAAAGAATAGCAACATTCTGCAATAAAAAATTATGTTCTGTGGGGAGAATCACAGAATGCCACAGTGTTCACAAACACTGAAAAACACTTATAACAGAATGGTTACTAGCAAGCATCATTTGGTATCTGAGCAGTCAAACAAGCTGCTTTTCATCCTATCAGGAAACAAAGAAATAAAAGTTATTCCCCGTATACCATCACTCTGTGCATCTTAAACACTGAGCATTGAGTAACTACACCAGCTGAACCAGTCCGTGGTGGACAACTTTCAGATATGCTCCATTTAGATACACGCTCTGACTTGCTTACAGTAAGTATATATGTCATGCCTCTTTCAAAGAAAGAGGTGAAAGCATTCATGTTTTGGAAAGTAATGTATTTCCCTAACCAATGCTTCTACTCATGCCTTTTCATCTGAGAGTTTTGGCTGAACCTTGAATGGTGGGCATGTGCAAGATGTGTTTTCATATGAAATACTGTTGATATGACCTCAAACTCATTGTAATTTTTGCTTCTTGTTTTCATAAGACTGTATTTTTTTGGCTCTTTGCCCAACTAAAGAGGCAGGAAATGGGAGTATCAAAGATCTGACATTCCTTCTTGTGAAAGGAAGGGAGAGAATGCATTCTACCTAATTTTTTGAGCACGACGTTCTCTCCCCATTTCTGTACTGCTTTTGTGCAATTCTGCTATATTTCAGCCATCTCCTTCAGACACCCGTTTGGCTCCTCTGTCCATTTCTGATCACAGAGCATTATCTTCTGCATCAGATATGAATGCACTGTGCAAGTTTGGGTGTGTGCAGTGTTTTTGGTGTCCTGCAAGTGAGACCATGAACCAGTCTCACCTTTTTACAGGTGGGATAATACTGCTTAAGTGCCCTACTGAAGCATAACCCTCTTTTATTTCTGTAGGTTTTACTTTACAGAACCCTTAAGATAAAACATCTCCTGCGAATAAGAGCCAATTCTTGTTCTGACACCTCATGAAGTTGTCCCTACTTCCTCAAAGGTTTTACAAAAGTCTTTGCTACTGTTAAAAGCCCAATCATTTCAGATTTGCAAGCCTGAAAATCTTGTGCTTTAGGGTTATCATGCTCCCATAGCTCCAGTCAATCAAATCCGTTGGAGACAGGTCTTTGCTGTGCAGAAGGCACATCAGTTAGGCTCCAGTAATGAGTTGCCCATGCAGATCAGCAGCTAAATATCTCATAAAGGAGTGTAGTTACATCCAGCTGCTGCTTTTAAAAATGAAACATAACTTCGAAGACAGTAAAATTTTCTTTCAAGTTCGTACCTGAGGTCAATGGTAAAGCATACAGCACAGAGGTGGCCTGGACCACAGGTTCTCCAAACACAGCTGTTTAAAATATGGCAGGTGATTTTAATGTTTTTCGTCTCCATGTCTCTCAAGTTAGGTGGCTGGTTCCCAGATGAAATCAAAGCTAGCAAGTAAGGGATAAAATAGTCATAAAAACTGTGATGTGAGTTCTTTTGAGGACTGCACTGTCTGCTTTCTTTGCTCCTTTATGGCAGGCAAGGAATTAGACTCAGCTGATGCCAAACTCCCTTAAACTGTCACCTCTGAGTCTTCATCAGGTAGCCTTTCTGAAAGTCAGCAAGCCTGTATTAAGTGGAATATGCAAGATTTTAGTAGTGTGTCCTTGTGGACATTTTTTTTTCTTTTTCTTTTAGAAGAATGGTTCCTGCTCTCACTTCCATCTCAGCTTTTATTCTGCAGCATGTGGTCATTGTATTCTGGAACACAATGAAACTGTTATTAGGAAAATTACTTTTGAAAATATAAATTTGTGCAATTTTTGAATGGGTCCACTGCTGATTTCTGGAATCATATTCACATCTTGGGTAACTCCAGCTGAGTTATATAGGGGCTGAATTGGCATATTTGGCTAATGTTTCCTTTATTATTATTATTATTTTTTTGTCCCGCTACTTACTGTAGGTTTATATTCTGCATGCATATAAAGATCTCTTGCAGAAGTGCCACTAAAAGGAGATTTTGAAAATGTTACTTTACCTCTGGCCAGCATTAATTGCGCTTGCATTTTTCAAGCCTTTCTCACTGTTTCCCTTGTGACAGATGTAATGCACATACTGGAGCCAAGTATTTACAGCCATCTCCTTTCCCTCCTTTTTGGCTTGTGCACACACACCCCTGAGGAGTGTGCACACAAAGCTCAAGGAAGCCATTATCTTAGGCTTTAGTGAATACAGAAAGCATGAGATTTACGGAACTTGCCAGCAAATTTCATTGTTCAGTTCCAGAATACATTATGTTGTTCCTGGTTGTGGTCGAGGGGTTAAAGCAGGAAAGCGGGATTCCAGAGGCCTGGCTTCTTTCCTACAAAATTGTCCTGTCTGAAAGTTTCTTTGCCTCAGTTTACACTTTGTAAAGTAATAACTGTATAATTCACCTCTCCCCGTGTACTGCCGATACTTCTGGTACTCTTCAGAACCCTAAAAAATGCTAGGAAACTTATTGCAGCAGCATGCAGGCTGGCAAAGAGGTGACCTACAACATAGTGCATAAGTGGGAAAACATAGGAAAGAATAGTCAAATACAAGGGAAAAGCAACGCTGTGCAAGAAAGATGAACGTTTATGAAAGGCTTTCAAAGATACTACAAAAGCCATTCCTCTCCTTGTTTCTGTCACTGGCCAGAGCTCAGACTTTCCAGAACATGAACATGACACTCATCTCCTTTGGTCTCCCCACTCTGACCCCCGGCCTGTAAGACAGAGTTAAATTCCCAAAAGGCAGAGCCACATGATGTCCTCAGAAGATATGTATTTAAATGTATGCATATATATGTATAAATATTCTGTGGGTAGCAGGGGATGAATTCTCTCTGTTCTCATTAACCCCTTCTCCTGAGCCAGTGTGACCTTGTGTGAGCAGCTGGGATCTGTTCCTCTGGGACTTCAAGCTTCAGCACAAGAGGAGGACCCTTTTCTCCTCTTCTATCCCTTCCATTGAGGGGCCTCCTTTTGCAGCACAACACCAGTGCTCAGAGGAGCCCCACAGATGGGAGCAGGGCAAGGGGAAAGAGAGAAGCAGGACCTGATTCTAGCATCTTCTCTCTCTGCTGCTGCAGCATTGACACTACAAAAGGAGCATCATCCCGGCTACCACTAGCGGAAAAGGACCAGGGCCAAGCTTGGCTGTTCGTAGTTAAATGTTGTGGATACCACAAAATCACAACACAGCTCCTCATTTTAACTTAATTTAACATGGCATGCATTTGGAAAAGCAATACAGTAGCCTTAGCATTTTAGCTGTCTTGAATGCAGTTGTCACAAGAAACACCTTTCACTTCAGGCATATCTTCATGATGGATTATTCAGGTATGAAATCCAGCCATCTTGCTAAATTGTAAGCTTTCCATGCTCAGCTTGTGGTCGGCTCAGCTCTCAGATCATGGGCATGTGGAATACAAGACTGTTTGGCCTTAATTGAAACCTTCTGCACCCTTTCAGAAACTGCTACAGCGCATTTCCAAGAACTGCTGTCTTCGATCTCTCCTCTAGATGCCTCTGAGACCTTCCAAGTGTTCTGCTCTTTTCACATGAGCAGAGACAGGTTTGCAAGTAGTCCATGTCTTCCTTCTTTGGGCTCAGAGAGGTCCCCAGCACTGCAGAATAAGCACATGAGTTCATTCTGTGATTTATAGTATCTCAGAAAGTTCATAACCAGGGAACATCCTGAAACTCATAGGTAAGAGGCGTTGAACTCCACGTAATGTCTTCTGCTTAATGGATAAAATCTAGTTCCTTAGCTCCCTGACTCTGCACTGAATGAATGATGATGTATTCTGTCATATTTTGCTGCCCTTACACCCCCTGCCATTTAGTGGGACAAGAAGCAGTGAAGATTTCCTGGAGTTTCGGGAATAAATGTCGTTCAGCCTTACTTGCACAAATAATTTCTACAGCAGTGGATCTCTCTCCACACTTGCATGGAGACTAAAACTACAGATCAGACGCACAAATATTTTGGGAAAATACATGCATTATGTCCGCACCTGTTTTGTCAGACATGGAGACCGTTAGTTAAAAAGCCGAGTACTCTGATGTCAGAGAAAAATGTTCTGCAACACAGTGACAGCTGGATGCAGGGAGAGCTACAGTCTGCAGCTCAGGACTGGCAGGAATCTGAGCCAGTGCCATGGCAACAAGCATCAGTACCTGTCAGGAGCTGAGGAGTCATAATATTCATGGCTTGTGTTATTGCTGTGCATTTATGTCACTGACATTGAGGCCATGTTGCAGTTCACATTACAAAGGCACGCTCCCTGTACAGAACTGCTCTCGGGTGGACTTTGACATTGAAGGTTGCAAAAACAGATTCCCTCTCTAAATAGTCAAACTGTGTTTAAATCATACCTATCAATGTGCCTAAATAAAAATTAAACCTGACTGTGGCTGCAGGGATTTATGGAAGGAAAAATCGTAATCACTATTTGCTAATTGGTAAGCAATTAGCCAGTTATGCTACAGGACTTTTGAAGCACATTACATTGACTAACAGACAAAGCTGATTTGTAAACAAAATGGCTGGATGTTCGGGAACCAATTAGAGAAGGAAAATGGGCAGCAGCTGGGAGGCTGTCGGGAGTCAGACTGGTGTCACAAGGAGGCTGTTTGGAGCAGTGATGGTTTATCAACTTGTTTTGTTAAGTATGAGCCAACTATAAGGATTTTAAAATATGAAGATATACATACATTTATTTATTAAATATACCTTATATATGTAGTATATATTTTACAAAGTAATGTATATGTACACAATATATAATACAGTGTATATAATTTTGCCTGGTATTCTAAATCAAATTAAATCAATTATTTAATCAAAACTCTTGCTTAAATATCACATTTGAAAATGCAGTAACATACAAAGTACTGTTTGAAAACACGTCTCCCTTTCAAATATGCTATGCTCTAATGTATGAGAAGAGCACCCTGTGACCCACAATCTTGTCCTCTCATAGCTACAGTGGTGTAGAACATAATTTAACTGCATGCAATTATTCTTGCAATGGGATTTGCAATTTATTCTTCTGCAGGTGAGGCTATACACATATGTTGTTCAGTAAGAGACAATATCTGGAGATAAACTCAACGACCAGCAAAACCATCCAATTAACACAAAGGTAATGTTTATCTCAAGGGAATTTCAGAAAACAGTCACTGTTGCTTTAGCATTTTCAAATGTCAGAGGGTCACATTCTTCTGTGGCACAAAACAACAATGATGAAAAGTGTTTATTGGTAAACTGTGAGTCAGATCTGATCATTCAGATTACAACAGTGGCCTCAGTATTCGGAACATCAGAGAAAATCCCGTCATGAAGCCACAGTCAATTGTGAGTCTTTATTGTGATTACTCAGGAGAGGAATCAAATCTGCTAAACTTCAGGAAAGGTCTCTTGGTTTCTCTGCCCTCATTGCAGCAGACATGGTCTTTCACTCCAGTCTCGTCCTTGCTGAGAACCAGTGCTAAAGGAAGAAATCTCTTTTGAAGCAAACTGGAACGTAAAAATAATGACAAAGCCTTAAAGCTCCCCTGAGCATTACTGGGGATAAGCTCTCTTCAACTCCATTGAAAGTTGGGTGCATGTGAGAAGTTAAGTCCTCTTCTAAGTGTCTTCATTCATGTGCTTAACTCTACGAAGACGTGAAGTCACTCACTTCTGGGGAAGTCAAAGGAAATGTTAGGAGAACAAGGAGGATTTTCAGCACGAAGGAAGAGTTCAAAGTCTGCCTCAGTAACAAATGCTACTACCTTTTCAGATTGACTCATTTCTATACAGAGAAAGAAATTTATGCAGAAAAGCATAAATATATGTTAAAAATATAAATGCTGTAGGTGCATCTCGACACCTTGGGTAAAGAAATATACAAGATGTAACTACCTATTACCCACATTTGTTCTGGTGCTCTGATTGCTTCTTTTTAACTTTTCAGTCAAAAGTTTCTAGAGAAATCATTGCCTTGGCTTAGCAATCAGCCTCTAATCAAGATTCCCTGACAGTAGAGCTTTAAACATATATATTTTCTCCTGTCACAAATGTGGAATATGACCAAAATCATCTGAGTCAAAATCCCAGTTGGAGCTGCCTAACAAATTCACGTCTGTTTAATGAACTTCATCTACTTAATGAACTAAGTGCATATTTTCTGTTTAGATAACACCTGACTGTTTCCCAGTAAAGTTTTTGTTTATTCATGAACCCCCTTTTAGTCCATCTATGAACACTCTCCAAATTGCCTGCAAAGTCTCATTCATTTGTAACAGAAAATGAAATGGGATCTCTGGATCCACAGTGGCCCTGAGAAAGCAGAAGGGGAAGAGGGGACTGACGCTGGGAGGAGGAGGGGGGTGTAGCGCAAGGCTGAGCCCGGAGCGGAGCTGTTTTTGCACAAGGGGGGTGGTAGGAGCCGCCTGGGCTGCCGGCTGGAGTGCAGGCATCAGCGCCAGCTGCCCACAGCTTTACATGACACAGTTGGCACTGTTGATTTAAACAGACTGATGAACGTGACCTCCTAAATGAAATGTTAGTAATTACGCAGTATAGACAGAGAAGGCTCACATTAAAAGCATTTCATAGCAGGTTCTTTTTTATTTTTGTTTATTTGTTTGTTTTGAAAAGGAGAAGATAAGCTAATTTTCAAATGAGTTCTTGTTTGTTAACACAAACACTCAGATGTATTCCCTATCGAATGACCTTGGCCCTGTATCTCCTGCGCTAGTTCTTTCTGGGGAAAAAAAAATTACAGTTTTCAAGTGGGTGTGAAAAGGACGAAGACCAAAACGTGAGATGTCAGTAAGCATTTTCCTTGTTAAACTGTGATCATTGCATGTGTTAAAGGAGAAGACCTAAAGGGATACAGTTGTCCTTCATGGAAGATTTATCATAAAAAGATACTTCATCAGCATCTCATTAGTAATCACACTTTTGATCTTTCTTCAGGTTTTAGTGGAGTAAGATGCTCTTATGTAGTTGTTACTAGTGTTTAAAGAAACTATTTTTGCTTAACATCCAAGCTTCAGTAAGAATTAAAAGAGGAAAAGAGAGCTCAAAGTCCCTCTGTCACTTCCATCCAAACAGTGACAAGGCAAAAATATACCTGTTGTAAGTGCAAGTAGAAAGGATGTCAAAGGAAATAAAGTACTGTCATGTTCTTATGAACAATAGCACTGTGAGGGCGACTCTTCACTGGAAAATAGCCACAAAGTGTCTGCTGCAATACTGAAAAGAGCTTGGATTAGCCATAGGAACAAAAGATATGAACATCTTCTTTTGAACATGCTATTTGCAGGGATCACATCCAGTACATAAATTAAGTTACCATTTAGTGTTATTTAGATTCATGTAACACTAAAAATAGAAGATGATAATTAAGTCACTCTTGTAGCCTCTAACTATACACTATAATTTATCATCAAGACCACCTCCCACAGACCTTTAGAAAACTAGTAGCATAATAGGTAGTCGTTACAACGTATATATCTAGCTTAGAGCTATTTTAGGCTCTCATTACAATGGTATCTAAGAGATTTTTAAGGTAATTGAACAAGATGTTCCCTAGTGGTCTGCATGTTGGCTCTTGCTCTGTCTCTCGCTTGAGCATAGAAGCCTTTGCTTTGGCTATAGAGGAGGCAGTTAAACATGTGGAAAAGTTGCATACAACTGCATGTGTAGTCTGCACAGCTCCTTTCCCTTTCTGGGGAGTTTCAGTTGGATGGAAAATTTATAGCCACCGTTTCACCTTCTCATTTGTAAAAAAGGAAGTGTAACTATCGGAAGAAGAACTGCTTTTAAAAAACCAGGAGCAGAATAGTGTCCATGAGAGCATGGGGCATTCCAAAAATCACTCATTGTTCTCCCATAGCTCAGATATGTAAAAAGAAACAAAAGAAGTTGAAAGCTCAAAGAGAAGCAATAATTTAATCAAGTTACATCATGAGATTATTGTAATGAGACTATAAAGCACCTGGGAGAGACAGAATATTGCTATCTACCCGAATAATGCTGCTTTCATGCTGTAAGATCAAATACTGAAGTGAAAGCAACAGGCAAATCACAGAAGAGTAAAAATAAGAGCAAGCAACACTCACAAATGGATAAGTAAGTTATTTCTTTTAGCTGGCTGTACAATTAAAACAATCTATTCACTGAATGAAACTGAACTGAGTGGGTAACAGAAAAATATTTAAAAGGGAAAGCATACTAAGACAATGTAAAGTTCTCCATATTTGCTATTTTCTTTAAATTTTTCTGCTTTTCTGGTTGATGTTTGAGTGAGGAATCTGATTAAAGTCAAATACTCTTCTAGTATATTTTAATAATCTCTGTGGATCTGTGTATCTCAGGCATCATTTGTTCATATAGTACCTGTCTACATTGTACCTAAAAATTTCCTAGTTTGTTTTCACTGATGTACTCCGAAATCTTAATCTTTGCCTGGTATAACATAGCAAAATTTCATTGGATATTTCTAGATAGATAATGATCTAAATCAGTTGAAGATCTGTTACAGCAGACACTTACTTTCTTTTCTGTACTGGCTGGGGTTTTACCTGGGATTTTTTTTTTTTTCTGTTTTTCCTTTTTTTCAGTCTCTCCCCTTTGACATATTTCTAAGAAGAAACTTTTCCCTAAGTGCGCATAAAGCTTATTACAGGTGGAAGATGACTACGTTCCTGATTCTATCTGTTCTTCTGAAATTCCTACCTGGTCTGAATCTATTTATGACAGGTTTTTTCTTCAGCTCTTTGTTACTTTTCCGTGTGCTTGCCAGATGTTTTTTCCAAGACGATAAATGTATTTTTTCTGCATCAGTGATGCAGTTTGGCTTAAGTCGTTGATGGCTTAAAACACTGATGGCCCTGAAGATCAGGGATGCAGCTTTAAAAGAAATGACTCCCTATCTGTTGGGATTACAACACCAAAACGCAAGTTCATGGCAGCCTCTGTGGCTCAGGGATGGGTTTCTATACATCATGGAACCGCTGTTACTACGCTCTCATTGGCTTGACGGGGAGTGAAAGATTAGATGGAGAGCAGTAGCTGAACTGGTGATATTTGATGAATGTAGAAATTTTCAGTACTGGTAAAATAACACTTTCTTCACAGGGTCTGGCAGATTCGCCTCTTTAAACTGTGGTTGATGCCTTCCATTAGCAGCAGACAGAGTAGTTGTTTTCTTTGGATTTCAGAAGCCTAAAGTTGCAGGCGTCTTGGCAGAGTAGGTCATTGCAATACTCCAAAGGTCTCTGGCATTCTATTGTTTCTCTTCAGCTTGTTTTGATTTTCTTCTTCTGTTGTCTCTTATTCTCCATTCTCTATTTGTCAGCATATAAGCCATCCTACCTCCCTTCAGTCATCTCTTATGGACATCTCTTATAAGTATTTTCCTTATGCCTATGCCCTAGAGTGACTGACTTTTAGCTAGAGGCTAAAAGAAAAATGGCTAGTTTTCAGTGATTATTTTGATTTTTCTACTGAGATTTTTTCAGAATAAAGTAACTTTTTTAATACTGACCAATTATTAATATCCACAATTTTTAGACTTCTGCAAAATTTAAAATTGCTCCATTAAAAATAAGAAAAATAAGGCAATATTTTAAATGATAATACTGTCTTTGCTGTGCTTTTCATGACAGTGTATCCGTGGTATTGCAGTCAGCTTAGTATCTTGCAGCCCTGGTCACTCATTGCCCAGCTGGGGGACCTGTTGTAGGTCTCCTCTGGCCTGAAGGTTTGCTTCCCATGCAAACCAGGATGTGAGCAGCAGTAGGGGAGGTGTTATACACTCAGGCCTCATAAAACTGGATTTTGCCATGGTGAGCTCTTCCCTGCTGCATCAGTGCAACATGGACATTCCTGTGTAGCTGTAGCCACCGAGGGAACACCAGCCACTTGATTGTTACCATGAGATGCCTTGCAGCTGAGGGAGAAAAGGGCTTTCACCTTACCTGTTTGCTCTTTTCTCTTAGCTTTTTCCTAGACAATGTCTCCTTGTATATTATCAATTATCCAAAAGTATAGTTGTGCTTAACAAGAATGTTTCCTCCATGACGCAGGGAAAATCAGTTCACAGATATAGCTGACTCTATTGGAATGTAAAATTACATTTGTTAGCAAAACTGATGATGTTAGAAGGAATCAAGAAAAAATAAAAAGTGTCTGAAAGCAAAAGAAAATTCCCACTTGTAGTTGAGAGTGACACAAAGCTGGTTTTAGTTGGCTTTGAAAGGGCAGAAAAAGATCAGGGGATTCTCTGTCTTCTTTTTCTTGGTACCTCCCAACCTGCTTTAACTTTAAATCTGGTGCTCATGATCATTCTAAAGAGTGCAGTCCATCATAGTACATGTCTATATATTGTGAGGATAAACAGTCTTTGGGTTGTCATTTGTGTTAAACAGAAGGTTATTTGAAAGGTCACTGAACTAGATAAACTATTTTTTTAAATAACCTGGGTATGGTGAATGTAGAAGATTATATTTTATGTGCTTATTGCTAGAAGCAAAATGAGAAACCCACAGTGATTAAAAGACTTTTATTTGTCTTAAATAATTTTCCAAAGGTGGAAAATATTAATTATAAGAAGTCAGCCAATAACTTTTAAGTTAATCTACCAGGTCTACAGATAATTAGGGAGGCAAAGAAAAAAATAAATGTGTAAATAAACAAAATTTTGAAGTTTACACACTATTTTATAATACAATAAATCAAGCTATGTAGAAACTTTTAGCTAAGTAAATTTATTGCAAAGCCTGAGGCATGCTCTGCTTCTTTTATCAAATAATTTAGTCCTTTCAATTGTGTAAAAAGTTAAATCTAATAAAAGACAGCAGAATTTACATTCCATAGATAATGAGGAATACAGTATTTAATACATATTTAAAGGCTTAGGTCAGTCATGATGTTATAGAGACAGATTTTTTCTTCTTGCTTTCCTCAGTAGGTGTAATCTTCAATATCCCTGTTAACTGGGGAGTGCAAGGGTATGTATCTTTTAATGAATTCATGTAAAATTTGTGCAAACAGTTTTGAAGTTCGCTACTCATTGTAGCTATCCATTCAATATCAGCCACAGAAATAAATAATTACAAACACACATCAGCTGGAATGATATGAATTTTTTGACCCCATTTGAGTGGAAATACTTTGACTAGCAATATGCAGAAGTTTAAATATTCCTAGTGAGTTGATAGGCATAAGACCGTTCCTATCAAAAGGCTGTTACATCAGTTAGGAGCTTAATCTTCATTGAAAGTCATTGGCTCTAACTTTCTTAAGGGCTTTTGAAAGTTTTTTTCTCCTGTTTTTTCTAGAGTTTTCTCCTCTTCAGGAACTAAAATCATAGAATCATAGAGTCATAGAATGGTTTGGGTTGGAAGGGACCTTAAAGATCATCTAGTTCCAACCCCCCTGCTGTGGGCAGGGACACCCTCCACTAGACCACGCTGCCCAGTGTCAGAATGGTTGTTAGAGGCAAGCGGTCCTGTGTCACAGCCCAGAGGGGAAGAGGGAGGTGGCAAAAGACTAAGTTAGGTCACAGAAAAAATCAGATGTGGGGAGATAAGAGGAGAGGGAGTACCACATTCTCAGCCTCAGGCCAAGGCTACCATGAGACTTTGAGTGTCACAAAGCACCACAAATTGTTGGCTCACGAGAAACAGAGGTGTAGGTCCTCAGCAGTGCTCGGGCTGGAGTGAATAGCCCTCTCATCTAATCTGGCCTTGTTCTTAACATACGTCTTAGAAGGTATAACATTGGGGGCGGGGAGGGGTATTGTTTTATTTTTCACAGAGTTTAAGAGTTTTTTTAGCTGTGGCATCCGTGTTAATCACTGTATCTGTTATCGATATCCTGGAGTGTTTGTGTTATTGACAATGCACCTGTTTACATACTTCACTCTCTTGCTCTGCTGACAGAAACCAGCCTATATGCAGTAATCCAATTCTTCATGGGTCCTTTTTTAATTTCTCATATTACTATGCTAACATTACTAGCAAAGTACAGCCCCTTGTATGAGATGGTTTTCTGTTGCTTACTTGAATAGAGGTTTAACATAGGTTTCTCTGTGCCTCGAATGACAATCATATGAGTTTCATGTAGATGATACATTAACTATATATATACCCTAGTAAGCATTTTAAATTCTATAGTCAAGGTTCACAATGCTGAGTTTGTATTCATTGCTGCCCTTACTATAAATGGAAAACTTTATCTGGCTTCCATGAGAGAAATACCAGACCCTCTAAGTATTTCAGCAATGTACTGTCAGTCATATGGAATACCTGATTCTATTTCATTGAATTATGCTATTTAGTCCCTCAGATACTGTGTAAAATGAATAAAAAGGATTACTAACTAGCAGCAGATCATGTCAGACTGTACCCGTTGCTCACTGGCTGTGCGTACTGACACATCTGCTATAGCAGTTGCAATGTATTGCAGAGGCATGACGACACTTCAGTTGCTGTAGGTGAAAAGAGAGAAGTTTTGATGGTCTAAACTGAGTGTAGTATTCACCTTTCTTAAAGCTCTGTTACTGAAGTGGGGAGGAAATCATAGCTTTACCTAAGACCTCTTCCAGCCTGTGCCCACACACTTCTTGAGAAGCTTTCCTACATGATAGTTGTGACAGAAGTATATTAACATAGACCAATTAAAAAATGTTCCTTTTCCTTTCAAACAGCTATTCACTTCAAAGTATGATGCAAGCATGCATGGTGTTCGATTCATGTGCCCCAATGATGTAGATAATATGAGAAGACTTCAACTTATTTTATACTTTCCTTAATGTACTTTTTCCTCATTTGAGGGTCAGTATCTCTGGTGTTTCTGTAAAAATGTCCTTTGCAACTCACTACAGTCTGCTTTATCTACCAATCCTGAGACATGGTTTATAGCTCCTCCTGTTCCCACTGCACACACGTACAGGTAAACTGCAAACTGTCTTGTGAAACACACCGAATTTCTTTTCCTGATTTTGTCCAGCTTAACTACTATTACAAATATCTCTGTTCGGTGATTCCCAGTAGTTACTAGCACTTGTCCAGTGAAGTTAAGTTTTTTTTTTCTCTTTTGGGAATTGACAAAGGAAAAAAACTCCAAGTTTTTACCTAATTGGCCTTGACAGGATAACAGCAGACATGTTATGCTTGCCTCAACAGTATTTCACTAGGCTCATGTCACTGGTAATTAAATTTGTCTTAGAACTTGGATGGATGTTAAACTACCACTGGGAAGGAAAAAAAAGAAGAAAAAAAGAAAAGAAAAGAAAAGAAAAGAAAAGAAAAGAAAAGAAAAGAAAAGAAAAGAAAAGAAAAGAAAAGAAAAGAAAAGAAAAGAAAAGAAAAGAAAAGAAAAGAAAAGAAAAGAAAAGAAAAGAAAAGAAAAGAAAAGAAAAGAAAAGAAAAGAAAAGAAAAGAAAAGAAAAGAAAGAAAAGAAAAGAAAAGAAAAGAAAAGAAAAGAAAAGAAAAGAAAAGAAAAGAAAGAAAAGAAAAGAAAAGAAAAGAAAAGAAAAGAAAAGAAAAGAAAAGAAAAGAAAAGAAAAGAAAAGAAAAGAAAAGAAAAGAAAAGAAAAGAAAAGAAAAGAAAAGAAAAGAAAAGAAAAGAAAAGAAAAGAAAAGAAAAGAAAAAAAAGAAGAAAAGAAGAAAAGAAAAAAGTAAACTAAACCCTTTACAGCTCAGATTGCACGATGGTCTGTTCAATCCCTACCAGAGATATCTCAGTTATGCCCTGATCACCTGTAAGGAATGGAACTCCCCATATATAATATTTTTTTATATCTGAGAGACACATTACAAATAAGCATATTTTTTTTTTTTTGTACTTTTCTGGTCACAGATAGAGAAAAACCATTTCCCTTTGGAATTTGAGTTGAAATTTTGTAGAAGATGATAAAGTGCACATGAGTTGCTTCAGCCCACAGCTATAAAACAAGCACAGACCTGGACACTGGGACAATTTGTTCCCTATAAAGCCTTTAAGTGGACTCATTGAACTTCCACTAGGAAAAGTTATTCTTCTTGTTGCCCTAAAAATAGTCTCAAATGTCTTTGGTTCAGATTCAGTAAAGAATTCTTCCATAAGCCCTAATTCTTCCATAAGCCTTGAATGTCTCAATAAAATCAGAGAGTTAGAAGCCTGGATGCTGGAATGGATCTGGATGTTTATATCTGTTGCCATATTCTGAATGCATGCTTTATCACATTGAACTTGAAGATTTGAGAAGACCTTAAATTTATTTATTACAGTTCCAGAGTGCTTGGATAGGATCTATATGTTCTGTTAAAAGATGTGAGGAAAAAATACAGATTTCTCCCATATCAGCATTTACTGTCTTGTTGCTGGATTTATTTGT
The DNA here is from genome assembly GCF_011004875.1 of Balearica regulorum gibbericeps. Lineage (NCBI taxonomy): Eukaryota > Metazoa > Chordata > Aves > Gruiformes > Gruidae > Balearica > Balearica regulorum. Next base: position 52,832,045 of record NC_046186.1, on the reverse strand, counting down.
TACATTTAGGAAAGAGAGGAGGCTAAAATGACTGTGCATATACATGTACTTCTGTGTGTCTGTCTGTGCAAGCATATATAAAAATATATATGTGTGTGTGCAGTAGTTGGAGGTGGTAAGTAGACATAACTCTCACGATCTCTCCCACAAATGCTAGAGATTTTCCTGCAAAATACTTCCCTTAGAAAGGAACAAAGACTCTTTAGACTCAATGGCTCCTTTTACCCAACACAAATCCCTGATTTTTTTTTCTTTTTTCCTTCACCACTGATGTTACAGCACCTTCTGACATCATAGTTGAGAAGATGAGGATGTAAATGGAAGCTCAGGTACCCACTCTTAGTTTTCTTCAGAGTATTCAGGGATTGTATTTTAGGCAAAAGAATAGTGACATATAATTACCCCTTTTTTTCCGAGTTATATTTGATGTTATAATCCTTCCTATGGCTAAAAATCATAAGGCATCACATTGGTTGGACAGAAGTAGCTCACAAACGAGATGTAGCAACTCTTCAGGTATCCCATGTCTCCCCTGCAGTACACAATGGACCATGTTTTGGAGCTGAACCCCAACAATGCGGACACAGCAGCCCATGTAAAATCATTTAATTTCACAAGCATGGATTCAAATTGACCTGGAGAGCCTGTTACATGATGTACATACAGCATGGGAGAGAGCCGAATGGGTGATAAACTGCAAGCAGCTCACGAGCCACTGTATGACCACTTCTGCCCTATGCAACAGATTGGACTAGTCACAAAAAGTATTTCAAAGCAACTATCAAAGTAACTTTTAATAAAATGAAGATAAATTTTGAAGACATTTAGAAAAAAAAAAAAACAACCAACGACCTATTTTTTCACAGTTTTGTTGTTTGGTTTTTTTTAAACAACTGTGTCTTTTAAAGTTTTGGAATAGTTCATATTTTAGATATTACTTTCTGAGCAGCAGTAGCTTTCTTTTCATAACTCTTAACCTTGTCAAGAAACAGAAAAAAACTGAAGCATTCAATGTGATTCAATCCTTCTGTGTATCTAAATTATTACATTCATGGAAACAGAAGTATCCAATTTTTTCTGTTCCTGAGTACACATACCTAATTGGCTAACAGGGTACATTTGAGTTCCTTTGGGAGGTTTTGATAGGAAAAAAAAGAACACTCCTTCAATGTACGCAGGAACTAAATTGGAAGCAATCTATAGCTGAATATTTGAATTGTTTCCAAGCCATTTACTCTTGGCATAGAACTTCTCAATTTGAATTCTGCTTATATCCAGTATGATTCCTCTGGATACAGCTATATGGCCATTTGAACTATGTCTAACAACAAGTTTATCCTTGAAATTGTTGACTATTCAGAAAGTTAACATCCCATGCCCTGCATCATTTTTCCCTTGACTCATGGCTTGAAACTCTTAGAGATCTTACAATCAGAAGAGAAACATCCTCCCTGATGAGCTTGTGGGCAGGTGTACTGGCTCTGGCTGGGGTGGAGTTAATTTTTTTCACAGCAGCCCGTATGGATTGGATTTGTGACTGAAAGTGTTGGTTACACGCCAGTGCCTTGGCAGTTTATGAGCAGTGCTTGCACAGCATAGAGGGTTTGGGTTTGGGGTTTTTTGTTGTTTTGTTTTGGGGTTTTTTTTGTGGTTTCCCTCCACACACCCCCAGCCTGTATGGCAAGTAGGCTGGGGGTACACAAGAAGCTGGAAGGGGACACAACCAGGACAGCTACCCAAACTGACCAAAGCGATACTTCATACCAAATGACATTGTGCTCAGCAACAAAAGCTTGGAGAAAATAAGGAGGAAGGAGGGACAATCATGGTTACGGCATTTGTTTTCCCAAGTAACCACTGTGTGTGCTGAGGCCCTGCTTCCCAGGTAGTGGCTGGACATCTTCATGCCAATGGGAAACAGTGAATAAATTCCTTACTTTGCTTTCCTTGCATACATAGCTTTGCTTTACTTTACTTATTAAACTGTCTTTATCTCAGTCCATCCTGATTTTTCTTTTCTGATTCCTTCTCCCATCTTGCCAGAGAGGCAATGAGCAAGTGTCTGTGTGGGTGCCTAGCTGCTGGCTTGGTCAACCCACCACAGCAGGTTAAATGAGGTAACAGCAAGCCGTACAGAAAGTCAGGAATAAATTCACATCTGAGAGGACCTTCATAAACTGCAACTTAGTTTTAGTGGCACATCTGAATCCCTTTTAGGGCAAAGTTAAAAAGATACAACACAGACCCCTATGAGAAATGCTGGAGACCAGTCCCATAATGTTCAGCCACCACCTAGCTGACTTTCCTTGGGAGACGAGGGCAAACACTCAGGTAGCTAGGCACTGAGCAACCTGCACATTTCCTCCGAGATGTTAGTTTTTCTCTCGTCTCTGAAATGCATGACTTTCTCTAAATATGGACACAATGCTGGTAGGATGTTAGGCTTGCCAGACCAAAACCTGAAGTGAGGATCTGGGACTAGCAATGCAGATATCCTTCTTGTTATGCTGATAAACCCAGTGCTGGGGGAAAAAAAGAAAAAAAAAATCTTCACAGGAGAAACAGAACAAATAAAGACTCAATATGTATAATGCTTCAAAGTCAGCTACGGTGGAAGGAGTAATGTTACAATAAACACTTTGACTTTCTTGGGTACGTAAAAGTAAACTCACTGTCTGTGGTTAAACGATGGGGTTTCAATAAACCACAAACCACAGAAACATCATGTGCACAGGATTTTTCAGGCATACATGGCAAATCAGAATAATCCCTGTTCACCAGTCAATGCAGGCCTTAAACTCTGTTCCTCTGCTGTAAAACTTTTCCTTGGCTCAGGTAAGCAAGTCCCTACCTTTCACCCTTGCGATGAGTTTTTAAATGGGAGCAAAACCAACACTTAAGTGCAAATAGTTGAAATAATGGCATAAAGTTTTAAATATTAAAAAAATGTCCTCTTCTCTTGCAGGAAGCCTAGGTGTTCAAGGACAGAGCGACTGACCCAAGGGAAATTGTATTTAAACTTAAAACAACTTAGTTATCACTTTCATAATTATTTTCCTCCCATGCAGATATGCACTAGAAGAGTGCAGGAACCAAAAAGTCAAACAGGACTGGGGGTAATTAACATTACAAGTGAAAAATGTAGCCAGCAATAGGATACTTTCTTACAGTGGCTTCCTTACAGATAGCAACAACAACATTGCACAAATGATGTTCCTGAAAATGTTCCTGCAATAGAGAAATGTTATGTGAACCTTGCAGGCTATTTCTTGCCTTTTTTTTTCCTCTCAAAATTTCTGAGAAGTCCTGTTAGAGCTTTAATTTCATGCACTCATTTTTTGTATCAGTCCAATCCAGCATAAATGTACCATGGCCGCTTTTTTTGACAATGCCAGCAGCAGATAGAAGGCAGAAAGAGACAGTAACACAAAGGCTTCTTCAACACCCACACTGATAGCTTATTAAGCAAAAGTAAACACACACTCTCCGGATTGATCTTACAGCTGGTAAAAAGACACGCTGCTCTGAGATCTATCATATTCACAACCAAAATTAAAATAACTATTGTCCTTTATATTTTCCAAGTTATATTTTCTGTAAGGAAGAAGTGATGGGAAATGGTTTCTTGCTGGGAGGTCAGACTTGGGTACATGTAATGAAGAACAATGTGTGCACTTTCAGCAGACCCAGAGGATGGTCAGGATGCTAATTGAAATTGGGAGATCTAAATTTTACTTCCTGCTTTGCGGCTGCCTTCTTTTTTGATTCTGGACAAAATTTCATTCTTTTGTTCTCATTTCTCTATCAAGACAGGGATAGGATTGTTCCCCCATCAGGCAAGATCAGGCACTGATTTATGGCTGTACAGGTAAGGCAGAAAAACACCGGATCTTCCAATCATAGACTGACCCATGAACTGAGGTGTTCAGGAGAGACAAGAGAGATTTCTGCTGGGAGAAAGGGCACAGAGAAGTCTCACACAGCAGTAACCAGGGCAGCAGCTGTCCCTGGCTTCTGTTTGAGCAAGGTCCCTGCCTGCTCAGCAAACGAGATGCAGGCAGTTTTAATCATACAGCCACTGCTGGACAGGAGGTTGGATTGCTGACTCCATGTCCATCTTTCCTGGAGTGGACATTTTCACTTAAAGCATAATTTTCTAGATTTCTGAGGAGTATATTTGCTGTGGCTGTTTGTAAAAGTGGTATTTGACTAAAGACAAATAGAGAATTAGTGAGGAGTAACAGTTCAGTGATGACTCTTAACCCAACACATACTTGCTATGCACAGAAATGTTTACTGTTGTTGAGGGAGGAACTAAGCAGGTGAGATGAAATGAGACTTAAATTGCAGTAAAAGCATAGGCCATAGATGATGCAAAGAATTTCTGCATGGAGGCATATTAGATTAGTATGTTGGCACAGCAAAGTCCAATATCTCACACGACTAACTTATGCTGGACTCAAACACATGCAGCAGGCTAAAGACGAGCTGCAGTGTTACCATGCAGAAGTTCAGCATGGTCACACTGAAAGGGTTCATCCCTAAAATAGCAATGTGGAGTTCTGACATGCCCAAAATTAAAAGCCAGAGTCATGACTATAGCCATATCTAGCTAAATAGAGACAACATCATAGAAGAGTTGGTCTCTTCTGTCAGATCTCTACCCAGCTGTTGCTTTCTGGGCTTCCCTCTGTTATGTTTCAAGATGGGCAGAGGATCATCCACAAGAGGGGCAGAGTGGAGTGAGTTGCACCTTTTCAAAGAGTGCCACAAGTCAAAGGGGCTGTGACTCACAGTCACCGTCGCAGCGTCTGTCTGAATTGCTGTGCTCCAGCTTGTGCATCTCCAAAGTGTCTAGGCAGCATGTTACATCCTCACACCACATATATATATATAGTAGCATCAGACAGTCCTCAGTTGTCTAGTACTCTTTTATTTAGAAGTATCCTTGTGTTGGGTTTGAATTGCAAGATTTTGGTAGCAGGGGAGTTACAGTGGTGGCTTCTGTGAGAAGTTGTTAGAAGCTTCTCCTATGTCTGACAGAGCCAATGCCAGCCGGCTCCAAGACGGACCCGCCGCTGGCCAAGACCGAGCCCATCAGCAACAGTGGTAGCACCTCTGGGATAACAGAGTTAAGAAGGAGAAAAAACCTGCTGCACAACAGCAGCCAGAAGAGAGCAATGAGAAGATGTGAGAGGAACAACTCTGCAGAAACCAAGGTCAGTGAAGAAGGAACAGAAAGAGGTGCTCCAGGCACCAGAGCAGAGATCCTCCTGCAGCCCGTGGTGAAGACCATGGTGAGGCAGGCTGTCCCCCTGCAGCCCATGGAGGATGATGGCGCAGCAGATATCCACCTGCAGCGCATGGAGGACCACACACTGGAGCAGGTGGATGGCCAAAGGAAGCTGTGACCCCATGGGAAGCCTGCTCCTGGCAGGACCTGTGGCCCCATGGAGAGAGGAGCCCAAGCTGGAGCAGATTTGCTGGCAGGACTTGTGACCCTGTGGGGGACCCACACTGGAGCAGTGTGCTCCTGAAGGTCTGCACCCTGTGGAAAGGACATGTGGGAAGGACCCACGGTGGAGTAGTTCATGAAAAACTGCAGTCCATGGGAAGGACCCATGTTGGTAAAGTTCGTAAAGTTTGTGGTAAAGTTTGTCCCATGGGAGGGACCCCTCACTGGAGCAGGGGAAGAGAGCGAGGAGAGAGGAGCAGCAGAAGTAATGTGTGATGAACTCGACTATGAAACATGTAAGGAAAGAAAAATCCTGTAAGTTACCACAGGATCTGGTTTTGTACTTTACGGACTCCATGGTGGGTGACTACAGAATAAAGCAGGCTGCAGATGGTAAGACTCAAGCTTCACCTCATTCAGTGTAACTTCCCAAAGGCTTCCTGAACACCTCTGTTGTTCACTTGGGATGTAAATGGGGCTCCAGTTTGAGGGTAAAGGAAACTTGGAGCTAGTGAAACACATGATCCTCACATGTAGGTGGAACATAATGATTAAATCTCTGCAGTTTCTCTGATGAACTTTGCACGAGAGGACAAGCTCACCAAATACCTCACAGTGCTTTGTACTGGAAGTGAAAAAACTATTGTTATTCTGTTCCAGCACAGCTTCTTGAAAGCCAGCATGCCACACCTTAGGGCTATTGTTTGGAAGTGAGTCTTGCTAAAGAAAGGCTCTATTCTCTCCTCTTCCCTGTAAAAATATAAATTGATTCTGCTTAAAAATCACTGATACTGTGCATCAAAGGATTTACCCCAGCTGCCTCAAATCCAACTCCAGTGAGAAGCCTATGTTAACAAAAACGGAGCTGGAGTCCGTTTAAGGCTTTTCAGCTGTGTAAGCAAAACTGAATCCTGTGGCCTCAAAGGTGAGGACAAAATAACTTGCCATGGCAGGCAGTCAACATGGTGCCTTCTCTTCCCTTCCTCCACCACCCTCATATTCCCCAGTCCAGGCAGAGCTCCCAAGAGCCCAAGCCCGCTGGGGTGAGCGGGGATCCCTTGGCTGCTTGTCCAGGCTGGGGCAGCAAAGTGCTGCCCTGTGCGGTGGGGCTGCAGCCAGTGCTGGTGCTCAGGTACCTCCTGCCCAGCAGCAGATAGGAGATGCAGGATACGGCCATGGGTGCATCCTGCATCCCTGCCGAGCCTGAGAGCCCGCCCTGAGGGAGCACCGGCTGTGCACTAGTAGCAGTGAAACAGGTAGCAAAGGCTGCATTCATCCCAGCTAACAGGGGTTAGGTAGAGGCTCAATCCAGAAATACTATTTGCAGTGTCTTTAAATAACCAGTGCTGTGGTCTGCACCCAGAATGACCATATGAGACCTTTTCTGTAGGAAAACAGCTGCCCTTTAGGACTTCTGTATCTCAGAAATTATGCAAAACCTGAGCTTAATAATGAAAGTTCATTTGAGAATAAGACATGCAATTCCTACTCATCAGGGAAAAAGATGCATTTCCCCTGGGAGACATCAGGCAAAAATGAAAAGAATGTAGTTTCAACACCATAAATATATTTTGGATCTTTAAGATGTTTAAAAACTACAAAAATATGAAAAAATATCTAGAAAGCAATATATTTTTCTGTTTTCCATGTTATCAGTTAAACTTTGTGTGCTTGTATGTGAATGTATATATGTGTGTGTTTTCTTGTATATAAATGACATAAATAGCAAAACCACACTTCTTGTTAAAATTCCCAGTTTAATAAAAATATTGGTAAAATGTCATAAAAATGAAGCATCCTTAACTATATTTGATTCTTGATTATTTTTTAATTACTTCAGTGTTTTATTTCCAACTTGAGATACATTTTGCTGTGTATAAGCATAAGAATGCAAGGAGAGTGTATTTTTTATTATATTCTGCTTTCAAAAATATATTCTTTTCTGTTTCTAATTACACGAATATGAAAGGAGAAGAAGGAAATAACTTCTAATTATATAGAACATTTTTTTTTTTTAATTGAGAGTAGAAGAGAAATTCATTCATGATACTATAAAATATATGTAAAGCAATTATATCATCAGGACTTCTTTTTGTGTGTAACTTATGTGCTATGGAAATGGAGCAATTATGATATCATGACTTTTTGTTGTTAATTAGAAAATTGGTCTGCTGTTTGAGTAATTACAAAGAGATTCTCCTTTATTGCATCTTTCTATAACAAGTATTAGAAGCAATTATAAGTAACAGAAGGAAAAAATAGCCTATTTGCAAAATAAAAAAGGCAATAATGTTGCTTTGCTATTATAACAGCCTGAGTTACACACCATATGAGATGCAGAAGATGCTCCTTATGTAATGGTTTCAAATTCACACTATATTTGAAAAGCACAGGAAAAAATCACTTCATGCTTTAATTATAGAAAGGCTTGATGGTTTCAATTACACATAGGGTTCAGTTACATAATCAGCACAAAACTAGAAAGGAAATGATCTTTTGCTAATTATTCAAACCAAAGGCTAACATCCCTATTAACAGCAGACAAGGCACTAATTCAGAATGGCCTCAAACATGATGCTGGTGCCCGAGATTTCTGAGAGGACGAAATGGCTGTCAAATAGTTACATGGGATGATGTGAGGATTTGAAAGAAGGCAATGGATCTGGCAATCCCAGGCATTGCAATTTGGGTCTGGGTCTGAGTCTGAGCATAATGAAAGTGGGACCTGGATACATTCATGCTCCTTCATGGCTCCTTGCACATCTGATATTGACCTGTAAGAGTTGGGCTCCCGGCTCCTGACATTCGCGTTTAGAGCAAGAAAGAGCCAACACTTAGGTTTGTAATGTGTTCTTGGTCAATGTTTCCAGGTGGTTAAACCAGAAACACACACAGAGGCTGCCTCTTAGTGATGGTCTCCAAAGTGTCTTGTTCCTTATGTCAACACAGCCCCGTTCAAAATCTGTGTATAAGAAATTATCAGAGTATAGTGCTCTAAGCTCTCCTTGCTTTAGCATCATTTACAAATACAATCCTGTCCAAGTCCTTATTTATGGAGAGATGCAACACCTTTGAAAGTAGGAAAATGCTTTGCTGCATTTCTCCTTTATAATATAATGGAAAAAATCAGTATATTATGCCTGATTTGCTTGAAGTTTTGCATTAGTAGACCAGTTGATCTCTGGATAAAATAAGGAATGCACCTGATTTAAGCTGAGTAGTTCTCCCATTATTCATTTTTCTTGTATTTTTGATGTCATTAAAGAATATTTACAGATGTTCAGCCTAGAGTTACATGGGATGATGTGAGGATTTGAAAGAAGGCAATGGATCTGGCAATCCCAGTACATAGCCTGCTAATTATAGTTTCTTTTTTAAGGTCCAATCTCGTAAACACTTCCAACTGGACATCCTATTTGCTAATGGGACCATTTCAAATTGACATTTTATGGTAGTGAGAGCCACTGCCACTGCTTACACGTTTGCAATTTAAGTCCTCAAATTGAAATAGTAAATCATTAGCTGCAACTATACATTTTTTTGATTAAGGTTTTGCTATATTTCTACACCAAAATAAGAAATTAAACTCTTATATCTACCTAAGCAAAAATGTGTCTCATATAAAATAAGCCAAATTAGAGTAGTTTTTCCATATCAAAATATGAAAACTTTGTTAGTGCCACATTCAGCAAACTTAGCTGTTTTAACAGCTGTGTTAAATAAGAATCCGTTCCAGCTTACTGAGACTTTGCTCTCACATTTCTCTATCTTTAGGAGAAAATCACATCAGTCTTTGTTGTATCTCATTTAATTTGCCATTTAAAAAATGTATTTTATTTTTGTACATTGAAACGGCTCTATGAAAGCATAGTATGGCATCGCTTTTCTCCTTGTCTGTATCTTGAGGTGGAATGCATTTACATCGCCCACAGCCGATATAGCCCACAGGGCAGGTCCTCAAGAGTGAGCCAGAAGCTCAGCACAGGTGTGGAACATGGCTTAGTTTAGTGTCTGTGCTCTCTGGCTACTGCGTTGCAGTTTGATCCCTAAAAGCATGAAAGCTCCTCTGACCTAAATGATCTTTCTTTTTGCAAGACATAATATGGCAACTATAGTTCATTCCCCTGGAGTAGACGTCCCCATCTGGTCTACTTCAGACGTTCTTTGGAAGATGAGAGACTGAAAGGTCAAGACTATCCCTATTCTGAGGGATATTTCTGTAAACGCACTGAAAAATTAGGAAACTAATTGAAAAATGTGGGTTTGGCAGCCAAAAAAGGGATCCTGACCAGATCAACCAGACTGAACAGTTTTCAGCTGGAGAAGATCTCAGATAACAGAAGTGTGTCAATCCCTTTCACACAGCGTGCCAGTGCTTAGAGCTCTCAGGAAAGACGTAGCACCTGGAGACTCCTGTCCTCTGCTGTGGGAGTCAAAATGTGAGATGTTCAGTCCTTTCAGCTGATTTTTTTTTTCCTTGTTTTTCTGTTTTTTTCAGTAAAGATTTTCTGACACTGAGCAAAATAGTGAGAGTGATTCTCTCATCTAATAGTCCAGATATTCTCTCGCAGGAGGCAGGGTTGGCTTTTCTGCATTCTATGTAAACACATGCAGAACTAAAGCTCAGCTCTTGTACATCCCGGGTGAATGATCTGACACTACTGCTGTATGTAAAGAGCATCTCCTTAGAAACTTTTTGAAACTTATGTTTGCTTTTCTTGCAAGTACCAAAACTTTTCCTGCAGGATGAACAGAAGTTTTATGCTGAACAGAGGGAAACTGTTTTTCTTTAAGTGAGAAACAGTAGAAATATTAATTCTATATTCATCTTAAACAACCTTGTCTTCAGACTGCTGACTTCTCTTACACATCCTTAGCTAGAACTCAGCAAAAGTCTTAGATCCACATGGGATTTGCATATCTTTCAGTTCCAGGTGAAGATGTATGCCTATTTTTTTTGTGGAGGTTGCTATTATTTCTGCCATCTGGTTTTATAAAAGAGTTTAACTGTTGTTGGCCTTCTTTTCACAGTTATTGGTAAAACAGCATTGGTTTTGCACCTGCTAGTTTAAGTGCTTCTTATACCATAGCAGCACTGTATCAGAGATATTAGGATTGGTTAGAACTATATGAATCTTTGTGGGCTTGGTCCAAATGCAATAGGGTTTTTTGTGTGCAGACCTGTCAACACGTATTTAAGATGTTTGTATCTTTGAAGACACAAAATGCAGTTTAAAGAGTAATTCTTCTTTGAAATGAAACCCCTTATTAAAAAAACACCACAGGATTCAGTGTTCACTTTATCTCAGTGATTCCATGGCACATATGTTCTGTTTATAAGCAGTAAGATTTTCTTTTCTGAGCTGCCACCAATAGACTCAATGTGTGCTCTAAGCTCTTTTCTTTCCTTACATCACTAACAATAAAGGGTCTCCAAACAAATTAGGCCACTGCTACATCTGAATAAACCCATGGTATTCAAATTATGCCCTTAGTGAAAGCGGCTCAGTCTCCTTGCTATTAATGGTTTTGAACAGTTTTTCAAGAGAAAATTTTACAAAAGCAAACAAACAAACAGAAACAGCAAGCTGTTGATGACCAAGATCTCCACATTTCTTATTGCCTATTTCCACAGTGTTTAAGTCCAGCCCACAATCCTAACTGCAGAGTTCCAGCAATGTGAATGTACAGTCATAGTCTCAAAAAAGACTTGAAGTGGTTTGGTTTTCACTCTTGCCATTTTCAATATTGCATTTCTATTTCAGGGAAATAGTATTACCATGCAACACAAGGCACACCTGGAGAAGCACTTTGGGCTGAGAGCCCTTTACCTATCAAAGAACTTCACTGTCTGTGCCCTTCCAGCTTCTTAGAGAAGTATCCTGATATGTTGGGACTGGAAAAAAAAGAGAGGATCAGAAATACGTCATCAGGTAATCCATAGCCAAAGGGTGTTCACGTCGTTTACTCCTTTTTTTTTTTTTTAATTACAAGAACAGTCACATATGTGTGTATATATAACTTTATATATCTATAATGCTTACAAATACAGTTTTTCTAGGCATCTATGTTACAATCATTATCTTCTGTCAAAATGTGTCATGAATCCTTGTGTTTTCGTTACATGCAGACTGGCTACCTTCCATATGCACTGTGTTCGGAATAAACCTCATCCCTGTTAAAACAAGCAGTAGGAATAAATTCCTCTTGTGCCATGGAAATACTATGCAAAACTCTTGAAATAACTAAACCTCTTATCACTTGGTGAAATTTAGCCAAATCAGTAATTAATTTTTATGGGTCTAAGTCTTAGGGCATGAATGCACAATTGAATATAAGTGAGTTTTAGCAGCTAGCATTTGATCATGTTTCCACAGCCTTGCAGACATGCTGCTGTTTATCACAAAATGCTAATGGCCCCACTACCCCATCCACAAGAAAAGATCTGAATATGAGAACAAGCTAAACAAACTTCAGTTGGCCAGCATCTCTTTTCAACGTACTTGATCAGATGCATAACTAGTCTGAATTCAAACAATCACTCTCTTTCTTCTTCAGGGAATAAAGAGTCAGTAAACCTTGAAAAAGATTTAAATTACAGAGTACTAGTGGTTAATTTTACTAAGGATTCTACATAGTATATTATCTCTAGCTCTTCTTTTATTTGTAGTTTTTAATTCTGATATCATCTTTATTTGTCCCCCGCATAACCTTCAGTGAAATAATAATAAATTCCCTGTGAGTTCCTCAGCCATTTTGTTGATGCTGCTGAAGAGGAATAGGCGCAGCATTGGCAGTTACATCTGAATCTGTATCAAATGTGACTTTGGGAACATTTCCCACGGGTATGAGTTGAAACACAATTCTATTTTTTTTCTACACGTAGTCTTTATATGGCTAAATTAATAGGTGGTTCGTCTGTGCAAACCTGAGAAGGAAGTCTTTTCAGAGGTATGCAAGGCAACAATCTAGGTCAAATTTGCCTCTTGCATGTATTTTCATGAATCCTATTCACTAATGGAAGTGCAATAAAACCACAAGTGCACATTGCATCTGGGTTTATGGGTTCACAGCGTGTTCACAGAGATGGTGTAAACCACCTGCGATAACATATTTGAAAGTTTCTCTGGTACGAAATATCTTTCTTTAGGTCTTTCTGTGATTACCAATGGGTCAGGGTTTTTATATTATCTAAGTATCTTTGTAGACTGCAGATTTGCTTTCCACACACCCTTCAATTATAGTCTGGGAACTGCAGCTAAAAAGGGGGCAAGGTTGAGATGAAGTGAATGGGACAAGCTGAACTGAAGACAATGCCTCATTTTAAAGACCGAGCCTCCCTCCTGAGAGCTGCAACTACTATGTGTCTGCCACTCTCTACGTGGCCTTTCCTGATATTTACAGCATTTTACAGTTTTAAAAGGGCTAAGTCCAGCTTTAAGACAGTCCAGCTCCAGTTTTAAAGGTAGGATAAAGAGCAGAAGATGCTATTGACAAGAAATTATGATATTTCTATGAAAAGCTAAGTGATGGTTGCAGAGATGAAGAGCACATACACATTTTGGTACCCAGAATATTCACCTATGCCCAGGCAGAAATAGGCTGTGCCAGTGCAGATTATTGCTAGTGCCATATCAGGTCTGCTGTCAAGTCACTGCTCAGTTCTCATCTTTCTGCTGGAAATAAAGGAGCAGCCTATCTCTGCTCTCACATTGCCACATAGTTTGGGCAGCCCATATGAAAGAGAAAAGGGGTGTGTAATATTATGCAGCACAAGGAAGTCTTCACTCAAACAGCTACCTGCATCAGTCCTGGCAATTCCAGCTCATGTGCTCTTGGGTTTTAATCCACATTTCCTATTTATTTTCTCTTCTCCTGGTTGAATGAGGAGATTATTCGCAGTAGGTGAGGTGTCAGTTCTGACATCAGAACATGCTCAGAGACAAGAAAGCTTTATATGCCCCATGGTGGCGTCTAGAAAGAGAGGGTGGATGTTTGTTCACATAAGATTTTGTAATCAGCAAACGCAGTCACTCAGAACTAATTGCTTGTTCATAATGATGGTGTATAAAATGGAATGACTCCAGCTTTACACAAGCCTCAGCGAAATTTGCCCTCAGATGGTATTTATTTAAAAAAGTCTACTCAGAGTAAATGCTAAAAGTTCATGTTTACATAGGAGACACGTGGAGACTGCATTTTCCATTTGCAACCTGTGCATTTAATCCTCATTCACAGAATACAAAGAAAAGCAAGTGATGTATGTAATAGTTGGGATGAAGAAGTAAAGTGTGCTGTTTTGCATGGAAAATATATGCAAGTTTTAAAACTTTCAGCAGGTGTTGTTTCCATCATGTAGTCAGAATCTGCACATATTCTATATTGTGTAAACTTATCTCCTTCCTGGAGCTTGCCTTTTAATGTTAATATAAACAACCTCAAAGTAACATAAACCAGAGCATAACGTTTCTCCTATGCACAGCTATTCCAGTTTTTCCTTGCAAGACCATATTTTTTTTCCTCACTGGGCCAGGTTCTGTCAAGCTCTTTGCTGCTGCTGATTTTGAGGTAACAGGAACTGATTTCAAAGCAAGTCAGACAAAATGGTTCTGCATCTCTCCGCAGGGGACTACCATTTGACATTACTGTCAGACAGCTAGAAAAGAGCTCAAGGCTGAAAACTGGGAAGGGGTGATGAATGGAAAACACTCAAAAGAGTGGGGTATATTAGAACGATAAAGGATTTTTTCAAAAACACAGACGCACATCGTTTATAAAAGAACTCTGAATGAAGCTGCTTTCTGCTTTGCCTTGCGTGTAAGCAATGCCATGTGGGACATTTCCCATTCCTCTGGCAGTCTGAAAGGCTGAGGTGTTACGTCCCCTTGCTTCCAGTGCTGAGCTGCCTCCTGCTTCAGAAAGGGCTGAGGGACTGATGCTGCCGTGGCTGCCGGCTGGGTTTGGTAGCCACCAGGACACAAAGCCACGGTCCCGGTCTGCGAGAAGGAGAAAGGGTCCAGGCTGCGTGCAGCCTCCCTCTTCTTGGGGAGGAAGTCAGCTGGAGAAGGTGATACGAATTAGCACTGCTGTTTTCTGCCCACAGCTCCGCCTGCCTTTTTACAAACATTTCACCAACTAGCCATTATTCTGAGGAAAATCCCTAATCGTTCACTGCGCTTTTTCCCTATTGTTCCTTAACGTAAAATTGTCTGTACGTGGCGATCTCCAGCGCTCACAGAATGAAGGCAAACCGCTGAAGGCTCTCAAGCTCAGCTGGAGAAACAGCCACACTCATTTATTTTCCCTCTCAAAACAGCACAGTTGAATGTATATCATGTTTAACAAAAGCAATTTATTTTGAGCTTGAATACAGCCTGCCTTGCCCTTGAGGACTCCAGGCACACCACAAATGCTTCTGCTGTTACCTGACACGAAGTCTCTTCCCGTGGCACCAGCTGACACAGGCAGAGCAGCAAGGTGCCAGCCAGAGTTGTGCCAAGATCCCCTGTACAAGGGACAACTTTTAGCACCAGAAATCTCACCAGGCTGATCCTAAATAGTATGTCTTTTCTAGAATTCTCAATAAAGTAGTTCTGTAAATTCATCAATGCCTTTAAGTGTTTTTAAAAACGTGTGTTTGTGTTCTGCTAGAGCATAGAGAATGTGCTTCTCTCTGGTGTGGAAAGTCTCTTCTTGATGAGCATTACAAAAAACTTTGATTCTTTTTTGCATCATTCCACAAAAAAGAATAATCGTACAATTAGCTAGGAAACAGAGAAGCACATCTGAAGCCAGGTTTTTCCACATATTTCCATATACAATGAACATATAGGTTTTATTACTCAGCACTACTGGAAAACAAACCAATTTACGACATGACATGGTAGTTACTATGTTTCAGTTTTTTCCTGGTTCGTGCATTAGTTATCTCTATTCATTTTTCTTTTATGAATTATTAATCATAAAATAATGTATTTATTAATTATAATTAGGCATTTCTAGATGCAATTTAAGGTTTTCTAACTGCACGTAGAATTCTAGCCTGAGGACTGATTATTTCAGCAGCCTTGTGTTTAACACTAGTAGCTAAGATCAGACAGAATGCAAAGGTGACAAGCCACAGATTTACATGTCAGACTTTTAGAAGCCTCCTTCACTTATCTACATAGCTGTTTATAGGATATATAATAGCTATGCACCTTATACGTACTCAAGCCTTTCATCTTCTCAGTTAAACTGTTGGTTTGTCTAAGAGAGCTTTGAAAATTGTCTTCTCTTTCTCTTTTCTTTCTTTAAAAGATTTAGATTTCTTTGGCTGGAGGGATAGTTCTGCTCATAATACAGAGAGAAAAGCAACTGCTCAAATTACGTAGTTTTTCAGATAAGTACAAATGCCTAGCAAACTGTTGGTATATGTGTTTTCTCAGTTCAGTAAGAATAAATGAATGTCTTTCTTACGATTGAAATGGTGTTATAGGTGAGGATAACATGTAGAACTCATGATGTTATATTTATAAAGCAATTTGTAAACATGACATTAATTACTAATTAACTGATTTCATTGCAAATTATAATCATTAACTCATTAGTTTTCAAAACAGCCATTGTGACATACAGAACACAAGGAAATCACTTTAACAGAAAACGTAGTTTTCTTGAACTTCTTTGTGAACATTTTTCTCCGAAGTCTAAACTGTCTACGCAGTACTTTGTCACCTGCTCCAAAAACAACTACCCAATAAATTATCTTTAATACAAATTATCTTTAATTCCCACATCTGTGCAGAATAATTCTTTCCCTTCTGTCTTTTTCTATTTTCTTTATCTTAAAATTGAGTGGATGGTGTTTGTAGCATCTTTGGTTGCAATATCCGTGGAACTTTCTTGGTGTTTTAGGATTGTTGTCAGACCATTACAAGTATTTCTGAAGAGGGGTTTGTAGTGAAAAACTGAATGTAATCTTCATAGTGCTTTTTATGATAGTATATCAGTACAATTACTGCATACTCAGCGTGGTATTTCTTTATCCTGAAAAAGTCTTCTCATATCAAACGTAATACGCACTACAGTAGACTTTAAATAAGTGCATGGACTCATATATTATGCACACTGACTGGAACTGTCACTTGGTATAAAAGGTAATGCTATCACAATTGGGGCAGGGTAGTGTTATGTTTCATTTCATAGGCAAACCTAGATTATCATCTCTGTAATGATTTCCTTACAGTTCATCTGTGATATGCTGGGGAAATAACAGTGGTAAAGTAATGGTTACCAGGTTACACATGGGCCCTTTTGCAGACTATAATACTCAGTAACCTGTTAAAGGTTATAAGTAGTGATTCTTTTTTTTTTCTGGTGTCTAAGTGACCAA
Organism: Balearica regulorum gibbericeps; assembly: GCF_011004875.1. Lineage (NCBI taxonomy): Eukaryota > Metazoa > Chordata > Aves > Gruiformes > Gruidae > Balearica > Balearica regulorum. The sequence goes on along the minus strand of NC_046186.1, from coordinate 52,815,216 downwards.
AAAATGTTTATGCCTGAGAAAGCATATTTTTAAGCTGTGCTGGAGGACAGTATTTTCTCTTTTTTTTTAATTTTTCAAGTTTCTATCATTGTAAAAGCGGGGGGGGGGGGGGGGGGGGGAGTAAATGGAGGAAATTACCTTGCCCACACCTTATGAATTTGTGATTGATGTTCTGTTCACACAGGTTTGGAGGATTGACCCAAAGGTGCATTGCCAACAGGAACTTGATAGTGCAGAAGTCAGCAGCATAAAAGCAGAGTCAAGAACCAAGGATGGGAGAGTCCCATCCACTGGCAGGAGAGAAGAGATTTCCAGACATTTGTCTTAGGCAAAGGTTTTTTTTCTGCAGGTACATCTGCATTTGCAGGACAAGCATAACGCATTTGTCATGACAGAGACAGCAGCAGCCAGGAATGGAGCTTGTTGGAGGTGTAATTTTAGTAGCTCCTTCTATTGAGAGTGACTGAAGCACCACCACTACAGCCAAGGAGCAAACAAATGGCTGTAGGGGGAGGCTGGACCATGCAGAGAGAGTACATGTGATACCAGCACTGTTCGAGTACTTCCCATTCTGCCTCCCCTCAGAGTGGAAAAGGAGCACAGTGCTGAGGAGCACTGTGTCCTGCAAACCACCATCCCATGCCTTACCATTGTCTCACACCTCAGCCCTGAATGTCCCTATGCCAACTCTTTTTTCACTACCATGGCAGTCATAAAGCCCTCCTTTTGCTAGGAAATGTCTCTGTGTGCTGGCTCTGCACTCCAGGCAGGGTCTTACTGTGGCTTTGGGGAAACAAACACCAAGGTTATTGCTTGTTGTTGGATAGGACAACTCTGGTACATACCCTACCAAAGCAATCGCTTGGCAGCCGTAGAACATTATCTCATCAGGTATGGACCAGACAGGTATACCTGAATTTGCAAACAAGATTGGGTTATGTTTTAAAAACTCAAGCGAGTTAGTTAGCCCCAGCTCTCTGCTTCCAAACTATAGCCATCCCAACTTAATTGGCTGACAAACGTGAAACAAACCAAAGGGTGTATACCTGGAGTCACTGTTAAGAATATTACAGCAATACACATAAGTAAAGGAATAATGCGAGAAGTTATGTAATTTAAATATATAATTTTAATTCTATATTGAGTGTCTGAAAATACTTATGCTATGATTGTAATGCTTAATTCTATATTTAAGCATTTGAAATTTAGCATTTTTGCAAAATATTCTTAGAAACCTCTGGGAAACCACGTATCTACAGTGGAATGCAATCATAAAGTACTGATTGGGGGGGTTGTTTGCTTGTTTTTTAATTATTATTCAGCTGTTCAGAATATATTTTTCATAACTAAACTTGTAAGTCAAACTTACAAGTCTATCAACACATTTCTAGAATGCTAACTCAGACTGGCTGGGTCGAATAAGGTGGATTTGTGCAAACATGTCAGCCTGGTAGAATGAGGAAGATGAGAGGAAGCTGAAGCAATGTTATAAAGCCTAGTCTGTCAGTTCTGGTGCTACCATCCAGAAGCAGGGCAGTAATCAACAACTGTGAATAGTAATGTTTTAAAATTGTGACAGCTGTCTGCTTGGTGAATTGAGCCAGAGACATTAGGAGGGAGCATCCCCTCTGCTCTGTACTCTGCCTCACATCAGCCCTCCTGCAGGTAGGTGATGTGATTACAAAGTGCCAGGAATCCCTGTGTGGTACCAGGTTGAGTCACTTAATCCAGACATTAAAAGGTTTCATTGCATGATGTGTTCCTCATTTTCTGGTTATCCCAGCTCAGAGCTTGATTCTGATTTGTAGAAATTAATTTACAGAGTGTTACACAGTGCTAATAATGCAAAAGAAAAAATGAAGGTCTTCTCAGTCTCAGGCTGGACGTGAATAATATAGTCAGTAGTTTTGACATTAATTCCCCACTGACTATATTGTCTAAAATATTAAAAAATAAATCCTCCCCTCTGAATAGCATTTTTGTGAAAATAAAGTTATTGCTGTTCACAAAGCACTCAGATATTCAGTGATGAGTTACATCAAAAAAAGAAGAGATCATTAATTCTGTCTCCAGAGCAGAATTTCAAAAGCACTCAGAAACTCAGGCATTAGACTTGACACCAACAAGGAGGTGGAAAGAGAACAGTGAATGGCTGCTTGTTAAGAGGCACCCAGCAACTCTGGGCAGCAGCTGAGGCAAGGTTCTGATGGAAATATAAGACCAAATAGAATTTGCACAAATGCAGGCACACACAGGAGGATCCCCAAGTTTGCCTTCCTCTGCTATTTCTTCACTCGGGATGTTTGACTTTGCAGCCTCTGCAGTTGCTTATCTGTATGGGTGCTAAAAAGTCATCTAAATAAACTGGTAACACAGAGAAGAAGGGCTATTAAATGATGCAAAACTGTATGGGATAACACAACATTCGAGCTGTATTCCAGAAAATCCTAGCTACATTTAGAAGTGAAGGCTCTGGGGAGATCTAATTGCGGCCTTCCAGTACCTGGAGGGGCCTACAGGAAAGCTGGTGAGGGACTGTTGATCAGGGAGTGCAGTGACAGGACAAGGGGTCATGGGTTCAAGCTGAAGGAGGGTCGATTTAGATTAGATGCTAGAAAAAAATTCTTCACTGTGAGGGTGGTGAGGCACTGGAACAGGTTGCCCAGAGAGGTTGTGGATGCCCCATCCCTGGAAGTGTGGAAGACGAGGTTGGATGGGGCTTTGGGCAATGTGGTCTAGTGGAGGGTGTCCCTGCCTGCAGCAGGGGGGTGGGAACTAGATGATCTTTAAGGTCCCTTCCAACCCAAACCATCCTATGTTTCGATAATTTATAAAGCGAGGCCTAAAGATTTGATAACAAAAATCCATTCTAAAAAATGGGATTAAAGTATTCGGTTAAATTCAATTGTAAATGATGAACAAGGTAGCTAAGTTTTCTGATAAGTTATCCAAAAAAAATGTTCTGTTAACTGTGTATTTCAGGATTTACATATCAAGGAAACATCTTTCAATTCTCCTGTCAGTGTCATTATCCCAGTCTACAGTTCATTCCAGTGCTAATAGTTACAGCTCTGTATTTGACATTATTTTCCACCCAGTCAGAGTTTTCTGATCACTGCTTACATGTTCAGGATCATGTGTGGATGGTAGGGTTGATAAATTTTCATTGCTCTGTTGGCACAGCCTGTATTTTTATACATCAGTTAATTTATTTCTAATTGTTTGCAAAATGTGTTGTCTGCAACTGGCCTGGAGGAGTTTTTTCTTTTTGAAGGTTTCTTACCATTTTGCTGTATTCAGTATAATTCTTTGGCTGAGTTCAGATCTCTGTTTCCAGTGGTTTTGAACCTAGAGGAGACCTTTGCAGTAATAACAAGGAGGGATTCTACTTTACAAGACAGAGGCCTCAACACAGGATCACCAGAATGTTTTATCCTGGATCAAATATAACAGAGCTAATTAAACTCTGCAATGACTTTTGTTTCCATAGTTCACTAGTTGCCCTTGCTACACATGCTGTGGATTTCCACTCAGTTTTAAGAGCCATCTGGTTTTCATATCTCCTGTTTAGGGCATGATCAGCTACTTTCATTTTTTCCATAGTGTAAGTGGGCAAATATCCATGCATCTCTATCGCACTTTAAAGTTCATTTCCACCCTATAATACGTGTCTAGGTTTTCCTGTACATACTGTATTTGGCAACAATCTTTTTTTTCCCCAACATTTTTTATTTTATTTTCATTTTTATAGTGAATGTAGCTCTCGTAAAAGGTGGTGGACTGACAACTCTGGCAGATGAAACCTGGCTTATCTGTACAAAAGAAATAGCAAAAGGATATGGCAAAGTAATCTTCCCGTAGTGTTCCCAGTATCATACGTTATCCTCGAACAGAAAGAAATTCTTCAGGACTGAAGGCGAAAGTCCCTGTAATCGTTCAGCCAGCATGAATCTGTTATAGTGGTGATGGTTAAGTCTAGTAAGACCTTACTGATTACCTTTTATTCAATAATTTTCACAGACACAGGAACACTGTCAGATGCTAACGCTAACTTCTGACCATGAAATCTACACTTGTGATTCCATGGCTCCCACTGCTAAATGTTTTCATTCACTGATCTTAGAAATATGAGGACAATCTATATTGTCCTGGGAATTTATATAACAACTTTGCAACTTTACATTAAGTCAAGGGCATTATTCACACTATTTTAAATATGTCTCTAATTTAAAATTGAGATTGAAGGCTTCTATGCTTATGCGCCAAAGTTCCTTATATAGTCAAGGGAGGGACACTCTAGAGATGGTCGCAAAAGCACCCGAAATACAGGGTTACATCCTGAGTAACTGGCCACAACCCGGAGATATAGCAATAACGGGTGTAGAGGTAAATTCCTTGTTCTCACCTGTTTAATGTGTCAAACTGATTGCCACATTTTCCCCTAGATCATCGTGAGTCTGGTGGTTTTCACTAAGTTTTGTCTTCCTTTCCCAGACGGCTAGTCTGAGCTTACCTCACTTCATTGCTGGTGCAGAGCTTTGGGCAGTGAAGGCACTTCAGCTTTTCCCACTCTATGTACATAACAAATTTGAGACAAGAGACTGATACACTATAGAAAGAAATTAGACAGTATTTTATAGAATGATTGTTTTGTTAGAAATTGTTATTTTCTGAATAGTGGAACCAATAAAGCTGGTTTATGTCCTTACCTCTCACCCATGTCCCCAAAGCTCCTTGCCCCTTTCAGCCCCATCAAGCAAGTTAAAGCAGTGTGTAATACATATGTTATATACATGCTGGCTAGGGAGCCAGCTAGTTGCTTTCAACCAAGCAAGTCTGACTTCTGCCTGACTTTTCCATCAGTCAGAAACCGATTTGGGTCTCTGCCTTCTGCTCAGACACTTATTTTTATGGAATTTGTTGGAAGTTGTCTTTGAGGAGTCTTCTGTTATTTCTAACTTGGCTTAAAGAGGCCTCAAAGATCCCTATGAATAGATAATATGTGAGGTATATATAATTATGTATAATCTATATTACCTTATAACAGTATTTCTTAATGACACAGATATAAATGCTTACATTTATAGCTAGATATTATATTTATGAATAGATAGGTATAAACAGATAATGTGATCTCATCATCCCATTTTGTTAAGAACACTCCATGGGCCAGGAACTGGGGTGCTCTGTCCTTTCTCTCTTCTCTCTGCTACCATGAATTTCCCAGGTAAGGGTTTTAGAAATAATTTCACCTTTATTTGTCTCAGTTTCATTGGAAAATAATAGAATAATTTCAATAAAAGGGGAAGTTCAGATCTCAGCCCCGAAGCTACAGTCACCAAGACCGTGCACATTAGCAAATTCTACTTACAGACAGGTACAAAACAAAATTCCCGTGTGCATAGGAGAGAGACAAATTTCTGCCGTGTTTCCCCTCAGCACTGGAGTTATACTCCCTGATTTGCCAACATCTCTTCTCAGGGATTGCTGAGGAGCAAGGGAGCTACAGATGCAAATGCCAGTGCCAGCGAGCGCCGTGCCAGACCCAGGCATGTGGCTGAGGGGCCATGTGGCAAGAGGCATGACACACAGCACTGCAGGCAGAGCCTTTCCTCATACAGCTGTGTAATTCAGCGTTAGGCAGCCTGTGCAAAGTGGGTTTGGTATAACAATGTGAGGGAAGTGGTTAAGTCACCATCCCTGAAAGTATATAAAACGTGTAGATGTGGTGCTTAGGGACATGGTTTAATGGTGGGTCTGGCAATGTTAGGTTAACAGTTGGTCTCAATGATCTTAAAGGTCTTTTCCAACCTAAACGATTCTATGATTCTATGCGAAGTGAGCATCTAATTCAGCCTCGGACCTATTTGCACTGCAGAAGCCTTATCTGAGATTCTGTCCCAGCTCTGAACCTCTCACAACTTGGTAATTTTTGCAGGAGACACCTTGAATTTTACTTATAAAGCTTGAAAACAGATTAAGTTTTTCTAAGTGTTGGGAAGGCCACCTTGCAACCAGTCTCATCCTGAGTCTTTCATCCTGAGAAAAGGGAAGAGAGAGAAGTTAAGAAAACAGGTCACAGACACAATTGTAAAAAATGCAGATAAACCTATTTACATACTGAATCCTATGTCAACAGGCAAGCACAAAGGAAAATTTTTTTTCTTTCTTGTCCCTCACCATTTTCTTTAAGAAGCAGGATGGTATGCCATGCAGTGGCTGAGCTAGTAAAGTGATCCATCAGACCGCCACCACCTCCAAAATCCATAGCTTCTTGATACGAAATTTGTACATTTTCAGCTGGGTCACTGGTACCGAGCAATCTCAGGATAGGTCATTTTTCAAAGAATAGCTATCAGGCAGCAAAAACTAAATCATCATCTTTCCTATCCAATATCTATCTAAAGTGGTAAAGACAGGCAGCAGTGGCCAAAGCGTACCATGGGAAGACTAGCTACAATACTGCTCCCTTGAGTGTGATAGGAGCCTGATTACAAGTCTATTCCTTTCTCCTCTATGACCACCTCTCAAAAGTAGCATGTTTTCCATCAGCAGGTGTAAAGCAAAAATCAATCCTTCTTAATCCTGATTTCACTAATAGAGAAAGAATTAAATGTGCAACGAATGCACTCAGGAAGAATCAGAGTTTAAGCAGAAGCTTTGTACTATTAATTTCAGGTGATAAACTGCTATCCCAAATACTGAGTGGCTGGTCAGCCAAGCTGCTCTCCCCTACAGCCATGTGCCAGGAGGCAGCAGCAGTCCCTCACACACGCTGCTGTCCTCAAGTCTTGAACTTTGCACTGAAGAAAAGCAGGCATGGAAGTAACAGAGATCTGAGGTCTTGAAGTAGACAGTGGAAACAGAGGCTGTAAGAAAGGTAGGAAACTTACACCAGAATTATCTTGGTCTGTGGGAAGAGAGAGAAGCTTGCTTTGGAGCTGAAGCAAAAGAGCCCAGACGTGAATGCTCCTGACGCCAGGCAAATTGCACGATTTTTTTTTTCTCTTTTAAATTATAAGCTGTGACTGATGCTCTGTCAAAGCTAATTCTATATCTGCAGTGAAGCAGCAACAACAACAAAAAAAAATCTAGTCTGAAAGCTCCTTGTCTTCCTAAGAGAATACCCATGGACACACACAAAGCCACTCCTGCGGAGTGCATGCATGTGGTAGGGATAAGGGCTGAATAGAAATAATCTTGATACAAATCAAACTTTCCATATTTTTTGAAATCAAAGAGATTTAGGAGAATCATAAACCCCAAAGTTGTTCCCTCAAATGATTTCAACAGCTTGAGGCGAGTTCATTAAAACAATGTATCTCCAGTCTTTCAGCAGAGACAAGCTCTCCATAGGACAGTGCCTTTGCTTATCTGGAAAGAGCTTCTTGCTGAGCTCTGGCTGGTTTATTCAGGACTGGGGCCGGGCTCCTGTTACTCTTCTCCTGCTGAAAGTTAAACTGGTTTCAGCTAGTCAGTACTGCCTGACGGATCTAAATAAGGCAACGCTGAGCATACAGACCACACTCCGATACAGAATATGATTGCCATGGGAAGCCTTCCAAATTTGAAACAGCCAGGAATTTTAACCTTGGAGCCAAGGCAGTTCTAATGGGGGGGGGGGAGGGGAATTGCCTTCTGAATTTAATTTGCAAAGTAACATTAATAGGAAAAGAAGTAACTTAAACATGCTTCTCTTGTCTTCTAATGAGAAGTATGATAAAATGTCAGGAAGATTCAAAACCCAGATTATCTAAATCCAAGACCCATGATTTAGCCAGAAAGCCAAATGATACACATACATGTGCATACCAAAGAAAAAATTTAAAGCCTGGACATATGTGCAACATTTTAGTTTGGAAATTAAGCTATCTGGGTTCAGATACAATTACATTCATATGTGTCACATTTTAAAGCAGGGAAGGCTTGTTCCACAAAAATGTGTGTATTTTTCCCAACTCCACTACTCGGTATAAGGCAATGTATTGTTTCTCTGCACGAGTTCATCTTGCTTCATTCTTTGTAGATATGAAATATGACTTCAGATTACTTTGCTTGTCTGTTAGGGCTCAGGACTTAAAGTGAGAAATAGAGCTGGATAGGAAAGAGTTTCCCTGTCCTCCATACATAGAGTTCCAGAGTCTCTTACATCCCAGATACGTGTCTCATTCTACAACTTTTGGATATTTAAAATGGATAGTGTCTCCTATTAATACTTATGTCTCTGGTTTTGAATCCCATACAATCTCATACAAAACCTGAAAATCGTTGACAGCCAAATCTAGGACATAGAAATAAGTGCCTATAAAAAGCCAGATGGTCACAACACAGATTTTTCAGTAGAAATCTTGTCCGATATGAAAAACCTTGGGAAGATCCAGACACAGATGTAAGTTATTTTCCCATTTGCTACTGTTATTTCATGTTAACAGGGAAATCCTAATTATCCCCATCTTCAAACTACTCTCAGTTTTGTAGTGTAACATGCTAAATATAAGATTGATATTATAGCTATTACTGATAACAAATTCTTGTTATTTCTATGATAATGTGAGTGTAATGGTACAAATACATGGAAATTTGAAAAGCAAAGATATTTTCTTCAAATATTGCTCAATAGAACAACTGAATGCCACAAGGAATTCTGAACTCAGAAAATGCATTCAAAAAATCCTGTGAAGCAGGATTATCACATGATTTCACATGATTTCACATGATTTTTCACAGCCCAGGAAATGTACTGTAAACAATTGAGTTGTTAGTATAATTTGTGAAACATGAAAAAAACCTTCATCATACGAAAGACTGTATCTTAATACATTGATCAAAGATGCAGATTACACTCATAGAAGCTACATATATTTATTTCAACATATATTTACCATGGCAATTAATCACATATAAAACCTACTGATACAGCAGTAAAGCAATTTATTCAGGAAGTTTTGTACCTAAAACACATACACTGAACCTCTTTCTCATTTCCGTTTAAGATAATGTAATAAGCAGCAAAGCAGCATGAAAAAGACAGGCAGCACTGTGTAGGGAGAGTAATTCATTAAAAGCCAAATGTCTTAACTCAGAATCAGTGTTCACTAATTTGTTAATTTGTTAATAGTGTTAGGTTCCCAGCAAAGCAACTCCTTTAGGAGTGCTTTGCTTTGTACGAAGTACTCCTGGGGTAAGTCTGAAACAGAATCTTTTTCTGTAACATAACAATTTCTGTCCATCTATCAATGTCTTTCTCTTTTTATTTTCCTCTAATGAAACTTTTTTTTTTTACTTCTATAATGTGATTATTTATTTTTTTTTTTCTCTTTAAGAAAACAAAAAATATCAAGCATTGAGTCTCTGAGATTTCTTTTCCACCTAAAAAGAGTTGCAAAGCTTGGTGAATGCTAATGCTCTGTGTGATCTCATTCTAAATTTCTATTTGTAAAGAAGTCTTCCCAGGGAGAAATTACTCTGGGCTATCTTACTGAGTTAGTTGAAGGGAAAGAAAAATAACAAGTAGTGAGAGCTGCTGTGTTTTAGGGATATGCTAATTTCAAAGCCTAATAAGAACATCTAAGATGAATACATTATTATTTCTCTTTTAATGAGTTTTGCAGACATATTAACTTATTCTGAGTGGAGCTTAAGCACCATGTCTCCAAACTCAGTTTATCCAGAGATGAATGCAAAGTGATTTTCCCCCTCAGGTTAACAGTTCATATGGCAGGGTTTCTTTATACCTTTCTATTTAGTTTAATCTATTTAGGGTCATGGCTCCTGACCTTTACTTTGAGTTCTGAGCTCAGATGAAGCCCAAACATTGAGACTGATCTCTCCTGCAGCTGCCACGCATCACCTGGTACTACATGCAGAAAACAAAGCAAGAGGAGAGAAGGCCTAGCAGTTTATATACCGTGTCTCGCCGTTCATGCTTTTCCTGGTGACAAATAACGTACTTAAGCAGCATCATGTTTTTTCCTGGCTTTTGCTCAAACACGAATGGCCATGGCAAATGGTGACAGCAACAGGAGGCAGCAAGGGGAGTGGGTGGGGGTGGCACAGACAAGGACATGATGACAACTTTTCTTTTTTTGAAAGTCAAGGAAAAGAGTCAGCGAAACAACCACACGTTCTTGCTTCATAGCTCCACATTCAAGCAAAATTGAAAAAAAACAGTCTTATCTTGAAAGAGAAGCTATTGAAACACATGCTAGCATTCACAGTAAAACAAAAAGAATCCAAATGGGCCAAGCTATACTACTGTCAGTTTATGTCTACACAAACACTCAGTGTTACAGAAAAAGCACACGCTCTGAAATAATGTTGTTTACACCTCAATTGCTCCTGAACCCAGGCTCAGTGTGAAGCTAGTATGAGGCTGGATTTGAAATGCAGTTGAAACTGAGAAAGGGGTTTTTTTGGTAGGCAGCTTTGACTATTTGCCAGTCGCTCAGTCAGCAGAAATCAGCAGCCCAGAAAGAGGTATTTGGTACCAGTAAGAGTACAGTCCCCAACGACTGGCAGCACATTTCTGTGCCTGTGTGTACACATTGTTTCAAATGGCTGCACTATTTCCTAAAGGAATTTTTTTCCAGAGGGAAATTTTCATCTGTCACATGCATTCTTCATTCATTTTTGAATTCTGCTTCTGTGGGTTACATGCAAACTATGGCAAAGATAGCTAGTAGAAATGTGAAAAATCATGCAGAGCTATTAAAAGATTTTATACACTTTTGTGGTATATAGGGGTATTTTATAGAACTGCACCCTCTTTTCACTAACCATGCCTGTTCCCTGTACAGTTAGTTTGCTAACTCACAGTCTAAGGGTGAAACTCAAGGAAGCACCTTATGTACTTCCAGCTTTTGGGGCATCACTGTTAAAATGCCTAAAAGTGTTTGTCTATAGATGAAAGATCCTAGGAAGCAGCAAAAGGCATGTAAGCCTCTTAGGAAGTCACTGGCAACGCACAGTTCCCACGAGAAGCCTTTCAGAGAGCGGAGCCGTTTGTAGCTCACCCCTGGGAAACAAACGGGTACATGGTGCATGCAAATTCAGAGCTGCCCCATAGCTTTCCCAAGGGGCTGGAGCAGGAAGCTAACTGAGTAAGGGCTACTCTTTGAGAAGGTACTGGGGACACTTCTCTTGTTACCCCTTTTACCCTGTAACATAGAAGCCCGAGAACTCCTCCATCTCCAATGGTAGCATCCCCTCCAGCTCCTGGGGCAGATGTACACACAGGTCTCCTGCTCCATGGGTCCAGTTTTTGGCCGCATGGCTGATGCCGTGTGAGCAGGCGGCAGCACTGACGCTTGCCAGGTTTTTCAAGGAGAGGCGCTGGGGCTGCAGGACCCTTTCAGTGCCCACTGTGCTGTCAGATGGGGGGACAGCTAGGGCCTGTCCAGGTCACTCCTGAACCACTGTAGAGCATGAGTACGAATAGGGTGATAAGCACCCTGTAAGGGTGCCAGGGAATGCCATCAGCAAGGTAACTTCAAATGGGAGCTCTATTTTGTTTCCTAAATTCCTCCCACAGCCTCCCTGTCACCAAAGCAGGATTTCAGGGTCTCTCCCTACTTTTTTCTCCCACTTTGCCTGACAAAACTTTAACACAATTTATCTGCTTGTGCCAACTTAAAGCAGCTGGTTCTTTTATTTTAATATTTATTCATTTATTATAGGGTGCTTGAAGTGGTGTGTGGGTTTCAATTCTAGTGTTTTACTTGGCTCTTTGACCAAGAGTCTAGCAGTGTTTCTTAAGGTGTAATGTTGTCTTTAGCTACAACACAGTGCAAAATTTCGAAGTGGAAAGCTGATGCAGAAGGTTGGTTTTGTTTGATTATCTTGTGCATATTCAAATCAATGAGACCATTGGGGGACCAAGGTCAGTCTGAATGCAAATCCTTGAGACAACCTTTAGGTTGCAAAGTTCAGTCCCTTAGGAATAACCATTATCAACATGATAAGCTATTATTATGTATTTTATATTTATGAAGATATTTAATAAAATGATGATGTAACTGAAAGATATATGTGTGATATATTTAATATATCTTTCAAAATATTAATGGAATTTCAACCATTTAATTTAATTATCTTTTCCATATTAGTTGGAAAATTTTCTACAACTCTGGCAGCTATAAAACAAATGCTTTTTATAAATCTATGAATAGGAATTGTAAATATGAAAGACCAACTACTGACTCTATTTACAGAAGTGTTAATATGAATAAATGTTATTAACATCAGTGAAGCAACTCTGCATTCATGTTGAGAGACCTAAGATTAGGATTCAATTATGTGTTAATTAATTATCAATGGCTCTTGCCTGGTGCATATATTTTCAAAGGACATATCTTTTTTAACTTTATCATGTTTACAAAATACTATGGGATTTTACAGCAATAATTTGAAATGTTTGATCTTATTGTAGTGGCACTACAGAGTGTAGTGGATATTATTATGGGGTTTACCATAAAGAGTCTGTACAGGGAGGAATCTTGTAAGAATGGGCATACGTGAGGAAATTTTGTGGCTAGTTTTGTCACCTTTTCTCACAAAAGCTGTTCAAGCAGCAGTAGGCAGGAGAAACATGATCCAGATTGTGAGGGGTTGTTTAGACCATGCACAAGCTGAGAATCCTTCCAAGGCATTTAACGCTGTAAAGAGCATCTGTAACCTTCCAGCTAACCCATACAAACAGTTGTGAAAGGAGAATTCATATGACATAATCTTTCTCTGATCCTCTGCATGAAAACTTTTATCAATGCAGGACAATTGCTATCATTAGGTCAGGTTATAAACCTGTTGGTGCTCCCCATGAAATCTGTAAGTCATCACTGATTAATTCAGTTCTTCTAGCAGAAAATGAATCTTACATTTTTTCCTCTCTGTCTCATTATTCACTCAGCTGAGGTCTTGGATAGACAAGCGCCAAATGCTGCTGCTGAGGAAGAACCAAATGTTTCAGAGTAATTGACTTCACCCAGTGAAAGCAATTTGGATTACATGGGACTGTAAGAGAAACAGAGCTCTTTCAGGCTTCTTCCCCCTTCCTGCCAAAGTACAGTGATCTCTAACCTACCAAAATTCAAAGGTATTTGCTGTACTGTGTAGGCCAATGCATACATCCTTTTGTTCAGTTTTGCTAGTTTTAAGTATTAAAAGTGCATAAACAGATGATCTGAGGCTGATCCTAGCCCCTGGGCTTTCTTTTGAGCCCAAACAGCACAGCTGCAGAAGCTTTATAAATTCTTCAGAAAAAAAGATTCAACATTCCTTTCATTGAGCTTTTGGAGCAAAAATCTGGTTTCAGATGAAGTAATGATGGTTTTTCCCATATGGCTAAGTTCACAATCAGAGAGGCTACACAAAACTGTTTTCCTTTAGTACCAAATACAAAATTTGTATTTGGGCTCAAAGCAGTTTCAGCTTACCTGATGTTACCATTCTGTTCAGTGCCTGCTAATGACTGATAAGGGAGTAGAAGTAGGTACAATTCTTTTTTGATGTTGGAGATACAAAGCACCTGCCTTCCCTTTTCTTCTTAATCAAGTCTCCTCTTCTTAAGGAAGAATCTTTACATTTTTTCTCAATTATTTCTGGAGATAGCAGGAAGGTAAATACAAGCTTCATTACATAGTGGTGGTTAGTATTCAGGTTTTTGATGTTTTTCTTTTCTATTAGGGAAGAAATTAATGATTGAGATGGATATTTCTCTTGCATTCCTCTATTGCCTTCTGGATATAATCATATATAAAACTTCAATTCCTAAACACTACAGAGCTCTAAAACCAGCAGTGCTCTATTTGTCTGTAGTACTCTGCCTTTTAACAGCACATGTACTTTTAATAGTAAATATACAGAAAATATCTAAATGTGCTTTCTTTAGTTTTCACTTAGAAGCACAGAAATACCCCTCACTGTGTTTCTGGTCCTTCTTTGTGCGCTTCTTTAGTGATTCCGTTACTCTGCACACAAACACTCCTCGCATCTGACACTTGGTTCCCCAGCTGTGCATTCAGATGACTGATAACTCACACTATGTATCTGAATCTTAACTAATTTTTTAGAAAAAATGTGCTTTGGGCAGTGACTCTTATCGTTCCAGCTGTCCGTTTGTGGTAGGCTGACCCTGGCTGGGGCCAGGTGCCCACCAGAGCCGCTCTATCACTCCCCTCCTTCTCTAGACAGGGGAGAAAAAGTACAACGAAAAGCTTGTGAGTCGAGATAAGGACAGGGAGAGATCATTCACTAATTATCGTCACGAGCAAAACAGACTGAACGGAGAGAGGGAATTCATCTAATTTATTACTAAGCAAAACAGAGTAGAGGAATGAGAAATAAAATCAAATCTTAAAACACCTCCCCCCACCCCTCCCATCTTCCCAGGCCCAACTTCACTCCTGGCTTCAACCTCTGCTCCCCTCAGCGGCACAGGGGGACGGGGAATGGGGGTTACGGTCAGTTCATCACATGTTGTTTCTGCCGCTTTTTCATCCTCAGGGGGAGGACTCCTCTCATCGTTCCCCAGCTCCAGCATGGAGCCCCTCTCACGGGAGACAGTCCTTCACAACCTTCTCCAACGTGAATCTCTCCCACAGGGTGCAGACCTTCAGGAGCAAACTGCTCCAGCGTGGGTCCCCCACGGGTCACAAGTCCTGTCAGCAAACCTGCTCTGGCGTGGGCTCCTCTCTCCACGGGGCCACAGGTCCTGCCAGGAGAGCAGCTCCTGTCTTGGAGCCGGCTGGCATTGGCTCTATCAGACACAGGGGAAGCTTCTAGCAGCTTCTCACAGAAGCCACCCCTGTAGCCTCCCCCTGCTACCAAAACGTTGCCACGCAAACCCAACACACCGTTCCACACAGGAGCTTAACAGCTTTTACAGTTATCTTGAAAGATGGGCAGTTATCATAACCTCCAGATTTTTCTAAAGTTTCACTTAATCTGCTGTACAGGAAATATGGCTTTTGAAAAGGAACTAAGAAAAGAGAAGTTTTTAGGAAATAAAAAAAAAAAATAGATTACTTTTTCTCCATGTGATACTGCTGCGATAAAACAGTTTTCACAGGGTTACTTCTCCAATTGAAGAGTCTCTGTCTGAACACTTCCTAACTGCAGTGATTTTCTGGACAGGAGAAGACCCATCCTGGGTCAAACTCACTGAAATATAATCGAATGCCTAACTACATTAGGCAGAGGGCACCTGTAGAAAAACAGATGGGGAAAATCAAAGTCACAATGACTTTTTTCCATGCAAATTACCAAATAATATCCAACTGATTATGTGTGGGAAGCTCTTACGAGTTCACGATAACTGTGTACAAATTAAGCATGGAAATGAATGTGTTATTTCAATCATAAAATTGCATTTGCTGTTTCCTGGAAATCTGTGCTTAAAAGCACACAGCTTTCTGTAACTAACACAATGGTTATTTTGTTTTGGTAGCTGAAAAAAACCTGTTAATACTGGCAAGCTTAGTTCTGTTGTGCACTGTGAGAAAAAATGTGTACGGTATCACCACATATTAGTTTACATCATTGGTTATTTTATTGAGAGCTGGACTCGGAATGACATGGCTAGTAGGTGCAAACATGGCTAATTTCATACGTTCGGTATGGCAATGAGATTAATGTAAAGGTTTCAGCTGATATACTCCCTGCCATGATACTCTGAATTTAAAAAGAATGATTATGCCTTATACCAATTTAAAAAAAAAAAACCAAAAACAAAAACAAACAACAAACCCCCCCCCAAACAAACAAAAAACCCCAAACACTTTTAATTAGAAAAAAATATTTCCTAAGTTATTAAATGCCAGTAAAGTACAAATAGTTGAATAAATGCTATGTGAATGATTATCCCAATATCAGAATTTTTTTCCTGCCTTAGTTGTGTGAATACAGGACAGGTTGTGTTCTCAGCTTTGGAACAACATTAAAGAATGTGTTGGTTTTTTGTTTTTTATCACAGCTAAGTCTTCCTTTCTCTGTACTAAGCAAAATATAAAAAGCATCATTTAGTGTAGCCTGCTGCCACAGGACAACACCCTCCCACACAAACAATTTCAGCTAAAAGAAAGGGGAACAGTTTCTGTCTTTTACTATATGACTTGACAGAGTCCCCTTGACAGAGTACTCCATATTTTCATTATTTCCAAGAAGTTAAATACTTGGAAATTGCTTGGACTGCTCCACAGATCTGTAAGATGGAAACAATGATGTTGGCCATAGATTCGGAAAATATGGAAGAAGATACAGCAGGCCCTGCAGGAAAGCACTGTGGATGATTGATAGGAGGAAAGCAGGACATCAGCACAGCTGAGTAAGGACCTCCTGGTCAAACTGAAACACAAGAGGCAGTGGAATCAGGGATACGCTTCCCAGGAAGAATATAGGCATACTTCTTGGGAGTGGAGGGGTGGGATCAGAAAAGCTAAGGCACAGCTAGACCTAAATTTAGTGGAATTTGTGAATGCCCCATCATTGCTTTGAGCAACTTGATCTAGTAGATATCCCTGTCTGTGGCAGGGGAGGTGGAATGAGATGATCTTTAAAGGTCCTTTCCAACTCAAAACATTCTGTGATTCTATGACCAACTCCTCCAGCCTCCTCTGGTTCTCAGCAGGCAGCCTGCCTCTGTGGGTCTTACGCATCTGAGCGTTGGACTCATCTAAGTGGCGATCACTGGACACCAATTTTTAGAAAAAATCCCCATCTTTTCATGAGAAGAGTGTTGGAAGACTTTTGTTGGTTTACCAGTGTTCACTGGATCTTCAGAAACACTGATGAAATACATCCAAACCAGTCCTCAAACTGCCTCAAAGACTTATAAAATTCCTATATGAAATAAAAAGTTTCATCTAAGGAGTCCAAATATAGCTACTTATCATGTAACTTATATAAATACTGTATGTATTATTTCAGTTTCATTTCTAGATAGTCCTTAAATTGTCCTTTCATTTCAGAACATTTGGGTCACAGACTGACACAGCTATTGACACTTCATATGACAGTGCTTAGATTTGTAATATTAAAATATCTTATAGCAGATCTTGTCAAGACCTGTTGAGAGTGACATACAGACGCATATACATTTATTCTTTAAATAATAATAGATTTCACCTGAAAGGTGAAATGAAGAAAACAGAGTACATCATAGACACAAGGCAATTTCCTGACCAATATGCTGTTCATCATTAATCAAATCAGGGTAAAAACCCAGCTTTCATAACTACAAAGCTCATGTATCATGTACACTAGTCTTCACCTTCACTTGTAACATACTACTGTAAACAGTGGAATTTAAATCTTGTAGAAAATCAAAGTGTTTGATAGTTCAGTAATATAAGAGCTCCAAGTTTTTAACAGGGAGGTAGTAACTTGTATTGGGCCTAATGAAGGGACTTTGCTTGAAAGCTCAAGAGGTGGTCAAAAGCAATATATTATTTCTCCTTACAGACTGTGTGACTGAATGATAATTATTCAATAATATAGCTAAACCAAGCTTCAGGGACATGAAAAGTTTAGTCCATGACTGTAAAGAAGAAATACTGCAAAATTAGTAAATAGAAGTCATTAGTGTAGATTCTTCTTTGTGTCCTTTTATTCTGGATTTGCTAATAACCAAAGAAGTATATGTTTTTCATATATACCCTTTAATTAAATACTGTTGGTGCTAAACAAAAATGTTATATTACACTACAAATACAATATAATTCAAAGTATAAAGTAATGAAAAAAAAAAGTTGTCTTATTTTCCTTCTGTCTTGCAGCAAATTTTAGATAGTCCAAGAAAATTCTCTGTTCCCTTTTCCCTATGAAAATATTTTCCCCCAATTTATGTGGAAGACCAGACTTTGCTGACAAAGCTAGTATGACTCTTTTCTTTTATCAAACTGTACAATCCTGATCCAAACCTCAGTTCATATACTGATAGGCTTGTGGGAAAGCTGCAACTTATATATAGCCTTTCCAATAATCACCGTCTTCAACTTACTGCTTCTGACTATGAG
This sequence comes from Balearica regulorum gibbericeps, assembly GCF_011004875.1. NCBI lineage: Eukaryota > Metazoa > Chordata > Aves > Gruiformes > Gruidae > Balearica > Balearica regulorum. Next base: position 52,797,208 of record NC_046186.1, on the reverse strand, counting down.
CTTTCCAGATGACATTGTAGCTATTCTTTTCTTTGGTAATAAATAAAAAAATTCTATGCTTTTTGAGTACCCAGTAGATCAGACTGCAGCACTGCAAGAAGCTGCGGGAGTTATAACAAAAATTTAGTGGATCTGCAATTTGATCAATCACAAGTCTAATTCACCTCTAAACATGGCTAAAAAATTCTGCCAAAGAAGATTTATTCTCATAATTCCTTAGCACATTCAGTAGAAAATAATCAAAAGCTTGAAAATTGCAAGAGATATAGAAACTGCAGTAGCCAATTAAAGTAATAGTATATTAAGTCTAGAATTATGATCTCCAAAAATATAATAGCAGGAAAATGAATAACACAGTTCTGGCACAAATCTTTGGATTATTTTTTTGTTGTTGCTAACTGCACTATATCTTCAGCATTCTTTCACACTTTTGAATACTTACTTAACCATTACCAAAGAAATGACATAACTCTGCTTGAAACAGTAGGTTGCTTATCATGTACATTTGATAATGTTCAGTGACCCAAATGACTGCTGCAGTAATAAAAGGAGGTGTACCTCTATTGACCAAAGCACAGGCTTTATACTGGCAACATATTTTTATAGCATTTAACTTTTTTTTTGCACTGACTGAATTGGTATGTTAGTCCTGTAACACTGATTCCACTGAGAATTAAAACGGTGAGACTCAGCATAGAAATAAATCTGATACCACCACTTCATTACTATGTTTATTTATAGTCTAAATATACTTTGAATTTTATAAAAGTTCTCATTTTTTAAATGTGAAAGATTTTACAAAGTATTGCTCTTTTAACCTCTAGCCATTCTTTGACTTCAGTGACTCAGAACAACAGGACATTTAGATAAATGACTGTAGATGAATCCTAGAAAAAAGGCAAATAACCAGCCATTATTGAAGATAATGCTGATATTGTCAGCAATTTTAAGAGACACAAGGTTTCATCCCAAATCAGGGATGCATGGACATCAGTAGCATGAGGATATATACTCCATAGCATATACTCCAATACTTTGAAGTATATATTGCCTCAGATGCCATCCCATAGTATTAACCTCCATATTTTACTGACAAATTTAATGATAAAATACATATCTTGGTGTTAAAATTGTACTCAGGATATTTAAGCATTGATCTTTGATGCATTTAACAAGAGAAAATAATAATACCTTTATAAGAAGGTGGAAGCAGAAAATCATCATGCTTCACTTTTAAAATACATGTAGCAAAAAATCCCGTATGACAAAGTTTAAACTCTTGTTGATTTTTTTTCACAGTTTCTGTTTCTCTTGAGTTACAGTAACACTTGTTCAAATTATTTCCTTCACCTGTGATCTATTATTGATTCATAGGGTTTTGTTTTGGGTTTGGTTTTTTGGTAAAGAAATGGTAACTGTGAATGAGGCTGTAAAAAACAAATGTAGAATCATAGAATCATAAAATCATTTTGGTTGGAAAAGATCTTTAAGATCATCAAGCTCAACCATAAACCTAACACTGCCAAGTCCAACCACTAAACCATGTCCCTAAGCACCACATCTTTGCATGTTTTAAACACCTCCAGGGATGGTGACTCAACCACTTCCCTGGGCAGCCTGTTCCAGTGCTGGACACCGTTTCGGTGAAGAAATTGTTCCTAATATCCAATCTAAACCTACCCTGGCACAACTTGAGGCCATTTCCTCTCATCCTATCACTTGTTACTTGGGAGAAGAGGCCTACACCCACCTGGCTACATCCTCCTTTCAGGTGTGCCCTGAGTCTCCTTTTCTCCAGACTAAACAACTCCAGTTCCCTCATCACTCCTCTTAAGACTGGTTCTCTAGACCCCTCGCCAGCTTCGTTCCCTTCTCTGGACACGCTTCAGAACCTCAATGTCTTCTTGTAGTGAGGGACCAAAAACTGAACACAGTACTTGAGGTGCGGCCTCACCAGTGCCAAGTATAGGGGGACGTCACTTCCCTAGTCCTGCTGGCCACACTACTGCTGATACAAGCCAGGAAGCCATTGGCCTTCTTGGCCACTTGGGCACACTGCTGGCTCATCTTCAGATGGCTGTCAACCAACACCCCCAGGTCCTTTTCCACCCAGCAGCTTTCCAGCTACTTTTCCCCGAGCCAGTAGCGTTGCATGGGGTTGTTGTGACCCAAGTGCGGGACCTGGCACTGAGCCTTGTTGAACCTCATGCAATTGGCCTTGGCCCATCAATCCAGCCTGTCCAGAACCCTCTGTAGGCCCTTCCTACCCTCAAGCAGATCAACACTGCCTCCCAACTTGGTGCCATCTGCAAATTTACTGAGAGTGCAAAAGTAGGGTTATTAGAGCCAGTCAAAATTTCGGATTCAACCAAAATGCATTGGTTGACAAAAACTGTTGTCAAACTCCTTCTGAATAAGGGGAAAAAAAGGGAGGAAGGAAGCGAGTCAAATAAAGCTAATAAAAAAAAAAAAAAGAGTTGAAAATGTTAAATATTTCAACATTTTTTCAAAGACAGTATTTCCAGTTTTTTCTGGTTTTAAATCATTCTTTCTTTCAACATTTACCAAGTTTTCATTATAAGTCCATAAGAAATCTAATAGGAAGTTACTTTTTTTCATTTTGAAATGCATTGAAGTCATTTTTTCCCGAATTTTGCATTTCACCAGTGACACTGAAAATGCTTTTTTTTCAGTTCAGATATTGACCCCAAAAGTATTTATTTCTTTTTATCATTTTGGTCAGTTCATCAAAGGACAGCTTTGCATAACACTGATAGCAACTGGTTTATTTTTTCTGAGTATTCTTTGTTTGTACTTAGCAAAGAAATGTATTTATCCTTGCAACACATGAAAAAAGATTGTATTTTCTGGATAAGAACTTTTCATTACAAGAAGACAAGGTAATTGCTGATGTAGTTTTGCACTGTATTCTGTCTAATACATTTATGGTGGTTTTAATGTGAGGAACTAACTCAACTTCACCGTCCCATTCTGGATCTGGCACTTTCTATAGGAGTGGGAGCTAACTTTCCAGTTTTAAAAAGAAAACTATGTATGAAAAGACATTAATACCTCTTTAGTGTGATTATGATAGTATTGTCATGATTTGAGAGCCACTACACTCCTTGGAGCTGGTCTGTTATGGTGGCTTCTGATGGATGTGACTGCTGACGGAGGAAACGCATTAGTGATCAATGTGTGTGCATTCATACTTGCATTTTCTCCCTATAGTCCCACTGCTGACTGTGCAATAGTGACAAAGTCACAGAAGTCTCCTGGGTTTTTTTGCCATCAGCAGTATTTTGCCTAGGAAATCATGCAGGAGAAACAAAGAAGGATCCATATGAAACACAGGCCAGGTTTTACTGTCCTTCCAGAGACTTCCAAAATAATTTTTAGTTCAGGCAAGTAATCATGAAAAATAAAAACTTTCAGTTGTTTGCGCTGATCTGAAACCAAATAAATCTTAGCATCAAAATGCTCGTGGAGACAGTCATTTCCATGATATGATAGGGAAAAAACTAATTAGAGAACACTCTCAAACATACTAGTCCATATGGACTGATTTTCAGTAAAAAAAAGTAAAAGTGTTTTTGTTGGTGGAAAAAAAATGGGTGCAATTTACACTTCATGTTGCCAGCTCCTGAGATTTTATCACAAATCTTATGTTGTTTGGTATTGGTCTGAAATGTTTTTTGGCATTTAAACCAATCACAAGATTTCTAGGGATTTAGCTTTTGGGTTTTGAGCACCTGTGGATTGCAATACTAGCTTATTAGTTTGTCCAGAGCATCAGAACAGTACAGTCACTTCCCATTGCACAAAACTCATCATAAATCTTCCATATGCTATTCTAAACTGAGACCCTAGCATTCCAGCATCATTCACCCATACATAATTTACTTTACTCCACATGCTCTCAGAACCAACGTTTCACCTGTTTTTACTCATATAAAAATGAGATTGTCATTTAGCTTTGGTCGCAGCCACTGATGGCTTTCAAATTTACTGTAGTCCTGCAATGTATGGGGGGTATTTAATTTATAAGGAATATTTTCAGTCCTCACTTGCCCTTCAAATGTGAAACAGTGAGGATGGATGGAAGCCTTTGAATGAATAAGTCATTTGACAAATGTTCTGCTTATTCCTGTCTGAGGATTTTTTATAAGCAATTTGCTTATATTATTTTCTCATGCACATTAGTCATTCAAAACTGCTGCCTATTTTGTGCAAATACTCTGCAGTCTGTCAATTGTACTCCAGCAGATCCTTCCAAATATATGAAATCTGAGCCATTCCAGATATTTCTGTCCAGAGACAGAGCTCACACAGCATTATTTTTGCTCCTCAACCTTTGGCCACAACTGTAAGGACAAAGATTTCCCTCTACAGAGGCACCTTAACAAAACCAACATTAGTTTTCCATTAATATTTCTTAAGATTCAGTGTTTCTGCAAGTCTATGATCAATAAACTCATTCACTAGAATATAGACAGGCGTTAAGCACAGAAGGAGGAAAAGCAGGAGGAGAAAACTACTTTGAACATACCGACTTCTTTTACAGATAAGAATAGGGGTCCTAATGCAGCACACCTGGAGGAACCTTAAACCATAAGTACTTGCCTTATTCAGCCCGTGGAGCCCTTTCAGCATATTTAAATGCTTAAAAACAATTGTGATATTTTGAAGTTATAATGTGCATGGAAGAATGTTATGCACCACAGCAAAACCAAAGTCATCACGGTAGAATTAAAAGAATGAAGGGTTATCATAAATTACTGTACTGCCACTGAACTACAGTTATTTTTTCTGATTGTTGTTAAGGTATTATCCTACTAAGTTGAAGAAATAATCTCACCTATATTTAGCTAACTAAAAGTTACCATCTAGACTAAGATCATCATCTTATCCTCTGTGTAGTCAGTGGAGACAACTGAGGCAACACATTCCCTGAAGGACCCTAGTCATAGTTGACTAGGAAGGCAGCTTACATGACTAGCTTCTACTCCAGATCCAACAGATGGTCAAAGCAGATTGTGAAACTTAAGAGAGATGGGTCAAAACAATCATGGACAATTTTCTAATGTTCTTACATAATAAACTTCTGTTGGGCAGCAAAATTCACAAACAACTGGACTATTTACTATGATACTTTGAAGCAATCTGCACAGAAAACATGCTAGTGACTCTACACAGAAATGATGAAAGTGATTGAAGATGCATGAGAACTATAATAGATTTATTTTATAATCTCAAATTTAATCACAAATTGATCAATTTGTGTATAAAAAAGGGCTTATGTGCCTCAAATTGGATAAGGAATTGGCTGGACGGTCACACTCAAAGGGTTGTGGCAACAGCTTGATGTCCAAGTGGAGATCAGTGATGAGTGGCATTCTGCATGGGTCAGTATTGGAACTGGCACTATTTAACATCTTTGTCGGCAACATGGACAGTGGGATCAAGTGCACCCTCAGCAAGTTTACCAACAACACCAAGCTGTGTGGTGTGGTTGACATGCTGGAGGGAAGGGATGCCATCCAGAGGAACCCTGACAGGCTGGAGAGGTGGGCCCATGTGACCCTCATGAAATTCAACAAGGCCAAGCACAAGGTCCTGCACATGGGTTGGGACAATCCCAAGCACAGCTACAGGCTGGGCAGAGAATGGATTGAGGAGAAGGACTTGGGGGTGTTGGTTGATGAGAAGCTCAACATGAGCCGGCAGTGTGCTGGGCTGCATTAAAAGAAGCGTGGCCAGCAGGTCGAGGGAGGTGATCCTGTCCCTCTACTCAGCTCTTGTGAGACCCCACCTGGAGTACTGCGTCCAGCTCTGGGGGCTCCAGTACAAGAAAGACATGGGGCTGTTGTAGCGAGTCCAGAGGAGGGCCACGAAGATGATCAGAGGGCTGGAGGACCTCTCGTACGAAGATAGATTGACAGAGTTGAGGTGGTTCAGCCTGGAGAAGAGAAGGCTTCGGGGAGACCTTAGAGCAACCTTCCAGTACCTAAAGGGGGTCTACAGGAAAGCTGGTGAGGGACTGCTTACAAGGGCATGTAGTGATAGGACAAAGGGAAAGGGCATTAAACTAGGAGTGGGTAGATTTAGATTTGATATTAAGAATTCTTCACTATGAGGGTGATAAGACATAAGAACAGGTTGCCCAGAGAAGTTGTGGATGCCCCCTCCCTAGAAGTGTTGGATGGGGCTTTGGGCAACGTGGTCTAGTGGAGGGTGTCCCTGCCCATTGCAGGTTGGGTAGAACTAGATGATCTTTAAGGTCCCTTCCAACCCAAACCATTCTATGATTCTAAGATTCATTCTATGAAATGTGTTTCAAATTTTGGGAGTTTAACCTTCCATACACAGTCTTTGTTCAAGTTCACACATATTTCCAAACAGAATAAATATGGCTTTGATGTCAGGCAAAATCTTTTTAGTTTTTGTTTCTAATGTGAAGGGCTTCTCAAAAATAGACAGCTTGACCAACTGAAGGCTGTATCACCTTGATTTACTTGAATGAACAGTACAAAGTAATAACATAATATGCCACTTTTCTTTTTATATATGAAAAAGCCCAGATTCCAAAGAGTATTTCAAGGAAAAGTTGCATGATTCAGAAAACAAAGAGGAAGACCAAGAGTCAAGACTGAGTTTCATTTTTGTTTCTATCCACTGCTTATTGGGTGACCTTGGAAAAGTCGCTATATCTCTGGTTTCATTTTGAGCACTTAAAACAAGCTTTATGGGATAGGATCTGTTTTTACCTGGTGATTGCATAATGCCTAGCAGAAAGAGATGTCTAGAGGAACATGAAAGTTAATAATAACTAAAGAAAGATCTATTTAGTGTATAAAACACAAGTAAGCCATTGAGTATTGTTTAGCTTCTAATTACAAAAAGAAGTATCAATGAAAATTTTATTAACCACATGCACATGACATAAACCAAGAAACTGAGCTAATTTTTTTCTAACTTCCTCCAGAATTGTAACTGAAATTGCTGACATGGACGTACAAGTGAACATCTGTGCATAACATCCACTGATGTCCTCTCTCTCTACTAAACTGCGTCTCTTACTTGTTAAGAAATTGATATTGGCTCTTATTATTGCAGCAATTATTATTCTCGCATTGAAAGGAATGGAAGAGATAAGGTTTACCTGATTCATACCATAAGGCAACTGAAAAGGGTGGTGAAGCGAACAGATTCATCACCTGTGTGGCCACTGAAGCACACAATAACAATGGTTCAAATAATAAGATTAGAAAGGGTAAATGCCTTCTACATCAAGTAGTTCAACTGCATGGCAGATCATGACTGTTCCCTAAAGTATACTCACTAATGCATTGTCCAGTTAAGTCTTAAACGTCCCTCATAAATGTGTGTAGTAAGCACAAAATTTCACTGTATTGTAATATTCCTGCAGGGACTGGCCAAAGATCCAAACATCCTGTCTTAGTGTCTGTACCACCTAGGAATAAATTTATGAAATGTTTTGGTCCTGCTGCTTTCCGGTTGTTTGGGCATCAGGGAAATATGAAACTAAGTCAGTTGGATGCTGTAAGTCTTCTTTTCCTGTTGACACTGGCACAAAACTACATATTTTGGGGCTGGAAAACTGGGATGTTCGCCCTGCACACCCAAGTGGGTTAAATTTCATAACAGAGGATTGGCCAGTAGGGAAAAAAAATATTCCTTTACTGAAAATATTGGATGAATTTTACAGTGAGTGGGATGATATGGAATGCTCTCATCATTCTGTCATTCTGTGAATCCACGAAGGAGAATGAGAGGAAAGCAAGAATAGCCATGTTTACTTGGAGTCTATGGAGAAGGATCTGTGTTTGATCATGTGGGCAAAATAAAAGTAGTATATATCTAAAGAACATATAATCTGAGCTTATTCCTCTGACTAATACATTTCATTATCCCATTGTGTTTCTGCAGCTTGCCTGCTTTCAAATATAACTAAAGAAGAAATTTTAATTGTAACATGATAGAATAAAATATTATATATACTACATAATAGAATACAATAGTTCTTAATCTGTGGAACACATACTACTCCAAAGTATTAGTCACCAGCACAGGTCCAGAAGTTGTCGTTCATGCCAGTATTATTACTTACCATTGTCGATGATGGAGGTACTTAGAAAATGCTATTAGCTAATACAGAATATATAAAATATATAAATTAATGAAATGGAATTCTTATAAATTATAATAATTCAAGTACTTAACAGATGCCATTCAGAAGTTATCAAAAGTGGGAAATGTTCAGTTAGAAGCTGGTGCCCAGATAGGAAAAATCTAGATGGGAGGGGCAATATTGGGCAATATTGTTTTCCTTGTAAATCAAATGAAAAATGGAGTAATGCCTGAAAAGTGCTCCTCTCCAGAACAAAGATACTGGACAGAAAATTTCTTGTATGCATGCCAGAATAATACAGCTAGTTTTCTAAAACCAGCCAGGCTATCATCAATGTCCTTAAGACGAAACCCTTGCGGGAATTGCAAGTTGAGTATAATATGATGACCACCTTTTTATGTGCAACCTCCTCCTGGTTTGCAGCCCTGGAGCAGCTCTCTGTTGGTCAGCAGTGTGTGATATGATATCAGCCTGGAGCAATTTTTACTCAAGAATTAAATGGAAGGAGCTGGAAAGAGGTGGCTCCAAGAGGAAAGTTGGCCTTCCCTTCTTGGGGCTCTGCCAGTGACATCATAGCTTCAACACTCATTCATCACTACAGTGACATCTGTGTGCAACTGCAAACTTAGGAAAGAAATTCTGCCACCACTTATATCCCCTGCACCAATTCCAAGCCATCCTCTCCTTAGTCCATAGAAAGGATTATGTGATCCTCATCTGCATCACTTTGTTTTTCCTTTCATACCAGAGGCTCCTTGGCAAGCTGCAGCAGTGTTCCTCACATCAAAGACCTTTGTCTTTCCCTCTAGCCCTTTCCCAAGAGCTGTGCTCCCCAATGAAGGATGTCCTCTCATCTTACACTTGTATCCTTCAGCCTCCCATTTGAAGAATTGTTCAGCTGAATGACTCATCAGTTGTCTCCTGGACTCACGCTCCTGTTCAAGCATGCATACAACCTGTATCCACAGTTACAAATGAGGTAGCTTTGGATTTCATGAAGATCTTTCCCAAAGTCTGGCTCTTCCAATGGGCCCTTTGAGCAGACACAGAAACACAGAATTCCAATGAATGTCATGGGAAAGAAATCCTCAGTTTCATCCTATACCTTTATTTCCAAGAAAGGGTACAAATTTATAGAATGGAATGGAATGGAATGACATAGCATGGGTTGGGTTGGGTTGGGTTGGGTTGGGTTGGGTTGGAAGGGACCTTAAAGACCACCTAGTTCCACCCACCCTACCATGGGCAGGGACACCCTCCACTAGACCATGTTGCCCAAAGCCCCATCCAACCTGGCCTCGAACACTTCCGGGGAGGGGCATCCACAACTTCTCTGGGCAACCTGTTCAAGTTCCTCACCACCCTCATAGTGAAGAGTTTCTTCCTAATATAAAAAACCCCAAATATTTTTTAAAAAAGGAAAAAAAAAAAGAAAAAGACTGAAATACTCCTTTAAGTACTGTGGGAGATTTAAAATGGCAAATAGTTTCTCACTATTTCAGTTGCAAGCATGGGTGTTTGTTCCATGTTTTTATGGCACAAGACTAAGATTCATACAATACATTATTTCTCATGGGCTGTAAAAGATGTTGCATTTCTTTAGGCTTTACTCAGAGACTGTGCAGTTCAATTAGTTGTATAAATCATCATTTGGCTGATAATCAGTCTGCCTCACAACATATTAAATATTTTTAAACTGTGTAGATTTAAATAGTTAATTCATATGTAGCTGAGTTATTAGGTGTAAAATGACTTCTGGGGTATAATTTATTCAAATCTGTATGAATATATGGTTCTGGTAAGGCAGAACAAAGATATAATGCATAGTTTCCTGAAGGAAAATTCAGACCCTGTGAAGACTCAAAGTCACATGAAACAATTAAGACATTAAATTTTTTCACAAAAAATATTTTTATTTTAATTGCCGTGCTCAAGATACTAAACTGTTTTCCACTATTCATGATTTGCTTTAAAAATATATAGCATTGAGACAAAATTACTAGTGATTTAATGAAAATGTATTAAATCACTTATTGTATATAAGTTCTGGATTTGGCTCTGAATGTGAGTTTAAAAATATGTCTCTTCAGTGGGTAGGAGACAGAATGCTTAACTAACGAAGCAACAAAAACGTTAAGATAAGCATGCTAGTTGTTGAGCTGTCAACTATCGTTTGCTGAAGAATCTTTCACAGTATGATATAGGTCAATATTTAAAGAAACAGTGCTTAAAGTTGGCCACTTTTAGTAGCTTAGATATATACATTTATGAGATTAACATAAGGTTAGTACGTTATTAAAAACTGGATGGTTTTTATAGCATGTTTCTGTCACACTGAGTGTGAGAGACAGAGAGAGATGCTATGCTCTCAGGGATCCTTACAGCTCAGCTGAGCTGAGCTCTCCCCTCATGTCACAACCAGCTCACTACAACAACTAACAGGGAAAAGTGAAAAGAAAAATCCTTTTTCTCCTCTGGTAAATCTATGTCTGATATTTATTCACTTTTAGGCATACTGATATGCCAGTGAGACAGCCATACAGCATTAGCGTTGGACCACACTATGCTTTCAGGGATAAGTGCTGAGATCTGATTTGTTTCAAATAAATCTGCGCAAAATTTGATCTAATTTATTAACACTTGAGAAGCTACCTTAGCCAAAGCACTAAATGATGGGTCTTTTTTGGTCTAGTGCAATGTCCTTGTACATATGTCATACTTTCATCACCCTGGGATGCCTTTGCAGTTCTGTCTACCAAATCTGACCTGGGATTGAAGCCCTTTTAACAAAAAAGGAACAGTAGAGAAGAGTCCTTGAGGAAAAACAGCTCAGCATCTCTGAGCTGAGGTGGTGGGATGCACCAACCACAGAAGTTTATGGGAACTGGACAAGTAAACAAACAAGCAAAAGACAAAGGGTATCAAGAGGATCTGAGCTCTCAGAAAATGGGGACAATGTCAAAGGGGAGTCAAGTTTACGATGATGGAAACAAACTCTAGTGGGGTTTAGAGAAAAGTGTGATGCCTGTTTGGAGTCTAAACCTTTAGACCAGTTGCTACCTTTAAAAGTCAACATCGCCTCCAGTTTAAGCCTAGGCTGCATTAGAAGTATAAACCTTTCGTAAAATAGGACATCAGCTTTAGTTGGCCTGTGTTTCCAGCAAAAATGTTTGCTTTCCTCTTTCAAGTTTAAAGATTTGATTCTTCTGTTAAGCAAATTTAAATAAAGTTGTGTTTAGCACTATCTTACTCCATGATTAAATGGCACTAGACTCTAGAACACAAGATAATTGCATTGTAAGCTCCCTGGAGCAAAAGCTCTCCTGTGAACACACTCTATGCCTAACTGAGTGGGTAAGAATAATGACTATTAAGGTTAGTTGCTGATAATAATAAAAATAATAATCATCATCATCTGAAAACAAAAAAAGGACCTGCAGGTAGATCTGAAGAGAACGTGCAGATAGTCACAGTTAGAAAGTTGGCAAACTGATGAAAACTCATTGAATGTTTATTTAGCTTGGCTTTTAGATCTCAAACTGTGTCTGAGTTTTCCAATAACATTGAGATTCAAATAAACAGCCCTCTGGTGTAACATAATAACACACACATAAGTTTGCTTCACTAGTTATCAACAATAAAATATCAAGACGAGACAGTGATCTCATTAATACAAAACTATTATATATTAATAAAGAAAAGCTCTGATCAGGAGCAGACCTTCTTCTCTCTCTTGAAATTGTGTGATAAAAGCATTCCCCAAAAACCTGAATTTGGGAGTCTGCTTCCTCTATTTCTTGAAGAAGAGAATAGAAAAATAGCTGGAGACTTCCCCAAGCAAGCACAAGTCTTTATTCACGGAAATGAACAGGGAAAGTAATTTTGACTGGGACACCTCTCTCGGTTTCTCACTCTAGAGTTCAGCTGAAGTGACCAAATTCTTCACCCCATAAATGCATCTTCTTATTGCATGGCAAGCAGCACTCATCAGAAAAATCTGTAGTAAATATCCTGTAACAAAGAGCAGTGCCACAGGCAAACTGAACAGGAGGCCCCGGCCATATGGGCAGGCTAATGCTTCAGAAACTTCCTAATAGGCATGAAGTTACGAGTGGAGGCAGACAGCAGCATGCCAGTAGTTCTTCTAAGGTCAGCATGCTTATAGGCTGGCTCTTACACAGCAATGTTTTCAGTCGTGTCAGCGTCTGACCAGCATCTTACGTTTTCTCTTATTTTCTCAGTGCGGGGACAGTTACAACCATGGACTCAGAAACCTCTCCTTCACAGAGACATTTACCTGTTTTTTTTCAGAAAGCTTTGCTAAATAAACCTTTTCGTAACACAGAGCTGCTTAAGTCTGCATGCACAGTAGGAAAGGTCCAGTTGGGACTATAATTTAAAGAGCTAATATTAAGGGAATAAAACGCACACATATTTACCTTCTTTAGTCCTTTTCCAAGCTACAGTAGCACTGAATGCTCATGCTAAATATGTCAAGGATGAAAATTAAAATATTCTGCCCATATACTGTTTTTACTGTTGTCTCTATACTGTTGCAACCCAGCCCATAGTCAGGAAACTAATAACTTTAAGAGAAAAGGGTGCTATTCTTTGCCATTTTCAGGGACCTCTCCCTGTTAGCTATAAACTGACAAACCTTAAATGCTTCCCAGAGCTGCTGATAAGCACCCAAAACCTCTGAATGGCTCGCATTTGCAAAGCTAGGAGGGAAATCTTGTAAAAAGTCTTTCCTGTAATTTCAGACAATTCCTGTTTAAGGTCAAGCCAGAAATTCTTCACAAATAGTTTCTCTCAGGGTACAGAGGTATTTCCTTTACAGGTTCTGGCTACAATCCAAAGTGCAAAAGCATGAGGAAAAAAATCTAATGATAATCAGAAAGTTAGCCAAATCCTTCCTATTTCAAAAATGCTTCCACTAATACTTGCAGTTTGGCAGACAGTAAAAAGTGATATCAGCCTATCTTAATGGGTTCCCCATCTTGACACCCTCATAGGTAAGATGCACTCTGACTATCAGTTGCCTCTCTGCTCTGAGGTAGTTTTCTATTACTTCAGATAAAGGACATTCTCAAAAACTGAAAAATACTTTTCACTTCAGTCCATATTTGCAGATTGCACTGGCTGCACAGTGGGTGGAACTTCTTACCGACTAGCGTGAGGGGTATCTCCATGCATTTTTCTCATGGTTCCAAATACCAACACAAGCATCAGTAGATAAAAGAGGATATTAAAGATCTGTTCTGAAAGGAGACATACTTTTCTTCTGACATTTGTTCTCACTCTCTGGCTACTTTCATTCATTTATTTTATAAAACTCCTGACATTATTTTATCTTTTTCCAATGTGGCAGTGAATGTATGTACCCTCTTCATTTTATTTACCAGAAAATAGTAATCAAAGGCAGATGGACCATCTGGAACAAATGTCGAGTTCTCTAGCATGTTAGCCCAAGAAATCTGAGCTCTGAACTATACTTTGACTGCAGTTCTGGTTTGGATTTCAGGTAAATAATTTAAAATAGGAAAACTGTGCCAACATAAATCAATTTCCTGTGTTATTTTTGCGTTTAATGTAACAGCAAGTGCCTCATTCCTGAGTGACATGATGAGACCACATCATAGCAAGGGCAGAAATATCCCCCAAAAAGGCTTCGGTTTGGCTTCCTGATTTCTTTCAAAACGAACCTTGCCAAAAGGCTCATGTATGGTTAAACCAGAACCCATCAGAGACCTCACCATGGGTTAAGTATTGTGATTTGCAAGTCTTGTTCTGTTTCCAGTTATAGCAGGAGAGGAATGGAAAGTATGAATTCAAAGTTACAATCCCTGTCTCCATTTTTGTCACCAAAAATTTACTCTTATAGCCCCAAAGGTACCTTAATTTAGGTTCAGTATTCTATTTCACTTCATCATTCTTTGCTAGTTTGTATAGTCACAGGCAGCATAAAGTCTAAAGCAACCCCATTAAAGGACATTGTACTGGAGACCATTCTCTGGGTTTGGTTGTGTGGGGACTGGCCCACATCCATGCTTTTAAAGTCTCCCACCTTCCAAGACAGGGTGGCCACATCCAGATTATTTGCTAGGAATGGTCCACGCTCTGTGTTAACTTCTGAACTCTCGCAAGGACATCCCTGGGAGAGCGCCAGTTGGCTTAGGCCAAAATGGTGCTAGTAATTAGACAGCACAAAGGCCATAGTACTTTGAATTTATTAACATAGATGTAGATTAGAAATCCTAGCATCCAGCTGGATCTCGTCCTCACTGAAAAGGAGGCAATTTCTCACTTAATACACACTGAAGGCACACTTCTTCTGTTAGTGGTTGTATCAATATTGCTAAGATACATGTGACATTCCCTGGAACTGCATCCAGAAATTAAAACTCTCTTCTGTAAGTGCAGGCCTCCCACTTTTGGCAACTAGTAACTCCCCTGACGTGAGCTCTGTAGATGGCTTCTTCCCCTCATGTTCAGTGGGCAATACTTGGCATCAGCAGCAGTTACATACACAGAGCAAGGGTAGAAAGTGCATCATGCATCTGCAACATGCTGGACATAAGAAGTGTTTTCATTGAGGTATTTAACGCCAAAAAATAAGTAGTATGCAAAAAAATCACAGTGAAGGTGGATTTTAGGGGGATTCTTAGTGAACAAAAAGTTTCAGAAACTATAGGTCCAACAGAGGGAAAAAATAACTCCTTGCAACTTTGTCAGGTACAGATTTTAAGACATAAAGCAAATCATTTTCCACTCGAACAAATCTCCAGTTATCTAGCTAGATTGGGATAAGCACCATTCCTGAAGACTATATGAATCTGTTCAGAGTGTTGAAATTCTTAAGAGAACCAATTTTCTCATGTCCTTTTTGAGATCTCCTCTCTCACTAAACAAAAACTCCAGCTTTTCTGAACTTCCAACTCTGTTCCTCACTGGGAAATGAAAATGTAGACAAACATATTCATGAAAAAGTTGCTTAAAATAAACTAGATTCTGCTAAAATTTTAAAATTAGTTGAAGCTAATTTGGAGCTGTTTCAGATCAGCTCCTACATTATCTGAATGCTTCTCCAAGAGTAAACGTAATGTTATCTGGTGGATTACTGGAGACTGTCATGTCACCCCTATACACTCAGAAAATGAAGCAGTCTTATGTTCTGGATACTTCTAAATTACTTTCTGGGTTGGAAAATTACTCTCAGTTGAGCACTTGAAGGGCTGCAAGAAAACACCTTTCATAAGAGCAAAACATTTAAATATAATAAAAAATATATTCAAATTCATTCAGTTCTATTTTTAGGAACAGTAGGAGAAAACTTTATGCAAAAAGGCTGTGCGTATTAAAGTGTATTCCACAAGGCTTAATATGGCTTTGTCCTAGTCTACGTTGTGGAAAGGAGTTGCATCCCTGGGCTATTCCTTCTGAGCTCCACTGGTATGGCACATCACAGCTCTGGGATTTGCTTTTCCTAAACTAATTGGAAAGACGATGACACTCTTACAGGTTGTGGAAGAGAAAGACAGAAATTACTGGGTAGCTGAGGGGGAGAGAGGGAGGAGTGGATAATTTATCAGATTGATCTTAGACTTCTGCTTTAGGATGCAACTGCTCACGCTGTGGGAGCTCCCTACTTGTCTCTACGTATTAAGCAGCCTGCAAAGAATAACTTCAGATTGAGTCTACATTTTTGTTGTCCAAAGTTAACAAAGATTAATCCCACTTTATATTTGGAATGAAGATATGCATACAGGTATATATTTGTGTGGGCACATGTACAAGTATGCATCTTCCTGTTCTTTCTTTGTCTCCTTGGGTTTGTTTCTTTCCTTCACAGGTGCTGTTTTGCACAGTAACACTATTTCCCTTTTTCCATTAGTGAAACTCAGGTGTTTGCCACTAAGAGCTTAGGATTTATGGAAAAATATTACAGACATAAGCATGGTTTTCCTTATAGGCAGACTAGGCAAAGGTGATATATGTTGAATAACTTTTGTCACTGCAGAAAAAAGATGTCAGTATTACAGCCTGTTGTTCTGATATACCTGCTTGTCAACTAGTCTGCACGCTGGCTTTCCCTGACGTGTAAACCATGGGCTGGAACCTTTCCTGCCACATTCAGAGGTGGAAGTGGGCGTTGCAAAGCACCTCGCAGCAGTCATACCACAAGTGCCCTCTACTCCCTCCATCCTCCCAGGAAGATTGACCGATGTATTCTCACCTCACATTCTGCTGAAAAACTACAGAACACTCTAGTCACAAGGACAAACAGCAGATATGGTGTCTTTAGCAGCTAGACAGCAAAGAGAAATGGAGCAGGAGACACCATAACTGTGTTCATATCTCTGGATTTAATCCGCATTTCTGGATTTAAATCTTCTGTTTTCAGTGGGGGTTTTAGTTGGTTTTTTTTACTAAAGGTCAAAATATTTTGTGGGAAGCAGATATTAAGCATAAGAAAAATATTTATCTGCAAAATAATACACATCTAATTAAAGATTTTTGTCAGCTCCCAGCATATATTAAAGTTTATATCTGCTGCTCCACCAGTCCCCATCACATGCTAGAGAACTTAAAAAAGCAACACTCCTACATGAAATTTCACAGGGGGAAAAAAAAAAAAAAAAACCAAAAAAAAAAACCAAACCACAACCCACCCTGAAGTTTCCTTTTAAAAGCCTTTCTACCTTCATATCTCTGAGACATATTATTTGGAACCATTTCTGCACAGCCAAAGCTCAGAATACTGCAAAGCCATCAGCAATAGCTAAATATTACTGTAAAGAAATACCAAACAAAACATTGAAAATATGCCAACTTCGTGTGTCAGATTTCAAATGTCAAAACTGACTTCTTTAGCTACTAATGATTTCTTTTCTGCTGCAGAATAATCCTAAAAGTAAATGCTACACAGTTATAACAAATTTTACCTATTCTTAGGATGTCATGTGACTATTTAATTAAGAAAAAAATATTCTAATGATGCATATTTTTTTTACAGCTTAGGAGAAAAATATATAAAGGAAATGCAGGCATAAGGCTAACTATAGTACCTCCACTGCAACAGAAATGAGAGGGCTGGTCATTAGGTAAAGCAGACACTGGCATTACGCTGGCTGATTTTGGTTTTGGTCTTCTGCTGACTGTTCCTCACGTGTGGACATGAATGTTCATAAAAGCAGCCTTCAAAATGGCACGGTTCTTTCTATCTCCTGTGCGCTCACAGTTGTTGGAAACCCAAATGGTCAGTTGGCCATGCATAGCCAAATATTTCTCACCAGAAAATGCTGTTTGACCGAGACTCAATCTCTTCACTGAATTTAGCTCTACAAGTTAAAAACTATCTTACACCTTTTTTTTTTTTTTTTCTTTTTCCTCCAACTGGTAAAAACCCCTCATGTTTTCATAGGATTTCTGTTCTGAAAGTTTTCATTTATAATTTACAAATAAACATTTTTTTGTGAGAGAAATATTTTAATAAATTAAGCATTTTGCAACTACTGAAATAACCCAGTCAGCATTGTTTTACCCAAGATGATTGCAATTAAAAAGAAAAAGAAAAAAAATTAGTGAGAGTAACTATTCGTCGTGATTCAGAATGGAAATTTTGAACTCTTGAAAATCTACCTGGGACAGGAAAGCTTCCTTCTGCCCAGCAGGAGTTGCAAGTGGCAATCTAGTCAGCCCTTGAGCTACCTTCTGGCCAGCTATATTGTTTCCTTATATCCAGGGGTGCTTAATACAGAATGGAGAGTAAAATCTGTACTCCTGCCACCATGCCTTTGAAACGCTATATCCTGCAATTTACAAACTACAGCCATCCTTTACAAAAACACCTAGGAGGAAGGCCATCTAATGTGTAGGGAAATAATAGGAAAAGGTTCCCTGCACTGTAGGAAAATAATTATGAGTTTAGGTTGTTTATCTTTTTCTTTGAGACAATGTAGCTATAAACTTCTACTCAGAACAAACAATAATTCTGGTTTTGTGTGAGGCATTGCAGTCACCACTTTGCCCAAGAATTAATATAATGTTTATATATGGCCAGGGCAACTAGACTGGTTTCTGATCACACGATAAATACTGTCTTTTCTTCTACTCTATTTCTACTCTGTCCTCAGTTTTATCAGTTATGCCAAGAAATGTGTGAGTCTGAACACGCTGAAAGGCCAGTTTACTCAGCTAATATCTTCCTCTGGTTTATGGTCAGTTCAGTTTGAATGTGGACATTTTGAACATTAACTTTAGGCCCCTTCCAATTATCAACAGATAAACTCACATTTAGCAGAGTTATTTAATCCTTTCCAAAGCTCATGGCCTGTAACAAGGAACAAGGAACTGCTCTATGGGGAGGCATCATGTAGGTGACTCACCTACATAATGAAGTTACTCTCAGGCTACACTCTGAAAATCTTTTCAAGGTTACTGTGAAAGATGTGGTGGATCGTGACTTTTCTTATCACAGGAAATAGAGGCAAGAACATTCCAGGTTTAGTAGAGCAATAAAGGAGGAGCACAACTGAGATTTCTGCTTCTTTGTGCCTGTCTGGGTCTTTTCCTATAGACAAGACAATCTGGTTATGACCAAAAGCCTCTCAATTCAATCTGTAGGCTTCTTGCCTATGTTAATCTTGCAGTGATGTTAAATTAAACAAAGTTGATGACAATTTCAAATGAAAAAGAAGTTCTACTTACTTTTATACAGAAAGGAATTACATGAGGCTTTCTATCAGCAGTTGAGCAGAGTACTAACATAGAAATGGTTTCTCTCTTAGCTGCTTCAGGTTTATGTCAACAGACTGCCCAGCCAGGGGAAATACTTCAGTAAATATAAAACGCCTGTGGTTCTCCGATATAATTAATGTGTTACTCTTTCTGCCTCACTAGACTTTATGGGTTTTTTTCTGATGGTTTTAGGTAGATGTCTCTTATGTCCGTATCACGTTTCCTATTTAAAATGGGTACAGTCATTAGGTGATGAGCACCAGAAGTATCTTAAAGTAGCTTCACCAAGGAGACAGCACAACCATTTCCTTTTACAGGTAAAGATGCAGCAGTTTATTTTCCAATCACTGAAAGTTTACTCCATAATTCTAATATATCAAGAAATCCAAAAGCAGAGATTTTATTTTAGAAGAGCATTGTACTCCAACAAAGCAATGAATAATAATAATAATAATAATAATAATAATAATAATAATTCATTGAGTGGTTTACAACCAGCATTGGTTGGCCTTCTCATCAGCTCTGTGATGACATGCAGTGACAAAAATAACTATAGAGAGGAATTTGAATGTACTGCAGAAAAAAATAATCCACAAAAAGACAATTTCCTCTAACAGTGCCATATGAGGTGTCTGAACCCAACTCTGGCTTTGTCCAAACTCCCTTTGTCAGTGGGCCTTCAGTCTCTATGTCCCTGTTGGTGGAGTCCCCTGCCTGCTTAAATTTCTGCTGCTGCCGGTACCCATAAATCACTTCAATCTCCACAGCACTAAGCAGCTATGCACAAGGTACCACATAAACCTCTTGGGCTCTGCAAACCAGGTGTCCCCCTCTAATCTTGCCTCTGTGGTCGGACCCACTCAGAGCTCTGGACCTCATCCTAAGAAAGGCAGAGAGTCATAAAATATATCGGTCATAGAGGAAGGATGCTCCAGGGAGATCTGCTGCTATCTGCCGAAACCCCCAGAGTGCTAAATCCAGGCCCGGTGTCATTTCTGTACCCTCAAGGACACACTGATGTGTTTCAAGAAGACCATAAATAACATCCATATGAATAGTCCCCAAGGTTAGTGTCTCCAAAAATGTGAACTGTTAACCCTCTAAAGCAAAGCTTTCATCCCAAGAGGGAGAAAGGTGTGCATATGCAGACACTGAACCTCTCTATTCTCACTTATTGTCGTTATGGACTTCAGCTGAAGACTGGACCTTTTCAAAGAAACATAAAATATCTCTATGTTCCCTTTGTCTATCTGATTATTGAAGAAGACACAGCTGTTTTGTGATAGGCATTGTTTTCTGTGTTTTGAAACCGTATTTACATGCAGGGTTTCAACTCATGAAAAAAATAAATTAAAAATCTGTTGTGCCAATTGTAATATTACATTAAATAAGGAATATCTACTTGATCACAATAGCACATTGCAAGGAAATGGATGCATATAACACAATATCCTATGACCTCGACTGGTGGGTACTAATAAGATTTCCATTTACAAGTGGCAAACTCTTCTCTAATTATAAAAAACAATTTGTCATTGAATAGCTAATAGCCATGCTAACCCAGACACATTGTACCTCTCTGAGAATGAGAGAATGAAGAGTAAATGAATATTGTGCCTGCCCTGACTTTCCTTGAAATAGCACTGAAGAGCAGGGTATTATTGTCTCCAAATCTATGCCTCTCCCTGTAAATTCCCTGGGAAATCTCAGGTTCTTTACATAAGGAAGGGAAAAAAATGTGAAATCAAATCGAAGCATAAGATTCAAGCTTAGCTGAGAGCCGTATCTCATACATTTTAATTATTGTTATTGCATTTTTAATTTAATTGAAGCTGTTTCTCATGGAAGTGTTGGTACTACATCATCATTCAGCCTTCATTTATTTTCTGATCTGACAGCCCTAGATGCATGTGTGTTGATGGCTTAATTGTTTCTTTCCCTGAGCAAGCACAAGTGAGGGAAGTTCACAGGATGCTATTCCAGGTTATCTTAACCACAAGGCAACCTGAATTGCAATAGTTTGTGACTAGCAAACAGACAAACTAATTTTCATGGAAAAAAGAAAACAATGTCTTACAAACACATTTGAGATAAAAATGAAAACTGAAAGCAGAAGCAAAAGTAAAGCATACTTGAAAACAAGTTGTCCCATGTTTATTCAGAAAAGGTCATTATTTTGCCTTTTTTTTTTTCCCCAAAGGTTTTGGCTTTTTATGTTTTTCTTTTATTTCCTTATTCCTTTCACAATAACAAGTAAATCAATAAACAGAAAAAAAAAAAAAGAGAAATAAAGGAGAAAAAAAAAAATCATCAGATAAGAAGGAAGCAAAAAAACCCCCCACTTTTAAAGACAAGAAAATCTGCAGAATAACAATCTTCTTTTAAAGACCATTCAAGTGATGAAGGTTTTAAATGGCAGTATTTTTGTCCATAGGTTAACTTTGTTTCCTACATAATGCCCTCGTTTTGTTGGGCCATCCGATGGCATTTTAAGGCAAAGAGAAATGGGTCCTGGCTGTGTCTATGCAGAGGTGACCCATTGGGCTAGGCTGGCTAAGCCAAACTATTTTGTCCAGTCTGTGGAAAATCAGAGATTCATAAACTATGAAGGTTTTTTAATTAGCAGACAGATTATTATTTAAAAAGAAAAAACAAATCTAAATTTCCCCCTTTGCCTGTTGCTTGGACGTTAGTACCACTGCTGTGGGATGTAAGATACTAACCTATCTGATAGATGACATCTTACAGCAACTTTGTCCTCATTTTGCACCATAATATTTTACTGCACAAGTCATTGGGCAATGGAGAATAAGGCCACAATTTTCTTCAGAATTTTCAGAGACAGAAGAAATGGTTTTCTTAATACACAACTAATTGCTAGCTATGTTGAAAAAGCGGAGCTGTGCTACTGAGAGAGTGAGTTCAGTCCAGGTTTCCAAGGTGTTTTACCTGTACATCTTCATTTGAAGCTAGTTTGAACTTTGCTGCCTATAATGAGCTACTCTCACACAGATGCTTTCATTTGTTGTAATGTGAGGGGAAATTACAATGGGGGCATTTTTTGTGCTCAGTCTAATTAAAAATACTTGCAGCATTGTAGCACCACCTGCAGGAGGCCTTTTATTTTACTAGGGTACTCATGGGCAAGCTTGTATGGGAACATTATAACCCAAAGCTTTATAAACCAGAAGGTCTTACAAAGGGATTTAAAAAAAAAGAATGGAGAGAAAGCCGCGTTAACCCTGCTGCACACATGGCAAAACCATGCGAGATGTGTACAGTTTCAGACAGATAATTTTTAGCTCTCGATTTTTAATCGTTTTCTTTTGACTGATTTGCAGCAAGAACTTGCTTTTAAAATTAGTTTTCCATTTGATTGCTTAAAATGTAGAGGGCAAGAACACAAATTTTCAGGCTGACGTGGAAGGAAAGATTAGAGATGTGTTTAAATACCTGTGAGGTGCATACACTCTGCTGAACAATCAAGATCCTGGGGCCTGGGCTTTTCAGATAGTCCCAAGCGAGTGGGAAGCTGCTCTACAAGGGCAGCGAAGGGTTTCTCATGCACAGCAAAGCTGCCCAGGGACTGTGGTCCACACAGCCGAGCCTGGGCCACCACCTCCGGCCACCCCATGGGGATGCTTCTCTCCACACGTGGTGGAGGCATGCAGTGCCCCAGGACCACTGAGCCAGCAGTCCTTCCCTTCTGCAGCTGTGATTTTGAGCATCCATCACGGCAAGTCCAAGTGGCCTCAGGGGTTGAGTGAGGGCCAGAAATGCAAAATTAATCCATGTGGCTTTTTTCTTTTTTTTTTTTTCATTAAGTACAAGAGAGCAATTTTGATATATTTAAGAAACCAGAGACTTGAGCATATCAGCTAATAGCTCTCCATCCCGGCCCCGAATGTCAAGGCTGCTGCTGTAGGTAATTTAGTCACGACAGCCCAGACACCATTAACAGGGGCAGCCCTAGACTCAGGGTTGAGCTGTGGAGACAAACACTGCCTTTCCATTGACTTTGCTGGCATGACTGGATGGTCTGGTGGGACCCAGCCTCAGCGATAGGGTCAGGGATGTCCAGAACTTTCATCACCCACGTTCAGAAGGGTCCAGAGCAGAAAGGACCGAAGGCCCGGAGAGAGACACTGCTTGCTGCCAGCTGTGATGGATGCAGATGGGGAAAACCACTGACACACAGCTCCAAGGCTCTGTTACTTCTGCAGTTTCCTGCATAGCACAGATATGAAGCAGAGCGTCCAAGCCTCCCTGAACAGCCAGCACTTTAGACAAGATATCAGCAAGAGCAGCAGACCGTGGAAAATTAGTGGGAAAAGGGAGGAACGAGGACCTGTAATTTGCAATAGCTGGTCATGCTGTGCACATTTCTGGGGTATTTCATGCATGTGTGACTGCAGATACAAAAACACACATATGTAAAGCAGCTTTGCTCCTCAACATGTGAGCTCTCACATACTGCATAATCTTTGGTTTGCTGCTGACTTGACACTTTTTAATTGTGTCTCCCCCTTTTCATTGTGTCCTGCACACAGCAAAGGAAGGAGCAAAGGCAAAATGATGTCAACTAGGACAGAAAGCAAAGGTGCCGTGATGTACTGCTGTTTGGAGCAGAGGAAAAATGCTGAGGGTGGAGAGGGAGTAAGAGCCTGTCTCCCTCTTTGCCTGTCTCCCTCTTTTTGAGGACATGAAGAAAGGTTTCAAGGAGCCAAAAATTCCTCCATCCGGACAAAGGCAGTGAGAGCAGTACCCCATAAGACCTTGCTTCACCTCTGAGAATATGTCTCTAGCAGCTGATGCTTTTTATGTGTTTGCTTTCTATTTTAGCTGATTTTTAAATCAGTCACTCATGACAGCCTCTGCTGGAAGAGACATGGGCACACGTGGCTGGCAAAGGGATTTTGCTTTTCAGATAGGTACTTGATATTGTGAGAAAGAGTACTAGCTAAGCTATTTCTGTTTCCTGGCAGCAAATCATTTGGGTGTTATTCTTTCAAAGTGGCTCAAAGCAAGGAAAATGGGGTTAGAAATGTAGATTTGCTTGTGAAAGTGTGTCACTCTTTTTCACATTTTCCTTCATTCCCTCTCTTGCACTTTCTTTCCCTCTACCCAGCTTCACTCTCCTGCTCTCCCACCCTCTTACACTGTGTGCACACATAAGTGTGAGAGCATGTATGCATATGCCTTCCCTTTCCTTGCTCTTTTTTTTTTTTTTTTTTTGCCAGAACAGTCAAGCCTCAGTAAATTACTGTATAGTCCTGTCTGATAGCAGCTTGCCTGTTCCCTCCCCTAGGCAATTTAGTGCCAACTGGATTATATCAGAACAGTTGCTTTCCCCACAAGAGCAGGAGAAGGTGCAGCAGATTAAAACAAAGATCAGCCAACCCTGTAGCACAGCAAATTAGCTCAGGCCATTAAGTGTAATGGTCTTCCAGAGGCCAAAGGGGTCAGCTATTAGTTCAAAATAATGACCTTCAACCCAGGCAGAAGGAAGTATACACACAGATGCCTGTCGTTCTCCTGATTCAGTTTTCAAAAGATCTACCTCACTCTCCATTTCATACAGTTAAAATGTTTAACACATTTAATTGGACCTAATTTTTTTTTCCTTTCAGGCTGACACAGGAGTTTGAAGTTAACCATGTGGAGGCTGCTAAAAGATCCAGGCAGAGTGATTCCAATTAACAACATGGAAACACAGTTTGCTTAATTTCGAACCTACTTAAACATCAAAGGTTCAAAAGTTCAGTGCAAATGTTCCTGGATTACATTATTTCAGAGAGGAAGAGAGAGTAAAAAACCCCATATATTTCCAAGGCCATACAATATAGACTGCATATCATATGAAATATGAACTGGTTAGGGAAGATGTTGAAAGCACTGGACTGGGATTCGGGGATGTAGATTAAATTCCTTGTCTCTGCTGCAAACTTCCTGTGTGGCCTGGAGCAAACTGCATTACTGGCTCTGCATTTTAGTTTCTGACACGTGCGTGGGGTGCAGCTAACATGTCATTTCTCCTGCCCTTTCTCTCCTTTCCCTACGTAGAGATGCTCTTTGGAGAAAGGTCTGCAGAGCTTCTCTTAATGAGTATGTATACAGAGATGAATACTCAATACAGGCTCACCTCAACTGTGAATACTACCGAAGAAGGACTAGAAAAACAATAATTAAAAACAGTAGGTTGGCTTTCAGGAAATTCTTGGCTCTGTCACAAATTTCCTGTGTGACTTTCACCAAGTCATTTAATCTCTCTCTGATTCAGCTCCACGACCATAAAAGTACTTCTTAGTGATGTAGTGTGTAATGCATCCACTCATAGTTGTAAGGCATGTGGAAATGACAACAGGAGGCCCAAAACGCAGCTAGGCAGACTTTCTTTGGCGAATAAAAGCTGGAAGGCTCAATATCATATCACAGACATGTCTTCTAGGGAGGCTGTCTTGAAACTCCTAACATGTGCAGTGCTCACCCCGGTGAGGGAGGCGAAGGACTAGCAGACCACGGATATATTGCGCTATATATGGTCTCCATATGTGTCAGTCTTGAATTTCAAGCATGTTCTCCCAATCATAAAGCGAAACACAAAAAAAACCGTCAAGCATATTTGTTTGTTTAAATTGGGGTGAAAAGAGGATTAGAGGGGAGGGAAAAGTTTACGAACTCAACACGTTTTGTGAACCCCAATTGGCAGGAGAGAAAGTTCACAAAGATTTGAACGCTGTTGCTTTCTGTCATGCCTTGCTCCAATATGGAGAAGTCTGGCTGGATTTATGACTGTTTATGGCATGAGATCTATACAGTGTTTGTGGAAGTATAAAAGCTGTTGTTGAGTATCATAAAAAGAATTAAATCACCAAACTGTTTTCACAGGAGGTTAAAAGGTCTGATATAAATCTTCAAAGGGTAGGCGGAAACTCTGTCCTTAATCTGCCCTGTTGTGCTGAGGTACTGCAGGCAACGCATATGGTATATAACGTTACCCAGCGCTGAGAGACTTTTATAAAGCCTGTAGGCACAAAGAAGCCGATAAGGGTGAAACTGCATCATTAGGCTAACACTGGATTTTTCTGCTTTCATGAGCAGATATTGAACTATAAAGCTTTTTATTTAAAACTGATATTAAATTTTTTTAAAAATAGGTGAATGTAATCTTGAGCCCTTCGCTTTCTATGGAGGTCTTGTGAGCATGCGTGTTTAAGAGAGGGAAAAAAGTGTACAAGGGGAGGCTTGGTATACGCGACGGTCTTCTCAGCCCCTCCATGATGCCAATTAAGCACAGTTTCTGCTGGTGAGCTGAACTTCACCCAGTGAGCTTTCACTGTACATCATCTGCCAGCGGGACCGCAACAACTGCGCGGCAGGGCCAGGAGTCCAAACTGCAGAATGCCCAATAGCACTTCTGGGAGGATAGTTAGCGAGCTTCAGTGGGACTTGGTCATTACAGTTCCCACTTGGGATAATGTTTTATCCTAAATGCTATAGGAGGGCATTGCAGAAAATTAGTTCATGGCTTACAAAATTCAAACTAGAGCTTTGGAAATGTTTTTAAGCTGTGCAAGTGTGGAAAACACCTGGAAGTTCATTTGTACCCCAAGTACCTTGTCAGGATACCATTTTAAGTTTAACAATAATTAAAGATGAAAGCATTCTTATTAATTAACAATAATAAAATGTTGACAAGAGAAAAACTAAATTAAAAAAATCATTAAAGAAAGCATCACTCCCAGGCTAAGATCAGTGCCAGTTTTTTTCTTGCCTGGATTGAATTTTATATTGGAATAATTACATAAACCTCTGAAAAGAGGGTTTACAGTGGAAACACTGACAGACTCTTAACCGGAGCATGCTACGGGTGCCTTTACAAACATACCAGGCATGATGGTTTAGAGCCAAAAAAGTGCTTCTTAAAAAATGTATTAAAAATTAATTTATTCCTTATGCATGTCTAAGTTAAAACTTCTCGACATGAGCTTTATTAATTCCCTCAGGGCTCCTCTTTATCCATTGCAGACAACAAAAATGTACTCTATATAAGATAAACTGGAACAGCCCAGCCCTCCATGGGATAAGTGGAATGCTTTGCTGGTAGATAGCAGTACCTTCCCCCCATACTCTGCGTGCACAAAAGCATACCCAGAATACAGCTACGAAACAGCTAACCTTAAGGAAACTTGGTTTTGCCTCATCTTCTAGCTTCACTGTGCAGCACAGGCAGTCACGCAGCGCACGGGAAAGCACACGATGGACGTGTCACGGTCCATTGGAGTTTAGGTCAGGGCACAGCTGGCGAGGGCACATGGCCATGGTGCTGCTGGCCCTCTTCCCAACCCTGTGTTCACACGTGGGGATCCCCCACGATGCTGGGAAGGACACCCATCATGAAGGGATGGCGTGTGCCCGCACACCTGGGTGCTCTCCGCTCCAGCCCCTGCTCCCAGACTCGCTCCTCCCTCCCTCCCTGCTTTGGGCACACAGCGAGGCAAGCAAACACCTTCTTTCCCAAACAGGGTCCTCTGCCAGCAGCCAGAGAGCAAGAAGGATTTGGCCATAGTTGCCGCTGCTTCTGCAACTGAAGAAGAAACAGAGCGCAATTTGAAGATCGGATATGGTCTGCAAAAGAAATCTGATATGCACACAGCTAAGAATGTGGGTGATGTGCGATACTCAGCCCCACATCTGCACCCAATTTGCACAAAGGATTCCTGTCATTTTCTGGGGCTGAAACAAAACCCCTGTTCAGCAAGCCCCACAACTTTGGAAGGCTGAAATTTGCAGCAGTCTTGCAGCCTGGTTTCCCCTCAGACAGAAACATTTCTTGCTGTAACTCCCCAGTTCCTCTCTTCCAAGTGCTGAGCATGTTCTCAGCCCCAGTCACACACAGCTGAAGATAAGCCTGGGGCAACGTCAGGAAGAAGCTGCAACATTTCTTTAAGAAGCGAGTATTAATATATTTCCTGTTAGACACGGAAAATACGATTAGAGGTGATATTATGACAAAAGCCTTCTGTGAAGTGAGGAATAAATGTCATTAATGCTCTCTAATGGGCAAAGTGGTCTCCCACCTGCATGTATGTATCAGGCCTGTATTAGATGGTCATACATAACTGATAGTGAAATAAGACCACTTTCCACCAAATGGAAAAAAAACCACATTTACAGTGGATTCATTTGCAAAGAGATTGATCTGATCAAAGATTGAGAAATTGAGTCTAAATTGGTTTTATTACATGAAGACTAGGATCATGTTATAAGTATCTGTTATATATACAGTAAATAAAACCAAAACAAAAGCCAATGGAAGAAAATCCTTCCTCACTGTGAAAGGAGTATGTACCCTTTATTACTTCTTACCAGTTCAAGATACAAAATAGTGCAACACAAAATGTCTCTCTTAACAGTGATATTTCTAAAAGTGGTTTTCTCTGTGGGACATTTACTAAACAGTGACATCTATTGGGGAACAGTATTTCAACAAATTGGAAAGTAGGAATCTGTTCAGAC
Source organism: Balearica regulorum gibbericeps (assembly GCF_011004875.1). Lineage (NCBI taxonomy): Eukaryota > Metazoa > Chordata > Aves > Gruiformes > Gruidae > Balearica > Balearica regulorum. The sequence continues at coordinate 52,768,797 of NC_046186.1, read as the reverse complement.
TTGACTGACCAAAGCATTTGAAATTACCCAATTACACAGTTCTTAATTAGAAGATGAGATGACCTTATAGATCTATTCCGTCTCTCGGGCTAGGCCATGTTTTTAGGAGTCAGGCTGAAGTAGTTGTGGGTGAGGAGGAAATTTCACTGCCACTTTAAACAAAATGCTGGCTGCAGGTATTTCCCCTGGGCTCCCAGTGGAGTGTATGTGGCAGCAAAGCTTTCCCCATCTTATTAAAAAAATGTAATAGAGATGCATGTTCGCCATTGTGCGGCAGCTTCAAAATCCAGGGATCTAGGTTAGGAACCGTGTCTCCTGCTGCTCTCCAGGCAGTGCTCTTCCCTTCACCAAGGGGAGGTGAAATGTCCTGTCCTTCCATCCATACAAAGCGGCCCTTTCTTTCTAGGACTGTCAAAATGAAGCTCTGACAAATCACACAATCATCAGTGCACAGTTTTATCAGAAATGGCAATAAAAATGTTGTAGAATGGGCTACATAACAGCAAAATCAGAGCTTTTGTTTTATTGGTGTGAGTAGCCTGGCTCCCTCTTCTCAACCACCCCCCCCCACCGGTACTGGGGGCTGCTGTCAGACCCCCTGGAGCCACCTCTGGCTCTGGCCAGCCCCATCCCTCAGCCTGTCCTTGCAGGGCAACTGCTCCAGCCCCCACCAGCTTGGCAGCCCCTTGCTGAGCTCATGCCAGTTTGTCCACATCTTGTATCATGGGGGATCCAAAACCAGGCACTATATCCTCAGATCCCGTGATTGCAGAGCAGAGGAGGATAATGTCATCCATAGATGGATGAACCGTGCTCCCGCTGCCTGATGGCTGCTGGTTTCTGCATGGCTTGTGGTGCTCCAGGGCACCAGCACCTCCCGCAGAGCTGGTCCCCAGCCCGACCGCCCCCAGCCCGCACCCTTGCAGGGTTATCCCCTCAGAGGTCCAGGAGTTTGCATTGATCCTCCTTGAATTTCACAAGATTGCTGTTGGCTCATCCCTCCAGCCCGACTGGGCCCTGAGGTGGAGAGCCGTGTTGTTGTTGCTCCTGAAATGATTTTACTAATCTCGTACATGCCTTGGAATCCCTTCAGTGCATTGCTGAAGGCAGCTCCAGGGTCAGTTGATTTTCTAAAGTGAAGCTGGCAAGCAGTGGCTGAGAGGCGAGCCAGACCATTTCCCACAGAAGTTCAGTTGCTGTATTTTTGATTTATATTGTTATTTTGTAAATGGCACATTTTTAAAGTAAAAAAAAAAATAAACACCAAGTTAAGAGATGTAGCCTAATATATACTTAGAAGAAAAATGAAATGAATGCTGAGAACCTGCATACTTGATTTCTGTGGCATGGCCCCAATTTCAGGTTGACCTGGAGTTTTTCAAAAGAAAATACAAATATATTGCAATGAAATTTTTCTAATGAAAATATATTGGTTTTCTGTAATGAGGTCCAGAATGGAATTTCTAGTCTGAACCAGAACAAAGTAGCAGCACCTCTGAATAGTGCCTGCCTAGGGCCCACTTTAAGGGGAGGAGAGACCCAGACCCATAATCCAGTTGTGCTCAGCTCCAGACGAGGACCTCCTACCTCCCAGTGGGTCCCTAACGGATTGCTCTGCTCAGTTTCCAAAACAGTTTTTGGAAGACTTTGATTTTATTCCAACACAGAACAAAAATAAGTTTCAAAACCTCAAAATTTTTTGTTAAACAGAATTTTCCCAGCCAAACCTACCATACACTATTACTGTTACAAATCCCCCAAGTGCTTCCAGAGTAATCAGAAAGGAGTGCTGCATGCAGAAAAAATCCCAAATCAAAACCAAAGGGTAGAAAGAGGAGATACAGCACGTCGGGAGGTCGGTGGTTGTGTGGCCACCCCGCACTGGCATAATCATACAGGGAAGGAGATCATTATCATCGTGTAAGTGCCCACAGGAGTAATCCAGCCTGGACTGTTTTGGGGGGGAGCAGCTCCGAGTTGTGCAACCTCCCACACGCTGTTCCCCACGCAGGCAATGCTCCCTGTGCACACAGCCATCTGTCTCCACATCCCCCTTTCCCTGCCTTGGCAGCCGTCTCCTTCTCTGCGTTTCCCCACCACGAGGAGAGCAGCCCTCCTCAAACATCCCTGTGGCAGGAGCTGCCGCTGCCAACCCTACCCTTCTGCTCCCTTGCCGGGAGGTGCAGGGGGACAGGTAAGCAGGGGAGAGCAACGCTCTCATGTGGGAAGGAGGAGATGAGGTGGGTTTGAGCGTGCGCAGCCCAGCCCTGCTCGCCTGGGAAGAGAGAAGGGAGCCAGGGTCTGTCACCAAGCAGAGAGGGAATGGTCTCCTTCCCTGCTCCCTCCTTCATCTTCCAGTGCTGACCAGGCACATCCCACAGCCTGTGTTTGACCTGCAGTCAGGACTATGCTACGCCTGGTATTAAAGGTATTTTGTAGCCACATGTCACCCGGATCTTTTATCCAGGTGAGGGACCCCCAAGCTGAGCCCATTTGGGTATCACCAGTGGGGTGATGTTGAGAGCAGGAGCTCGAGGTCTACACAGACACTCACAGCGTGGGTGTTTGACTGTCAGAGCATCGCTCCCTCGCTGCTCTGCAGCAGCTTGAGCACAGCTCCTCGCTCAGGTTCATGAACCGCAGTGTCAGTCCTGGGGCTGCTGGGCTGGGCTCCACTCAGCATGTGATGTTTAGTCCACTTCTGCCTTAATTCTCCATCTGCAATATGGGGAAAATACATATATTTCCCTGTTTTCCAGGATAAACACACTACAAGATTGTGAAGGTCTGGATGGGGACCAGAAACAGGAAGAATAAATGTTTCTCTTTTCTTATTAAAGTGGGTGGAATTTTTATGGGAAAGGAGGCAAAACCTTTACTTTCTGTAGCAGAATAATAATTTCAGCCTGGAGAATAAAAACCTAGAAGAGGCCTCTGGTAAGAAGCTGTACCTTTTTGTCAAAGGGCTCAGACACCATTATAAGAAAAAAATACCTATGTGTTTTTCCTTTGGATCGTCTTTCACAAAAAAAGATGAGGTCTTGGTTGAATGTTCAGCATCAAACAGCAGATAGTGAAGTGGGGATTTCTCATGTCCTGATCTCTGTGAGAAAACACCACCTTTGTGAAAAAGAAAGCACAGTTTGCTAAAAGAGCAGTTTCACAGCTAGTTGATCTTTCTGCTCCTATGTGGACAGAGGCTCTTCTGGCTCTGCAACCGTTCTCCCACCACCACTCCCCTCAGACCTCTCTCTGATCTGCATTGAAGCTCTTCTCCAGTCAGATGTCCAGGAACACACAGGTCAGGGACAGCATATGCACTTCCTCAGCCTCTCGTTCACTGAGATAAAGATGAAAAGAACAAAACCACTAACCAATCCAGAGCTGTGCTGTATTTATAGCAACCATAATTAACATCCTCTTAGGCTGGCCTGGGAGATCCTGGGTTTGTTTGCATCATAAGAGACTGCTTAGGAATATAAGCAGCTCTGGGAAGAGATCCCTGTGGAATTTTTTTTTCCTGGAGATCGTCCATGGGTCTGAGTCTGCTTGTTCATCTCAACATCCCCAAATATAAAAGGGAGACGGCATGCACCTCATCTGTTCCCTGCAGCAGCTCTACCTGGCACAAGTTCTGCCATTGTTAGGGCATCAGGCTTTCTTCAGGATTTTCTCAGCGGGTTTCCACAGACCCCATGTGCTTGGCCCAGCATGTGATAAAGTTGCCAGCAATGAAAACACATGCTCTGCACAGTGCTTTAATAATTTGCAGAAAGAAAGGATTAATGCAAAACCTCCTGATCTGATTCTTAGAAGGCGTTTCATCCCAGGGTGGAAAATGGGTGTTTCTCCACACAGATCTTCTTTGAAGGCAACTGTGCTGAATATCCCAACCTGTGCTTACTACAGGCTTCAGCCAGCAGTTATTTGTGTCTATTTTCCATCTACAGCAGGAAAGTGCTACTCCGCTCTCATGAAACCCCATGTGGAGTACTGCATCAAGCTCTGGGGTACCCAGTACAAGAAGAACATGGAGCTGTTGGAGGGAGTCCAGAGGAGGGCCATGATGATGATCAGAGGGCTGGGAGCACCTCTCCTATGAACACAGGCTGAGGGCTGTTCAGCCTGGAGAAGAGAAGGCTCGGGGGAGAACTTATAGCAGCCTTCCAGTACCTGAAGGGGCCTACAGGAAAGCTGGTGAGGGACTGTTTACAAGGGCATGGAGTGATAGGTGAAGGGGTAATGGGTTTAAGCTGAAGGAGGGTCGATTTAGATTAGATGTTAGGACAAAATTCTTCACTATGAGGGTGATGAGGCCCTGGAACAGGTTGCCCAGAGAGGATGTAGGTGCCCCATCCCTGGAAGTGTTCAAGGCCAGGTTGGATGGGGCTTTGGGCAACGTGGTCTAGTGGAGGGTGTCCCTGCCCATGGCAGGGGGGTTGGAACTAGATGATCTTTGAGGTCCCTTCCAACCCAAACCATTCTGTGATTCTATGATTCCATGACTCTGTGAAAGTAAGGGCTGTTTAATTACCTGGATACTCCTCTGACCAGTAAGACTTTAGGCTCCCCCCATAACCCTGTTCCCTGTCTGTCTCTGAGTTCGCTTTCTCTTCCATCAGCTTGGGCATCAAGGAGCGTTCTGGTTCTTGGAGCTTGAATGTGAAGGACCTCCCCACACATTACATCTCCTGTCTCAGAGGGGGGGGTGATAATTTTATTTTTCTTTAATTTGAAAAGCATTTAACTAATTGTATTGTTACTTTTGTTTATATATTAGTATATCATATTAGTATTAATGCACACCTTTTGCCATGTAAAGGAAAATTGTCTATTTTAGCCCCAATTTCAGGGAAAAAAAATTTGTGCTATATTAAGGATATTCATGAAAAATTAACATTTTACTGCTTGATTTGGCAGCCTTATTAATAATGTTTTCAGCACATTATTTATATATGTTATTTTATTGAAGTACTTAACAAACTTATTTTCCAAATCACCTACTGAGTAGGTTCTTTAGCATATTAAAATTCATAGACCTGTGCACACACACACAAAAAAATTGGTTTAAATACAGCATTGATTAACAGTAAACTTTAAAATGAAAAGTCTACAGGCTGGAGTAGCACAAATAATTATTACAACCAACATGAAGAGATTTTTTTAATTTAGTTAATAAAACAGGAACAGTGGCACTGTGTGTTGTTTCCTGTATTGAAAGCAACTATTATCTGCCACTTCTACCACATTGCTGTTTGAATGAGACATTAAAAATAGTGCCTCTCATTTGCCAGGCTCTGAAGCTACCCAGCTGGGAGGGCAGAGAAAGGAAGTGTTCAGGGTGTTCACAAAGAAAATGTGCCGGATCCTGCTACCGGTCCTACCAGTGTAAGTCTAGAGTAAATCTACTTGCTGTATTCACGGGTATTCTGGAACAGTATAAAACAATGTGATTTGATCCATCGGGTAATAACAAGACACAGAAGAAAAAAAGATAAGAGAAAAAAATTAAATGAAGATAGGTTGTACCGGAGTGATCACTGGCATCTGGGCTGTTAGGGTAGAAAGAGATACCAGCCTTTCAAGTCTTGCTGGCAGCACATGTTTCACTTCAGCAAAATGAACAAAGTACAGTCTTCTCTAATCAGGTTTGACCATTCCTACATTCAGTCACATCAACCCCACGGATCACACCTCATAGGATTTTTTACAGCAGAGGTACAGGGGTGGTCAGATGCCTGCAGCATCCCCAGTATCTTGCCACTGGCCGATCAGTACCAGGAGAGAAACCAGCTCCCAGTAGTTCCATAAAAGACCATGCATTTTTCCACTTCTTTTACCTCACCTTCCATGTGCCTCCATGCTATGCCCTGGTGGTATGGTCCCATGCTACCTTAGCTACACATACTTTAGAGCTGTTGATGCTGCCAATGTGGTGCATAACAAGATGACTGCATATGGAAATGTGGATTTATATCACAACTATTTGCTTTTTTTGTGCTGAGTCTCAATTGTCTGTGCAAAGAAGCTAATAAAATCAGGGGGCAGGTTCTGGGACATTCATCATGTACAGTATTATGTTTTGTTTCAGTATGAAACAGCTGTATAAGGATTATAAAAATGTGATTTGCCAAAAATATTTTAAATATTTGAAAAAGGATTTGGTGTCATTTTCCTTATAAAAATAACCATTTCCTTCTGTGTTGACTAATGTGATGTACATAAAGGGTTTTGGCAGCTGTACAGAATGAGGTGTTTCAGCTGTTGTTCGTATAGACGGATCATTCTAGAGATGTACAGATGTGATGCACATTAAAAATGTAGCATTACAAGCTTTTGTAACATTCATAGATGTTTTAGGAGGTGAAGAGCAAAACCTTGACATTCATCTGGCATTGTACTGTTTTCACTGGGGGAAGAATTGTGTTCATAAAGTCAAGAGCAAAACCTCAGGACCAGTCCTGTGCTGGGAGTCCTGGGGAACCTGAGGAATCTGCCGAGTCCCACACAGATGCTGCCATGCATGTGGTTAATGAAGCCTGTGAACAGTGATGGCCAGGGCTTCACTTCATCCCCCATTTCAGGATGCACAAAGAGTCCTTCGTGTCCCTGGTTGCCAAAACATACTGGAGGTATTGGCCGAAACCAGATTCCTCTGCGCCTCCCACATCTCTGCCGAGCAGAAGTGTATGACCTCCACGAGATGGGGCCATCCAGATCTGCGGGGAAGGGGAACACATTTGCCTCTTGGGATGCAGTTTGCAGAAGCAGCAGAATGCCGAAGCCTGGAGCGCATTTACTGTGCCAGCTGCAGGGCAAGAGCCACTCTCGACTAGCTTGCTGCCGGGGTTCATAAGGGTTTGCAGAAAGTCTGGCACCAGATCTGACCTGACTGCTTGATGTGCAGGAAAATGGACTCACACATAGCGAGCCCCACACATATCACACTTTTCCATGTGAAAATAAATCCTCTGGGACTGCCCATTCTGCTATCCGTACGCTGCAGAGCTGGTTCGGTTGGATTCAATGTACATGAGCCGGAAAATCTCACCTACTCATGTGCTGAAAGTCTGATGCATCCAGAACCTAAGCAGGCTTACAGCGCGAGTGCTTTGCATTGCACACAGCCATTTTCTGTTTATTATTTCAGAGAAAAAATACAGGAGCCCTAAGCCACTTTGCCATATAATTGGAGGGACCACAGCTGTGTTCACCTAGTAGTCCCTCTAAGGTTCAGGGCTCGCACAGCCCTGTGTGCACTGCTGTGTGCTGGTGATATGTTCAATGTTGCACTAGGACAAAAAACAGAGTCCTTACTAGAAAAAATAAACTCAAAGACAGACACGACCTACTGGAAACCTATTAAATAATTAAAAAATTCCATCTGAGCATCCAGGCAAATGAGGTATACTATTCAGGAATATCTTACACTAAAGCTTAAAATACAGAAAATAAGATTTAATTTGAGGGGAAAGATGTGGAATCCCAGGGACTGTGAATCACAGGGAAGTCACACAGGATCCCAGTAGGTGGATCTTGCATTGACTCATTTTTTATTTTATGAAATAGAATCCTGAATAGTAAAATTCTGCAGCTCATTTCCTTTTATAATTATCTTGACTGAAAAGAGACATGAACCTTCAGATTTTCAATACATAAGTGAATCAACACATAACTGTGGATGTCCTGCTGGTTTAGAGATTTTTTGGTATGCTGTAGTTTGAGCGGGAAGGGAAAGGTTGCATTGTGAAAATGAAACAGCTTGCGTATTGAAGAGGGCTGGCTTCGATTTGTTACATAAAAATGACTGGAAAGAGAGAACTGAGGTCAGCATACACACAGCCTTGTGCTGTAACCCACACACTGTCTTTCCTCAAGTTGGGAGAGTAATGGATATGCATAATGCAAAGCTTGCTACTGCAAAATGTTCAACGTTTTCAGCTCTCATGGGTACACAAGCCCCAAGCTGAGGTTGCTGATCATCCTTAAAGATGTACTTGGAACCGTGCAGCACGGAGCCTGAAAGCACTAATACTGCAACTTGCTCCAGGCATCACTTTAGAGATATGAAAGTCATATGTTCCCTTTATTGTGTATAGAATATCCTGATACTGGAGCAATAAAACTCTGCCCCAAACTGTTGCAAGTCTCGCTTATGTGTGGTTGCAGGTGTTAGCAGAATACCAGAGAAGAGTGACTTGCAAGTTTTCATTCTGAAATACCAAATGACCTCTCGAATTGAAGAAAAACTGAGGAAAGTATGCAAAGGCAAGCAAACAGATCGAGATACTTTGCTTTGTAGTGGCAGAAACACAAAACTTTACATGCTGAGTGCTGCATTCATCCCCATCAAAGGGAGCAGATAATTAAAAGAATATCCCCTAAGTTGCGCAAACATATAAACAACTCTGTGATTTCAAGATGTAAACATGCAGACATCAGTAATTTGCATGCATCAATATTTTGCTAGTAAACATAAACCTTAATATTTACACCTGACCACAAGTTGCTATTTTTACTTTAAACTTAGTCTAAATAGGGCAAGCTTGTTTACTTCCCTAGCTTCATTTCCCAATGCAGGCATCTTCTACTTGGGGCAGACACATAAATACCTTGTCTGTATTGCCTCCATAGGCAAGTGGGAAGAAACGTGTATTTTAATAAAAATGAGGAAGTTCATAAGGCTGATGCTTCTAGGGTTTAGCAAGCAATTAATTACACTTACTCTATAAATACTAGCTGTTACACAGGCCTCCAGTTATGCTGACTGACACTAGCACAGCAAGAGTGCCAGGTCAAACGCAATTAGACTGGAAGTAATGTTGGAGTAAAACTCAAATCTGTAACAGGACAAGAAGCTGACAGCAAAAGCCCATTTTCTCCCTCTCCATTGAGGTCACGCATGGTACAACAGAACACGCTTACTGCATTACGTCTCTCCATCACTGTAGCTAAGAGGAAAAACAAATAAAAAATGCATTTCTTATTTAACATCCAGCAACAGCTCAGGTCCCAGCCTCCATTCAAACACTAATGCTCACATGAAGCTGTTAGCTGATTACTAAAATGTTTTTCATTTCTGTTCCCTTTTTTTTCCCTAAGAGCAAAATTCCTTATGACATTTTGTGTGAATCCCCTGTAAAATTGTGCCACAAAACAGAGAAGAGGAAAATAAAATCATTATTATTTTAACATCTCAGCGTTGGCTGTAAGCAGTTGGTACATTTTTAAATCAGTGGTTGTTCTACTGAATCCTCATCACTGAGAGAACTAAGATGTACCTTGAAAAATCCTTACTGAAACCCTCTGGAATATAAACCAAGCTGTATTTACATGCATTCTCTGAAGGAAGGCTTTAACAAGGCTTGAAAGGGTGGGATTTGCTTGCTATATCTTAAGTAATGAACAAGCAAAAGATTCAAAATGACCAACTCATATTTAGCTAAAATAACCTTTGTGAATGGATGCTTATTTCAAAGAGATATTTAATTTCATTTTATATCTTTAAGCAGAGTAACAGCTCTTTCATATTGCATTTGTTCACATATCGCATGTCATCAAAAACTCACCCCTATTGATTACTCAACCAGGATTATTTCTGACAGGTACTGATACTTGGGGTTTATTCCCAGCATTTATTTAGTTGGCATTTAGTTAACTATGACTTCACTTTTTTTCTACACTGAGAAGTGCTGAACACTCACAAATAGTACTGAAGGAACTTGCAGTCCTTTCATGAATTTAAATGAAGCAAAAATGAAGAGTTGGTGAAAATTTGGAAGTGCTCAACAGCGGCGGTGGTGTTTTACAGGGATGTTTAGAGGTGCCATCACTTGTTGCTATCTGGTTTCACACAGCAGAGGAAAAATTACGTGAACGTGAAATCATTATTGCCACCTGGCCTTCATACCGAATGTGAAGGTCTGTGCGTCCATACTACAGCAGCTTCCGTGCTCACGTTTGTGATCGTGGTGGTGCTCCTGGCGTTTCCCAGTGGGGCTGTGAGGGCTATAGAAGCAGAAAGTGAGGTCTTACTCACTTGAAAGTGGGATAGGTATTTGGACCCAGAACTCACGCTCTAATCTCTCTACTGTTTTAAAAATGTGTTGTATAGAGCAGAGTGTTCCTTGCGCAAAGCGTAAAGCAGACAGCTCGGCCAGAAAACACTTCCTAGATCACAGCAGCAAAATGGATGGAGAAATGTCTCCATGGCCACTGGGAAGAACTGGCAGGGAAACCAGAAACAACCTTGCTTCCTTCAAGGAAACAGCAAAAGCTTTGTCCTCCAGAAGGCAAAAGCCAGGAACCGCTGTCCCTAGCAAACACACCGAATGCGCTGGGCCACTTCCCTGGTGGTTGCTGCCGGGTGGGGACAGACTCTATTTCCTCCTTCCCAGGAAGGACACCACGCTTCCTGCCCGGGCATTCCCCTTCCCGGAGCCAAAGAAGGCTAAACAGTCCCACTTTGTAACAGTGCACAGAAATATTCAAACAAATGGAAAGCTGAGCTTAGCACTTCCCATAGAGCAAATCTGTACTGTAGACCCCCCAGTAGCACCACCAAGAAACAGTGATCCAGAAGTAAAAAACTGTGGTTTCGTGCAGATTTGGTCACTGCCACAGATCCTGTGAGCTCCAGCTGAAGCTGCATTCACGACAGAGAGTATCGGAAAATGTCTATCTTCCGTGCAGCTTTTCTGGTGCCTAATAGTGCACAAACTGATACTACAGCCTTTCCTTCAGCTGGGGTATTTGCAGAGGCTTTTATACGGTTTCCCTTCTCTGGCTTTGTTCCCATTTCCATAAAATTTGTGGGAACTCAGATAGCTCAGCCCTTGGTTAACTTGGCTTAAAACTGGCCAACAGATTCAGAAGTCAATGGAAAGACAAACCCGGTGGCACACAAACACAGTGCGATCGTATAAACCTTGTTTGTAATGGGAGCTGGGCTAAAAAATAGTCAGATTACTCCAGTTCAGGTGATGGAAGCTATTAGGAATTGATTATTAAGTGGATGCTTAATTTATGGTCTGACTTCAGGGTAGAGTTAAGGGGGAGGAGGGGATTATTTATAGATTCAAACTCATTTCCACACTGTAGACTTTTTAAATTGCTTTGAAGTTTAATCCTAACTCTAAACTTTTGGAGTTTGTTGACCTTTTGGGGGAAGACACCTACAGAAAGTGGACAGTATTTTTTCTTTCTCACTACTAATATGCTTGTAACTTCCAATTAATATGGAGCTTAAGCTACCTGATTATGAAAAGAGATATTTTGCTATTTGCTGGTACAAAAAAAATAATTATTTAGGAAAAGCGTATTATCCCAGGCTGAGTGTTGTTAAATTAATGATTCTCTATGAAAATCAAAAACACAAAGATTTTTTGTATAGGCTTTGTCTCATAAAACTCTCAAATTTATTCAAACTTTATGGGTGTATGTTTTATGGAAATAAACACATTATTTGAATATTGCTTCCAAGCTTCATGGAAAATAGTTTCAGCTAAACACACTTGCGAGCACTAAAGTGTATCATTAAATTGCAGTGAAACTGCTAGCTCAAGATACCAGCTGCACTAACACAACTCCATGAAGGCATTTGCACTATGTTGGTATAAAACTGGATCCACAGCTGGATGAATCATTCGTAGTACTTTCATCTCTATCATGCTGACTTGGTTTACTAACTGGTTCCTCTCTTGAACATTTAGAGTCATGTTCATTTTGCTGCATTTTGTTTTCTGTCTTAGACTGCTTTCTGTTAACCACCTGTAAGGGATTCACTGTGGGATGACCTAAGGTTTCATTCAAATTGAACTAGTGCTTTGTTTGCTGTAGAGAATATTAAATTAAATCAACCTCTAAGACAAAATGAATGTTTGGCATAAAACTTGCTCTGAAAGGTTAATGAATCTCAGAAATCCTCGCAAGTGAAGGAAAGAGGCTATACCTAACCGATATAAAACTCATGCAGCAAACACTGCACATCTAATATAAACACTAGGAATAAATTTGACCTGCATGAGTCAAACTCATCCTTCTTTTCAGGGGAGGTACAACACCCAGCAAGGAAACAATCACCTCTCACCTGCCACTAGCTTATCAGGAAACTCCAGGTCAGCGTATGGGCATAAACCCAGATGGATTATTTCTGTTATGATACCTCTTTTATTAACTCAAACAGAAATTTTAATTGAAATTTCTCAGCCATTCAGAGGAAACTAAAATATATGCACATAAAAATAAAATTTACTGCAATAAGGAAGATTATTTTTGAAATAAAATAATTCAGTATTTCAGAAAAAATGTGAATGCATTATATTTTTTGATATCTTGCAAGTTTTTGTGAGTGTGGTTAGCAGTGAATTATTAATCAGAGGATGAGACCGGTTCTCAGAGGAGAGAGGAGCAATCTGAGGAAAAATAATAGCATAGGACAGAAATGTTTATTATGTTTACCATTCAATCTTTTAGAAAGGAAAAGAAAATAACTTTGGGTTCCATTTTGTTTAATTAAGTTCCATCTTGTTTTGTATTTTAAAGATTCAACAGTTGAGATATTCAGAAGCAGTAAGACTGTAAGGCACTTTGTAGGAAATCTAATGGTTTTGGTGTCACTCTGTAGTGAACCTGAACCTTCATTCTTAGAAAATATGAGTGAGGGAACTTTAATGATCTTTTCCATAACAAGCTGGCCCTCGAAGCTGGAAAAGCTGATATCTCCTTTGGGAAAAGCATCTAAAAGGATTAAGCTCCTATTTTAGATAGCTCATCTGAAAGTCTAAAAAGTGAGTGCATCCTGGCCAGCACATCCTCAAAGCCATTGACATTGTGCAAACTAACATCTTATACTTTCATGAAGTTGCATTAGATTATTTTTTTTTTTTTTTTTTTTGCGTTTTAATGGATGAAAAGCACACAAATCTTCTCAGCTCATTTGAAAAAGTGGTTAATAGCAATGGCAATATGGGGTTGGGGATACTTGCAGCTCGGCCACTGCTAAGGAGGTGGGGGGAGAAGGGCTAGAAACAGCGCTAGAACCAAGAGTCCTATTTAAAATATACTGATTTAGATATTTATCATTAAGGATATCCCATAGGTCAAGTCTTATATCCCTATGTCTGGACAGATATTCTTCAAAGTTTCTTCATTAATACTTTTTGTCACTGTGGTTGTAAGGGGTCCCGTGTGAAGGGGATTTCCATGGCTGTCTGGCAGAGCCTGACGCAGCCCCGCAAGCGCTCCCATGCTGGAGCTAGGGTATCGCTTTTCATGCTCTCGGTGCCTCTCAGTGTTGGGTGGTTGTGTGGGGAGGAGGAATCAGCAGCCAGTGGAGGTCAGCTTCTTAGGAAGAGGTTATGAGTGTTATTTAGTCCCTAAAAGATAAAGCAGAGAAGCACTTTCTGAATATTGAATGGCAAGGGAATCCATGTGGGAGTAGGATCAGTAATACAGAGCTGAGGATAAAGAATATGAAATTAGGTTAGTGTGGAGTTAGCCCATTAAGCTGTAATTTAAACTATCTAAATGGACAGGCCCCTGCCCCCCATCTCTTTACCATCCCGTATTATCAGCTCAGAAATAAGATACATTAGTTGGTAGCCTGTATTTTACCTTCCTGACTAGGAAGGGGGAAAAATGGAGTAAAATTATGAGTAAATGTTTCTTATCATGTTATTTGTATTTTGCCTTTTGCAGAGCATATTATAACGGAAGAGGGAATATTACACCACCAGAGGCAGAAATTTAGTGCGTGGTTCACTGCCGATTACAGAAACTGGAAAAGAAAAACAAAATCAGTAAACATTTTCCTTTTTGTTCATACAATATTGCTATAGCAGCAATGACAGCTGGGAAATTTTCCCGCTAACTCTTTATATGTGAAACATTTTGAAAACTTCCTGAAAATTACAGTTAGCTTGCAGAACACAATATTTCTGCAAGCTTTTCTGTACTTGAATAACACAAATACATCTTCTTTAAAAGATTTCTACTAACACGTTTAATTATCAGTGAGGAATATACATCTTATACAGACACAAACAACAACAAAAAATCAGAAACACCACCCATCTGCAAATAACACCACCTAAAGGAACATAGCACTGCTTGCTCCTCACCACAACTCAGTTACGTGATATGTGTACATGAATGAAGCAAACCACCAGCGTTACTTCATACAGTTTCAAATGTCATAGACATGAGCAAGCTGATTCCAGCTGAGTTAGAAACGGTATTCCTACATTTCCGCATTTGCCCAGGTTGCCTGGGAAATGCCAGTATTGCTATTGAAAGGTAGAATCTTTCTTTTCAATTGTAGTGCAAGCACAAGTTCATTTTCTCACACTGGCATTACTTCTGATTTCTTTTATTTAAAGCAAGCAAAAACCTCATGAAAAAATCTCTAGCTAGATTAAGGCATTCATTTGTTTCATCTCATTAAAACCTTGTAAGAGTAATGGTTAACACTCTTTTCTTGCTTCTGTGTTAGGAACTAAGAATAAATTCCTGCTTACAGTTACAGCAGGGGTGGAGATCAAAGCATATTTAAAACCAGGTGGAGCAAAGGGACATCAGGTCTGTTCTGCAGCTTCTAGCACTGGCCTTTGCTAGGAGTTCTCCAGATCTCACCGCTTCAGGGAATTCCCTGGCAGCACACCTATGTAAATAATTGTGCGGCTTCCTTCACTTCATGAGAAAGGTGACCTGAGGAATGCTGTAGTTCCCATTAAGATCAATCCTTCTTTTGTGTTATCATCCTCAGATAGGGTTGCTGGTGAGGGTGAGCAGTTACGTTTCCTGCTGTTCAGTCCCCCTTCCCATCTTTGCAGCTGCACAGAATGCACAATAAACACAGGGCACAGCAAACACTGGATGAATAGATAATACTTGGATACTGAAGCTAAACATGCATAAATTGAGTTCTTCACTATTAGCTTTTTAATTACGTTTTTCATTTCAGTTTATTGAGCTGCATGTGTTTTGCTGCTAATTTGAGCTTTTATTTGAGCCCAGGTTTGTGCTTAGTAACTAAGTGGATAATCCCTTTGCTGCAGGACCAAAGAGCTGGTACAAAGACTCTACAAGAAGAATGGTGAAATTCTCATACTGTGCCATTTTTAAAATTTCTTATGTCATGTCTTTTAAACAGCTGTCTAGGGCTGGTCATTGTAAAGCTGCTGTTACTACCAATGCAGAGAGCAGGTTCTGGTCATTCATTGTGTCACCATTTAAAAAGGAGAAAAAGATGAACTACTGACATCTTCATAACAAGTTACACCAAGCTGGAAATTGGAGGAAAATTATTCAGGCTGTGTTCTGGATGTGAGACATTTAACCTAAGCCCAGGTTCTCCTGAACACCTGATTTGTTGAAGCAGATATCTCAACACTAAAGATTCTTTGACAAAGATAAAAAAGAAAGTCTATTCATGCCATCAGCGTGGACCAGAATATCAAAACACTTTCAGATTTGCTGAATAACCAAGATGAGTAACTCCCCACCCTTTCTTTTAGTCTTCTCCAGCTACCAGGCTCCAGATACAGTAAAGGAGAAATGAGTTAGCTCAACCCATAAAATCCTGGGCATATGGACAGAGCAAAGAAATACTCTATCAGGAAGTAAGAACAGCCACAACTCTACTTTTTGCAGCCAAAGTAAGTATCATCAAACAGAAAAATTAGTGGTGGTTTGTTTTTTTCTAAAGAAATGATGGATCTGTTATTTCTATCTTTGTTAAGGTATTTACATAGCCTACCTGAGTATTTTAACATCTTGCAAATATTTAAAAATAGAAATAGTAATAATATCTTAACAAAGAAAAGATATAATAATAATAATAATTTTATTGCTCCATCTGACTCAGCTTATCCTGTTAGTGAATTGGTTTTCCAGACCAGCAAGTAAGCTCTTCCTTGGATTTCTTATACCAAACCCCAGGCAAGTGACCCATTGCACCCAACCACATCCCTCTTGTATCTCTACCTCTTTTCTTTGGAAACTCATTGCCAGCAATCCTGCCTCATGAATATACACAAGCTGGCCCAAACTAGTTACTTCTTATCTTGCCCTTTCACCCAAGTTTCAGAACTTGCTGAACCTGTTTAGGTTAGAGTGAAACAGGTAAGAAAAGTATCTGTGATTTATATTGTCTAGCTCTGTATTTTCAAAGTGTGAAAGAAACAAATATTCTATTTTCACTGTCTTCTGAATGATTTCTAATATTGCTTGCAGGCTTCCATTTTATTACAAGTTGTACATGATTCGCTACATTTCTGGGAAAGTGTACAAACTGTAATAAAAACCAGTATCACAGAGAAAAACAATCATTAAATGGTCTGATAATAAAAGAAACTGACTTGGAACAGATCAGTGTTGTCAATCCATCTTCAGGTAATTCTCTCAAAGGAAATGCAGCTGCTTGAGTTAACTGGCAAACTGCTGAGATTTTGGTAGAGTAATCCAAGCCAAGAATTATCTATGCTGGTTAAGATCTTCACTGCCAATGAAAATAGGATTGTGCTTTGGATCCACAATCCAAAATAAAAATACCAAACTAGCTGCCAGTGTGATTGGATCAGGCAAACATTCCCTCTCAGCCCTTTCTTTATTACCTCATCTCAGAAAAGCAATTTTGGTTTCAGTTTTGCACTAGGCAACTTCTTGGCTGCTGCTCACCACAGTTTTCTGTTCCCTTAGAAAGGATGTAATCCCTTGAGGTACATAAGACTTTGCGGCACCTTCTTTCCTGAATACAAGCCTTGCAATGTGCAGGATTTTTTAACAGTGACCTCTGGATCAGTAACATATTCAAAATAAAGACATGACCCCATAGATGCATAAACATGCCTTTCTTTATTCAGGTGTTATTCTGCGGGCTTCAGGAAGACATTAATGTGAAAAGGTTACTTGTGTGCATGTGTCTGTAGCTGAGCCAGAGCTCCAGATAGGGTAACGATGTGCAGGTCTAGTAACAGGAATGGAGCTTCACCAGTCTAGACCGCAGTTATACTGACAGTCTATGCTGAGAGGACAAATTTTGTCATTCATATCAGCCTGGAATGACTCACTATCCAATCTTGATATTGTTAATAAATAAATACTGTTTCTTCTTATCTAATCAGCCAATTTTTCAATATCCAATGTGAGCTGAATCCTGAAAGACTCCTGGGAATTTGGATTTCCAAGTAGACTCAAGAGACTCACACAAAATATCTACTCAAAGTCCCTGTCTTTGTAAGGCCCTTTGACGTTTATGCATTTGTTTTAAACATAGTTGTACAAAGTAGTATGATAGACTAAGGGATACTTTTAAAGACAACAATGATTTTCCTGTGGCCAGCATTTTAAAATAAACTATTATCATAGTATCAGTACAAAGAATCTCAGAATTATCGTCATTGAATCCAAATGCCTGCAGTTCAACAGATCAACATGATTAAATGGATCCATAGCTTGGACTGATGCACTGACCTGAATATCTTCAGCTGTCAATGAACACTCCTTAACTTTTTCTTTCTGTTTCTATGAGACTTACCTTGATTGTATTTAATGAGATTCTTCAGTTTTTCCACAGCTTACTGTCTCAACAGAGCACTATTTTTATTTATTATTTTGTTTCTAGTTCACATATTTACTCTTATTCTTACTTACTCCTTGTTATACTGACTTGTCTGTGTTTTAGTTTCTTTTCCCATTAATCTCCAATAGTTTGGTTCAGGTTTTCTGACAGCAATGCAACAAAGCATTCAAAGTGATGCTGTAAAACACCAAAATTCTATTTTTTTTTCCAATATGTAATGAAAGTAAAACAAAAGCCTATTAAAAACGTTATTAAGATATTAAGGCTTTTTTTTTTTTTTTTCTATATGTGATGAACACGCAATCATTTCTTTTTGCCAGTGTTCTTTTTCTGTTAACAATAATGAAGTCAATAAGGATCCTATGGAGTTTATGGTCTAAAAATCCCATATAAAACTTCAAGTTTACGTGCCACGTCCATTAGAAACACAGATTCATGTTTGGCAAAGAGGCCCAGCTCTCGTTTATCTGTGAGCAGGTAATGTGCACTGTTGATCATCCATGCTAGGGATACAAATCCTCATGTCCAACAGGGTGTTTAGTAATACACGAAGCACCTCATGAATACAGCTGTACTGCTTCTGCGGCTGGAACAGACCCAGGAATACACCACCAACTTTCCCACAGAGCTTTGAGTAATAGACTCTGCTGGATCCAAGTTTTATCTGTGCATGAACTTAAGTTCACAATCAAGAGTGCTGGAGAATAGCCTGAGTCTTGCAAGCCCAGCACTGAAAAGTGATTCCTTGCGGTGGTATTTCTGTATCACACGCCACAGACCTGATGTACTTGTTTTATTCATTGTTTTCCATTATGCAGCACAGCTGAGCCTTCTCTTGCCCTGGACCCTATCAAGATGTAAGAAGCAGTATGAGCGCTATGTAAAGTTTGTATGATCATATTCCAGATGGAGCACAGAACTGATAAGGTATAGTTTTTCCTGTTGTTTAGCACAGCAGCCAAAGACTTAATCCAAAGTATGCTAAACCACTGGGTATCTTTTTGCTGACTTTAAACCAAGGCCTAATAATGTAAAGCCAGAGAAATGCTTCTCTAGCTTATACGAGAGGTGCGTAGTCTGAGTCAAAGCAGATGTTTGTAAGAGATGAATTGCTCTGATCAGTAAGTTCCACTGTAAGTAGATACTATTTAATGACTGCACAGGTTGCTTTGGGAATGAACTCCTCCTGGATTAATTGGAGTGCTATCTAAAAAGCAGTCTCATCAGTTTTGAGCTTGAATTTTATTGGTAATTGAGTGTTTATCAATAGGAACAACCATTTGTAACATTTATTTAGTACACATACCTTACAAATGAAGCAGATTAATAGTAGTCAATTACAATGTCATTTAAAAGTAAAATTGCAAGTAATGTGTTAGCCCCTAAGAGACCACCTCTAAGTTAATATTTGTGTTGAAAACATAATTACTTTATTTTGTCTTTTGGCATTACCATCAATTTATCTCTCCTGAGAGAGAAACTGAAGTATCTTACTTACAAGAAGGAGAGTAAAAAAAGTCAACAACACTTTGAGGTCAAGGGTTTTTTTAGGTCTTATTCTTAATTTACAGTCACAAAAAATACACTGCACTAAAACATATATGATCTGCAGCTGGTATTTTTACCCTCTTCTGCAGATTTTGTAGGATCTCCACTAGGAATATGTGACAATGCATTCAGAAAATTCATCAAAGTTGCAGAATTAGGCAACAGAAATTGGTTAATTCAGTAAGATCTCCATTTTTCTTGCTCTAGGGGATGAGTTATCCTGAGTTATGAACAAGCCTGAGTCACACTGTACCACAGTATCCCCTTAGGCACTCAGGACACAGACATACCACTGGCTTCATCAGAAGTCAGCTTGGGTCCTGCTTGGTTTGCTAGGTGCAATGTCGCATCGTTAACACTGGGTGAGCCCCTTACTGGGGATGCTAGCAACACCACTCCCTCTTCTTACCAGGGCTAGTCCCAGCACAGGACCCTCCTGACACCCAGAGGAAGAGAGCAAGGATGGTAGCTCTGCCTGGAGTCAGTCTGGGAGAAACTCTAACAGGTGTGAAACTCATAAAAGAGAATTTCTCTTCATTCCCTCAATTTAGCATGTGCTAAATAGCACCTCCTGCAATTGAAACATATCAATGACCACAGAGAAATAGTGAGCTCTCTCTGAAGTTCACCGCTCCAGACTGGCACCGGGTGGACTGACAGCAGTATGCGAAACACTGCACTTCAGCTAACACACCTATCTGAACCATACTTGCTGTACAGATACGGGCCAGTAATCTGCAACCTACCTAATCCAACAACAGACCAGTACAAATTGATGATACAACCCTGACATAAAAATTGTTGGTGTTCAGTAAGAACATCACAAGAAGCATAAGGCATTAGAAGCATATGGAACGAGAAGCAGAAGAAAAGGAAAATAAAACGGAACTCTGTCCAAGAAGATTCGTGGAGTAGTCTCAGCATTTTAAGACAAGTGCATAGAAGATAGAGGGTTCACACTTCTGCCACATTTGTGTAGTTAATGTGTAGGCTGTAAATCTTTTCTCAGGTTACTAACTGAGCTAACTTTCTTCTATTCTAGGCATAAAACCATTCACTTTTTTTTTTTTTTTTTTGTAGTCCCGTGCTTCATGTAAGGAGGCCCTAAATCCCATATTTTTTGAAGTTGAATTAAAGCCATTTCATCAAATTAATATCCTGTGATATAATTATGAGGAGAATTTGGGCTGCTACAGACAAGCAGCTTTTCTTTCCTTCATCCACCTCAGTCCCCAGCTTCCTGCGTGTCAAACATCCCATACCTTGTGTGTCTCGAGATCTGTTCTGCCAGCACCAGCAAAGCAGGGATTAAGGGCTTTATCTCAGTCTCCATGGCATCCTATATATTTTGAAGAAAACTTTTTGTCATAGCAAGTGGAAACTGAGAGCCACAAAGGTACTTAGTGTATGACGTGATCTACTCTGCCATCGGAATACTTTTTTACATTGTGCAAATCCCTTTCCCATACATAAAAGATTGGGCCTTGTAAATGACATTAGATTTTTCTAGATTAATTTGGCTTCATACTTCCTTTGGTACCATGTGGTTGCGGCACATACACCACTGTTGTACTGCAAGACAAGAAAATTTCCCGAATAACACTAGTCCTGAAAAATATTTATTGTCAACAAACGGCTGAATTGTCAGCTCCCAAACTGCTTTATACAGAGGCATATTCTGTTATACTTTAAATATTCCATGAAATACCAGTTGAAAGCTGGACAACATGAGATGATACAGTGCAGTTCACGAGACCATTCACTACCCTACTTTTAAGGATTTCTACTCCAAGAAATTAAAGGCTTTTGAATTTTCCAAATATATTTAGATCACTTTTAGGGCAAGCTAGGTTAATATGAAAGAAAAATAGAGAATGTATTTACCAAATACAAATAACACGACTGAAAAAGCTTTAGAAAGAGATGAATGGAAGTGAAAATAGAAGCATGCACATATCAACTACTTAGAAAAGCTCCAAAGTTTCCTCTTACCCTGCAGTACACAGCTGACAAGCTGATTAGATGCCTCATGGCCTTGTCAGTCTCATTCTGTGCAAATCCTGTGTCCTCACCCTGCCTCACAGATTTGCTGACGCCTGTTCCTTTTTATGCCCTAAACTTTTCTTTAGGGTGAGTTGAAATGCAAGTCCAGCTCCTTCTCCTGTTCTTCCAGGATTTCTCATCAATAGCTTCTGACAACGGGTAGTTTCAAAATTCCATCTCCAAACTATTGCCTACCTACTTCTGCTTTGGAAATACTGCTGCTCCTTGGGCATGCCCAGACAAGGGCATCTCTTGCCCCCAAACTGAATGGAATGTGCTAATGACTGAGCCCTGCAAAGAGAAGTACTCCAATATCATTCAAATGCCAGAGTGGAGCCTTTCACCAAAACCTTATATTTTCATATAAATGTGTAATTTGATAATTATATCTTATGCAGTTATATAACCAGAATTAACACAGGCAAATCATTACTGGGTTTCATTAGAAAGTAGATGCAATGGTAACTAATTGTTTCAGAATATTAACCTTTTTTTGGAATCACTAAGTCCTAATCTTATTTTTGAGTACCAAGACACATTTGTTTTCTTTGTATTACAACAAGGAGTCTCTGCATTTTCCTCCTATCCCTTCTCTTGGACAACCTCTGTGATTATAGCCTGTCTAGAAATTAACTATTTATTGAGAGGAACATAGTTCTTTGTCTCCTAACTCTGAGAATTCCCATACAAATATCTTCAAAAATATCTTCCTTGCTACAGTATCCAATATTCCTAAACACCTTAAATGAGACATTCAGAGGGTACTTCAATCTATGAGAGAATAAAATTCTTTACCTAACCATGAGGTCAGGGGAATATGTGTTTTATGGATAGCAGAATAGAAATGGCAACTATTGTATAATATGTGTATAGACTTGCAGTAAAACGTAAGTACTAAAGAAAAAAATTAAAATCAGCCCCACCCAGTCAGCTGGATGATGAAAACACAGCTTCGGGCAACACTGGATCCAACAGAGCTGTTGAAAGATAAGGTCACGTTCATAACGAAGTCACCAGATGATAATCTTGTTTAAATTTTGGACAAGGTATTTGGGTGGATGTATGGTGAGGTCATAGGAGGAAATGTAACACAGACTTTAAGAAAATGTTGGGTTTCATGTGACATAATGGAGGCAATGCTGACATTGAAAATGGAATATGCAGGAGAACTAACATCAGCAGAATGTGATGGGGATTGACTGGCTATACCACCCTTTCTCTGTGTGTGGAACAAATACAAATGCAGTATGACTGACCAGCCCTCTGAATAAATAATGACGAATCTTCAATGCCCTACTCATATGTTTCATAGATCTGTTTCTGTCAGGCACAACTACATAGATAAAGAAGCAAATGGGTTCACACAGGATTAAAAAATTAAAAAAAGATCAACAACTACCAGTTTTGGGTTTTGTTGCTTTGTTGCTTTTTTAAATCAAGTCTTTGATACTTTAAGGTGGAAACTGAATAATTTTCCTTTTAAAAAGCAATAACTACCCTCCAAGTTTGTCTTTTTCAGATGTAAAATGCCAAATGAACTTCAATAGTTGCTTGTTCAGCACAAAGAGTCTTAAAATCCTGCAGAAATCCTAGTATACTTCCTGTCCCTTCTCAGTGCAGTAATATTTTTAGAAAATAAAATAAAAAAAAAAAAACAAACCCAAAACATTTCCTTGTAATTACAAATGTTTTGTCAGGAGTGAAAATACCCCAATCAATGAGTATAACAAAGTTTTTTAAGTCACCCATGAAAAAAAATACAAGGTGCCATGGAGTGTCCCAGGGATACTAAATCTACTTAAATAATAAAGTAAACAAAAATGTAATTAGACTTAAACCTTTCAAAAACACAGGTGATTTGTCGGGTCTGTTCACACAAGTGGGCCTGTGTGAGGCTGGCCTTTGGGACACAGACTTTCAAGTTACAAAGCAATTCAAGTCAGTGCTGCGTACTTCAAATTTCATTTGGTTTCAAGAAGAGGAAAGTCCCGTAGCGAACCGAGCAGACTCAGCACACCGCTGCTACCCACTGGAAATGCTGAAATGGCTGCGTAGGAGGTGGCCATGGCCAGTGAGGAGTATTAATAAGCATTTCCCTTCTGCCAAGAGTCTTCATTAGCTTTTCCCTTAATTTTCCTAGGGCGAGGACTAAGCCCACTTTTGGAAATAATTGTCGATAAAGCACTTAGAAATGTAGAGCATAGTGAAGATGCCACTAGGAAATGTTATCGCTATTCTTGCTTGAAGTAGCAGCGCACAAGTATTTTCATAGTGCAAACCTCTTGACAGGCACCTCTGGCATTCACCTGCTTTCTGTTCCAGGCAGCTAGCAGACATCCGTGTTGGCAGGTGGGGGGAACATTTGAAAATGGGAAAAAGCTCACTCCTGAAACTCATTAAGAAAAATCTGGGTCTTAAGCTTGCAAGATGTCAGTCACTAAACGACCCCTTCTCCTCTGTGCTACTTCCCCAATACTTTCTGCCTTCAGAGAGTAGTACTGTCAGAGGGAAGGGTAGCAAGAGGACTTAACAGGGATGTAAGTCCTCTCTCCCAAGCAGCCCTTCCTCCCACATGCATTTCAATTTCAACCTTAACAATGAAAAGTTTGCATCCTACCACACTTTTGTTAACAACATTAATTATTATCGTCATCAAGAATTAGTAACAATGAGCCCTGTCTAGACAATTTCCCTTGATATGATGTTACTGTGCATTAAAAAAAAAAAGGGGGGGGGGATTGCTTCATCTGGGGAATATTTTTCTTTCTAATAGCTGACATTTTACCTTTGGAAATGAATGTTTTAGAAACATAATTTGAGGGCATCTAAGGGTTGTAAAGTCTGGTGATGACACACCTTAGTGTTTAACAGCTTTGTGCACTCTGTCTTACATTTAAAGGCACCAAAGCATGTCATTATGAGACCATAATGCACACCCTGTCATGTCTTATCACTTAATTAGGTCACCTAGTCTGCCCACCTCATTAAGTGCAATAGCTAACATTACATTTCTACCGTTTTTTCAGATTGCTTTTAAAACTCCCAAGGGAAGATTCTTCCAGTAGTTTCTTAGCAGGATTATTTCATATTCCAGTATATCTCACCATTAGAATGGTTTATTAACTAGTTTTCTATGTATTTAATATCAGGCAATTAAATTACTGCTTTTCTGCATGATTGCAAGGATTTCACATCTCCTTATCACTTCCATATCACCTATATCATTTATATATCTCTCTGAATTTGACAAATAAATGCATATTTATAGCTGAAAATTAAAATTAAATGAAAAATGTTCAGTTCCTTCAGCATTTAAACAAAATACATGGCCAGCCTTATCACAACTGCAATCTAAACATCAGCATGGCTCACACCCTTTCTCTCACCCACAGCCTGACCTAAGAAGCACCTAAAATTAGTTGGCACCTTTCCAGTCATGGGACACCTAAACAGAAGCACATATTCTTGCTTTCTTCTTCATGGGTCGTTGGCCACAATCCAGGCTTAAAAGCTCCACAAAGACCTGCTGAGACTCACTAGGTTTGGACTGACTTTGCTCAAAAATATGGTGAGAGGAAGAAGACACATCTTGCACAGAGCTCAGTAGCTGAAATACATGCCTAAAAATTGGGAACAACCTGAGATGCAAGCTTTCTAGAGGCTAAAGGAATTTGGACAGACATCTTCTATCTTCCTAGAGATAACCTTTACCACCTGGCTATTTGGTAGTTTCTCCACCGCTCCAATGAAAGTTGGGTAACTGTGCAAAAAGGAATGCAAGGTTTAGGAACCTAGAGAGAGAGTAAGGAGGAGATGTGCTGGATCCATAACCTAGTGGTAAATTAATACCCGAAATGGAGCAGAAGAAGAGTCCTAGGTTCTGATTTCAAAGACAGGGTTTCATCCAGTGTCTCTTTCACACAAAACACATAACTAGTCTCCAAAGTAGTACTGAAACTTAGTATTTAGATCTACAGTATTTTGCAGAGGACAGGTTTCTGGTTTCTGCTCCCTGGGCTATTTTCAGTACTCTACCCAATCCTCACTTCAGCACAGGCTGTGAGACAGAATAGGGGAATGCAGAATACGGGTTCTGTTACAGGAAGTTTTTGTGTGAGTAATTCAGGCTCATAGTGGCATTTGAGTGTCTTTCTCTTGCCTTTGTCAGGGCAGTCACAGAGCTGCTTAGCTTGAAAAAAACCCATTATGGTTAAAAAAACCTGTTTGGTGGTCAAAAACTATGAACTGCCCGGTACTTTCTTCACTTCCTTTTCACTTCATGATGTAGTGACTGGTAGTGGCAGGATTTATAAACAGTGTTATCTCTGATGTGAGGGCAGGAGTTCATCCATTTCCTAATCAGTATTTTCCATTCATTGTTTTCGTTAAATATACTGTCCTCTTGTGCCTCTATTCCATGCTTTAAGGTTTCCATATGTATGCAAATCAGTGTTCAGGGAAGAAGATCTATACGTGGAGTCTACACAAAACTCCTTAATGAGCTGATACATGAGCACATAGTGCTGTCTGGTAAGTGCAAAACAGTTCAGCTCCACGTTGCAATGGGGTAGCAACCTTGCACATACCATAGATCTGCTACAAATAGCCACATAGGGAGGTGGAGTGGTATAATAATCATAAAGGAATCCCAACCTTACTGCACACTAACCTTCCTATGTTGATAAAACCTTATGCAAAGTTTAAGGACAAGACACACAAGTGCACTGAATTTCTGCCAGGTGGGGCAAGTGTATCTAGCATATTAACTAGACAATATATGGCCAAGTGTTTACATCAAAATGAGTAATTTGCTTGTTCGTGTTCAAAAAGTCAATGCAAACTTATTTTATTCTCTAACAGCTATATTCCAGACCCAATCCCTTCATTACAGGAAATAGCATGGAGAAGTGTTTTGACTGAATGAATTTTCTGAGCATGTGAATTGAACTGAATCAATTTTTGTAATTTCAAGGCCATTCACTGTGAACACAGTTTAAGACTCCAAGGGAGCACTACAGCAACACATTCAGACTGAATTGCTTTGAAATTGGTTAAAGGCTACTTCATTTTCTTCAGCTACATTTTGCAAAGTATGTTTTCATGGGGTAAATTTAATTTCAAGTTGAACTACTGAATTGATTAAATGTCTTATTGTATCTTACCGTAACTTTACTGTAATTCCAAATCTCCTAAAAAAATAAAACAGCAACTGAAAAAAAGTTACAACTATGGTATATACTCCACTTTCAGAAACTTCAACTCTTGGCAACTAATTTCCTTTATTTTTTTTTCTTTCAGATTTTTAGTATTTTCTGTGATGATGCATGGTCTTTTTCCCCTCTGTTTTCTGGATGAACACAGTCCTACTAGTAGCCAAGAAAAGCTCTAGATCTGCTTTTTTTTTCTGTAAAATTATAATGACTTCCAATAGCGCATCATTATGAGCAATTTACAGGAACGTGACATTAAGATTTACTATGATGTTAGGAGGAGAAAAGTGGAAAGAAGTTTTTTTTATTCCTGTAACATGGGTTTCTAAGACTTGTTCCTATAATCGGTCGTCTTAAGAATAACAGCTCTCACTGTTTTCCATGGAAGATGCTCATCAGCACTCCAGAAAGAAAGGCTTCTCACCCAGCTGTCCATACAGCACTTCGCTCCTGGCAGGAAACACGCTTGTGGCTGAATCCCCGCTGAACACGGAGCTTTTGTGAGCGCAGAGCTGCACAGACCGCATTGACCGGTCCCACGGCCAGTCACAGTTACTTGCACGTGCAATTAGAGGTTAAAAATGTTTAGCCAGGACATTGCTGAAAGCGTCTTGCAGCCATGCACACAAAGGCACTTTACTGAGCAACAGATCATCTGGAAGTCTGTTTTCACGGCTAATGGTAATGGCTTAAGATATTTTTTTACATAGGCATTACTACTGTGTGTTTCAGGTGAAAATGGAGATATGCGAACTGCATAAAAAGAGTCTTATAATCTGTTTTCCATAAGGTAGGAAAGGAATAACAGATAAACCCAGGCTGATGTTTGCCATTGGATGGTAGCCATATAGATAGTCTCATCTTACTGGAACTTAAGGGAGAGTTTGCATCTGAACCATCATGCTCAACTATCACCACTTGGCTCCTGTGACTCTGTCCAGCCTTTTTTAAAGTTATTTTTTATATTTTTTACCTTCACAGCATTCTGTGGCAATAAGTTTAACGGTACATTTATGCAATCTTGAAAATCTGACAGACAAAAGTATTCTTGTCTGTCTCAGACCTTTTGTCTCGTAATTTAATTTGGTTCCCTTAGTTGGTCTGTTATGAGAAGCAGTAAATATCACTTCCAGTTTATAATGTTGTTTTTTGCTGTCACACACCCCACCCCACCCCCCACCCTTTGGTAACTTTTACTCCATACTGAAAAATATTAGTGTATTTCTCTCTCCCCTTATGGAAGCCATTGCTCTCCCCTGCCACCCTTCCCTGTACCTCTCCCCATTCCTCTGCTGATTCTCTGTGAGATGGCAGCCACAGAGCCAACATTTTGTGGCACAGCGTATGTGTCATTTTTTATGAGGGTACAACATCCTTTTGTGTTGTTTTGGTTTATTTCTTTTTCCTTCCCTAGTTGTTCCTGCCTTTCTGCTCGTCTTTCTGCCTGTCTGGCTGGTGCTGAGCACGGAGCTGGCATTGGTACAGAGCTGTCCACCATGACTCCTAACTCGTTCTTCCAACTGGAAAAATGATTAAGTATGTAAAATTCTGGCGTTTTCTTCCCATGCACCTAACTCCAACTGCATCAATACTGATTTTCATCTCCTGTTTTATTTCCCAGGCACTTTATAATGAAATCATCTCCCAAGTTTTTGTCAGCTTTAGTTTAGTCCATCCTAAGTCTTCCTTTGAGGAAAGCCTTTACAGAAGTCTCAGAGAAGATTAATAACAGTTTGGGAAGGAAGAACTTGGCAGCAAATGACTAGGATCTAGAAGAACAAGAGTAACCATGGAACATTTCTGATGTTCCAGAATACGAACTGGGAAGATAAGAGTAGCAATTTCTGATTTCAAAATGGTTTGTATCACAACACTTCATCCCAAGGCTAAAGTCCTTTTTGGGGAGCATTGTGAGCAGGTTCCACAGAACATTCTTTCCCAACAAATAAATGTTTTCACCTGGAAAGATTTAACCAATTCTTGTATGCAATATTCAGCTGTAAGAACTTCCATATTTCCTCTGAAGTCTCATGCCATCAATCATCATGCACACTGTTTTGATTAAATTAGATTTACTGCATGATGTTGCCCAATTTTGCAGGGCATTTTCTGACATATTGCACAGATAAGATATTATGAAAGTATATTTTTACTGCATCTGTCCTTCAGTGCAGAGAGTGCAGCCTCCATAGCACCATGCAAAATAAAAGGAAGGCTACAGCTGCATTTCTGCAGAGCCCTGCAGCCTCTAATCTTGGTGGCTGTATCCACCCCTACTTACTCAAGACAATAGCATTTTAATATATTTATTTTATTTCTAGATGTTTGTATGTAAATTCCATTCAAGGGAGCATTCTGTGTTGAGTATACCCAAGACACAAGAAAAAGTGTATCGCAGGCCAGAAATGAAGCCTATAAATCCTGCAGTTTTATTCTGCTACAGCTGTTCAGTAAGGTATTGAAGTATTATGACTACGGTTTGCAGATGCTCACTGTGCCTGCATTTGAGTACCTCCAACTGGACAACATATTATCTCTGTAAACGTGTTTCTGTGCACTGAGTTGTTTTCAAGTCCATAAAGTTTGAAAATATCACGTGGTTGTTCCAATGTCAGCACTCTGTTTACATGGTGAAGTGTTACACATGGACTCTCGCAGAAGTAAATAAAATTATCTCAGACTGTCACACAGCCGGGGAAAAAATGTTGCATTTTTTTCTGCCACATCACTTTTGAACAGAGCAGATCTCAGGAAGCAGTACAACTGTGGGAAAAGTTATCTTTGGAGTTATCTATCTCAATAACCATGTTGCTGTACATTTAAGGCTAAGCTTGATATGACTCGTTTCACTGCAATGAGACTCCTGCAGCTAGTGATATACAGTGAGACCGAGTGGAGATAAGGGACAGTGAGGAGGCAGAACTTTATTTCAATTTAATTTTAATTTTAAAATAAGTGTAAATACAATTGTAACTTAATTTTTCACCAGCCCTTTGTGAACACTGCAGAACGGTACCTCTAGTTCCAGAGGTTTATAAAGGGACAGAAAATGTAAGGCCCAGTCCCTTAAAGATGTCAGTGAATGATTTTCCATGAGGGAGTTGTTTCATGCGTCAGTGGAGCCAGTCTGCTTCACACACACCCTAACATTTCATTTAAGATGAAGTCTCCTGTGGTTTCGATAGAGGCTGTGCTTTGGTGGGTCACTGTGTTACCACTTATTTTAAATCAGGATTTAGCCCTTGTGTTTTTGTTAGCTTCCTATCACAGAGATTCACACACCCTGCTGAATCCTAAACACAGCGGTAGCATTAATTACATATTTACAGGGGCAAAATACAGAAACAAATAACTTGACCGAACACAGGACCATGTTCAAAGGACAGTCAGACAGGGCATATGATTTTAAATGCTTCTGATCTGGCAAGGAAAAGATTACTGATTTCCATATTCATTAATTTTTATTTTCAGTGACTCCAGAGTAACCTCAGGGAGAGCTCAGAATATTGTCTCGTCTGTGCCTGGGAGCTGACACTGGAATATGTAATCAAGAGAGCCTGCGTCTGATTAAACCTCTCCTGACGCCGCCCCGGCTTTGGTGAAATTTAAACTGCCCCTTCCCTCTTCCTCTGCCATTGTGAGAGGCTTGGCAAGGCGTTATACCCTGCTTGTTAATGATGGCTGACCCCGCTGGTTCAGCCCAACGCTGTCTCCTGGGGACGGGGCAGAGGTGGGCTGGCAGCAGAGCACAGGCTGCTCTTCCAACCAGCTGGCCAGCAGGGACCCCCAGTCTGCATCACCAACCACAGCAGCCGCCTTTCATTTCCTCCCATCCCTCAGGTTTTAGTATTGTGGTGCAGGGAAAGTGCCTTTTAGTACTTCCTTGACCACATTTATCAATGCTGCTTCTCTGAGCCATTTGGACCAGAGCAGGGGAGGTGGTGCGAGGGGGAGGGAGATGTAGTGGAAAAGGAGAAGCATCACGTTTTGACTGATGCTATCGCCACAGTCTACTGCATTGAAAGGAAAGTTAAATAAATCCTTCGAAAAGCTAGAAGATCTCTGACTGCATTGAAATCCTTTGTTATCACAATGCACTTTGCAGCACTCTGTCTCAGGGCATGTTTTCTCCATTTTTGTAGCAGGCATGTTTTTTCCGAAACATTAAGCTCATTTATTGTATTGCAGTGTCCAGATATGTCAGAGGCACCATGCTCAATCACAGAAGACTTCACTTCCGGCGTGAAGAATTTTTGTGATCATGACAGAGAGGGTGTCTTGAAATGAGGATGTGCCTGAGGTGGGAGATTACAAGCCAACACAATGGATGAAAGATATAGACTATATCCTCAGTGTGCACGTCTACCCTTGAAGGTTACTGAATAGAGTATTGGAGACTCTCTAATTAATGTAACAAAACAGGCAGTGTGTTTGCTGCAGGCATTGTGGAAGACAGGGGTCCTTATATCTGAAAAAAAAAAAAAAAAAAAAAAAAGTTGCTGCACCAGCCCAAAGAACAAATTCGTTCGTTAACAGGAGCTGAGACAGAAGGCCACATTTACCTTAGCCATCTGTCTGTGAAGACATTTTCCCTCTTCTTCTCTTTCTAACACTGAATAGCCTCACAGAGAGGTGCTCTCAGAAAAGAGCTCGACCAGTGCTCCTCTACTTTTCGCGAAGCTGTTCTGTAACAGTGGAGCTAGAAAACAAAAACCTGATATTACCTCACTACTTCGAATCACATGGATAGATGACTTGAATTTGAGGAATCCCAGCTTCTGAAAGATATATTGGAACTCCCTACCTTCTCTGCAGGAAAGACGACAGAAATTGCCTTTTGCCACTTGCTTGACAATGGTCCATTTTAAAAATTACTACAAATGACCAAATTAATAATATAGTGCAGTTTTGTTATTGTTGTTTTGGTCCAATCTACCAATCTAGGTCCTGTACGTAAGTAGATGCCACCAAAAATAGAGGACTTGGGATATTGACCTCATACATGAACTGCATTTAAATAAGAAGTCTTGTGGAGAATCAACTAAGAAGTACAAGGCTCTGACTCTCGTTAATAACAGCGCATAAGCTATTTACTTCTGCATATTAGGTGGAGGGTTTTTGGTGGAGTTGGATGTTTCTAACATACAAGTACAAGTACTTTCAGATTGCCTGGTTTAAATTCTTCACTGTAGTCTGAGATGAAACTGCAGTGTATTAATAAATAAGCAGAGTGCATTCGTCAATAAATGGAGGTGTTAGAAAATTTTCCAGTGGAACAATTTCAACTAAAATACTGTAATCTCCCAACTAAAATACTGAAATGTTATAGGGAGGCATCCCAGTTTTGGTACAATCCCATGAAACCACAGTCAGGTGAGTTGTGCTGGGAGCCCAGGAACTAGCGGGGCTCATCAACAGAGCTTTAAACTAGGCTCAAAGGGGGGAGGGGATAACATTGGGCTTGCCAGCAACATATTGTGGGATGATGTAATCAGGTTGGAGGGACGGGGAGCTGGCGAGGGCCCTCGGCCTACTGCTCAGAGACGTGCTGGATGCACTACAGCACGCTCGAAGCCTAGAGGAGATGAGCCAGGGGCCCCGGATGCAACAGGAACCAACGGGGTAACACTGGGAAGATACATCAAAAGAATTCCAGCCACCCCAGCCAATAAGTCAGCCTCATCGGGGGCACAACTGAAATGCCTCTATGCAAATGCACGGAGCATGGGGAAAAAACAAAAGGAGTTGGAGACATGTGTGTGCCTGCAACGCTATGACATTATTGGCATTACAGAGACGTGGTGGGATAGCTCCTATGACTGGAGTGTTGGCATGGAAGGGTACAGGCTCTTTAGGAAGGACAGGCAGGGCAGGCGGGGAGGGGGTGTCGCCCTCTACATCAATCACCAGCTGGAGTGCATGGAGCTCCACCTGGGGATGGATGAGGAGCCCACTGAGAGCCTATGGGTCAGGATTAAAGGGAGCGCTGGGGCAGGGGACATCATAGTGGGGGTCTGCTACAGGCCACCTGAGCAGGGGGACCGAGCAGATGAAGCCCTCTATAGGCAGATAGGAGCAGCCTCACGCTCACAAGCTCTGGTCCTTATGGGGGACTTCAACCACCCTGACATCTGCTGGAGGGACAACGCAGCTGAGCGTAAGCAATCCAGGAAGTTCCTGGAATGTGTCGATGATAACTTTTTCCTCCAAATGATAGAGGAGCCCACGAGGAGAGGTGCCATGCTGGACCTTATTCCCACCAACAAGGAGGGCCTGGTAGGGGACATCAAGCTCAAGGGTAGCCTTGGCTGCAGTGACCACGAAATGGTGGAATTCAGGATCCTCAGGGCAGCAAGGAGGGCACACAGCAAGCTCACTACCCTGGACTTCAGGAGAGCAGACTTTGGCCTCTTCAGGGACCTGCTTGGTAGAATACCAGGGACCTGCTTGGTAGAATACCATGGGACAAAGCCCTGGAAGGAAGAGGGGCCCAAGACAGCTGGCTAATATTCAAGGGTCACCTCCTCCAAGCTCAGGAGCGATGCATCCCAAGAAAGAGGAAGTCAAGCAAATCCACCAAGAGGCCCCCATGGATGAACAAGGAGCTCCTGGGCAAAGTCAAACAAAAAAAGGAAGCCTGCAGAGGGTGGAAGCAAGGGCAGGTAACCTGGGAGGAATACAGAGAAACTGTCTGAGCAGCCAGGGAGCAGGTTAGGAAAGCCAAAGCCCTGATAGAAATTAGTCTGGCTAGGGATGTCAACGACAGCAAGAAAAATTTCTGTAGGTATGTCAGTGACAAGAGGAGGACAAGGGAAAATGTGGGTCCTCTCCGGAATGAAATGGGTGACCTGATTAACCAGGATATGGAGAAGGCTGAGGTACTCAATGACTTCCTTGCCTCAGTCTTCACTGGAAAATGCTTGAGCCACACTGCCCAGGACACAGAAGGCAG
The DNA here is from genome assembly GCF_011004875.1 of Balearica regulorum gibbericeps. Classification (NCBI taxonomy): domain Eukaryota; kingdom Metazoa; phylum Chordata; class Aves; order Gruiformes; family Gruidae; genus Balearica; species Balearica regulorum. Next base: position 52,735,463 of record NC_046186.1, on the reverse strand, counting down.
GGACTGGGAGAATGCAGAACCGCCCACTGTAGGAGAAGATCAGGTTCGAGAATATCTAAGGAACCTGAAGGTGCACAAGTCAATGGGACCTGATGAGATGCATCCGCGGGTCTTGAGGGAACTGGCGGATGAAGTGGCCAGGCCACTCACCATCATGTTTGAGAAGTCCTGGCAGTCTGGCAAAGTTCCCACTGATTGGAAGAGGAGGAACATAACCCCCATTTTTAAGAAGGGAAAAAAGGAAGACCCAGGGAACTACAGGCCGGTCAGTCTCACCTCCGTGCCTGGCAAGATTATGGAGCAGACCCTCCTGAAGACTATGCTCAGGCACATGGAAAATAAGGAGGTGATTGGTGACAGCCAACACGGCTTTACTAGGGGCAAATCGTGCCTGACAAACTTGGTGACCTTCTATGATGGGGTTACAGCACTGGTGGATAAGGGAAGGGCAACTGACGTCATCTACCTGGACTTGTGCAAGGCATTTGACACTGTCTGGCATGACATCCTTGTCTCTAAACTGGAGAGACATGGGTTCGATGGATGGACCATGTGGTGGATAAGGAATTGGCTGGATGGTCGCACTCAAAGAGTTGTGATCAACGGCTCAGTGTCCAAGTGGAGAACGGTGACGAGTGGTGTTCCTCAGGGGTCAGTACTGGGAACGGCACTGTTCAACATCTTTGTCGATGACATGGACAATGGGATCGAGTGCACCCTCAGAAAGTCTGTTGATGACACCAAGCTGTGTGGTGTGGTCGACACGCTGGAGGGAAGGGATGCCATCCAGAGGGACCTTGACAGGCTGGAGAGGTGGGCCCATGCGAACCGCATGAAGTTCAACAAGGCCAAGTGCAAGGTCCTGCACGTGGGTTGGCGCAATCCCAAGCACAACTACAGGCTGGGCGAGGAATGGATTGAAAGCAGCCCCGAGGAGAAGGACTTGGGAGTATTGATTGATGAGAAGCTCAACATGACTCAGCAACATGCGCTTGCAGCCCAGAAAGCCAACCGTGTCCTGGGCTGCATCAAAAGAAGCATGACCAGCAGGTCAAGGGAGGTGATCCTGCCCCTCTACTCGGCTCTTGTGAGACCCCACCTGGAGTACTGCATCCAGCTCTGGGGGCCCCAGTACAGGAGAGACATGGAGCTGTTGGAGGGAGTCCAGAGGAGGGCCACGAAGCTGATCAGAGGGCTGGAGCACCTCTCCTATGAGGACAGGCTGAGAGAGTTCGGGTTGTTCAGCCTGGAGAAGGGAAGGCTCCGGGGAGATCTAATTGCAGCCTTCCAGTACCTGAAGGGGCCTACAGGAAAGCTGGAGAGAGACTGTTTATCAGGGAGTGTAGTGACAGGACAAGGGGTAGTGAGTTTAAGCTGAAGGAGGGTCGATTTAGATTAGATATTAGAAAGAAATTCTTTACTGTTAGAGTGGTGAGGCACTGGAACAGGTTGCCCAGAGAGGTTGTGGATGCCCCATCCCTGGAAGTGTTCAAGGCCGGGTTGGATGGGGCTTTGGGCAACGTGGTCTAGTGGAGGGTGTCCCTGCCCATGGCAGGGGGGTTGGAACTAGATGATCTTTGAGGTCCCTTCCAACTCTAACCATTCTATGATTCTATGAGAAAGCTTAAGGGGAACCTAGGAAGCATCAGGTCTTTTTCTCTGCAACAAGCCCTCAGAGGAAGCTTTTCTGGAGCTGGAGACCTGAGGCACTCTGGTTCCTGTCTCAAGGTGCAACAATGTTCCAGAACAAAACTGGCATGAGTGAACACCAAATAAAGCTATGTAAGTCATAAGATTTTTATTTTTTTTATTGTATTTGCAATCAGAACAAAAAAATGTGATTTTTAAACCTCAGCATTTGCCTGGAATCAGTAATTGTCTGTTTCAGGCCATCTGTATGAATACATACTTCTTTAGCAAACAAAGCTTTTATATCATGTTGCTTCTAATCAATGTCTTTTGCACTAAAGGGAAAGCTATATAAATCCAAGAAGGGCTGAGAGCTTCCTTTGACATCAGTACCTATTTTTACCACTACCGTCATCATGAAACCTTGCAGTTTGTTACTGCTTAACTGAAACATTAGCAACATCTTGAGGTAAAGAAGGGAGTCAATGGGTTCCAGGGGTTTAACACCACCATAAAATGCAGAGGCTTATGTTTTACTTTTCTTCCAGCCATGCAGTTGGTTGCCACACTGAATCCTCAGGCACAAACATTCGTAACAAGAGCTCAGGAAGAGCTTGTGAGGTTGAACTGAGCTTCATGTAGCTGGTGCTGCTTAGGTATGGTCTATCCAGGCCATCTGGATCTACACCAAGGTGCTGAGCATGCTTGTGCTCTCCTTCCCAGGACAGTTCTGGTGTGGGACATTCCCTTCTGCTGACTTAGCTGTGAGAGCAGAAATACCCAGCAAAGGGATGGAGTGAACTTCTGGGTGTGTTAACCTCTTGTGCTGCTGCCCAAGTTCCTCCAGAGCTTGTCTGTCAGCATTGTGTTAGAAGACAAGGACTGCAATTGTTTACTTCTTCCTATAGAGAGGGTGCAAGGGGGGAAACTCGTGGAAACATTTCTTTCTGTGCATTCCCACAGAGGTCAGTCACAGTCCTACCTTGTGAATTACATGATTTAAACCCTTCTGTGAAGCAAAAGTACATTCATTTAGAAAGCTGGCATTTAAGCAGAGTACCTTCATGGTTACATTAACTATGTAACACATTTGTTCGCCATGTAGAAAACTAGCAATTTCCACCACAAACAGCTAAAGGAAATGTCTACTAGGAAGGAGCTTTGTATATGCGAATAAAACCTACAATGAACTGTTAAGCATCCAGTCCTCGAATTTCTGTTGTGTCCTAGTTATTAGCCGCAGATGTCCAGTAATGATTGCTCTTTGTTCACCAAACTGACTTTTTTTTTTCCCTGTGGGGAGAAGGATGAAGCAATTTGGCTAAAGAAAGTCTCTCCCTCCACTTCTTGTTTCCTTAATGAAAAAAAATGAAATCTCTTGAAACATGGAGTAGGTTAATTGGAGCAACAACTGTCTTGTTCAGTTAATCAGCTTTGAATTCACCAATAGGTATCCCAGCTGGCACTGGAAGTAATCACTGGAAGTGTAGGAGTGTGTATATAAGCTAGCCAAAGCTCAAAGAAGAAAACCGTGCCTGTGATGACTGAATAGACAGTATTATCCTGATGAAGGACTTCTTACAAAATTATTTCAGTGGAACAAAATAAGATATGCACCATATGAAAATGGAAAAGTAGAACAATATTAAAATGAAAAGGAGGAGATCATAAAAAAAAAAAGAACATTAAGACTTGAATCTACAGAGTCAATAGAATTCAGTTGAATAGCTTATTGTACCTATTCTGCTGTAAAAAAGCTCTGTTTGGGAAAAGGATTTTATTTTAGCCTAAAGTGATACTATGAAAGCAAATTTTCTAAGAATTCACTGGGACTGTGACAGTCATTACTAAAATAAGGAGAGACAATGACATAAACTCCTACTAAAAAATACCTACTAGCACAAACAATCTAAATATATTCCCTGTTTAAGAGGTATTAACATTCATAACACCTGGGAGTTTGCTGCTACACCTCTAAACCTGGCTCTGCAACAGTAGCACATCACTCACATTCTGCCTCTCCCAAGTCATACTACTTTTCCCCCCGAACATTCAATTAGATGACTGAGAACTATCCTGAGCCAGTGAAAACCAGCATAGCAATGTCATCTCATTCTCTCTTTGCTAAGAGATATCTCTTTTTTTATTTTTTCCAGCAACAAAGGGCTGGGTCCTGCTCTGTGCTATACCACGTTTTTTGCCAGTGTAATTTTAAAGATCAATTGAACAGCGGAGAGTAAAGGGGATAGTCTCAGGGCATGGATAGGACCTCATGCCCTGGATCAGCACGGAAAACGTTGTGACTCTATTGTTTTTTCTCTTGACAGTTTTTGATTATGCATCTCAGGTTGTGGAAGTCCATGGCTACATCAACAAAATGACTTGTGCTGTATTTAGGCACCTAAATTCCACGTGTAGACTTTTGACATGTGCCTTTGATGCGAACCTTCCCCAGACACCAAACCTTTCCCTTCCACAATAGCCCAGAAGAGCCTCAGCCTTGACATCGCTAAGTAGCCATAGTCCAGCTCTCTTCCAGCTCCCAGCCCGACCCACGAGCCAGCTCATGTCAGCTTCTCTCATTTAAAGCCCCCCGGTGATGATTGCTATCAAAGGAGGCCTGCCTGGCTGGGTTTCCATGAAATGGTGCCAGAGATCTTGCTGGCAATGAGTGCCATGTAGTCCTCTCCATGCAGCACAGACAGCAGTGCCTCATTTAGGTATCACAAACATTGCCAGCAGCCTTAATGCTTAAATCTTTTTTGTGCAGGCAGTCCTGAGGAACAGTACTGCAAGTCATCCTATAATTCCTAGCAAAAGCTAAGATAGTGGTCTTATTTTTTTTGTGCCTAAAATTTAGGAAAAGTAATTTTGGTTAAATGGATATAAATCTATACCACAAGAGAAATAACAGCAGAAAGCTAATTATATTAGTTGCCCCACCAAAAATTTAAAAAAAAAAAAAAAAACAAAACCAAAAAAACCCCACACATCTTTGAAAAATATAAATCTTTGCTAACCTTTCTGCACTACCATAGTATTTCATGGCAATTGCTATAACCTGTTTTCTCCTCTTGGCATGGAGTAGGCTACTTTCAAGGCCACACAGAAGAAACCTAGCTAATACAAAAAAGGGGAGAAAGTCTAAGAAGCACTTTGTATCAGTTGTTGGCATGCAAAGACATAATAATGGTACTTAGGCTGTTAAATTGAAGTGTGTCATTTAAATAGCATAAAATATCACTCTGGCTAGGAGAAATGTAACAGAAGGGAATAAAGCAAAAGGAAAATCCTCTAAATCCTCAAGAACTAAAGCAAATCCATTCATTATAAGCCAATAAATTTGAACCAGAAATCTAAACTGCTCTATTAGAGAGCCATCAGTGGTAATTCTGTGGCCACACAAGGTAGGATATCTGTGATTAAGTCCGCCAGTGCCGAGATCAAAAGAAACGATCAGACATTTAATCACATCACAGACAATATCTGAAGGAGGCTTTTGTTTGCTGTCACAGTTTGCTGAGGGGATGTGTCAGGCTGCTTGGGAAGGTGTCCCTAAAAGAAGCCATGCCTGTTACTGAACAGTGTCCCTGTTTACAAGATGCCCAACTCTGCTCAACTGCATGAGAGCCAAAGCTGTCAGCAAAGAGGAATTCCTAGCTGATGAAATCACACTTGTATCTGGCACTTTCCTGAATGCAATCTTTGTGAAGAAGTCAGATTTAAATAACACAGATGTTACAGGGGAAGGACACTCTAGTTACATCCTATTTACAGCAATGTGACTAAGATCAGAGTCTGGCTTGAAACATCTAAAACTGGAACTTGAATAATTTGGATACAAAGGATCAGAGGGCTTGATAGGAAACAATAAACACTTTTAAGGAATACTTTGCTTTTGGTCTTCGTCATGATGGTCAACCAAATAAGCCTCTCATACTGAAATAAACACAGTAAGAGTCATTTGTTTATACCCTGAAATCTGAATGTTCTTTGTGGTTTTTCAGTAAATGTTCTTTGCAGTTTGTGACCACTGATTTCTCTTCTGAGAATTCCTCACCTGGACGGAGCCATTCTTAACGTTTTTGAAGGTTTTTTTTCCTAAGAAGGCAGGATAAAAACCAAAGACCTTATCTTTGCTCCATTACTGTCTTTGTGACACAGCAATCCTATTGGTTTCTGCAGAGGAAGGGCATCATGATCTTCATGCATCAAATTCAAGAAACCTAAATACATACTGCTTTTCTAGACATGATCAAGCACAATATGATCCACATTCATAGTATCTGAAGAATGTAATGGCCAAAGCAGAAGAAATCCTGGCTTGGGAAGAATCATAACTGGAAGCAATACGATTAAGCAAGGGAAAGAAGGATTGGACAGACACAACTGCTTTCTTCTTGATCTGTCATGTTACATCTGTAGAGTGTCATTCATCAGCGGTGTCACAAGGATACAGTGAGTTGTATTTCATTTGTTAAAAGATCTGTCTTCCAGCATTAGAGGATCAGGAAGTGTAAGACTATCTGTAGTTTTTAAAATATAAGCACTTCTTACCCTCTTTGAGCATTAGTTCAAAGACAGGCCATGACACAACAGTAATGACAGATCTATTGCTAATTAATGAGTGCAGTTCCTAAAACACCAGTGCAGTATGTTTTTTTCCTTGAATCAGTTACACTTGACACCTCTTTTTTTTTTCACATAAGGTAAAGATTTATTGTGAGGTCCTAGCTCAGCCTGCAATGTGTGATGTACTTGCGACATGGAACCTAAGGGTTGTTAACTCAGATTTTACGTACATGAGGTCCTATCACTTCTTTCAGCCAAAAACTGCTTTAGCTACAGAATGCCTTCAAGGAAAGCTACAGGAAGACAATATCTGTGTAAGCGTGCACAGACAAAAGCACTTAGGAATTCTCATTTTTTATCCATGTACCCCAAGTCTGTGTCATTTCTGAACAGATTAGCAAGAACAGAAATGAGGGGGACACTAAGCCTCAGGAAGCTGTACTGAAACTGTCATTAAACATACCACCTCAAAATAAAACACAGAGAACATGCTCTTTTTTTCTGTAACACAATGATCTTTAACATAGGCACGTTTAAAAAGGACGCACCATCACACAGCTGAAGTATCCTTCAAAGCTCTCTTAAAAAAAGTGCGATCTACCAAAAGACATTTTGGCCATGTGGACTTATTTTGTGGATATTTTAATTTTCTTGGATAACATATTGCTTCATTTTGCTGTATCAAGAATGATTCAGTACTGAGGACTGGCTACTAATAGCTCATGCCATTACTTTTAATTGGATAAGGTCCATTTGCACTAGCAAATATCCCTGGGAGCATGCAGAGATTCTTGATTTTTCACAAACCTTACTCACACAAGTTGCAAACTGCTTCATGATAGAGGGAACATGGTGGTGAAGCCAGTGGTCTGTGCAGCCCCTGTTCATTCTAATTATGTAAAGAACAGAAACAAGCTTATTAGCTGAGACATCACTGCCTTCCACCTGATGAACTGTAAAACCTTCAGCTCTAAAACTGTCTGGTTACCTGTGAACTAGCATACATGTTAGTGCTGAGGTACTTACATTTGAAAGCCTTAAGCTATTCTTAAAAATAGATTTAAGGACAAAAAGAATGTTTTTAACAAGACCAAATTTCATAGACAGCATTTGAAAGGTTAGCACCCCATTCAGCATCTGTGCATGATTTTTTAAGTAAGTATGAAACACTTTACGTTCACAGCATGACTAATAACTAGGGAATTAAGTATATATGATTCTTCTTTAACTGACATCCGAAAGTGAAGTTTAAGACTATTAGCTGTTGAAATTTTTGCCAGTAATCACAAAATCATGAAGGCCAAACATGAGCTGGCAGATGGAAAGGGAGGAGACCCGAGGAGCTAGTGTGAGCAGGTAGTGCCCGCGCTGGCCGTGGCATACCCTGCCACCAGGCAGTGCTGCGTTTTATCTAACAGGTTCACAGACACCAAAGGCTCTGAGTCAGTGGAAGATTTACACAGGAGATTTCTGCTTTCTTGTATGCCTGACAAAAGCTAGCAGAAGCCAGCAAAGAGAGTTAGTGAACACCTTTCAGTTTGTTTGCTCTCCGCAGGAGTGAACCTCGCTTTGTGTCTGGGATGCAGGTAGAGGGAAGAAAAAAAAAATATCCAAAATATTAAACAGAAATATAATCCCCAGAGAATAAATATTTCTATCTGAAATGAAAGGCATAATAATATCATGAGGGTCATGTAACCTGGTGTCCTCAGGTGGTATTCATTTGTTTGTAGAGAGCAAGGCACAAAATGTTCCATAACGCTTACAAAGCACAGAACTACAAGGTTAGGGTGGAAGAGAGTCCCCACAGACCTCATCTACTGTTCAGCTTTTGCCGTGGAGTGTTGGGATTGATTACCTTATAATTTCTACACATATAATATTTTGCATCAGTGAGTTCTACAAACGAATTCAGCACAGCTTAAAAGCATTCTTTCTCATTTCTTATAATTTACATTCACATTCGCATTATCTCTTCCTTCCCCGCTCCCCACACTGTGATTAATTCCAACGGCTACCATCCAGTTCATGACTAAATTGATCACAGGTTCATTCTGTCTTCATTTCGCATGCTCATTACCACGTCAAATAATTGTGGCATTTCCTGACTTAATATTTTGCCAACAGACAGCCCCGCAGAGCACGCATATCGCTAGGCCTTTCTGCGCGGGGAGGTGCTGACTACCCAGAAGCAGATGGATTGGGGGGTAAATAAATACAGACATCCAACTGAGCTCGTGGGTGACTTTAGAAAATTAGGCTACATATTTAGTCTCTTACATTTACATTTAGTTCCCCAGCTTCAGATACTATTAAATGTGTGTGCATGGGAGTGTTTCTCTGGAACTTTTGCAAAAAGGATGCATAAGAGGTAACATCACATAATGTTTCTTATACTTCTTCCTCGTGCTTCTTCATCTGATGAACAACCACAATCCCCAGCTGCCAAGTCAAAGAATATATCTTCCTTTCACACAGCATCTGCCCGTCTGACATGTTCTTGGGAGCTGCCATATGTACTTGTCTCCCGATATTTTGTCTTGGATGCAGTATTCACTAAACTCTGCTATGCATTGCTCATCCAATTTTAGTGCTTTAGTTTTCAAATCAAGCAGCTCAGGATGCCTCTGAATAAGTCTTTCAACAGAGTGGTACATCATCTTAAATTGAAATCAGAGGGTGTCTCCATGTTCAGACTATTTGCTCATGTGTTCTAGCTACTTCTCAAGCTGAAACACACTTGAAACATATTTCTCACAGCTTCAGCCTCAGAAACCTCTCCTGCTAATGGGATTACACTGCAGTGATGCTTTTGTTTTCAATAGAAAGTGCTTCCAAAACAACATTAATTAAACACACCATCGGAAATTCAGTCATAGGGTATTTGTGAAGTTGCCCGACAGGAATTTCAGATAGTTCCTTCTCCTAGCCACTCTCTTCCTTGCTCTGCTTGGTCAGTAACATCTCCATGTCAAAGCAGGAGAGCTGAATGGCCTACGGGGGTGAAATGGCAGCAGTTCCCTTGACGTATCCAACTAATGTCATAAAACAAACATTTGTTAGGCAAATTACTTTTTCTTCCCCAGTCATTATGTACTTGGCGAAATGTTTGCTGTATGCATTGACTTTCATTTTTCATGTGAAAACATGTGTTTTTCATGTGAACATCTTTCAAGTTCCCTTCCAACCTGGACTGTTCTATGGTTCTATGAGTCTTATGATCTGCTCTGATACAAAGAGAAACTACCTTCACAGCTGAAACTGCAGCGGTTTGCCACAGAAGTTTTCCAAAATACTGTAAGAGTGGAAAGATGTAGAGTTTCTTCCCAGAACCAAGATAACATCACACACCTGGGTCTCTAAGAAGGTCCAAGTAAACTATATCTTCAGTCCAGACGCAAGCTGAAGTACACCATTAGCTTAGTTGGTTTTTTTCCTACTGTTGTGAAAAAGATTAACAAGAAAATAGTTATCAGCATTTTCTGCTTAGAAGAAAGGGACAAGTATGTGTGGCTCACATACTCAGACTCATATTTTTTCCACAATAAAGTGATAGATTGTGACAGAGGATCTGCACCCCTTCAAAAGAGGAAAAGCATGTAGTCTGATACAGGCCAACATTAAGTAACAGCCCTCTGGGGTCAAGGAAGAGGCTGGCAAAGAATTAAGACCTGAAAGTGTGACTGAGGCACTGTTTCTGAGCACAGTTGTTGGAACAATGCTGTTTAAACATCAAGACATCTGCACAGCTTATTTTGAAACTGCTCAAAAAGGTTCTTTCTCATTATTACCATTTTTTCTGGCTCTTGTCATGTCCAGAAATAACTAATTATGGGAATGCTTGTAATCATTTATATCCAGCATGACTGGAAAGAAGAAATATGGGTGCTTACCGTAAAAGACTTCTACTGGTTTTTTGGGTGGGGTTTTGGGGGGTTTTTGTTTTGTTTTTTTGTTGTTGTTTTTTTTAAAGAGACTGGTTTAGATAAATATGGTTCCTTATATTTTTGCAAGCCTGTTAGAACTGTCCCTGTTTCTGAACTTTCTAGTCTTTTCTATTCAGCTAAAAAAGTCAGTCAAACAAATTCTCCTGTAAGCTCAATGTGATACTGCTTACTGTTTTGAGTTGAAGGCACCGAGCTTTCAGTATTTAGCTGAAGCATATCAAGGTCAAGTTTAAGTAGGACTCTGAAAGTTTGGTACACTTTTAATAAGCATCAACCAGTCATGCATACTTCTCAGTCCTTTGCATCTGTTCTCAATTGGAAGTGAAGGTCACTTCTATTACCAACCAAGATTAGCTAGTAGAGATAAAGGGAAAAAGGATCTCCTACTTATGCCCCAGCAGGAAAGTGGTTGTGCACATTTGCTGGAGTGTGGAATTCATTAGATGCATTGCTGCTGGCAACTTCTAAGAAACTGAATAAATCGCTAAGCCCTCACTTTCTGTTTAGAAAAGTTTGGCTCAGACAAAATTACAAGCAACTTGTTCTTCAGCAAATTAAGCACAAGCGGTTCAGGGCCATCTGAAGAATTTAGCTGTGTATCACTGAAACTAAGGATGCCATCAAAATCTCCTCATATTTGTTTTCATTTGAAATTTCTTAGATAGTATATTGGTCAATAAGAGAAGAAAATAGAGATCTCTCTGAAACTTTGCAAACTAATGTATCAGAAACACAGACCAGCACCATTCATAAGTGTGATTATTAATCATTTTTATTTTCCAAAGCAGATTAAGCCTCCATTCAGATCAGGTTTCCATTAAATGGGCAGATTTCATGCAAAAATCCAAAGACTAACCCTTGTCCTAAAGTTAAGGATGTCTACCACAAGCCAAGTAATATCCTGCGGATATATATTCTGTATACTATTGTGAGTTCTTATCATTGTTTCACAAATTTCATAATATTTCCTACTTTATAAACCTCTTCAAGTTAGGACAATGTAGACTGATTTCACATTTCATTCAGTGCATTTTACCTTAAAGGCACAACAATTACAGAAAAGAAAATTGTGAACATAAACATCACATGAGATAATAGCACTATGCAGAAGTAATACCTATATGATCTTAATGGGATGGAGGAAAAAAGTCTTACCATTTTCAGCAGATGATGGATTGTGAATTAATTATTTGTAAATAACTTTAGGCATTAGTATGAAAGTGATTATATTTTTTTTAATTTGCTAAGAGGTTAAAGAAGAATTTTAAAAACACAATCTTTGAAGAAGAAATCCTTTAACGAACTTTGTAGAAATAAATTAGCTTTTTCTAGCAAAGGATTAAAAAAATAAAGCCTTGTAATATTCTTTTCTCTCTGAGAGGCAGAAAGGACTGACATAAAAAATAAAGATTCCTTGGAAAATGTTAAAGTAGTAAATACTTTTTCTTAAAAGTTAGGAAATGCCACAGGTTGATTATGCATAACCTTAATTTGGAAGCCTGGAGTACAAGCGCTATGTTATAGTCTTTAGTAACTACACAGTTGCAAACTTTTACCACGGCCTGCCTTATTCAGTCAGTGCTTAGGGCAGAACAGTGTTCACTGAAGGAACTGCCGGATATTGTCCTTTATCAGTGTCTTCTGTGTTCCCTTTGTCCTTGTGATACCCTCTGGCACTTACATTGAGCAGGGACAATTTTAATTGAGGTTCCCTCCGCTTCTGCCCTACGGAGCGGACTCTGTCAGTGGAGGGAAAATCCTATGATGCAAAATTTTCTGTGCTGAGTGAATAAAATAGATAGTACCTTCTGTGAGTCATGGGACTACCAGAGCATCATGGGATGCACAATCTGGCCTTGCAAGGGAGGGCATCCAAACTTCAAAATCCTTGAAATAATGTAGTTCCATAATGCATCATAATGCTGAAATGATTCAACACAGAATCATAGAATGGTTTGTGTTGGAAGGGACCTCAAAGATTATCTAGTTCCAACCCCCCTGCTGCGGGCAGGGACACCCTCCACTAGACCAGGTTGCCCAAAGCCTCATCCAACCTGGCCTTGAACACTTCCAGGGATGGGGCGCATAAACATATGCGAGTTTATCTATAAAAATATTCCATCTTTAAACTTGATGTCCTGATTCAGGAACAAAAATATTTTGATGTGTTCATAAAGCAAAAATGTTATTGTCTTTGTAGTTCTAAATCTAACCCACCTTTTCCTCCTGTTCTTCTCAGCATCAGTGCTTATAAATTTATCACCAATTAATAGCCAGCTACTAGACAGAGATGCCCATTGCTTCAAGGAGCTTTCAAATAGATAAAGTCTGAGAGGAAGAAAACATTTTTATCTTCATGTTGCAGATTGGGAACTAAGGCACAAAAAGATTAAGTGGTTTGCACAAGTTTTTCCAGGAAGCTTTTAGCAGACTCAGAAATAGAACCTGAAGTATAAGACCCTTCTTGCAACCATCTAATCTTTTGGAAGTATTGCTAGTCTTACAGCAATATTCCTTTTGTAGCTTGTTAACAGTTTTTAGAACACTCTTCCCACTTTCTGATCTCTCTTCCTCAAAATTGTGTTTTGTTCTTAATTTCAGGAACTGAAAGCAATGAAACCAGTCATATGACTAAAACTACAAAAAAGCAGGTATAATGATTTGCAGCATTTCTGCTTGCACAATGAATGTAGAGGTTATAAGGTATGTATTTCATGTTTGCTCAGAGAGTAGGAATGAAAAATAAGCTCTCCTGTAACTGTCATGTTTACAAACTACCTTAGATCAGCATATGTCCCATGTCTCACTGGGCTGTTCATTACTGTACTGGGTTTGCATGGCAAGGTTTTGGTAGCGGGGAGGGGGAAAGGGGCTACAGGGGTGGCTTCTGTGAGAAGATGCTAGAAGCTTCCCCTGTGTCTGACAGAGCCAATGCCAGCCGGCTCCAAGACGGACCCGCCGCTGGCCAAGGCTGAGCCCATCAGCAATGATGGTAGCACGTCTGGGATAACAGAGTTAAGAGAGAAAAAAACCAAACCTGCAGCACAACAGCAGCCAGAGAGAGGAGTGAGAAGATGTGAGAGGAACAACTCTGCAGACACCAAGGTCAGTGCAGAAGGAGGGGGAGGAGGTGCTCCAGGCGCCGGAGCAGAGATTCCCCTGAAGCCCGTGGAGAAGACCATGGTGAGGCAGGCTGTTCCTCTGCAGCCCATGGAGGTCCATGGTGGAGCAGATATCTACCTGCAGCCTGTGGAAGACCCCACGCTGGAGCAGGTGGATGCCCAAAGGAGGCTGTGACCCCATCAGAAGCCCACACCGGAGCAAGCTCCTGGCAGGACCTGTGGACCCATGAAGAGAGGAGCCCACGCCAGAGCAGGTTTGCTGGCAGGACTTGTGACCCCGTGGGGGACCCACGCTGGAGCAGTTTGCTCCTGAAGGTCTGCACCCCGTGGAAGGGACCCACGCTGGAGCAGTTTGTGAAGAACTGCAGCCCATGGGAAGGACTCATGTTGGAGAAGTTCGTGGAGAACTGTCTCCCATGAGAGGGACCCCACACTGGAGCAGGGGAAGAGTGTAAGAAGTCCTCTCCCTGAGGATGAAGAAGCGGCAGAAACACCGTGTGATGAACTGACCACAACCCCCATTCCCCATCCCCCTGCACTCTGGTGGGGAGGAGGGAGAGAAATTGGGAGTGGATTTAAGCCTGGGAAGGAGGGAGGGGTGAGGGGAGGTATTTTTAAGATTTGGGTTCATTTCTTATTATCCTACTCTGATTTCATTGGTAAGAAATTAAATTATTTTTCCCAAGTCGAGTCTGTTTTGCCCGTGATGGTAATCGGTGAGTGATCTCGCCCTGTCCTTATCTCAACCCAGGAGCCTTTTGTTATATTTTCTCTCCCCTGTCCAGCTGAGGAGGGGAGTTATAGAGCGGCTTTGGTAGGCACCTGGCGTCCAGGCAGGGTTGACCCACAATAATTATTCTAAACAAATCCACATCTTCTGTCAAGGGAAATCAAGAAGGAGCAATATTTCATTTTGGGTAATTGGATTAAAACACCTGATCATCCAAACCTATTTTTTGCAAGACATCTGTAGTACCACTGCCTCAAAATGGTCCCTTCTGGAAAGATAGGAGCTCTTTCACCTGTAGGAACAAGTCACGATGCATCTTTCCTTAAAAGAAGCAGCAAGGGAATGCTCTCCCTTCCCAAACACCAGGGTCTATGCAGACAGGGAATTGGTTGCAGCTGCCTCATCCTTTCTGCCACCCATAAGCCCAAAGCTGGGAGCCGAGCTGACCTGGAGGTAGTATTCCTTTACTGTCCTGTTGCAATGGTACGTGATCCTCATCTAACTGTTGTTCCTGGTTTTATGCAGTTTTAGAAATGTAATGTTGAAATTGCAACACATGGTCAGAGGGAAAAAAGGTTTAATGAATATTAAAAGCACGTAATTAATTTTTCCTCTATGTTATTCCCAAGCAGGCTTTGTGGAACATCCATGTAAATTATGCATAATAGCTTTATGAGCTGAACTTTCCATTTGTGTGGAAGGCAAGAGGCGCCTTCTTTTTTTTATCACCCTGTGGGGATTCAGCTTGTGCTTTGGAGCAGACAGATAGAAATTCTGGAATATTTCTAGAAACGTTTTGTTTTCCTTTCAAACTAGGCATCTTCCCTAGAAGGTGAAAGTCATGAGATGATAGATGATTTTATTAATTGTTAAATTATAAGAATGTTGAAGTGACAAAATCAAAGCCTGATTTACCGACTTGTAATCTTTGTTGATAAGATTGCATATTACTCAGAAAATAAATTTACATATAGCACAAGACTGTTAAACAGGTAAAGAATGTTAGAAGGCAAAGTTGTATCCTTGTTCCAAAAGCATCATTTATTCGTTGTGTTTATCAGCTTTTCACTAAGGATCAAGATGGGACTACTTTTGATCTTTTGTTCAACCTTACATATAAAATTAACAAGTCAGCTCAGCTCCTAAGAAGTAATAGATTATTTTTTTTTCTACAAGCTATTATATGTTAACATTGCATTTGGTTATTTGTATGTGCCCACAAAAGCATTTTTATAGAAGATACTCTGTTATCAGCCCTTCAGAAAGAGCAAAGCTAGTGCACTGTAAATCCCCCTTGGGGACACCAGGTCCAGGCCGCCAGGAAGCATTGTATTGGATCTTTTCTTCTCCCTGGGAGTCTGAGACAGACATATGGTATGTACCAGCATATTGTGAAGAAGAAACAAAACCTCCCTCTCATCAAAGTGCACGTCAAACTTGAGTGGAGTGTGCTTCCTGGAAAATGGGCTAAGCATAACAGAAGCCCATTTATCTTCCATTTAATCTCGACTGCAGCTGGGATCTATATCCATTACCACAATGCCTTAGTCACTTTGAGGCTCTGCTAATAGTGTAACTCCTGTCACCTCCCAAATGACAGCACATGGTACTCTGAATAGTTGTGGTGACACGCTGTCAAAGTCCTCCACATACAAAGTACCAGATATCTGTCCAGTCCCACCTGGAAAGGGATGATTTCTATAGTTTGTTTCTAAGTCACCTCCTACATCCTACCTCCCATCCTCAATGAGAAGACTCTATTGGTCTTTGATGTATGCTTTTTCACTCCTATTTTAAACTCTCAGAAATAAAAATTAGTTCCATTTTTGAAACTTTCAAAATTTTAAAATTGGCACGTGCTTCAGTAACTTGTGTATAAGAGAGAGGGAAAGTGCCAAGGCAAGGGAAGGCAAGGGAACAACATGGCTTCACCTGGGGACCAGTAACACCACACACATCTCCCTGTCTCCTCAGCTTTTCTGATTTATAGAATACAAACATAGTTTTATACTTAAATAATTAACAACTCAAGCATTAATTCTCATCAAAATATTTCCTCCCTTTTTTAAAAATCTTAAGACAAATTTTGAAGGCTGTTTAGATTAGACAACTGAACTATAACAAAACATCCACTTACATACTTTCTGTATCCAAGTACTGAGCAGCCAAGAAATCTTTGATTTCCACAGCACTGGGGGACAGCACAAGGTTGTGTCTGTGTGGTTTTCATCTGGTGACAGTGGTTATCCAAGGTGTTGTGCCAAGAATGAAACTCAAAAACTCTCAAGGCAGAGGGCATGTTGCCAACTACATAACCTGGGCTCCCTGTGGACACCCCGTGCAGATCCTGCTCCGGAGCTGGGTCAGACATAAGTGCATAAGTAAAGCTTATGCACAGCTGTGTGTATCTGCCCCCACACAAATCCTAAATTCCCTTGACAACATTTTGGCAATGTGAAAAGACTTGAAAAGTCAGGAGGAGGCATGATTTGAAGATAAAGCTGGAGCACTGTAAGAAGTTACTATTTTTCCAGTGTTTGATACTTCATCTTACCTTCCTGCAGAAAGTTATCATCCTCGGAGCAGAGCCATTCCTGCTCATTCAACTCAGTGCAAAGTCAGCCAAGTAAATCTGAATCATTTCTGGCCAATCTTGAGTCTTTGCATGAGAAGCACTGTTATGATCTTCTACCATGTTCAGCTGGAACGAGAGCCTACAGAAGAGGAGCTGGAGGAGTGATGACATTGGAAACTACTGCAGCTGCTTATGGACTGATTTTATGATCACCTATTTTAAATAGGAATAAATTGCATTTTCACTCAAAGCCAATTGTAGACTTCCTCTACACACTGAAAATCAACCTCAGTGAGAAAAGGAGGCAAAACAGATGGAGTGCTGTTGGGAAACACAGTGGCAACTCTGGCCAAACTCAAATGGAGATATCCCCCTTTTTTGGAAGCTCCCCTCCAGAAATTCACTTTTCAGAGTCTGTAGAGAGAGGAAGGGTAGAACTACGAGGACAGCACAGCTGCACAGGTCAGTGTCTAGACTCTGAAAAACAGCAATCTCCTGAAATCCTAGGATAAATTCTACCCAACCAAATTATTTAAATTACCATATTCTGTTTTCCTCTGCATTTTGGTAGCCCCTCCATGGCTGCTTACACCAATGCTAGGCAGTCAGAAACTTAGAAGGGTACTAAGCAGTGTTTTAAGTCATAAAGTCTCCATTTAATACCGGTCAAGATAGTTCAGGACTCAGACACAGTCAATCAGTCACACTGATCAGGACTACCTTATGCCATTATACTGCCATGTTGCCAATCATCATACATGTTCTGGAGGACACAGGAGACAAAACAAAAAATTAGGCAGAAAAGAGAGGGTAAGTATCAATAAAAGAGAAAAACAAGCAAACAAACAAAACCAAACAAGGAAAGCACGCTCTCTGCCTAGCCATTGGCAGCAAATAGAACTTTGTCAAAATTGTCATGCATCTCACCCTTGGCAGAGAGGTTTGCAGACAGTGGTTCTGGTTATTCTGAAAACCTGGGGACCCTCAATGTAATTATTGTCAGATACCCCTAAACAACCCTCAGACACAGGCAGGTATGAGATAGGCAGAAATATCAGAAATTTAAAAATACTGGGAGAATAGAAATTTTCCAACATTTTTTATTTAACTACTGGTGCCTTGAGAATACTTTCACGACGTTTTTTTAACAACCAGACAGGCTAGGATTTTAACAAAAGGGGGTTCTCAATGTTCAGTGTTGCAATAGCAAAGAAGGAAAGACTGCTTCATGGAGCGGGATGCACAAAGCTTGACTGGGTGCCCAAGACGGTTAGATATGGGACTGGGCAAGTGCCAGGCGCTCTGGAAGTGCTTTCACAATACCCAGTACACCCAGGCAGGACATCAAAACTGGCCATTCAGAAGCACCAAAGGAGTATGTTGGCAATCATATCTATCTCGCTGCCCTAGAAACAAAAGCACTTATTCACAGAGTAACTCATAGTCCAGACATAGGCACACATGCATACCTACTAATTTGTACTTTCATGTTGTCAGATACTCCTAACACCCAGTCAAAGTGGTAGCTGGGAACTCTAGACCCCGTTACTCCGGTGCACCTCTCCTAAACACCACTCAACAGCTGTTGGGAAAGTTCCGCCCCCCAGAATACACCATACGTACACACACACATATGCAGGTGCTTACACACATGCACAGGCCACCAGAGAAAGTGCTGGGCAGCCCAAGGTGCAACCGTGTCACACTTATTTGTGAATTTAGGTCAGACATACAAGAGGTCTTTTATGAGAAAATGTAATATCCCCTAGCTGTGGCTACCACCATATTGTAAGACAGTCTGTGAATCTCAGAAAAAGTAGATGCTTGAAAACCACATAAGTGTTTTGGGGTTTTTGTTTGTTTTTCACTATTTTTTTTTCTTTTCACATAAGAGCTACGACATCATCTATTCATGTCCTTCCAGAAACTGAAGTTTTAAGAAAGACTTTCAGGTAAAAAAAGGGGAAGAGTTAGGAAAACGGAAAGAGCACAGAAGTTGTTTGACTTCAGATCTCTGCTAAAATGCCTTCTCTACCCAAATTATCTGGAATTCTCCTGTAAAGTGAGTTTTTTACAGCTATTAAAGAAAAATAAATAAAATTAATTATGTATACTTTTAGTAATTCATTTTAAAGGTTAATTTGTTTGAAAAGTTATGAAAATGTTGCTAGGGAGATATAAGTGCGTGAGTCAAGTTCATACCCATTGTGGGAATCATATAACAGGTATTCATCAAAGATATTTCTCAAAGACTTAAACATTAAATTCTTTGTGTCAAGACCCTTGATTAGCTCTTAAGTGTCAAAAATTATATAAACAAACATAATATACGGACCTCAAGATGCAAACAATAGTGACGTCAACATTGAAATGCGCTCTTCATAGATGCTCTGTCATTAAACATTATAGATATTATACACAACATGTTTAAAAAATTACTTCAGTGACGTAAACTCTCTCATTTGCAATGAAATGGTGCATTCCTGTATTGAAGGTCATATTGGATATGTTTCACCAAATATACAGGGTTTTTCTGAAAAGAGCAGCTGCATTACTCTCTAGAGAGTCATTGATTTCTGCTATATGGAGCCAATGGCTCACAATTGCTTATACTCCTGAAGTAAACACAGACTTGACTAACTCATACTGTTAATTTTTAAATTCTGTAATTTGATACTCAATGTTCAAAGTAGGATATATTTTCAGAGGTGAATGACACTTTCAATTCAGATGAATTTATCCTGTTTATTCAGCACTTATGTTCACAAACTCAGAGTGTCTCTGTATGCTTCTTTTGACAAATAGAATTGGAGGCTGCAAAGTCTGTTGTTGCACTCTATGCCTACAGATCTCAAACAACAGAAGTACGTGAGGCATATGACTCAAAATATATCTCATACCTTCTTTTCCCCAAATTTA